>NC_140673.1:3834642-5112857 GCF_054131305.1 Coturnix japonica | reverse complement strand
AGAGACTGCTGTGAGTTGGGCTATCTGCAAAGCCCAGAAATGCAAGCAGATCTAATGAGACATGAAAGCTACTCTATTCACTCCCCCCGGGCTATCTGGAACACATCTATGCTTATCCAGAGAACTAATGTCATTCTATATAAGCATATCTGCACTGGTCTTTCATATCTGACTTAGGATGGGCGGAGTAAGGTAACAGGGAACAACAACAAAACAACACCCCACAATACCAAAACAACAAAACCCAACCAACCTAGAAGGAAGTTCTTGGGATGTAGAGCCTGGTGAGCAAACCCAAGTGAGTGCAGCTCTCTCACTGCCTGGAAGATCATCTTCATGATACCTTTGTAATCCTTTTGGTCATCTGGGTCCTGCAGGTGTTCTTCGAGGTTTTTCTCCCAGAGAGCAAAGCACAAATACATGCAGCCCTTTTCTTGCTCAGATTGGAAGAGTTTCAGTAGATGTTCACAGCTCCCACATTGGTCAAGGAATGCTTTCTCCTCGATCCCTTTTGCATGACGGTTTGCCCATACTGCCACCTCCATCCCATCATAGAGCCCAAGGTAGATGTTACCCTGGGAAGTGCTCTGAATTCTCTGGGACGCATGCACAAATACCTTTAACTTGCCAATCATGGGGCGATACTTATCATGAAGACTTTGCAGCTGGCGCCTCCAACATTTGCTCTTTGGCTCCCAGTTGTCAGGTTTTGTGGAAACAAACCTGGCGTTGTACTTCTGAAGAAGGCGTGCCATTTCAGTAGCACGGTTCCTATTTGCAACAGCAATAAGATCCCCAACGTCAGTCCTTGCACCTTTTTCACACAGCATCTCCGCTATATCGTAAGCGCTTTTCTCTACAGCCACCATCAGAGCTGTTTGGCCATCCTCACCTGCATCATCAATATTTATGACATCCTTGTCCAACAGAGCTTTCACCAAACTTGTGCTCTTCCTTTGAACAGCTAGGATGAGGGCGGTTTTGCCAGCTTCATCTTTGCAGCTGACATCAACGCCACAGTCTAGCAGGAAACGGCCTATCTCAAAGACATCTGACTCACTTTTTCCCCTTTCACAATCCTTGAGGGTGTGGATCAAGGCATTCCTACCTTCATTGTCACAGATGTTCACGTCAGCCCCCATCTCCTGGATAAGAGTTTTTACCACTGAGAAGTAGCCACCCAAACAAGCATCCATCAATGCAGTCTTCCCTCCCTTGTTCAGTTTCTTCTTCTCCTCACTGGCCGTCCTCTGCAAATTCACATCTGCTCCTTTGCTATGCAGGAACCTCAAGGCATCCTCCATTCCATACCAAGCAGCTTCCATGAAAGCAGTAAATCCATTATTGTCGCTGTCATTAATGTTAAACCCATAATCAAAAAGGAGCTCCAGTAATTCCACGTTTCCCACCATGGCTGCCTCAATAAACACAGTGCCACCATTATCCTTCCTGGCATGTGGGTGGGCACCTTTGGCCAGCAAAAGTTGGACCATCTCCTTGTCACCAGATTGCACAGCACTGTGAAGAGGTGTCCATCCAGATTCTACTTTGGAATTCACATCTGCCCCATTCTCCAGCAGCTCCAGCACCTTTTCCCTCTGGCCATATCGCAAAGCATCATTTAACTCAGAGGCAATGCTTTCTGCTTTCTGCATGCTAGATGTGGTAGCTGCCTCCTGCTGACTGTGGGCTCTGGGCTCCATGATGGTCACGGGGAGGACTCTGTACCCTGGTGCCCCTCACCCAACAAACATCAAAGATCCAGGGATTTCAAGGACAGGTTAAGTGCAAAACTCAGTGTCTTTGTCATGAGAGATGCTCCGGGTCTGGCTAATTGAACGCACTAGGTGAGATACTGGCTTCACAGTCTTCACCTAATTAATAAACAGAAGACCCTATTTATTAAGCCACAAAACCTCATCATTTACACTGATGCCTTGCAGATGTGAGAGGAGCAACTAAGGACAGTAATGGCAGTGCTAGCTGAGAGAAGCATGACTACAGCATTTACTGGGGGACACATACACTCATCCTCACTGCTTGCCCCATTTCACCCACCACAACACAAACAGGTGTCTCCCATGGGGCTGGCACAGCTGAATGAAGGGATGGAGTGAATTTAGGATGTTCTTGCTATTATGGATTTCCTGCAGGTTACCAATAAGCTGGTCCCTGATGTTGTCCCTATACAGTTGGAGAACAACACAGCATGAAGGCAAAAACTGACTTTTCTGAACTAGCCAGAAAAAAGCAGTTTTTATGCAAGAAGCTGAAGTTTAAATTCACAACCATGTACCCTCAGGAAAGGCAAAGATCCTATTCTATTACAGCCTCCTCCCCTCTCTTCCCCCAAGCCACAAAGCAATAACCCAGCACTATTTCACTGACATCCTCTCCCTCACCCCCACCCCTCCAGCACAACAGGGCCCCACCAAGTGTCCCACCACCAGCAAGGTGAACCTGCAAGCCCTGGAAAGTGAAAGAAAGGAAGAGAGCCGTGCAAAACGGAGATCTATGTCTGTCCTCCCCTTTTGTCTTCTTCCTCTTCCGAGATGCAGAGCCGCAAACAGACCGCCCAAAGGAGCGTTAAGCATTTCTAGCCCAACCCACTGGCGCTCAGCCAGAGAACAAGCCAAGTCATACAGCCCTGCCTGCAGTCACCCATTGTCAGGATCATACTCACTTTTGGAGGAGAAAAACAAGCTTTTGGGAGGTGTGTTTGGGGGCATTTTCAGCATGCAACAGTGGTCTGCAAACCTGCTTGCAAGGACCATTCTCATGACCAAACAGACCAGTCTGCTGAATACATCATTCTTGATGGCTGACACCCCAGGATCACCTTCCTCTTCTATGACACCACTCAACATAGCCTGCTACGGACTCAGCACATCTTCTTCCCCCAAGGGAGTACCAACTTTCAGATAACTGTGGACAAACACAGCTCTATGATTTCCAAGCTGCTGGCCAGTAGACTTATACAGCACAGCCATTTTCAGTCCAGCCATTCAAATATCAAAGAATCATTAAGACTGGAAGAGAACTCCAGGACCATCAGGTCCAAACATAACCCACTCTCACCATGCCCACACTCCTCAGTGCCAAATATCCATAGTTTCTGGAACACTTCCATAGACAGTGACCCTACCACCCTCCTGGGCATCTTGTGCTTATTTATGGCTTATTTATGGCCCAGAAGCCACTTCCAAAGAGTCATCTTTGGCTTGAAGTTGGCCTGCACTGCAGCTCTTTGAGCATGATCCTTGCAACTTGTTATTAAAATATATCCAAGTTACAACACAAAAATACCAGTGCCACCCAACTACATAAAAGCAGTTTGCTGTTTAATAGTATAAAGATGAAAGGGAGCCAGTTCTGACAGATGCACCATCAGAAATTGTTACCCACAATACAAGCCATTTGTAAACATGATTACTGTTAGCAAGACAGACTCAGGATGTCTCAGACACTACAACAGCTTTTAGGGGGCTGCAGTGCAAAAGCTCAGCTTCACAGCACGACAGTAGGCAGAGTAGCACTAGGAAAAAGCCAAGCTGAGGACAAGGTGCAGCCCAAGGATGGAAAAGTGATGGCTACCACGTTGCGTGCCTGCACACCAACAAAGCAGAGTGCTCGGGAGATGGGTTACTGACACAACAAGCAGGAAATCAAGCACACGGTGATGCAAGTCCTCCTGTTCCTCCATGCTGATGGACACATACCCAGCTTGCAGCTCTCCCTTGAGATAGCGTCCACGCACTGGCCACAAATAGACATGAGCTAAAACATGACAACAGAAATTGCCTGCTAAGTCATAATACTTTTTAAAGAATCTAAGAATAGTAAGGATGGGTCTTTTTTTTCCCCGTGTTCTTTGTACTTCCTTCCTTATTATATTTCTAACTGAGAACATCCAAGGATTTACATGCTTGGCCACACTACTGTGCTGGAGCAGGGCACTGGAAAATAGCCTACAGAAAGATGTGACCTAAACCCTGGCAGGTGGAGCTCTGAATGCAGAATCACTATGGATGGAAAAAACCTCTAAGGTCATCTAGTCTAACCAGTGTTACCTACTGTAACACTCAGAGTCACAAATCCACATTTTTTGAACACCCCCAGAGACGGTGACCCCACCACTCACCTGGGCTGCCTGTGCCAATGCATCACCACCCAGAGAAGAAATGCTTCCCAGTATCCAACCTGAAGCATTAACCAAAGCTCATTCTGCAGTAGAGCACTGCTACATTTTCTTTCTCTATTTGCTTCCCTTCTGGTCTGCTGCTCTGTTCTCATCAGGACAAAGAAAACCAACTCTAAGCAGCACATCCATCAGCAAACGGGCACAAGGAGAGATGAGGGCAACACCCAGGCACACAAGCATCCCACAAAGCAGGTCACCACCTGCAGTGCATGGACAAGAAGAGACCTACTGAGAGGACCCAAAGTAGATCAAACAGGCACCCAACCAGAGGACTGAAACTTAAATACCTTTCCCCAGCTGGGAGGGAGATCCCAGCACTGCTTCTCCCATCTGTTTCCCACCCCCTGCCCTTCCTTACCAGCTGTGCCTGGGTTACAGCTGCAACACATCAGAGCTCAGCACCCTGCAGTGCCACAAATCAGGAATAGTGCCCTTCATATTGCAGCATTTATTTGCAGATTACCTTTCCATAAAATATAATGGACAAATGCGTACGATCACATCTCAGAACGTCCCTTCTGATCCCAAATTCCCAGACCTCACCCTGGGAAACTTTGGCCATGGTTTATGGGAGGCTTCAGCTCTGCATTCTCAAGGCGGGTCTGTGGTTTGGGCTTTGTATTCTTTTCCCTCCAAGGCTTTGTTATACAAGCCTGGGGTTTTGCCAGCACTGAAGGATGCATTGGATGCAATGGAGTTTTCTCTTTGTGAAATGAAACAATGCCAATTTGACCTCTTTTTTTTTTTTTTTTTTTTTTTGGCCAAATTGATTTTGTTTTTAAATAGAAAATCACATATAAGTTAATGTCAAAGTGTTCAAGACAAAATACTTTTTCCAGTTAGACCCTGCAAATCAAATGGATGTGATTTTGTTTTGATTTGCCTGGGTGTCGTTTATTGCTCTCACAGAGTCTTTATTTCTGGGTCATTTAAACACATGCTGGCAATCTTTCACCTCATTCTTTGAACAAAAGATAAGGTGGGCAGCTTAATCTCTTTTCCTCCATTTAGGTGCATGACAACTGTAGAAGAAGAGCTGATGTATTTTACTGATCTTTGGATTGTGTGGCCATGCCAGAATAGACAGGAGTGTTTGCTATGGAAGCTGTTGCTCTTCAATGGTAGAGACCCACTTGTGTTAACAGCATTGCCTTGGGATCTGAGTGACCATCATCTGCAACACAACTCTTCCTCATACTGCGCTCATGCTCTCCTCAATCCAGCTCATTTTGCCTTCCATAGAGGCAATAAATAGAAAGTAGGAGGTTTCAAAAGCTTCAAAGGGGCTGTAGGTGGCACCAAGCCACGAACCGCAAGGAGCTTTCCTTACACTGTGTGCTTTGTAATGGCCCCCCAAAGCCTGAAGGAGAAAATCAATGAAAAGCCCACAGCCAATAATGGTGTCACAGCACTGCCCTCTTCGTCTTTTATTTTGCAACCACGATGTCATGTTCTTAGCAAAAATGGACCTCTGTACGCCATTCACTTCAGTAACACAACAAAGGTGGTTCCAGTTGTAAAAGTAAATAATAAATAACAAAACAGCTCAAATAGCCCCGTGAATGCAGCTGGGACCCACCAGACTCAGAGGTAGAAGCAGGAAGAGGACTTGGGAAAACATCCTCAAACTGGTCCTTGGGGTTCCTCAGCTGCAGACCGGCCAGGGCAACACCAGACCCAACTGTAAACCGAACTGTAAACCCAGCTTTAACCTCCTAAGTGATTTAAAAATAAGTTTTCAACACTCAAAGTGCCCTTTCTGCACTGCTGTTCTCTGCCTGGGACAAGCTGCTAGCCCACGTGCAGAGGTGCCAGCCACAGAGCTCTATTTAAGGGCAAAAAAAAGGGAAAATGGCACGAACTGCAAAGCATCCTTTTATGGCCATCAATGGTCCTCCATACTCCCAGGAAACCTCAGACCCAGTTCGATGCGGCTCTCCCTGCTGCTATTTGCGTACCTTGCTCCACAGTTGCATTATAAAGCTATTTTTCTCTCTTGCAGTTATTACACAGAAGCTGTGGGAGGCATGCTAAGTGCTGCAATACCTAAAATAAATTAATTTACAAGCTCCTCCGAGCAAGGGATGTGTGCATGCTTTGAGCAGTGCTCTTCTCATAAATACATATCAGAACAGTAACTGCAAAATAAATAGTAACAATAATAAAAATGCATGTGACCTAAGTTCGAGTGCAGCCTGCAGGCCACGAAGCTTAAGGAAAGGATAGAAATGTCACTGCTAGGGCCGTGCTGCTCCCGGGCCCACCGCTCTTCTTGCTGACACGTGGGTGTCTTCAACCCTGTGCAGCCCAGCAATGGGACCACCAGCGGTGGGGTGGGAGGGCTTCTCCATAGGGCAGCCTCAGTGAGAGCTCTCAAGGTCCTGGGCATCCTGCTGGAAGGCTGGGATTTCAACCAAAGCCCCACCACCAGGCCCTTGGTGCCCACCCAGAGTGGGTTTGGTGTTGGGCAAAGGTCAAGTGTGCAAGCGCTTGTTGATGCTGCGGCTGGTGGCCTGCTTGGTCATGTCCTGGTAGGAGGCTGACTTCAGGAAGCGGGGGTAGGAGTCCTTCTCCATCAGGGTGCGGGTCTTGGCCTGAGCCTCGTTGAAGCAAGCAGAGGTGGCTCCTGTCAGGTTCTTCCTGGTGATCTCCCTGGTTTCGTGATCAATGTTGACCTGCAAGGAAGGAATGCCCATAAATGTTAGCTTGGCTCTGGCCAACGTGGGAAGGGGAGCAGGCTTCTCCTAATGGGGGTGAAGACACAGAATCATAGAATCATTACGGTTGGAAAGACCTTTGTGATCATCAAGACCCACCATCAATCCATGCCCTTGACTGCTCAGACCGTGTCACTCAGTGCAATATCTACCCTTCCCTTGAAAACCCCCAGGCATGGTCACTGCACCACCTCCATAAGCAGCCTGTGCCGATGCTTCACCATTCCTTCTGAGAATAAATTTTTCCTCTTACAAAACCTGCAGGCCTTTACAGCCCTTCATTTTGGGTCACCACATGAGATCGGAAAGCTCAGGTGAATGAGGCCAAACCTTCCCACGGAGCTGAAATAGCATCTACCGAAACCCATCAGATATTTTAGGATGTTTTATCCCTTCCCCCTCCCATTCAGTGCCACACAGCAGAGGCAGGGTCAGCTCTCACCTCTCTGGGTGCCTCGCTTTGGACAAACTCCTCAAAGATCCTGTTGGCTTTGGAGGCCAGCTTGGTTTTGGAGCGGGTCTTCTTGAAGTCCTCGCAGGCCAGCCAGAAGTCCAGGTTCTCCTCGCTGAACTCGGTCTTCAGGAAGGTGTGGAAGGCAGTCACCCCATCTGCAACAGAAGGACAGGCAATGAGTGGGGCTGGAGGGGAAGAAGTCATCAGGACTGGCACTGGGAGGTGATGGGGCTGCTGGATGTGGCGTTGCCCACCATCTCCCTAGGAGACCATACCGCAGTATCAGTGGATTTCCTTTCCCTCTGGACAAACTCCAGCCTCTGAACCTCTGCTGACTGGCCTTAAGGCTCCAATAAAGTCCTTTCCCACAGACAAATAATCCTCCAGTTTTATTTATCTGACCTTTCTGTAATGAGTCTTTAGAGTGGTTTCTTTACAGCTTCGGAAAAGAGCTAATTCTATGAAGGGGAAATCCACTGAGATATGAGTATGCACGCGGGAATAAGTAGAGATGGCTTTGCTTTTATTTCTCAGCTGGGATTTGGGGGAATGAGATGCTGAGGAATATGGGAGAGTGGCTGCAGCAGGGGAACCAGGCTTGGGGGATGTATTTATTCAGTTACGAAGCTGGAGATGTTTGCTAACCTTCACAGCACATGACAAAGGCTGGAAAAAGATTCCTGGCCATAGACTAGCACTGCGGAAGGACTGTCTGTTGCCATGGAATAAAATCAAGCAAACACTTTTGTGTTCATATTTGGTCTCCTTGCTGGCCCTACAGGTACAACGCCTTACAAGAACCTTATGCACTGCTGTGAATTTTGGAGAGGAAAATGGAGGCGTGGATCTCAGCACAGCAGTTGAACGCCTTCTCTCCGTGTAAGAGCTACTGGAGAGGTATAGGATGGGCAGACAGAGGGCAGCAATGTTTTCCAAAGCAACGAAATCCTGCATGAAAGCAGCTACACGGGCAGCAGACATGAGCCCAGAGAATGCAGTGGAAAGATGCCTTCCAGCTGAAGGTCCGTGCCATTGCTCAGCATGCCCACGTCAATGCTCCTGGCCCACAGAGCTGTGAGACAGCACTTCTGCTCCCCAAAAACATCCAGCCAGAAGGGAAGGGTAAAGCCAAAGGGACCTGGCTGCACAATGGGCAACAGGGGTACCTTCCGAGTTTCTGGAGCAGCTAATTGAGGAGGAGACCTGGCTCCGGGATACATCCTACATGCACTTGTAAAGAGGAAAAAACAAAATCCGACTCACTTTTACTCTTGAGGAGCTGGTCAAAGGATTCCCTCCACTCAAGCACCTCTCGTGAGGAGTCTCTGCAAGAAAACAAACAACAGGACGTGAGGCTTGCTGTCTTGCTGGCGAAGGATGGGAGCACTTCCACGATGAGACAGCACAAGAAGGGAAGCAGCAGCACCAGCAGGAAGCCACAGCGAGACCCCAGTATCCTTTACCTGTGAGCCCTCTTTCCTTTCTCTTTCCCCCTTTCTTTTACATTCCCTGATGGCTCCCCAGACCTCAGCTCCATCGTGCAGCTTTGGCTGGGCAGTCTTCTCTAGAGAACGCTCAGTGGAGCCCTCTTTCCCAGTAGCAGCCCAGCAGAGCCCCCTCTGCATGCAGGCGTCTGTCTGACAGCCGCGAGGTTCAGTGTTTTGTTTTTAGTGCTGTATGCATTCCCTGGGGGACTCAGGTACGGGTTTGAGGTACCAGCACCTATGGGAGCCCTCTGGCTTTCCAGCTTAACGCTAAGCCCCCACTCCGCCTAATGCCGGTGCATCCCTCTCCAATCCGACTTTATAACTGGTGCAGCTGGGACGTGGCAGGCAGCGGGGCGGGACCACCCAGATGAGCAGCACCGCATCCTCCCAGCCAAGCAGAGCATCCCCAGAGACAGCCCAGCCCAAGGGGACCCGCAGCCTCAGCTTACCTCCTCCTGGAGCCCAACTGTAGCTTGCACGCTGCCCCAACGCCATGCTTCAGCTCCGGTTTATGCAGCAGGATCCCCAAGCGGGTCTTCAGTTCCTTGGCTCTGGATGGGAGGAAATAGAGAGGTTGAAATGTGGGGACCGACACCACCATCCCTGCTGGCAGGGGCAGCCCTCTCTCCTCCAGCTCTCTGGCTTTCTTGCTTTCTGCTGCATGCAACAAGCAATCCTCTAATGGCTTTTTCTGCTCCCTGGCAACCGTGCTCTGTAGCGAGCTGGAAAAATCACAGCACTCGCCTTCTGCTCAGCAGAGAGGGAGCATCATCTCCATGCCGTGCTGCTGCAGCTCCTCCCCTGCTTTTTGGGGGTGCCACAGAGCTGTCACCAGCACCTACCCCATGCCTCAGGAACCTGGACAGCACAATGGCAGCGGTGCCAACTCAGAGCCAGATGCATCCCCATGGAGTGTCCTGCAGGGCAGGAGCTGCTTCTAAATCCACTCCTCTCCCTTTGGTCCCCTGGCAGTACGCAGCCCTGATGGCATCCCAGGGCGCCCGTGCAAAAATAAGTGATTAAATGTCAGGGCACCAGCACTGCACTGCTTTGTAGCCTTGTTTGGCAGGATGTCACCGAGTGCTGTGAGCACCTCGACTAAAACAGTGCTTCTGCCAGCCTGTGCAGTGACAAAGACGGCAGAACAAACCTTGTGTGTGCACACAGTGAGATGAGGGGCAGCCTTTGTGTTTTACCTCTACATCCCTCCCTGGGAACCACAGGAAATCTTGCATCCGTCTCTAGTTGAGAGTTCAGTGCAGTCTGCACCCTGATCTCTAGCAAAACATCATGACAGCAGAGGCTGATCCGATGTCAGGAGCATCTTTTCCGGCTAACCCTCTGCTTCCCAGCGCTGCGGCGTGGCAAAGCCCCTTACCTCTCCAGGCAAGCGATGGGAAGCGCAGCCAATCCTCGGCACATGCTGAGAGCTGGGCACCAAGGCATCCAGCAACACATCGGATCCTTGGGGCACCACCTGTGCTGCTGTGGGGTGTGCTGCTGGCTGAAACAGCATCGAGGAGCTGTGCTTATATGGGGTGGGAGGGCTGGGAGGGTATCCGGCTCCACTCCAGCCTCCAGCCAACCAACAGCTGCTCGGCACGAGCAGAGAAGATAACAGCTTGGGTAGGTGCAAAGGGAGGGGGCGGGAGGCTTGTCCTTGAGCATCACAGTCAGCACTGCTTCCTCGATAAGTGGAAAAAACAGGCTGGCGTCCACCGACGTGTGCAGCCTGCTGAGTAACCGCGGGGACAGCAGAGGGGACAAGCAATTAGTCAGCACCATCCCACCGGCTGATGACTCCAAACACTCGTCCCTGCGCTGCTGGTGTGGTGGCATCACTGCAGCAGGGACATGGGGACCAGCACACCTTGCTGACCCCGTGGCAGCCCCCCAGCACCATTCTGCTGTGCAGAGCGGAGTGAAGAGACGTTTTGGTGCTACACAAAGTAACACATTAATGGTCAGAGCTCACAGGAGACAACCTGTCCATGGCAGAGGGGTTGGAATTAGATGATCTTTAGGGTCCCATCCAACCTAAACCATTCTACAATCCTTATGTTTCCCTTCCAACTCAGGATGTTCTGTAGTTCTGTGATTGTTGGCCTTGATGTTCCAGCCTTCACTTTGCTCCAGCCCCTTCCTCCTTACTGCTTTTTCCCATAGAAACAAGGTGTAGATATGCCTCATCCCCTCTGTAGCATCTTTTGAACCACTCAGCTCAGATGAGAGGCTTGATGGAAGTCAGAAGTGAAGAAAAGGCTGCAATGGGAGCCTGGGCCATGCAAATCCCACAGGAGGGAGAGAATCTTTATAAAACCTCAGCAGGAGGGAAACCATAGAGCCATCAGTGTTGGAAAAGACATGCAAGATTACAAAGTCCAACCTTCAGCCTGACCTATGGAGACCCACCACTAGCCCTTGTCCATTTGTGTCACATCCACACATCTCTCCAGTACCCCCAGGGATGAGGGACCCCGCATGATGAGGTTTTGAACTTTCCCCTTTGGTGGGTGAGCTCCAGCATGGGAGATGGTCCATGTAATATTTTCTAATGCACAGCTCTTCATTAGGGTTATGCAATAGCTTCTGAGCCCAACAACGTGCGTGTACTCGGATGTCTTCATTCTGTTCAATATCTAATTTAATTACGTGCTTCCTGTCTCATTTAGCTTAGCAGCCTCCTGCAGCTCCATCCTGCGTTCTGTATTATCAGCCCTTGTTTTGGAACACAAAAACCCAGCTGTGTCGCAATGCCTGGTGCTGGGCTGCTTTCCCATCAGCATGGTGTAACATTGGCAGCATGAAGCCCACCACCCATGGAACCAGCACGGCCCCTCACATCACCAGCGTGGTCCCAGCACCCAGCCCTGAGATAAGAATCTCCCCAGTGCTATTTCCCTATAGGGATTTTTAATACCTGAAGGCCGTGCCCTAAGGGCTGTGTCTGCACAAGGGGATGTTGGATGGATTGCCAGCCAATAAAAAGAAGGACTCTGTCCTCACACGCAGCACCAGAGGGAATCATTGCTCTGGAAATTCATAACATAAAACATTAGAATTACAAATGGGGTTTCCAAGGGGCAGCTGTTACCCACTCTGCCCCTGTGCTCGCTTAGTGCAGCGTGCAAGCACAGCTGCATAGAGAGAGGTATCTGACAGCAGGTATTTTTAATCTTCCCTTTCCGTTCCCAGCATCTGCTCTGTAAAGACACTGAACAGAGAGGGGGGAAAAAAGCATTAAAAAAAAAACCCAAAAACAACAAAGGCAGCAGCTAAATTTATCCTAACTGAGAGGAGAGACAGAGCGGCACTAATGGCAGATTCTCCCCTTGGATGCATGCAAATCGCTTTGGCTCGGGGAGAGGCTTAGAGGGAAAGGAGCTGCAGATGAAAGGGGAGAACAATAAAAGAAGATCATTAGGGCCTACAAAGTGGGATAGGAAGAGAACGGAGGGGGTGATAAATTGCACTGCAGCAATTCCTGTAGGAAAACAAGCTTGCTGAGGTTTTCTTTTTGAATGAGGCTGGAGCTCTGCATGGGCCGCGTAACTAACACACCTGTGGGCAGGGAGGGATATCAGGAAGTATTTCTTCTCTCATAGAGCAGTGATGCATTGGCTGCCCAAGGAGTGGTGGGGTCTCCATCCCTGGGGGTGCCACAGAGCCATGGAGATGTGGCACTGAGGGATGCGGACAGTGGTGGGCTATGGGATCTGAGAGGTCTTCTCCAACCTGAATGACTCTATAGTTCTGCATTGCTTCTGAATGGCCATAAGGCAGAGTGACCTGTAGGACAGCAGCTTTTCCAGACACACAGGCACAACAACAAGGCAGGTAGTTCTCAGGCTGTTTATTTCACATCCTCATGATGCCTATACAGTAAAGGTGAACGATACTTTGCAGTGTGGTGACGTGGCTCAGTGGGGATGTGGTCTGTTCAGACAGCTGATGGGGTGAGGAGTCCCTCCAGCTAATGAGGGATGTGACCTTAGAAGCTAATAAGAAGTTAATAGGGGAGATCCAACTGAACCCAAGCCCATGCTTTCCCCATAGGGAAGGAACCAAGCTGAACCCCCATGTCCTGCTCAAGCAGCTCCATCACCCGGTGGTACCACTGCTCCCAGACACAGCGGAGGCAGTTTCAGCATCAGGACTTATTAAAATAAAAACAAAGCACAGGGAACACCTGAAAAGAGTTTTTCTGCCCTGTTCTGAAGTCACCCCATACGCTCATTCCCCTCCACACCTCCTCTGAACCACTCACAGTTATGTTTCCTGAAGAGCACACATCATACACCACTCCTTGCTCAGTGCTTGGTGATGGGGTCTGGTCCTTGAGGCTGTCATCCCATAGGAGATGGAACTTAAGGAGAAGTCTGAACTCTGAGTGTCTGATGGGTTTTGCTTGTAGAGAGAGGGAAAGAGACGCTTCAGTCACGGCAATTAAGGGAAGGGGACCCACCCAGGGAGAGCTCTTTAATTACCAGCGTGCCACAGATGCCTCCTTCCCTCCATTACTTTTCAGTTGGACAGTGGTTTTTAAGCTCTGTTTTTTCTGCACTAAGTTCATCCCTTCTGCCACCTCCTTCCCATCCACTCATTTCCCTGCACTCCCACTGAATTTACTGGAGCATCAAACCAGAGAAGCATCCTTCCAGTAAAGCCAAGAGGAAGCATGGAGCAGAACAACCGACTTCACTGAGCAAATACACCTTTATTTACACTCTTGTTTTGTTTAATCAGGAAGCTCAGAGGAAACGCAGCTGCAGCCGTGCTGGAGCAGCCCAGCAGCGAGCACCGGGTGCAGCCCAGCTCCATCTCACCCAGCAGCACGTGGAGCACGAGTGGGCACACAGCATGGCATGGGGATGAGAAGAGCCCAGAGGAGAAGAGCAAACAGGAGGCAGCACAAGCCAGGCTTGTATTGTAGAAGGGAAGGGCATGGACAGGAGTGCTTCAGGTGAGGGTGAGGAAGAGGAGGGACGGCCACAGGGACAGGACTGAGAACCAGAGAGGGGTTTTGGGGGAGAAGCTGGAGGCCCACAGTGATGAGCAAGAGGCACTCCAGGGCTGGCATGAGGTATGCTTTGCTATTGCTCTGAATGCTGTAAACATTTTGGTTTTGTTTCTAACGGTGAACATTCAGTTCAGTTTGATACATGTGCTCTTATGGGTAATTGGAAGTCTAGCAGAGTTTACATCTCCTATTACTAGTCAAACCTACACAAGAGGCAAGCACAACACCACTAAAATCTCATTTTATGTTGTTGATGCCTAATTCTCCTATTTTATCATGCAGATTTATGTCTCGGAAAAGCTTCTCTAGAAGGAGACACGAGGTTACACAGACACAAATTGACATGCACTCTCACCTACCCACACCCCCATTTCCCTCCTGTGCTAAACTCACGGGACTTTGCCCTTCACGCTCTCTCAGCGTGGAAGGCAGGGACCCATCAGAGCACTGAGACGTAAAAGGGATGGAAATAATCCCCAGCTTGGCTGGCAGCCACAGCAGGAGAACTTGGAGCAGATTTGGGTCCTGCATCCCCACCTGGATTTCGGGTCTGCAGTCTATAACATGGGGAAAGGCCACACCAGCACAAGCATAAAGCCAAAAGAGCTGACTTGACTGGCACAGTTTTATTTTCCCCTCCCTTCATGTGATGGTGCTCTGACATGACAAGAAACAGGAGCGAGTTTTTGGAGGTGTGTGCCTGTGGAGAGGGAAAAGGGGGGGTTGTGAGGTATGAATATTCCTTCCACTTCAGTGGGAGATGAATCAAAGACAGGGTATTTGTCCTCGATGGGGATTAGTCATCATTCAGTGCTTTTCAAGGCTTTGGCTCTGTCACTATTTCCTTAATCAGCCCCTGGTTTAAGAGGAAGAGATAGAAGTTGCCTATTTTAATTCACTTCAGACTGACATTTGGCATAAAAGCAGCAGCTGGTGCCAATTTCTTCTTAAAAAGAAGGGGGGGAAAAAAATTACTTTAAATAACCAGGCTGCTTTCCTGCAAGAGAGACAAATTGTAAGAGCAGCAGCAAAAATAACCATGCCAGACTCACACACCTCAGAGAATACCTTTGCTCCACTGTACGCCCTGAGACACTTCCTATTGGGATGCTATCTGGCACCGGGTAAAGGGGAAAAGCTACATCATCAGGGAAACAAATCCCATCACAAACTGCAGCAAGGCCGTCTCAGCACGCCTGCTCAGAGCACTTCCCTATGTGGCTGGGGGAAGGAGAACAGTTGGGGTTTCATTGGGCTTGGATCGCTTTGAAGCTTGCTGATGGATTCTGGCACGTGCTGCTGAGGATGCCAGCCCTGAGTCTGGAGGAGCACACAGAGAGATGCACTGGCCTCGCTTCTGAGCTTCTTGCCCTCATTTCTAGATAGAAACGTTTGGTTCTGATGTTTCCTCCCCACCTGGATGTCTGTGACCATGGCAGCAATGGGCACTTGGCTGAAAATCTGGCTGCCTCTGCTGGCACTAGAGGTCAGCATCAGCCAAGCCCACTCAGAGGTGAACCAGCTTCAGGAGAAGCACTGGCAGGCAGCTCACATCACCTCCTGCCGTGCTCAGGGTACCTGGCACTAATCATCCCTATCATGACATGCACCTATCTGTCCCTACTAAACCCTTTAACACCTCTTTACTACCTACTGTACATACTGTTGACTTCTAGCATGCAAGCAGACTCTGTGCATCTCACTCCAAGCATGATATAGAGCTTCAGAATTTAGTCTACCCAGCTTACACCACATTTAAACCTTCATCATCTCTGCATCATTTCTGATGCAGACCTACCCACCACTCTAAACCAGAATGGAGCTTTACAGCCTTTGATAAACAACAGAAGGGGAAGATCCACGAGGTTACCGTCCAGACCTTCATAAAACCAGAAAAACAGACCTCTGGTCTGCAGGCTTAAGTCCACAGACAGGATGTCGATCTGCTTCCCCACCAGATAACTGCAGGAATGCGACAGCTGATAAGCTGGGAAAGCAAAGCCATGTAGGCAGTCAGCATCACTGCACAGCATAGAGGTGTGGTTACGCAACCGACATCTGCAGAGCCTCCTCCTGCAGCTGTTATCTGAGCCGTGGAGCAGGGCCAAAACACACCTTGCACATCACTTTGAGCCCAGGCAACCGTCCTGCTCACTGTATGCAAGAACCATGCAGCAGGGTCTGTGTCTTTAGGATTTCTTTGCATTGCATTGAACCCACAGAGGACAATCAGTAGGGAACAACAGTTAAGAGCAAAAATAAGATTGTGGTTTTCACATCATGTCTCCCTGTCACGAGCTTGGTCGAGTACTACAGTCACAAATGATATCTGGCATGGTAGAGGGGGCTTGTGCTTTTCTAACACCTCAGTATGGGGTAGATGGGACATCCCTTTTCCCAACCCTTTCCTAATAGCTGGTAGAAGGATCCACCGAGGCCATGTATGTCCCTGGTGCTCTTTGTGCTGGGTTCTGGTATGGTGCCTAACACAACGGAGCCTGAACGGCGACAGGAGCCCTGAGGCTGAACTACAGTACAAACAAATAATACCAATGAAAAGCAATCATGTGCCTTAGAGGACTGGGTCTAGCAGGAGCTTTTGGGATAATCTTCCTCATGAGAAACACTCTGCTCCTTGGCAGCAGCTCGAAGACAACACTCAGCCTCCATCCCATGAAGATAAGCATAAGAGGGGTGTGGAGCGACCGTTGTATCACACAGTGTGCAAGCACAGTGGGAAGGGAGCTGAGTTTGCTGATGGTTTCTACCCTGGGAAGCAGCACAACTCAGGTGCCTTTGCCTTCTCTCTCCCTCCCTGCAGCCTCAGGCCCCATGAGCAGGGAGGATACCATTGCGTGCAACAGCTGCAAGGTGCTACTGCTAACCAAATAAAGCAGAGAAACTCAAAAAGTCTTGACACCACGTCAGGGTCATGCTTTGGAAGCTTCCCCTCCTCCCTCCTCTCTCATTCCCGCTGCCTTTAACCCCATGGAAGTTTCACGTTTAGAGATGGGTTGTTGCTGTTGTGGGAAGCACACGGGCCCCGTTGCTGTTCTAGCTGAGCCTCCTCTGAGTTTGAGACAGCAGGTCTGTGTAAATTTTGGATCTCAGGAACCTGGGGTATGAGTCTTTTTCCATCAGGCTGTGCACTTTCCCCTGGGCTTGGTCAAAGCAGGAGAGGGAGGGCTCCTGCATGTTCCTTCTCGTCAGCTCCCGCGTCTGGAAGTCTATGTTCACCTGGGAAAAGCAACAGGAGAGAGTTGGGTGCTGCTTAAAAACGCCTATTTTGTCTCAGCAGCAGAAGAGCTGAGCACTTACACTTGGACACATCTCAACAGCCCCCCGAACTCCATGGGTTTAGTGACCCAGAGTTATAAATCCTGCCCCAAATATGGAATAGTGGAAGAAAGTATATATGGACCCGAGTGTTTCTGATCTCAAGTTACTTTTATTCAGTCTCTTAATCGTGGATTTACATGGCAAATATCCTACAAATGCTTGATCTAACGTACCTCTCTCCTGCTGCCCAAGAATTCTCTACTCCCTCGCTCTCCCTCACATTCCCAATAGGATGGGGAGTGAACTTTTAGCTGGGTTTAATCTATCAGCATACTCTTATTCAGCTATGTTGTTACAGAAGAAATTGTTTGATTTTTCCCATAACAGCGTGATATTACAGTGCCTTGAAACGGGACCTTAAAAAATAAACAGCCCTGGTGTTATGACTGCAGCGTGTTTGTGAAGCCAACAAGAAGAGGTTTCCTGTTTTCTTTTGCTAGCGAGCCGTCAGCGTTTGTTAGGGTTAGTATTGAAAACCTGGCTGCTAAGTTGTTATTTATCATTATTAACGAGAGCTCAGACTTAAAGCTGTCTCCAAAGTAAAGCTGCCTGCTTTAACCCTGGTGGCAGCAATACAGATCAGCTCCCTCCATCACCTGGGAGTCATTTTGCTTCTAGCAAGCTGGAATTATGATAAAAGGACTCAGTGTTAGGAAAGAACCCATCCAACCTGCACTCATGTTTCTAACCTAGAAACAGCCCTGCAGAACTGCAGGAACCCAGCAGGAAGATACTCACTGAGGGCACTGCACCCAGAGATGCCCACACCACCTGGTACCATAGGTGGCCTTGCAATGGCTTTGCCAGTGAGGAGGTGGGGTTGGGAGATCCCTCTTAGGAGGAGCCCTAACCCATCCCTGGGGGTGCCCAAGGCAATGGATGGGCCCTGGGCAGCCTGAGCTGGTGGGCAGGGGGGGCTGGAACTGGGTGACCTTTTAGGCCATCCTATGATTCTCTGATCCCCTGTATGATGACAAGCACACGTGCAAAAGAACTGCTGTGGGAGAGCAATGCTGCAAGCACTGCATTATGAAAGCAGTACCACAAAGCAACATCACGACACAGGATCTGACAGCTGCATCAGCCTGTCAGTACATTAAAGAGTGCTGAACAATGCCAGGCTTCAGGTGGTGACTGCACTTTTTGTTCAGCTCCGAGCTCCTGCTCGCATCTTTTCAGGAGGTCTAATTGAGTTTGGAGTTAGTCAGCAGATAAACACTCTCCCCTGGAGAGTCAACAAGTTAGTCATTCGTGGGATGCTCCTAGACACAATGTCCTGTGAGGAGTGAGCCCAACATGGGGAGCAGTAGTAAAAGTTGATGGGGAGGAGCTCCTAGGAAGCTGGTGAGGTTAGGAAGTGTAAGTTGCAGTTGGCAGCAAACTCATTGGCAATGACTAATTTAGCATCATCAAAGCAGTTGCCCTCACCAGGGGATGAGTCACCACAAGCAGAGGCATTGGAGAAGGCAGGGTGGCTTTCCTGTAACAGAAAGCCTTCTCCCCCCGACCCCTTCCATTCCATCACCTCCAAGGGAAGGAAGATCCCCCAGCCCCTGCAGTCCCACCAGGGGGACAGGACCCGTTCCCTGGCCATAGGGAGCTCTTCCTACCCACCTCACGGGGAGCCTGCACGTCAATGAACTCCTCGAAGATGCGTTGTGCCTTGGCTGCCAGCTTGGCTGCCGAGCGGGTCTTCTTGAAGTCCTCGCAGGCCAGCCAGAACTCCAGGTTCTCCTCACTGAACTCAGTCTTCAGGAAAGCACGGAAAGCAGCCAGCCCATCTGCAAGGGACACAAGGGGAGTTACAGCAGGAGCTTTTCCTAACACCCAACCTGAACCTCTCCTGGCACAGCCTGATGCCATCACCTCCCATCCTAACGCTGTTACCAGGAGCAGAGGCCGACCCCTCCTCACCACAGCCTCCTTTCAGGCTGTTATACAGAGCACACTTCAAGCTTGAATGAGGCAGCCTGTTTCCATCCCGCCTTGTCCACTTTAATAATGGGATGTTACAAAGTGGGGCAGTAAGAAACGCCTTTAATAAAACAGAGCACATGTGGACTTGTCTCTGATGTTCTCCATCACTTTGCTTTATTGCCTTGTGGCTTATTTTTAGTTCCCACTCATACAGAGGAAGGATCTGGGAGAGCATAACTGTTACAGCTACAATAAAGGGGAGAGAGAAAGGACACAGCCTAATTACTACTCGTCCAGTCAGAGGTAAAAGTGTTCTTATCACTTGCTAATACTCAGCAACTGTGACATTCCAGTAATGTAATCTGAGTCAGCCGGGGCAGAATAGAAACACAGAGAGATTTATTAGGCATCAATGTGCTCTTAAACCCCAGCTAGGGTGTATTTATGGACACAGCTATTGTTTTTTATTTCCTTTCCCTGAATGGCATGAGCAGAGCTGAACTAGCTGAAAGCTTTACACACCCTTTCTCCTTTCCTAAGCTGAAGGATAAATTTGGCTCCTATTTATTTCCCAGTAATACATCTCTAACTTTTCCAGTAGGGCCTAAATAGTTGTCATTCATGACTGGAAACCTCCCCAGCCAGCGCTGGCTGCTTCTAAGGAAGTATCTATAAATACTGATGGAGTCAGGAGAGCACTCAGCAAGGTCAGACTCAGGGAAAGAATGAGGGTGGTGGATATTGACAGAGATGGACAAAGGCTGACAGGGTTTGTGGGGCTGGATCTCCTCCTGCACCGCTGCAAGGGGTGAGCTCCACCTCACCCAGTGTGTTGAACAGCATCCACCAGCCCATGGCAGGGGAGATGTCTGACTGCCTGGATCCTCAGAGGGACCAGCAGAGAAGATAGATGACCAGAGATAGGACCAAGCTCCAGGCTATTACTCTCTGTATTAGGCTTCATGAAGCTCCCTCACTGACAGGCTTGGCAATGCTAACTGCTCCATCAGCATTCTGCATTGCAAAGAGCTGCTGTGGCACAGCAACCAGCAGCTAAAACGGGAATGTCTCCACCTCAGCTACACTGCTTTCTTCCTGTCAGCCCCAGGACGGTGAGAAATAGCTGCATAGCACCCAGTGATTAACACACTTGTGGAAGGGCTTAGGGGGCTGCAGCTGTGGGCAAAGGAGGGCTCTCATCCAAGAGCACTGCTGAGCACAAATTGTGGGTTCAAGACCAGAGCAGTAAGGCAATGTCAGCCCTTGAGAAGCCTGCAGAATGGAGTGTCCAAAGGCACCTCTAGGAAGCAAGCACCTGTCAGGATCATGCTCCCCCTGGGTGCTCCAAGCACCTCTATGGATAGGTAGATATGGAGCAAGAAAGGTCCTTTCCACCTCAAGCCCATCTATGACGCTGTGATTCGCTGTCCTGAACTTTCCCTTTCCTCTCCAACAGCCCCAGCACTGAGAGAAGCACTTGCCAAAAATAGCAGCTGTGCATGGCAAATATAATATCTGCAGAACGTAATATCTGCTCAAACAAGTGGACTTGGTGATTGATGAGATGAGAAAGGCCTTGGCTTCAGCCCTGCCCCAGAGAGCAGAGCAGCAGCTGGGACCAAGAGGTCTCCACATGCTCTCACATCAGTCAGCTCCTTTTTATTTTGAAGCAAGTTTAGAAAGAGGATATATAAATAATAGTATCTGGCTGAGCTCCACGGGGCTTTTTTTAATACATTCCTGTCATCTCCTCCTCAAAGCCCCCTGGGGAGCTAGAAACGATCAGGGCAGACCTGAGAGGACCTTGCTGAGGAGAGCTAGGATGGAAGAGAGGTCATCCTGGGCTGGAGGCCACTGTGCTCTGCAGATCAACCCTTTGGCCTCTGCCTGCACCTCCAGCTGCGAGTTCAGCCACAGAGATGGAAGTCTGCCTCACTGCACAGCGCTAAATCACTGCCAACAGGTTTGTCATGGGACAGTGGCTAACCTAATAGGAAGGGCAGGAGGGCAATTAGGTGGGGATGGACAGCACCTGAGCTTGCATTTGACACAGTTGTTGGCTTTCATCTCCTGTACGTGAAGGCTACCAAGGATGCATCCCTGATGAATCAGCATTTCAAAGCTCAGTGCAACTGAGAAGAACTGTGTTGCTGTGTGACACGAACAGGAGAGCATCTGCTGCTGGGTCAGCCTCCTGAAGTAGGCTAAAAGACACACGGAGCACCTGAGAAGTACGATGCCAAAGGGATGCTTTCACAGAAAAAGCACGGAGATGATAAGCTGCGTTAGGTCAATTCCAACTCAAACCATTCTCTGATTTGACATCTTTAGGACTATCACAGGATGGATCAGGTTGCCCATCCAGCCTGACCTTGGCTGTCTGCAAGGATGGGGTTCCCACAGCTCTCTGGGCAGCCTGTGCCACTGCCTCACTGCCCCTTTTGTAATCAACTTCTTCCTTATATCCAGTCTAAATCTCCCCTCTTTTAGTTTGAAGCCTTTTCTCCTTGTCCTATCTCACAGACCCTGCTGAAGAGTCTGTCCCCATCCTTCTTACAGCCCCTTTGGATATTGAAAGGCTGCTCCCAGGTATCCCCAAAGCCTTCTACTCTCCGTACTGAACAGCCCCAGCTGAGGTTGTAGGTAATTCCTCACCAGACAGGGCTGAAGAGACAAGGTCACAATGCTCTGCATAGCATATGTATGCACTCACTGCTGCCTAGCATTGCTTTGATGAAAGCTAGCTGCCTGTCACTCGCACAGTGCTCATGCTAATACTGTTCTGGCTTAGAGAGAGCTGGGAGTAGGAAGGGATATTCCTATGCTGCGTGGGAAGAACAGCAAGGTGTAGACAACAGGAGGAGGAGGAGGACAATAAAATTTGGGCAGAAGAGCAGCGAGTTCACAAAACTGTAGGAAAAAATAATAATAACCTGTGAGATAAAAATGGAAACTCAGTGCCAAGGTTTTCCGTGTCAGATGCTTCGTTGATAAGTGAATAAGGGTTGAGGACAGACTGTCCTGCTGGATCCTGGACAAATGAGAAGCCATGTGTCCAGCCCCGCGAGGGATGCAGAATGAGACACGCCACTGTGTGCATCTCCCTGCAGCAGCCTGTCAAAAGGAATCTCCATCTGGCTGACCAGACTGCACCTCCTGGGCACGGGTACAGCGGGGGGATTTCTCCTCTGTTATTCACATCATGCACACACGATCTGCAGACCACAGAACTCCAGTTCCCTGGGAGCCACAGCCAGCACTGAATGGGAAAAGATGCCAGAACCCAGCATGTCGCAGCCACTGCTTTTGCACCCTGAGCACCCAAGGGAACACGCTACATATGATCCTGTCTCTTGCTTTTGCAAACCCCTGCTACAAACCAGGCTGGAGCTCCCCTTTCCTGCCCTGAGCCAAGGGCACAGTGTGCCAAGAGATGTCTCTTGCAGTGAGCTGGGACAAGGCTCCTGCTGCATGAAGGGGGTTGACTGGCTGACCTCATGTTTTCAAGCCAATTTGCTTCACCCATTAGTAGGAGCAAGTCAGGTGTTGTTGTGCTGACCTATTTGTCTGGGGCTGCCAACAAAGCTGTTCTGTGTCCTACAATGTGGCAGTGGAGCCCCACTCAGTTCCTTGAAATCAGCATCACAGCCTCCTTCCAAAAGAGGTGAGCTGTCCATAGAGTGAAGGAGGTGTGACAGATGTGCCAGGCAGCAGCAGCCCACCTGCTAGCACTGCAGGCCACAGGGGAAATCCTCCATGAGCACAGCTGGTACTCAGCCCATGCCCTGAAGCATGGATTGGAATCTGTGGCTGGCTGATGTTGTTCACCTGGGCAGTCACAGGGAAACCAGGCTGACACAGCTCTGTCCTGGCTGCACTTGATACAGGAGATCAGCTGGCAGCTTTACTACAGACACTGCTTTCTTACACTGAAATTTTGGCTGGATAAGGCACAAGCATCCTATCAGGAACTAAATGTTTTTCACTAGGTGCCAAAGAACTACCATAATTACTCCTCAGATGGGGAAGATTCTGGTGTTTCATTGATCGCTCTATGAGGCTAATTGATTAATAAAACCAGATATTCTTGTAATGCTATTGGACAAGGTAATTGGGCTGAGGCTCCATTTGGCATTCGCAGAGCTCAGCTGAAGAGGGAACAATGCGTGTAATTCCAACACACAGACAAAAGGCAACTTCTCTGCCTTTTGTAACCAACTCATTTTTGTTGCAGACTCTGTCCAAAAAGAAGAAAAATGGACTTTAGCATTATTGAAGGAAGAATAAGGGCTTGAGATTAAAGACAGAGCTGTAACATCAGTGTGAACATCCTGTCCTCTCACTGCCCATCCTCCAGGCACCTATGTCTCTTTTTCTTCTTGTTCCAGATTTGGACTAAAGAAATGTTCCCCTCTTGGCCATACCCAGATATACCATCATTTCCTACTGCCTGCAAGCCATGATCTTAATGAGATACTACTACTAAAATTACAAATCTCTTTTTTCCGCCTGGGACAGCCAGCCTGTTCAAAGTTGCCACCCAATTCTCTGCCCAAACTGTTGTCATCTCAGCTGAAAATCTGGGAAATAAACTGTGTGTTATTCAAAACAATAATAGAATTCTATACCGATGTTTTAATATGCGAATCCTGAACCGCTAAGGAAGTCAGCTGGTTCCTTATTGCGGTAAATCAGTTCACCGCCCACATTGACTTCTTCCCAACCTCAATTCACTCCTTTTACTCTTAAATAGAAACAAATTAATGAATCTATACCGTGAGCTTCGGTGCCTTGTTTATAATTCCTCAGCATGAATGCGCCGGTGAGGCAGGGTAATGTATTCTGAACAGAACTGATATGATTGATCTATTGAATGGAGTGAGGTGCGCTGATTATATGTTTGCATAATGTTTCTTGATGTGAAACTTTCAGGTTTGCATTGGGAACTGTAAATTAGAGCTAGCTAAGTGCTACCATGCATGGTTTCTTCACGAGGACTGCTACAGAGCACGGCATTCGAGGTTATTTAACCGAGCACTGGGTTTCTTAATGCAGTTGATGGGAGCAGTCAGTCAGATTCGCCAGATGGCTCTGAGAATTTCAGCTATGCTGGTTTGGATTAGAATACCCTGCAAGGGACATGACCAGTGGGCACGGTGGCGATGGGTTGATGGCTGGGCCTGATGATCTTAAGGGTCTTTTGCAACTTGAATGACTCTATGAATGGAAAGGAATGGGACGCTGTGTTTCCCATAACCCCCTACCTTTTGCAAATGTTAAGATAAAGTATTAATAACTGCTGTAGATGGTTAATGACTGGTGGCAATGGAGTCCTGCCCATGAATCACTGTTGCCACTTCCTAGGGGAAAGAGTTACCCCCAAGGGATCACTCGTGTGCCATGCAGTGCATGCTTGGTTTGCCCTAGATACACCTGGGGTGCAGGGGGGAAAAAAGAAGGTGGCACAACTTGATTTCTACTCACATTTATGGGACAAAAGGACATCAAAAGAGTCTGCCCATCTCGTTGCTTCTTCTGTTGACAGTCTTCTGGAAGAAAGGAAGAGGCAGATTACAGACAACCCGCGGCTGTTTGACAAGCACACCAACAAGGAAGGCTGGAGTTCTTCTCGCCAAACTTTGGAGAACTACAAAGTAGAGATCTCCCCTTGGTTCCCTGCAAAAGTCAGTGGGGAGATGCCAAAGGACTCTCATGGGTCTCCTCACCTCTTCAAGTAGGCTGGTAAAACAAGCCAGATGAATCACACCCAAAAAGGGATAATTTTTTCCTTATTGACTGCAAGCAAAGACCCAGGGAACAAGTTCAGATGCAGACATTTACATTGTAAATGTCAAACGTTAAGTGAAATGGAACCCACCCCTGCAGAAGTGTTTATTTCTCTCTCTTGACTGCAAGGGGAAGGTGAGCTCAGACACAGGTTGGGATCAGATGGATTCCATCCCACTCACCTTAAAATCAGGACTCCGTATTGTTTGAGGCACCTGCTTTAGTGCTGTGCAAACCAACATGGGACATTTAGGCAGTGTTTAATAACACTTAGCTAAGAAGGACTGTGACCTGGAATTGCAGCTCACCTCTTCAGCAAAGTCAACTGCTCAGATTTTGATTTGTGATGACGGAGGGATATATTATCCCCATCCCTGGAGGTGTCCAAGGATGGGTTGGATGGGGCAGAGCAGCCTAGGGCATACAACAAAAGGAAGGTGATTCGAGAGGGGTGGTGGGCAGGGAGGGGAGGACAGAGGTGGGATGGGGTGGGATGCTGCAGCTATACTCACTTCAAAGCCCGGTTGGGCTTGTCCGGAAGAATAGCTGTGAAATCATTATATGAGTCTGATTTGTGAGACAGGCAGCCCAGGCGAGTCCTCATCCCTCTGTTCCTGTGGTCGATGTGGGGGAGCAGGGGGGTGAGTGAGGGAAAACCAAAGAAGAGGATTATAACTCTAGCCAGAGCCAGCAAAACAAAACCCCAAAGACGACACAAAGGCGGCTCTGTGCCTTATCAGATCTGCATCCCTCACCTGCAGGAGGGACCCTGAAGCATCTCCAGGAGGATGCTAAGGATGGATACAGCATGGATACTGGCTCGCCCAATGCCAGCCAGTTGTTCCACTGGTCTGACTGGCACAAAGGCTGCACGCTGGGTGGTGTCCTGCAAGGACCTGCCCTCAGCAGAGCAGGAGGGCAGCTACACCAGCAATCAGCTGCATCAGAACAGCGTGGTGCCAGTGCTGGAGGGCAGGAAGGAGCAAGGCACCTGTGAGGTGAGCTGTGCTGCAGAGCCAAGGGAGCCCAAAGCACTTCTTTAGACTCAGCATTACATAAGCAGGCTAAAGCTGCCTCTTCCATGGCAGGTTCATCCGCGCAGAAAACGACCTTACTGTTTTTCCCTTTGAATTTCAGAGCAGTTCCAGTGCTTTTCTCCCATATAGGCCCCTCAGCTCCCTGCCAGCCCCTTCCCAGTGCAACTGATGAGCACAACATCACTGGGATGGAGAGGACTTGGAAAGGGAGAGAACACAAAGGGGACAGGGAGATGAAACATACAGGCACAACACTGGACTGTCATTTTCTCCCCTCCGAAACACGCAGATGTCGACTGATGGACACAGTGTCTAGAAAGGCAGAGCCTGAGCTCCCCCCAGTCTAAGGGCATCACTCCTGCTGGTTCACCCCTGAGCATGGGAGAGCCACTCAGTGACTATGTGCACTTCTCAGCTGTTAGACTCCCTCTGGAAGCCCACCCCGAGCCCTGCTGCCAAGCAGATGCCAAACGCTCCCTGAGACTGCAGAGGGAAGCACAGCATTTTCTCCCTTCCCTATGCAGAACACTTCAGCACTGAGCTAATCTGTAGCACGCCTGTCCCCCTCTTCTCCTCCCGCCCTGCAGAGAGTTTCTATTATTGCACATTTTCATGTAATCTTACAGCAAATTAAATGTTAATTAAATGCAACGAGTGTCTCCCTGGCAGAGCTCAGGCAGCTCCCAGCACAAAACCTGGGGATCTTCAGTGGCAAGAATAGCTCCAAAACCCAAACCTGTGGACTGCAGTCTCAGGATGTTGCCCTACATCCACAGCAAAGCAGACACTGTGTGCACAGCACTGCATCTCCAGCTGAGCCTGCTGCGCTCAGACTGACACTGAGTGGCTATAGGATTGCACTGGTACCTTTCCCATATGCCTCCTGTCCCCAGCGCTCATCCTCCTCAGCCATGCCCTGATAAAGCTCACAGCTTTCTCAGTAAGAGGTGTGGTATGCAGTGCTGCTGGGATTTCTCCAGTGCCTGAGATGAAGGGACTGCAGCAGGGAATGGCAGCAAGGAGGCTGCGATGCTGCACTGTGAGCACGGAGCTCAGCTTGGGGAACACGGGTTGTGACACCAGGACAGGACACAGGGAAAAGAACCTGGATTGGTAGGAGGTGTGGGGAGGCAGGGGAAGGGCAGGAGGGAGCCATGAGGCTCACAGGATGAGGCAGACAGCAACAAGGGGTGAGGTGTCTGTGCAGTTACCTCCGTGGGATCAGTAATGCAGCCATTCAGGACTCCAGTTACGGCCAATCCTCTGTCTGGTTGGCTTGGAGAGTGGTTTGCAGGAGATTAGGAGTGTGGAAAGGAGGGATTTACAGTTTGATGTCCTGGCACTTCAAAATATAACAAAGAATCCTCTGCCAGAAAAGGAGGGCCCGTTGCTCTCAACCCATTTGATCCTCGTCAGTTTCCCAATGGAAGACTCTCGGAGTTGAAGGATGATCACAAAGCATTTCCTCCTGGGAGCAGAGCCATGGGGTAAGTCCAGCTGCAGGTCTGAGCTTGGTGTCACGGCTCAGCATGGAGCAGCAGGGCTCGGCACAGCCACATTCATCATGTGTTGCCTCCAAAGGTCGGTCCTCAACAGGCAGAGCTCCGGGCTGACCTCACTAAGAGGATCCAACTACCTCTTTTCCATGTGCCTGCGGGTCACAGCTGGCGTTACTGGCCATCGTGGTGCTGCAAACAGAAGAACAGGAGGACTTCATGCACCTGTGGATCACTCCTTCCACCATTGCAGGGCTCAAGCACTCATACAGATGAACTCAATGAAAGCATCTCCTTGTCTGGGTGGTGGAAGCTGAATGAATGGACTGAGGGGGTGGCAGGGTTCCCTGAGCATGGGTATGAGATTCTGCTGGGACGGATCTCCCTGCAGGCAGTGAAGGCAGTATCCACTAAGCTGGTAGGACAGAGCAGGACAGAGCTGCTTGCGTAGCAAGCAAAGTGCAAAGGTTTCCTGTTTGCCAGGACAAGGTTGAGCTCCAGATAACCTCCAGGTCTCCCAGCCCAGAGGGGATGGCAGAGGAGGAGAGTGAGGAGCTAATGGGAACACCAGCTGCGTACAAGGAGCCAGGAGCTCGCTCTGCCCGGGCCAGGGGAGATCCCAAAGCTTGTGCTGCCCAATGCAGCATCCCTTTTAAAACCTGATTACATTAAAAACACACAAAGCCTCTTCCCAACTAAATTAATGGAACTGGGATTGCACTATATGCCAGTGAGTGCATTTTCTTAATCCCTGCCCTGACCGGCTGCTTCGACGTGCTTTAACTGAAATCAATCCTTGTAATTCCTTAAGCCCCTTCAAAATTTCCTCATTAACAGTTTCACCCACATGTGGGGCCAAGCAGAGGATTTCCCAGAGCCCAGCAGCCCCTTCTCTCTCTGACAGCTGGGATGGGTGCCCACATGGTGCCCTCTCTTGCAGTCTCCCCTTGCTACATGCTTTTGGAGGTGCTGTTATGAAACAGCTCAATGCTCACCCCCGCTCCCACCCACACAACCTGCACAACAGAACGGCACCCAACTTCCCCAAGGTCCCAAAGTCTGTCTGTCTTTGGGACATCGAGTCCCACAGCTGGGCTGGAGCATCTGTGGGTACGGTATGCCCTTGACTTGCCAGCAAAGCCAGTTGATCCCCTTAGAAATAGAATGTGGTGAAGGCATCCCAGTAAGAGTCTGCAGCGAGGATTATTGCTTCACCCTCCATCCCTTGTACTCTTCCACCGCCCCCCCCTAAGGCAGGACCCCATCCAGGAGAACTGCCAGTCTCACCATGGATGTGTTTTGGGGTTTCTCCTTGGGAGACAAAGGGAGGGGGAGCAACTATGACATCGGGATTATCGACCCCCCTCCATCCCAGGAGATCACCTGAGCAAAGATAAGGGAGCCATCCCAATCAGCAGCACAAAGGGGAAGAGGAAACCAAACCAAACAAACACCAGACCCGGGGTGGGGGGGTAGGTGGGCTTCAGGAGATAAAACACCCGCAGAGCAGATAAACCGAGCGAGGAGGCACTGCGGACTGACACAGCGCGATACTCACCGCCGTTGGTTGACCTGTCCTCCGCGTGTGCTCGGGGAGGCTCTGGGGACACAGCAGAGAGCTCCCTTCAGACCCAGCCCCTCGCACTGCCCTCCGATCCCTCTTCTTTCCCCACACCCCACCCGGAGCCCCGCGTCTCAGCCCCGCACAGCCTCACCCGGCGCTCCGCAACGCGGCGGCTGCACCGCGATGGGCGGCGATGCAGCGGTGCCCACCTGACCCGCTCGTCCCTCCGCATCCCTCCTCGCCCGCTCACCTGCTGGGAGCGTCCCCCCGCCCCGCTACAGATGCCAAAAGCCGGTGGGGTGGGGGATGTCTGCCAGAGCTGTCGCTGCTGTCACCCTCCCCTCTTTGGGAGGGAGAGTCCCTCCCGCATCGCTTTGATCAGCCTCTCTGAGGCTTAGAGGAGGATGCTGCCCTCGGATCGTCGGCAGTCGCATAGACAGAAGGGAGTGGGGAGCTTAATTAGAGAGCCTCGGCTTCAGTGGGGGCAAGGGAAATCGTTAACCTTATTGTACAGCATGGGAAAGGGAAGAAACCAACCCACCTGGCAGCTCAGGTTGCAACCAGCCCCTGCTCTTCTTTGCTATGTGCCCCCCCCGTCCCCTAGAACCAACCTTGGTTTGCCTCCCACCCCTCTCCTGCACCCACCCCTCCACCTTCAGCCAACAGCGTGTATCTGGGGTTCACTCCTGGTGAGGCTTCTACTGGAACCTATCCCTGCACCCCAGTAGCAGGATCCCAGCAGTGAGACCTCAGACCTGGGCTTGGCTCAGCCACCAGAAGCACAGCCCCTGGATGCCAATAGAGGTGCTCACCAAGGGCCTAAGCCATGAGATCCCCCCATTTTGGTGGGGAACGTGTTGCTCAGAGTGACAGTGGGTGCCCCATCCCTGCAGACAACCAAGGTCAGGCTGAGTGGGCTCTGAGCACCTGATATAGCTATAAGCATCCCTGCTGAATACAGGGGGTTGGACCAGATGGCTTTTAAGTATCCCTTCCAACTCAAATCATTCTGTGATTCTACAGCCATGAGAGCTCTTGATGGAGCTTGTCACCGCTTGAGGCATCAGAAAAAATACTGTACACCACAAAACCCCAATCCCAAGCAGTTAAACCAGTTGCTATTTTTCCCTCATCACCTCTCCTTGGCTAACAAAACCCTGGGCTGACATCCTCATGCTCCTAGCAAGAAGCACGGCTTGAGACAGCACATCATCACCAGGCAACACCCCTGGGGAGGGAGCATCCCATAGAACTTACTATAAAAACACAGGGATTAGCAGCTCTGCAGGCATGATCCCATTGCTCCAGCCTGGATTCCCTCCTTCACAGCTCATCTTGGCAAGGAAATAACTCTCCCCTGCTGTCATCCTCCCCCTTGCAAAGCCCAGGTCATCCTGACTTGGATTCATCGCATCTCCGGTGATGAGGAAACAAGTGCTGAAAATACCCTAACAAAAAAAAATGCAGTGGTTGATACAACCTCCTCTCAGCCAAGGTTAAAGGTTGAGGTTCATCTGATGCCTCTGGTCTGTTCCAGTTAAATAACAATCCGCTTCAGCCCTTCCCCGAACCCAGGCCAAATTTAACACAGCATCACTCAGGGTTCAACTCTTAGCACATCATTTTGCTTTTAATGAGTTTCCACACTCCCAGTTCTCCCTGGGCAACTGTAGGATGTCACAAATGACACCAGTTTTGTAACACACATCCAGGACGTACCTCAGATCTCACTCACGCATACAGACATCAGGGGAGTGGAGGGCTGCCAACAAAACGTTCCATCAACAAAGCTCTACTCTGGATCCTCTCATCCCATTACTCATATAGAACCCTTAAAGGCCATCTGGTCCCACTCTGCACTGAGCAGGGACACCCACAGCTCCATCAGTGCTCACAGCCCATCCAGCCTGACCTTGGCTGCATGCAGAGATGTGGCATCCATCACCTCCTGGAGCAGCCCATAGACCAATCTGCCAACCACCATTATTCTCCTATGTCCCTGGGCTGGGTTGGAGTTAATGGAGATCAAAGCGAGCTGTGTTGACACAGGCACGGCAGGAAGTGTAATTAAATTGCAGATAAAGAGAATTGTACTTTGCGGGGTAATATTTTAGAAAGCTTCTGTGAGAAAAGGTTTATAGCAAATTCCTTCTAAAATGGCCCTGACATTTCTGACTACCCCATAGCTCCTATTTAAAACCTTTTAATAAAATAACTCATTTTGATATGACGTTTCAATCCCATATCCTAAAGAGTAAATCTCTAAGAAATGCTTTAAAGCAATCCCCCATGACCTGTTGTTAGCAAACACAAACACAGGGGGATAGAACCAGGCAGGGGGATGGCTGGCTGTCACCATGCAGTGCAGGTGAGGATTTGGCAGCCCACAGCCTGGGCATCATCCACCCCTCAGGGCTATGTTGGAGTTTAACACCTCAACTGAGCAGCTCACAGGCTTGGCTGCCACCTCCAAGTGAGATTCCATTCCACCTTTTGTGTATTTTGTTGTAATTTCATCGTCATTCTCAGATCAAACATCAATGCCCCGGGAGCTGCTGCACATGTAGAAGTACATCAATGCCTCTGCGTGCTTTGCTAAGTGTTAAAGCAACACCAAGCAGAGCCCTGGTGATGCGCAGGGTCTGCAGATGGAGAAACAGCTGCCAATGCCCAGGACTCATCAGCTACAGGAACAGCAGCACGACGGGTCCTTGGCTGCACTGAGTCACCAGCTCATTCCTGCCCATCACACAGGGGATCTCCATGACCTACAGCAGACCCAGAGGCTGAGCTTCTCCCCACCTGCACACCCTCCTGCAAGGCTCCACTGCAGCCTTTGCTGCATGTGGCTCTCTGGCCTCTGACACATCCTCCTCTTGCTCCAATTAGCCTTATTTCCAACTAGCTCAGCCCCGCTGTTCATTGTACCATCACATACATTCAGAGGAAACGCAATCCACCATTTTCATATCACAACAGAGAAGGAGAAATCCAAGCGCAGCGAGCACAGCAGAGCTGCAGGCACTGCCTTTCCTCCCAGCATCAAAGCCCACCACTAATCCCATTGAAACGGGGATCATCCGGCCCCATTCCTCTTACTGTTGGATCTCAGCTTCCTGCTCTTCCCCATCAGCAATTCCAGACAAAACACAGAGGTCCCACCATGTGGATGCTGCTGATAAGGTCAATAGGTAAAATGCCCAGGACGTGGCAGGGTTGCATCACTCACTAGGGACAGTCAGCACTGCTGGAAGGGCTCTACATGACCAGGGACTGCTGCTCCTCGGTGCTGTGCCAGCTTCCCAGCTGCACGTGAAGCATCAGATGGTTTGTTTTGTGTGCCTGTGAAAACCTAAACTTAGCGAGCAAGATGTTAATTCCTGGGGAAAATAGGCCGTATTTATGTAACCGTGAAAAGCTGCAGTGAAGGCTGCAGATCCAATGAGAAAGGAGGAGATGTAAGGGACTAACAGCACTGCTGTTCACTCTGCTTTATCAGGACCTCCAGTGGGCACAGATCCATCACCTTACAGCCCAAAGGAGCAGCTCAGAGGCCGTGCAGCCCAAGAATAGAGGTCTCATTGTGCGTGCTAAGCCACAGCCCAGGTTCTGTCTGGGATGAGAAGCACAGGGTGTGGACGCCTGGCTGAACAAATGGCAGCATCCATGTGTGCTGTGAGCAGCATGAGCTCTGGCCCAGCAGGGGTGGAGAGTGCTGAATAAAGGGTGAATTCATTCACAGCTGTGCAGGATGGCATTAGTGCCGGACCTCTACCCATGGAGACATCAGCCATGGTGTGCTCACAACACACCAGTCCCTTGTGCATAAATCAGCCCTAACACCTCCCAGCTCCCACCACTGCCAGTCTGGCTCTATCCGATCTTTGTGGACATTTACCTGAAAGCAGCAGGAGACAACTTCCAGACAAAGTGGTGAGATGAAGTTGTGACTGCCTTTAAGCAGAGCCCGAGATAGAGGCAGTGCTGCACCAAGGCATCAACTGCAAAGGGTTCTATTGTGAGGGAAGGTCTGGTGTGGCAGAACACTGCAGCACAGGAGCACAACAGGCTGGAGGCTAAAGCAAACCTTAAGTGTTGTTTTCAAACAAATGAAGGCAGAAATGAGTTTCTGAAACATACAAGGGAAAGCTTTGCCAAACGGATTCATCTCCTGAGGGAAAGCACGGCTTCTAAAGAAACTAAAACGTCACATAATAGAGCACTCTTTTGGGAAGGGACTCTTGAAATAACCTCTCTCTCTCTTGCCCCTGGGAACAATATAATGGGGAAAGAGTTTCCAGAGAAAGTCTTGGGAAAGAAAAAAAGGCCAACCATGTCTCCCATTAATTCTGCATTTACCCTTGACTTCAGCAGCAGCACACACGGCCTCGAGGAAAGCCATCACCTTCCAACACCCTTTCCTAATCACATCTGAGAAGGATATAACAGCGTTCCTGCTGCTCTCTCATTTCCTTTGGCTGTTGCTCATTTCTCACTCAAACCAACCCACTGTGAGCAGCGACTCTGCAAAATGTGTTTTGGAGTCATCGACCGGCTTCGTGGTGCACAAACAACAACAGGGGACTTCCCATCTGTTGCTGTTTGTTTAGCCCTCACATTACTGAGCTAACATCTGGAAAAGCTGCTGAGCCTCCACTTGAGGCTTTGCCCTCTGTGGAAGATGGGGTGATGCAGATACAACATGGCAAAGAACAAGAGACGCTTCATTCCGTGCCCAGATTTGCATTTAGATGCTCTCATGACACGCTGAGATACAACACAGCCCAGCCAACTTGACCCTGAGAATGGCTCGCGTGCCTGGAAAGCCACATGCTAGCTCTGACTAAACAATTCAAGTTCTATTACTGCAGTGCAGCCAAACCCTGAGCCATGGAATCATTAAGGTTGGAAATGGGCACTAAAATCATTTAGCCCACGCTGTTCTCAGTAGCCATAAGTTGGGAAGGTCTATGGCCAGCAGTGCTAGAAAGGCAGACAACACAGCCCCAAGACCCAACACCAGGAGGGAGGTAGAGCTGGCTCTCATACTTGAGGTTGGCTCTTACCTACTCCCTCCCCTGCCATCATTTGCCTCTCATTGGCCCTGCTCAGCCTCCAAGACTAGGGATTGCACGATCCTTTAAGTCACCTCTCCAAGGGGTTATGCCATGTCCAAGGACCTAGTGCCCAACTTCGGTGCGGTCCAGTTACCTAAAATCAGGAGAAAAAGGCTGATAAACTGGGAGGAAAAAACAAAGCAGAAGACAAAGCAAGGTTACGGGATGGCTGCAGCAGATAGAGTCAAGAGAAAAGACATGAACACTGAAAATGCATTTACCTGTATTGCACAGCACCCTTTTTCCATGACTTCTCCATTCATCAAGACTTGAATTCCAGCTGTACCCCTCTCCCAACAGTCTACAGGTTCTCCCAGCTACCCAATGGCTGGCTCACCCATACAAACACTCTCTATTCACCACTCAAGACTGAAAGAAGCATTCCTGGGACAAACACCCCAAAACAAAACCATTTGGATACAATCACCCAACCACTCTGTACCCATTTCATCCAGAATCACACCAGACACAACTATACCAAAAGGCTCAGTGTATTGTCAGCTACTGCCTCCCCCAAAGCCTCTTTATCCTGTCACATGGGGTTACTTTGGTTTGAGATGGCTTTCTCCTGAAAACCCACATGCTTTACTTTGTTCAGCACCTTCCAGACTGCTTTTGTTTCAGATAGTATTTTTTCCTTCTGTAGACGATAATTAAACAGATCTGTAATTACCCAGGCCTTCTTTCCAGAGACAGGTACTACTTAACTCCAGAGCACTCAAGGGGCCCCATTTTTGTCAAGAAACACCACAGACTGTTCTGAAATCACTTCTGCTTGCTCTTAAACAGACTCTCTGACACCCAGACAGCATGAGACCACCTGCTTCCCCAACAACACCCATGAATGTGCTTTTTGTGCATGTTAAGCAGAGATCTCACTGCTAATCATTACCACCAGCAGTGCTAGTTTGTCTTCAGCTTTTTAGCACGGTCTGTGAGGTAGGACAGGGTTTCAAACTATAAGAGTGGATATAAAGAAGGTGGTTTAAGGGCAGTAAGGCAGCAGCACAGGCTGCCCAGAGAGCTGTGGGTGCCATCCCTGCAGATAGCCAAGGTCAGGCTGGATGGGCTCTGAGCACTGATGGAGCTGCGGGTGTCCCTGCTCAGTGCAGGGATACACAGAGAAATATCTGACAAGACAACAGAACAGATGACAGCCAAGGAGTCTCCATTTGAAGGGACACCAACAAAGAGCTACAGGCTTCATCTGCAATTCTCAGCCAAGCAAACAAGCCAGATTCTCAGGGCTGACAGTGTTTTAGATCCATCACTCCCTAAATAGTATATAACATTCAAGAAAGAAACCCAATAGCACACTACGCTTTGTTGCTTTGCAGCCAACTCAACTATATGTGCCCTTGTACCAACTGTTCCTTGTCATGTTTTAGGGCTGTTCATACATCTACCTGCTGCTTGGGGAGCAGTGAAGGGTTGGCCATAGCTTTTTAGGGTACTTTGGTAGTTGGTTTTGGTTTAAATGACAACCAAAGAAGCTTGTTTCTCACCCCAAAGTCTCCTCGTATATTGCTGCAGCACAGGGCAGATAGGGAACATATCAAGATATAACGAAGTTCGCAGGACAATAGTACAGGAAACCTTCAGCTCTACTCAGCACTGCAGCAAAACCAGAGGGTACCGATATATAAAGAGAAAGCTGGGACTTATTAGAGGAAAATGGGACCAACCAATGCAGGCTGAATATATCTGCCATAGAGTTCTGTGCTGCAAAATTGTGGCTGGCACAGCTGGTGACCACACGTAAGCAACATTTGTTAATTACATAAAACAATGCTTGGAGGGAAACAACAAACTGGAGCACAAGCCTAAAATAAGAGCCCAAATATTTAGAGGTGAAGTCAGGTGAAGTTTACGCAGGGGATTTCCATCTGGCAGCATTGATACGCCTGGCAGTTGGCTGTGCCTCTGCTGCTGCTGTTAGCACGTGGGCCAAAGGCACAGGGAGCACACTGAGCATCCTCATGAGGGTGCTGGCTATGCACAGTGGCACCAGTGAGCACGTGTGGTCAAAATAGGCCATTATACAAGCAACTGATGGTGAAAAACAAGAGGAGAAAATAGAAAACATCACATTTGGGAGAATAAACCCTCACTCCTACCATTACAGATGTTCTCTGGGGCTGCCTTTACTCACTGCATGCCATTCATTTTCATCCCTCCCGGTGGGATGAACCACAGTGGGGTCATGCTGCATGGATGTACGAAGAACCCACCTGCTTATGTGCAGGAGCAGCAGGCTGATGAAGGAGCTACCTCCAGGAATAGCTTTGTACTCCTGAGTAATGAGCTGACACTCACATAGCACCGGTTATCCTTGCATCAGGTCTCAGCCTGGGGACCTCAGCTCTCAAAGATGCAGAAGCTGAAATGAAACACAGGCATCCAACCATCACAGGTCAGCCCATAGCAGCATGTACCTTGAATAATCCTCACACAGTACCTGTGCTGGTCACTGTATTCCCAGCAAAGCCAGCAGCTCTGGGTTACAGCAGCCAGAAGCCAGTGCTGCACACAACCTAAACAAGTGATGCCTTCTCTGTAGTAACAATCACAGGACTGCTAGTCAACTGCCTTCATTCACAAACCCAAGTACAGATGGTTTGCATAGATTCAGGGTCCATCTTTTCCACCGACCTCATCATAGCACAACTGCAGCAGCTCAGATGACACTTTTGGGTGCATTTTTTTCCACTGTAGCTAATCGTAGCTACATCGCACACTCCAAACTGCAGCAAGCCCTTAATATAGCAGCAGGCAAAATCAACATCACACCAAAACAGCTTGCATATAAAAGATGGATGTTATGCCTTGGAGACAGCTTGCTCACACGTTTTAACAAGCACTTTCAACGTTCCAGGCAGAGTTACATTTCTGCCTAAGCTTCTTAGAGCATGTTATCCTTTGAATGCTTGATAATAATCCCAATTTAAAGAACTGGGACTCTTCAGATGTAAACAGCGTTTGCCTTTGCAGTTCTTACCAAGAGATACAATATCCCTTGCTTGACAATTAAAGCTGAGCACATTATGTTTATGCTTCCTATAAATAATGGTCTGGGGGAGTGAAAAACTTCTCTGAAGAACTGGATTTTTTTATGCTTTCACATCCTCAAAGGAGCCTCTGATAAACCCTATTTTAGAGACACAGATGACTCTCCAGCAAATTCTGTTTAACTTCCATTTATCCTCACTACCAGTAAAAGAAAAAAGGTAAATAGCAAAACTCACCATCCTCTAAAGCAGCAATCTGAGTATAACATTGCCTTGCTCTGATCACTGCTTAAATGTTAAGGGAATTTTATCACAAGGTGGTACATAACATTTTGTTCTAATTCATATTTCCAGCTTGTTTCCAATCAAAGATGTGCAGATCCTGGCTCAGAGCAAAGCCAGGCTCAGACAAAACCAAGTTGTGACAAACTTTATTTACAAAGGATGCAAAACCTCAGAGCTGGTGCTCTGAAAGTGGCAGGACCACAGGCCCCAAAGACACATCACCTCCTGTCTGATGAATATTACAAGGTCGACTGCTGCAAACAACACACCTCCTCTTCTCCCTGCTTGTAACACTTGAGTACAACTCCCCATGGCAAATTCCACATGATCAAGTATCCTCCAACATGACACAAACTGCTGGCTGCACTGAAGCTTTGTTAGGTTCTTTGCCCGGCATGGCACTACCCTGGCTCTAACAGTTCTCAGAGATTCAGTGATTATCAGGAATAGTGGCTTGTTGTTCCAGAGAAGCTGGTACACTGCGTCCTTTAAATGGGAGTTTACATGTTCAGTGGAAAATTAATAAATAACCTTAGCTTCAATAAAACACCATAAAGGCAACGGTCTCAATATCCTAAGCTGAAATGACAGGCATTTATCTTTTCTCTTTCTCCCTCCCATTGACAACCAAAAGGTGAATTCCTATCAGGGGAACTATCATATCTGTTCCCCATTCTATTCTGAAACTGCAGTGGGGTTGTACTCCTCCGGTCCTCCCATAACAGCTGATGTTTTTCAAACTGAATTTTAGTATTTAGAAGTCAGAAGCATCTCTGCTTTAACACTTCAATTCACATCACTTGCTATAAGTCAGTTTTTCTTCGCTTCTGTTTCTGCAGCAGGCCACGAAACGTGGATGTGATAAGGCTCTAATTCTTCTGGAGTGACATAGTCTGGAGCATTGCCCATCAGGTCCCGTCCCTTGAATGACTTAGGAAAAGCAATGACATCTCGGATACTTGGAGAGCCAACGATGAGAGAGATGAGCCTGTCAAGTCCTAGAAGCAGAAAACAAAAGGATGAATCCCTTGAGTTATGGTCCTAGGTTAGTTTGTCTGATTCAGAAGATCAGAAAGGTGGGAAGTAGGTAATACTGCCAGACTTAAAAGAATAAAACTGAAGTAAACAAGGGGAAAAAAAAAACCTACTCTCAACCAGTAAAAAGAGAAATAGACATGCCTAGACAGCAGATGAGCCTAGCACAATAAAGCCTTCCAATGTCACCAAAAATTCTGTGACATATCAGAGACTGTAAGACAGAGACAGTGCCTTTTCACAAGCAGCATAACAATGCCAGAGCCACTGAGCAACAGGAACATTGTCAGGGCTCTGTTCGACTGCTCGAAGATCTTGGTCAATCAGTTCTGAAGGACTAGAACAACCAGGAGGAATTCAGAAAGAGCAATGTACACAGTGCTGTAATGACTTCTCAAGATTCTATTCCATGGCATCTTAAGCCAATCTAGGACAGTGCTGCTGTCTCCTCACACTCCCTGTGACTCCTGAGATGTAATTTATCCCTGTTATGTACAGGTATCTATCATGCCCATGCTGAGACAGATCAGGACAGCATTCATTTACTGTCAGTTTAAGTCTCCGAATGAGTGAATGAAACAGAAGGCAGAAGGGAAGTGACTCTGAAGGAAAGGCTGAGATTGTGGCAGTAACCCAGGGCATGAAGTGGTACCGTACCATCCCATGCCTCTGGGGTTGCAGTACAGAAATCCTGTACTGGCTGCACAGGAAGGAGAATTAAGATGACCCAATGTTAACATGCCGTTTGTAGAACAGTAGATAAGGACCATGGTTATAGACACCAACAGGTGATCTGGTGCTTGCAGACTAAAACACATGGAGATGCTAGGGAAGGACACCATAACATTCTGCACTTGGTTGTGGGAACTCTGTTTTCCTTCATAAAGTGCCACAGAGATGGAAGTATGTTGGTTGCTGCATTTTAGCACCACCAAAACAGCCATCTCTGTCAGCAGAAGACGGAGCTTTTGATAACAGATGAGGTTTAATCTCAAAATCTAATATACCAAAAGAAAGCCACAAGACACCAGCATTCTGGATAATTGCAAAGCGCTCACCTAAAGCAATTCCTCCATGAGGGGGAGCTCCAAATTCCAAAGCCTCAAGCAGATGGGAAAGCACCTCTGAGTCCTCCTGCAAAGTTGCATAAGAAACGTTACTGAACAAACAATGCTCTTCCTATTAGCAGCATAAGAAGGTAAGAATGAAGTCAACCATATGTAGGAGCTGCTTATCTGAGAACACTCATGTTAATCCAGAATTTGGAGCAGATACATAAATGGAGTAGTCATTTAAAGCTCTAAGAGGATGTTAGGAGACATCTGGATGTGTTACCTTCAGCACTTTCTCCAGCACAAAACGCTGTTGTTCTGCATTATGAATTCTGATGGAGCCACCTCCAATCTCATTGCCATTCAGCACAAGGTCGTAGTGCTGGCTGCGGACCTGGGAAAAGAAATCAACAACCACCTTAGGAAAGCTGGGACTCAATGGCATTTAATGCCAACCAAAGCACACATACAAAGATGCTGCAAATGAAGACGTGACATAGTGCAACACGATGCAGCCTCGTAATTCACAAAAGAGGGTCCAAATGCTGAGGATAAAGTTTTCCACTGGATTCCTCTGGCGGGGTAATAGATAACAGATTCCAGACTTCAGGATAACAAACATTTAGATCACAACATAACCAAAGAGAAAGGAAATGATTGAGAGTTTTCATTTTTTATCAAGTCCTATTAGTAGACACAGAGCAAGGCAGACTTCAAGTCTTGCCAACATTCCTCTCCTGGTTCCAGCTCCAGCAAAAAGACAAAAGAAATCACATGGGCACATCTCTTCTGTGGCTTTTTCATTGCCATTTTAACAGCTATTTGCAGCCATCCAGAATTCAGGCTCCATGCTGTGACTTGATCCCAAGCCTAAGCATAGAAAAAGTTCCAGCTCAAATATCAGTCCTCACAGATGCATGGTCTGCTGCTGACAGAGGTGATGTCACCTCAGGGTGGCACGTAGCTTAACAGCAACTGGAACAATGCATGTTCTTTTCCAAATTTGATCAAAACTCGAAGCAATGTGGTATGGGTCAGAATATAAGATCTCTCACCTTAAGCAACAACAAGCCCGTTTTGTCAGAGGGGCACCTGGATGCTGGTTGTTATTCACAGTAATCTCAACGTTGTACTTTTTAAACAGATAGGTACCTAGTTTTCCACAACACACAGCCGTAAAGAGGGCCAACACAGCAGGCATGAAGTTAATTACCTTTGTGGGGTCAGAATAGAGGAGGTCAGTATCTAAAGGATGAGGAGCAGTGAAGGGGTGATGCGCAGACTCCAGTTCAGAGGGATTCTCTTCCTTGGGGAGGAAAAGTGGGAAATCCACCACCCAGAGGAAGTGAAGAGCTGCAGGATCCCGCAGTACCATTCCAGCTGCCTCCAGGAGGTCAGCACACTCCAGTCGTAGGCTTCCTAATGCAGAGCACTGCAGAAAAGAAAGGAGTTCATGAGAAGGGGCGATTTTACTACCAGGGAGGTTGCTCGTATACCATCCAGGGAAAGAGTTTTAGTAACAGCAGCATCATATACAACAGTATTAGCTGTACTATGCTGTTGCAGTAAAAACATTCTTGCCTTGTCTCCTAAAAAATATCACCTTTCTGCCAAGGCAGCAGCGGCCCCAGCATTTGAGGAGGAAAAAAAAAAAGGCTGAATAAGAAAGCTAGGTAAGTTTTCTTCCACATTCCATCCTCACAGAACTCCTAGACTGACCTCAGGTTCTACATAAGCATGGATTAACAGGGACACATATGTAATATCCTCACTTTGAAGACAGAGAAATGAAGGCACAGAAAGAAATGGCAGTTTTAGTGATCATGCAGAACATGATACCTTACACAAATGAATGCCTGGAAGGCAATAGCTACTAGCAGGAATCCAGAGAGTCAGGGACAGAATCTCCTACACCTCTGCTAATAAGCAGCCACGTTTCATTCTTACCACCTGCTTAAGGGAGACAGCTACCTAGGGGTCCTTGTTTCCTAGTCTATGTTTAGTGCTTTAAGAAGTTGAGGTGAGAAGTGGTGCCAACTTGCTCCTGCTTCATATTCTAGCCTTCATCTTGGTTACAAACTCTTCCCAGAATATAACTGGGAGAGAAAAGCAATAGGTACACTTCATGAATTACTTGTTGCTGATGTAGCTTCAGATGCAAATAAACAAGAAATCAGAAGAGAAGGCCTCATTGTGGCCTTCTAATATTTGAAGGGAGCATACAAACAGGAGGGGGAATGACTGCTTACAATGGTGATAGGACAGGAGAGAATAGTTTTAAACTGAGACAGGGGAGATTTAGGTTAGATATTAGGAGGAAGTCTTCACACAGAGGGTGGTGTCACACTGGAACATGTTGCCCAAGTCAGCTGTGGATGCCCCATCCCTGCAGGCATTCAAGGCCAGGCTGGATGTGGCTCTGGGCAGCCTGGTCTGGTGGCTGGTGACCCTGCACATAGCAGGGGGTTGGAACTGGATGATCTTTGTGATGCTTTTCAACCCAGGCCATTCTACGATCTATTTTTGTGATCAAAGGTATTAGAATAAGGACAGGTAACTTCAAAGCCAACAGCAACATTCCACTCACAGAAACCCAGAAATGCTTCCTACCACTCGCTTGTGGTCTCCAGCTGCCAGCAGCACCACATCATCCACCTGCATGTTCAGCGCTCGGATGAACTCCGACTGCTGTTTTTCACCAAGAAACTTGGTAAGAAAAGACTTCAAGCTCCCATCGGGCCTGCAGATAACATCCATGATTTCCTATTGCAAGATCAGTAAAAAGAATATGTTCGTGTCAGTGCTGCCCCCTCTTGTCATCAACTCGTTTTATAATGAGGTTCTTTGTAAAGACTTTTTATTATTATTTAAAAATTCTCCCCTACCCTCATCTATCTACAAGTGCCTTTATACAGTTTATCATTCACCACTTCCAACATCCCAGCAGTGCTGCCGTCTCACCTGGTTGAACTGGGATTTCGCAGCCTCCTTTAAGGATTCCAAGTCTTTATTTTTAAGATATCTCTGAGGAAAGAGCAAAACAAGACATCAGAGCTCCAAGATCTACAGACAGCCCCTTCCAGAATTCAAATCTACTGTTTCCTAGAGCAGGAACAAGTTTTTAAACACTACACAGATGATGGTGAAAGCATAGCTCAGTGTGGAGGAATAACAGAACCAACCAGGCTCACCCTCACATGCAAAGGAATGCAGTAGGTGTTCCTGATCTTTTAGAAGATATTTTAAAGGTGAAGAGGCTTGAGACTCTCCTTTTGTTTTGCAAATGCACATCTTTAGTGCCCTCTGGTGGGAAGACAGTAACTTGCGTTTTTTGCCAAAATTGAAGGGCTCCTAAACTGAATTCCTACTGATAGAATCAGGAAGGACCCATAAAGATTACCAAGACCAACAAAGATTACTGAATCCAACTCCCAGCTCTATAAAGGACCACCCAAAACTCAAACCCTGTGTTTGACAGCATTGTTTAAATGCTTCTTGTGCTCTTTGTGCCATGAGCACTGCCCTGGGAAGCCTGTTCCAGTTTAAAAACAAACCATGCAGATTCGTGTTCTATTCCCTTGATGTAATTGTTTAGAGAATATGTTTCTTTCCCCTTACTGCCTGTGCTGCAGAGACATCCACAGCCAGAGTTAAATCTGCTTCCTCATTAAGATATGCCAAAAATAATTCTCCATCTACTGTCAGTTGTGGATTTGATTTGTGTTATTCTCCTTACATGAACAGAACCCAGAAACACAACAAAAGCAATCACGAGGCGGGCATACAAACTAGCTGACCTTTCTCCTATCAGTGCAGAACAGCGCTGTGCTATACCTGGTTCTATTTCCATCTCTCCCCTGAGGGCACAATTTACTATTCAGATGCCATCCTTGACAAAAGCAAATCAAAGCCCCAAGAGGCTCCCCATCCCCAGGGGACCTTGTAGCTCTGTTCTCTTCCTGGCCTTCATGAGGACAATATATTCTTCCCATCGCCTGATCGTTTCCATTTCCCAACTGTAACAACGCTCTGCCCAACCTGACGTCAATCACAAGCAACCCCAAGCTCCCTGAAGGACACCGCTCCCCCAATCATAGCAGGGAACATTTCCACACCAGCAACAAGAATTCAAGTTGGTATTTTATTTCATAAGCGTACGCAGCATGTAAAAGCATCACTTACCACTCCCTGAGGGATACAAATAGCCTTGGCAGTGCCGCGGGGGTAACTGAGCACATTCTGCACAAACCCAACGTCCAATCTTCGTAAAGTATCACTGATATCCACTATCTAAGCAAGAAGGGAGCACAGGAAAAAGCTGTTGTGGTAGAAGTATGAAGCAAATAAATAAATAAATCACACTCCTGTGTCTTATTGCCTTCAAAAGCCATACTTTGGGACACCATTTCTTTGCTCAGAGAAATCAAAAGGTTCACAGAAAGAAATAAGTGGGGCCAAGCTTGAGTAACCATCAGAAGACAGAGGGCTATAGAGACAAACATATAAGAGAGCCTGGAAAACCCAGTACTCCTTGGGTATATTACAGGATTAAGAATCCCAGCTAACCATGTACACATGATTTAATCAAAGATTATTTTTAAAACACTACCAGAAAGAAAAAGAAAAACTGTAAGTTTCTAGCAGGCAAACCCACACCTTCATCCCAAAGCGAGTGTCCGGCTTATCAGTCCCATAGTCAGCCAGCGCCTCCTCATATGTCATGGAAGGGAAAGGAGTCGTAATGGGGCCTCTTTCTGCAGGCCAGGAGTATTGCAGGAGGCCCTCTATCAACCTCTGGATCCCAGCTTGATCTACAAATGACATCTCTATATCAATCTGAAAACAGAAAACAAGAGGGAGATTCCACACTAGCTACAGTTTTTGCCTCTGCACCTCTACTTGCAGAAACTCTCAGACTATTAAGTCAGCATAAAAAGAAACAATATATGATATTAAGTCATAGTTTGACTACATAAGACTGAGGGTGTGTTTATGACCTCCCTACAGCTTGATGACTCAGGCAGTGATCTCTTCAGAGTACTAAATGAGGTAATGATGACAAGGACGAACAGAGAAACCTTGAATGGACCCAGCTAACTCTGCTTGGGTGTCAAGGCTGATGCAAGTGACACCCAGCTCTGCAGGACAAAAGCAGAAATGCATCATCAAGCACCACCACTGCTGGAACACAATTCCCACATCTACTCATCAGCACCTGGGACTGAAGACAACCAAGGACAGTTACAACTTTGTTCACATCCCACACTGATTGCAAGGGACTGTGGCTGCAAAACACACAGAAAACAACATCCCACACCCCTGAGGGAGGATGAGGACCAACAGATAATAAGCCTCCTTAAGATAAAACATCCATAAGCTGTTTGGCTGAAGGGGAGGGTGAAAGGCAGTGCAAACTGGTTACCTGAGTGAATTCTGGCTGCCTGTCAGGCCGTGAGCCTTCATCACGGTAGCAGCGAGCAACCTGGAAGTATCTGCAAGAGTACTCACACTTAGATAACAATTAAAGGTATCTTAACTTAAATTATGGCTACAGAACAAATCATTAAAAAGATTGTTTTGCTCCCTATGTAGTGGATAATCACAGTCCTGATTGCTGCTATTCCCTTAAATGCATGGAATCTTGATTGGAAGCACCGTACCTGTTCCCATCTCCAGCCATACCCTCCTGATGTATGTGGAGCTTACCAGCTGAGCTGTGCTGATAGATTTTCTGTCCTTCGGGCAGACTGTCTATGCAAAGCTTATTCCTACATTTGTGCTTAAGATCAGTTTTCCATTTCAAACAGCAAAGATTTTAACTATCAAAAAAGGGTTAATTTGCTCTTACTGGGAAGTATTATTGCTAATGAGAATGGCTTAGCAAGAAATTGCAAGTATTTAAGGACACCTCTTTGAAACAGAACTCTTGGCACTAAGTTCCTGGAGAAGTCTCTAAAACATCACACATCAAAGCAAGCAAATGCTGGACAGTGCATACAGAGAATGGCAGTCCAAGTAACTCTTACCTGTCCAAGCCTCCAATCATCAGGAGCTGCTTGAATTGCTGAGGACTCTGAGGTAGAGAGTAGAACTTGCCCACTTCCCTGGAGGGCACAAGGAATTCTTTTGCCCCCTGGCATGAGAAAGAAGTTCAGCAATTAAGTGGCCTCTTCCCAGCTGAGAGAAAGCCAACTTGAGTACACCCAGCACACCAGTGGCCTTAGGCCACTTTTCATCCCCATTTCTCCTTTCAAAAATTCAGCTTTAACATTTTAAGAACAGAGAAAGGAGAATAGTGAGCACAGGATGGTAAAAGCATCAAGTTTACCAAAGATAACAAAACTTGAAAGAAAAGGTTAGCGAACCTTTCATCTAAATACCTGACCTAGAGTGATAAGCCATTTTCTACCACAGGTCCATGCAGGCATCAACACAAATGCTTCAATGAAAGCACTCTACATCATGCTTCCTTCCACAGATCATTTGTTGTTTGATAGCATGAAGTCATACTGCAGCCTTTCCCTCTACTGTAGGTTTACTCCATCAGAGAGCTAATAAGCTCAGAAAAGCCATCTTTTTCTTGCTCCTGCCTTCCTGCCTCCAGCAGCAGAGCTAAATGGAAGACAGGTCACTCCAGTGCTTCCTCAAGTGACCCACACAGTTGTATGACCAGCCTATAAGTAGTGCTTGGAAATGAGCAAGTGGAGAGACCTGGTGGGCACTTAACAGAGCCCTAAACAAAGCTACTTTACACAATTAGCTCTAGAAACTCTAGGCTAACAGCACAACTGTGAAGTGCAAGAGGAAAGGACCTGTTTTCCTATCATAATGTTCTATTTCTGATGAAACTACTGTCCTTCCAGTCCCTCTACTATTACAAGGATCAATGCATTGTATCAGGGACTGACATACAAGCTGTTAGTGAGGGGAAGCAATGAATGTTGAGTGGCAAGTGACTATAATTCAACCATGAACTGCCTATGCCATTGCAGGAGGCTAAAACGCATTACTAATAGAATACATACCCCCGGGGTTCTCTTAAAGAGCGTTGGAGTTTCTACATCCACAAACCCTGAGGAACAAAGACAGAATATGCTGACAGCAGGGACAACAACTAGTATGACACAAAGTAGGCTAGAGAAGGGTCTGTTAGTCAGCTCAAGAGGTAATTGAACACCCCATGCAGCCTCTCCAAATCTCCAGACTTTGCTGTTTCTAAGAATAACTTACACACTGAGTTTTAAAGGCTGAGCTCCCCCAAAGCTCTGTCAGAACTGTTGGAAGACAGAACTGATTGGCAAAGAAGTCATTAATTCTAAGTCTCCCACTACAAGCAGTGTGTCCTTCCCAAGTGAGAACAGCCTGGAGTTTAAAGTTGTTTGGTACTCTCTCCTAGCAATAGGAAAGAGCAGAAAAACTCCACAGCGCTGTTTGCTATACACTGTTCTTCAAGCACTTGGCTTACCATGGTGGTTACACAAGTACTCTCGCATCCGCATCACCACTTGGGATCTCAGCCTCAGGTTGTACTGTAACTGGGAGCTGCGCAGGTCCAAGTAGCGATACTGCATGCGCAAGGCCTCTGATTTCTGGCAAATAAAAAAGAAACAGAACTCAAACTGCATGTCCAATAAAGCCATAGTACAAAAGGGGGAAAGCTGAAAAAAAGCCATGACCCATGCATATCCCACAGCCTGCATGAAGAAACTAGCCAGTGAGAGTCTCCAATGCAAGGACATTGGTTTTTGTGGAGTTTTTTGGAAGAAAAAAAAGATATATCCATTCTACACTAAGAGTTGCCTCAGTAAATCACAATTTCAGCCCTCTAAATTATGACTCTGCTGTAACAGACTGTAGTGATCCCCAGAACGTTTTAAGCAGAGAAACATACCTCAAGGATATCTTTAGATATCTAGAGGAATATCTAAAGGAACAACCAAATTGTGATACACTCTTATCACAGACAGGAAAATTAAGCTACTGCAGATGGTGGGAATTGCCCAGGAGATGTAACAAGGAAGGGACAGCACATAATTCTCCCAGTTCTTACACCTATGTATCAGTCACACAGTGGCACAGAGAACTTAACAGCAATGCCTCCCATACACCACAGAGATAACACTAAGAAAAACCTTTTATCAGACTGGGTATTTACAGAAGAAAATCCAACTAGCTACTCACCCAGATAAGACTAAGCACACTTGCCTTAAAACACAGCATTGTGTTGGCAGGTTCACTTTCGCACTCAAAAGCTGCCATAGCCTGAATTTCTTCCACTTTTCCCTTTACCATCTGTTCTTAGTGTGGCATTTTAAAACGCTCTGCACTGGAAACGTTCAAGCCTTGTTTTCTGCATAAGCCCAATTAGAAGTGCCACCTAACCATTAACAATACACACACCCTTCTTCTAAAGCACGGCTCAGATGAAGCTCTCATAGATGCTTTGCCATCACCCTGAGCAAATTGCTGATCTACTGAAAATCCACTGTCTTGGTATAGGGGATGAATGCAGGCACCTTGATGAAATCCTTGATTTCAAAGGGCAGCTTCTTGCAGAAGTTGAGAACCTCTGCAGTCTCTGCCTTCACTTCAATGTCCCCTGTTGGCATTTTCTGCAGAAAAATAGCAAGGAAAAAAGCAGATTCAAAACTGAGAGTTGGGCAAAAGTATTTCAAAGACCATCAGTGGAAACAACCAAACCCAATCTATATCATTAGCCTCTCTACCTGTTAACACAGTGTAACTCAGAACTTCTCTCAAGCACAGATCTCTCCTAGATTCCCCTCCTGCACAGAAAAAAAAAATACAAGCCAGCTCACTCAAAACTGCATTCTCTTCTAGCAGCATATCCATCTCTACAAGAAATAACTCCACTTCTCTTTTACTTTCTGCTCCAATGACATGCTGAGCGCAGAGGTGCAGTCCAACACAGATCCCAGTAGGGCACATGCACTTGGACAAAACACCAGTTGCATTAGATTCAGTGAAATCAGAGTGAATTTTAGAGTATGTTAGCCTTCAATAAATGTCCAAAAAGGCAACTTGGGAGGAACTTCCTAGAATTTCCAGTTCTGAACACCAGTTCTCAGAATAAAACTGCCTGTGGCAAAGCTATGACACACATAACCCCACTGCCCAGTGCTCTTCTCCTAAAGGAATAAAAACCTTGAGAGACCTCAGCATCCTCACCAGATTCTCCTGCCCTGGGGGTCGAGAAGACACGATGCCGGTCACTCGCACAACAGACTCCACTGGGGCATTGGACAGGAGCTTCCTCACATGAGAATGTGCCTGCAAGGAGATGCCAATGTATCTCAAAAACTCAAATAGCACCATGCCTTGTTTCTAAATGGTCCATTTGAATCTGGGACCAGTGCTCACAAAACCAGAGGAAACAGTACCAGCAGTCCTGCTGCAGCATCACAGCAGGGCTCCTTGGTTAAGGACCTTGCTCTGCCCTCAATATCTGCTGGACACAAGCTGATGTTTAGGTAGCACTTACTTCATCTTGTGGAATGATGATCTGGGTGAGGCCCTGGAAATCCCTCAAAACCAGGAACAGGCCTTGTCTGAATCCACAAAAAAGAAAACATAAAAGGGAATAGTTTTGCTAAAATCCAGTCATCTTCTGCTTTTTAAATCAATGCACATGGCAGCAAGTTATTGTCTATATCTTGTTACTAATAACCTAAAGCACTTCACAAGTACACACATCTGAACCTGACCTGAACAATCTGATTCAGACTTTACCCAGTCACAAACAACATGCAAATAACCAGAAGATGCAGTATCTTAACTTGAACGTTAAGCCACATATGAGCAATGCACACTCCTAGACCAAGCATTACAAACATCAATCTTGGCTGCAATAGAGGCAGCTTCTGTAATTATTAATACTGCTAACTGCAATAGCTACTTACTTACTACTAAATATGAAGAGAGTAACTATATTTAGCTCCTTATGGGGGGGGGATTAATATTCATAGCAAACTCTGGAATGTTAAATACTGCTGTGGCATGGTTTCCAGCTGCTTAGCCACACATTAGAAGGGGACACAAGATGTAAAAGGTAACAAAGCATGCAGAAGTGTATGAATGCAGGCCTACAGTGTATGCTGGATGTGCAAATGAAGCAGCTCTGTTGTCACGGTGGTCTGAGTTTACCTTTGGTACTGAATCCATCCACACAACGTGACCTCCTGGCCCACATGAGCAGCACGCAGCTCTCCACAGGTGTTGGTCCGAGCAACAAAGCTATTAACATCTAGAATCAATAAAACAAAGAAACTTAGGCTGGCTGTAGGGATGGGGCAGCCCCTGTCAGTGCCTCACTGCTCTTATTATTGCAAGGAACCTGAGGCCACTTCCCCTTATCTCATAAACTCTGCTGAAGATGCTGCTCACCTGGAGCCCGGGGCACCCAGCCGCTGCTCAGCCGAGCCCATTCGGTACCCAAGCGAGGTAAAACCCTACGTACGAAATGCAAGACATTAAAAACAGCCATTACTCATCCAGCACCCACTGAGGAGCCTTTGAGGGCCCGCAGCCACCACGCACCGCCCACAAGATGGCGGCCAGGGCGGGGCGCCGCGGGGACTGACGGGATGTCCGTTCAAATGGCGGGCGGGCGGGCGGCGGGCTCCGCTCTAGAGATGGAGGGCGCGATGCGGACGCTGCCCAGCAGCGGGGGGCTGTCTGGAACCGGGCATCTGTCCCGGGGGCCGCTGTTCGGCCGCAACTACGGGCTGAGCCCTGGCAGCCGCCTGCTGCCGCCGTGCTTCCAGGTAGGGCCGTCCCTCGGAGGCCGCTGAGCCCTGAGGGAGGAGGTGATGCTATGGATGCTTGTCCTTCGTTTGTAGGCGGACGCGGACCCGCAGAAGATGGCGTTCCTCCTCCGCAAGCAGTGGACCCTGTACAGCGTCAGCCCCCTGTACAAGTTCTCCAACGCCGAGCTGAAGGACTACGCCCGCATGCTGAGTGTTTTCGTTGCCGCCGAGAAGCAGAAGGGGCTGGCGGTGGATGTGGATGGCGAGCTGGGTGTCAGGGTGGCCATGTCCAGCCTGCCCGAGCTGAGGGGCAGCGAGCAGGACCCCGCCGCTGTGCTCGTGCAGGTGGGGGCCATGGGGGTGCTATCCATAGCTATGGGCACAGCAGGACCACAAGCGAACTGAATAAACTTTAAAGAGAAGGCCTTGATGGGGAGCAGCTGAGGGAATGGGATCATCGCTCTGTATAACAGCCTGAAAGGAGGCTGTGGTGAGGAGGGGTCAGCCTGTGCTCCTGGTAACAGTGATGAGAGGGAATGGCCTCAGGTTGTGCAAGGGGAGGTGCTGTTTGGGTATTGGGCTGCCCAGGGAGGTGGTGGAGTCAATGTCCCTGTGGGTGTTCAAGAACTGTAGGGATATGGCACTGTAGGACATGGTCAGCAGGCATGGCAGGGATAGGGTGATGGTTGGACTGGATGATCATAGTAACCTTCTCCAACCTTAATTGTGATTCTTTTCTCCATCCCAGCTTTCCTTGAGATCATCAGCTTCCCCAAGAAACTCAGAAGAGAAGCTGATATGGTCGGGATGGTTCTGCTGTGTGGCTGGAGATGATATTTCAGAGAATTTGCCAGCCAACTTCACTTGTTTACCTTTGTTCCTTGTTAACGGGGCGGAGAGTTACACAGCCATTGTTGGAAGTTGGTTCCAGAAGACTTTTGACTGCTGTTTCCGTCGTTTAGCCATCAGCCCCCTCAATCTCACTTGGATGGTAGCTATGTGGACTGGATGCAAAGTGGACAAAAACACAGCTGCCATCGAACTCCTTTTCTCTGTTCCTCAGCTGCCTCAGCCTCTGGATATTTCATACGCCATTCACCCCGAGGATGCAAAAGCTCTGTGGGACACAGTCCAAAAAACTCCAGGAGAGATCACTCAGGAAGAGGTGGATGTCTTTATGGAATGCCTCTATTCCCACTTCCACAGACACTTTAAGATCCACTTGTCAGCTACAAAGCTGGTGAAAGTTTCTACGGGAATTGCCTCAGCGCACTGTGATGGGGTCATAAAAGTGAGTTTTATGATAACACAGCAAGCTATCCTAATACTAGACAAGTAGAATAGCTGTACTTTCTAGGAATGCCTTCCTCTTTAAAAGAAACCGGCAGCTTTCATTACTAATAGCTTCCCACTAGGAGTCAGAGGGCTCCAATAGGAGCAGCATGGAGGCACAGGAGTGTTTCTGCTCCATATCCTGGATCAAAATTATATTTAAAAAAGAATATTTTGCAGACAACTATAAATCTGACTGCATTCATTTGTTTTAATTATTTAAAGGTATGAAAATGACCCCTTATTTTCTTTTTCTTCACAGTTTCTACAAAGCCAATACCTGATCGGAGTGCTGATGCTACTGACAGAACTAGCAATCTCTCAGATACAGTGAGACTCAGCTCAGCTCGTCTTTACACCCAGAGAGGCTTTTACCGATGGAAGCTGATGAGCCTACTGCAAATTCATTGTTGCAGCGCTTTTTCTTCTGATCTGGAACTCGTGTGTGTAACTACTGCATTTAAATCTGTCGCCATAATGCGATATGCAGGAAAGACATTTAACCCTACAGTAGCTTGTTAAGCATCTGTCTGTTATAGTCACTCTACCTGTTTGTATATATTTCTCTGCTGAGGACTAGGAGACAAAACTGAAAGTTCTTGGATGTGACTTATTGACGGGTTTATCCATTATTGCTGGTGTTAGCATTTTGGTTATCACTTAACTGACAGCGCCAGCTATACAACTGTACTCTTGGGCTGTGAGTTAAATGTCAGTCACTTCATTTTTAGCTAATTAAGGCTGGCTAGTAATGGTCATAAAACATTCATCTACTCTCTAGCTGAGCAAGGTGAAAAGTATGACAGTTCCCATGGTTCCAGCTCTGGTCCTCACAAGGTTAATGTGTTAGAAATTAAAATCAGCATCAACTAGAGATTTAATGTGCTTTGCCTGGTAGTTCATTGCCTTGGCTGGAACGCTGGAGTTCTGAGTTGGAGCTCTTGGTGCTAGAACTTTATATTTGATCTCATTCTATAGCAGGCAACAGTTCAGACATTGATCTTTGAACTGTGTGAACCAAAAGGAAGTAGGAGTGCTATGACTTGTATTAGCCCATAAACATTTTTAGCTTTCTTCCCCCCAGTTGACTAGAGAAGAACAGCATGTTTGACTCAATGTATGCTTGTATTTTAGATTTTTGTTAACCTGACTAAAATGCTAAGCTTTGCTGCTCACGGTATTATCCAATATGTAAAGCCTCATTTCCTGTGGAATTCACTTGTAATAACTTTACTTGTGCAGAGTTTTTGAAACCCAATCGGTTAAATACATTGTGACCTACCTGTAAGCAAGAAGGTGAGATTTACCAAACCACAAGGTTAGGACACATACATGAAATCCCCTTAAAAGGAGTGGGCTTGTTCCTTTGTCACCCCAGCAAGGCTGAGATGAACCAGCCATGTACACACAACTACCTGCCTAACATGACACCATCACATGCCTAGCTCCTTATCTCTTACTGGAACTAGCCTACTACATGTACTTGCTTTCAGTTTGTATTAATTAGAGTTACTTTTGGCTTGCGAAGGCTGCAGCCTGTGAAGTGATGATGCTTACTGAGTTAGGCACAGCCAAAGGTCTCGACAGCCCAGCAACTGTTAGTTCTGTTGCTTTAGTTTTCTTTCAGAAACAAAGTTTGTTATGTTGACTGAGAGGAACGGCCTGGTAAGCAGACCTGTATTTGATTTAAGATTAACCCATTAGTCATTTTCAAGATCAAAAGTTCTGCTCCGTCAGTTTGCGTAAGTAACTGCTAAATTCAACACAGCCTTCACAACAGAACCTAAAACCCTGTGAGAACACCCCAGCAGCATGCTCTGCTTTTCAGATTAGTGCTTAGCTGTGTGCTAAAACCATGTTATCTACCATGGGCTGCCTGTAGAGTAGTGGCAGAATGAAGAACTACTTCCCCTTCCTTATTACATGCTTATCTGTGCTACAGCCCTCAGCATCTGCAGAGAAGGCAGCAGAGCTGGATTTGGCAAGATCATACAGCTACTTTCTTCCAGGGAAGAAAAAAAACACTGGTTCTGAAGCACATACTTCAAGGTAAGTGAAGGTAGCACCAAATGGCAGCAGTTTGTAAACCCCTTTGACCATTACCTGAAAAAGGTGGCATTCCTATCCACTATATCTATACAAAGTGTACAAAACCATAATCCACTGCTCACAAACAAAGAATAGCATAGAAGAAATTTATTAAGATAGCACTATTTATACAAGTTACTCATGCTAGAAAAAAGCATCAATGATAAATGTAAACATTTGTTTACAGAATACTTGTTTTCCTTGTAAAGGTGCAAATGATCTTCATATGTAAACGTAAAAATAACAACTTTTAGGGGAAAAGGAGCTTTTTTTTTTTTATAAAGTTTTAATGACCCATTTATTACGGTAGTGTAACTTCTACTATATTCAAGCACATTAAAATGCTGTGACACGAATCAAACGACGAAGATGAGAACTGAAGGTGTCAGCACTGCCTTCATCTCAAGAATTCACAGTCCTTTTAAAATCAGATCCAGGTGCAACAGGTCCTTTCAGTACAGACAAACATATCAGAACCTTTGAGTCTACAGCTCCTCCTTAATCCCCCCCTACCCTGGGTACATCTGCCCTCGCCAAACCATGACAGTAATTTATGGTGCCAGCAAACAGTGCCTCCCTTCCAAGATTTCAGACCTTTCCCTGTTCTAGGCAGGAACAGAGGAAGTGCATTTTAAACCAATCATTGAAAGAGAGTGCACCATCTCATTGTGGTCACTGTTTTACAATGGGAATTCTAGAGAGACAGATGAGAGACAGGAGGGCAGTTAAGGTGATGCTGGTCTAAGCAATTTTCACAGCAGGAGCTGACTCGATTGCAGGTCTGCCATTCTATCAAGAACCTGAGAAGTGAGTGTTGATCTAGGCTAACCAGAACTATAACAGATGATACCTGCCTACCAGCTTCAGAGAAGCTGTTGCCTGCTGAATATAAAGACTTAAATAAGCAACAGCTAGTTGTTTCTAGGTTCATATACAGAGGAGGTGAGAGACAAAAGCTGGACTTTTGTACCATACACTGTACAGTAAAAAGGCATCATATGAAATCCTTTTCACTCTCACCTTCTTTTGTGGCCTTTCACTGATTCAGTCGATAGATGAGAGTTCCAGTTCTACCTCTTGCCTTCAGCAAGACTGAAAAGATACTCAGGGTACCCACAGCTCTCCTGTACTCTGAGACACAGCTACATACCACCGGGGTTGGAACCACAATAACCTGCAGGACATAGCCCTGCCATAACCATCAACTCATTAAAACTCAAATTGCACACACACATATACATATATATGAAATACATATATATGCACACATATATATGTATATAAAAAGCTGGAATCATCACTGTGAGCGATACAAAGAAAAGATGTGATACAAATTAAATGTAAAAATAAATATACTCTGTGCACAGGAAAGCTTCTGTGCAAAGGTGGCACCTTGCAGGTCAAGTACTTGTTTGTCGAAGCTCTCTGTAAATAAGGCAAAAGCAATGGTTTCTGTATCACCTTCCTCTTTCACCCACCAACACAGCTGCCACATCCAATGCTCACAGTGGGAGGGAAAGGCAGGAAACTCTCCTTGCCAGACTCCCATTGTGTAGCTTGTAGCCTGTGCACTGGCATTACTTATGCTGCAGTGAATTGTACAGTTTGGTTTATTCAGAATCGTAGACTAGTTAGGAAAATGTATGGACATAAGCAACACTTCTACTTTTGTCCGGTGGTTCCCTGGAGTCTGACAATGTGATCTCCCATTGGGCACACTCTCACAGAAGTCATATTTATAGTTCCATAGAAAGAGTCACTGGCAAAGTGTTACATCAGGTCTAGACCGTTCATACTAGAGCTGCAAAGAGTCCAGTGTCAATAAGTCTCTTCAGTTGTTCTAGGAATGACAAGCAGGGGGTCTCCCTCTCTCTTGCTGCTTACCATATATGAGATTCACAGTGTGTCATTTTGATAACGCCTACTCCTCCTCCCAGCCGCCGGTAGTTCATCCCTCCGTACAACCTGCAAAGACAAGGCTTCAGTAGGGACACTGCTCCAGCTCTTTCATTAAACCACCACGGGAACGATCAAATCAGCCTCTGTAAGCATAGCTACACCACTGTTAACACCTGGTTAAAGTGGGCTGTGACAAGTTAGAAGCAGAGCAGCTGCCTTTTTACGGACTTCCAGGGTAAACACTCATATTGGCTCATGCCTTTCTCCCTCTAAACAGAACCTGCTTGCTTCCTGTTGTTTCAGTTATCACTTGCTTTCTCCCTGCCTTGCTGTGCGCAAGATAAGAAATGAAAACCAATTTCACAGGTAGCTGACCTTGGGCTACATTTTGGATAGCACTGGATCAAGTACAGATTTGCTATTTCCAAGCCAACTGATTTCTTTTACATTCCTAATACCATGATCCACCAAGATGTAACACATCCCAAGCACCATCTGCTTCTCCAAGGTATGTTACTGAAACGGTGCCTGTGTTTTATATGGAAATCTGATCCCTACAGACTCCAGGATCCTACTTGCTTCAGCTGCATAACTCTCTTCTGTGCCACTGAAGTCTGCTGGCAGAAAACAGAGAAGCAAGTTCTTCAAACAACTCTCACCAATGCAATCTGGGATTAACAAATGATATCAGAAGAATTTCTTAGGTCGAGCTACACAAAAAGAAGCCCTTAATAGTATAAGAAGTCTTCCTTTTCTTTGCTAAACCAGATGATGATCAGCTATTCTGAATTCAGACCATAGCTCAGCAGACAAGGGGAAGATCCACCACTGCTCCTTGTGACAAGCTCATCTCAGCAGAAAGGGATTAATCTACTGGTACTACTAAACCAGAAGGAATAAGGACATTAATTGCTCTCTGTGCCCCTCTACTCCCTCCAGATTACTAAAGCAGCAAGACTGAAACTTTAATTAGATTTGGGAATAAATATACAGATAATTGCTTTTAAGTGTAGTTAAGGCTAGAAAAGAAGTGAGAAATACAACTTTTCAGCATACATTTTCAATCAATTTTGTGATTTCTCTTATCTCATGAATCAGATGAAAATCTTCTGATTGCTGCCTTACAGATTTAAAGGGAAAAGAACATCATATGCTCAGTGTTCTGCCTCTCCAGAAAAATGTGGAGCTCAGAGCCTCAGCTTGAAAGCCAAAAATGAGTAGGATGGTTTCTACACTGTGACTATGAACTCCTTCTACAGGCCAGCTTGCTTTATCAGGAAGCAGAAGAGATTCAGCCCAAAATAAACACAAGGGGCAAATCTCTTTCAGCGTGGCTCACACCTCCAAATTCAAAAGTGGCACTTAAAATGGAAGAACATTTTCCTCACTATCTTGTTATGTTGCCTATTTTCTCTAGGTCTCAGAAACCTACCTGGAATTTGTTTTCCAAGCAGAAACTTACAAGAAAATGTTTCTCAACTAGTCGTGGGCATGGGAGTGCAGTAGGTAAGTAACAATGGGATATTACCAGCATTCAACTTCCATTCATATTTAAACAGAGAAGTCATCTTGTTATGGAAGGCTTTTGCAGTCAGGCAGCAGCATTGTGGCAAGACAAGCCTGCCACAAAGATTAGTGAGCAGCAAGTGACCCCTTTGTATAGTTATTTCTCAGTACGGAACTATGTTTCAGGTATAACAGGCAGGACAGCCATACAAAGCTCCTGTGCCTTCCCAGTTTTTCAAAATATGATCCTTGTACAGCTTCATGCTAACCAGGAATTTACAGCATGAAATTTATGCTGGCTGCTGCACCAAGCTGTATGGCACCGATCTCATTTGCTGGGCCAGCTCCAGCTGGGTGGCAGCAGCTACATCTGGAGATTGACATTTGATTGTTTCACAAACTTATCAGTTACCTCCATGTGTTAGCATCTGGATCAAACACCTCAATGGTCTTCAAGTACGTCGTGCCATCAAATCCTCCCACTGCCATGAGCTGTCCATTCACCACTGCAAGGCCAACCTGTAAAACAACCATCACAGCAGCTTAGCTATTTGCTGAAAAGACATGTTCTGAATGCAATCCCTGAAAATAACGAGTGAAATAAATATTAATAATCATGGACCATGTTTGGAGAAAGTCAAGCTGCAATAGAGATTTATGGGGGGGAAAAAAGTACAAAACAGCCTAAAATGCATTTAACTAGGACAGACTGGTACAAGATGCCACACAATCCGAGCACTGGGTTTCAAATAACAAGATATGAAGAGCTAAATATGTATCTCAAAGCAGAGCTATGACAGTAAAAGCAGAAGGTTCCCCTTATTAGTGACAACAAGAGCTGGAACTGCTTCAGTAGGTACAGATACCTCAGAACACAAGTCTTTGTCAGCCAATGCATATCACACCCTAGTTTAGACTTCCTGACAAATTATAACACATACTCCGGAACATCTACCAACCTATAGCCTGTAATGACCGCTTAACCTGGAGGAGAACCATACATAAAGTCTACACAGCTTGCTTCTCCCAGGCTGTGGCTTGGAACATCTGTGAATAGCTTGGCCTTCAGCCTTTCTCCTTAATCTTCCTGCAGAAGCACAAGAATCACAAAAACCTCAAACATTTGTGTGGTTTAGGCAGATCACTTCTGGTGAAAACATAGCAGTCTAACAGCAAAAATAAGAACACATGGCAATACAGCCCTCATTTGGGTTCTGAAGTACTTAGAACAAACTCAAGACGGCTGCACATGCAGCTGCATCTGTTGAAGAATTTCTACATAGGAGGAATTCATAATTTCTCAGTGCTTAATTGGTAACTGGAAAGGACAGTGTTGAACAGCGTACTAAATGCTTTGAGGAAGGAAACACATATTTTTCTGCTCCCCAAACCAGTACTTGTTATGATTCACACTTGCCTCACCAGACACTGAAATACTAACATGCAAACAGAATGAATCCATGCTTTGCTTTACTATGTAATTCAGTATCCAATGATAAATATTCATAACATTTGCATCTGCCTAAACACGATGACTACTTAAAACGCTACGTTAATCTTTTGTTCACGTGCCTACAGAAAGTAGGAAGATTAGGTGTCGATGAAAACATGCTGTCACTCTCCGTACCCATTGGATTTGTGGAAGAGAGACAACATTCCATCTGAAAGCCCAAAAACCCCATTCCCACACACATCAAGGCAATGAAAGGGCTTAGCTACAAGTTTGTATCTACGTTTTCCAGCTCTTTTTTCTGTGCAGGTAAGATTGTTTACCTCCTAACTCACATAAAGTGCTGATTTTAATACTGTTCTCTAATACCATCACATACCAAGTACGACTACTTCAGAAGAAGCTGAACACATCCTCAATTCAACTCCTCAGTATAAGGGACCAAAACTATTTTAAAGGGAAATTCAAACAACTGGATGTCCATGCCATGACACAACTACCACCCCATTCTTGAGTCTTACTAAAGAGCACGACCCCTTTGGAAACATCTACCACTCTGCTGCTATTCTGAAAGATACAGATGAAGCAAGAGGGAAATCTCACACGATATTGCTCTATCCCCTGCTGTTCCCATGTGATAACAGATAGCATAAGCAAGCAAAACAAGCCAAACTCACTCCACTCCGTCGGGACGTCATGGCCACAACAGGAGACCACTGGTTGGTTCGAGGGTTGTATCTCTCAGCACTACTAAGCTCTGTCGTGTCATCTCTGCCTCCAACAGCATATATCATGTCTTGGTACACTGCACAGCCCAGATGCTTCCTCCTCGTCCCCATGGGTGCAATCGTATGCCAGCGGTTCTCCTGAGGATTGTATCGTTCCACTGCAGAGGAAATGATATATCGTTGGGGACAAGGTTGGCAAGCAGTGGAGGTCAGCACTTTTGTATCAGCACCCGAAATATTGCTCAGTCTGTAAAGACACTGCAGCGTCCACACAGCAAAAACAGGACATATTGATTTGTTCTATCATTCTAATGCTTTCCTTCCATAGAGAGCTTGCTTTTCTTGTCTCTAATCATACGGAGTCAATCAATCAGATAAAGCATCTTCACTCAAGAATGAATTGGCAGCGTTACAAAATGATCACCATTACTGTGCCAAATGCGGCACCAAAGGGGAAAAACCGTACATGAACACAGGTAACAGTGGTTCACAAGCCCATACGTTTACCATATATTAATTACCATATAGCAAAATCCCATCTGAAGGAGAAAACATGCAGCTGACTGGTCATCAAGATATTCAGCTGCCATCTGGAGACACTGAAGACAACAAACAGGATCATGACAAATGCAATGAGGGACAGCCTTACCTGTATTGAGAGGAGAAGTTCCATCAGAGCCTCCCACTGCATAGAGAAAGCCCCCTAAAACAGCCACTGCAACCCCCAGGCGTCTGGTGCTCATGGAAGCCACTCGAGTCCATTTGTTTTCTTTGGGATCGTACCTGGCAGAAGAATAAACATCAAAGCTCACTGAAATGTCAACATCTGCACAAAAGGGGTAAAAAGGCTGATCTTCCTCTCCCCAAAGAAAAATCCCCATAGGACTTGTACATTTACCTCCTCCCATGCTCCCTTTTCTTTCTCTTTTAATTTTGTTCTTAAAAACCTAGGTACCTTTCCACAATGTTGAGGCAAGAGACACCATCCTGGCCACCCACTGCATAAAGGTAGCCCCCAAGAACTGCTACTCCAACACTGGTCCTGCAGGTGCTGGTGGGGGCCACATCACTGCTCCATTGATTGGTCTTTGGATCGTACCTAAGAAAACAGCATAAGTTTATATCTACGCTTCAGACTTTTCCAAGTTTGAAAAGTAGGAAAATTCAACCATCTTGAGTCTGAACTGCAACGCAGCTATTTATAAGTTGAACAAATAATTCCAAAATTATGCAATGCATGCAGCACATGTAATTGCAGGGATGTTCAAACTGCAGCACAGATGATTCAAACTGAAGATCAAAGGTTGAGGTTTGTAAGAAAGCACATTACCAGGGACTGGCTGACATGCACTAACTTGTGTCTGTGCAAAGAGCAGTAGCCAGAGTTACTCTGCTGGATATACTCTGGAGCTCACACAAGCCAGCACTAAACCTGCTCCTGTTAATAAAGACAAAGGAACCAGACCAGTGTGGGAACCCAGAGGCAAGGAACAATGGTGTGTAGTAGAAAAGTGCAAGATTTGGGAGACTTAAGATTATGATGTGAGAAGAGACAGTGCAAAGAAGGGGAGGAATATCTGTATAGCTCATTGGGTTAGAGGGAAGACATTTGGAGTGCATGAGTCATATGGCTTGTAGGCAGGCAGACTGCAGTATGCTGCTTCCAGAAACATGAAGTTTGACACAGCTTGTTTGACTTCTGTCTTTCACAGGCCTAGAAGTACCCTATCTTCTTTCTGTGTGTTTACAAGGTTCCTTAATCCTGTAGTTACCACGCTGCAATGAAATTCCAGGATGCTTTCCCTCACCATTGAAGTAATGCAAACTGCAACACGACCTTTCTTAACAACACTAGAAACAAACCAGCAACTACAAAGAGTGTTAACCGGGATCACAGTTCTCCCACCAATTACAACCAGACTCACCAAAGAGTATGTCTTGTTTCTTTAAATCAAGAGTAAATGACACAATTTGGATGTGTGAAGACCCAGTTCAGCAGTAAACCAGTACATATTGAAATAAATAACAAGTAATATAAATCTCAGGCCTTCAGCAGTATAAAAAAGCCCCAAAATAGCTGGCAAAACAAAGCTGGCACCCAAGTTTAAGAATTCAGAGTTAGTATTCTGTGCGTTGGCCTTATGAAGACCTACCTTTCTACACTGTTCAGGTAAGAGGAACCATCATGGCCTCCCACTGCATACAGAAGGTCATCCAGAACACTGACACCAACACCGCAGCGCCTTTTGCTCATGGAAGCCACCATCCTCCACTCATTGGTTTGAGGGTCATATCGTTCCACACTGGAGATTGCATCGCCGCTGCACCAGCCCCCCACTGTTGGAACCAAGGGCAAGAAATAGCATCACAGTAACACGACAAGAACACATACTGCACATGTGCCTGCACAAATAACCCCCCTGCACTTCAGCAGCCTTGACCCAGTCGCTTCATCTCTGAGTTTATCATTCTGAGGATTACTATTACAACGCAGAATTTGATTTTCAAGAGAATTAACCTACACTTGGAAGTCCTGATACCACCAAAGAGATCACACAAGTGAGGAAGCACAAGCTGACTCAAATCTCCAAATACTAACGCACAAGTCATTCAGAAAGATGCTAAAAAGATTAGGTTTAAAGGAAAACTATCACCAGGAAAACAGATTTGAATCTTGTGATTGAAGGCAGCAGGAGCTGTACACACCTGCAAAGAGCACCTCTCCACAGCGGATGGGTTTGCGTGGTCTAGTTCGTGGTCCTTGCATCAGCGGTCGCTCTTGGGGTAACAGGAGATAGTTTTTGGCTTCATCCACTAAATCCCTGCACAATAAAGGAAAATACGAATTCCCAAAGCTCACTTGAAACTGGTCAAAGGACAAAGCATGAATCAAGACATTGGTAGCTCAGCATCAGTTTCTGACTGCAGTTAGTATTAGATATTAGTAGCTGTAATGACTGATTAAAAAAAGGTGATGAGATTTCTTGGGCTTACTGTATTAAAAAAGAAAACCCAGTTTGCCTCAGTCTAAAACTTAAGCATCAGTGGTTTTGCCTTGGAACAAAACAGGAACTGAAAAGCACACAAATATCTAAATGCACGCGTGACCAACAGATGGAGATAGTATCTTTCTGATGAATATTTTCTCCTTGAGCTCTGGCCAGCTCACACTGTCCATCCATTAACGACTTATCATCTGGTCTAATCCTAATATATCAAACCCATGAATAAAACAAAGTGGAAAAGAAGGTCCCCTTCCCTCTAAAAGTGAATTTGGTCAGTATGATTGCTTACTCAGGAGAAAAACTGTTTAGCTTATCCCCAGAACTTTCCAACATTAAGCACAACTAGGAAAAACGTGTGCTTTACAGATAATGTACAACTCCACAAGAATTAGAAAGGTGTGACTTATACCACAAGGGAAGGAAGTGGCAGCTTCCTTCCACTAGCAATGCAGGAAAAAGACTACATCTGGAATCTGTCCAGCTATCGAAGTCAAGATGTTTTGCATATGGCAATTACTTTATGTCATATTGAGATTACGAATCAATGCCATACAAGTGGTAATCTGGAAGGAAAGGCCCCGACTACAGAGAAAAGTGAAATGGAAAACAATGCACGGTATTTTTTTTAAACCAGAAGTCAACCTGTGTACTCTAGTTCTGCTATTTCACAGGAAAAAAGCACCTTTAAAAGAATGGGATTCCTCTAGGGCATGCTACCAATATTATTCAAAGAAATAACGTGTTGTCTTGCAACAAGGAGGAGAAGAAATGCAAAAAAACAAGTTGGGAGAGAGATTACCCATTCACTACTAACAAACAAGCAGTTTCTGCGAATAGATGTCAGTAAGGCTCCCTAATAGAATGAAATCTTGTAGTTCAGCAAGGAGATTTACCGGCATTCCTCATCGCTCTTAATAAGAGGATCAGAGCCCACTGTACCCACAAGAAACTTGGGACTCAGCAGCGGCAGGCGAACGTGCTGGAGGACCTGCAACACAGAACGGAACAACACTGGAGATAAGCTGTAAATCCCCAAACAGAAAGAAACTGGAGGGAAAAAAAAAATAAAATACTGGCTAATAATGATAATAGGCACAAGAAGGTACAGACAGAAGGACCTGAAAAGACATACAGTTTTAAAGCCATTAAGAAAAGCTTGCTTGAGGACAGCAGCATTTTTTTTGTTTGCTTTTAAACAATTTTCAGAAGCTTTCCACTAAATATAGTTGCATTTAATATCTGTATTTCCAAAGAAGAAACATCAGGACAGGCACTCTCTTCTTTTGATCAAAAAGCCTGAGACTTCAGAGGCTTTGCAGCTGACAGCTTTGTCAGAATGGGTGCTTCTCTGTGAAATGACTTGGCTTAGATGAAACACCGCATTTCAACAAAACCATTCTGACAAGCTCCAGAAAAAGATCCTGAGGGCTGAGGCATAAATCAAACAGCAGAGCTTAAAGATGCACCTCAAATGAAGACGAGCTTTTCCTTACCCACTGTTTTTTGTACGACACTCAAAGCAATCCAGGCCACCATGCCTGGCCAGACCACTGGAACAATCGAGTTTGGAAAGCCCTGCCTGGAAACAATTCAATAAAGCCCCTATTAGAAGGTCTAGTGGCTGCATCATTCAGCTCAGATGAAGGGACAATGCCAACCTTCTAACACAGGAGGAAGACAAAACTATCGTGGAGCTGCATGAACTCAAAACCATCACATTGCTGTTGCATTGCCCTGTCAGCCCTCATTACTCTTCTCCTGGATAAAAGGGGTCTTGAATGTCACCATGCTCATTATTACCTGTGGCAGCTGGGGTCTTCTTTCCTGAATGCTGTACTTCACCCAGGCCATCACTGCGTTGAACACCTGCTCTTCACTGCGAACGTTTAACTCATCACTGGATATAATGTCTATGAGCTGATTGGCAGGAAGCAGCATGAACTCCTCACTCTCCATGACCTGGTTAAACAGAAAACACAAATGAGGATAGTGGCCAAAGCACCGGAACCATTCCCACTTCTGTTTCTCAGTGCAATTCTAAAGGACAGATGGCCCACTTGAAGCAGAGTCCAATGGGCTGATCCAGCAAAGAGTCACTATCCATCACTATCTTGCCATCAACACATGACAGGCTGGCTGTGAAATGCAGACCCTAAAAACACACCAAAGAAGCATAAAAAGGTTTCCATAGGATAGTTTTAAAGGGTTAAATCACAGAACACACTGGTCAGGTTTCAAAACTCAAGAAGAATAAGGCATGCCTTTACAGTCAGCCTTCCTGCTTGTCCTGTGTAACCTATAAAGCAGCATCAGAATAGAGAGGATCTGTACTCAAGCAATCCAAAGCAGAAAACAAATAAGAAGTCTCAGAGACAAGCTACCAAAAGCTGAATGCCTGTTTCTGGCAGAACAGAACATATTTCTGGACAAGGAGATGGATTCATTTGACCATCTCTCAATTGTTTTAAATACGTGCGTAGAGCACGTGTGGGTCCAAAGGCGCTTAAGAAGGAATCAGAGCTTCTGAAGGCCCTCAGGTCTCATCCCTTGTGAAACTCAAGCTGCTGCCAATCTGCCAGCACATTAATTCCTTCAGCACTCAAGATAGTGACCAGCTCCACAGGAGGCCTCAGCTGCTGCCACGCTCCCAGCACACAGCCCTGAGAACACGTGCTGGGGCTGCAGGCTGCTTAGCAAAGAGTTTTGCTTGCTTAACCCATCAGTTCAGCTTCCCCACAAGCACTGCCAGCCCATAGCTCACAGCCAGTCATCTGAGTGGTTCACTGACATGAAACAACTGAGTATCAGCTTGTCCGTGTAATTTATGACCATGTTAGAACTTCATGACTTATGCTGTGGTCTGCAGCATAAATGAAAGATTCTGTGCTCATAATAATTCTATGTTAACAGCAATTACATTTGCAGATAGAGTCAGCACCTGAGTCTAAGTACAGCTTGTTCATCCCTATGTAGATTTTTCCCCCTTCATATAGTATATATAAAACAATTAGTAGAAGTAGAGGTTAGCACAGCAGAGGATATGAAGCAATTCAGCCTGCATTTGAAGTCAGCCTGCATCTGAAGTAACTGCATGGGCTGGCCTGATGCCTACTGCTTAATACTTGACACTGCCATTCAGGAAATTCCCATCTCATGTTTCTCCTTGTCAGTTCAGGGGAATGGTGACCGTACATAGGAGTACATGTTTTCTATCAGTTATCTCCTTCCCCTTGGTAAGGGATCACCACCCTCCGGATGGAAAGTAATGGCAGTGCAGAACACGAGCCCAGCAATGAGCACCATTAACACTGGCTGCAGAGAAACAGCAGAAAAGAAAGGGGAGATCATTAGGGATGAAGAGCAGCTGAACTCTTGGATACGGAGCAGGACACCAGAACCTGTCCAGGCCAAACAAATAGTGACCTAATCTAAGTGGTTTCATTAACTCAAAATTTGCATCATCTTTAAAGAGGAGAGTGTTTTCTAGATGTGTGCTTTCACAGGGAGAACTAACACAGAAAACCATCTCTGAGGGACTGTGCAAGAAAAGAACCCCTCAGCAGGCAGCTCTTGACAGCCAGCTGCAAGTATTAACACTCAAGCATTCAGTGTTACACTGTCAAGACGTTATTTAGAGGCTTGTAAGCATGCCCTACTCATGTAATAATAAGAACGTGGCTCTAACCATTATAACCACCAAGTACTGAAAATAAACAACCATCTGGTTACCATCCTGCTCCCAAGGAAAAACTGCAGAGGAAAAGAAACGCAGAGCAAGCACACAGCACATCACATGGACAGCTCAACACAGGGCTTTGATTGTGGAGCTTTTGGGAAACCACTGAGTTCTAGAGGAAAAAAAACCACAAGCTTTCAAATAGCAAATTCTGCCTTCATGGCCAGGGAAGTCATATTTAATTTCAACTTCTAGAGTAAGCTGGTGTTATGTGTCTACAATCAGATATCAAGTATTGTCTTCAAGGTGTCCAACAGTCATGTTCAATTGTGTTTGCTTCTCCTCATAATTTTCTCAAGTACTACCTGACTGAAATTAATACAATCCCAATCTGCTTCCTGCAGGGAAAACAAGTGTGTGCAAGCTGCAATCAATCACACACCACCACTTCTCTGGGGGAACTGAATTAGCATCAGTACTCCATCCTGGAGTCACCACTGCCTTCGGAAAGGACTTCACAGGTGGGAAGAAAAGGTCTCTCTGCACCAAGCTGCCTGTCCCAGTGGATAGAAGAGCAGCTTCTGGAAAGGGCAAGAGAAATCCCCCTGCCAGGGGAACACACCTTCATGCTGAGAGCACCCCTAGAGAGCAACTGCTTCCAACACATGTGAATTCTTACCCTTCCAACTAGGGCTCAGGAAAGATACCACTTAAAAATGTCAGGCTCTCTTCTGCATCTGGGTGTAAGAATGAAGTAAAGACTCACTCTTCTCTGGGTATTGCTTAGGTAATCCTTTATTATGCTGATCCTTCCCTGAACTGGTAGCTGGCACCCCAAAACATTTTCCTATGGAGACTTTGAAAAGCAAAAAGAGACTTAAGTTTATGAAGGTCAGCCACAAAATACCACGTGAATTCCTTTCACATCGAGCTGTCCAGCTTCTGCTGAACAATAAATGCAAAACCCTCGTGCTGCTGTATAGCAAGAGAATTGAAGACTTCACTTGATACAGCCATATGCTTTCCCAGTTCCCTCATGCTCCCAATCCCTACACTCAGCACATTTTTATTTCTCATATATTACCCTCACTTTAAGACTCTCTTCTCCCTCCAATCATGTAAATCCCAAACACTATATTGCAGTACACCACAGTGCAGCTGCATCAGTAGCAGTGTCTGTGGCCCTGCCTTCCATGCAGTATTCAACACAGAACTCCAAGAGAAGAAATGCTACAGACTGTATTTATGATATACAGAACAACAGTGAAGAACACAGCCGTGTAAGGGCGCTCTTCCCCCAGCTGAGGCCGATGTCCTTTTCTATCAGCAGAACCGAGGGCAGGGTTTGGAAAGAATCACGAAGTAGGAGTAGACCATGGCTCTCTAAACTCCTCAGCAGAGGGGCCTCTTACCTCCTGGAAGTTATGCTGGGTGAACTTGTCAGCAATCCTCAGCAGTTCACGGCACGAGTGAGTGTCAGCAAAAGCTCGGATGCCCAAGCAATTGGAAGGGTCCAACTGTCTCTTAAGGAACTCGCAGCAGGCCTCCTGGATCTCAGCCAGCTGGAGAAGGCAAGCAGCTGGCAACAAGGTCTGGACATTTCCCTCTTCCACAGTGATCTGAGAGGTGTAGGCAAAGTCAATGAGCAGCTCCATGGCCCTTTCATCAATATCTCTGATCACCACTTCTGTCTGTCGACTCTCTGCCAGCTCCCCAGTGAACATGGCTCGGAAGTACGGGCTGCAGGCGGACAGGATCACCCTGTGGGCGTAGATCTTCTTCGCACCTACCACCAGCACCACATCACACAACTCCCGGTGCTTCCGAAGAAGATTGATGACTTCCAGAGTCTGTCGAGGGTGCTTGTCGGAGATGTAAGGCATACGAGCAGGCTGCGGCACCCCTTCCGGCAGCTTGTTAGGATCTCCCAGTGTGCATCGGCTGGTCACATCCATTCCGGTCTCCCCTGGTCGAGTACTGGTACACCTGCAGCAGGAGAAGCCAAAAAGAAGATCGGCATCAACTCATCCATCACCAGCTGTCAGCAATGCTCAACATTTCACACCAATCACACAGGCAAAACCAACACTGCCCAGAGCTCCAGATGAGAGTGTGAAAAGAACCAGTCTCAAACCAAAGTCTGCTTAGAAATAAACAAATGCCAGCTTGAAACAGGCTTATACCTATTTTTATATGCTTTTTATGACATGCCACAGTGACGTCCAACCACATGTACATATTTATTAACTGAACCTGATGACTGCCTGGCACGGTAGAGAAATATTATCCTCATTTCACAGGCTCAAAGCGAAGAAAGTTATCCCATTTGTCCACTGCCACTTGAGTTTGGTCAGTTTTCTGCTGCAAATAATTGCACTCATACAATGTAGCCAAACTTGTCCATTCTTTTGCCTACATATTGGATAGGGGTGTCCAGCACTGACACCTGAACACACACAGCTATCCTGAGGACTTCAGTAGCTTTAGATGGCCTGCAAGCTAGCAGGCAAGCAGGATTAAGAGACCAATCAGAAAGGAAGTCAAAACAAAGTATTCACAACCACCAACACACCAAGTGAAGAATCAGAGCGCTGACAGCTGTGAATAATCAGTGAGCACCGCTGGCTGTTGGAGGGAGCCTGGGAGAGCCAACACATCCATTTCCAGCTCCTCTGGTACATTGGCATTTGGGAGTTATCACCACCTCACTTTGCTCATACTAAGAGTGAAAGAAGAGACAGCTTTGCTATTGCTCAGTGCGTTTTGCAGTATGCATCCATTCCTCTCATTATTATGTCAAGTGCACTTTCGAACAACAAGCAAACCAGCCTCTCAGCAGCAGTTCCAATTACCGGCATCCCAGACTGTTTTCCCATTCCCCCCCACGCTTTCTCCTTGATCATGGCATTCAGCTGCTTCAGACCATTACCTCTCCCTCCTATCTTTGTTGCACAGATCCAGCTGGGCCTCCCTCTGTGCTTTATCCAAGTTCAGCCTCTGCATTTGAAATGCCTTGCTTGTTTACTTGGTACATATATATACAATATATATAATACATCCATTGCTGTTCTCCTTTCCTGACACCTCTGACAAACCCTTCTGCTGTTACACTGCCTCCCGCTCCCCTCCACCCACTCATGTCCCTCACAACCCAAATTCACTTTGCAGCATTCCAAAGCTCTGCAAAGTTCCTCCCAATAAAATGCAGGCAAACACCCCTCGCAGCATCAATGAGTTCAATGGTACCCTCACAAAAACCTCAGGAAACCTTAGCTAAAGATTAATTGACCTAATTGGCTTTCTCTGGTAGTCCCCAGCAGCTAAGAGCAGACAGTAAGTAACTTAACCCCTCTATCTAGGGATGGAGGAAGGCAGCGACAGAGCCCCCCAGTATACAGGCCAGCTCACACTAAGCACGCCACATGGATTTCATTGTGCTAAGGCCAGATTTGGGCAGCAGTTCCCCATTCCTTGCCAGGCCAAAATAGGCTTTTCTCCCCAGATCTGACTGCTGAACAGATCTTTAGCTGCAAAGGAAGCTGGTTATTAAGAACCTCAGGCGTTCCTGCACTGTTTCTATCCCTATTTATCTGAGCGTGCCTATTGTATCCAGCCTCCTTTCTCCAAGAAAAAGAAAAAGGGGCTGGTTAATGATTAAAGAGAACTGAATGGCTGGAGAAAAAAAAAAAGAATAATAAGCAAATTACCATTCCTGATTCATCCCTAACTTACCTCTAGGTAATGCAGAAGCAAGTGATGGATGGGTTTGGGAATTTCCATACTGGATCAAGACAGGTGCTTGACGTTAAGCACCGTGGGCTGCTGCTGCGCACAGGCACAGAAGTGTGAATTAAAAGGACACCGCCAGCCTGTGTCTCCACAAGGATAATAACTTCACTGCATTATGTGTGCATTATGCATATATATGCATAGAGAATGAAACGATGACTCAGTAGCTTAGAGGTGCAAAAGACAGAAAGCAGCATTTGATTCTCACATGCTAGGCTAGCTGCCATCTCCCAGCACATCCACAGCTAAGAGCTGCTCCCACATACACAGGGTGATTAAGAAGAGGTGAGGATTGAGGAGGAAATGTGTGCTGGAAGGATAAAAGCCGGGTGCTCAGCTACGCAGATATGCTGGGATTAGCCTCCATTAAAACGCAGGGCCGAGGAAAGCAGCAAACACAATGCGATTAAGAAAGGGCTGACAAAAGATGGGCTTCCTTAGCACACTGCTGAGGAGTACAAATGGAAACACAGGCAGTCTGCCACACTAGGTCAGCAAAATAAACAGGCAGCGCTACCTCCATTTATACACCCAAGAATAGATATCTAACAAAAATGCTTCCAGATAACATCACTGAGCTGTTTAACTTTAAGGTCAGGGTGGCCTGTGTTTTTTGGTTTCAGAAAGCTTTGATGTAATGCAGAAGAAAATAACTGACGGGACCTACGGCCCACAGAACAGAACACAAAACGGGCTGAAAGCATCAGCTAAAATCACCCGTTGCTTTAATGGATTTCAGGAGCAAAGGATTTGAGTAGCAAATGGGGATGATGAATCAAACCAGCAGTGATTTCTGTCAATGCCTGGCTTGGAATTTCATGCATAAAGCCATACAGAACTAGTAGGACGAAGCCCTTTCATTTGGTCTACCACACCAGCACCAACCAAGTAGATGGAAATGCTCACTTACAGCAACCCAAACTCTAGGAATTAAAGATCTAATCATTAGTAAAAAATACCACTGACTCCTTTTCTTACAGAGGTTACAAGGCTTAGGAAAACACACTCAGTGATGCAGAGTTATGCAAACCACCACATAAACCTGACTGCGTTATTATCTTATATTGCTTAAAGTGGGAGCAGCAGTGATCTGGTACTCAAGTCCCTATTTACATTGCTTAGTTACGCTTTCACTCACCAAACCCAAAGAACTCTCAGCCACCATATCTGCTCTGCCCTCCTTACTTTGGTGCCGTAGAATTAAACCCTTCATCACTAAGAACTCCTCTGCCTCACTGATGTCTTCAGCAGAACAGTTTCCTCTTGCTGCTCCCTGACAGCAAGAACAGCCTGCCCCAACAATCACTTCATTGCTAATGCAAGACAAATCCTGCTCGTGACGGAGAGAACACTCTGATGTTCAGTCTTGACAAGAATAGCTGCAGGTTTTTTCCCCCCATTCAAATCACCCTCCCCATCCTCTGAACGCTGTACATGTTTTATATCAACTCACCACGTCTACTAATGCATCTGGGTTAGCTTAGAAGCAATGACCATGTTAGCACCTCAAACAAGCCTGCTCTGCACTGGCTTGCCACAGAGGGAAGGAAAACAAAAGGTACTGGAAGATCTGGCCTCTGAGAGTTGTTAAAGAAGCCTGAAGATCCAAGGTTAACACCACAACAGAAAACCTTTGCTGCTTCAGCCTGGTGCTGCTGCTCACTGCTATCTCTATCCCAGCCCAAGTAGCAGACAGAACACCTGCCATGGTAAACCCAAGGCCACAAAGTCAAACACCTAACGATCCCCATGTTTCCATTCTCTGCCTCTGATATGGAAGGGAGCTGAATGGTCCTTCACATGTCACTCAGAAAAAAGGAACTTGCTGTAGAAGCCACAGATTAACTCCTTTTTGCCCCGAAACCACATTCTTGTCACAGCAAAAAAAAACAAGCACCTGATTAACATAACATGGCCCCAGAGATGTCCATATCATGGACCAAGGTTTACTCAGTAGCTTAAGCAAAGCATCGTGCTGATGCTTACAGAACTACCCCTAACAAAGCTTCTCAACTTTTAACACCCCAAAGTACAGACAATTTGCACATGTTCTCTCTACTTCATTTGAAGGGAAAAACAACAACTTCAGGCAGCCCTGCTTCCACACAGCTTGTGTGCAGAAATACAGCTGCTGCTAAGATTGGCTGTGGCACATTTAATAGTGAACAGCAACCAGAAAAAGCAATCCTGTTTGCCTACCTGCCATCATGCTGATTTACTGGGATGGTAACAGAACATTTCTGATCCAGGCACAGCAAGCACTCCCTGAATTAAAACTTCAGCTGCATCTTCAGCTCATTAGAACTGAGGCAGCTGGCATCCATAATTAGAAGAGGAAATCTCCTTTTCATCCAAGACTTTACCCCATCAGAGGAGCTAAACTCCTTTAGCGAAAAGTAATGCCTTCTCAGAAATCAAGTTCTATTTTATTCCCAGACTGTTTCTTTCACACTATTAGAACATAGAAGGAATTATATATCAGGTTTTAGGATACATTAAGCAAGGAGGGGCAGAGGAGAATGCATTATTACAATAAATTGCCTTCCAAACTCCTCTGCTAACAGCACATCCACTGCCAGGCATCTGGTCCTGTAAGAACTGAACACACAGAAGCAAGATGAACTCTTACACTCTAACTCTCCTATCCAGAGCTTTGGCTTTTCCTTTTAAAGCAAAAGAGGTTTTATGGTCTCAGCGCTTCTGAGACCAACTCAGTGCAGGATTTACTTACATGGGGTTAAAAGGAGACAATTGTTTTCCATCTTACCTGCGCATTGGCTTTCCGTCCATGCACCGCGAGGAGAAACCTTTACCCTCTGCTTCAAGACCTGATCCAAAGGAAGAAAAAGAAGAAAACCAGTGATGCTGTGAAACAGGAGCCTTCCTTCCTCTCTTCAGCCTGACTCTGCAACAGCGGAGCTGATCAAATCCACATCCTAATATGCCTTCAAGCTCTAATCCAGCTATAAAATTTGCAGCCTGGATTAACCATGTCTCGACTGCAGAGGCTAAAGCAGACGGAAATATACACATCATCATTAAAAGTCATTTCACCACAGCTGCATAATGACTCGTTAAGCAAACGGAACACATGGATCAAAGGAAACTGCTCGCCTGCCTATCAGAACCCTTAGGATTGTTCTACCAAAGGATGAAATGCCTCAAGTGACAGGAGTGGGGATCTCCATCACTATATAGCAGAGACTGAAGGCAGGCTGGCAACTAAGGCACAGCACAGTGCTGACTGTGGGTAGATTTAGGTTGGATACAAGGAAAAAGCGAAGGCGGAGAGGCACTGGCACAGTGGTTGGTGCCCCATCCCTGGAGACTTTCAAGGCCAGGTTGGATCAGGCCCCGGGCCACCTGATGGAGCCGTAATATCCTTATGCACTGCAGGGGAGTTGGACTAGCTGGCCTTTAAGGCTCCCTCCCAACTCTGGAGCCCCGCATCCAACACATTTGGGGCAGAACTTCGGGCTGAAGTTGCAAAATGGCTCCAGCTGCTTCTTCCTACGTGAACCAACCCCCTCCGAGCCGAGCCGAGCTCCGGGCACGCCGCGCTCCGACCCGCCGCCTTCCCCCGCCTCACAGCACGCAGCCGGGGCACGGCCCACCGCGGCCGGGCTACACTTAGGCCTCGCATCAAACCCCCTGAATAAAACGCGAATCAAAGGACGGCTCAGGCCGAGCAGCGCGGGGCTCACCGCAATACCGACACCCGCTCACTCGCTCACTAACACGGGACGCACCGTCGCTCCGACCCGGCCCAGCACCGACCCTCCTCCGCAGCAGGAAGCGGCCAGACCCGCGAACCACCGCCGCCAGAACAGCCCCTTCCGGCCCGGCCCACAACCGCCCCGAGCCCGGCTCCGCCCCGCCGGGCCGCCCCCTTGGGTCTGGGGATGGGTCTGTAATAGCAGTGCTACAGGCGTAATGACGTGGGGAGTGTTATAGTGAATAACACCACGCGATTCCAAGCGCTGGAATCCACAGCCCGGATGGGTTTGCCTCTATGCTGCCAATTGTCGATGTGGAGTCTTAAGTACTGAGATGTGGACCAAAAATGACCCAAGGGATGGAACACATCTCCTATGAGGACAGGCTGAGAGCTGGGGCTGGTCAGCATGGAGAAGGGTCCAGGGAGACCTGAGAGCGGCCTGTCAGTATCTACAGGGGCTGTAAGAAAGATGGGACGGGGGGAAATGGCTTCAAACTGGAAGAGATGTAGAGTGGATGTAAGGAGGAAGGATTTCTAATAAGGGTGGTGAGGTGATGGGTGCCCCATCTCTGGAGACACCCGAGGTCAGACTAAACAGGGCTCTGAGCACCTGATGGAGCTGTAGGTGCAGGTCACTGTGAATCACCTCCAGCACAGTTAATGCCTTCAGGTACTGGATACTTCCCTCCATGGTAGTACGCTTCTATAAATGGAGAACCAAGGTGAGTCTCCATCCTTTACTGGATGTGGTGGGGATCATTACCACCAAGGATGAGGAAAAGGCTGAGGTACTCAATGGCTTTTTGCTTGTCTTTAGTAGTCAAGCCAGTTATTCTCAGCATACTTTACTCCCTGACCTAGAAGTCTGGGATGGGGAGAATAAGCACCCCATAAATGGAAACCTACTACTCAACCTGGACTGTCACAGGTCCTTGAGTGCAGATGGTGTCCATCTGAGGGCACTAGGGGAACTGGGGGAGGTGATTGCCAAGCTGCTTCCCATCACTTGTCAGTATTCCTGGTCAACTGAGACAACGGGAGATTTGACAGTGCAATGCCCATCTACAGGAAGGGTTCAAAGAAGGATCTGGGTAACCACAAGTCTGTCAGCCTTAGCTTGGTATTGAGGAAGGTTAAGGAGCAGGTCATCTTGAGTGTGATCATACAGCATGTGTGGGACAACCAGGAGATCAGGCCCAGCCAGCACAGGTTCACAAAAGTTAGGTTCCTGCTTGACCAAACGAATCTTCTATGACCAGGTGACCAGCCTGGTGGATGAGGGGAAGGCTATTGATGCATGGACTTTAGTAAAGCCTTTGACGCTGCCTCCTAGAAAAGCTGGTAGCTTATAGCTTGGACAGGTACACTCTTCACTGGGTAAAGAGCTGCCTAAATGTTGGGACCCAGAGAGTGACAGCAAATGGAGTTAAATCCAGCTGGTAACTGGTCAAGAGTGGTGGGGAACAGCAGAAGGAACAGGAACGTGTCAGTCTGGAGAAGAGGAACTTCAGGGGGACCTTATTGCACAGCACTCCAGGCATGGTTTCACCAGCACTGGGAAGGATCACCTCCCTTGATCTGTTGTCAACATGTGCCTGATGCAGCCCAGGAAACCATCAGTCTTCTTAGTGGTAAGAATACATTGTTAACTAATGGCCAACTTAGGGTCCACCAAAACCCCAAAGGCTGGGTGACCCCCAGGCTGTTCCTGCCCCACACAGGGCTTTGCAGCTCTCCTTGCTGAAAATCACGAGGTTCCCGTCAGCTCCCTTCTCCAGTCTATCAAGGTTCCTCTGGATGGCAGCACAACCCTCTCACATATCAGCCACTCCTCCCAGTTGTCTGTTACCCACTGACTTGTTCAGGATATACTCTACCCCATCATCCAGGTGTGCAACAAAGATGTTGAACAGGACTGGAACCAGTTTGACTCCCTGGGGTACATTATTAGTTACTGATGTTCAAACAGATTTCATAGCACTGATCACACCCTGGCCTTTCAGAAAGTTTTCACTCCATTTCCCTGCTCATCAAGCCAAAGCAGTCTGTGCACCAGCAGCACTGTTTCCCATCTGGCTTTGCCTTGCAGAACTGAGATGATGCCCAAACCTGCTTCAAAACTAGAACTACTGCCAGCAGCACACAGCACTATATACCGGAGATGAGAAGCACCAGTATACACTTGTCTTTATTCACAGGGAAGGGAAGATCAGTATTTAACCTTAACAGCCATATTGGCCACTTCAGTCCTAAGAAGCCTCCCCAGATACGCAGGGCTTCAGTACCTCTCCCCTATGAGTGACAATGCTGTAGCTGGAGGAATTCAGCCAAGGTCAGCCCTTGATTATGGCAGAGCTGTCATGCCTTGGGAAGTGTCTGCAGACAGTGATAGTGATGAAGGGCTGTTGTTACAGACCCTTATTACAAACAAAGAGGGAATAAGACTGCTCCAGCAGCGCCCATTGGGATAGGCACTTTTGTTGTTCTCTTGGTTAAAATCAAAGACCATCTTAGCTCACACTAGAGAGTGATGGAGCATCTGCTTTCTAAAGCCTTGAACTTTTAACCGTGCAGAGCAAAAAATGCTCTGGAAGGAGTGAAAACCATGAGAGTGAGCAAGGCTACAGGTCCCAGCTCCAGGCATTGTGGGATGGTCGTGAGATTTGTTATTTGCTGGGACAAGTCAGTCCCAGCAGCACAGGCCAAAGGATCTTCCCTGGCTCCCACCAAGTCTCTCCCCCAGCTCATCTGCTCTACCTTGCTCTCAAGGCATCCCCAGCTGAACAGTACAGACCCATTGGGCTCTCCCACACTGCTGTTATTGCAGCACTACCACCTTAAAGGAAACCAAATCTCACCCTTAGCAAATGAGTGTATTTCCTGGGCATCCCCAGGGATGACATGCAGTGGGGACACCACATCTTCCACCAGCACACAAAGGAGACACAAGCTAGAGGGACATCTGGACATCCAGCTGGGACCTGTGGACACGATGCATGGAGGCAGATATTAGGGAGCCCAGATATTGCTACACACTGCTAGCACTCCCTCAGACCGCTTAGCAGCTTCCATCCACTGCTGCTTTCTTGTATGGCTGGCTCTCCATTAACCATATTTATAGACCCTACTCAGCAGCAAAACCATTCCAAGTGAGGAATGACAGATGTACATCTGACCTTCTGCAGTCTGACTTCCAGGTGCACGGATGAGCCTGGGGCTTGGTTAGGAGTCCCACCACATACATGGCCATCGAGCTCCAGAGGGGCTGAGGGGACACATGCCTTATACCTATCCAAGCCAGGCAACAAGACTGCTAAAGACACTAGCTGCCACATTTATGACCAGATATCCAGCATCTCCTGCCAGGTCCTCAATGTGTGACAACAGACACCACAACCGTGGTGAGAAGGTGTGCCAGACAACAAAAAGGGATGCTGTTGAGGGACTGAGATCCAGAGACATGAAAGACAGTCAGGGGAGTTATTACACACCATTCTGCCATCTGTCAGCTGTGCTGAGCAGTGCCTGCCAGCCAAAAATCAGGCTGCTTGAACCTGAGCAGCAACAAACGGGAGGAGGCAACCCCAGCCTCATTGCACTGAAGTTACAACCTTCATTACAGTCTGCCTGTTACCTTAGGTGGGGACCACAGGGACACTAAGAGCTGTTGGATGCTCTTCCTTCTGTCTATAAGGTGAGGATGCCAACTCCAGGCCCTTATTCCCAGCTCCCTCCCAGCAACACCGAGCCTGGCAAATACCTTATGGCAAGTAATTTTACATTATTCTGCATTTACACAAAAATAGAGCAATTCTATATTTATAGAGATTTATAGCCGGTTCCGTGCTGGAGGAGTTACTGAGCAAGACCAGGAGCTGTGGGCGGCCCAGGCTCCCGAGCAGCTGGCTGCTTCTCATTCGGCATTTCCAACATACAAAATTAAAGGCATTCGTCTCCGTCTGGTTTCTTAAATAGATAAGGGGGGAATGAACGGACAGTATGTACAGGGGGGCAGTGGCAGGGCCCGAGTGCCCTCCGCCCACAGCCTCACTCCTGCTGCCCGGGGTCAGTGAGGCCGGCTGCTGGACTCTGAGGGCTGCCGCTGGCGGGGGGGAGTGTAGCCATTCAGGTAGCCATTGCTCTGGCGTTTGCTGAGTCCTCCATTAAGAATGTCCTGGATGTGCTGCACAATCAGGTTGATGGCCACTGTGAGCAGAAAGGGAGGGGAAAACATCGGGGAGAGATTGCGTTAGGGTCGTGCCAACTAGAGACAAGTCAGTGATGATGTCCCCCTCGCTCCCATGCCCACCCATTCCTTAGCTGGGAGCTGCAAGCCTGCGGGGAGGAGCTGCCTTGTTGTCACTTCGTCCCCTCTCCCCATTCAGGGCCTGGTGCTCTGCCAGCACAATCAGATAGACCCCAGTCAGGTCTATCTAATCAGGATCCCAGGCTTGCTCATAGCAACACAAAGGCTCATCTCAGTGTACCTCTACAGCAGCCCCTGCTACCTCCTCCCCAGTGCAAGCTGCTAGGACAGAACAGCAGGGTGTGGGTCTGCTCACCTTCATTATCTGCTCCTCTGGGAATGATCACGTCAGCATATTTCTTGGTCTGGGAGGAAAGAGAGCACTGTGTTACTGGAAAAGCAGAGAGCTGCCAGGCTGGGGCATTGCCCCTGCTTCCTGCCAAGCCCAAACCCCCAGGGAGTTATACGGCCCAAACCCTCTGGTAGGCAGGTAGGTGCTGATCAGACATTTTGGACAATCTTGTTTGCCTTCTGCATTGTGTTTTGAGGGCCACGCTTTATTTTCCTGAGCCCAAATGTCAGTAAGAGGCACCCTAACAAAACCTGAAATTAAAAAGCTTAATGATCACAGGACTCCAGCAGCGTTCCATGCTCTGGGGAACAACCTACCCCCAGATCCAGCCAGACAAGATAGAGGAGCAAGAGCTGGCATGCCCAGCCTGCGTGGACATGCAGGATGCAGCCGTGTGGTCTGCTTGGGATGCAGGAGAAATTTTCCACCAGCACTGCTTGCAAAAGTCTGATTCAGGACTCCAACCCCAGCCTAGTTTTAAGGTGCCAGTTCTGAAGGAGCTGGTCTCAGTTTCCTCCCCTATTTGTGCCAGCCATGCTCTACAATCAGCAGCCAACCAGCCTGCTAGGCCAAGGGGGGCCCATCTGACACCTCCTGGCACTTTCAGCCCTATGGATCATCCCTAGGACATACCAGACTGTTTTAATGTTGGGCCACCTCACCTGGAACTGTTAGGGGTTGATTAGCAGCAGTGGGTGCTGAGCCTGCTGCACAACCACATGCAATCACTCTGCAGCTGAGCCCACCAGTGGCTTGGAGGTGGAAGCAGACCAGTGCAGGGCTGGTGGGTGAACACAAAGCAGTTGTTTTCTACTCTCCTTGTTTCACATTTCACCCTCCTACACTCCTCAACAGAACAGTCTCAATACAGCATCTGCTTTGTAAATGGATGGATATTTGCAGGGAGGCAGCGAGCAGGACCTGCCACCCAGGAAAAGCCTTTCTAGAACCAACACCAACACTGCACCTCAGTTTCCTGACCCACATCATACAGCAGTGGCAAGCACATGCAAGGTAAAAAGGGCAGACATGGTGCTCACTGCTTGGGGACAGGGATCTCTTATTCCCTGACCAGATGCAACCAAGACTCATCCCTCCTCAGCTGGCACCTGCTGAGCTGCCTGGTGTTGGTTTGGCTGACCCTGTGCAGGGAGGGGTTTTCTGTCAGTGTCTGCCTCCCCATAGGGACAGTGATCTCACCGGGAAGGCAGGCAGTGGCTGTACAAACAGACCTCATCTTACCCTGACGCAGCCAGCACCAGCACCCTCACTTTTAGCAGTGCCCAAAGGAGAGAGCTCTGGGCCACAGAATGCTCCTGTCTGATGAGCCGGCCAGGGAAAGAGGCACTTCTGGCATTTGTGGGTATCATTCCCCATACTTACTGGCAAACAGAACTCCTCGAAGGCGGGCTTCACAAAAGTGATGTACTGCGACAAGATCTGCTCCAGGTCCCTGCCTCGCTCACTGATGTCTCGTAGCACTAGAAGAAAGGTGGAAGGCACAGTCAGCAGCCAAGCCACGCATTGCTCCATCCCCTTCCCTTTGGGACAGCCCTAGCCAGCCACCCAGCTGTTATCCCCAAGGCCTGCATCACTGCATTGGCACCCTCCCAGCAGCTCGGTTTGCCCACAGCCAGCTGCCTTTTGGCAGCCTTGCATGGGGAGTTGAAGGCCTGGCAATGTGTGCCAACTCCAGGAAGGGCTCAGCGCTGCCCAGGCTGCTTCAGCCAGCCCTGTGACCTCTGCAGAGAGAGGGAGCAAACCCCAACACAAACAGTACAGAGAAACAGGCAAGGGACATTCATTACAAAGAAAAAGGCAGAGAGACAGAGAGACTTTTGTTTCCCAGGTCCCACGCCCTGTTTGCTGGCTGCTGTGGGGCAGGGAGGCTGCACACACAGCAGGGACATCAGGGAGCCCGCAAAGTGCAAAGACACCCAGGCTGCAGGGCTGCTCCAGGCAGGACATAGCTGTCCTGCCCAGCCAAAGGCACATCACTGCATGGTGATGCCCCCCAAACACAAATCAAGCACCCTTGACTCATACTTGGCCCTAAAACAATGGGTTCCAGCAATGGGAGGTGTCACTTGCAGAGCAGGACAATGTCCCAAGGACACACTGGTGCCCATCCGGTGCCAGCAGCCAATGGCAGCATGAACCACAGGCACTGAAATCCAGCACTACCAATTAACTGAGCTGTCAGCTGTGTTTCTGGGAACTCCATCCCCTGCTGCCACCCAGCTCAAAAGTCCATTGCTGCAACTGCTCAAAACTTCTGTGAGAGAGACAACCCATGGCTGTGTCACAATGCAAGATCCTGACTCTCTCTTACTACAAGCTGCCTTCAGCAACATTCCAGGGACATGGATATACCTTCAGTATCTCACACATTGACTTTCCATTCCCAGCAATGCCAGGGTAGTGTTCTTATAATGAAATCATAGTGTCATTAAGGTTGGAAAAGACCATCTAGTCCACCTACCTCCAGTATTTCCCACTAAACCACGTCCCTCAGTGCCAAGTATCCACAGCTCTTGAACATCTCTATGGATGGTGACCCCACTACCTCCCTGGGCAGCCTATGCCAGTGCCCAACCACTCAGAGTAGTTTTTCCTAACATCCAACTTGAGATATCAACTGACGACGATCAGTTCTCTATCAGGAGATGGATGAGCTGCCCAGACAAGGAGAGGCCACCACCTTAACCAGCCAGCAGCAGCCCAGCCACCCCTTTGCAAGGCCTTAGTGATTGATGGTGGGTGAAAGCAACCCCCACGAACAGCCGTGGCCCATAAGGTTTAGAACCTCATCCAGCAGCTGCAGCTCAAGCTCTGTACCACTGTTGGCAGCTGGACTGTCTGGGTTCCTGGTCAATGAACTCAAGTAGTTCTCAAGCCCTGAGCTCATGGTTATGTGCCAAACTGAAGTACGCACTCTACATGTGCAATTGGGATGCACACGTGGTCACGGGGCACTGCAAATGCACAAGGCAACGCCTCTCCTTCATGCAGCTGACACAGAGCACCACTAAACAAACAGGCTACCCCCTGGCTGTTGAGTGCCTGCACAGCACAGTCCACTTACAGGATCAGGATCACATTGCAGGATCTTACAGATGCGTATCTATGACCTGTTAATACGTCTCCCTGTGATGACTGTGCTGTCACCTCCCTGGGTGAGTCATGTAAGAACGGTGGGCAGGGTTAAGGAGGCTGCGTAAGAAGCACCTTTTAATCAGCACCGATGACATCTCAACAGTGGAGGAGGTTTTGTATCTGGCAGCGGGAGGGATGCAGGGCTTTCAGCAGGCAAGACCGGATCTGTATCCGAGTGGGATGGTCCCATGCACACATACAGTCCCAGGTGTTGAGGCACGTTTCTCTTGCCACAGCACAGAGGCCTGAACACCACCTGTACCCCAAACACCCTGTAGAAGCTGCTGGAGCCCAGGTATGGGAAGGGACAGTGCAGACAGAACACAGCCTGGCCCCAGTAACCCCAGAATGGTTTCTTAGTCCTCGCAGAGGCTCAGGGGCCACATCAGTGATCCCAGACCTCAAGGCAGCTTTGACTGCATCTCAAGCCTTGCACACCTGGAAGAACTGGAGCGCATCCTACATAAGCTGGCAACATGCAGCCAAACCAGATAGACATGGGGAGTCCTAAAGAGGGATATTATCATATCCAGGGCTCTTTGCCATCACACATCCATTACACCAACACCAAGCAGCATAGAGATGCAGCACTACAATGGCTATTCTTGCACAGAGCAAGATGCACAACCACGCTTCTTATCTGCATGACCTGGGACAGACACTCTCACACCAAACCCCAGACCTGAGCATAACCATCAGGTGCTGACTTTTCACTGAGTTGCTGAGCTGCTCTGCTTTGCCTGCTACCCACATAGTACAGAGCCACGTAGGGATTGCATGCATCAAAGGGAAGATCCCAAACAAGGCAGCAAAAGCCCCACTGAATCCTAAGAAGCACAAAGCAAGACTGCTTCCCACTGCTGGGAGCTGCCTGGTGCAATGTGCTGCCCTGGCTCTTTGCTAGCAGCAGCAAAGCTTTGTGCTGACTCCAGTACTGCTCTGCTCCTGGTTAACTGCCTCTGCAGCTGGCTGCCCATCAGCCAGGTAACATTTCTGTCTCTGCATGAGGTATGTTTGGGACTCACCTCTGCGGGACAGCCGGGTGTCTGCATCTGTATCCACAAAGAGCTTCATGCGGAAGAGATCCCGCACCTCCTGGCTGTAAAAGGCCAGGATGCCCTCAAAGAGCACCACGTCGGCAGGGTAGACGGTCACTGTTTCCTCTTTCCTAGCAGAGGGAAGGAGGAGAGTCAAATATGCCAGTAGGGAGGAAACAAGCCAAGCTAGATGGGGGTAACAGCGGTGCTCCTGGGCCATGGGATATCACTGCTGCAGCAGGAGGCCGGACTGATGGGAGACCTACCCCACTGTGGTGAAGGGAATCCAAGGCATACATAAGCTTCCTATAAGGACAGACAGCAAAGCAGGGAGTATACTAGGCCCTCACCCCCTTGCTTTAGCCAGATGCTGCTTGCAAGTGTTAGATGCCAAGCAATACAACCCAAAACGTCTGAGTATGAGGAACCCATAGGGACAGTGTGCTCCCCAGGGAGCAAGCAGCACTCCTCTGAAGTCATGGGGCTTTTGTAGGAAAAGGAACAGGGTCACACCTTCCTCGATCAGTACAGGCATGCAAGCTGAACACATGCAAGGGAGGAGCTACAGGAGCAAGAGCTTCAAGAACTCTTTTCCTGACAGCACTGCACTGTTTGAGCCTGGAATACTTATTAAAGCTGCAAACATGGACTTTATGATGAGGGGAAGAGTGGATGGTGGGGGGGGCATAGCCCTCCTCCACTTATGCCTGTGAGTTTCTGATTGTATTTGTGAGGTTATGCAGCTTTCTAGGCTCCCAGACTGTGCCTGTACGAGCCCTGTATCCTCTAACACAGAGTGTAGAGATGTTAGCATTGAAGTTCTGGGTCTATATATGGGCACCCAAGAGCAGACACAAGCAGAGGGGCTGGGGTGGCAGGACTGCATGCTGCTGTCAGCAGAGACTCAGCAAGGCAGGAGTGACTGTTAGACCTGGAGTGGGAGACAAAGTCATAGACAGGGATCTGGACCGTCTTCCCTTCTGTGATCTCTTTGAGTGTTTTCACGATGAGCTCGTTGTCAAAGGCATCTGAGGAGAAGAGAAAAAGTTACCCGAGGCAGCTTCATGTGCAATGCTGTGCTTAGCCTAACCAGAGCCACCCACACCCCACGGACAGACAGACGGACACACAGGCTCCAGAGGAAAGCCCTGCTCATCTCCATGGGTGCTGCAAAGCGCAGAGCTTCGCACCAGCCTGGGATCTGGTCTGCAGAAATCAATGCCAGCCTTGTACAGCAGCACTGAGAGCTTGGGAAGGCATCTCCTCCAGGGCTCCAGCCCTCGCACAGACTGGAGCAGTGTTCCAACCTTCAGCTGCTGCACAGACAGGGCTCTGTTTGCTCCACGCTCCCTGCCTGCAGCCATTGTCCTCACGGGGATGAGGGGACAGCAGCTCTGGAATTTCCCTACCAAGCTCTGGGATGGTTCATAAAGCCCCTGTTGTAGCAGCAGGGTACGGCCACTGTGGTGCAGGGTTTTGCAGGGCAGCTGTGCAAGGTGGTTCCTTCCTTGAAGGAGAGCACAGAGCTGCTGGCTCCAATGGCTGTGCCAGGCAGACCTCCCTAGACCTGGCCCAGGGGGTGGGGTTTCAAACAGGGGGATATTTTTTTTGCACAGAGTATGAGAATTCATCTTAACCAGTCCAACAAGGGACAAGCCAAGCCACTTCACTCCCACCCCATGCAAAGATAGAGTCCTCCTGATGTCCACACAAAGCTGTTTGCTGGCAGGATGCGATCCAGCCCTCATCCCACCCCAGTTCTGTTCTCCATTCACCTGGATGGTCAAAATTGAACTGGCCTTTGAGGGCTTTGGATTTCTGCTCTGAGGTGAGGACTCGGTAGAAGCTGTCTTGGCTCACGATCACCACCTGCTTCTGGCGATAGTCCACTTCGTTCTGGCCCAGCAGCTGGACGATCTTCGAGCAGACTGAAGACTAGGAAAGAAACAGCAGAGGGAACAAGTCAGTGGCAGCAGTGTCCGTGCCATGCAGGATGTCAGGAAGTGGCCATTCATGGGGCACAGCTTGCTGAACCTGCAAGCAGCACCGAGCAGCATCTTCCCAAGCCCTGCTCCAGCCCATAAACTCCACCACTGCACGGATAGGGAGGAAGACCACAGAAGCGGAAAGCCAGGTTGTCTTCACACCCTACATAAAGCCCAAGATGAAAAGACACCGGAAGGGGAACCCTGGGACTTTATCAGAGCTCTGCCATATCTGGGAGGAGCATTTACAAGTGTATCCTGGTGCCTCTTGGCACAGCAAACTAATGGCACTGCAGAGCCAGCAGGTGAAGAGCCACATGGCTCTGGCTGCTGGCACAAGATCTCCACGGCACAGGGACCGGCACGTTGCACTGGGGCAACCAGACCCCCACCATCACAACATGAATCAGAGCAAATCCCCATCTCCCTGCTGGTTTGGCTGCCTGTTCTATACCTGGCTGGCAATCTCCAGAGGCAGCACTGAAGATAGAAGTGGTGAGAAGGAAGGAGGAGGAGAAAGCACGCCTGGGAGAGGAGGTCAACCCAGCAGACAGAGGGCAAGGCTGTTTGCCTGCAAAGCTGGAAGATTTGACGGCAGTGCCGTCCCCAGAGAGCATCTCTTCCCCGCTGGGCCAGGCTGACCTGACTTGGCTATGAGTGCTGCTCTGTGAGTCAGCCCCAGCCGGGCTGCAGAGCTCCTGAGCACAGCCAGCAAACCAGCCTGGGCTGCCTGATTGCAGAATCACGGTCCTGGGCACACGTTTGGGTGGCAGGGCAGGGTCGGGACTCCCCATGCAGCTCACCTCCTCCTCCTGCCCGCCAGGGCTGGCGAGCTGTGCTTCCTGCGCCACGTGGGCATCCTGCCCTGCACCCAGAACAAAGAGCTGCAGCACTGCTGCTGCCAGCCATTCACCCTTCAGCACGTGACAGGGCCAGAGCCCCTTCTCCTTTTCCTCTGCTTTCCCACTCCCTGCATCCTTCTGCAGCCCTGTTGCTTATCCAGCTGTATCCTATGGGTTTCACAGAAACAGGGCAGGCATGGTGCCTTTCCCCTGCTTTTCCTCCCCGTGCTCTCCCCCAGATGCCTCTCCCTGCCTTCAGACAGGCTCAGCCTTGGCCACAGGTGCCAAGGACACCAGATTTCCCATGGCCTTTGCAGTTCTTAATCAGTGCTCTCCAGCGCAGCTACCCAGATAGATCATAGAACATAAGGCCTGGCTCACACATACAGCCTCTGCTGCGGACCAGGAGGAGGACTGGAGTGCACCCAGGCTTTACTTATTGCCCATCACTCTGGGATGGCTCTTTGGGGCCGGTAAGAGGAGCAGCTGCTCCAGTGCAGGCAGGCACTCTGATTTCAGCCTGAACGCTCCTACAGCTGGAGACAATTCCTCTTGCTCAATAAGCACCACATGCTAAGGAGGAATCAAAACCAGAAATGCAGAGGTTAAAAATTCCCCTACGAATGGGAACAGAAAGTCCCAGCCACAATCCCTTCAAATAAGTGACACAAATACCCTGCTCAAACCCCCTTCCCTGCATACATACGTGTGACTGATGTTAACCAGAAGTGTGAAATATTCACTCATAACTGGAAAGGATACCAGTTAGGCTCTAGTGAGGCCTGAGGACACTCAAGGGGACATCTTGGCCAAGGCTAAAGTGTGACTGATGGATTATACTGCGACACACCGGTGGGACTGCGACCCAGGGGTCACACAGTAACACCCAGCACCCGCTCATAGGGACCACCCAGGCCCCAGTTTCTTCCTCATCTGTTCTTACCTCCCTGTTTCCCACCTGCAACCACTTAATAATCAATAGAATCATTCAGATTGGAAAAGACCCCTAAGATCACAAGCTCCAACCCCAACCAACTGCCCACATCCCCCAGTGCCACATCTCCGTGGTTCTATAACACCTCCAGGGATGGTGACTTCACCACCTCCCTGGGCAGCCTGATGCATCACCACTGTTTCAGAGAACGCCTGACATTTGTTTGAAATATATTCATTATATGACATACTTAATTCATATCCACTCGTGGCCTATAGCCAGCTGCTCAAATACTTGTCAAGAGTTGACTAATTCCCCGATATTATTATGCAGATTATCCCTCAGCCTCTCTTGGGTAGCTCCATATTCTGACTTCAGCTGGGCATTAAGGCAAAGCTGATGAGCAGAGGAATGGGGCAGGGCACAGTGATGCCTCCAACCCTGGCACGGTGCAGAAGATGGGCAGTGCAGGTACTGCCATTGATAAGGGCCTGGCTGGGGTGTCCCCATCACACACTTGTGGTTTAGACAGCCTCCATTTATGGGATCTGGTAGTATTTTCCCTAAGGTCACATCAAGGGATGATGTCCCCTGCAGTGCAAGGCATGGCTTCCTTGCCATTCTCACCTGAGACTTCAGAGTCCCTGCAGTCAGCAGCCCTGATGATGCTGCCCTTCTCTCCAGCACACTAATAGTTGATTTGGGTCTTTCCTTGTAAGGTTACAGTAATTATAGAGTATTAGGAAGCGCTCAGTGGGCCGAGGTGACACCCAGAACAGATGCCAAATCAAGAAGGCTCCCAGAGCATCTATTAAATGTCTGCCCGTGACTGCAGAGAGCTGGTTCACAACCCACATGGTCTCTTCCAGCTCTAGCAGAGCACATCTGCATGGCAGCACTGGGACTGGAAACTTGCTATTCTCATAACAAAAGCCCAGGCCTCCACCCAGAGCTTTCCCAGACAGGTTTACCATCCTGCCTTTCACTTTGTGAGCCACAAGCTGACTGGTCTGAGGACTGGGACAGCCAGAGTCCTGCCATCCACGTGGAACCAGCCCTGGATTCCAGCATGAACAGGATCTGCTTTCCTGGAGTCCCAGGGATCACATCAGATAGGTTCCTCGAGGAGCTCACGTATACCCCGTCAGCACAGGGAAGGGCTGACCCAACAAACCCCCCGTGCATTGGTATGCTCAGCAGCTGGAACAGAGCAATGTTCTACCAGAAGGTCTGACGAGCCTCCAGCCCACTCTGACACCACTATTAATGAAGTCAGACCTTGTGATCCACAGCTCCTGCCAGCCACAAAACGTCACCAGGAAATGGTGTTGAACCAACACGGTGCTGCTACAGCCCTTGCAAGCCTTCACCTAGAGGTGAGTGAAAGCCTCTGGGTCACTGCTGGATCTCCTCTGGGCTCATCCAGGTGGCAGCCCAGTAGCTAAATCCTGTGAGGGACCTCAGCCTTTGCAAGGGTTGGGGTGTGAGATCCATCAGGCAAGAAGCCCCTCGTGAATAGGGAACTGCCCCTGAGGGTCACTGCTTCCCTAGGGACCAGCACACTGCTTGTCCCATCTTCCCACCTCCTCCCTCAGCTCCATGGTTGGCTCCTATTCCCAGCTCTTCTAGGCAGCCAGCTTGGCCCCATCCAGCTTTTGTGGTGTTCACAGAAGTACCTCAAAGGTTTACCAGCAGACAAGACACCTGGCTGAACACACTGGTCTGGAAACGCTTAGGACTGCATGTTCAGACATTTCTGACTTTATGTGCTAATTAAGATCCTGAAAGTATAGCCACTGGGCCCCGCTGGCACCCGGACTCAGCCCTCACCAGCACGAGGCCAGGCAGCCAACTAAAGCACTCGGCCCACCGTAAATCTGTCTTTCCTTCCAGCCTCCTGCTCAGCACCTCATTGTGCATCACGTGGGGACCAGCAATTAATGCCTCCACATGGCTTTGAGCAGCGCTCCTCACCCCTGCAGCCACCCCAGCACCATTGCTGCGGGGTCCCAGCTGAAGCAGAGTCACCCAGAGACCCCCCGGGTTCATCCTGGCACTTCCCAGCCCATCCCTCTGCTTGATTCTCCCCCAGCCTGGCTGCCTGCCTTGCATGCTGCGGCACTTGGTAGCCAGGAGTGTCTCGTGGGAGGGAGGGAAGAAGCTGTTAGCACAAAGACCACGGGTAAAAGAAGAGAACAAAGCTTCAGCGGAGCACTTTGAAGGCATTGAGCATGAAAGAAAATGCTACAACAACCAGCTCTGGGAATCCCTCTGAGGGAACGAGGCGGTTGTGCCTGGTTTTGGCACAGGAGGGTGTCTCAATGCCATGTCATCTCCTCCACATCAGATGGCAGCAAGCTTTGTCCGGGCTGGACACGGTTTGGATTTAAGGGGAGAGCGGGAGAAGGAAGCTCTGTCTCCCCTCAGGCTTTTGTGAGAAGCCAACACAGCGCTGGCACTGCCTGCCCAGTGACTGCAGCATGCCAGCATCTCTGCTACACCCCATGTGTTCCCCCAGCACAGCCCTGATTTCTCCCAAAGGCAAAGGAGGGTGCTTAGGTTTCTATCTCCCTTTTGAATCTCCAGACTTGCTCCCTTGCTCTCTAGGGAACAGCAGCCAGCATTGAATCCCACTCACCAACCTGGCTTTCAGAAATGCCAACCACAGGCCACACCAGCTCACACAGAATAGGGATGCAGGCAGACCGTGGAGCCTTTTTCCCCACCTTAGACTCAACAAAAACATCAGCAGGAGGAGCTGGAGGGGGCTCTGGGTGGCAAACACTCTCCGTTATCTTGGGGCTGGTGCACTGCCAAAGGGGTGTGTTAGGACAACAACCCTCCATTGGTGTGAAGGCTGGCACATTTGCCTCCTTGCCACCTTCCCAGTGGGAAAGGTAGCTGCTCCACTTTCCCTGTGGGCTGCTCCCACCTGCAGCCAACACATGGGCACGGTGGTGGTGGGTGGGAGCTGCCTTCCTGCAGCATCACCTGCAGACAGACCCCTGCAAGAACACGAAGGTCGACACACACAAGCCTCTGCTCCTTCTTACTGCTTCTCCATGAGCAAGCTTGCCCCCACCCCCACCCCCAGAACACTTCTTGCAGCCTCTTCCCATAAACTTTATACAGATCTGCCGCAATCACCGCTGTTACCTTGCGGGCCCAGCCACATCGTATTCAAAGCCCCGACGGTGGAGCAGAGCCAGACACAATGTTACTGGGACGCTAGGCAGATCCAGGCATCAGGGAGCACACAGACCCCAGCGCTTGAGTCAGCGGAGCTGTGCCGCAGGAACAACCCGGCCCTGCTCCCAGTGGAAGAGATTGCATCCTCCCTCTCCATCCCTTCCCTGTTATATCTGGACTTTTCCTCCTCGCTGCGGTCCAAGAATCAATAGGAGGCCTGGCAACACATTCCTAAATCGCCCTTATTATGGGCAGGGGTTGGGGGGGGCAGCAGCTGGGTTACACCATCCCTGAAGGGAGAAAGGCCCCTCCATGGTGAACCCGCAGACAGGCTGCTCTGCCACAGCCCACGTTTCCTCAGCAAGAAACATTCCAGAGGTGTTTCCACTGCCATTTGTGCTCCCTCCTTTGAAATAAAGGCAGGTCGAATGCGATGGCACGGTGGATCTGGGGGTGGGAAGGAGGAATTTTCTTTAAGGATAAGGGGGAAAAAAAGCAAGCGCCCTACATTAGCTTAAATGAATAGGAAAGTACTGAGTGCTCGCAGTGGGCTTTCTTTCTTTCTTTAGGCCGCGGGGAAAGCCCAGCTCTGCATTGGGGCGCAGCACTGCAGCCCGGCCGCCCCTCGCCCCCACCTGCCCCCAGCTCGGTGCGGCTGTGCTGTGAGTCAGCAGCTCGCCACGCGGTACCCAAAGCTGCCTCTCCTAAAAAGAAAGAAAGAATCGCCCTAAAAAAGAACACAATAAAGGGGCATCCCCCACCTCCATCCACGCGCACGGACGGGGGAGGCAGGGGGGGCAGCCACCGACCGGTCGGGTTACAAAGCGTGAAGAATAACCGCATTGCCAGCGTTAATGTAAAGGCACAGCGTTAATGTAAAGGCACAGCGTTAATGTAAAGGCAGGGTGGTGCCCGCTGTCCATGCTGAGCCCCGTTCCGTTCCATGTCCCGTTCCCCACCCGTGGCCCCGGAGCATTGAGCAGCGGCGCACGTGGCGCGGCGGTGGCGGTCGCCCGTTCCCCGTGGCCCCTGTCTCGTCCCCGCTGTCCCCGCACACCTTGCCGCTGGCCGTGCCGCCGCTGACCCCGATGAGGAAGGGCTCGCTGCCGCTGGGCTGCCCCTGCTCCTCCAGCCGCTGCTCGCTGTCCCCCGCCATCCTCCCCTTCTAGCGCCGCGCCGCCTCCGCTCTCCTGGCGGGGCTGGATTTATCTGATGAGTCAAGGGCCTTCCTCCCCGCCTGGTTCACATCCCCGCCGCTGCGGCTCCCTGCCAGGTGCCTGCTGCAGCTGCACATGCTCCGGCACCCGGCCGCGCAGCCCCGCGCCTCCCCCCGTCCAACCCCGGGGACAAAGGCGAGGCCCTCGGCTGCTTCCCCCCGGCCGAGCTCCGGGTCTCTGTGCGGCAACACGAGTTCGCCCATCATGGTACTGGTGGCAGGGGGCAAAAGGGAGCTGACCTCGATGGGGCCGGGACACAATGGCCGTATCACATGTAGGATGTGAGCTCCGTGTGCTGCACTTAGGGATGTGGAACACTGGCTGCGCTGCTTTATGGCTGGTATTTAGGCCATCTGCCTCATCCCCAGACCATCACACACAGCTCCCATCGTCTTTCTATAAAGCCAAACCCTGAGGTTCCATCCTTCTGCCTGGTCCATCTATCTCTGCTATGGGCCGGCTGCCCCCACCAGCACCCTGCAGGGATGGGGCACCCACAGCTCTTGTATCATACAGGGATGGGGCACCCACAGCTCCTGTATCATACAGGGATGGGGCACCCACAGCTCTTGTATCATACAGGGATGGGGCACCCACAGCTCTTGTATCCCACAGGGATGGGGCACCCACAGCTCCTGTATCCTGCAGGGATGGGGCACCCACAGCTCCTGTATCATACAGGGATGGGGCACCCACAGCTCCTGTATCATACAGGGATGGGGCACCCACAGCTCTTGTATCAGGGCATCCCACCCTGTGAGTGACCAAGCTCCCCCTGTTCTAATCCACATCTCCCCTCTTTGAGTTTAAAGCTCAGAGCCCACCCTGCTGCTTGGAGCACGGCACCGTGTGGCACTGGCAGGGCAGGAGGTGCTTCCTGTGAGGACAGATCCCAGTGTCACGTAAAGCCCAGTGCCAATCTCCCAGCACTGTGCTCACTCCTCCCGCCCATCACCAGGACAGACGCCTTCTAACATGGACCTGACGCCCACTCCTCTATGCCAACCATAGGGGGCGGGGCGCAGCTCACATTGACAGCCGGCTCCTCCAATCAGAGAAGGTCCTGCTCGCTCTTCCCCACCTTCTTACTTCCTGCCGCCCTTCGAGCTGATTGGCTAGTGTCAGCACCCGGAAGTGCGGAGCTTACACCTTCGCTTCCGGCCGTTGCTAGGCGACGCAGGCTGCGGTAGCTTCCGGGTGGCGGGGCCTACTTCCGGTACCGCGGCGGCGGCGGGGCAGCGTGCACCATGAGCACCATGTTCGCCGATACCCTCCTCATCGTGTTTATATCCGTCTGTACCGCTCTGCTGGCCGAGGGTGAGTGCTGCCCGGCGTCCTGTGGTGAGGCCTACTCTGCCTGCGTCCTGTGTGGGAGTAGGCCGCTGGTTCGGGCCTGCTGGTGCCGTTCAGGATGAACTAGGGTTGGTTAGTGGGGCTTGCGTCCCTTTATCGGTGCCCCAGGGCGCAGGAAGGACTGGCAGGATGGGGTTTGTATGGAGGAGACATGGAAGGAGGGAGAGCAGTGTCAAACAGGGGTCACTTAGTCAGAGTCCCATAGGGCTGTTGGCTGGGGCGGTACAGGTGGGATCTGGGACATCAGCACCCAAATAAAACTCAGTGGTGGTGCATGGTGTGCGAATGGACCTTCTCTTTCAGAAGGCAGGAGGCAGCAGGAGGAAGTAGTATCAGTTTTCAGTGTGTTTCCTTTAAATAAATAGGATATTGGTGTGTTGCAGTTGGGCTTGATCTCAAAGGTCTTTTCCAACCTGATGTGAGTCATACAAAGAAATTGACTGAACTTGCAATTGGCTGCTTTTGGGGTTGTTAAACATCAGGATGAAGAAACAGGCTGAGATGTTTCAGGTCTGGTTGAATTAATACTTCTTAAGGCAGCCCAAATCAGAGGTTGCTCCCTTTTCCTGGCACAGAGCTGTCCCCCCACAGTCTCCTCTTGTCCTTGGGATGCAAGACTTTATCTATGGGTAAATTCAGAGGTAAAGAGAGCCCCGTGCTGAGCATGGCATTTGCTTTCCAGGAGTCGTGTATTGTGCTGGGGTCAGGTGCTGTTCACTTCATTGTCTTTTGCAGGATAGAGTAGTGTGACCTTCCAGAGTGCCCACATGGCTCCCTTGTCTGCAGGTGGTGACCCAGAGACTCAGTAGCACAGCAATGCTGTCAAACCAACACCAAAAAGAGGGACCAATAGCCGTATATAAGAGCTCAGTTTAAGCAGCTCAGAAACCTCTGGCTCAGCACTTGTGGCATGACTGATTTGATTGTGACTTGTGGAACCTTTGTTGTATTATAACATGGTTTTGTAGACACAATGTATTTTCTACACCCGTATTTGCAAACTCACATCTTTCTTTATCACAGGAGGTCTTTACTTACCTAGGTACCTGCTGGATGTTTGTTTCAGGTATAACCTGGGTGCTGGTGTACCGAACAGACAAATACAAGAGATTAAAAGCTGAAGTGGAAAAGCAGAGCAAAAAATGTAAGTACTTTTCAGATATTCGACAGAATGTCTGCTGTTCTTCTTGTAGCCTGCTTTGGGAAATGTAAAAAGGAACGGGGTTTGTGCTCTGAGATATTCCTGCTGCGTTTTCTTCTAAGGGAGAGAAGCTTGGGCTTCATTGGATCTGAATTTTACAGGCATAGTGGAAATGCTAAGTCATGGCCTGAAGGAGTGGGTGAGCACCTGGTGGAAGGCAGGGCCAACCCAGGGGAGCTCAGGTTTATACAGTGTGCCTGAGTGACTGGAAGGGCTGGAGCCAGGACGCACCCCTTCCCAGACCTCACTTAAGGGCTGGCTGTGGAGGTGGGGGCATCTCTTGCTGGAGATCCCTGCCTACCTGAGGTAAGCAGCTCTTTCTTTTCATTCTTGCCTCTGTAGCTGCTGTATTAGGGCTCATTCTTATTTGCTGTAGCCAAAGACTTTGCCACCCTGCTGTTATCATCCTGTTATAGTATTGCAATAGAGAACCTGAATTGGTACAAAGGGGACAGTACGCAATGACGTGGAGTTTCAACCTGTTCTGGTGTTAACATTTTTTTCACCATGATATCAGTGCTTCTATCAGAACGCAAGAGGAAAGTGTTATTAAACCACGTTCTTTCCAGTCTAGCCTTCCCATGAGTAAGATAAGCTGGAAAGTGAAAGTTAGTCATCCTTGTGTCTCAGCTCCTAAATTTAGGGGCTTTTATCATCATGGCAGTATCAGCTGGGGATTGCATCTGTGCCCACCTCACTCTAATCCTGCTTGGCTGATAAAAATGAGTTGGGCAGAATCACCCGCAGAAGGCAAGTTAAGAGAAGCAATTGAAACCCAGCTGAAATCTGAAGAGTAGAACTCAACGGCTGTTAGCATGGCTTAATCTCTGCAGTGTGGTGATTTCTGTAAAGATTTAGTGCAGTTTGTTTTTATCTAGGTTATAATCTGTGAAGGGATAGTTTATGCATCTCGGTTTCTAATCTTGTATGACACTCCCTCTAGTCCCCCTAAATCATCACCCACCCACCCTCCCCCCATAAAAAGAACAGAATAATGAGGAGTTACTAAGAATTAGGGCTTGATCTGTTTTCCTCTTGCACTGAGGACAGTTGGCTGACCTGATGGCTTACAGGCCATTTGTAGAGCTCTTGAGCCACACCTTTCAACTGTTATCCAACACATCTTAAACAGGAAAAAACACATGAGAGATCTCTAAGCTCTCCTTTGGGAGTACTAGCAATTCTAACAGTTTGCCAAAACAAGCAGGCTGAGTAGTATGCTTGAGCAGCATTGTTACTCGTAATCCTTAGTTTCATCTCTTCCTATTCTCTTGTTGCTGCTGAGAGACACAGCGTCATTGGAGACTGATGAAGAAATGATAGCAGGTGTCCTGGGATAAACGTAGCAGTAAACTTGCCATAAGTATTTCTGGTGTGCAGGGTATGGTTGGAAGTGTTATCCATATTCCTGCAGACAGCTTTGTGAGACTGCTTGACAGTTATTTGTCCTGTGCAAGCCATAAGGGAGGTTAGGATGTAAGGTCCGACTGGGCTGATGCACTACTTGGAGTAAAGCTGGGTTCTGGAGGTGCCCCCTGGTTGCAGGTGGAAAGAACAGATAGCCTTGAAAAGCCAGTGTTTTGCAGACTATGGGACTGTGGTTGGACTGATCAGGGTATCCCAGCAAGAACAAAATGCCCTTTTGTGAGCACAGATGTATGGTTGTCTGGCACCTCTCTCCAGCATTCCCTCTGAGCAGGTTTGCCTATCTTGTGCCCTTCTAGCTTGCTCATTCGAGATGTGCTTCTTCTTTGGGAAAACAGCTGTTTTATAACAGATGTATTGTAAATGATGTGTGGGCACCTTGTTTAGGCTAGCGTGGATTTCCTGGCAGTTGTGTGTGGCTGATTACAAGCACTTCAGAAGCCAGCACAACAAACCTTTTTGTAACTTGGAAGGCTGTTTTCATTTTACCTGTGCTTTAAAATCCACACTAGAGTATAGCTGTATTGTTCCTGTTCATCGCAGGGGAGTTGGACCAGTTGGACCTTCAGAAGTCCCTTCCAGTTCTAAGGATTCTATGATCTAACATCTGTGTTCTGCTAGTACTAATGTGAGAGAAGAGTTCTGGTGCTCAGCTCTCTAAAGCTGGTTGTGTGAGCTTATGAGAGCCAAGTCTATTTGTTGGAAAATACAGTAGATTTGTGTAGAGTTTAGGGTAAGAAAGGACTGTTGTGTGTTTTTATACCAGTCTCTTGTTGGAAAAGCTGCTCTGGCTGTTTCCAGAAGAGCACTTTCAGATGAGCAGCCCACTTTCTATGTTTAAATTGGCTATGCTGGTCTTATGTTAGGTTTGGGGTTGTTTTTTCTTTCATGCAGTGTTGGTTGTTTGGATTTGTTTGGTGAGCATCTGACTTGGGGTTTTACTAAGTATGAGCTTAGGCTCTTACTTTAAAAGACTGGAACTGCTTCAGTACCAATTGATTGAAGAGGAATGGAGATGCTCTGGCTGACTGCTTGGATGGTGTTTCCCCTTAGAATTACACCCCTTCTTCAGAGGCAGGCAGGGAACACAAGCTCTCCTGTGTTCTGCTTCCCACTGCAGATAATTGGGAGCAGAGCTTGCCACAAAGCTCTTTTCATTAGACTTGCTGAATCAAAAGTACTGTCTACTACTAATGACAAATCAGCAGTGGTCATTTGAGCTAAGATTGTCCTCAGGCTGCTTGGCTAACAATGTAATGTGTTCTCAACAGAGTTTAAAATTGACTCTTTGAAACATTCCTACATCTCATCCAAGCTTTGGAAAAAGGTTTTGGATTTTAAGTGTTCATTTTGCATCTGGTCATCCAGGAGTGGTTAATAACATGTTGGTACTGAACATGATCACAGTTCTAACTTCCTTTTGTTCCCGTGCTCTCTAAGGGGAATACAGTTGTTTTCTTGTGTGGAAGAATGGGGGGTTAGTGTCTACGTAGAAGTGATGGAATATCTCTCTTTTCATTTTGCAGTGGAAAAGAAGAAAGAAACGATAACTGAATCAGCAGGCCGACAGCAGAAAAAGAAAATAGGTAAGGTTAGGACGGGAGTGTGGTGCTGCAGGAGTGTGGAGGAAGTGGCTGCCCCTCCTTTTGAAGCAGTACTAGAGCTGGTTCTTAGCATGGCTGCTGGCATGTGAACCTTATTCCTCCAGAGCAGGAGGGAGGTGTCCTCTTGGTGATTCTGATGAAATTCAGAGGAATTCAGCCTCGCCAAGAGGTGATGAACAGTCATGGATGTGACTGCTATTAATTGCAGTTGCCAAAGCTCTTTGCTGCAGTGCACTGGCAGCTTGCAGTAGCTCTGACTGGTTGCGATTTTTAGGTCTTTAATTTTTCTTCATTTGAGCACCTCAGAGCTGAAGATATTTGTGTGAATTGATTCTAACTGTGATTGGATTTACTTAAAATTTGATAGATCACTACCTAGAGCTGAGCAAAGCAATCTTTTTCCCCAATCTGTCTTCTGCTGCCAATACAGTTTTACTATGTTAATGTAACTCTTTCAACAGTGGATTGTGCAAGAGTAATGTGGTAGGTGTTTAATGCATCTGAGCTTTAGAAGGTTCTCTTATCTTCAAGAGTCTAAAGTAAAATGGACAGTAAAGCCTGGTTAAATTATCACAGCAATCATAGCAAGAATACTTCTGAGAGCTCCTGGGAGTTGGTTTCCTTGTTCCTCTGTAACACCAGGTAGCTGAGCTGCTCATTTGATCTGTTCAAAGCTCCAGAGTAATTATAAACACATCTTCAAACAGCTCTTCCTAGGTATAAAACCTGTTATTAGTACACTTCTGAAAGGAGAGGAACCCAAATTCTTCCTATTCTCAGCTTTTAGTCTTAAGTAACCCATACATGAGATAAATGTAGTTACTGGATAAGGCAATTTTTAAGTGGCTGTTGTTACTTGTGGTCACTGACACATTGAAAAGTGACTTCTTTGCAGGGTGCTATCCAAGCTCTGTTTCTAGCAGAGAACATTTTACTTGTGCTTGGACTAAACTAATAAACAGTAGAATCTGAGGAATTCAGGTGCTGCACTGTTTTGTTTCCTTTTTTGTTTAATATGCTGAAAGAATCTTGTTTTGCAAATGAAAACAGAGCACAAAGGGATTAAGAACAAAACTTAGGAAGTGACCACTGATTTTGTTTGCTGTGTTGCTTGCTGCCCAAGCTTAAGATACTGAGTGTTGGGTTGGTTGGGTTTTGTTTTGCAAGCGCTGCATAAGTCATTTGCTTTTGGGAAAAGCTGCATTCCTAGTGTTTCTCAGGCCTCCATGTGCATCTGGGCATCCAGAAAATGACTCATAGCTGTTGAAAACTGATGTCAGTGGCTGAGTTATGCAGATTGTAGCATCGTTGTAAGGGTCAGATTACTTGTGCTGGGATTACTTTGAAGGTCTAAAAGTCTAGATGATAAAAAAACACAAGGTGAGTTCTCAGGTTGGTCACAGCTGTGGTGCAGACCTGCCCCAGGTGCCATTTGTATTGTGCACAGAACAAGGCAGGAGGTGTGTGTGCAACCTTGCTTGGTCACATAAGGGATGAATCATGCGCTTGTACAAGGAGGGAGGGTGAAAGTTGCATGGGCAGGCTTAATTTGGTGTTTCCTACTTAACAATTTGTATTAATTGTAATGCAAGCCAATTTTAGTGTAGTGTCTAAATCACCTTTTATGCTTCTGGAGCAGCACACTCTTAATGTTTTACTGCAGCCTTCTGCCACTTCAACTGGAAGAGTGTGTTGGATAATGTATAACTTTGCTCTGGCTTTCTGCACCTAGAATAACAGACTGTGGCATTCCCAGTAGTTCACATAAGTGCAAACCCAGTGCTGGCAAATAAGGCTTTTTGTTGTATCCTCATGGTTCCTATTCCAATGAGCAGAGCTGGGATTCCAAGGTGTTCGTCATTAACCCAGTCCTTTTCCTCTTTATTCCTACCAAGCTGTATAGCAATCTACTTAAATGTAGTCTACTTAAATGCTGCTTATGTGTGCCTTGGGTGGCTATAAACCACTTATATAGAGTATTAGGACACACAGAGCAAATTTGTTTTGAATTTGTAGAAATAAGTGAAAAACTGGTCAGGTATGGCAGGGATCTGGGCTGTGTTCTTCATCACCGTGTAACCTTTAGTCCATCTAAATAGGTGGTTACTTATGTAGGTGAGGGGAAAAAACAAGTATTTGTGCCAAATGTGATTCCTGAAGATCTGGCCTAGTTGCTGATATGGCTGAAAACAAAATTCTCCACCTAGGTCAGGAAACAGGTGTGTGGAAAGTTCCTGCCTGTGGGAATGGTTTGTAGTTCTAAGCAATTGAAAACAGCAAGGAGGATTCTAAGAAATTGGGTAGGGGTGTTTCTCTTGCTTTGTAACCACACTGATTGCGAGTCTCAGTATTTATCAGCTATTATTCAGTGCTTGAAAGGTAACCCTGTGAGCTTCTGTGTTGTGGGCTCCTTGTACTGAAACATCAGCAGGGATCTGTTGGGCTCCTTGCCTTTCAATGAGCCCTCGATAGTGGCAATGCATTCCCCCTCTTTCTCCTTTCGTATTATTCTTTGGATACTTCATCTACATCCTTAGCACAGCTTCAAAGCCCTGGGTGCACCTCTGGATCCTCAGTCTGACACCTCCAAAATAAATCCTTCCTTATGTGGTGTGCTTACAGCAGCGAGTGCAGCATTCAGGAGCTTTGTAGGCACTTTGTTTTCTGGCAGTGTTGTTCATGCTGCTGCGTTAGTTGGTTGAGCTGGCAAATCTGACGTTCTGTGCTTTTCTTCCAGAAGTGCTGAGTGTATGATTCCTCTAGTTTCCTCCTCTTTGGTGCCTGCCTTGCTGTGTGTTGCTGGGATGGAGAAACAATTGGCTATGGATGATTTTTCCATTTCATACTGTTTGGCACAGAGAGCTGGAGTTGATTTGGGGAGTTTTACTTGTTTGGAGGGCTAGGAAGGTTAAGCCTTCCTGGAAATGAAAACGTTCATGCTTTTAGCTTGGTACAACTGATAACTGTTGTTGTTTTTGTCTTTCTAGAGAGACAAGAGGAGAAACTGAAGAATAACAACAGGGACTTATCAATGGTAAGAAAACCAGAGCCAGTTCCCATCAGGTGAAGATTTCACTCAGTAGTTTTCCAACAAAGCCTTTGTTCATTTGGCAGCTCTAGCAGCTCCTCCTCCTCACAGTTCTTTCTGCATTATCTCTGATAGCTGCAGATTTTAGTATGAACCCTCCAGCAGTTCCCACCTCACCTTATCTCCATCCTTAGCTCGTTTCATTTTTATAAGTCTCCATGCTGTAGAACTTATTTGTCTGACTTCCTCTTGAAGTTGCTTTTTTAAATTCCTACTGGTTGTGTAGGGCTTACCCATGAAAGCTAACAAGACAAATCCTGAGCACTTTTTGTTTTTCCTCTCTCAAGTTGCTCTTCACAACAGTGTTCCACATTGTGGCTGCCTTTGTGCCCAGCTGTTGACTGGACTTTGAGTGTTCTCTGCTCACTTCTTTCTCAGTCCCTCCAGCCTTCTGTGTCATCTCTTTTCCTTCTAGATTCCAGTGATGCTGTACAAGGGCTGCTCTTGAGGTTGTGAGCCCCTAACCTCTCAGTGCAGTCCTGTTGTCTGTTGTTTGATTATTTCTGACCTTTCAACTTACAGGTTCGGATGAAATCCATGTTCGCCATTGGCTTCTGCTTCACTGCCTTGATGGGGATGTTTAACTCTATGTAAGTATCAGCTTTCTGCATTCTTCTTAAATGTTCACGTTGAATATATATGCTTTTTTAGGGTTTTATCCAAGACCCAAAGCTAATTATAAGATGGATCAACGTATCATGTGAATTATGTGGTCTGGTCATAGCATGTGTATTCTCAAGAGTGGATACTGCAAGCTGAATCCTGTTAAACTGAATAAAACGAATGCAAACTAAACACAGCTTATGATCCTTTCTGTTTGGGAACATCTTGACTAGGGTATGTTTGGTAGATTCCAGGCAAGCAGCCATGGTCTTCAGCTTCTTTGGCTCTGCTATAATGTGACTAAAGAACACTCGCAAGTAAAAACTGGGTCAGCTCTCCTGCCCTTAGAAATGAGCTGTAATTGCAGAGTTTGTTGTTGCCCTACTTAAGGTGATCAAAGTCAAGATATTAACAGGTCCAGGCATGGACTCTAATCTTCTTTTGCTTTAAAAATGACCTGGAGTTGGTCTAGGCAAAATCTGAAACAAACACAAAATAAATCTGGTTTGCATGGTTATGGAAAGCTTTCCTTTAGTGATGCAAAACTGAAGGACTGCCTGGCTTTTAGAGCTTGGTTTGGTCTTAAATGTGAACTTTGTTAGCTGTTAAATCTGAAGATATTATGGTCAGTCTGCTCAGTACCCAGGCAGTGTACTTACTCTGCTGATGGGTAACTACATTCTTGGGGTGGCAGTCCTTAGGGTACAGACAATTGTTATTTTACTGCAGGACTGTGTGTGGATAATTGCAAGCAGGGTGTAACGGAACTGGCACTGTGTGGGACTCTTTATTTATTCAGCTTAGTCTGACTGCAGCATCTAGTGTTCTGTGGAATACTGTGAAACTGAGCAGAGGAACATGGCACTAAAGCACTTCAAAATCCGGGTGACGTCTTGATTCATTGTTGACTCACTTAACTGGACCACCAAACTGATGTGTATTCCTTCTGCCCTGAGGGTTTCTGTCCACAGAGCTCATACTATCTACAAGGCTCACGTGACTGCCCCATTCTTCTGAGACCTTCCATGGGATCCAACAGATGGGCAGCATGAGCCATCCAGGGAGCACTGTTTGAACTGAAATAGCTTTGTTGCTGAGTATAGGGGATCTGAAGTGACTGAATTACAATAGGGATTCTTGCCCGTCTTGTCTCTGGGGCCAGATAGATTTTTTAGTTGATTTTATTTTGCTCTTGGTCTCAATATGGAGTAGCTAGTGCATCTGTATCTGAGAGATAGCTTTGCTGGCTTTTACCTCACTCATGCTTGCAGAATGGTTTGAGAGAACTGGTTGGTTCTTATGTACATCCGTTCTCTTGGCACTGTGTAAAGACTGGCTGCGTGGCTCAAGAGAGCACTTCAGTTATGAATGCAGGATGCTTTTAGGCTCCATCTGGGAAGCTGCTGTTGCCAGGTCATTCACGAAGGCACTGTGGGTGTGGTACGAAGGGGAAGAAAAGGATGGCTGACACCTGCAACGACTGTAACCCGATTCGCTTGATTTCCTGTTCTTGAATGAGTTCGTTGCTCTGGAGGACAAAAGGAGCAGGAGTCAGGTGGAAGCAGTGTGGACAAGTGCTATTCAGACAGTGCTGCACTGTAGCTGGGCACCTTGCCTTTGCCAAGTCAAAATGGATGTGACTGTGGTGATCACCTCTGCCTTAAAGTGGAAGCACTAATGGAGCAGGTAGGGCATGCTGGAAGGATTTGTTGGAGGCTGGTTTAAACCCAAAGAACAGAGTGCCATGTGAAGATGAGCCATTGTGGCTTAAAGGTGCTCTATGGCTGGGAGCTCTGTAGCAGCAGTGCCCTCAAGCAGATGGGCTTTCTCTTGGGAGAGAATTTAGCTTCCGTGTGTCTCAATTTTCTCTTGTCAGAAGCTTCTTAATGCAATCCATTCCCCGTCTTGCTCTGAGCTGTGCCTTTCAGTAGCTCTTCATGCTAATTGTGAGAGCCTGCCGGAGGAAACAGCAGGTACCTCAGGGTGCTGCTGCTGGAGTACTTGTCATTTCTCACAGCAGGAATAACGCAGAATTGGAAACCACTGGGGGATGTTACTGGGAGATAAACATCCGTTCCCAGTTCTCCTGCCAAACTGCCTGTGAGATGTAAACAAAGTTGGCATGTGTCTGAGCTGTAGCTGTGTGAATGCACCTCCACAGGAAAGAACGCTCGTTTAGGATCTCTTGAAACAAGAAACACCTGTTAGAAAATCAGCACACGCAGGGAAAATAACATCCAAATATGCACATGCTGATGAGGCATCATACGCACTTCACTTCAAAAGGTTGGGACGACTGTCTGGGCTGGGAGAAATCTTTGCAAACAGGCCAGAATTCACACTCGGCCTCATGCTTTGGAATGTGGAGCTGGAGGAGTTCCAGGAGCAGAACAGGCTGCTTGGAATAGGGGGTTTCTTCCTGCCTCTGCTGCCTTTGCAGAGATAACACCAACAGCTTTCTCTGTGTTTAGTGTGCTTTTGATGTATATTATATGCATCTTGTGCTGAGAATTATAGCTGCTCCAGGAAAGAAGCAGATGTCTTCACTTCTGCTCTGCTTAATAATGCTCTTCTGCTTAAAGCAAAGAGTCAATCTTCTTGCAGTACCTGCAGTACAGAGGGGTGGTTGTCATCCATCTTACTGAAGAATCCAGTCAGCAGTGGAATAAAATGCACCAGCAAGCTGCAAAACACCAGCCAAGATCTTATGAGTCACCAACTAGTCCAGCTGATCACTCACATGTCACTGTGATACGCTTTGACTGTAGCAAAACAGTTATTGAGAGAAGCCCAGTTGTGATCCAATGCTCTCCTTTTATTCCTTTTTTTTCCAGATTTGATGGCCGAGTGGTGGCAAAGCTCCCTTTTATCCCCCTCTCGTACATCCAGGGCCTGTCCCACCGCAACCTTCTGGGTGAGGATTACACTGACTGCTCCTTCATCTTCCTCTACATTCTCTGCACAATGTCTATCAGGCAGGTGAGTACATCACTGTCTCTTGCACTCCTGGAGCAGGGAAAGCACACAAAGTACAGTCTCTACATCGTTACAGCAGAGTGCTAAGACAGGGATAGCAGAAATGGGTTTATTTCCTGTGTGTGTCCGTGATTTGCTTTATTAACATATTGAGAGACTGTTCCTATCAGAAGCCAATGTAAATCCCCCTTCTTATCCATTAGTTATGGCCTTCACAGTAATAGGAACAAAGAGAAGTGCAGCATCTTCAGGGGAAAATTCCCTTGGTGGCTTGAGGCTTGTAAAGGTTAAATCAGTTCACAAACCTGCCAAAAACAGGTGAAGAGTTAAAGCTAGGCTTATTTTTTTCCTTTTTATGCTGGTCACCTGATATTTTCCCCTTTTTTCAGTCTTAAGAACTTCAGCATTGATTCTCTCACAGTCTTAGGGACATGACTCAGAAGAGGAACCCCTTCTATAACCCCTTCTGATATGATAAACCAAGAGTAGGTTACATAAGTCCCCAGCAAAGCTTAGTTTAGTTGCATCTTCTGAAAAGAGAAGTGTCAGTGTGGATGAAAGGAAGTATATGTTCAGGACCAGGCTCTGTTAATCAGCTGGGTGATTAGCTTGTGTTCAGCAGCAGCATTGTGTTGAGATGGGGATGAAGATTCATTCTTAACAGACAGAATGGCTGGTGAGGATCACAAAGTGGGCCTCCTTGGTGCAACCAGAAGCCTTTGCCACGTTTTTTTTCCAGCATCCTGGAGATAAATCAATAAATTCTGGAGTTCGGATGAATGCTGGTGCAAGTAGCAGCAAATAATCAGCTCTTTTGTGCTCGTTTCCTTTTTCTTTGATTTGCTTCCTGAATTCTTGCTGCTTTTCCTCAGGGGCTGTCAAGGCCAGCTCCCAGGCCCAAGTACCAAAGGCCAGGGGTTTCCTCATCGTGTTCTGTACAAGACCAATCTTGTTTCACTTCCCATTGATTCAAACAACGTGTACTGCTTGGAAAGAAGTTACACCTGTTTAGCACTTTGGATCATCTTTGTGGAAGGCCGTGGTCTGATGCTGGTCCTTTAGGCAACCTTGTCTGCTGCTCTTCTGTTCTCTTGAATGTTGAGAAGCCCCTTCTTTCCAATGCTGGAACTGCAGAACAGCATCTCTAAGAATCTTTTGCACCTATTGAGTTGACAGGGGAGCTGTCTTGCTGAAAAATCCCCTGTGGACTTTTTTTTTTTTTGTCCTAAAATAGAACTTGTATGGTTTGTTTTAGTCCTGGGCATTTCCTGCTGTTGCCTGTTATAAGTAGACATCATACACTGAGCAGTTGATCACTGTGGTTCTGAGGAGAAATGTCAAACTGCTGTGGGTTTTCAAGAGAAATTGTGGTAGCACATTACCCTGCATGGCAGAGTTAGTGCTGATGGTCCAGTGAGGATGGAATTTACCTTTCAAGGTAGGTGCTTTTGCTCTGAAGCATTGGATTGCAGCCTTCGTGCTGCTGTCTTATCTACATGATTGTAATTCTTCATCTGTTAGGCAGATCCAAGTTTCTTCTTCCTTGCTGTATGGAGGGATGGGCAGAAACCAGCTGCATTACTTTCTGCAAAAGCTAGGAACTAAAGCTGTGATTCCTGGCATCCTGTGATTCGATTTATTACTATTTGGAGGTACTTAGATGTTAACAGCACGAGGAAGAGGACTTTGGCTGTGAGAGGCCAAGGGAGAGGGGAAGAAAGCAATTAAGGGCTTATAATGGTGCCAAAGATTTGTTTCTGCTGCTGTGGCTATGGAGGTGAAAGCTTCATGACCTGTTGTTGTTTCACTGTGTGCAAAAGGGAAGATTTCACTGGGCTGCCTTCTAAACAGCTGTTGGCCCAAGGGAGGACAGATGATGTGGTTGATTTAATACAATACGAGGAGCAAGAGCAGAGCTGTACGTGTAAGATCAGGTTGCAATTAAGCTTAAGAGAACTATACATCCCTCGGCCTTCCCCCTAAATTCTGGAGCTGACTGCAAGGCGTCAAGACAGTGAAGGCAGCCATCCAGGTGGAGCTCCAGAACAGAGGAACTTCTGTGTATGCAAAAGACCAGAGATTCCAAGGGAAATGCAGGGGAGTGTGTGAGGGTGGGGAAGCGAAGTGGCCGTTGATTAAACTCCCATGAATGGGATGAGCAGCAGCAGGCAGGCTATTATGTGGTTCTCAGGCATGTGGGGGTGATAAGCTCTTCAGACACTGACTGGGAAGCTTGCTGCCTGTGACCTGGCCAGCATCTCCCAAAATAGTTTACTTGCGGTGAGTAACTTCCTTTGCGCTGTTCCCAGCTCTCCCTGGCACGTAAATCCTGTCCCCTAGTTCCTCCTGCCTTCCTGTTTGGAGAGCAGAGGGTTGCTGGGAGAGGCCTTCCAAGGGTCCTTGAGCTCTTGGGTTTCAGCTGGGAAAGTCTGCTGCTGGGCTGGGCGTGAGGCACAGTGTCAGGGTTACATCCTCTGTCCCCACTCCTGTTTCTGAACTCCTGGCCTTCACCTGTGCTATGTGTGAAGGAGGCTGTGCTGCTCTTCCTCAGGCATTTGCTGGTCTTCATTTCCTTTCGCTTCCTTTTCACACGTGCTTGAACTGTAGATGGAGGCCTCTTCTCTCTCAAACACATTCCCAGAGGGACAGGGAGCCAGCAATTATCCTTACTGCCCCAAGTTTACTTTCCCACATGGCCTCATCTCCCAGCCATGCCCTGATGTGTTTGAGGCCCCTTCTGGATTTGTAGATGACTGCAAGAAGAATGAGAGCTACACCTGCTTTTATGTCAGGAGCATTCAGCAGAGCTCAGGTGAAGGATTTGGATCCTTAGGATTTATCTTCTCCCTGTCGTGCTCCTGAAGGTGCTGGCCTTGTTGGTGTTTGGAAGCAGACTTTGCAGGCTTCTGAGTGAGGCAGGTAGTTAATTCCACTGATGCTCTGCTAGGATCTCATGCATGAGCCACCACAAAGCTGACAGCATCTGGGCCTTTCCTTCTTCTGACTCTGCAACACCCTCTGGCGTTACTGCATCTGTCTGTCAGCTGCTCTTGCTTCATTCCTTCAGTCCATCTCTTGACTGAAAGCTCCAGGAAGGTGAATCACACAAAGCAGCTTCCCACAGTGAACTGCTCTCCTTTATATACACCGTGACTGAATATCAACCAGTGTCTAATTTATGTAGGCCTTGGACTTAACTGTGCTGTGGTGCTGCTGAAGATATTCATAGAGAACCACGCAGTGTGCCAGCTGAAACCTTCCTTTCCAGACCTTCCGTTTCTTCACCCCAGATGACCCATTTCAGCTACTCTGAAATAAAGCAGCTCAGTCCTTTAGTTTGCATCCTTCTTCCATGATCAGAAATGTTCACGAACTCAGTGACCGTGTATCTGACCTGTCCTCACAGTTATCTTGGAGAAGACATTCAGGTTTGAAGAGAGCCCTCCTTCCTCCTTTGGTTGTCTGGACAGCCAGGACTCAGCTGATGACAGCAGCAGGCCACAGTTTTCTTCTTTCCCTTGCACCAGATATTGCTGTTTTGTCACCACTACATAAGCAGCATCTTGAGCTGTAGGTAACTCACTGCAGTTGCAGCACTGCAGTGTGTCACATATAAAGGCAGAAAGGCATTGAGCTGCTCCAGTATTCTGTTGTGAGATGTGTAGCTGGTGCCTGACTGCTGCTCAGTACTTTCCTTGTTGTCTTCTACTAGAACACCTTGCTCAGATGCAAGTAAAAAAGCAGAGGAAGTAATTTCAATAGTCGTGTTGTTGGTTTTGCTGCATGTGCTTGTTACAGTCAGTCTCCTCCAGTCCACTGCTCTTGTCTGCATTGCTTGCCTGCATATTAACTCTGTGCTTAAGTGTCTGGCTCGAACTTGGACATGCTTTTGTTGCTGACCCAAATCCAGCCTACACTATGCAGAGTCTTCAGCACGAGTTTGCAGGTGCTGGTAGGACTCTATGGGTGACAACATGAATCTGATGAAGCTGATGAGAAGGCTGCATTTGCAAGCAGAGCTGGCATTTCTTCCTCCCTAGTGCCTGCCTTGTTCTGGCCTGGTGCCCACGTGCTCTTTCTGTTCTTCTCTTTGCAGAACATCCAGAAGATGCTCGGCCTTGCTCCTTCCCGGGCTGCCACCAAGCAAGCAGGGGGCTTCCTTGGCCCCCCTCCTCAGGCAGGGAAGTTCTCCTAAAGCACAGATACAGCCTTTGCTGCAGGTCTGCCAGCTGCACGTGACTGCCTTTGGGAGGTGAAAAAACAGGTTTCTACACCCGTGGCCAAAACCAGCCTATGCAGTATTTCCCACAGTCTTGGAAGCATCTTGCATTTGAAGTATTCCAACAGCAGTTGCTCACCAAACCAAGAATGTTCTCAGAAGATGAAACTTGACTTTCTGTGTCTGAAAAATAAATGGCTCGGGCGTGTTGATTGAGCTGTCTGTTCATTGTGCTATAGGACGAGTCGAACTGTTTTGACGTGGCACGGTTGCTTTAGTTTATGGCACGGCAATAAATGAAGATGTCAAGAATGAGATTTCCAAACTAGCGGGGGGGAAATAAAATAATCATTGAAAATCAAAGCACCTGCAGCTGCGGGGGTCTCCTCCGAGCCACCAGGGGGCGCTCCAGCTCCGGGGGCGTGGCGTGAAGGGCCCGTAGCGCAGGCGTGGGGCGGAGGAGGCAGGCAGGCAGCGGAGCCCCCTGCCGGCGTGGCGGTGCCGTCCATGGTGCTGCTGTTGCTCCTGCCCCGGCTGTGCCGCGCTCATTCCGCTCTCGCCATGAGCACCGCCACCGGCACCTTGTCCCTGCAGCAGCCCCTCAACTACCGGGCGGGATGCCGCGTGCAGCCCGTTGACGGCGGGCAGCCCGAGGACGTGTACGAGCCGGCCACGGGTACGTGCTGGAGCAGCGCCGGGCCGAACCTCAGCGGGCTTTAATCGGGGGTCAGCGGGAGGAGGGCGGTGTGACGGGCCGTGGGGCTGGTGGGGGGTGTGAGGAGCTGAAGAGCCGTGCAGAGATTGGAGGTGATGAGTGACCGGAGCGTGCGGGGGGGGCCGGGCTGTGGGTTTAACCCCCCGAGCTGCAGAGCAACAGCAAGCGGGCATGGCCAAGTGGGTTGGGGTGGTGGGCCTGAGATCTCGGGCTTTTGCTGCGAGATAAGCCTTGTTTTGCTGATGTTTACTCATTGTTTTGTGCTTACAACGTGCCCAGGCCGAGTGATAACCAAGGTGCCGTGCTCCGGGGAGAAGGAGGTGGACCTGGCAGTGCAGAGCGCCAAGGCTGCCTTCCAGACATGGAGCCGCACGTCGGGCATGGAGCGCAGCCGGGTGCTGCTGGAGGCTGCCAGGATCATCCGGGTACTGCACGGGGCTCTTGTGCCCCCCGGTGGGCTCTGACCCTCTGCCCCCCTCCCACAGGCACCCAGGAGCTGAAAGCCACCTTTGCCCAGCAGGCATCGGGATGCGTTGGGCAGGGCACTCGGTGTGTCCTATGGCTCCTTCCCTGCCTTGTTCTGTGAGCAGACATAAAGCTGAAGCCATCCAGCCCAGATATTGCAAGGCATGCGTTTTTCAAGCTGAAATTGCGTAACTGACCCATTCTTGAACTTTCAGCTTGACTGGAGGGCAATAAAAAACCACCAGATACATGCATAAGAAGCAGAGGGTGCAGATGTGCTGCCTTCGTAACAAACTCATTTGTGCGACAGCACGTTCTTAGACATCAAAACCAGTCCCTGTCGAGACACGGGCCTGTAGGAAACCAAACCTCTCCCCAGTGTGGCTGCAATGAGAGCTGCTTTCTCTTACAGCCAAACTTCTGCCAGCTTTCTGCAGCAGGGAATGGCTCTGCCTGGGCTGCTGAAGGACGCTTCCCAGCTGCCTCGCTTTGCTTGTCCTTCTCCAAGTCCTTTGGATCTGTTTAGATCTTGCTGTTTGCTCTTCCCCCCTCCCTGCCTTATTTCTGTGCATTCCAATCATTGTTTACCATCTGTCTTCTCTGTTCAGGTCTGCTAATCTGTTAGATAAGCAGAGCTGTTAAGCAAGATTGCAGGAGCAGTGAGCCCAGCAGCTCTCTGGCATTCACCTGAGATCAGTGACCTCTGACAAACTGCTGAGTGGGGATGTGTGTTGTAGAGATGATGATTCCTTGAGGCAGAGCCTGATTTGGACGTTGTGTGCATGAGAAGCTCCGCACACAGCAGAGTGGAGCGCTACCATGGGCTGCTGTGATGTGTAATCCCTGTGCTGTTATCCACACAGGAACGGAGAGATGAAATTGCCACCCTGGAAACCATCAACAACGGGAAATCCATCTTTGAAGCCAGAGTGGACATTGACATATCCTGGCAGTGCCTGGAGTATTACGCAGGACTGGCGGGATCTCTGGCTGGTGAGACCTTCATTGCAGTTTGTTACTCTCTGTCCTGGTGCTCCTTGGTTATCTTCCAATGCACAAGTCCATCTTTAGCATTGGTTTCTCTAAGAGATGCACTACTGCTTCTCCTGGGAGCGTTTTCAGCTTAATGTTGCCATGCTCTGTGGGCCCTCACACACCTTCTGTGAGCTTGCTGGGGTAAAAGCTGTGTCTGTTCCCAGTCCTAAGTGAGACCTGGCCTCAGAGGCTCTGACTGAACAGGGAGGGGCTTTGTTCTTCTCTTACTTCTGTTTATCCTCTTTGCAGGTGAACACATCCAGCTTCCCGGAGGATCCTTTGGGTACACTCGCAGGGAGCCCCTGGGTGTGTGTGTTGGGATTGGAGCCTGGAATTACCCTTTCCAGATTGCCTGCTGGAAGTCTGCCCCAGCCCTGGCATGCGGTAATGACCCTAAAGCAGGACTCCCTTAGACCCTCTGCCTGCTCAAGCTCCTCTTTGATGCCGGGGGATTCTGTGGGGATGGAGATACAGACCCTGGGATTGCCTTGAAGGGTTTAGAGCCTTTGGGAAGGAAGGAGATAGGAAATGTGAAACAAATGCAGAAACAAACTCATTGTATTGGGTGGGTTTCTTCTGTCTGGCTTTTGTTTCCCCCTAAAGCTCTTTAGGTGTTAACCCACCTTGCTTCTCTCCGGGTTCCCTTAGGCAACGCTATGGTCTTCAAGCCTTCTCCTTTCACCCCCATATCCGTGGTGAAGTTGGCAGAGATCTTCACAGAGGCCGGTGCACCCAAGGGGCTCTTCAACGTGGTGCAGGGTGGAGCAGCCACAGGGCAGTTCCTCTGCCACCACCCAGATGTGGCCAAAATCTCTTTCACCGGCAGCGTGCCCACCGGCGTCAAGGTAAAGGCACCATCACGATGGGGGACACAAGGGGTTGTGCACCAGCCTTCATGGTGTGGTGGGGACTGTAAGGAAAACGTGTGTGTTTCTGGCCATGGCAGTTCAGCTGAGCTGCCTGCAGCCTCCCTGTGAGCCATATGTCACCTGTCTCTTTGTTCTTATTCCTGGCAGATCATGGAGATGGCAGCTAAAGGGATCAAACCAGTGACCTTGGAGCTGGGGGGCAAATCCCCCCTTATCATCTTTTCGGATTGCTCCCTGGAGAACGCTGTGAATGGAGCCCTCATGGCCAACTTCCTCACGCAGGGAGAGGTGCGTATTCATGGGGCTCTGTTGGTCCCAAGTGTGGGCTCTCCATGTTTTCTGCAGGTTTTATTGGCAAGCCATGCACCTTGATTCACCCCTGAGAGCTGAACAGTCAGCTCGTCTGCTGGTGCACACTTGAGCCACCTGGTGGCATCAGTAAAGCTATGTCCAGAATGGACTGTTCTGTGCTGTCAGGGGTGGGACTGTTTGCTGTGCCCTGAACTTCACAGTCCACAGGTCAAGCTGGCTGGGCCTTTTCTGAGGGTCTGTAGCAGGCCCCATGCAGGGAAAGCTTGCAGAGTTCTTTGTGTCTTACCCTGAGCATCTCGCTCTGTATCCCAGGTGTGCTGCAATGGCACGCGGGTGTTTGTGGAGAGGAAGATTCTGGATGCCTTCACAAAGGAGGTGGTGAAACGCACCCAGAAAATCAAAGTTGGAGACCCGCTGCAGGAAGACACGCGGATGGGAGCCCTCATCAACAGACCCCACCTGGAACGTGTCCAGGGCTTTATCAAGCAGGCAAAGGAGCAGGTGAGATTGCAGTGCTGCCTTGATGAGGATGCCATGAACAGCCCTGCCTACTTTCTGCCTGCCTCTCTTCCAGGGTGCTCAGGTGCTGTGTGGGGGAGATCTGTATGTACCAGATGACCCGAAGCTGAAGAATGGCTTCTACATGCAACCATGTGTGTTAGGTACGATCCTTCCTATTGGTGGCATTGTGGTTCCTTGTGAGGATGTTCCTGAGTTTCTTCTAGATGAATCTGTGTCCCCATCTCTCTGTATGCCTCTGGTGTGGACAGGTACCTGTATGGGTGTACAAGGGGTAGTTGTGGAACCCGGATGAATGGTGTCCAGAGAAGTCTGTGTTAGATGCTGGATGAGACTTGAGCTGCATAGTGCTGTCTCAAAGGCTCCGTGGGCTGCAGAACATACAGGCTCTGCTACTAACTCTTCCTTCTGAATGCTTCCAGGGAACTGCAGAGACGACATGACGTGTGTGCAGGAAGAGATCTTTGGGCCTGTCATGTCCATTCTGCCATTTGACACGGAGGCGGAGGTTGTGGAGAGAGCCAACAACACCAAATTTGGCCTGGCAGGTGGCGTCTTCACCAGGTACAGCTGGGAAGTGGTCTAGGGAGGGGAAGAGTAAGGAAATGCTGCAGTAACTTGATGTTCCTCTCACAGTGTCTGGCATGGGCATGGATATCCTCCTCCAGGAAAGCTGTAGCAAGACAGTGCCAGAAGGGAACTTTGTAAATGACTGAGCATCTCCTCCTGGTTTATCCTGAGGGGGTTAGGTGGGCCCAGCTGTCCTTCAGGCTCCTTGCAGCCTGCATTTGGCTTGCTGCCTGCTTGCACCTCCAGGAGACGTTCACCAGGAGCCTGCTGAATGTGTGCAAAGATGGCTTTTGGCTGCTTGCCGTAGTCTGCTTTGCTGGTGTCCTTGTCCTGCCATCTCAAATGAAACGCTGTGCTGAGCATCCTTGGGAATAGGTGCTGAGTGGGCAAGGACTGAGTAGAGCGAGCTGGGCTCTAAAAACCACTGCAACCTGGTAGGGGTCTCAGGGATATGGGGGTGAAAAGGCTGCAGCTGAGTTGCTGTTTTCCTGCAGGGATATCCAGAAGGCTCACAGAGTAGTGGCTGCTCTGAAGGCTGGGATGTGCTTCATTAACAACTACAACATCAGCCCCGTGGAGCTGCCTTTCGGAGGATACAAGTCATCAGGTGAGCAATGCTTGGCCTTCCTCAGGCTCAGCTCCTGTATGTCTGCGATGGCCAATGTGAGCAGCCTGCTGCTGGGGCATACAGGCACACTGATTGCCCTTGAGGCATGGGTACCACACTGGGAAATCAAAGGGAAGCTGTGGAAGGGATTATGGCTTTGTATTGAGTGAGCACAGAGGTGAGCTTCAATATACATGGCCTTTATTGCAGCAGAGCTCACCCGTGGTGCTGCACTCGCACTGTGTGTGTGGCTGTGTGCTGGTGTGAGTGGTGCTCGGCACTGCCTGTTGCACTCACTTCTGCCCTGTCCCTGTCCTTCCAGGATTTGGCAGAGAGAACGGGCGTGCAGCCATCGAGTACTACTCGCAGCTGAAGACCGTCTGCGTGGAAATGGGTGATGTGGAATCTGTGTTTTAGTGGCTCTGAGGCCATCTCAGGAGAGCATCAGCCAATGTGATCAATTACACAGCAGTAAAGTGCTCTATATAAGTGCCTGGGGGTGGGGACAAAGAGAGCAGCTTTTAGCCATCCTGCTCCTGCAAGGGCAGCATACACACAGCTCAGTCTGTGGGCCTCCTCTGTGCCCTCTGGTGGAAGAAGGGGGACCTCAGACCAGCAGGCAACGACCTGCCTTCCAGCAGCAGCACCTGCACCTACATAGGCCTGATAGTGGCAGAGGCCCAGCCCAGGCTGCCTTTCCCCCAGTGCACCTTGAACACTATTGTCCTCCAGCCTCAGTTAATTCCAGTTCTGGCTCCTTAACAAGTTATGACCCTGCCTCCAAGGTGGGACAGGGTGCTGTGGGGATGGTGAGCTGATGCTGCCTCTATACACAGTGCACAGCATAACCAGACTGGTAGTGAGCTCTAACATGAGACACGTTGCTGCCTGCCTTAATCAAGAGCTGTTTGATTTCCTTTCTCTTTGCCTTCCTTTATAATAACGTGGTAACTCTACGATGATGAAATAGCAAATTGAAATGTTTGCTCACGTCTTTTCTTTTGTAGCAATCAAATAAATACTAACTCTGTTTGGAACATCTTATTGGAGAGTGACATGAAGGGAGGAGTCCAGAATAAGGGTTTGAGTGTGAGTTGGGCCTGTTGCTGGATACCTTAAACAAATGGTTTAATACTTTTCATTCACCACAGTCAGAAAAGCTGGAACATCTCTGCCTACTAAGCAGGTTGCCATAGTGCCATAAAACCAAAGCCATGCTGGCTTTCTGCCCTATTTCTTTTGGTGGCCCTCTGTAACTTCAGAATGAAAATGCAGAACTGACAACTTCCTTTTATTGAATGAGGAGGAAAAAAAAAAAAGCAGGCAATGAAATGTTCTACAACAAGAAATCCTTCTGGTTTCCCACGCAGCCACGACGATGGTCACTTATTCTGGGCAGATCCAACCAAGCTGCTGGAAAGCTGAATACACACCTGCGCCCACCAGCCCAATGAGTGCAGCTGAACTAATGGCCCCCCTCATTCGATTTTTTGGGTCTGGAAAAGGACGTGTCTTTGTCAGTTCAACAGTAGTAACCAGCTTTCTCACCCAGGCTGCCCCCAGCTCTGCAGGGCTGCTCCCACCTTCCCAGCACTACCCCAAGTTAGTACGAGTGTGTTTGGCTTTCCAAGACCTTGCCCTCACCTTCAGGAAGGAAGGCTGGGACACTGCTGTGTGTGTGATAGACCAGAACCAAGGGGAGTACAAAATCAGATACCCCTTATAATTCACCCCCTGTAGTGCGGTTTGTTTCAAGTCATGGGGGAAGTAGTGGCCTAAAGAGTCAGTTGGGCTCCTTCCCCTGGGGCAGGGAACACATGTGCAGTAGTCAAAAATCCCATCAAAGTTTAGCCTATCCTGAAAATCAATGAGAGAGTAGGACCTAGAGATTAATCCAGGCACAATAGCAGCTGTGCAGCTGCCCTCTGTCTGTCTGTTATTAAAGCAGTGCCCTTACTAACAGCAGGAAACACACAATGCAGAGGTAGCAGTCTGCGGACCTGCACTGTGACTGGAAGCTTTACACTGCCTGCTTGGCAGGAACTGGAGAAAAGGGCCCAGAGATCAAAGTAGGAAGCTTTAGTTTCCAAGTAACTTCTGTACTACAGGGTAAAGACCCACCTCCTGTGTAGTATCCATGGGCATACAGGATTCTCCCAAGGATCCAGGCGACGCCGAGCCCTGTGGAAATCCGCTGGAGTGAAAGGAGAAGCATTAAAGCTCTGCAGACTTGCTGCTTGTACCTACTCAGCTGTTGGAGCAGCCCTGCTTCATGGAGGGATCACAAAATTCAGCATGGGTCCTGACCCAGATAGGAGTCAGCCTGAGAGCAGTGCATGGCTGATGGTGAAAGTCACAGTGAGTTGGATTGGAATCAATTTCATGACACCTTTGGTGCTGTGCTGCAGAGCCTTCCAAGCCCTGCTCCATTGCTGCAGGGAGGCGTATGTGTTTGCAACACCTACAGGAGGAGGACTTCCACATTGCCTCTTCATTTAGAGCTTGACGCAATGTGACTTCAGTTTGCTAGATTTACTTAGTGCTACTTCCTTCTCTTGCTGAAAAGGAATGTTCAAGAAGAACCTGATTTGTCTGTCAGTGGTGAAGAAAAAAGCTGCTGCTTTTAGTGTCTCCCATATGCGTGCCTGCTCAAAAGCTTGCTGCATCTTTTAATCATCCTCCACACACCTCCTTTGGTGGTGAAAGTGGGTGGGAAGATTGAAATGTTCCCCAGCTATTCTTATCAGGCAAACACTTCTTTAAAGTGTGCTTTTAAAAGGAGGTGAAAGGTTCCCACCCTATATAAAAACAGCTGCTGAGTAGTGCTGCAGGCATGAGAGAATCAGGCAGGGTTGTGTGGACACTCCCCACTTGCAAACTGGAGGCTGTGGATGCTTCAGTTTGTCTGCAAGGAACACTTATGGGAAGGAAAGAGGCTTATAGCTGAAGCATCAGTGGTGAAAGTACTTGTGGTTCCACTGCATTTTCAGAAGAGGGTATGGCTGTGGAATGAGATGGGGTTAGGAAACAGCCTGGCTGCCGCTAATGGGGTGAGCTTGGCTTCCTGCCTGCCCTGAGTCAGGGAGTATGTTCAGTTATGTGGACCTGCGTGCCACAGTCACTTACCGGGTGGTAGATTCCACCAGTGGCCAAGAAGAACAGGAAGGAGGGGTAAACTTCCAGTCTGAAAATAAGAAAGAAGGTTATACTTGTCTTCAAGTGGCCTGTAAAGAGAATATCTAGAAATGCAGTTGCAAACAACCCCTGCCAGGGTACTTCATGGACCTGACTGTTGTTAGTCATCATGCTCAAGAAAGCTGTGCTCTGTGCTATGGCCAGAGATTGAGGCACAAAGTGAACTGCAGCATACACAGACTTCAGCTCTAAGGCCACCCATCTGCTCTTTCCACTTTGTGCCCTGACCCACTGCTAAATACAGCCTACCACCAGCTAAACCAATTGTTCCTCCCAGTACCCCTCTGATGTACCATTGCAGCCTGGCTCCTGTTAGCAAGGTGAGCTCTCCCCGAGGAGTCTGGGGCAGTGCAGACTCTTTAAGTGGTACTCACGTGTTCTGGTGAGCACGCTGGATGCAGTTGAAAATTTTCCCATTCTCAGGATCCGTGCTGTACATGGTTGGATACTGCCAAAGAAAGCCAAGAGCAGAAGATGAGCAAGTGCAGGCAGCCTCCTCCAGCAGCACGTTGCATGTTGCACCTCTCCTCAGGGAGTGCAGTGCTGCACTGCTGCGTGGAGAACTGACTTGCTGGGGCAAGTTAGAGCCTGACTCCCTGCCCATGACCCACAGCTCCTTGTGTGAAACTGCTTTGCCCCCCTGTGCTCCACTGAGATCTCTTTGCTCCCAACATCATGTCTTCTCTGCAGAGAGAAATAGGCTGTGTGGTTTCTTGCTCATCATAGTTTTTGAAGCTGAAAGCCTTGTGATTTCAGCTGTCTCGGCTCAGTGCCAAGCATCTTATCTGCCAAACCCTGATTTCTGCCATGTGTCTGCTCCAGGCTGGAGAGCTACAAATGCCAGCTGCATCCCTACTGCACTCACACTGCGGGGCAGGAGGAGTCAGTGGGTCACCCAAAAATAAAGAGTCACCACGCTTATCTGCAGCAGTGCAGCTGAGGAAGGTGTGCTAAGCAAGGGCTGTACACCCTTCTGGGGAGGGCAGGCTGGTACTCCTCTGCACACAGGCTGGGATATCCCTGCTCCCTCTGCTTGACACTGGAAAGGGGAACTCACCTCCACATTGTACTTCTTGCGGGCCTTGCTAACGTTGACAGCAAGATGTGTCACCAAGATGAAGCCAGCAGCCCCTGTCAGGATGACAAAGCCATACTCCTTGGAGAAAACAGCCATCTTGGTGCTGTGAGAGAAAAAGAGCCTGTTACTATATCAGGGTGCGACTGGAGCTCAACACATGCAGAAGCGTGTATGTACGTGCCTGGGCCTAACAATTGCTGAGCTGTCCTAGCACAAGGACTGGCTGAAGGAAAGGCTAAACTGTCAGGGAGCTTTTACCCTTGGGTGTCTGCAGGGTGTCAAACAGCACAAACCGAGGGTTCCCTGCTTAGGTCCCGTCAGATAAGCCTTAGAATCAGCAAGTGCACATGGGCAGTAACAGAGGTCTCTAGTCTGGTCTCTGGCTTAGAGGCCCCTACAGATCCCATCAGCTCTGGCTGTGTGACCACATCCCATGGCACTCCTGTCCTCACCAAAGGCTCCTCCCTTCTTGCACCTGGTCCTCAAGCTGCCCGAAATCAAGGAGAGGTGGTGGGCACCGCTGTGTAACTCATCCCGCCCTGTGCTCAGGTGGGAGAGAGCAGAGCAGGTCAGTGGTTTATTTCCCCCTTCACATTCCAGGCCTGTCCTTGCCCTCAGCAGCAAGGACAAAGCCTTTTGTCTTTCCTAAAGCCATAATTTGGAATTTGATCTTTGATGCTGGTAACAAAAAGCACCATTCGGTAAGCAATAATCCAGGTGTTACAAAGGCACACAGTGAGCCTTTGCTCTAGTAACCTGGAGCTAAAGCAAATCGAAGTCATGGTGACTCTCAGCTCCCTGCCTGCACGCTTTGTGGCCGCTTCCTGATGCTTTTACAGCTCAGCAACCTTTGTCCACAGCTGTAAGGACTTTGCTGACAGGCACCTCTGGCCTGCATGAGCCTCAGTTCTTTATCTTCCATGCAGCAATGTCTTGGGCTGGACCCACCGAGGGACACCAGAGCATGACACAGCACAGGCTGCAAAAGTGCTCCCAGCAACAATTCTTTCCAAGTTTGCTGTACACAGAATGACAGAACGGTTTGGGTTGGAAGGGACCTTTAAGATCACGTAGTTCCAACCCCTCTGCTGCAGGAAGGGACACCTCCCACCAGACCATGTTGCTCGCAGCCCCATCCAGCCTGGGCTTGAACGCTCCACGGAGGGGGCACCCACAGCCTCGCTGGGCAACCTGTTCCAGTGTCTCACCGCGTTCACAGTAAAGAATTTATTCCTCGTATCTAGTCTAAATCTACCCTCTTCCAGTTTAAAGCCATTTCCCCTCATGCTGTTGCTTTCTGCCTTTATAAAAAGCTGTAGGGTGCCAGCTGTAGGCACCCGAACCCTATAATCATACACCATCAACTATCATCACAACCGTTATTACTCAGCACAGCTCACGAAGCCCCGTTGTGCAGATCCAGCCCAGCCTTCCTCCCCAGCCTGCACAGCCCTTTGTCCCGCCTGAGGGGGTGGTGGTGGTGGTGGTAGTTCCCCCGCACCGGCTCTATTTCTCCCCGCCTCACTGTGCTCAGCCATCAGCGCACCGACCTCCCGTAAGCCCCGCTATACCCGACAGCCCCGCCCGGCCCCACGGCAGCACGGCCGGCCCGCACTTACCACAGCCTGCGGCGCGGAGCAGCGCGGAGCAGCCCGGGACGCCGCGGGGCGGAGTGGGGCCGGGCCGCGCCCCCAGGCGGGGCAACTCGGGCTGCGGGGAGGGGCGGTGCTGGAAAGGGCGGACGGGTGGGAGGCGGCTTTGTGGGCGGGCAGGGCGCGTTCTGCCTGCACCGTGTCGCTCCCATCTCTGCCATGTAGGCTGTACATTATATAAAGCGCCGGCACTGCTGCCCCGAGCTGTGGGTGCCCCAGGCCTTGGATGGGCCTTGGGCAGCCAGCCCATAGGACGATCTCTTCCAACCTAGGCCATTCTGTGGTGCTAGGATTTCAGCTCTGATTCGCAGTCAGCATCCCAGCCAGAGTTTAATGGCTGTACAACAGCGTATTAATTTATACCATGCTTGCTACAATGCTTATTTCCCCTTTTCCTCCATCAGATCCAGCTGGTTTCGGATGAGAAGCCAATGCTTCACACGTGGAGCCACTGCACTTGTTCATGTAAGCAGATACCGCTCCTGGCAATTACCTGTGCTAGTGATACGAAGGATCTTATTTACACCTCCCTTTGTGCTGCCCTGAACGTGCAGCCCTGGGACTTGGGACAGAAACACAAGCCATCTCCACGAGCACTTGGATTGCGTGCGACAGGTATTTCTTACATCCAATGTAAAGCCACTTTTAGGGTTATGCGACACAAGACTTGGCTCTGTAAGTGCTCATAAACCAGTGGGGGTTCAGGGGGACCCAGGTGGGATCCCAGGCCCATAAGTCCTGCTCTGAACCTCTCTGTTCTGCCTATCTACTCTTAGATTCCCTATCTAGGCTGGTCCCAATGTGGCCAAAAAGGCCCTGCTGAACTCCCTGGCTGCTGCACGGTGCCAGGGTATGTCCCTATGACAAGACAGGCTGTGTGCTGGCCCTGCTTTTCCATGGGCTCGTGATAAAGCAGGAGTGTAAGCGCTGCCGGTTGCTGCACGGCACTGTCCGCACCTCTTGTGGCTCTCAAAGTCCTGAGTCTCAGTGGCAGAAGCAGCTCAGAGGTGGCACTGTGAGTAAAAGCGGAGCACAGAGATCACCTTCTCTTCTGGTTTTATTTCACTTCAAAAAAACAAACTGCATCTTAAGTTTGCCTTCAGTTCTCAGCACGGCATCCAGAAGGGCTGATAGGGCGGACACTAAGTGACTGCGTCTTTCTCCTCTTCTTCTTCTTCTTCTTCCTCCTCCTTTGAACTGTGGATTTGGTAGATGACGGCACAGATTCCAGCCAGCCAGGCCACCACAGTGCCAGCAAAGAATATGCAGAAGCCAATGAAACACAGGAAGATGTAGTCCTGCTTGTGCAGCTGGGTCTGGCAGCTGGACTGCAGCTGTACCTCTGCTGCAGGCATTTTCAAGGCATGAAGGGCTTCTGGTGTATAGCAGGTGATGTTGTCGGCGTCTGCAGAGGAAAAAAGCAAAGCAAGACTCTTTGGCCTGTGTCTATGCATTACTGAGCAAGAGTCCTGCTAGCAAAGTGATGGAGAAGCTTGCTAAGCTCCTGGAGAATGTTTTGCATGCTTCAGGTCCTTCTCCCTCCATAGCCTAGGAGAAATCAGCACTGCTTTAGGCCAAGCCACAACCTATAGCCTGCCACAATGACTGCTGTGGTGATGCCTCCATAAGGAAATAGCTCTGGATCATGGCACCATGCTGTTTGTCTGCTGATTGAGCGCTTTTGTTTCAATATAAGAGCACCTGGAAATCTTTTAAACACCTTCTTAAGTGACAAGGCTAAAGGGACACACCAACACCGCAGCAGCAATGAAAGATCAGAGCAGATGGAGAAGAGGCAGGACATTTAGAGAAGTAGCTTTGCCAGAGCACATCTCCCCTCAGCCAGCTCCTCATCCTTGGCACTGTGACTCACAGGCACACTGATGCCTCCTGAAGCTGCTGTGTGTGGGATGCACAGCTGACGGGCAGCACAGCCCCAATGAGCTGAAGGCAAAGAGATCAGAAGGCCCCGTCCATTCCACACAGGAACAGAATGGGGAGAAGGATCCTGCTCACACGGCCCTCACCTGGAAAATGAACACTGCTCTCTGTCATCCAGGTGATGAAGTCCAAAAGGGAGCAGTTGCAGTGCCACGGGTTGGCAGAGAGCCCCAGAAGCCTCAGGTTAGGCAGGTCCTGGACGGTGCTGGCATCTAGGAAGGTTAAACCAGTCCGGCTCACGTCCAGGTGTCTCAGCCAGGTGTTGTTGGCAAAAGCATCCTTCTCTATTGCCACAAGGTTGGGATTGTCCGAGATCTTCAGCACCACCAGGCTGAGGAGCTGCGAGAAGGTGCTGAAGGTGACCTGCGTCAGGTTGTTGAAGCTGAGATCCAGGTAGACGAGCTTAACCACACCGACGAAAGTGAAATCCAGGTCATCCCCTAAGAGGTTCTTCTGGCAGTCCAGGTACACCAGATCCGCCAGGAAGCTCAGTTCCACGGCCGGGAGATACGACACCTTGTTGGCCGCCATGATCAGCTGCCTGGTGTCCAGCGGGATGGCCGAGGGGAACTGGTGCAGCTGCCTCCCCGTGCAGTTCACCTCCAGGTAACCACAGCTGCACCCGCTGGGGCAGCCGCCATCCCCAGCCGCCGCCATCCCCATCCCCAACACAAACACGATGCTCAGGGGCCGCCATCCACCTGCAGGAGACATGGCCCGGCGCTCCCACAGCGCTCAGCCCCCAGGGCGCCGCGTTGGGCCGCTGTGGAGCCGGTTGACGTGCTCTACATCGGCCACTCACCTGACGGGCTGCCCGGCTGGAAGCTGAGCCCGGCTTCGCGGTTCTCTGTACGCTGAAGGCCGGCCGAGCGCCTCGTTACGGCACCGCGACTCTGAGGGGCTCTGCGGCCAACCTGGAATACCCGAGTATTTCGGCCTCACTGACGCCCAGCCCCGCCTGCCCGCTGCGGGCCGGGAGCTGCCACACAGCGGCGGGCACGAAGCCCCAGCCCAGCAGCCGCCACCCTTCCCGCCACTCCTCACAGCCGCCCCCGCCCCTAACGGATAACGGCCGGCAGGGGGCGGAGCCCGGATAAACCACGCCCCCTCCCGCCAGCGCCGCCGCTGATTGGCTGGCGAGGGGAGCGCGCGTGACGCGAGGCGGGCGCCCGCCAGATTGAAGCGGCGCGCGGGGCGGCCGTTATGGCCGCCATGGAGGCGCTGACTTTCCCCCGCTACAGCCCGGATGATATCGTCGCTTATCTCCGCAGCCACGTCCTGGTGGGAGCCGAAGCTCGTAACCTCACCAAGGCCGACCTGTTTGCCAACATCAAGGTGCGTGAGGGCCCCGCTGTGCTGTGGGACCAAGCGGCACCGTGCTACGTCACTGCTATATTAGCTACCACAGCTGCTTGTTGCTCCTTTAGCTGTAGTATAAGGCACTAATACCTTAATGAGCCGCAAGGAGCTGGAAAACAACGCTTGTTTTTCTCTATACCTTGATGAAATAATTGCTCCTCACGTGTTGGAAGGCTTTGGTGCCCTCATCGATGCTGATTTATGCCCTTTGCTTCCCACAGCCTGAAGTTTTGCACATGATTTTCATAAGGATTCTGCAGAAGGTGTATGGGATCCGCCTGGAGCACTTCTATATGGTATGTGTGTGCTTTGATGCTGAGCAGAACGCCTTAGAATCAAGGGATTTGGAATCAAGAGGAGCTCACTGCTATGGCGAGAGTCTTCTCCTTCTATGAACCCCTCTCTGATATGCTGCAGGTGCCAGCAATACATTGTAAGGCCTATGAATGAGGCTGTTGAGTTTGGATACTTGTAATGCAGTTCTTTATATTACTGTTGGCTCTTTTTTGTCTTGGCCAGCCAATATTGATACTGAAAATAATCTAACTTGATAGCATCCTTCTGCCTCTGACTTGTGTTCACCATAGATGGGGAGACAATCCTCATCTAACTTAATGGCTGTGGGAACAAACCTGTGTTTTCTTTTCAGATGCCAGTCAACGTTGACATAGTGTATCCACAGATATTTGAAGGCTTTCTACCCGTCTGTAATCTGTATATTCATATGTAAGTACATGATAGCTAGTGTAAATGGAATGTTTATGGGGAGTTACTAGAAGCAGTGGGGCTCTGGTGGTTGGCAGTTCCACTGCTTGTTGTCTCTGAGCAAAACAAAGTCTTTAGGTGAACAGGAGACAGCAGTGTGGTAATGGAGTTTAATTCCAAGCAGGCAAAATGGGTGTGTTAGGAGGTAAGATATAGTTGAGCTGTGTGGAGGGTAATCTTAGTTTAAAAATAAAATAAAACAACAAAAAATACCAGTCCTTTTAATGGGTTGAAGTTCATCAGAATGTTCTTAGGTACTTATCTGAGTTCTGTTCAGATGTATCTGTTGAAATGATGTGAGCACTACACCTGTAGCTTCGGGTTTGTTACAGTGGGAGAACGGACTCCCTCAGTTAAGTGAAGGCATCTCTTAAGCTGCTCTGCAGGTGAGTATAGGAATCTGAAGAGATGCTGTAATAATGCAGGTTTTTAATGCTGATCTGCACAGCAGTCCTACTGTATTATTCTCCCAAGGCTTATTGTTGCTTGCTGTGCATGTGCTGTGCAATGAGAGGCCATTATCTGGTGTTAGTCTATGTATATAGTGCAAAAACTGAGCCATAATCACTGACAATAAGGTGGTGTTTTGTTTCTTTGCAGGGAGCGCTTCCTTCCAGTGTGCCGAGTGAATGACTTTCAGATTTCTGATGTTATAAATCCAAGTAAGGAGATGCACTGTAAGCCTTGTCTTTCCTGGGCTGGTGGCTATTGCTTGCAATCTTTTTGCCCATGTGACATAGTCAGGTGGGCAGCTATAATGGAGATCTGTCCCTGGCCACCAGCTACTCATCTGACCTTAAAGATGATCTTTAGACAAGCTGGTTCTAATGAACATTTCTCCATCTATCTCCTTTTGTAGGCTAACCCAGTGAGGCTATATTTTATTAGTCTATTAAGTGCCATTTTCTTACTGTGTTAAATAGCATAAGATTGCTGAGAGCCTGTAAGCTCATAGCTTGTTTTTCTTGCAGCCTGAATTATGCTTTGCCCAGTTTTCTATAAGCAATTGCAATGCATGCAGTGACAGGAGTAGTGATGGTTTGTACCTTCCATTTCAGAGGCAAAGAGGACATCTCGCTTCTTGAGTGGCATTCTCAACTTTGTACACTTCAGAGAATGCCGGCGTGAGGCCTATTTGGAGCTGCAGCTGGGCTATGTAAGTCTGGGTGCTGTGATACACTGTATATACACTGAAGTATATTTAATATTAACCTACAGTTGGCATCATAAAGGTTGTGTTTCTTCAACAGCATCATAAAGCAACGCGAGAATCTTCAGTATAGCCAAGTAATACAAGCAGGTATCCATTTGCTAAATGTTCTTGTACAGCTACATCAAGCAAACACAACTACTGTAAATGGCTCCATGTAGAACTTTGTAATACCCTTAAGGAAAGATGTCAGTTCAGAAGAGTGAGTGGCTGGGCTTGTTGACATCGTAGAGGTTTCTGCTTGGTACCATGGCTGAGTTACTACTTAAGCTGTCAGCTGAGCTTTTTTTTCCAGTAACTTATTTGGTAGTTCAGCCTTGTAAGTGAAGGTTTGACACCTCCAGTTGTTTGGAGGAAATATAGATGTAGTGATTGTTGGGCTGAAGCTGGAACCGCAGGTGGTTTCTCTCTGAATATCTCAGTAGTTCAGGGACTGTGGATGTGATGTGAAATGATGAGCAGGGCTCTCATAGAACTCGAGAGAAACTACTCCTCTAAAACAAACATTTCTGAATGTTTAACTTGCAGAAATCTGCTATGGAGAAACGCCAGCAACTGGAGACAGCGAATCAGGAGTTAGAAATGAAGCTGGAGAAGCTAAAGTGAGTATGAGGACTGAAGGTCCCAGGATCTTTTCATCTGATGCAGACAAAGTTCCTTTTAGTCTATAAGAGATGTGTCTGTGTTCAGTAATATGATTTTTTTCTTCATTTTTTTGTTTTTGGTTTGACAAATGCCATAGATAACAGCATCTAAGTGTGTGGATGCAATAGATCAAGACACTGACTGATCTTTGTTAATAGCAATGGAATTCATAGCCTGCTTTATTCTTTCATCTGACTCGCTTCTCCATTTTGAACCCTCACCACATGCACTCACGTGTATTATTACTTGCTTTTCAAAGGAGAAAAACATTTCTATGCTCAAATTGACTTCTCCTTTGGCACTTGTTTAACTTTGCTGCTGGTTAGTCTCCTTGGGAAATAAAACAGAGTATAGAAATATGTTGGCTCTGTTGCACTTACAGAAGTAGTTCTGATGGTGTTAGGCTAGAAATGTTGCTGTCAGGAAACAACAGTGTGGCTTAGGGACTGTGTAGTTGCTTTGAGAATTTACTCTGGTTTGGGACTAAAGTGAGATTTGATGTTACGTTTTGTTTTCAGTGATAGGTCTTTATTGCTTATGTAGCTCTAGGAAGTTAATATTTAATTTAATGGATGGATGAAGTTTCATTCCTCGGTTCTTTGACACGTTTACCCCATTCTGTTTCAGGTAGTTTAGTTGTACTCCCTACATCTTTGTGCCATTAAGTTTTGTTTTGCTTCTAGGTAATAAGTTGAAAAGATGGCTAGTTCCCAAGGTTGCTTTCAAAACTGAAAGCTTCTTTGTTAACTGCTCTCAGTTTGTGCAAGGCAGGAGGTTCTCTAGATAGCTATAGTTCCATCTGAATACAAACTGTTCTTCTGGCATGTGATAATATGCAGATTTGCAGATTTCATACTTCCAAGCAAAGTTGGTGGAAGTATTCTTTCATGCTCGTTTCTATTTAATGTTATGTGCTACCTTAAGCCTGTACTACTTATTTCTGCAATAGCTATTTAGATGGTGTTTTGCCTACAAAGCCTTATAAGCCAAGGGAAATAAGCTGTGTTAATTTGAGACTGTTTTGACCTGATCCACGATGTTGCTGGCTGTAAAGCCTTTGGAGAAAGAGACTGTTTCATCTGCTGTGATGATACTCTCACCTGACTGTGATGATACTGAAACTGTCCATTTTTTTGCTTAGCACTGTTCCAGTTGAACAGCAAGCAGAGTTCAAGCAGCTGTCAGATGACATTCAAGAACTGGAGCAACTTCTAAGCCATGACTATCGTCGGAAAGCAGTATGATCTCTTTGTATATTTCTCTGAACTGGTGCCAGGGCTTCTGATCATAGATGTGTTTTACATTATTTCTGTTCCTTGTCTTGTACTCCTACAGAGAATGAAGAAGGGTGTTCAGATTTAAATCATAAATGGTTATTGCAATACTAAGTCCTGTCCTGTCCCTAGCATTACCTGTAAGGAATATGAAACATGCCTTAAATCAGATTTAGAGAGCACAACAATGTATTTGACTCTTTCTTTTTGTATTATGTTATTGCCATGACTTGGAAGATCCACATATTGTTCTCTAAGTGTTTTTTTTTCTCTTCCTCCTGAATTTTAAGAATGAGAACCAGAGATGAGCCATGGCAGGTGACAAGAGGCCTTAGAAAGGTCACCCAATGGAATAGCAAGAAAAGCAGCAGGGTTGATCATAAAATGGGATAATTTCCCACCAGTGGCAGCTTGCCCTTAAGATCTCATAGGTAACCACTTTAGCTGTGTTGGAGAGAGAGAAAAAGAATGTGGTTAGGTATTTTTTTTGGGGGGGGGATGTTACTTTAAGTCAAGTGTCTGCCATGAATACTGTTGACCACGAGCCTGACTTCTGTAGTTCGGGGGCCTTGTGTTAGTGCAATTAGACTGCAATTCTGTATTCTAGTCTTGCTGCTCTGAAGAAACAATCAGTGAGATCTCTCTTACATGTCTTATAGAGGGACAAAGGAGGTAGCAGCTGTAAAGATGTTTATTTCAAGGTTTTTCTTTTTTCCTAGGCAGCACTGCAAGAAGTGATTTCACAAAAGAAGGCAGATATTACAGAGAGGACCCGAAAACTGGTAAGTGAAGCTCTGTGTAGGCTGTGGTTTATTAATTCAATTAATAGATGATCTTTGTATGGTTAGATTATTCTTGAAGCTAGTTAATATTCATATGATTACTAGTTGTGAGTTTTATCTTTCAAGAACTGCTTCGCTTTCATTCTAGGGGAAGTGTTGCTCTTTTATGTGAGCATCACAGCTGGTTTTGAAACCTACAGTGACTGCCTGAGTTGCTCTAGTTGAGGAGTTCTAAAGGAGAGAGCTGCTTAGTATGTGTATTAGCTGGCAGGTGTTCTGTGAAGCAGAACTTCTGTACTTCACTTCTCTGTACCACTGAGTGTGCTTGGGGAGCAAAGTGGACTATTAATTGTTTTGAGAATGATGTTCACAGGGATTTGTTTAATGGACTTCCTAAGAAGGAATGACTTAAAGAATCTGTCTGGTCATGAGATCATACAAACCATGTGTCGCAATTCCTCTTTACAATTGGCAACTTGGATGACCAAAAGTTTTTTTTGTCCTTTTAACTAGAATGAACTTAAAGTAACATTGGCTACTTTGAAAGAAGAACAAGAGCAGCTGAAATCAAAAATTGTGGAGAGTCCAGAAGAACTGAAGAATTATAAGGAATTAATGAAAGAGACTGTTAAGAAACTCAAGAAATCCAAGGTGAGATGTTTTTCTTTTCCTCATATGAGGAGGTATTAAACTTTAAAGTGCATCTTATTGAACTTCTATTGTTTTAAACTAGTTTTTGAGTAACTCATACTTAATGATCATCTATTTCCACACTCCCCTGTGTCATAGGCAAGGACAACTTCCACTGGACCAGGTTGTCCAGATACTAACAAGAAAGAAATGGGCATAAGTCGATGTACACAATGCTATGTTGACTGTGACTGCTGAACTCTCCCATTGATACCTTTTTTCTTTTTAAAGCAAGAGGTTATTGAGAAATACGAAAGTTATCGAGACCTGGTTGAAGTTCTGCCGTCGTGCCAATTGGAGGTGCAGTTATATCAGAAGAAGATGGAAAGACAGGCAGCAAATGTGGAAAGACTGGCCAGTGTATTATCAGAGGTTTGTATTGCCCAAATGAAACTTGGTTAGGAAGATCTCTAATGTCAGTCCAAGTGATTATCAGTAAACATATGCTCTCTTCTCCCTTCTGCCCACAAAAGAAAGAATTTAGATAACTTTAAAGCCTCATTCTGAAAACACCAGTAAAACGTAGCTGCTGTTTTGCTGGGTGTCACTGATGTCCTATTGACCACTTTTATTAGTCACAGGCTTTGTTGCCATAGAGACCTGACCTAAAATTGTTGCTTTTGGGTTGATAGCAGGAAATGCTGGAATTGGAATGGAAGTGAGATCTGTTTTCTTCTGCATATAAAGCTGAAACTACAGCAAAAAAACTGTTACTTCAAGATTGCTTCATCTCTAAAGGTTTTAGTTTATTGATGTTACTAAACTAAACTTCTGGTGAGGTGCTGGTCACAAAGAACCTTGCTAGTTACTACCAAATTGTGAGAATGCAGTTATTAGAGCATTTAGGAAAACAACAGCATAGTCTTCTAGGGTTTTTGTATGACATCTTTCATAAGACCATGGCCTAAGAGCTACAACAGAACTCACAGTAGCTTCTAAGAATGATACAAATAACTACTTGTTCATTCAGATGTATTTCTAATTAGGTAAACTGCGATATGGCAAGGAGAGCTGGTCAGCTATCAGATCTTTAAAAAGCAGGAAGACTGTTTTAATCTTAGGGAACTTCTAGCATGGCATATCATTCTGATTATTTTCCCCCGCTTTAATTTATTTCAATAGGTCAGAAATCTGGAAGACCAGCTTGAGAGTGCTCAAATAGAGCTGAAAAAAGGGAAGACGGATGAAATGTCCCTGAAGAGACTGGTCACTGCAAAACATGAGAGGCTGTCTACAACTGACATAAGGATAAAAAAGAAGCATGAAGATGTCGAGCAATATAAGCACACTGTATTTGAGTAAGGATGTGCTGATGTTTCTGCTTGATGCTGCTTTATGTCTTTGTTATGTGCTACCAGCGTTCATGCCTGGTACAAACATGTAGCTTAGCACTAAGAGGAAAATGAGTGATGTGGGATAGCTTGGTATGAAGACCAGTAGTGCTGCAGGCAGGGACTTGGGGTCTCAAATCAATAATTGCAATGTGACTTGACAGCAATTCTTTTATTGGATCGCTAATTTAATTTATAATGCTTATTCTTGATTCTTTTATCTTCTTAAAGAGAATGTCACATTGGGATAATTTTCTAACTTATCAGACTTCAACAAAGCCCCATTTGCCTTTCATGAATTTTTCATAATTTCCCTTGCCACTTTTGCTCATTATCAAAGATGTTCAAGACCCATGGGGAAATGGGGCTCGTATCTCAGAGGAGCATTACCCTGACATGATGCTTCTAAAACAAAAGGAAAAGTGTCATTTGATCAAAGCCTCTTAGCCCTTATCCCTTTCTACTGTATGCTAAAGGCAGGTTGCAGAGCAGTGTTTACAGCACAGCAGTCACTTCTGCAGTAGCAAAGTGTGGTGTTGTAAGGTCACGGCTTCCCTGATGCTCAATGTGCTGAACTGTGGTAGAGAAAGCTCATTATGTAACGCTTTTGTACACTAATAGGAAAAGGGATGTGGAAAATTATTGGCTGGGGTGGCTTAAATAAGGTGGAAGAAAGGTGGTTTTTTTTCCCCCACATCAGTGGGAGTGGAGTTTAAGTCTCCATTGTGCAGAAAGGCAGCAACGTTCCTGGGCTTCAGCTCTTCATGTAGGGCGTTGTATCAGCTAAAGGGAGATAGGAAGGAAAAGTAGCTTTAATTAAAGAATGAAAATAATAGTCTACCACTCCTCTGTACTAAATGTTGCTGCCAATTTATCTGTTTCTAATACATTAGATATTTCCCTTGAGTGTTTAAATTAGATGCTTTGATAAGAAAGAGGGAAAGGGAGGTTGCCTTGATTTGAAAACAAGTTTCCACTGGTGAGTAAGAAAATGTGTCCTCACTGTTCCCTTGAGGTAGAAAACTATAAATATGCTTTCACTAAGTTTGAATGATTTAAACCCAATCTTCACAGAAAGCAGCTGCTACAGTTCCAACTGTAATTATTGTGCAAATGCTCACTTGTAAAGTGTTAAGTGTTTTCTGCTGATCTCCTGTTCCCACAGTAACGCTGCTGATTACATGGCAGCTTACAGCTGGAGCTGGCTAAATTCACCTGCAAGCTTGGGAGGCTTTGGAAATAACATTCACAGGGGGGTGGAATATGGGGATCTGAGGCTGAGGAGAATGTGACTTGCAGTTGTGCTCAAACACCAAATGCAGCTGTGTTGTTTTTCAAACTCCTACATTGGGTCCTAGGCCTGTGCTGGCCTTCAGCCCAGGCTCTCTACTCACATCTGGGGGGGGACTAAGCTTAATCTGGAATTCATTGAATGTTTCATTACTAATTTTCTTTTACTCCCTCCTTTAGGTATTTTAACAGGGTTCAGGAAAAGAGGGGTGCTGTGTATGATAAAGTGACAGCGATTCAGAAGGAAATCCAGCAGACAAGGTTCAAAATCCAGCAACTGACTGAGAATGCTGAAAAAGAAGAAACGAAAGCTAAAGTGAGTTGTGTAGGGCTAGTTTATTTATCTTCTAAAGGAAATCTGTTTGGTCTGAAAACTGATATCTAGCTTGGTCTGTGCAGATAAAAACAGTTCTTATCAGCCTTAAAAACAAGCGGAGCAGGTGTTGGTTTGGCTAGTGGGACAGAGAGCGCTTATGTCTTTCTGTGTGTGTCTGTAGCAGATACAATGCTAGTTTCAGTGATGTCTGTTTCTTTATAGCAACACTTCCAGTTCTGAGCAGTCTGATTTTTATTCATATTCATTCTCTTGGGCCCTTGGGACCTATTCCTTGAGGTCTTACCTTCATGCTGTAGTGACAAGCTATGCTGTAAACTCTTGACAGCCTCCCTCAAATACAGGAACATTTGCTGTGTTGCAAACCTGTTTCTTCTCAGTTTCAGGAGAGAGGGTTGTCCAGGTCAAGTCTAGAAAGGCAGAAATCCTGGTGGGCTAGGAGTAAGGGATGGCAGTCAGAATGTAGCAGCATCTTCTATTTGTTGTACAACAGATGGTAATACTGGGATTTTGCTTGTGGCTGCTCTTGCTCTTAGGACGTTCTGTAACTTTCCTGTATGCCAAGGAAGCAATAACACTGAAACTGCATGAGATTTTTCTCGCTTATGGCTTATGCTTTAAGGGTTTAACTTTTCTGATGGAGTTGTGTGTGGTTTCTTTTTCTGTTTCATTTGACCTTCCTAGGAGATATACCAAAACCTGAAGGCTGGACTGGAGAAGCGTCACGATTCTCTCATAAAGATAGCAAAGAATTATGCAGCCTCAAGAGAAGATAAAATTGCTGAACTGCAGAAGGGACTGCTTAGAGTTCAGAGTCCTGGAAGTACTTCTTAGACCTGCCTTCATGTGTATTCCACTTCTGTTTATCTTCGTATCTGAAATCAACTTGTGCTTTGTGTGAGACGGAGGATTATTCCAAGCCAAAATCAGCTTTCTCAAAAACCATGACAGAACGTATTTAACTTTCTAGACAGATCGTGGTGTTTGTAGCTTGCTTTTTGGGGGTAAGAAAGTGCTCAGTTTAGCCTGTCTGTATGGTTTTGGCCGGCGCCTGATTTTAGCAGTGATAATGTAAGCCTTGCTAACACCTGATTGTTTGGTATTTAGACAAAATTCCACTTTTTCAAGAAATTATCTTAGCAATGTTGATGTCGGATGACCTGGCACTTTGGGCCAGCTTGAATGGACATAGTGCTCAAGATAAGGCAATAATAGCTGGTATTTTACTGCTGAGACTGAATTAGAATTAAATACTTATGGAGGTTCCGTGTAAATACCAACTTTCCTGGTCACGAATGTTGGTGACTGGTAAACCCTTAAGGGTACAACTTTAGAGGTATAATGGTGTTAATTAGATGCTAGAACTCATTTCTGCTCTGGGTGGTACTGGATCCTCATGTGTTAAGTCCATGTTTGGGTGCTTTAAAAAACAGACAAACCCCCAGACTAAATGAGTATCTGTAGCTTAACTTATGATGGCACTTAGTTTGCCACAGTGTTTTGAGAATGCTTTTCAGTTGTTTCAAGTAATGTCCATTTTTAAAGTAGATGACATAAAGATATTTAACCCTATTGCTCTGTTATGCTTTTTCTCCTCCCTGCTCTCTCAGCTGACTCTGAAATAAAACTTGGTTTGTACATTTGTAGGAATGTGAACTACTGGAGTTTTCCCCTCATGAAGTGGAGAGATTTCAAGGTGTACACAGAGCCTAAGACAAACCCTTTTCACTCACTGCAGCCCAGGCTAGCCAAAAGGTTAAAAACCCATGCTGTACCATGCTATGTATAGGCCTGTATAGCCCAGAGATTAGGAACATGCAGGGCAAAGTAACTGCAAGGTTCTGGTTTTTGCTCTCAGAGGTTTCCTGACAGCAGCTGTTGAGTAAAATAAAAGGCTGCAACTCATGGAGAAACAAAACTACTGGTTTCCAGGGACAGGTTTATGTATTTCCAGTAGGCTCTTGTGCCTTCAGAGGGGCTTGTCTAGTTGTACCCAAAGTACCTATAAGCAAAACATAACCAAAGCTATTCTTTATCCAGAGATAAGTGATTCCCAGCTGTGGAGCTACTTGCTGCCTTTCCAGAGCTAATACTCATCTTGAACCATACAGCAAGGCAGTGGTGGGAGGGGGGGCAGTTCTAGAGTGACCTGAATAGCAGTGGAGGAAGAATGGCTTTGCTAAGGCACTACAGCTCAATCTCCCTCAAGAGGGCAGTGACATTCAAAGATCTTTTTTGCTTGTTTCTTTTTGCAGTATATCTGTCTGAATGCCTATAACCTTCTGCCGAGGCCTAAATCAAGCCTGCAGAACTCCTTAATTCCACACTAGTCTTTTAAAATAAGCAAATAAATAGACAGAAAATTATTGTGAAGCTGCCAGAAGAAACTAGACGGGTTAGACTTAGTGCAGTGGGACCTATGTAGACCCTTCGAGGCCATTTGGTCCCACTGCTCTGCACTGAGCAGGGACACCCTCAGCTCCATCAGTGCTCACAGCCCATCCAGCCTGACCTTGTCTTTCTGCATTTCTGCAAGGATGGGGTTCCCACAGCTCTCTAGGCAGCCTGTGCCACTGCCTCACTGTCCCTGTTGTAATAAACTTCCTCCTTATATCCAGCCTAAATCTCCGCTCCTTTAGTTTGACACCATTTCCCCCTGTCCCATCGCAGCAGACCCTAAAGAGTCCATCCCATCTTTCTTACAGCCCCTGTAGCTACTGACAGGCTGCTCTCAGGTCTCGGCCGCGTGGTGGCGCTGTCGGTGCAGGGAGTTCAGTCTCAGGGACTACAGCTGTGTGATGCACTAAGTGGGTAAGGACGGTGCTTGTGTCTGAGGATTGGCCCTTTCTGCTGCCGAAAAAAGAGCTGGCCTGGAGAAAGGACCTAAATAAAGCTCTGTGGGAAGACCCGCATCGCTTTCTAGAGCTTAAACGGGGAAATCCCATTACTTTTTAGGGTCTGTACTGATGTCTCGCAAAGTAGAGACCAAGTTTTCAGCTCTTGTGTGATTTGGGGGATTGGATCAGGCTCCCCCATGCTTTGTTTACCACCTGATGTCATTTCTGCTTCTGTGGGTGCCCATGAACCCGAATCAGGGTTGGCTCACTGTGTTGTGTAGCTATAATGGTCTGAGATGGTCTTTGCCATCAAGTGCTGACAGCTCAAAAGGGGCAGAATGACAGGTAAGTTTCAGTGGCCCTTCTAAGCTGTCACTGATTTCACTGCCTCTGCAATTCTATGCAAGTCTGTGCTGGCAATGCTGGCTTCTCACCAGGTATTTCCCTTGATAAGAACCCACCCAACCTTGCATTCCTTGCTTTGATGCAGTTGCCTGACCCTACTGCAAATGCTAAGCCCGCTTCTAGGGATTGTATGTTGTTTGTTAAGTTTGATCCTGTTTTCTATATGGGGAAACTTCAGGGCAGAGTCATTGCAACTTGGGAGGCAGCACCTGCAGTGCCCAAAGTGAGATGGGTCCTTGCAGATGCTAAAACACAATGGGCTGGATTCACATCCCTCACGCTGGGAGAAGGGAGGTTGTAGATGTGGTTTCTCCTTGGATGAAGCCCAGAAAGGAGGCCAGTGTTTGTGGGAAATAAAGTCCCTGCAAACAAAAGCAGGGAAAACCCAGTTTATGTTGAGGTTTCCATAGCAATGCAATACTTTTCCTGGAAATCTCAAATGATGAGATGTAATCTATGTGCTGTTTAACTCTTGCGTGCAAAGCAGTCTCCTTTCTCAGCTTGCCTGCAGCCCTTCCTTGCATCCTTCCCCCAGCAATGAGTGCTCTGCCACTGCCTGAAGGTTCCTGTAGGTGTTTGGAGGGTTCATCAATACATCCTGACTTCACTTTGCATCTAGCAGGGCCTCAGTTAAAGGGAATGAGCACCCACAGGAGCTGGGTGCGATGCAGGGTGTTGGTACAAGCCAGTACTATTGCCATGAGCTTGATGTTACTGTGGCCGGCTGATGAATTTGCAAGCAGGATGTGGTGCTAAGCTGATGGCAGCATCTCAGAGCTCCCATCTGATGGCAACGACTGGTTAAAAACCAGTAGGCCATGTATATGTGAGCAGATAGGAAGCAGTGCTTAAACCATCACCTCTTACTGAGCCACCCCCACGTCTCCCACCTCCTCTCCTTCCTAACAGCCACCTGTTCAACTCCTGACCTGTTTGTAAAGCTCTGCACGCCATCTATCAGAGGGATACGCGCTTACTGGCTTCTGTTCCGTGGGCATTAAGTAAATTATTTCTTTAAGATCATATGGCAGATCTATAATTAATTAAACCCTCCATGATATTAGCGCGAAATAATTTAGCCTTTCTACAAAGGTAAATGTAATTTGCCGATCTGGTATTTGGAAGAATGCTTTCCCCCAAAATCAATTCCTTTAGTTTCCAGAGAATAGAAATGAGAAGCAATCTCATTTTAATTATATCTCTTTATTGCTAACAAAGGAATGATTTATGCAATTAAATTAACTGGCTAGAAAATTATTCTCAGCTGGGCTGTCCTAATTCTTTGCTTTCTGAATTGCAGGCTCTTACACTTGGCTATGTAGATTAATTTTTCTGATATGCAAACAATGCTCCTTGTGTTCATTCCGAACGTTTCCTTATTCACGGCTCCCATTTGCTTGGTGTCAATGACACGAGTAACGTTTGTGTGCTGCTCAACTCCAATTCAGGCCTCTTTTTCCTCTTTAATGTAGAAAGATGGGGAGGAGGGGGGGAATCTTTTGAACCTCCTGATTGCCATTGCAGAGCAAGATTGTGGAGCTCTCTTATCTATTGCTGCGGAACAAGAGCTGCAAAGATGTCAGAGGATGCAGACTTCAGAAGGGGAAATGCAGAGGAGACAGGTGTATTTGCAGCTGCTGTTAGGAAAGTTCTTTATGCACATCTTCCTGTAGCTGGGTGAAAAGCTGAAACAGAAGGGAGAAATCTGCCTTGTGTTGTATGCAGGCTTAAGCAGGGAAGGGATTAGCTTGTGGTGGCTGGCCAGAATGCTGGCAGGGGAACATTTGGGCTGAGAGGGGGAAAATAACTGAGTAAAAAGACATTGTGAGCGTGTGCCAACACAGCCTGACATCTTCTGAATGGGGCACTGGTGTAATCTGCTGGTTTAAAACAGCAGCGAACATATTGTGGAGCACGTGTTAGCTCTGGCTGAGCTGTCCTGCATCAGGAAAGATGAGTCAGCTGGTTGGTGTGTGCCATGCTGGCACTCCCAGGCTGCCATCAGATGGTTTTGAGATAGGGGGGTGGGGAGTGAAGACAAGTTCTTTTGTCTGGGTTAGTGTATGGGGCTCTGGGTGTGGGAAGGTCTACTGGGGGCTCAAGGGGTCTGTGCTGCTGGAAAGGGGGGACTGAGCTATGGATGGGATGGGAGAGTGCTCTCAGACTTGTTCCTTTGAGCAGAGGTCGCTCATGGCGATTCCCCAGGTTGGTAACTGCTGGGTGGGTGTTGGTGTTACCCTTGAGGGATGCCCCTGCAGGGAGGGAGCATAGGAAGAACTGTTCTCAAAGTACCTGTGCTGAGTGCTGCTCTGAGTGCCTTGCCTTGTATAGGAATGTGTAGCTTCGTGTGTGTAGCAAATGGACAGACCAATGCAATGGGAAAGGTGTTACAACAGAGATGTGATGACAGAAAGGTGCTATAAGGGAAAGGAAGAAGATTGCTCACCCATATCAGAAGATTCCAGGTTTGCAGGGGAAAGCTTCACCAAGGAGGGATATCCAGAAAGAGATCCTTCTCCTATGGCAGTCAGCCCTTAAATAAGGTCTAAGGGAGGTGGAGCCAAGCTTCACCCCTTGCAGTCACCCAGCTGCATTGCCTTCACCTGTGCTCCCAGGGCTGACTGGGTTGTTTCCCCAGGTGCTCAGTCAGTGGTTCAGGCTGGGACTCAGCAGTTCACATGGAATGTGTTTGAGGACCCTGATAGGGGCCAGTTCACCCCCAGCCTGTGGGTCAGACTTTGAGCTCAGGTGATCTAGATGAACTGAAGGAATGGTTGGAAGTCAATAAGATGAAATTCAGGCTAAAAGCTGCCTTTATGGAGAAGAAGGGACTGGGGTTACCTCCAGATCATCTGATAGAATTAATCACCTCTCCATGGACTGGTTCTCAAATGCATCAGGATTTAATTTCACGCTGAGTGATATCCAGATAAAATGTTGTCTTTGGCAGTTGTAGGGAGCTGTTGGGTCAGGGCTTAAGCTGGTGATTGAGCACCACGTGAGGGGCTGTGGCTGGCCCAGCAAGTACAAGTAGAATGTTTGCACCAGTGCTCCCCACAGAACCAGAAGGGGGTGGACCCAGGGGGAAGCCCCCTAGGCTCATTTAAGGGCAAGCTAACAAAGGGAGAGCATCTCTTGGACCTGGGCTGCTTCCTGCATCTATCTCTGCTTGGATTCTCTTCCTGACTCTTGTGAAGCAATGTGCATCTGAAATCAAGATATGGCTGTGTTTTCTACCTCATCCTCCATATCACCATTTGTTGCAGGATGAAAGGCAGGCAAGTTGATGGGACACAACCCGCTTGTGGTAAATCCATGCTTTCTGTTAGCAGCCACCCCTTGTCCATTCTTGTCCAAGTAAAGCAGTGCTGCATAGGAATCTCCCACCCAGGTTGGGCAGTGAGCTGGGCTCTTCCACCTCCCTGCTGCAGGCAGATTAACCCTCCTTTGTGCTCTTCCTCCTCTGAACCAACTCCTTCTACAAGAACATTGGTGTTTAGGTCTGTCTTATCCCAGAGTTGGCTGCCCTATTGATTCTAAAGGGCTCCTGCAACGTTGAAACTATGCAAATAACAATAATAATTATTACTACTGGAAATAATGGGAGCAGCATGGGATTTCTTTGGGTATTTTTTTCTTCCATTAGATTTCTCTGTCCTCTGCAGATGCCACTTTAATGCAAATCAAACTTTGCGGCTCGCGTTACCTATTGAAAAATAGTTTCAATTAGAAATTCAATTACACTGTCTTGGGGGGATGGATCTGACAGTTTCTTTGAATTTGGTGTGTTATAGAAGGCTCCGAAGTGCCATAAATCTGCTAATTGATTTCTGTACCTGTAATGTTTGATTAGGTGTATTTTATTGTCTTCTTGGTTTTAATTAACCCCAGGCTTGTCAAAATGCTTCCACATACAAAGGAGATATGATGAACTGAGATAAACTCCATTAACAGCGGCTGACTTTTGTCAGTAATTGCTATCAGGCATAAGAGTTATTAGAAATTATCGCAGACAAAAAGAAAACTGTACTTTTGGTAACAACTTTTATGGGTTGCTATAAATCCGCTGATCGCCCCCCTACACGCGGGAGATAAGCAGCGGTGAATGACAAGGGGTCTGGAGGAAAATCCATCATTTCTTAGCTGCCTTATAAATATTAAGGGTGACAAAATGGGAAGAGTTATGAAAGTCTGAGCGCTGGAAATTGAATGGATGCTAATGTGCCTAAACTTGTCCCCATTAGAGATGGCGAGGGCCGTGGAGACAAGGGCACCGCTGCCCTGCAAAGCTCCTGTGTTTTAGTGCAGCAGAGCATGTTATCTCAATGGCAGAGCTGAGACAGGCTGATGGGATACTGAGCTTTGCAATGCTGCGTGCTGTTTGTATGGTCTGCTTTGGGGGAGGTGGTGGCAAACCTGGTCTCTTAGGTAAACTAGGGAAGAAGAGCTTGAATCCTTGTTTTTAGTGATGTATCTAGCCATAGAGACCTTGTTTGTCTAACATCTTCAGGCAGTAATAAATATGAACACAAGTGGAATAATCAGTGTGTTATTAGCTGACTTGCAGCCTCGTGGACGTGAACCTGTTGGAGCACATCCAGAGAAGGGCCATGAAAATGATCCAAGGGATGGAGCAGCTCCCTATGAGGATGGGCTGAGAGCTGGGACTGTTCAGCATGGAGAGGAGAAGGCTCCAGGGAAACGTGGGAGTGGCATTCCCTTATCTAAAGGGCGGCTGTAAGAAGGATGGGGACAGAGTCTTTAGCAGAGCCTGCTGTGATAGGATGAGGGGATATGGTTTCAAACTAAAAGGGGGGACATTTAGATTGGATGTAAGCAAGTAGTTAATTCCAATAAAAGCAGTGAGGCAGTGGTTGCCCAGAGAGCTGTGGGTGCCATCCCTGCAGGCAGCCAAGGTCAGGCTGGATGGGCAGTGAGCACTGATGGAGCTGGGGGTGTCCCTGCTCAGTGCAGGGAGTGGGATCAGATGGCCTTGAAGGGTCCCCTCCAACTCAAACGACTGGGATTCACCTGCTGTGAATCTATGTCCTTGTCTGGTCTCTGGACCCTAAGTTTGCTGGTTTGCTGGTGGGATGCTGGTTTGGCCATAGTTCTGCACAATCCCTTCCATATCAGAGCAGACAATAAACCTTGTGAAAGGACACTCTTGTCAGCAGTAACTTTATAGCTGCTTAATAGATCTGTCTTAAGCAAAGTTCCCTCTGATCTTCATTGTCCTTGTGGCTTTTTTGAGGAGCTCTACGGTGACTTAGCAACATCCTGTGTGTCTGTGCATAAAAAAGGGGGGAGTGGAGCCTTCTAGAGGTCACTGGAAGCCCTAAAAGCTGTTTGCTCTGACGCTGTTAGGATATGTGCTGTGTTATTTATATCCTTTGGTGCTTGAAACGGCTCTGGAGCTTGTGAGGTGTGAGATTGCCACTTTGCAGCATTAGTTTCACCTGAAACAGACCTTCAAATGCTGGTGGCTTTTTGGAGCAGTCGTTTTTCTTCTTGAGCACTGCAGCATCTGAGTGGTTGGTGTAGATGTACGGCTGCATATGGGTGTGCTGAGATGAAGGGGTGCATCCCAGCAAGGGAAAAGCTCCTCCTGCTGATTCTTACGGAAGAGGCAAGAAGCCTCAGCCCCTGCTTGCTGAGCTTCATTCCAAGGCAGGGGTCACCTGGAGGTGCCCTGCAGCAGGCCAGCTTCCTAAGGACCATGTGGATCAAAGTGAGCACTCAGTTGGCTTTTGCAGCCCTAGCTGTAGGTATTGCCATGTGGTTTCCTATGGAGCTCTCTGGAAGGATGCTCTGTGGTAGCTGAGGGCTGTGATCTGGCTTGATGCTTTATGGGTTATCAAGAAGAGTCCTGGACATCCCATAACGTGCAATCTGGGAACGTGAGCTGAGAGCAGCAGAGGTAGCTATGGATGCCCTGTGTTGAGACAGGTCTTTCAGCCTTGATGTTTTGAAAGCACTTCTGTGCTCCTGACAGTTCAGACAGATATGCTGTGCGCTATCTGAGCACTGCACCGCTGCCTTGCAACTCTCATACGGCACTTGTTAGCTCCCCTCGCCTTCGGGGGCAGTTGGTGTGTTTAGTAGTACATCCATCTTTCTGTTTGTCTTGGTTCTATGGCTCTGTTTAAGAGTTTCCATGCGAGTCTCGCATGTGTGAGTGCACATATATCTATATTCCCTCTTGGGGTATGTTGAAAACAATCCATTTAGAAGCCAGGTGTCCTTGTCTCTCTTGGCATCTGGTTAAATATCAGTGAAGTTGGAGAAGGTAAATCCTGGGCTGCTTAAACAACGGTTTGGGCTGCGAAGCCCTTAGCTCCATCTGATGAGATTTGAAGGTCACGGCGGTTGCCTGCGTGTGAAGGATGTGTCCTTATTCCCCCTGGATAAAACAGACCGAAGCGATCCATTTTAAAGGGTCCCCGAGCGGAGCTGGGAAGCGATGTGTGCTTCAGCCCGCTGAGACCAGAGGTCGCTGTTGAACTGGAAATGGAGAGCCCTTCTTTTTTATTCCAGAACCACTTTCTCTCCATTGTGTCCCTCTCTTAACCTGGTCCGTTAATAGTTCGGGTTTATTTCCTTAAAGAAAAAGATTGTTCTCCCAAGATCATGGACTGTGTAGAGTCTGGCAAATGAGAGGCTGAACAGGTGCAGCTGGAGGAAGAGCTGTGCTGGTGTAAGGGTGAAAGAGTCATGGTCTTATAGGTGATGGGATCTCCCTTCTGCCTGCGAGCTGGGAAGAATGAAGTGGGGCAGAATGAGACGTGCTCTTGGGCAGCACTCCTTATGAAATGAAGATGCTGCAGGAAAGGAGCACAGATGGGAGCAGAGCCCACTGGCTGCATTCAGGTGGGCCGTGCAGTGTTTTTCAGTGTTGGGGTACAAACAGCTGTCTCTGTTCCACTCCAAGTTGGCTTAAAAATGCTCGGTTCCCTTTCTGAATCTCTGTAATATCCCATAGGTCATAATTTGTCTGCAGCAAGTAGCGCAGGTAAATTAGCATCTTATGTCAGCATTCCTTACTGCTTGAAAATACCTTGGCTTTTAATTAAATTGCTTCTCTCTAGAGGAAAAGCAAATGAGAGCATCCAGCAGCGATGATGGACACTTGTTCTCTTCTTCAGGAGAATGCTAAAGCCATCCTGCTGCCTGGGCTTGGCCAGGTGGGACATGCATGGCAGCAAGAGCTTAGGAAGCAAATTGTGCACCCCCCCCCCTTCCCTCCCTCCCATACACACCCTTTGATTCAGTATTCACAGCATACTGATGTGCAGCCACATGTTCTCAATCGATTTACTATAGCCAATACTTATTAATAATAGATGTGAAACAGACAAGATGGGAGCCTTCTGATGTTGTAGATAAATATGGATCCGTTCACTCCCCCAAAATCTGCAGTCTGTTCTCAGGGGAGCCACAAATCCTTACTTATGTAATCTTAGTCTTTTGACTGGACTTGTAGAATTAATGTTTGTATTGGCAGAATGAGGTCTTTCATTAGTCCTGCTATTCTGGTGCAGGTGGGGAATAAATAGCGTACCATAGGGCTAGATCAATGTGATGTGGTTATTTTGGCAACCCCCTGCTGCTGGCAGTGCAGTGTGGCTGTCATGGATGCTGTTACCCAGGTTAGTATGGAGCTCTATGTTGGGTTGTGTAGGGAGCAGGGTGGCATCTTCAATAATATGCAGCATCCTGCAGTGTTGCTACCCGAAAGGTCTGAGTTAATGATCCAGTTGACTTGCAAGTCAGCTGCGTGTCAATAGGAATTAATATTCACTGATGAGCCAGTGAGAGATTAGCTGTGGTCATCAGGAGGAGGAGGCACCTTTCTTTGGTACAACAGGCTGACTTATGGCTGGAAGCTGGTGGCCCTCCCTGCAGTAGGATGCTGTATGGAGGGCACTGCTGCTCGTAAACTGGCTGCTTAAGCTGTGTTTAACCCAAAGAACCGTTGTGTCCATTGTCTGCTGGATGCATGGATGGGTATTGGCTGGCTGAGGGCAGTATCTTGACCAACTGTAGGGTGACTTTTAGAGGTCTCTGCTTTTAAAGGTGTGGGTTTTTTGCCTTCTTTGGGCCGGATTGTGCTGAGCTGCACCTGAGACAGGCAGTTCCCCACTGACCCCGGGAATCCCAGAGATGCATCATCCCTGGGTGTGTTTTAGCAGCGTGTTCCATCTCTTCATCCTGCTGCTCAGCATTAGCAGGGACTGGGTGTGGGTGCAAATAGGCACATGGCAAGTCCTGAATCAAGGCTGCTGGCCCTGCTTTCTACTCTCCGGGCCCTGTGAGGGGATGTTGCAACATCCCCAGGCTATCCCTCTCCTGTGACTTCTTTCTTGTACATCCAGTATTTAGCAAAATTCCTCTAACAGCCTTTATGGTCTTAGCCCAATTTCTTTCAAAAGTGCCATATGCTGTGAGCTTTGGGGAGGGATTAAGAGCATGAGAAGTCTGCACTTGTAAATCCCATGGAAAGGCGACATGGCAATCTGAGTGCCTGCAGGCAAGGAAGAAGAGAGGGATCTCACTGCTGCTTTGGTTTTGGGGCAGAAAGACTTGCACCCTTCCCAAGCTTCAGGCTGCCTCCTTCAGCAAGGATTTTATCCTGATTAGAGGGAAAGCGAGGGGAATCTCATTTGCTGTTTAGTTGTCTTATCGTGTGATGCTCCAAGAGGGCTTCTAACATTGCAAAGAAATAATGAGGCCATGTAGAAGATGAATTCCAAAGGAAAGCCAGGTGCTGTGGAGAGTGACTCGAGCCTCCTGCTGAGTATCCAGTTTTTTCCACTTCAGCATGAGATCTGTCCCAGTCATTAGGGAGACTTCTGTGGGGGGGAGGGTGAGCCAGCCAAGTGCTTTCTTTTGTATCACCATACTGACATGTCATTGGAGGTTTGTGCATTAAGCCCTTGATGCTAGAGGTCAAAGTGGATGAGGGTTCGACAGATTCAGAGACAACCTCCCTGGGAATTTGGGATCCTGGAATTCAGCACAGCACTGAAATCTGTGGGTGCTCGTGGAGCAGGGCATCCACTCCAGCATGTGAGGCTGTAATGCCTGCTCCCCAGTGATGCCCTGTCTGGATCAGGAGAAGGAGCAGTGGTCAGAATGCCTCCATCTGGGTGAGAATCTGTCTTTGTGGCTCTGGGAAGACTTCTTGCACTGAAGCTGAAATAGCAGCAGACAAGCATTTCTTAGTTATGCACAGGGGAGCAGTGCAGAGTGTGTAAATTAAAACGGGAAGCACTTTTTCCTCATGTGAAACACCTGATCTTTGCTCTTGTGGTTTTGGTAGCCCTTTGCAGGGAGTGGTGCATCACAGCACTGGGGTGGTGAATGAGGAGGGCTGCAGAATGTGTTTATTTTGCATTTAGAGAGGGCTTTGCTGTGCTTTATCCTTTAACCGCAGCCTGCAGTGATGGAAGCAGTTCTGAGAAGCAGGATCCTGGGGTCAATTAGTGAATGAGCAGGGATAAGAAAATGGAGGTTGGAAAAAGAGTCAAAGATATTTACAGCTTGCACGGCCTTCCTTCCCTCTCCTGGTGCTTTATTTTTAATGGCTTGCTGCTTTTACCTCTCTTTGTTTAATGAATGTGTTGCTGAGTTATTGGAAGCACAAACTGCATCCAAAAGCAGGACACTCAGGGTTTATTATATTCATATAACTCAAAAACAGCCAAATTGATTTTTATTTTTTTTTCTTTTTCCTTTCTCTCTCCATCTCATCTTTAAATCTTTTGCAGTAGGGACAGATATGAGACTGACAGCACTGGAGATGGAGAAGCCATGTGTAGGTAACGAACCTCTCTGTGCCCTATGCCTGCTTTGCTTTCAGCCACCTTTCCTTGGAGCTTGGTGCAAATCCAGCCCTTGGCTGCCTGCTTCATGTCCCACTCCCTGCTGCTGCTACTGGGCTGCTCTTTCCCACCCAGTTCCCAGCAGGGCTTCAAGCTGGTGCCATTGCCTGCTCTCATATGGCTAGGCACTGGGGGAAGCAGATAGCTCGAGTCCTTGTAGCACAGAGAGGGAGCTGGAAGCTCTGCAAAGGTGGCTGGAGCCCACAGGGCTGCAGGGCCCCTTGCTGCAGGAGATGAGCAGCTCTGCCTTCGTGTCACCCTGCTGCTTTTTCCTCCTGTGCTCTCTGCTTACCCAAGAGAGCAGGGCTGTGCCTGGGAGGGTCTGCTGGGCTTTTGTTTGGTGGGAGGTTGATGGCAGGAGGCTCTTCCTGGTATGATAGCCTATTTGTATGAAAGGCTACTTGATTCTCAGTCTTGCTCCTGTATGTTTGGGAGGGACCAATGAGCAATGCTTTGCCCTCCTCTGTGGAGTGGGGTTTCTCAGCTCTCTAGGCTGGCTGTTCTCATGCAATACGTTTCCTAGTGGATGCAGCAACCCCACCTGTCTGGTGGGCATCCTGTAGGCGTCTCTGTACATTGCAGGGGAGTTGGACCGGTTTGGGACTCCCTTCCAACTCAATCGATTCTGTAATGGAAGCATCGCTCCAGGGGTATCCCCACGTTGTCCTCCAGGATGGAAAAGGAAGGGGAGGAGAAAACCAAGAGCAAAGGAGATGTTCTTTCCCGAAGGGAAATAAAGGACCTCACCCTCAGTTGCGAGACAGCGAGAGGTTTTCATCTCAGCCCTGGTTAATGAGAGCATTTTGATCTACAATAGTTGACTGCAGAAAGAGCCTCCCTGGTAAAGGGGGAAGGGACATCCTGGGGGAGAGGGTCGCTGAATATGCATGGCCCCGGGTCTCTTTGTTTAGCTGATATCTGACTATATTTATTCTTCTAGATTACACATTCTGACTGCGGAACAAAGGGCTGGCAGGAGCTGCTCTCTTGTGCTTAATAATTTGAGTGAATTTACATTTCAATGCAGCCCTGCGCCACTTCCCACCCCCCATGGAAAGAGCAGAATTTCCCTGTTGTGGGGAAGAAGGGGGTGGGGGGGGGCTAACCGAAACTCCCACCCCGATGGCCAGGCTGGGAGATTTACTGATGTTCTGCTCTGAATTTATTCCTGGTGAATCCTGTGCTCTTCTGTGTGCCCACCCGCCCGGTGCAAAGATGTGGCAGGGAAGCAAACCTTCCTTCGCTGCTCGCTCAGATCCTCCCTGCTGAGTGCTGTGATTCAGCCTCAAGTAATTAACCATCCGCAGTACAGCAAGTACCTGGCTAGGCAGGAGTGTGAAAACACATCTACACCTAATGGGGAGCTGGATGGAAGGTTTCCAGTTTGAATGACACGCGGGAAGCTGCGAAGTGACAAAGATAGAGTTAGCCATCGCCAAAACTCCTCTAACATACTCTGCTTTCCATGCAGTGTCCTTTGCATGCAGCTTTGGGGCCCGAAGGTGCTGAAAAAAATCGTGTGCTGAGTCAGCATTGGGTCACAGGGGGGTCTGGAGGTGGAGAAGTTTCTCACTTCTGTTTGACCAGGTTTGGATCTCTGCCTGCAGTGAGAGGTTTGAGCCCATCTCTTGTTTCTGAGCTGGATTCTACCTGTTCTGCATCCTCTGGTTTATCTGCAATGACAGAACAAGGGGAAATGGCTTTAAACTGAAAGAGGGTAGATTTGGAGTGGATATCAGGAAGAAGTTCTTCACTGTGGAGGTGGGGAGACACAGGAACAGGTTGCCCAGAGAGGTTGTGGATGCCCCATCCCTGGCAGCATCCAAGGCCAGGCCGGATGGGGCTGTGAGCAACCTGGACTGGTGGGAAGTATCCCTGCATATAGCAGGGATTTGGAACTAGATGGCCTTAAAGGTCCCTTCCAACCCAAACCACTCTATACAAGTGTGGCTCTATGTCTTGGTGTAGGATCCTGGGCCATGTACACACCAGTGTCCTCTGCTAGCTGCTAGCCAGCCCTTCCAGAGCCACAGTGCTGTGGTTTAATAGTAGCACAGTTCCACATCAACTCACATGGCATAAGATGAAATGGGTTCCCACAGCTCTAGAGACTGAAGAGCAGGTCAGCATGGATGGAGCAGCCTCAGGTGGGTGAGTCCAGCAGCCTCTCCTACAAACTTGATTCATTTCCTTGGGGCACTCAGTGTGCTTTTGTTTAGAATCCTGTCCTTGCCTTCTCTTTCCTTCTTTTGAGTCTACATGAGGACACACGAGCGCAGCGGGGCTCCATGGAGCTTCAGTCTAAAGGGTAAATCAGTGGGTGGTTGTCAGTAATTGTCTCAAACACTTGCTGGAACAAGGAAATGTGTTTTAATGGATAAATATATACGCTTATTCTTTCATTTGTATTGCACTGTGTGCAGGCAGGAGCAGAGATACGGCTGTATGTTACGTATCACACATATACACAGTCTGTGCTATATGTCAACGCAATGCAGCATTGAAACAAGGTTTTTCGCTCCTCTTAATTACCTAATTATATTGATTTTTCTCTCTTTTTTTTTAACGTTCTGTACGTCTTGGTTTTATCTGAACTTTACAGAAGGTGTAAGCAACGCACATCTTGTCACATCCCATTTTCACACTAGCGCTGTTGCTGTATGAACCATTGCTGGAAATAAAACACGACTAGAATAGTCAGCCATCTGTCTGGAAAGCACATGCGGTCCCAGATGGCAGTTTCTCTCCCGCTCGCTGGTAGCAAAGTCCTCTGTCTAAGGAACACAGCAGAAATGTGTAACAATTCAGAGGGGATATGTCTAATGTGCAGCCCTCCCCCCACGCTGGGGCTGAGGGCCCTCCAGCAATGGAAGAGGAGGGAAACTTTGAGCACTGAGCCTGTCCCTAAGGGGGGGCAGGTGTTGGGCTCCTGCAGAGCGGAGAGAGCAGCATCTATCTGCTCACTGTGCTGTTCTGTCTAGGGATGAGCTGACTGAGAGGTCAGGATGGGCTCTGAGCACCTGATGGAGCTGTAGATAACCCCATTGGTTGTAGGGGAGTTGGGCTGGATGACCTTTAAAGGTCCTTTCTAACTCTAAGAAGTCAGTGACCACACTAAGCACCTTTAACTTGCCCATATGCTTTTCCTGTGGAGAAATCCTTCCAGGCTGTGGATGAGCAGATGTCTCTGTGCCTGCTAAGATGTCAGGTCTGTGGCACCAATAGCTGGCTGGGCTTTCTATTCTGGCCACTGGCACAACAGGGAGAGCACGAGCTCTGCAGCGCAGGAGGAGGGCAAAGTGCAGGGATGGAGGAGTAGGAGGTTAGTAGGGCCTGTGTGATGTATGCAGTTATGTCACAGGGCATGATAGGGAATGGGAAGGTTTTGCTTTGTTTCTTTACACATGCTGAAACTCATTATCTGTCCAAGTTTTGCCTTGAGTGCACAAGGTGGTGGACAAGAGATGACTAAAGGGAGGTGCTTAGGAAGTACAGAGCAACACAAGTATGTGCTTGCATCCCAGAAGGCCAATAGCATCTTGGGCTGCATCAATGGAGGGGTGGCACAGGGGAGGGGGGGGATTGTCCACCTCTGCTCTGCTCCTGTGAGGCCCTTTTATGAGTACTGCATCCAGGGCTGGGGCCCCTGAACACAAGAGATGCGGAGCCTTTGGATGGGTCCACAGGAGGGCCATGAGGATGGATGATAAAGGGCTGCCCATGCTCTAAGCCTTCTATTCTGGGCTAGAAGGCTGGAAGCCCTGTCTGGGGCTTTTCCTTGGGCATCTCCCCAGTGTAGGTGGGATATGGCTCTCCTGGGTTGGCTGATGTCTGTCCCAGCTTAGTCAGCCACCAGCAAGAAGGTCGTTACCGCATGGCCCTGCTCGGCAAAGCAGGGAAGCCCGTCTCTATTTGTCACCGAGCGTCAGGGCCTTGGAGGTGAATCAGATGCACTGTATTAATAGATCTAATCATCGCAAGCCTTGGTTGTGCCGTATGTAGCAATCTGTTTCCTGGCTGACAGTGCGCTCGCTGCTAGCAGGAGGGAGAGGCAGGGGAAGAAGTATGGCCCATCCGCAGCTCTGCAGGGCAGGACCTTGAAGGTGGCTGAGCTGGGTGTCTCTTTGCACATGGGGTGGGTGAAATGCTGGCCTGGTGGTCATCAGTGGCACATCTACCAGTGGGAGCAGATCACAGCCCTGCAAGGCTTTGAGGTTTTATTTACCCTGCTGGCAACCCCTTAGTGTGCATTTGTCTTTCCTAGCATTGGTAGTTTGTGCCACTGCTGGTCTGTTTTCTGATTGGCTTCAGATCTATAGGGAGCACTCGCTGGCATCACATTAATTGAGCCTTATGCTTAGAGCCCTCGTGCTATTGATTGTAACTGTAACTTCAGCTGGAATTTGGGAAGCACTTACTTGAAGTCTGAAAAATGAGAGGAAAGCAGGATGCTGGGTGATTGGGTTGACTTCATTTCCAGCAGATTACACTGTAATAATTGCGTACGTTCAATCTACTTTAGTTACTCGTCCTTCTAGTAAAAGTACCAGGAACCAAAAGCCCCATGAGATGCAGATCTGCCTTTGGGGTGCAGGGAGGACAGAGGTGTTTTGGGGTGAAGAGGAATGAGAAGGGGGCAGCCGGAGGGGTGGCTGGAAGCTTCTTATGTGTCCTGTTCCCTGACAACCAATGATGCTGTGGGTCAGTGGGCCCTATGGGCTGGCAGTGGACACCCTGTGGTTTTGGGGTAACCTTGGTGTGATAGCACACGGCTCATGTTTTCTTCTGATGTACAGCCTTGCATTATCACTCTTGCTGGGGGTGAAGCATCCGAAATGCATTGAGGCTGCTTTGGCTGTCAAAGCCCTCGGCTTTTTTTGCAGAGCTCTTTGTGGAGGGGCCCTGCTTGCTCATGGCTCCAAGTTTACTGTGTCTTCCCACCTTCCTCCATGCCACGCTGGGGCGTTTTAGGACTCAATTACCTGGCAAAATCTGCTCTCAAATTCATTTATTACTTTTTACAAAGCTTTTACCCCCTACCCCCCCCTTTTATTTTTAAAGACGCTGTTGAAGTGCACTCCTTAGAATTCATGGTGGATTTCCTCTGCCTGCCTCTGTCACCCAATTTAAATACACAACAGTAAGAGGGGTTGAATGCCACTGTGTTAACATGGTGCCAGAGACCTCAGTGAGGTTGTTTGTTAAAAGCAAATTGTACCTGTTAAGGGGCTGGGAAGGGGAGCACAGCTGCTGTTAACTGCTTTACCAAATTGACTCTGACTCATTCGTTTCAAATGAAAATTGAAATGCTTTTGACTTCTTCTTTTTCTTTTCTCTCTCTCTCTCTCTCTCTCTTTTTTTTTTTTATCCTTCCAGTAGCAAATTTGCTTTACTTAACGCTAAGTGGGGATCATTTCTTGTGATTACTGAAAAATGCATCATAACTTTTGATTACGCTGCTATTAAGGATGCAGAATGGCAATCGTTGCTCACGGAGAGAGAGGAGGAAATGCTGCTGGAAGAGCTGGTGTGTAACCCTTTGCTGTAACCCTTTGCTATGCTGAATGCTGCAAAGATGTCACTGCTGTAGGGCTGGGGCTGATGGGGCAGAACCTGAGTGTCTGGCAGCAAGGCAGGGGATTCTGGAGGCTGACTGCTGGGGTACCTGCTTCTTTATGGCTCCTTACCAAGGGCTCGCTGCTTTCACTGTCCATTTGCAGCTCTCACAGGGCACTGCCTGCCTTCTGCCAGTGCTTCAGTCCTGGTTTCTCACTGGGAACTACGTTTCCCAGAGTTCCTACCCTTAAAGGACTGAAGCACTGTAACAGTGCTGAGCAGACTCCAAGGAGGCATGACAAGAAGCGAGGCTGCATGTAATTAGATAGTAAGCAGAGGAGAACAGCCATCACAGATACAACAGGACTATCTTAAAAGTGAGAGAAACCATTTCTTTTGCTGCTGCAGTTCTCATTGCTCTGGGGAATGCTGCAGCCAGCTGCAAACAGCTGCTTCTTCCTCCTGCCTTGATATAGCAGTGGTGTTAGTGGGAGTGAAAGCGTGGTCTCAGGAGTTAGCTAGTCTGTGCTGGGAAGGGAGCCCTGTTAGGCTCTCAACAGACTCAGGACAGTGCTTCTGCCCTTACAGTGCTCTACACAGAATGTTTAAGGTTAGAAGAGACCTCTTAACCATCCTGCTATAAGCTTCCTGCTCGAACATAGCGTCAGCAAGGCTGGAAGTGCTGGGTATGCATCAAGGATACAAGCTGCAGAGCTAAGGAATGAGCATGAGAGCTATTAGCATTGATGAGATGGGCAATGGCTTCTGCAGGGAGCTGTGGCTTCTGCTTTTTCTTTCTCCTCTCTGCTCCAAACCAAGCTAGATGGCAGATAGGCTTGGCTGGTCCATACAGTGAAATCTGGTTGCACAATGGAGCCTGCTTATAAAGCCTGGGCAGATGTTTTAATTGGCTCCTTAGCTCTGAAGCTCTCAGTGCAACTTAGCAGCTCACTGCTAAGCTTCATCTCCAGCTGGAAGGGGCCTAAACCATGGATGGGTACAGCTGTGTCATGCGAGGATGGGGATCCTTGTGGCCAGAGGCTGTAGCTTGGCCACCCAGTCTCAGCCTTCCCGGACATTTATATTATGCATACTTATATATCCACATATATATGTACATATATATATAAGGTGTGTGTGTATATATATATATATTGCTGGCAGCTGAGATAAAAGGATATAATGAAAATGTAAACGAAAAACTTTACACCAGGCATGGCCTGACAGAGGGAAGATTGATATCCCATGATGCTTTGTCTTGATGAGACAATGAAAAATAACCACCACGGCAGCTGTGTCAATATCAGACTTGGTAATGCACCACTAGCTGTGGGTTTTTATTTAATCCGCTTTGCTTTAAGATGATAACGGTTGTTACTTTTCAATGCCTGTCTGTCAGCACCCTGGCATTGCAATATTCCTCCGCAGCTTTGCGAGCGGGTTTCATTTATTTTAAAATACCATTTCACACACTGCTGACTTTTAACAGTGTTCCATGTGAGTTTGGGAGATTGAATAGTGACAGAAACAACACTTTTTATGAGAATACAGAATATTAAAAATGGGGCACAATATACAGATGGCAGTTTTCACTACAGCTTGTTTCTTCCCCCCCACCCCCCCAACCTGCTCCTGCTACTCAGCTTCCCACTGAATGCATTTGTAGTAACACCATAAATGTCACTTTCACTGACTGCCTTTTGGCATTTTATTTAAATGGGAATGCAGCTCTTGTTGCTGCTGCTGCCACTGCATTGAGGCTGTGTTTTGCAGGAGTGCACAGTCCTCCTGCATCCAGCACATCTCGTAGTGCCAGAAGAGCAGCTCCAGCTGTGGGATGCTGCACATCTGTATGTGCAAACCTGCCTCTCTCTGGTTGGACTGGGATGGTTGCTATAAGCCAGCCAAGTGTGCTCGCCACTCGGTGAGATACTTTTCTCTCTACTCAGCTCCTCTTAGGCTCGCATCTTGCCAGCGAAACACAAAGTCATTTGCTGAAGCGATGGCACCAAGAGGCGGATGAGATCTGCAGTTGGTAACTGCTGCTTTTAACACCCGGGGCTCTTTTGACTGTTTTCTGCCTAGAATCTGGTTGTTTGCTCTAGCTCCGTTGCTGTGGTGTTGAAGGAACCCTGTTCCCTCCAGGCTTCCTGGGGCTGTTAGCATTAAGTGCTGCAGCCACCCTGCGAGTCTCTGCAGGCCTTACGCAGCCATGTGCAGCTCCAAGGCTTTGGTGTATGGAGAGCTGTGATGGGTGACAGTCCTTGGCAGTCCCAATCCACCTCCTGTCACGGGGCTGTGGATAACTGCTGTTCTATGAATGCTTTTCCTGAAAAAGCAGAAGGGAATGGGGTATGTTGAGGTCTTGCTCTGCTTTTTCCCATCCAAAATGCTTGTCTGGGTGCAGCTGGAGATGACCAGTGACCTCCAGAAACACCCTCCTCTCAGGAACAGATGAGAATTTTGCTGGCTTTTGTCCCGTAGAAGCCACTGAGGGAAGAGAGTGTCAACTGCTGTTTGTGTCCTGGATGCTGTGGGTCACTTTGCTGACCTGAAACATCTGTGCTCCCTGCTTTTCCTGCTACACACCAGCACTCTGAGCTGTGGTTCTGTAAATTCAGGAGGACTCCATCCAGCAGCACCTCACCCAGTGTAGAACACATCCCTTAAAGCATACAGTTCCTACAGCACGGGTAAGAAAAAGCTGGGGTGAGCCTGATCCCCCTGTCCCCAGTGGCACAGCCCTATAGCTGGTGTGCACTCTGTGCTTACTCACTGTCCTCTCTATCGTAGCTGCTGTAGGGATGGATTGCACTCCTGTCTTGTTTTGAGACATTTGGAGAAGGATGGGTGTAGGATTGTTCTTGTCTCTGCAAAAAGCTTTCTTGTTTTAACCTTTGAGAGCTGGAGGCTCATTGTCCCTGGACATATGTGCATTATATAAAATATAACGACCAGAAACCACATTATTTCCCCTCTCTTAATATTTTCCCAGTTACAGATTGTGTTATTGCAGGACTAAGCGCACCTGAATGCATCCAACTCTGCTGGGAGATAGGGAAATTTGTCCTTTTCAGTTCCACGGGGACAGAACTGCTATTTCTGGCTTTGTAGGATGCAATGGCATCAGGCTTGCGAGCGGTGGTATTTTAATGTACATAAAGCTGTTTTCTAGCACAGGCTGAATCTCTTCCCCTCTCGGCCCCGAGGGAGCGTGTGGCGGGGGGGTGGGAGGAGCAGGAGGAGCCATTACCGAGCAGGTTGACTTTTTAAAGAAAATGTGAGCTGTTTGAAAATGCTCTTCCATGTGCAATGTTCCAAGCAATCCTGGGAGATGGATGAGCGGCGAGAGTGCAGGTGAGGCAGGCAGAGGCACAGGAGAAAACGTTACTCTCACGTCTCTGTCCCAACAGGAATAATTTCCACATAAATAGCACCTATCTGTTATTTAACACTTAAATCATCAAAGTGTCCATCAACGAGGAGCTCTTTTGTGCGCGGCGCTCTACAAATGTGAAAGTGTGTGGATGGGGAAGCGTGAGATGGTTTATGGCTCCTGCATTAGGACAAGGAGATGTTGCAGGTGACCTCTTTGCAGCCCTTACACCCCATCATCTATTCATCACCTATCATAGCTCTTCGTTGTTGCATGAAGTTTGCCGTATATTTCGTTAGGTAGGAGCCTGGCGCACACAAATCAGGTCTGTGGTCTGGTTTGCTTGAGCTAACGTAGGGAAACTGAACGTTCCTTCTGGTGTCTAAGTAAAATCACTCAGCTACACCTCTGCGTGGGATGGCATCGTGCCAGTCAATAGTAACAGTCAATTTGCATGATCTGTCTGAGAAAATGTGTGTATCTTTAACCCGATCCTTTCAGTGTTCTTGGAAAGAACGTAGAATCATAGAAAGGCTTAGGTTGGAAGGGACTGGAAAGATCATCAAGCTCCAGTCTCTCCATGTGAGAATCATGGGTCACATCTGTGTCTCAACTGTGAACCTTAAGGAATGTGTCTTTCTAGTGATGATGGACAGCATGCCTCGCATGCCCTGCGTATGTGTCTCTTAGCTTCCAGTGTGGCATTTCTGGAGCACCAAGAAAGCAGCAGGAACACCAGACAACAGGATTTTCCAAGACAAACTAGAAATGGAGCCCACCTTTAGGGTGATTGTCAGAAGGCATTTCATCTTTAGCAGCTGTTTTTATTCTCCCCGTAATATCTGTTCAGGTGAACCACCAAGTCAATTCATTGCTTCCAAGGATTTAGGTTTGTATTTCTACTGTGTGGGAGGAAGGACCTGTTTTAAAGCTGAATGTTCTTAGTCTTATCATGCAGCTGGAATGTTCCAAGTGATTACGTGGAGGTTAGGAGCCAGGAGGTCAATGCAGTGTGCATGTAGGAGGCAGGTGGATTTAGGAAGGGATGTTGTTCTTTCCTGACCCCAGTTTAGGGCCTGTTCTGAGATTTCTGGGGCAGGAGTTGGCAGTTTTATTGCAGACCTGGTGCTGCAGTTGCTGGTTTTCTTCTGTCTCACTGCCCATCAATATTGATATTATTATGGATAGCAGTATAGGTACCTGGTAACTCTTTCATGGCATTTGCTGTTTCAGAAGCTATTAAGCTTGCAGATGAACAGTTCTTTGTCTAATCTTTCACATGTTGGTATCTTTAGAGTTCTACCCATCTGGAGTCTGAGTCAAAGTCAGATTTGCTTTCTTTTAAAACTGCAGATCTGGAGAATTACAGCAGGGGAGGGGGGGAGCTTTTTGGTAAAACGATGAGGGAGATGTGGCTACAAAATGGCAGCATTAAATCTTAGTCAGTGGATCTAAGGAGGGGTAATGCCTTGCTTGGTGGAAAAAAAGGACCACATCAGAGAATGGACATGTATATGAATAGAAATTATATGTAATTTTTGAGCATTCTGGGATCTTCCCTCTGTAATGGGCTGCTTGTTCAGATGTCGTCCTTTAAGTTTGTTAGCTTTGTTCCAGCCTCCACTTGGTATTTTAGTATATTCTGTATATTCTAAAGCACTGCTTGTGTTCCATTTGTGTTTGAAAATATGGGCTGGGATGGCTTTAGTTACCCTTGCATTATCTCTTGCTTGGGATCTGAGTATCGATATGTTTTGGAGGATGAAATACAGGTTCATGTATTTACCATGCTGCTCACTGTAGAGCTAGGAAATTACTGACTTGACACCTTCCGTTCGTCTCTATGCTTTCAGTTACGTGTGATGCTCCCTGCCAACAGGAGTGAGTTATGGATGGGAGCTGCTGGGGTTTTAATCTTCGACGCTGTGTGCTGTAGGCTGAGGTTTTCAAAGGGCTCTGGTTCTGCTTTCAGATGAGGGTTTTGCTGTTGGAGTGGGGTGATGCTGGAGAGATGCATGCCCCTGGAAATCCTTGGGCCTAGAATCATTGAACCCTTTGAGTTGGAAGGGTCATCTAGACCAATTGCCCTGCACTGAACGGGGATGGAACAGATCTCTGTGTGTGCGTGTCCTTTCTGGTGCTCCATGACCCCCACGTCCCTCTGAATGACTTGCTGAATCTGTGCTCATGGAAGGAAGTCTCCAAGTTTGCTCTGCACACAGAGCCATGGGGAAGCATGGATGGGATGACACCATTAACACAGCGCAAGACTGCAAACAGTTCTTGGGTGTGAATAATTTCCCCCACCTCCCTTCCCTTTGTGGTTTCTATTTCTAGCTTGATTATGTTTGGATGGCCTAAAAAAGACTAAACAAAAGCCCCCACAACAACAAACCAACATGTATGTCTCCCAGAATGCTGCTTTGTACTCCCACTTGATCTCCTCATCGCTCACGAACCTTGTTTCTTTCTCATTGTGCTTTTGTTGCCTGTTTTAATTTCTCTAGATATGAATAATGTCTAAAGGGTACAGCCAGAGTTTTTCTTTCCATTTCTTACATCCTTTGTTTTTATTAAGACAGCTTGTACAATGTGGTGTGAAAATACCTTCATCATTTCCAGCAATGCTGTATCCATCTCTTGCTGTGGTTGACCCTCTGACCAAACAATATCTTCAGCTGCTTAGATGTCCTCATTAGAACCATTAGGCTAAGTACTGAGGACAGAATGTACACGCTGTACCTTGAGTTCCTAATCACAATGGAGAGTGCAGATTGGCACTCCCCTTTATTACAAGCAATTCAGTGTCTTGGATGAGGCAGTTAATTGGTTCTTTATTGTTTATAGCCTCAATTTTTACTTTACTTCCTGTTAGTGAAACCTCATACCCTCTGCTTCTGAGTGCTATTTATATAGAGAAAATGTGAAGGAATTCTACACAAGATTTGTTTGTGTGCAGATTTTGATCAAAAAGGCTTTTTTTTCCCCACTGCAATGCGAAATCCCAATGTGTAAACAGATCTGAAACTCCAGCTGAGCTCTGAATCATGGCTCTGAGTCCCAAGGTGAGATGAGGGGCCATGGAGGGTTACGTGGGGGAGTGAAACTTAAGGAAAATTGCATGAGAGACTTTCCATTTGTTTGCCTGCTGCTTTCAAGGACTTAACAGCCACAGAGATTAGAAGCTTGTAATTATCCTTTAGCACGACTGCTGTGGCTCTCGTGCGATCGCTTGCCACCAGCAGCTTGGAGCTTGGGAAAAGCTCCTAAAATACTGTAAGATAAGGAAAGTTTGAGGGTTCAGGAAAGCTGCATTGCAAATCTGAACTCACATCTCTCTGGAAATGTTGGGGAATTGCTTTGTTATAGATGTGGCTTTGGGTGCCAGCTGAGGAGGTGCGCTCAAGTGTTTGCATGCTTGAAGCAACTGCAAAGCAAGCTGTTTTGTACTAAAATACGAGCTACGGAGCCACACCGTATGCTTAGACAACCAACATATTGTATTCTGCATCTAAGAAAAATGCCATAAGTGGGGGAATTTGCAGTTGGGTGAACTGAACGTGATCCATCGCTCTTGCAAAGCGGGGGAGTGGAGGGTGGCTGTGACCACGCCAGTCAGTGAACGTGATCCCAGCCTTGTGGTTGGAGGCTGCCACAAACCCATCTGACTTCCTTTGTGCAAAAGGAGGAGGGTTTCAAGTGTTGAAGTGCCCGTTTGATTGAGAAGGTGACACTGGGGACATTGGTTCATTATGGACTGCTGAGGGCAGGAAATGCCGGGGCTAAACTTTAACCTTTCCGAGTCGAGCAGAGGTTGTTTTCCTTTCCAATCAAATTGAGGCCGTTCAGGTCTATGCTGAGCTGTAGGGTCCAACCTTGAGAAGCATGTTCATTGTGGGTCACTAATTACGGGCAGGAGGGAAGGCTGACATACCTCCCCTGGGACGCTTGGTAGAAAGGTCACACACAAAGCAGTCAGGGAGAAATATATTTGTTTCTTCTGCAAGGCAGTCATTTGGGATGAGAGCACTCCTGCGCTCATTGGGCAGAGGTGTTTATTGATGGAGAAGTTAGCCCTTGGAATGCTCTTCTGGTCATAACTTTGTAGCTTTGCAGTCTTGCAAACGTTGAGATTGTGTGCAAATATGGCCAATGAGTACTCATAAAAATTATGAATCTGAGTCCTGAGAGCGTTTAGTCTACTATGAGTGCAAGTATCAGTGCTGGAGATGTAACAAATCATTGTAACTCAGTGAGTATTCTCAGGACTTGTGCTTAGTCAGTAAGTAAGTATTAGAGCAAAATGACTGAACTGGTTTAAAACTAGGAAAATTGCTGTGTGATGTTATTTTACAGAGAAACAGTGCAGGATGAAGAGTATTATAAGCAACTGTTTTCTTGGGCAGGCTTTGAGGAGGGCAGCAGGTAGAGGCAGAAACATTGGAGGGGCACAAAGCGTTGGCCTGGTCTGGCTGGACTGTCCCTTTGTTGTTGTCATGGGCCTATAGAATCCTTTGAGTTGGAAGAAACCCTTAAGGGTCACCTGGTCCCACTGCTCTGCACTGAACAGAGTCACCCACAGCTCCATCGGGTGCTCAGAGCCCATCCAGCCTGACTTTGGCTGTCTCCAAGGATGGGGCATCTATTATTGTGTCCCAATGTTCTTCCGTGCTGTTGGAGAACATCCCCATGGATTTGGGCTGCTCTGAGCCTTGCAAAGGAGAGTGGGTAAGGGACCTGCCCTGCAGCTCTGACTGCGGTGGCTGCAGGCTCTGTGGGAACTTGCTTTTGCATATGTAAGCCCCAGGTTTGCAGTCGTTCTGAGCCCCACAGGGAGCTATGAACACTTATGTTAGCTGTGCTTACAGCACGTTATTCCTTAGCTCTGCACTTACGCAGTGCCGCTAAGCACCTGCTAATGCTCAGGAGCATTTTTAGCCATGCATAGCTTGATTAAATACAAACCGAGTCAGATATGCAAAGAAAATGTGGCTGTGTTCATATAAAATCCATGTGCCTGTAGCTAGATGTGGGTGATTGTAAGTGGGTGTTCTGTATCCCAGCAGGCTCCCGGTGATAATGTCACTTTGCTACCTGTGATTGTCATTGTTGGAATTGGGTAGGGCAAACACTCCCTACAGGCATCAAAAATTTCCTTGCTGCTTTACAGAGATTAAACAAAAGCAAGGGATGTGGCTCCTGATTACAAGCAAGTCCCTTTGATTTACAGCCTCGTGGGCAAGAGTAGAGTGACTTACAAACACTTGGAGAGCAATTTATAGAAGGAGCACGATGGCAGTGAAATAGCTTTGGAGCCTGTGAGGTGCTGATGAAATGCGCGCTGTTCTTGTCGGAATCTACTCATAGCTGCTGTGTAAGTTGTCTGAAAATCCCACTGCCTCTTCTTGAGGCTTAGGGCTAGGTATGCAGCTTGGGGCAGGTGGCCCTAAGCTCGTAGGGAAATGGGTTGTTGGATGGTAACTGCCCAGGAGGTGGGTGCAACCTGCCCATGGGCTCTGCTGGGGAGGGCTGAGGATGTTCCTCCCTGGGAAGAGCTATCTGAGCTGCATGTGGGCCAAGGCGAGAGAAGAGCATGCCTGTAAGTAAATTGTCAGCTGCCTTTCTGTGTGTGTCCTCCCCTCGCTCCTGCTTTCTCCTCACCGACATATCAGCGATGTTTATTAAGAGATGACAAGTCTATCAGGCCTCATAAGCAGCCTTTCACAAGGAGGAGATCTTATATCCAGAGAGCATCATCAATCTTGTCTCTGCTCTGCTCTTCTGAGCAGCTGATAGCAAACAAGGCTCCATCCTCTTCCCCCCTCCTTCCCACCCCTTCCCCTCTCCTCCCCTCCACCAAACCTCTGCAGCGCAGCGGGAGCCAGCAGAAGAGATTGGATTTGCATAAAACCATTATGGTAAAGAAATGGAAGAAGTGGAGAGAAACCCGGCTTCTCTTGGCAAACAGCATGGCTCCGGGAAGGCTTCCCCCACTGCGTGTGCCAGGGATGGTCTAGGTATGCAGGGAAATGAACCCCAGCTCACTGCCTGCAGCTGAAAGCTGATTTACTCCAGAGGGATCTGCACTGAGCAGGTCAGCAGATAGGCAGAGAGCAGAAAATCACTACCTAGAATTGAGGCTGGTACTGCAGCAATGGGAGCGAGGCTGTGGTCTGGCTGTGTCCTTGCAGGTGTGTGTCATTGCTCTTAAGGGAAGGGACTGCTGTGGTGAGACGAGGAGATGGTTTCAAACTGAAAGAGGGGAGATTTACGTTGGATGTAAGGAAAAGGGTTTTTTTTTTCCTGTAAGGGCCATGAGATGCTGGCAAAGGCTGCCCAGAGAGGTGATGGATGCACCATCCTTGGAGACAGCCAAGGGCAGGTTGGAGCTGACCTGATGGAGCTGTAGGTGTCTCTGTTCGTTGCCTGGCCATGCCCTGGCCATTGCCTGTGAGCACAGGCTGGTGAAAGGTTGTCTTGTGCGAGGCGAAGTGGTAAAGCAGATGTATCATCTTTTAGGACGAGAGAGGGAGAGTCAAATCCAGAAAACCCAGTGCAAAGGCTCATAAATCCCACCTGAGAAGAGGAATCATCACGTTTGTTTCTGTTTCACAACATGAATCACTTTATGTCTTGAGGTGGTGAGAAAGGGGGCCGAATCCTGGATTTATATCTCTTTGATAAAGGCGGTTTTGCAGCTTGCAAGTGCAGGATGGAGATGTTGATGTGTTACGATGTAAAACACTGTTAGAACTCGCACATCTGGTTTGTTTTCTTCCTTAAACTAAAATCTCCTGGTAGTGCCCTGGGTACAGCACGGATGCACCTCGCCAAGTTTTGCACAGCCAGACATTTTCTGTTTGAAGATGTATCAGAAAAGCTGGCAATTTCGAAGAGTTTCCCATTAAAACTTTATGATGAGAGATGGAACGCAAACCTCGCGGAATATTCACAGCATAAAAACTAACCCTGTGTGAAATCCCCCACCGATCCCTCCAGGAGGACCTGTACTTCCAGCGGAGGAGGCAGCAGTTTATGCTCCATTTTAAGACTCCTTGAGCACCAGCACGGCAGAACGAGCCGCCTGTGTAACAGATCCTCGTGGGACATGTGGTGGGAAGAAATACGAGGTTTTCTTGGAGGCATTTGAAGTCTGATCTTGCTCCCTGGAGCTCGGTGGGAAATCTGTTAGTGTGCTCAGCGCGGGCTTGAGAATGATGGGAGCTGAAGGGAGCAGGAGGGCTGCGTGGTGTACGTATCTGTGCATCTGCTCTTGGAGCCCCAGTTGCCTCGCCAGTGTGAGAGGGATTGGAGCTTGGTCAGGCTGGCTGAGATAAAGAATTGGAAAGAGGAGAGGAAGAGACAGAGTGGCTCTTTTTTTTTTAAAATTTTTTATTTTATTTTTAAAAGAATCATTAAGAAATGATTTGCTGCATTAATTACTTGATCACAGAGGTACAGTAAGAGCTGGCCCATTTGGCTCAGGCTGGTTGGTGTTGGTGATTGCTCCGGCACAGTGGTTTAGAGGAAGATGGAGGGAACTGTAGAGCAGGTGGCAGTGGTTGTGACTTACTTCCATTCTTCTCTCTGTCTTTTAAAGGTCATTTGATGCCCAAGGGCTTATGTCCCTTCTAAAATCCTGTAACGTTATGATTGTGTCATTAAACTTGCTGTCTATAATAGCCAACATTACCCTTTCAATGCATACACATTCCCCTCCTGCCCTCATTCTCGGGGGTGGAGAGCTGGGTATGTTCTTAGCTCTGTCTGACACATCTTTGCTGTCCCTGCACTCACTGCAAACAAGGGCAGGCAGTGCCACTGCTGCAGTCTGAGCTTTGCTTGCTCTGCTACAGACACAGCAACTGATGCCATAGATTTTGTTTTTGTGAGGCCTGCATATTCCCAAAGGAAAGTGTTAGTTAGCCACTGGTGGGCCTTTTGGAGGCAAGGTGCTTGCTCCTGGCTTTGTAGGAAGATATAGGCTCGCTGTGGGCTGCAGCATCCTTTCCCCAGAGAGGTGTGCTGTGTCCCTGGCTGATTACTCCATCACTTCTTAGGCTGGGCCAGTAGCCAGAAGGGCAATTAGCACTGAGGGAAATTACATATTGCAGGTTTACCACCACCACTGCACCTCTGTGTTTTGGTATGCAAGTGGCTTCACGCTATCCAGGTCTCTTTCCCTGGAGTAAAGGGCACAGGGTTTTTTGCACCCAAAGCAGGATTTGGTTGTTTGTATCTCTCTGTGCTGCTTTGGTGTTTGGGGCGCTTATTTCCCTGGGCCAAAGCCTTGCTAAGAACGGGGAGAGGTGGCTGTAACAGATCAGCTTTTGCAGCTGCTTGAGTCTGTAGTTCATGGGACAGGGGGAAATGGTTTCAAACTAAAAGAAAGGTGATTTGGACTGGATACACAAAAGAAATATCAGAGCGATGGGCAAGCCAACTCCATGGCTGGCTTTTGCTCTGCCTCCAAAGTTCAAGTGCAGCACTGGAACCCTGCCTTCAAACACCAGTGTGGCTGTGGCTATGCTAAGGCTGATGGCCCTGCAGCCATTATAATGAACCCAGAGGAGTGCTCCTCCTTCTTCTGAAACGCCGTGACTCACGTCTGACCGCAGAGAGGAGCAGCTGCAGCCTCCAGGAGAGCCCGTAATGAGGCCAGGATCTCCAGCACAGGGCCTGCTTTCTGTCAGCTCTTGGAGGAGACCGCGGGTAATTACCTCTCCTGTCTGCTCTTCTCCGCTGCCGGCTTCGCTTCAGGTTCAAACGCTCCCTGACAGGGAGAAGGGCTCTTAGATGCATAATTTAAAATTCTGATGGCATGTTGTCAGGTCAACATGCTGCAACATGGGAAGAGATTTTACATCATAAGGACTCTGGTGTCACTCTTGGCTACGTTGCCTGTCTGGTGCGTTTCTACCTTTGAGAAGTTTGATTTCTGGCTTCCTGCCGTTTCCTCGCGGTGGGGTTTTAGCTGTGCATTGCCTCTTCTCTGCAGACCTTTGTGGTCTGTGGTCATCCCCTCCATCTGGTCCTGTTCTGAGGGTCAAGCAGGATGCTTGTGTTGATTTAGTACCTTTTATACAGCAAAGAATTGCTGGTTGGTTGGCGAAGGGCTTGTCCCACTCTGCACTGTGCAGCCTCATCTGGCTCCGTGCTGTCCTCCCTGGCACTGTAATGGGCTGTTGCTGTCTTCTGTTTTTGCTAGGCCTATTCCTATGGGAAAAAAAGGGACAGAAAAAAGCCTTTCTTTGGAAATAAGTGATCTCAATGCTGCAGAAAAGCCTTTTGTAAGAATTCAATATGAAGTTTTATTAGTTATTGTGTACATGGCCTTGTCTTAAATAGAGTTAAATCTGTCCTTTAACCGGCCTGTGTGTCTTTATGCTGTACTTTGAGAGTCAGGTAATGTACCTTTTGTTGTGCAAGGGAACATCAGAAGTGGAGAGCATCTTTGGCCACCAGGGAAGGGTGTAGGATCATAACCTCCTCACCTGCCATTGGTGGTACTGTGCAGAACTTCTGCTCTTCAAGGACACCTCTTCACTGTAAACAGTGCCATGCTCTCCTCCAGTGCAATGATGTGTCTGCTTTGCAAAATGGCCTTGCTGGAAAGCCAGCTTAATCGGAAAGCAATAGCCCTGACGTGAACTGAGAAATTGTTCCTGCTCTGTGATGATGGACTGAAGGACATTTCTTCTGTATAACTGTCTCCTGTTCTTCGAGCTTGTAAGGGAGCTGGTCTGGGCTGCCCCACTGTGACCTGAACTAGTGGAATCACTGCTGAGCAGACCTGGGGAAAGCAATGGTACATATCTGCAGGAGAGGAGCAGCCCTGATGTAACCTCTCCAACAGCAGCCCAGGTCTGGGGTCGTGTTTAGAAATAAGAACAGGGTAGTGCCTCTGCCTGGACTGTGGTGACTCTGAAACCTGCCATGGAGAGAGCCCTGCAGATGTAAGGCAAATGGCTGGGATTTGGGGTAGGTGTTTCGCTTTGCTAGGGTTTTTGGTTTGTTTTTTTAACTTACTTTTCTCCATGACTGTTATCATTTCAGCCAGGAGGTGGCTCCGGAGCACGCTGTGGAGCTGGGCATAGCTCAACAAGCATAGCCAAAGCGACAGCAAGAATCTGTGTCCATCACCAGTTTGCAATGGAAGGCAGATGGCCTTCCTTCCAGCTTCCAGACGGGACGCGTGCGTGTCCTCTGACACACATATGCAAAGGCAGCTTCGATGCATTTCCAAATGCTCCTGACACTGTGTGCTCTGATGCAATGCTTAGGAAGTGGGGAACATGCTTCTGGTGCTGGTAACATACGCTTAGCTCAGACTGTCCTTGGGGAGCTGAGGGTGACTCCAAACACGCGTCACACCAGATGTAGCTTGTTCTCAAGAACTCCAGGCCTGCAGAGAAAGCTGTTGTGTAAAGCAGCCGTTCTGCGTGCTCTGGAAGAGGGGAGCAGCCCTTGTGCTCACCACATCCCCCAGGGAAAAGGTAGCACAAGGGTGGCAAAGCGTTGACAGAAGGAGCGCAGAGGAGAATAACTGCAATCTAGGAAGGCAGTAGCTGCCCAGGCTTTGGAGTCTGTGCCAAAACTTATGCCTGGGGCAAGCAGGGCTGCCAAGTCTAAATGACTCGCACTGCGTCATCCTTGGGCAGCGCTATGCAGAGGAACGCTTGACGTCTGCAAAACGCTGACCCTTAGTCCTCCTATTTGTGGAGAGCAGCAGCCCAGGGTTCAACCTCATGGTTGCTGAAGACTTAACTCTGTGGTGTGGCTCCAAGTGATCTCTGAGCAGAAGACTGTTGCCTGAGGGGAAACTGGCAAAACAAATCTACAAAACCTACTGGCGACACATGTTGGTATATACACCCCAGGTCTGCCATCCTCAAATGTGCCTCTGGAAGAAACTTAGAGGAATTAGCCCTGGAAATCTTAATTACTCTGTGCTTTGCTGTTTCCTGTAGCTCAGGGAGGTACCTTTGCTTGCTGAAACTGGAATTTGCATTTCGAGGAGCAAGAAAGATGGTGAAAGCTGAGCAGGCCCAGGCTGCTCAAAGGGCACTTGAGGCAGTTTTAATCAAGAAACAGACCTAGAGCTCCTATGAACCAGAACAGAGACGTGTTCACTTAACTTTGTTTCATAGAAATAACATCTAGACTACATTTGATAGGTCAGATAGAAGAACCAGCAGTCCATTTCCCTCTACCCACAGGGTGAGAAGAGAGAAGGCTGTTAACTGAGTTCTATGGCTAAAAGGAGAAGTGTGTTGTGGTAGACATGGGGAGGCTTGGAAGCTTGAGAATGGGCTGCACCAGCAGCAGAGCTGAGCTTTCAAGGATTTTAAAGTTTCCCCTTCCCAAACCTTTTGATTCTAGTGACCTACAAATGTCAAAGCTAATACTGGTACTCACACAGAAAGCAAGAGCTGTCCCAGTGCTTGACTGGGCAGGAGGAGATGGGAGACTTTAAGGACATGTCCCTGACACCCAATTAACATGATGGCTGTCCCATCCCCACAGGGCCTGGCCATTCCATGTGGCCCAAAGTGTGGCAGTTCATGGCTCTCAGCACGCTGCAGCCTCTGCTTACGCATGAGATGCTTTTGATGCTTTGTGTGCTTGCTCCGAAGGCCTTGTCACCTCTGACGATGGTGCAGGGTCAGGACAGTGCCTGGGGGAGCTGCCTGCACTGACCAAACAGTTGCTTGTTCAGATGGGGACAAGTTGTGCTCAGCATCGCTGTCAGCTGGTTGGGGGAGCTGTGCAGTTTGGCGTCAGCATCCATACAGCCAGCTGCAGTGTTAGGCTGATGCAATTAGCAGCTGATTTGTGTGCCTGCCCTGGTCAGGGGAATGGCCAAAAGTCACTGAGTCTGCATTAGGTGGCTGTCATCAGGAAAGCACAAAGTAATCCCTCGGACAGGATGTGTGGATTTGCCTGGGTTTCTGTGGGTTGCTGGAGACAACCTGTAGCAAGCAGAGGAGGGCAGAGCATGCTCGCTTAAACCACACTCTTATGGCAATGTATAAATACAGATCCACTGCTGTTATGGAAGCAATTGTCACACTGCATGCAGATGCTGCCCTGCTCAGGAGAAGGTCTGACAGAGCTTTGTCTATCTCCAGTGCCCCAGCTGTGCTGCTGGCAGAGCAGCCCAGACATTTGGTGCCCTTTCCAATGGCTGGGATGGATGGGAGCCTTGCACTAGCTTTGTGAGCTCGAAGATAAGTTCAAAATGATTTGCCTGCTGACCTGCAGAAGGCTGTGGCAGGACCGAGGGCTGCAGCTGAACCTCAGCCTTCTGCTGATCTCCTGTCTGCAGACTGTCCAGCCTGGCTGGGAGCCCGTGGCTGTGAATGGGCCCTGCTGTGAGCCACTGATTGTTTGCTTTTCATGTCCTATTTCTGTGGGCAAAAGTTGAAGGAAGAGCAAGAATAAAGGTTTTTAATTCAACACTGCAGTCTGTGCTGCACACTGGCTGCGGTTTGCCAGCATTGCCCAGGAGTGATGCTTTAGCACCATAGTCTTCAGACTAGGATAAGACTTCTGAGGACAGACTTACCCCAACCGTACATCCCTTCTTGCTAAATGAGTTGAATCTGGAGTTGCAGCTGTTTGGTTTATCATTGTGGTCTATAGTGTGAGACCTATGTTTGTGGTCTGAGAAAAATGGCACGTATTGAACTGAAAAACTCAAACTTGTTGCTGTATTTCAAAGCGTGCCTTGAAGCCTGTCAAGTTTCTGTGTGCCTATTGCTTCTATCTAAGCTAGACAGAAAGGGAAGAGATTCCCCAAGTGCCCTGTGAGGTGCAACTGTAATTCAGTCTGGGTTGCTGGATGTAGAGTCCATTGTGGGCTGTTGGAGCAATATGCGCTCTGCTAGGGTTAAATGCTTACATGAAATCAATAGAAGTTTTATTGCCAACACGTGACTTCAGCTGGAACTCTGCCACTTGTAATAGAAGCTGTGTTAGGTCTCCCCCCTCCAACTACAGGACAGATATATTGGTCTAGACAACTGAAAAATAGTGGTATGTTGGGAGGCTGTGTTTTCATTATGTAAATGGAGCTCTGCAGGAGGATTAATTGATTATTCGGTTACTGTGGATCTGTCTTGGATGTCCTGGCAAGATGAGAGAACCTGATGGAAACTCTCCAGTGATGCTATATTGTAGCACAAAGGAGTCCTTGAGCATCACCTCCTGCACTCCAGACAGTGCATAGCACGTACACGTTGCATATTGCTCTCCCAGTGGGAGGACTTGCATGCTGGGGTGGTGTAGGTGTCTTCATGCCTGGTCTGTATCATGGCACAGGCAATAGAGACTTGCTGGGGAAAGCCTGAAGGCAACCTGCTGTAGCCTATAGAGTGGTGAGGTGCTGGCACTGCTGCCTAGAGAAGCTGTGTGTGCCCCATTCCTAAAGGTGCTCAAGGCTGAGTAGGATGGCAGCCTGAGCTGATGTGGGGCAGCCAGCCCATGGCAGGGGATTGGAATTGGATTGATCTTTAAGATCCCCTACAACCTAAGCCATTCTGTGATTCTACAGCAGTGCTGTTTGGAGAGCTGTGGATTGGGTCTTGCTGATGGCAACTGGAGACCTAGCTGAAGGCAAGCACAGGGAATTGTTTTACCTGGGCCCTGCAAGTGAATGATACAAAGAGGGACAAAAATTTGAAGAGGTGCATTGGGGAAAGGAAGGAATCGCAATGTGAACAGGTGAGCAAGCAGGGCTGTCATATCTTTATAACAAGTTATGTCCCTTCTGGCCAGGGTAACACATTATTAACTGCATTGGAAATACCTGTAGTGTCCTCCACAGTAATGAGAAATAGATCTGCACAGTCTGTTGGGTTCAGGTTGCTGGAGGAGGAGAGGACAGCTGTGGTGAGATGGATGCACTCACTTTCTACTGTCCTCTTGCATGGCGTATAATTGCTTTATTGTCCTTTGTTTTTACAGAACCATTTCAGTACTGCTGCCCAGATCAAATTTTGTGGAGATCATTTTAAAATGAATCTTAGCCTTTGGCCTGAAATCCATCACCTGCAGAAACTTTTACAAGCAATCCTGACATCTGGAGAGCGGGTATGGAAAAGCTGTGATACTGGTCAAATGAGAATTTAGATTGTGTTTCAAGTGGGAAAGGGCAGGTGATGGAACAGAGCATCCCTTGATTTGGGTGGGAAACAACTCTTTGAGTTGAAAATGTTCTAGTGCTGAAAGTATGTTGTTTTCAGGAAGAAAGGTTTTCTCAGCTTGGGAAGGTCTGATTATGCTACGGAAAGAGGAAGATTTACCTCTGTTTCCGTATCTGTAAAGTGGGGAATAAATGCCTTCTTCTACTGCCCTGTGGTCCTGCTGAGAACTTCCTAGAGGCCAAAGGCCACAAAGGATGAGATGCTCAGCATTCTACGAGAAGAACAGGCTGCCCAGGAAGGTGTTGGGGTCACCGTCCCTGGAGGCATTCCAGACCCACAGGGATGTGGTACTGAGGGTCGTGGTCAGAGTGTGAGGATGGTTTGGGGTTGGGCATCTTAGAGGCCTTTTCCAGCCTTAATGATTCTATGACTCCATGGTCAGCTGCAGTGCAAAACTTTGCAGACATGAGGTTTGTTTGCACAGATGCATTTGCACGTCCTGTCTCATGGATTCCCGAACAAAGATGTTTATATAGGAAAGGGAGGGCTGGGGGGGGGCTGAAAAAGCACTAATGCTTTACTAGGAGAGAGGAAAGTATAATGTATTCTTAAAATGTTTATATGTCAGCAAAATGCCCGCAAACCATTCAATAGATTAATCCTGTAGCTGGCCTAAAAGGAATGGATTTCTAGCCATAACTAAGATTGGGAAAAATTGATTTCCATGTTCTTGTTGACTGAATAAGATAAAAACAACTGCCTTGGTGCTCATTACCTGGCCAAGTATTCAGATCTCTGCTGCTGAGCTGCAGTCGGTTTGAATGCTAGCACTGCTCTAGCCCGATGCTGATGAAAAGGGGCTTTTCAGGAACCAAACCTTAAGCCTTTCTCCTGTTGCAAATGGGACTTGCAGCAGAGCATGGCTCCTGAATATGTGGTGTCTCTGTGTAGGCGCCTGGTTGGGTGCTTTGATCTTTCAGCCAGAACCGTCAAGGCACTTCTGATAATCACAAGTGTGGGAAGGGGGGGGAAAGGATGTAGGGTCATTTCTCTGCATCAGAGAGCTGCTGCTAGAGGTGACGCCTGGATTCTGGCTGTTCATTCGAGCTCCTGAACAATGACTTCGGCTCTTTGGGGGTAACTGCTGCTTTTTGCACTCAGAGAGGGCCACTGCAGCCTGAGTTGGAGGAGGGAGGTAGCGGTTAATAAACATATGCCATATTTTGGGTTGGAAATGCTCATTGCTTCCCCAGCTTCTGCTAAAAGACAACACAAAAGATGGGGAAAACATGCTGGCCTGGTCTTTCCAAATTCTCCCAGGCCAGATGAGCTGTGCCATCCCACTGCGTGCTGTACAGGAGATCTGACCTCAGCTCAGGCAGGGATGTGGGCGGCTGTGATGCCAGGGTGACTCTGGTATAGTGGGATGTGTCTGGTGATATGTTGTGAAGGACCTCTCATGTTTGGGAGAAGAGTGAAGAGATGGCACCTGGGAAGTACTTTGCATCCTATTGCTATCAAATAAGCAGCTAACAGGATTCTTTTCATTTAAGCCTTGTGTCCAGTGCACCACTGTGCATTAATCAGACTCCAGACATAAGGAGTCCAGACTAGAACCCTTCAGCCTGGCCTAATCCTTTTCCCACTTCTGTCTTGTTTTGCATTCAGCTGGACCCATCTCTGGAAGTCAACCCAACCACCTCTTCAGACACCTGGGGCTACAGGTGACCTTCCAGGTTTTGCTGTTACACTCCTTCCCCCTGGGGCTGGCTCTGCTTGAAAGCAGAGGAGGTAAGCAATACAAACTCAATTTGAAGTCTGGCAGATCCAGACAAGCACTGCTTAGATCCCCAGTTTCTCATGCCGTGGATTAGCCCATGTGAAATGGTAAATCCCTGTCCTAAAATTCCTCAGGCAAACTGGGAATCGTGGCAGTTTTCGACTGACTGCAAACAGATCACTTGATAACTCCCCGTATTATTGACATAACTCTAGAAATACGCTGCAAAGTGTAAATAATAAATGTGTAGTATCTGCACTGGAGCAAGTAAACACCGCCTGATGTTGTCTGATATTTCACTGGCAAGGTGTCCTCAGCGATGCTCCAGCAGAATAATTTTCCAAACGAGTGGCTTGCGTGACAGGTGGATGTGCTGAGCTAATGCAGCCGCGCACGGAGCTGCTGGATCTGGGAGAGGAGGTGTGGGGCAGCGTGGCTCTTTGCTGGGGCTGCCAGCAAGCAGCCCACCATGGGTCCCCTCCTGCAGCTCTGCGGGGAGGTGGGAGAGAGCGCCTGGCAATTGCACCCTGGGCTTGCTGACACGGGTACGTTGCTAAAAGCTTCTTTCCTGTGCGGTGGGGATGTATCCGCTTCTGAGGCTGAATGACATGCTGGTTAATAATTCATGCTGGCAGTATTGACTGGTGGGAGCTCATCTGAGGATGCCTCAGTGAAAGCTGCTTGTACATTTACCCTGTGTGAAGGAGCTGTCTTCCTGCCCAGGTGGTGGGGTCACGCAGCAGGATGGTCTCCTGCTGGTGTGTAGCCAAACCCTTTCCAGGCTGGCAAGTATACAAACCAAGTTTGTGCTCCTTGTTACCAGATTGTGCCTCAATCTTCTGCTTTCTGGGGTGTCACTTGTTGGCTGGAGCCCTTAGTCTCCAACTGTTGGGGAACATCTTCAACTGTAGTTTTTTAGCTTAGAGCTGGACTCTTGTGCCTCCTGTCCCATGAATACATTGGTGACTCGGACAACACCATGACCCTGGTGGAGCTGCATGCACCATGACGTGGATGTAACTTCCAGACACTGAAATCCCCAGTTGGCACATATACAGATGTAAAAGGAATGCATGGATTTGAATTCTGTTGTGAGTCCTGGGTAGAGGGTGTCACCCCCATGCTGTGCATTGTGCCTCATTGACAGAGGTTTTTCTTCTTTGATTACAGCGACAACAAAAAACCTCTGAAATTTCCATGGGGGCTGGATACCCTGGGTTCACTGTATGATCACAATAACAGTCTATGATGTATATATATTCTTGGGTAGCAAAGGATAACAGTGATGTGTCCAGGAGTCCTTGGGAAACAGTAAATCCCCACTCACCCAAGATCTGCCTTTCGCCTCTCCTTGCCCTGGTGCACAGTGCAACATTGCAGTGACTTTTCCAAACAAGATGTAAAAGTGAGCTGATGGGCTTTTGCAATCATTAGACCCTGTAGCACTGTTAACAAGAGCAGGGATGTTAACCTTGGAACCCTGCCCAAATTGAAATGGATGTAATCTCTAAGTGGCTAATACCAAAATGAAATCCACTTACAAGGGGATGTTTGTTCCTTTCTCCCCTGCAGCGCTGATGTGTTGAATGCAGAGAGAACAGCAAGTTGTGGGTGAGATGTAGCCATGCAAGATCTGCTGTGTCCTGGCCATCCAGCAGGGCCAGAGCAAGGCCTGGGAAGGCGCTTGCAACTCCAGCTTCTCCAGACACTTGCTCTGGCTAATGCAAATGTTGCTTTGGAGATACTGAGAGGGTTTTTTTTCCCCCCTCTTAAAAAGAGCATATGTTCTCACTACTAACAAGCAGGTTTGCAAAGAGTCTATTTTTAAGATGATTACAGGGTATCAGTAGCTGTTCCAGTGTCAACTGTCGGTTTTGTTTCCTTGTCGGCAGTAAACTGTTGGCAGGTTTGTGCACCAGAGGTTTACTCCTTCCCAGCTGTAATTGCACAGTGCAGAAATTACCACTTGCTCTGTGCCTGCCTCTGCTGGTTTCTCTCCCTGAGCCTGCTGTTCACAAGCAGCTCCGTCACACATGTTGTATGCAGTGAAGAGCTGTGCTGTGGCACCTCTTGCTGCCAACACACAAGGCCTGGGTGGCTCTAAGCAGCAGAGAAGGAAGGAAAAGTGGCATTTTATACACACCTACTCAATAGCAGTGTGCTCCCACTTTGTTCCACAGGGAAGGAGCCCAGAACCCAGTTCATTTCCCAGTAACCAGCACACAGAGGGTGGTTTCTGCAGATGGTTTTCCTCAGTTGCTTGTACCTATAGCCTCAACCGGGATCTTTGAGGTGCTGAGCAGAGGTGACGTGGTGGCTGGTCTTACAGCAGTGTCAGCCTGTGTGTGTATCTGGCAGATAGCTCCATTTTTCTGCAGCTTGCATCCCCGTTTGACTGGCAGGGAGAACAGCCAACCTCCACAAGGCTTTTCTCTGCGTGGCCATGGAGAGTTTGAAGTCTTCTGTTGCTTTTGTGAAAGAGGATGTGAAGTCCTGCTGTTACAGCAGAAGCTGTTGCTGCAGGGCACTGCAGTGTTATCTCACACCACTCCTTTCATCCTGCTACCACACTGCTAAACCAGCAGTGACCTATGGGGGGGAGGAAGCATATAGGATCTTTTATTGAGAATTAAGGAAATCGCATTGTAAACAGCTGCATCCTTTTGCTTATTTATTTATTTACTTTCCAAGAGTCCAAATAGATCTGTGCTTTGTGGCTGCAGCTCTGCACACAGAGGCGACGAGAGCATGGTGTGAAAGTGTCAACAGTCAGGAAGATGGCTCAGAAGTCCCTTTCCTTACCCTGCAAAAGGTGATGGTAGGAAACGGCCACTTGGAGCATACTTGTTCCCTTTCCCTTGATGTGGTGGGCAGCCACTGTCACCATGATGCTTGACTGTGAAGTCTGCTCCTTGTCCTTGGGTGCAAGTCCTTGGCACACCTCTGCGTTCAGACTCAGCCTTCTCCCCCTCACCCCTGCACTGAAAGTTTCCGAGTGCCACTGAACTGATTGGAGAGAAACAATAGTTGTGTTTCCCAGGCTGACACCTCCCGCTGAGCAGCCTTCCCTGCAGGAACGGCAGTCCTCTCGCGTTACTCTGGGGACACAACGCCTCGGTGCTGATGGGACCAGACAGGATCCGTCACTGTGCTGATGTGTCTCCTCCACAAAATATCCTCAATGACACCAGTGTCTGAGGAACAAGGAACAAAGAACAAACAAACAACAAAAATCCACTCCCTTTGCTCCCCCTCCGGTCATCCCTGTCATCCAAATCTGGACAGGGAACCATGGGCTTTCTTTGTGGAGGAGGGCTTGAGTTTGGGGTTGTGAAATGGGTTGGCTTTTTGCGCATGGGACCACGGAGCCTTACAAGTCAGAACATTGCTTCTGCTGGACTGTGCTAATGGACCAATCTGTCCCTGTTTGGTTCATTTTTAGAGTATAGGATGCTCTGGTGCCATAAGCAGTGTCTTGAAGTAGTGCAAAGAGGAGAGAGCGTAGGGCTCGGCGTTCCTCGTGCTACAGCATACGGCCACAGAAGAAAAGGCATCAGAAGGACCTTGCCAAGGTCATTTGAATCTGTCTCTGCACCCCAAGGCAAGATCAACTCTACCTATGTCGTTTCTGCACTAATCTGTTTTTAAAGGCCCTTAAGGATAGAGGTTTTTCAACCTCTTCCTGGGTTTCAAAGAAGAATAACAGAACAGGCATAAAAAGTGTGGCTTCCTCTCCGCCTCAAGGCCTGACCTAAATCTTCCTTTCCAGCCTTGGTGTTCACCCTGTTGTTTGCTTTCTGTAACAGCATCCTGCTTGAAGGTAGCTGCTGTGTTTCACCTCTACACTGTTCTGTGACCAATATGGACCAAGCTGAATGACTGTTTTCCTGCACAACACTTGTGATGGATGCATCACCTCTGGGTTTGCCCTTCCCAAATTGTTAATTTTTGTCTAAAACGTGGCGTCCAAAACTGGAAGACCAAAATTACGGTGAAAATTAAATGAGAACCTAAAATGTTGGGTATTTCCATGGAACCAGTTGTTGGGCACCTCCAGGAACAGTGACCCACCACCTCTCTGGACAGCCTGTGCCAATGCACCACCACTTTTACTTAGAAGAAACATTACCTAATATCCAACCTGAATCACCTCTGGTGCTACTTAAAGCCCTTATCTCTCATCCTGTTGCTGAGAAAAGGTGAATTTCCTGACTTGATTCCCCCTTCATTTGAGTTTTGGCAGTTGTGAGTTGTGTGTTCTCCAACAATCTCTTCTTGTGTGTGACACTGTTATTTTGGAACCTGCCTTGAGTGCCCTGGTAGTGTGATGGAAGGGGCTGGTTCTGAAGAGAATGGAGAAAGGAAGGCTGAAGCAACCTGCGGAGCATTGCTGCAGGAAATGGCAGCACATCAAATGGAGGTAAGGAGACAACCAAGGACAGGACAGCCAGCCCAGGAGCAAACAAATTAAGCAAAGACAGCCAGGCTAAATTCTTGCAAGGTGAAGACTTTCTGGCCTCGTAGATCAACCCCAGGCAAGTGATTTTCTTTGGACTTCAGAGAAAGTTTGTGAGGAACCGGCTGAGGAAAACACAACGTGCCTTCCATTAACCTGGGAACATAAAACATCCAGTTTACAAATGCCCCAGTCTGAGTGGCTGAAGGCCTGGAACACAGCTTTAAAAATAAATAACCGGTAGCTTTGCCTAATTACACAATCAGGCCACCGCTCCCTTCCGCGGGGAGGTGGAGCAGGCTGGAAATGCAGTGTTACCACTATGATGACAGCAGAGCTTACGATGGAAGCGCTGGGTCTTGTCCCTGAGCAGCCCTGCTTAAGGAAGAAATACATCCACAGGCACCAGTTCTCCTGCCTGCTACTGGGACTGCTTGCTAGCGATGACATCTCAAATATGTTTTAATAACCAGCGGCTGTTAATAAGCACTAGCTACTCCACCAGCTTAGATGCATCTCTTTAAATTTAAACAGGATTAGATAAGGTAGGGAGATTATTAAATACCCAAATGAACATTAAGCAGATATATTGGAGGCTTAACAACTCTGCAGCAGATTGTTAAATTGCTCTAAATATTTCCCTGCTAGTCTGGGGGTATTTAATTAAAACAACCCCTCTAGTCTTCTGTAATGTGCCTAGCAGGCCTGCAAGCCCCGCGTGGGGCAGGACCCTAATTGGCAGCGTTACTGCAAAGCTGAGCTGTGCTTGAGGACAATTAAAAACACAACATCCCCCCCCACATACACACACCTCCCCACCCCACCCCACAAACCACCCCAAGCCCCTCTAATTAGTGTGAGAAATGACGACAAAACAACTCCGAGTGTCTCCAGTGACAGGTGCACAAATAACAAGGCTGATGAAAGATTTTGCAATTAAGATTGCGCTATGAAGATTAATGGGATATTTTCATAAACTGATGTAAGATTGCCTATAACCCAGTTGCCTCCACGTAGTTCTGTCTCCTTCTTCCCAGCCCTTCCATATCTGGTTTTTCAGTCTTCCCCCCCCCCTACACGAGCTTTCCCTGGTGTGTGTGGATTTTTGTTTCCAGCGCTGTTTTCAGGTTTCTGATATTTCCCAACACTTTTCTTCTCTTCCTTGGGCCAGTGTTGTCTGAATCTTGGGTTTCTGCTCCGTTTAAGCTTCCTGGTGGGTGTCCACATGGACGTCTGTGTGGCTTGATGCTATTGCACACAGTCTGCATTATGGAAGGTAGTGGGCAGTTTGCAGGTATTTCCTGCACAGCTCTGGTGCTGCTCATGGTACTGTGTTGCACAAGGGGACCTATGGCATGCCAAGTAGTTCTTCTAACCTGCTTGTTGAAGATGGTAATATATGTTATGATATGGCTGCCCCTGTGCTGGACAATTATTCCCCCTTGTTTACTTATTTTCTGGTTTCTTCTGGAGCTGCTTAGCTGTTTTCCTAGCAGTGATGGATCATGTTCTCAGGGGGACTGAGTTTGTGCTGGCTGCACAGAAGTGCATGGCTGGCTACCAAGGGGACACTTCTAGCTCCCTGCAGGGGAAGGGCATACGATATGCAGTCAACCTTTGAGTGCCCCAAGGATCCAGCTGCCAAGTGTACATCTGGCTCCAGCACTACATGTGCCCATCATTTTCTGAGGTCACACTGCCCATGCCTCTTCCCAGCAATGTTTCCCTTGAGTGCGCCAGGGGTCCCATTAACCCAGAGCAAATGTGATATCATATGTTCGATAGGAAAGCATTAAAGTGGCAAAGGAGTATACAGAGAGCTGGACCTGACATCCCTGCTTCTCAAACCCACTCCTTTCCCAGAGATGTTTGCCCGCTGCTGCTGTCGTTGCTACTTCATTTCTCCTAATTGCCTGCTACTCTGGATATCTCCAAGCCAGGCTATTACACAGAGAATTTACATTTTTAATCTAGTGAAAGCAGTGATTGGACACACAGCCTCTGGCCCTGCTTTTCTTCCTCACTCAATTGCTGCGACACGCCAGGTTTCGTGTCTAGCTTTCCAGTCTGCCCGTGCTTACTGGCTACCCAGCTACCCCTCTTTCTGCCTTTTCCTTCCAGACTTTGTCCTGACCAAGGCCTTGGTGTGTTGTTCTTTGCCTCCACAAAGGCCCTCCCCATGCCTCCACCCCTAGCTAAGGCACTGTACTTTCTCATTTCCCACAGCTTGTGAACAGGTTTAAATGCAAGTTAGTGCAGCAGCAGCAGCAGCTGCTTGTTTCAGGCACTTCTCTGTGTGCAGAGGGGGATGCTGTGCACTCCATGCCCTGATGTGCTTTTTATAGGGTCCACGTGAGAAACCTGGTACGGCGGGAGGGTTCCAGCCTCTGAAGGAGAAGGCAGTAATTGCTGGTGACACAGAAATGTAGTTTTTCCTGAGCATGGTATCTGTCTGACAATATTCCACTCACTAAAGCAAACAAGCAAGAATTAGGTCTCTCTGTCTCTTGTCCATGAGCCTTTTTGACTTGATATCTCGTTGTCTCTACTTCCCTTTTAATTGCTGGGTTGTTGTCCTATTAGTGTCACCACTTGGCACAACATGGGTTAGAGCTGAAATACTCTGGCTGATGTTATACAGGGTGTCAGCCTGAATAAATACAGTGGGTCTTCCTGTTCTCACCAATCTCCTTTCCCTCCCCTTTCCCATCATCAAGATGCTGAAAACAGCTGACAAGGAGTGAATGTTGTCAGAGTGACCCAGAGCATCCAGGTGTTTTGTTTCCTCCTCTCCACCATTGGAAGAGGTGCACTGTTGGTCATGGTGATACATAATGTAGGGTTGGGTATGCACCAGGGTTCAAATTTACTTTGCAGTTTGAGTTTGGAGTTTGTTTCTTGGCAGTGTTTTGTCTGTCTTTTTGGGCTGGGTATAAAGGTTCTGGGTGACTCCAATCACAGCCTTTCATTCCTGTTTCTAGGCCTGCGGTGTTGCCAAGTTCATTGCTGCAGACCTCTTGGTTCTCCCAAGAGAATGGGTAATGGCTCTTTTCGATCCCACTGCGCATCTCTGGGCTCTGCTGACCTCATGTGGAGAGCACCACAGGGAGGAAGAGGACTCAGCACATGACTGGACTTTGCGGCCAGCTCTGGACCACAAGGTAGGAAATGGCTCTTGCCAAAGGCTATACAAAAAAGTGCTTTCCTGTGCCCTGGAAGAAGCACAGATGGTGCCAACCTGAGGCTGCCAAAGTCCTGTGGTTGTAATCACCTGCGGTTCTGCTGTGACCTCTGTCTCCAGTTCCTTCTTTGCCCTGGAGAGCTTAAAGCAGTGTGGGTTGTGCCTCCCTGCTCTGTAGAGAGGTGGGGTCTGTCCAAACGGATGGACATTGACCCAAATGGACAAGCACTGACCCATATAACAGCCCCCCTTCCTGTGTTGGGCCATGTGTGGATAGAGGTCCTGAGGAGCAAGCAGGATGTGGTTCAGCCATTAAAGATGCTTTGAAGCAAGCGAATAAATGGGTGGGTGGGAGTTTGTGTTGCAGGGCAGATTTAATTCCTGGTATTTTATAACCTCAGAGCTTGACTCGTACAGATGTGGTTTTACAATCCCCTCCCATCTTAATAGCTATTTTATAAATATTATTATGAAGAAGTCTTGGTGGTAATGCAAAAGAAAAGCGGTGCTTTGTTTTATCTGAATAGTGCTTGCTTCCAGCTTGGGATAAGGGCTGTAATGCTATAGAAAGAAGCTGAGCTGGAACAAAAGGAAATCTATTCATTAACTTAAATCGTAGTAATTTTAGCATGACCCAAGAGGAGCCTGGTGAATCTAACCCTCTATTTTCCCACATCCATCCTAGCAAGTGCCTTTCTTTCTAGCTGAGAGCTGACTCACTTTCTAGACTAGAATGAAATCTGGGTTGGATTTTTTTTTCTTTAAGATTAAAGTCAGTGTGGCTACAACAATTGCAGCGGGAAGAAAAATGATTGTCACTGTTGATTTTGATGTGTAAAGGCTAAATCTGAGCCATCCGCTTACCGGGCTCCTAGTTATCAGGTGTATTTTTGTTAAGCTTTGTTACAGATCTCTGTAGCTGTTGCTGCCCACCCCAGGTAGGAGTCAGTGTGTGATTCCTCCTGATACTAGTGAACCTCTCCTAGGGGTGTGCCCTTGGTTTTTGTAGAGCTGTGCATTTCTGGGGGATGAGGGATCAAACCAGGTGTCCCAAGAACCAAGGAGAGAGGAGGGCAGACAGAAGGGAACCTGCTATTGCTAAGGCAGCTCAGAATTGCTGGCTCCTGACCTCTTGTGGTGTAACCCCGGACCTTCCCACCACCAAGGCTCAAAGTCAGAGCTCAAGTTCCATTGGAGGTTTTTATTGTTGTAGGAGTTGTGTCTTCATTCTCCAAGCAGCACAGTGGACAGAAGGAACATTTTATAAGGATAGAAAAGGGATTCTTGGAGACAGAGGGCTATGCAGGAGGTTGCGAGTCTCTCTGCCTTTTGCACCTCAGTTTCACAGTCTGTAAACTGGGGGCAAAGAGGCTGATGCTTTACGTAAGAGCTACTGGCGTGCAATCTTTTGTCCAAGCTCCAAAAAGCCTTCTGGATGGCAAAGCACAATGGGAGCACAGACAGCCTCATCACTCAGACGGCAAACTCCTACGTGTGAAAACGTGAGCCGGGAGTTTGACGTAGCTGCTACCCAAATGCTAGCAGGTGATGAGCAGATGGGGCCGCCGGGTGCTTGTCTGAGGTCTGCCTGAGCAGAAGGTGGAAGGGGAGTGTGGGGATCTGAGTGCTGGGGCTTTTTTTGTGTGTTGTCGATAGCTGACACGTGCTTCTCACCAAACATGTAAAAATAGAAGCCGTTGGCTTCTGTGGGGCCATGGCACAGCTCTGCTTTATCTGGGAGGTTGGAAGTCACACTTTCTTGGTTATTTATAGGCAGCAGGCAAACCCTGAGAGGACAAGAGATAAAGAACATGGGAAACACGTCATGCTGTGATTTTGGGCCACGGTGGTGCCTATGGGGCTGTGAGGACCAAAAACGGGGGCAGGAAAAATCTCCCCTGTGCCCACTGGGCACAAATTGGTGCTGATTTAAGCCATGCTCCAAACAAGCCAAAGGAGAAGCTCTGCCTAGGTCTTCTCCTAATGATGCTTCTGTCAATCCTGCAAGGACCAACATGGCAAAGGGAGCCTGGCTTCAGAGGGGCTCACTGTTAGTTTCACACTTGCACAGTTGTTTGGTATTCCCTTACTACAGATCCATAAAACCCCTGCCATACTCATCCTGGAGCAAGGGTGATTTAGAATCATGGAATTATAGAATCATGGAATCATATCATATCATATCATAGTATGATAGTCTTGTGCGAGTTGGAATGGTTTGGGTTGGAAGGAAGCTTAAAGATCACCCAGTTCCAACCTCCTGCCATGGGCAAAGTTTGTTGCCCACTAGGTCATGTAGGCTTTGTTCCTATTACAGTTAACCAGGTGTGCGGCAGAATAGGGAACACTGGAGCACACATCACAGTGGAGATGTGTACTATTCAACTTGAAGATGGCTTGAAACTTGGAGAGTTGAAATTCCAACCAATTATTACTTAATGCAGAGGCATTCCTCTCTTCACAGCTGTGTCGTGTTGCTGGTGGCCTGAATGACCTGCACTTTAGTTTGCTTCAAATTCCTGAGCTCTGCTGCACCTGGTGTGGCTGGGAGACTTTGGAGTGTTTAGAGCACAGATGTGGCTCCCATCACCCTTAAAGGTGTCCTGAACCTTGCAGTGAGAAGGCATTGCAGTAGTTTCTTTCTGACAGTGGATTCATGGTTGGACCTGATGATCTTAGTCTTCTTTTCCAGCCTTAATGATCCTATAATTCTATGATTTAAACACAGGAGAAAAGAGAAGGGGATGTATTTGGAGGAGCATAAGAAGAGATTTTCAGTGGGACAGAACCCGCAAATGGCTAAATTGGGGTCTTGTATTTTGGGAGTGGGGATCCGATTTTCTCATGGGAAGCTGGTAGAGCAGTGCATGCACCAGGGATGGCTGGGGGGATTGTCCCTGCTCTGGACTTCCCAAAGGCATCAGCAACCTCCTTTCCTTCCCTACAGCATCAAGGCATGGCAGTTGATAAGCTGTAGGGAAATGGATGCCCGCAGATCCCTAGCACTGCTGCTAATGTGGCGAGGAGAGGGGCTGGCACACCTGATGGTGGCTGGGAGTAGGAGGCGAATGATTACAGTTGAAGAGGTCATATACCATTGTAATCCCAAAAAGAAACATTATGATTCATCATTCCTGATGTAATGTCATCTGTTTAATAAAGCCGTAATTCACTCTGTGCTTGCTTTTAATGGAGCTATTTAAGTAATGGCGTTGGGTTTTCTCCTTCCCGACCTCCCCCCACACCCATACTAAGTAGGGTTTGGACGGAGCACTTGAAAAGAGCTATTGGAGTTGAAGACTTTTTGAATATTTACAATATCTTGCAGACCATAGCTGAATGGGGTATTATTTATGTCAAATCACTACTTTCCCTGAAATATGGGGAGAAGGAAAGCCAACAGCTGGATATGGTAATGAGTAAATAAACCATGTGTCTCTTTAATGATAGGGACATGAATTTGTGCCGCATGGGGAAACGGCCGACGATAAGATGTCTTTGACTGGAGCTGACCACAGAGCAAGGGCACCCCAAAATTTATGTTGCCAGAGGGCTCCCTTGACAGCTTGCTGGGAAGAACGATGCTCTGATGTTTCAGGGGTGGAACAGAGCTGGGTTCATGGTTGGCTTTGCTGCCTGCTCTTTGTAGGTTGTTGGCCATGTGCAGAAACAGTGGCATTTGCAACCTCTGCGCTGATGGCGTAGCGTGCTACTTCCCATACAAACTGTGACCTGAAATTGTTGGTTTCAGTGAATGTCTCAAAACTTAGTGTCCAGAAGAGGGCTTTGTGAAAGCAAAATCTGATTTTCATTGTGGAAAGAAGTGGTAGCAATGGGTATGTCTGTGTCACCAGCCCAGAGGGCAAAGATGTAATTGATTTTTTCTTATGATACAATATTTTTTCAGGGTTATTTTTCATACATTGGCCTCTGCTCCCAGATAACAGTGAGAGGACGAAAGGGAATGGTTCCAAGATGTGCCAGTGGAGGGTCAGATTGGGTATTAGGAAAATTTCTTCTCAGAAAGACTTGTGAAGCGTTGGAACAGGGACGTGGTGGAGTCACCATCTCTGGAGGTGTTCAAGAACCTTGGTGATGTGGCAGGGTTAGTGGGCATGGTGAGGGGGTGGAATGTAGTTGGGTAGATGATCTCAGTAGTCTTTTCTAACCTTAATGATTCTATGATGATTCTACGGTGTAGTAAGCCTCTTCTTGACAATGGCCAAGTGCAGATGTGGGAGCTGGGCATTTATAGAAAGACCCTGCCCACTGTGTCCGCCTGGCTTTTAGCAGCCCTTAATATAGAGACTTCATGGAATAAAGGAGTCTCTTAATGTCAGAAAGAGTTGGCTTTCTGCATAAGAATTATTTAACCTTTTGAAATTGATTTGTGTGTGTTCACTGGCTTATTGGAAAACCAAGCCATCCCTACCATCTACTATAGTCCTTTCGAAAGAGAGCTCAATCTGAATCTTGGCACAGCTTCTTTTAAGATGTTTTAATTGTTAAAGCCCTTTAAAATATTGCACCATTCCACCCAGATTGCTTAGTTGGAAGACACACGTTAAAGCCAAAAGGATTTTATCAAGAATGTGCTGTTTCTGTCCAGACTTATTTTATCCAGCTCAGAAAGTGAGGTAATTGCCTTTTAAAAAGTCACAAATTGAAAATAACCTACAGAGATGCACAGTTCTTGTGGCTAGTTGCACTTTGTGTTTTTCCCTAGGCTTCTTAAGTAAGCAATAGGAATTTTCCAAATAACTCTCCAGTTATCACACCAGTAGCAAGAAAGGAAACAAATAAGGAAATATGGTGGAGGGGGGAAAGAAAGAAAGCACCTTAAAATACTCCACTCTTAAGGCAGTTTCTACTTTTGTCCTAGCCGGCAGTAATTAATCACAGCAGAATTAGGAGGATGCGGGTGCCAGAGCTCCATGCATTGGAGGCAACCAGGAAAGGCAGGGAGGTGGGAAGGTGGATCTGGTCTGGGGGGGCACAGTGGGTCTGGTCTGGGGCCATTGGGCTTCCTGCATGCTCCCTGCTGTGTCCTGCGGGCCGGAGCTGCATCCTGTTTGGACTGTGGGATTCAGTGCTATGAGGACCTGAAATGAAGGTCAGTGTGAGGACGTTTGGACTGTCGGCCTGTGGAGGTGAAAGGATGTGTGGTGATGGAAGGGATGTGTGGTGATGGAAGGGACAGGTGCCATGCATTATGGTTGGGGATGTGGCATCTGGGACTTGTATCTCTTGTTCCCCTTTGTTCCTCGTGTTGGTCCTCACCAATAGGATGGGGTGGTAGTTTTTAGAGGGCTTTAGATCTGAAGTGCTCAGTGGCTGAGACCTTGATGGGGGTCTTGTTTCCACTTTCTCTGTGGACATCCCAAACACCTGCACTCATGTCAGACACCGCCTAATTGCACCCGCAACCTTCATTTGGGCTCAGGGGAGCACAGGGCTGGTCCTCATTACTTTAGACTCATGTAAGCAGCTGTTAGGGCTGAACCTTTAGGGCGGTGTGAGGAATGGTTCCTGTTGCTCTTTATGTCTGTGCTCTCACCTGAGCAGCCACCAGGGCCATGCTAACGTGGCTTTGAGCACACTCTGGGTGGGAACTGAAAGCAGAAAGCCTCTCCTAATCCAAATACCAAAAATCACATCTAATGAACGTTGTCAAAAATGCAAAATCTGTGGATAAATCATAACATTGTTCGTGAGGTCAGCACAGAAGGATAAACCTGCCATTTACAGATGTTTGAGGCAATAAAAAGGGCTTGTAAAGAGACGCCCCTTGTTGCCAGGTGAACCCACGGGTGCAGCTTTGCTGTGTGTTGGGGCCCTCCCAGGAGGACAGGAAGGGGTTAAGGCTGAGCCGAGCTCTCGGCTTGCTCTGTATTATGTCCAGGTGGCATGACGTGTGAACAGACGAAAGATAAAAATCGCAGCGGATAAAATCACAGAGGAAATGGCTCTGTCTGAGCCCGGATCACGACGCCTTGCGCTGACCCCGCAACCTGAGCTCCATCAGTCAAGTTGTCCTTCCCTTGACTTCTCACCCCATGCTCTGCTGCTGCTGCTACTCCATAAAGAGGAGGCGGGTGGGAGAGGGGGAGACGCAGCTCAGCCTGATGACTAAGAGGGTCTGAGCACACAGGTCAAGTTCTTGCTGCTGGAGTCTGGAACAGAAAGCTGAGTGCTCTACCAGACCTTGATGTAAAACCATCCTTCCCATAAAAGGACTGAACGAGGAGTCGGGAGGCGAGAGCAGCCGTCGCCTTGCCTTGGCTTGAGATGGGGGTGGTGGGGCAGAGCCAGGCATTGTGTCTGGTGGAGACCCTTGGCTATGAGAGCAGTACGATGTTAGGGCTTGAGGCTTTGCTTTTGAAACTCATCTGTCACCGCAGTCCCCTTTGGCCCACCCCAGTGGGCAAGTGAGGTCACCTTTGAGAGAGAAAGTCTGTGAAGGCTTTGATCAGCTCCTTGCTGAGGGAATGAAAGTCCTCATTCTCCTTGTTTATCTGAGACAGGTGGCATTGGTGACAGAAATACATCGTTCCACTGTCCCAGAGCCAGGCAGCCACAGCTGGACCAAGAGACACTCTTGGAGCAGGACTATGCCTCGCTCTCAAAGGAGCAATGAGAGGGCTGGAGGACGCTGGAATTTGCTCCCTTTGTCTGATCCAAAAGAGCCTAATTTTGGGGAAGGCCTTCTGGGCATGCTGCATAAGACATCTGTTTAACGGGGTTTTTAGGACAGGGCTCAGCTCAGGCTTCCCAGAACTGGGGATGGCTGGGAAGTGGTTCCCAGCAGTAGCTGGCTGTGTTCCCCCACCATCATTATCTCTCGCAGTCCTGGGATTGGAGAGCGTTACCAATGACACTCTGTGAGGGCAGTAAGAAGTGGAAGGGAATTTTTAGGTGATTAGACAATAAGCAGCTCCATGCCTTTAAAATATGTGTATAGGAAAAGATGGGATTTGCTCTGTCCTCTGGTATAAGGATATAGAGGGCTACCACTCTGGTATCTTAAAGCTTCACATTTGAATGGAAGCTTGAAGTTTTAGTTCAGCTTTAATTAGCTCCATGTATATTTCAGTTCAGGTTAACTCAGTGTGGTTTAATTGTTACTTAAGACTAAAACAACCATGCTTATTTAGCTGGCACCCCCCGAGCTGCAGGTGGGCTTTGTTTTTAAAGAAGTGCATAGAGGCGTATCTGATGCTTGGGCATCTGTAGTTGCAGGAATCAAGGGGCCTTTGGTCAGTTGGAATGGTGTGATTTAGGTGAGCATCTTCTGGGTTGATTGACCAGTCTGTATGTATGTGAAGCCAGTGGGGGCTGAAGGAGGTAATGCCCCAAAGTTGATATGCCATGCTAACCTGCCCCTACCATCTTTCCTGGGGCTCATGATGGAGGATGAAGGCTTACAAAGCCCTTTCCTTCCTGCAGCATTTCTGCTCTGAGAGCTGAAGGGTGTTGACCATCGCCTGCTTTATCACTGCTTACTTAGAAGGAGGATGTAAGATGACACTGACAGGGTGAGCACCTTCAGACTGAGGCATGACCTGATAAAAAGAGTATGCAATTGTCCTTTAAAAACTGATCTAGAGCTTGTTGAATTTCAGGAGGGTGCCTCTCCTTGCTTTAAGGAAGGTCAGGGTATGGTGAATAGATCCTACCAGCGATCAAAGCTGTGCCCTGGTTTGAAAGCAAGATATTGTGGCTTGTGTAGTAAGAGCAAGCGGGCTCTGAAAACACCAGCAGTGGTCGAGAAGACTGAAGATCCTTTCCAGGGTGAACTGGCGGGGGGAAGGTAACCCAGGAGCAGCCATTCTGACAAGGATATGGGAAGGTTCCCAGGCTTATGAGGCACTGCTCTATGTGAAGAACCAAGCAGCTGCATTTTGGGATTCTGGTGGGCTCTGTAGATCAGCGAGCAGATGGGAAAGCCTGTCCACACACATCTCATTCCTGGAGAGGCTGAAGAGCATCACCACTTCTTCCCTGGGGAAGGCAGCTCCGTGGCACGACCTCCCACCTGGGGAAATGAGATCAGCAAATGACTCCTAAGTAGCGTGTCCATCACTGTCAAATTGACCACGGATGTCAAGCGTGAGTCGGCTGTCCCCGCAGCGCGGCCGGAGCCAGCCCCTTAGCTGGCTGAGTCAAGCTGTGCTGACTCCCCGTGATAGCATTTTAATGTGAGGGATGACAGAGGCCTCCAAGTTAATGTGTGCGGAGAGGTGACAGTTTTGAATGTCAGCCAAAGTGGAAGGCCTGCCTGGAATTTTGCGGGGAGTTGAAAGGGACGGGCATGAAATTAACACAGGCAACCGCGGCTGCCAGCAGCCTCACCGTGCCAATGCCTCACGCTCCCACCTGAACCACTGTCCTGCTCTGTCCTTGGAGGATGATCTGGGTGCCCGTGAGTCTCCCTGCTGTTCCTAGGAATAACAGATCTGCAGGAGGATGTGCAGCCTGGAGCTCACCATTGCCCTTCTCTTCAGACTGCTGGGAGGTGGAAGTGCTGATAGAAACACTACGCTCCTCTGGGCCATGCAGGCAATAGAAGGTGGAGGTGAGGCTGGAACAGGGCTGGTGTCTGCATGCTGTTATTGAGAGTAACTGTTACGTGAATTGAGATGATGCCTGGCTCTCAGGGATCTGGCCGGCTGCCTGAATAGCCTCATGGATTCCCACCAGGAAGGCACTCCTGGTGATTAAAATCTGATGGCAAAGAGCGTCCAAGTAATTCCTAAACAGCTTATTCAGGAGAGGGAGCAAAAGCCCTGTGATGCTCATCATGAAGATGAGGAAATGGATCAGCCCAGCCCAAATGTGAGCGTGTTGTCCTATCCTCTTCCCTGCTGACCTTGGGTTAAGTAGCTCACTTTGCCATGCCTCAGTTTCCCTGTCCTTAATGGAAGAGAAGACTGGGCTTCCTCATGGGGAAACGTTGGGAAAATAAATGGCCCCAGGGTTGCAAAGGGCCAGAAGCATGCAGGTGGGAGGCAGGCCCAAAAGGAGACGAAAGCAATGACAAGATACTGCACACTGCCAAGAGCGAGGCTGGATTTATTAAAGAAAAAATGAGGGAGATGTCTGTGGTCAGCTTGATAAATTGTCTCCCCCTCAAAGCTGTATTTCTGTGTTATTGTTTGCCTGCGATGGGATCTTGACAAACTCTCCCTGGGCTCAGGGGCTAATTGCTGAGTTCATAAAGTTGCAGATCTGCCTTCCTGTCATCTGAGTTGGCACTGGGCAGAGCCAGTTGTAGTCCAGCCATCCAGAAACCAGGAGTGGGACTCCATGGTAATGCACACAGGGTGCAGTACTGTCATCTCTTGGAGTCCAAACTCCTGCAGCTATTGCATGAATCTGGTTGATCCATGAGGAAAAGGATTTTGGCTGTTCTTCTGGGCAAATCCCCATCAAAAAACATATCCTGGCTCTTGGGATGTCCTGGAAACACCAGCAGCGCTAATATTGTCCTTGCATCATTGGGAAAGCACCACAGGTCAGACTGGGATAGTGTTAACACAAGAGGAAGCAAGTCGTGGCTCTTCTTATTTCAGGGCATTCACCTCTAGCCACCTACAAATACATAGACATGGGGATGGGGAAGGTTATGGCTACCTCTCTTGAACACAAAGTCCCACTTTGCCATTGATGTTGTATTCTGAGTTGCAGGAGGGCCTCAAAACACCACAGATGCGATATAAAAACAGTCCCAGGTTCCTCACAGATGCGTTATATTTCCATTATGTATTGCAAAAAGAAGGCCCAAAGTCTGCCTCTTAGCTGTACAATGAGTAAGAAAAGCTTGTTTAAAGTAAGGGAAGGAATATATCAAAAGAGGATTTCCAATTTCTCAAGTTTAATGCTGTCTTTAGCTGCCTGGGCTTTTGACTGCAGAAATCCTGGGCTTTGTTTAGCTCTTTTTCTTGGCGGCACTTTGACCTCTGGGTTCCTCCTAATCTTGACCTCAGCTCTTTTCCACTGAGACAGCCTTGGAGGAATGCTGCGATTTGCAGGCTCGTAATCCCAAACCATCAAAAACCAGCCTTGCGTGTGCTGAAGTACTGACCCGTGTCGTCCAAGCCGCTGTTGCTCTGTGCTGCTCTTTAGCTTCACATCCCTTTGTCTCCGATTGCACTGCAGGGACCCCATGAGCTGGTCTGTATCTGGGAAGTATGGTGTGTGGCCCTCTCCTTTGGGCTCAACGCCCAGCAAGTCTCACTGCTCTGGGGCTGACACGGGAAGGACCTTGCAGGGGGGCTCTGGCCCCATTGCAGCCCATTGGGGTTGACCATGAAGATGCTGAGCCCCTGGAACTCGGGCTGGGAGCTGGCGCAGAGCAGAGATGCATGCAGTCGTTCATCCTCCTGGTCGACAGATGGGATCCGACAGCTTCTTTCCTTCTGCAGTCACAGACTCCACAGCTTGCATCTTTTCCCCTTTTCTGCCAGGAATAACTTTGGGGGTAGTAGGGGGAGGGGTTAAAAAAATGTTTCATTAATGCTTCTGGAAATGTTGTTTAGGGTGTGAATTACAAGGACTATTTACAGTAACTTCTCAAATGAACCTTGTGAAACAGGAATAATTTCAAAGCATGCAAATTTCACAGCCTTTTGCTGGTCAGATTTTTCTTTTTTCTTTTTATTTATTTATTTATTTTGATGGCTTCTGCATTTTAAAGTTATGGCCTCAGGCCTCAGAAATGTGGTGTCCTTTGGGCCAGGTGAATTATGAACCAGCCTTGAACTGCCTTCGTAGCACCCAGTATTAATGTGTCCGTGTTGCAGAGGGTTAGTGACTTAACCAGCGGGTTGAGCAGGGAGCAGAGAGGGGACTGGAGGTCTCTAAGTGTTTAAAGCAGGGCACTATATTCTTTCCCTGCCAGACAGATGGGAGACGGTGAGGCCTTGTGGACCTTGGAGGAGTTAATGGGGACCTCTGAAAAAAACATCCTGCTGAGAAATGAAATGTTGTCTGCATGACCATGCACTCTGTGTGGCTGCTCTTAGTTTTATTGGCCCCATCTACATCTGCAGGGCTCTTCATCCTGCAGCTTGCTGGGCTTGGACCCCTGATAGCCAAGCACACAGTGAGGGGAAAGGCTGGAAGCTGCTGCAAGGCTGCATTTGGTCGTATGGGGCTGTGCTTTTTGTTTAAGGATTTTGTTGACAGGATCAGTGCTTCTGAGAGATGATTCTGGAAAGGAGTCCTGTGCTTTGGTCACTTTTAAAATGTGTTGGTCATTCCTAACTTGGGTGAGCTGCCTGCAGATCCTCAGCTTCTGGGAAAAGATGTTTGCTGATCATAAGCAAGGTTGGAATGAACACTAAGGTCACCAAGTCTGACCCATCCCCACCACAGCCTGTGTCCCTCCATGCCACATCTCCATGGGTCTGGAACACACCCAAGGATGGTGACCCCACCACCTCCTTGGGCAGCCAATGCCTCACTGCCCTTTCAGAGAAGTTTTCCTAATATCCAGCCTTGCAATATGCAACTCTTCTTTGCAACACTGAGATTCCCTCCTGCCTCCCAAGTCAACCCTCTTAGCTTTAGGCTTAGCCTTGCTTATTTATATCACTCTGCTGTTGAGTTTGTCTTGGTGAGTCTGAGTCTTACACATCTCTCCAGGTCCAGGAGTAAAATTGATGTTAGAGAATTGAAAGCCAAAAGGAAACACAGCATTTCATTTTAGATAATTAATAGATTTTTGATAGGAGAACAGTGCCGGTATTTTTGCTGATATTTAGTAATAAGTGCTGTCACTGGATTGCCTCCTTTGAAATATAATTTTAATTGAATTTGAAGCTGAAAGAATTTCAAGACGAGGAGAGCTGAACCGCTAGGCTTGGAGAAGTATTTCAACTAGACATTTTGATTTTGCAGAATTAAAACATTTCAGAATGAAGAGCCTTCAATGCGAAGGAGTCAGGAGTGATTTGAAATGTATTTTGATGTTACTGCATTTGCATTTCTCTGTGGTTATAGACACAGCATGCATGGATGGTACTGGAACGCTGTTACCTGCTTCCACATGGGTAGGTCAGAGAGTCCTTTGATGGAAAGCCTTACAATTTGAACAAAGGAACTGGCAAGTTAGTTCACCTCTGGGTACTTTTGCCTGCCAATGAAAGAAGGATTTCTTACTTGCCCAGCTCAGTTTTGGCCAAGTTAAGAGCTGAAGTTGGGCCTTCTGAGTCCTTGTCCAGCATCCTACAACAAGATCCCTGTCGTTTCTCTTTGTTTGTGATTTGTGATTAATCACCCAAGTCCGCAGATATTATTTCTGTTCTGCTCCTTGACTGTATGATTTGAAATTTTATAAACAGGCCATAGAAAATGCGTGTGACATACAAAAATACGGGTATTCATCAAAGGAGCACAGCTGCTCCTGAAACAATGGTGCTAAGGAAACCCATTCATACTAATTACAGTGGCACAAAGAATTGTGTTGCTAAATTTGCTGGCAGGTCCGAGAACTGTTTTGGCTTGGCCTGGAACAGCCTCTTTTGGGGAAGAAATTTCTGGCAAGTTGAAATGTTTTAGTGTAGCTCTAGAAGGAGCATTTTGTTCTGAATCCGAAGGATTTGCTTTAAACAGAAATTAAGAGTTAGAAGGTGAAACCTATTTTTATTTATTTCTTTATTTTATGTTGAAGTGGAACTTTTTTTGTGAGCATGGTGGAAATTCCCCTCCTAAATTTTACCAAGCTTAAAAGACATGGGATGCGATTACCCTCCTCATGTTGGTATTTCCATGTACTCCTCTGATGGCACTCAGAGCACACCATTATATTTTCCTTTCTGAAGATAAAATACCTGTTTAAGTAAAAATCCTTTAATGTTTAGAACATCTGGAAGTGCATAATTGAGGTATCCAGCCAATTCCCCTTTTTGCCTTGTAATTATTGTTTGTTCATTATCACCCCGACTGACTTCCGCCACCCACTCAAGCTTAACTTTGCCCTGCAAATCTGTCAAAATAGAGACACACATCAACATTGCAAATTGCTGTTGCAACGGAGGGAACAAACTTTCCTTTTCTCTCAGATGAATCAATTTTCAACATAATTTCACAATCGTGCAATAGGTAGAATGATTTGCTGCTGAACAATCTCTGCCTTCCTTCCTCTTTGACTGTCATACCCGCTCCATGTTCCTGGTTGTGTTTTGGGTACCTAAAACAGCCCCTAAGAATGGTTGCATTCATAGAATACAATCATGGAGTCATTAAGGTTGGAGAAGACCTCTAAGATCCGCAAGTCCAACCCCAACCCATCCCCACCACAGACTGCATCTCCATGGTCCTTGAATGCTTCCAGGGATGGTGACTCCATCACCTCCCTGGGCAACCTTTGCCAGTGCCCAACCACTCTTTCTGAAAACAAGTATTTCCTGATATTCAACCTGAACCTCCCCTGGTACAATTTGAGGCCTATTTCTGTTTACCTGGGAGTAGAGGCTGACCCCCACCTCGCCCCATCCTCCCACCAGGGAGTTGTAGATCATCCAATGAACATCCAACATCAGAGCAGCAAAAACCCTGTTCCTGAGGCTGCGTGGGAGCTGGGGTGCTAAAAGCTGCCTTACCACAGCTTTGCACCTGAATATAGGTTGAAAAGCAAAGTGTTTCTAGTCCTCAGCAGCTTTGCTGACTTCACCAGAAGCTGCTTTGCTTTGGCAATGTGGGGTTGATTGTTGTCCACGTGAGTTGGTGGGAAAACTGCATCTCACGTTGTTTCAGTCCCTGACATTATTAAACAGCCATTACGATGACATATGGAAATTTATGTTATATTTAGGCATGTTCCTGGATGTCCATGAAGACAGTTACAAACCTATTTTTAACTCTAATGCTTGTGCTAATCCTCTTCAAACTCACCGAGGGGCACTAACTCTTCTCCAGCAGCAGAGGAAAGCTCAAGCTGGGCTTTAGGGGGCTGTTTCTGGATAGGAAGGTATTTGCTATGATTCCCCCTTCCGTTCACTCTGGTTCTGCTCTCATCTCAAGTTGCTGTGCCCTTCTTGCCAGCGCCCTGCTGCTTCCTTTGGCTGGCAGTACCCACAGCCTTGCCTTAGCGAGTCTCAGGGCTTGGCAAACACTTTGAGCTGCTCCTGGTTCTGGCAAGCACCAGCAGATGTGTTGCAGAGCTATTCCAGCACACATCTGTATGGGGCTGTTCCTGTCACTACATGTCCCATGTCAAAAGCTGGGATGCTGCTGTTTGTGCATGCCCTGCATAATGTTCCAGATGTTAGCTTGCAGTTCACGGGCTGTGTGTGTCCACCCACCCCACAGAGGGCTCCTGAGCACTGCAGCCAACCAGCAGCATATCTTCTGTCTTGCAGGCAAACCGTAGAGACTGAGTGGCCATCCAGGTTGCCAGTGGAGATGCACAAGTGCCACTAAGAGCTCTGAGACTCATTTTTTTCAGGGGTATTTGCAGAGAGGCTGGAGATAGTGTGCCAAGACCTCCTGGGGTGGCTCCTGTCTGGGGTATTCATGCAGGACTGTGCCTGTGGAACAACTACTCTTCCAGGTTGGGTAATATCTTGGCTTGCTCCAGCTGGTGGGTAGTGAAGGATCTCTTTGCTGTTTTTTCCTCTCTTTAGCATCTTCTGCATCCTCCCCCCCCCAGGAAGGTGTGGGGCTGCCCCTTCCCCTGGGTGAGGGCACTTCCACGGTGCCATGCAACATGAATGCCTCCTCCTGTGGCTGTGCTACAGGCAGCTCAGGCCAGCACACCATTATTATTACCTTGCACTTCTGCAGTGCGGTGAGGAGATGACTGCAATTTATCAGGCTATTCCCCAGTGGACTGGATTCGACCTGAGCAGCGCTAGAGTGTCTCAGTGCTTCCAACTAGCTCCAGTCACGTGGTGTCCATGCCAGCTTTCCTGGAAGGCAGGCATTGATGGCGGGAACTGCCTGACACATCGCCATCAGTGCATAATAACCTCTATTTAAAAAGAAAAAAGAAAAAAAGAAAAAGGGAAAAAGAAAAACCAACTTTCAGCACAACGGTAACCCTGGCAATATGGGCATTAGCGTCCAGAGAGCTTTCTCCTCTGGAAGGGGGGAGTTAATGGGTTTAGATTATTTGTGGTTATCTGGATTTCAGATTGACACCATAAATATTCAAACTCTGAACCTGGCTGGATGCAGCCGCTGTTGACTTTTGTATGACCTAGCTGGAAACTTTAAATCAGCTGTCGGCTTGACTTTCAAGGGAATGAAATGCTCCAAATCCACTAGATAGCATCTCCTTGGTGTTTTATTACCTCCTGAGAACCTCACTTTGGTAGGGACCAGCTCCAGGCTGCTTTCAGAAAGTGGAGCTTTGTTAGCCTTGCAGAGTCGTTAAACCTGCCGAGTGGGAACAGGGGTGCCCTACCTTGTGACAGCACACTGGGCTTATTATATAAACTGCACATGATTAATATACAAGTGGAACAAGTCCAGATGCAAGCCTAGCACTGTGTTATTAATAGGCTAACATAGATCTCTATCAATGACGCTCTGTTCTCTAGATTGCATTCTATGCTGTATTTTTTAAGTGTTCCTTTGTCTTCTGGGATAGTTAGATAGGGCTCCTCTGTAGGTACAGGACACACTTTGCTGTCGTTTTGGTCCATAACTCGGGGCTGCTTTGTAAAGTGCTGAGTAAGCCCAAAATGAAACACCATGAGCTGTGGCTGGGGCTGCCCAGTGGCTGAGAGCAGGGCAGTCCTCTGATGCCAGATTCATCATAGCAAGCGGTCTGCATTGAGGGCCACTGTCAGCTTAATGGATGTCACAGCAGCCACAATGTCAATAAAGGTTAAAGCCTGCAATACAGTGAGAGACCCAAACACCATTTAAGTAATTGCGTGATGGCGGTGGGGGTGGGATGGCAGTGACGTATGTGGCTGCTCCAAGTATGCATCCTCCTCTAAAGAGATGGGCAGTGCATTCAGAGATGATCAAAAATGTTGGGGCCTGTTGTTTTGCTGGAGTGTATGGGGGCTCCGTGCTGAGAAGGAGATCTGCAGTGTGGCTGACGCCAAGGTTTCCAGCCCTCCATCGCTCCACAGCACATGCTGGGGAACTGTCTGCATCTTCTGTCTCAGCCCCTTCCCTCAGTCACCTTGGCTTACTTTTCTGAAGGCATCACTGAATTCAATAGCCCAGCTTTGGGCTGGTCTGGCTTGGCACTAGGCACTTCAACACCAACAGTCATGTGGAGCAAAGTGGTCTCAGGTCTGTGTATCGTGGCTGAAGGTGGCCCAGGGTAGTAGCTGGCTTTGAAAACAGGCAGGGGTTGGCAGGTCTGGGCTGACAGCTTTTAGACTAATTGGTTTCATGGTCGAATCCTTTAAACTAATGTTTTATTAGATCCAACAGATTTCTGTTCCAAATTCCCCGGGGAGCTCTCCAAAATAACTGTTCAATGAATAGCTTTTCCCTGCAGCTAAGTGAGAGAGGCGCTGGCAATAGAGAGATTTTGGCAACCCAGCCCGACAAAGACTTGGAAAGGCTCTCAGTCCAACCTTACGGATTATCTCACATCTCCACGCGTCTCGCTGGTACTGGAAGCACAGAATCATAGACTCATTAAGGTTGGAAAAGACCTCTAAGTTCATTTAGTCCAATGGTTCACCTACCCCCAATATTGTCTGCTAAACCAAGTCCTCGAATGCCATGTTGCCACGGTTCTTGAAGACCTCCAGGGACAGTGACCCCACCACCTCCCTGGGCAGGCTGTGCCAATGTACTACCACTCCTTTGGAGAACAAATTTTGCCTAATACCCAACCTGGATCTCCCCTGATACAACTCAAGGCCACTGTCTCTTGTCCTGTCAAGTCACTGGCAAATGGTTGGGTGTTCTGATGGTCACAGATGTCAGCTCTGGGTCATCTTTTCAGCTCCACTTCTCTCAAGAAGCTCTTCCTGTGGTTCCTTTTCATGATGCACGAGATTTCCTCAGCAGAAACCCTCAGATGGACCAAAGGCAGGAAGCTGGATGTCCCCATGTGGCCATGGCTGTCCTCTCATGTCTACAGCCCACCTGGTGCCTTCTGTGGACAGTGGGCTCTTGTAGTCGCATCATTCTCCAACCTTGCTCTGCTTCATGAAGATACCTGGACTCCCTAATGCACATTCTCATCCCTTGTGCTTTTAATATCGTGTATGAGTTGCTATCCGCTGACTAAGATTAATTGAATATGTAAAACAATAGGTGCTAAGTATTAATACCAGGCTTCATAATACAAGATGACTTTTATTCTAGTTTGAATACTTCACAGAGCGGCTGTAAGTACATTAGTTTTATTGATCTATGCTCACAGAATTATTTAAATATACTCTCTGGTGCTGAGTGTCAGGGATTTTCCAATGCTTGCCACGATGCGTTTTTCATTAGAGGCCAGCAAAAGCAGATCCAAACTTGAACTGCTCAGGCAAGATTGATTCCACCTTGGCAGTGGGGTTGAAACAACAGCGTGATGCCTGTGAGCTGACCACTAACCACACTGCACACCCCACAGTGGTCACCCCAGCTCCCCATGTTGGGCTCTGCATTGCATTGCAGCAGTGCCAGGGTGGGCTGCCTACCAAGCTGGCTGTCCTCACCCAAGCTTTTCTCCTGCTTTTTGCTTTAAGGAATGAGAATGGATCTGTTCCTATATATAGCTGAAGCTCTTAAATTAAAGCCCCGTCCCTTCTGTGCATACTAAACCTGCCCTGATCTCTCAAGGTCAGATGTTTGGCAGGTGCCAACTGTCTGTAGCTGGAACAATGCTTTTTTTCCCCCATCCATATGGAACAGGGCTGTCTCTTATTTCAGCAGATTTGTTTTATTTGCACTTTAGTCTACAAATGTTCATCTTCTTCTAGTTGAGGATTTAAGAAAACAAGAAGGGAGGTGGGGGGGAAGATTCCAGCAAGTTTCACTGCTACTGAAAAGCATTCTCAGCTTTCCCTTTTAATGGTGTTTGCAATTATTGACCAAAGGGAACAGAGCTGTTTTTGGGGAGGTTGGGATTAGAAGAATTGTTCTTCCCAGAGACCTATGAAATGTGATGGGTTTTAGTGTTTGGAAGTAAGGAGGGAGCTCAGGTGGGAAAGCCAGGCTTCCTGCAGGTTGGTCTTGAGATCGGGAGCTCTCAAAAGCTTCCTTTCCTCCAGCACTTTTTGTTAAACTATGGCGATTCTCAGGTGTCTGCTATGAGGCTGAGCTCACGCTGCAGCCTTTGCTCAAGAGAGGACCCTGACAAAGTGTCTGTCCTCTAGCTGACAACCCACTAAAACTAAAAGTTCTCTGTTTCAGCTAAATGGGGATAAAATTAGCTGACAGGTTCCAGAGTGATTGGAGCACACAAGCCCACAGTGTAATTGCATAAGCCGCTTTTCTTGGGAACGGAGCGAAAAAGCATCAATATGTTTTGCAATGCTTATTCTAACAATCATTTGGTATCTGGTGGCTCACGGTGCCATCTGAACGTGAACTTCAGGGATGCTGGAGGGGTGCATGGCTGATGGAAGGATGGACGTGTGTGCTGTAGCAGGAATGCCTTTGGGATTTGGGAGCCTGGCCTTGCAGAGATGCTCATGTCAGTCCTGCCCTGCTTAGGGAAGTTGCTCCTTGTGCTGCTCTGTGGGGTTTTAGAGGAGGATCTATGATTTTATTTTTCATTTCTGTGTTTTTAGGAAGTGGAGGAGCTGGACTGGGAGCTGGCCTCTACCATTGCCTTCTCCTCATGGTTCAGCATTTTCCTTGCAGTGGGGATGGAGGGCGGGTTGGAGCCAGAAGCCAGTGCTGTGCTGAGCATTGCTCTTGTCCCCAGCTCTGCCTCTCCCTGAGCCCTGGTGTGCCTCGTGTGGGGACAGCTGACCCAGGACCCGGTGTCCCAGTGCTCAGACTCTGGATCAGGGAGAAGACAGCTCTGGGAGAGGGTTCGTGAACTTTGCTATGTTTTATAGCCACTAGAGGGGGGTCAGAGACTGCTGGCTTAGGCTACTGCATGCCAAGCTGCCCGGGCTGGGGGGAGCACAGAGCAGCTGTATGGGGGGCTTCAGGCTGAGCCCCCAAGTGTGCAGCCAGGCTTTCCTCTCCCATAGTGTATTTTCAGCATCTGTTGCAGCCTTGTTGGGAATTCCTTTGGGAAGGTCAGAGCTGGGATGTGCTGTGTGCAGCCACTTTGCTTCTTGTCCTTGGGAATGGCAGGATGCATGGGCTGGGAGCAACGGGCTAGCAAGGAGCCAAGCTGAGGAGTCCTTCTAGCCTAGGACAGACTTATTAGTAATGCGTTGTAACTGGAGAGCCAAGTGGTATCACCTAAAGACAGCCATCCTGCTCGCACACAGGCCCTGTGCAACACTCCCTCTCCAAAAGGACTTCAGGCTCCTGGGTGGCAATGCAGCCCTTTGGTTCATGCCAGGTGGCTGTAATGTGTCAGTGAAGGACAAAGTGCTGGTAGCTCAGGGCACATGGCATTGGCCTTGGGAAGGGGGAAGGCACTGAGAGCTGATGAAGAACAGCAGCCTTTGGGACCACTGGCACAGATGCAATTTCAGCTGGCCAGGAGCAAGTCTGTGGATTGTCTCCATGGCCAGGCATTCAAGTTGCTGAATTCCCCTTGGTAGCAAAGCGCAGAGCAGCACTCTCTGCCAAGATGAGAGATTTTCAGAGTGCTTTTATAGCTCAGCATTTTCCCTCCTGGGTCCTTCTATATTGTATTTTTAAAGGAGGAGGAAGCGCTGGGTTTTCCATTTCTTAGTGCTGCACTCCAAGCTCTGAGTGACATGAGCGAGTCTTAACACTTGGAAACTTCCCATAGGAGCCTTGGCAAGACTTGGTGAATTGCTGAAGAGCAAGAACAGGGTGAAGAGAGCCAACAGTTGCCCTGAACAGAGCCTGGCACAGCATCAAGAGGAGTTTTGTAGAATCATAGGATCATTTGAGTTGGATTGGACCACTAAAGACCATCTGGTCCAACTCCCTTGTGCTGAACACGGACACCCTCAGCTCCATCAGGTGCTCAGAGCCTTGGCCTTGAATGTCTCCAAGGAGATTTCCTTCCTGTGAACAACACACCTATTCTGCCACTGCATGGTGGATGTTCCTGGTGACACCGGAGCAGGATTCAAAAGCAGGTATCTGATGGCATCAAACCAATCTTCCAAGGTGCTGTGCTTGTTGCTGACAGCACCCAGCGCCTAACGCCTCGTGGGATGTCTTATCTGCTCTCCGTGTCACTGGTGAGTGATGGGGACTTGTTGCGTTAATGGATGGGAAGGATTTGCCCTCGACGCAGCTCCGGGATTGTTTTAAGTGCAAGGCTCCGGATTATAAATTATACAGCATTTATAATCAAGAAAACATCTGCTGGGTGCTCTTTGCAGTGGACAGGGCCAGCCGAAGGCTCCAGGACACGACGCGTAGGGGTTGCACCAATCGCCACCTGTCTGCTCCTATAATCGAGTTGATTTTTTATGGTCTTGACATCAGCTTTCAAGACGCATGATCTATGTGTTTATTTAGCTGTCTTTCCTGGCGTCCCTTAGTTTTGAACTCCTGTAAATCCTCCCACAGTTGGATTTCTGCACTTTTCAGAGATTACGTTTCCTGACAGTACATTTCTCCTTCCCCCTCACTTCAGTGACAGCTTAGGCGAGGCTCCAGGGACCAAAACGCTCAAACCTGGCTCTGGAAATCTGAGTTCTGACACAGAGCAAGCCTAACTTTTTAGGGGCTGAGCAAGTCCTGCCAAGTGAGTGGATTAGACCCAGAAATGCTGATTTGAGGCTGGCGGTCCCATCCAGGAGCTGGGTCATCCTGCCAGGACCTGGCAGCTGGACCACAACGGGGTCCTCTCTGCTGGGACCTCTTGGTCAGCCTTGTCCAGTTCAGCAGAATTTATGGTTGAGCATGGGGTGATTTACTCCTGTGTAACGAGATGCAAAAGAGATCTTTTTCACACTAGGCTGGAGGCTTGCCTTTATGGGCATCTCAGAGCCTTGGCCTTGAATGGAAACCTGTCTCCTGCTAGCAGAAGATTGGATACACCTCATCATCACTTGTGCATATTTTTGCTTGCCAGGCAATCACAGGAAAACAGATGAAGAAAGATTGATCCATAGGCCTTAATTTTATGGGCTTGAGTGGAATCCACCTCCCATCAATTTACCAACGAAGGTTAGAAGAGCCAATATCCTTATCGTTCCCTTCATCGTGTCTGGGAATAATCTGCCAAATGAGCTATCCTTTCAGAAGGGTGCTATAATGGAGAAGTGCATTTGCACCTGTGAGGGCTGTGGAGTTATTTGTACTGCTTAGTGCCTAGCTGAGGTTGTTCTATCTGTGCATGGGATGAACCCAGCCTTCCTCCTCCATTTGCAGAGAGATTCAGCATCCTGCATCCTCGCTGTGGGGCCTGGGAGCCTTGTCCAACTCAACTTTCACATCCTTTGTATTCCCATCCTGCAGCTTGGAGGGACATGAGAAAGCTATCCCTGCCACCAAGGGCTGTTGACATGCCTTCCTATGGGTGTCACAACCAGATTTTGCCCTCAAGGATGTGGTACCCGTATTAGAAATGCAGTCCTTCTCTTTGTGTTGCTTTATTTATTTATGTATTTATTATTATTTGTTAAAAGTCCCCTAGAAAACTAAGGCAGAGAAATGGAGCCGTTTGCCTCAGGTCGCTTCACAGCTGCAAGGCTGCCCTGATTTCCTGCTGTTGTGTCACGAGTGTGAGCAGCTCCTTGCTCTGATGACAGTGAGGGCTTTACAGTAAGGAGGAAAAAAGCCATCTTTCAGCTGGCGCCTTGCCGTGCTCCCAAGTGCATCCCACAGGGTGCGAGTGAAGTCAAGAGGCTGCTGCAGAAGGGTTGTACCAATTCTCTGATCACCGCCAGCTAATGACAGCCCCAGGGAGCCAGGCCCTCGAGCTGGCAGCAAGGAGGAGTGTACGGAGAGCAACAAAGTTCTAAATGCAGTGGTCAGAGCTCAGCATAGAGCAATTGCAGGGGAAAAGGTGTGCTCAAGCTCATGGCAACAGTGAAGAAACACAGAATCACAGTGTGGTTGAGTTGGAAGGGACCCCAAAGCCCCCCAGCACCACCCCTGCTGTGGGCTGGCTGCACCCAGCTCAGACTGCCCAGGACCCATCCATGGCCTGGGGCAGCTCCAAGGATGAGGCTCCCAGAGCTCCCTGAAGCTAAACAAGCTCAGCTCCCTCAGCCTTTCTCCATAGGAGAGGTGATTCCTCCATCCATCCCAGCAATTTGCATCCAAGCCTTCAGCCACCAAAAACCTGCTCTGATTGATCCTCTGTAACGTTTAGTACTTAACTCCAACAAGCATGTGGCTGATCCCCAAGAGGAGAGAAACTGAGGCACAGCATCAGGATGGGTCGAGGAGGAAACCAGCTATTCGTGTGCTGCCGTGAATCCAGCTTTGTGCTGGCCTCAGCAGAAACATTCCCTTAACATAATTAAGGGATGAGCAGAGATGGCTGCGAGCGGAGGCGGCTGTTTATGAGCATGGAGGAGGAGGGCATGCCGGGAAGCTGTGCCATCCTCCTGCTCAATCCCACTGCTCAGGAGCACGACCCCTGGGTGAGGCTGTGTGCAGTGCTTGGAGGCCCTCCAACTACGCTGCATAGGGCTGAAAGCAAATTGGTTGTAGTGGTTGTGATACGACGTGAGCTGCGGGATCATGTCCTCCAAGGGCTGCGAGATGGAGGAGAAGCCTGTGCTGCCTTCTTGCAACTGGTCTGAGCCCGCTTGTTAGACCTGGTCAATAGTTTGCTGTCAGAAGCAATTCTCTCATCAGATAGGTGTTGGGTTTTTCCTTTCTGCCAGAGCAGAATTTTTTTCAGAATGTGTCAATTTTCAGCCAAATTTTTTTGCTTTTGGTGCTTTCTTTTCTTTACTTCTTTCTTTCTCTTTTTTTTTTTTTGCCTGCTTTAAAAAATAGCAGAATAGCACTGGCTGTCAGCTCCTGAAGCCTGAATCTGAGGGCTCAAGCCAGCAAGGTCTCCATGTATGCTTCCGATTTAATGTCAGAAAGAAGTAGTGGAATGGAGGAAGGTTTTTAAGGGCTGATTTTCACGGGGAGAAAATGGTATGTGTTCAAAGGATGTCAGGAAAGTTTCTGGAGGCTCAGTCCTTATGGGGAGTGGATCAGAAGGAGCAGTGCTCAGGGACAGGGGTGGCTGCAGCCAATTGCTGGTGACATCCAGTGGCATGTGGGCTTATGCTTGGGCAAGGGGTGTCTTCATCTCTAGTTCAGCTCATACAGTGTTCACATTCAACACTAAACATGACGGCTCCAATGGAAAATGGGCCATCTGGAGCAATGCTTATGAAAGCTTTCAAACACAGAATCACAGAGGTTGGAAAGGACCTCTCAGATCACCAAGTCCAAATTAAGCCCACCCCACCATACCCACCATCCCTTGGTGCTACATCTCCACAGTTCTGGAACACCTTCGGGGATGGTGACTCCATCACCTCCCTGTGAAGCCTATTCCAATTCTTAATATCCAACCTGAACCTCCCCTGGCATAACTCTGAGCTATCACCTCTTGTCTTCTCACTGTCCTTTGGGTAGGGTCTGCACTCCATCCTGTTGGATCTGCAGTGGTGAAGTTTAGCTGGTGCAGGTGATGTCAACTCAGCTGCTGCCTCACCCCAGAGGAAACAAAGGGACCACTCCCCATAGGCAGTGGGGATGTGCCCTGCAGCCCCAGGTCCATGGGCTTGTTGGCTTCACAGGACATTTGGGTGTTGCCAGAGTTAATGCAGGAAGCGCGTGCGCCTCTCCTGTGTGTGTTTATGCATGCAAAGACGTGCCTGCTGGGGAAGGAGTGGAAGGCTTGTGATTTATCATTGCTTTGTAATGGGTGCCATGCTTCTAGTGAAAGAGGTCAGCCTCCCTGTGAGATACCAAACCCCCTCCTTATTAACGTCCTGTTAGAGCTAATGGCTTGGGGTAGGGCAAGCAGGTCTTACAAGGAAGGCATTAAAGAGCAGCGCTACTTGGAAGGGAAGCCAAAGAATTTACAGCAATATTTACACAGAGGCTCTCCCCAGAGATAAGGAGGTACACAGTCGCTCAGCAGATAAGCAGAGCTGTGGGACGAGGCACAGAAGGCACTGTTGTCTGTGCATCCTGAAGTTCAACAGGAGTGTAAGCCAGAGCTGCAAGGAATGGAAGGAGAAGATGTGGTCAGGCACATCTGAGGGACTCAGATCAGTCCCTCACATGGGACTTGGTGCCTCTGGATACAGGTACAGCATTAGTTCAGTGCCTGGGAGAGAGGAACAGGACCAGCAGAACTCCATCATGCTCCTAATTGAATCCCCAAACCTTGGTTTGAAGGTGTGAATTAACACCTTAGTGAATGCCATTGCTTATCCTAGTGAAGATGGGGAGATCTGGGCTGGGTGAAAGTCCCATGGCAGCACTCTCTGTCCTGCCCACCATGTGCTTTGAGAGTTGCAGGCTAAGTGAGATCTGTTCCTCCAGCAGCTCATGCTGGTGTCTTCCAGCTCTAGCCCAGAGCCCTGCCATGACCCTGGGAGCTGTGTTCTGAGGGCACAAAGACCTATTCTATGGGCTGGAGGAAAGAGACAGACCTCCCCTCTCTTCTGGAGAGGGAGATGTGAAATCTAATCCTTTAACAAGTGTGTGTGCTCTGAGCACAGGTCATGCAAAAATCCCCCCAACTGGGGGGAAAGTGAGAGACCTGGGGCTCATTCCTGTCTGGCTGCCGTCAGGTCCCACCTCCCAAATGCTTCACTCCAAGCTCACCTTGTCACACATTTCTCTTGTTTGCCCCATTAGACCTGCATGCATCTGCACCCAACTGTCCCAAAGCCACTGGGCTTTGAATCCAGCCATGTCTGTAACAGAGAAACCCAATAGCTCCAGCACAGCAATCCATAACGAGACACCCCTGTCTGCTCTGTGCTCCTTCTTCCATCCCTGGAGGCCTCCACGTGTCCCCCATTTCCCTCCCAGCCTCAAATAATCCACGGCCACCACTTCATCTTGCACTCGGCCACGTCTTCACTCCTCCGACCTCCCCAGCCCCTAATAGCACTCGGACAGCGATCTCCAAGCACGCCATCCATCACTTGACTAACACATTATTTATTTACCATGGGCGAGAGAAGGGAGTTGAGTTGTCTGGAGAATGTATTAAATTTTCATTTGTTCTCATTGATTCCTGAAAGGAAATGCTGAGTTATGCCATCAGGGTGGACTAGTTACCATATAGAGAGTGTCTCCTATAGATGGGAGTTGGATGGGAAATGGGGACAGAGTTAAGGTTATTTGGAATATTGAAACTGTGGTGATCATTTGTGAAATGTACCTGAGCGTGTTTTCTTTGCTCCCTTTCTCTCTGCTGCAGCTTCTTGCCCAGATACATGCTAGACTCTCGCTGATATCCCTTGCCATATGGGACGTGCGTGGTGCTGCTTCCTCCTGGCTGTCACTCATGGGGTTCTGCTCTGGCTCTGAAGCTCTGTGCGTGGGAACTGCTCCTGGCTGGGGCTCTTCTCAGTCTGCAGGAGCTGCTTGGCCTCTTTCAGCACATCCCAGTCTGTTCGGAGACAGTTCCTGCAAGCATCCCTTGTCCAAGTGTGGCTGCTTTCTCTCCCCCGCATTTCAGCCGTGGTAGTAATCATATTATTTATGGTAAATTCTCCTTCATTGTTGTTTTTTAAGTGTATGCTAATAACATACATTGTACAAAAATGACTTTTGCATAGGAATCCTTGTCATCCAAGAACTGCTCAGCTTCCTTCCCCAGCCAGGGATTATGTCCCAGCCAAAAGGGATGATGATAGGTCACGTTTCTGTGCTTTGAAGCCCACCAAGGACTGATCTGGAGTCCAGAGAGCAGTGGCTACCCCATCCCTGGAGGCCCCCCAGGCCACGGATGGGCCCTGGGCAGCCTGAGTTGGTGGGGGCAGCCAGCCCATGGCAGGGGTGGGACTGGACGGGCTTTGAGGTCCCTTCCAACCCAACCATTCTATGGTTCTATGTCCTAGGTGTGTGGAGGGGGGAAGATCTCATCTCGGAAGAGGCTGTTGCTCCTCTGTCCCTCCAGCCCTGCTCTCTGCCTCCTGGCACTGTGTCTCCTGAATTCAGGGAAAGGCAGTGCAGAAGGGGGGTGGCTTTACTCTGGTTTTATTTGTGCAGTCTGGAGGATAATCAGGGGTCCTCAAGTTTCTGTGGGAGTTGAAAGAAAGGACAGCGCAGACTGGCACTGTTCCCAGTCCAAAATGTTTTTACTAATTGCATGCAACCTTCCTTACAAGAGAGAGAGACTGCAAATACCACAGGCAGTTTAATTACCACTGCTGGTTCACATTGATCTTATTTATGCTGCTCCCGGTGCTGTGTGTGCAGTGTGTGTGCACAGGGCAGGGACGGGTTGCACGGGGAGCTGCGGATGGCTGGCACTGGGTGGGGAAATCCAAAGGACTTGCATGTTTATTTTGAGTGTGGGATCTCTCCAAAAAAACATCACCATTTGCATCTGGTATGCGGGGCAGCCGTGCCCCAAATACCCCATTGTGGGTGGGATGGAGGCACAGTGAGGAGGAGGATGGGTGCAGGGGATGCACATCACAGTGAGGCTGATGCCACCATGGCCAAGTTGCCAGTGGCTGGAGGAGCCCTGAGCCCTGCTGGCAACTTTCCCTTTGCCAGCGTTCCCCTCCTTGCTTCCTCCCCATTCCACAGTGGGGAGAAAGCAGCATGGGAGGAATCCGAGGCGAGCAGGCTGATGGCTGCCGTCCCAATGCAGGCTCAGCAAATGGGGCTCGTGATGGATGAATGTGCAGGGCAAGAAGTAATAAAATGGGCCCCAGTCATGTAATCTTCCATTAAAATGAAATGCATACCAGAAATGAGGCATTTCTGCAGCTTGTACCATCTCCCACGGAAGATCATGAATAAAAGAGGCAAGTGTACTGTTGACAGATGCCGGCATGCATAAAGGACAGTTCCTATAAAGGCAAAGCCCCGGCTAACAGATGGACTAAAGATGTGAGATGCAGGAAGATTTACCATTCTAAATAATTCAAGGGAATGTCGTATGGGGAGGCAGTGCTGGAAAGGGGAGCCGGCAGAAGGTACAGATGGAAAGGCAGGCCAGGCCTTTCCCACAAACCCATTAAGAACGTCGCTTGTCTGAGTGACAGTATGTCGTGCGCGGCACCGGCAGAGAGGGGTGGATTTGCCTCCAGCGCTCCTTCTGCAAGGTCAGGAGAGGAGTCAATCTCAGAGGCTGCAACTTTTGGAGGGCACGCTTCACTTCCTGCAAGACTGCTTCCTTTGGGAGGCTTGGCAAGCAGAAAGGCTTCTGGATCAGGGTTTGGGAGTGGAATGGCCCCAAATTAGTGATGGAGAGCTTCAGTTCCCATCGCTTCAATCCAGATCCCGAGAAACCTGAGGCAGGTGCTTGGATGGATGGAGGGCTCCTAGGAGTTGGTCACATTTGTGCTGTGCTGAATGTAGTCCATCATGGGTTGCATGGCTGCTAGTGCACATGAGGCTGCACATCGAGCTTTTGCAGCTGGAAATGGGAAAGCTGGTCTCATCTGTCTTGGACCACCTTTACAACCTATTGATGGCAGGGCATTGAGAGCTGGAAGTGTGGTGTCAGGCTCCCAGGTGCCAAGCTGAAAGCATGAAGTGTGCTAGAAGGGTCTGAGCACTGTGGGATATGGGGAAGCTGTTGCTCATTACCCCTGTGTGTGCCTTGGACCCCACTCCCCTCACCCCCAGGTGATCCCAGGACTTGCTGGGTGAACATGAGACATTTTGGGAGAAGCAGGGAGATAAAGGGCAAGATGCAGAGGGTTAGATAGAAGTTGGCAGCAGCTGCTTGGCAGAGATTGTGCGTGCTCTTCGCTCAGAGAGGACGCCTTCCCTGGGCTCGTCAGCCGTCTGCAGTGCAGTGATTAATCATTGGTGTCAGAATCCCTAATCCTATTCAATGGAAAACAAACAGCGCGGCATCCAGCCCTGTGCTGAGCCCAAGCAATTAGCATGTTTACATGGACTGGGAAAGCTCAACAAAGAGTAGCCAACAGGGGCTACGGTAAACGAACTCTTCTCAGCCTGTGATCTTGGAGAGCCTGGGATCCCTGGGCTCTGATGAAGGCTTGGGCTTGGAAATGTGGTTTGAAGGGGCTGAGTGTGGGTGTCCTTGCTATCCAAAGTGATTTTACTTGATAGAGGCTCAGAGGTGAGCAGGTGTAGGCAGATGCTGAAGTGGGGTCTGTATACAGGTTGTAGGGTCAGCTCAGGAAATGGGATCTGGGGGTAATGGGAGTTTTGCTTGTGATTTGATCATAGAATCATAGAATAGTTTGATTTGGAAGGGACCCTGAGAGACCATCTGGTCCCACTCTCTGCACTCAGCAGGGACACCCACAGCTCCATCAGGTGCTCAGAGCCCATCCAGCCTGATCTTGGCTGTCTGCAGGGGTGAGGCACCCACACCTCTCTGTTCAACCTGTGCCAGAGCCTCACTAACACTGTTGAGTCAGCAGTGGGAACAGCAGGAGGAAAGGCTTTTGCAATTCCAGCACACTAAATCCTGCCTCCAAAAGAGAGAGGAAAAAAAGAAGTTTACATTTAAGTTTCGAGTGCAGCTTAAGAGCTTGGGAGGCTGGGAGTGAGACAGCCCTCATGAGCACTTGGTTGCTCTCGAAATGAAGGGGCATTGCTGGGTGCGTGGCTCTCCTGATTCCCTCCCAGAAACACATCTGATTTTGGGGGGTGGAAAAGGAGAGATTCAAATAAAAATGTATTTGTATGAGAAAAATTATTTCCTTCCATGAGAAAACACATAGTTTGAGGCAAATTTATGGCTTTGGCCTGGTCATTAATATCTGGTTGTCAAAAAGTATTGGTTTGAACAAAAATATGTTGTAATAAAAATGCATTGTTTTGAAGAAATTTATTGTCCCCATGAAAACCTATTCAATTCAGAAAGATATGTTGATTTCAATGAAAATCTATTTGTTTTAAGAGACAGACAGAAGTTGCATTCAGCTGAGAGCCGGAGGCTTCTCTTTTTACAAATCGCCCTGCAATGCTGCTGTATTCGGGATGGAGAAAGGCAGATCTGTAACCAGATCTTCAGAGGCGGCTCAGAGACCCAGTGCTGCCCCAGGAATGTGATGGGTGAGGTCTGGGGTCCCCTTTGGGCTAAGGGGAATTGTGTGGGGTTTGTATTTCCCAGCCCTGCTGTGGGGTGAGCTCAAGGTGGGACTGGCTTAGGCTGTTCTCCCTAAGCCTCTTTCCCTGCCAGTCAGGACTAGGTAAAATTCACTCTGAGCTCAAAAGCCATAATGCTGCCTTAGCTGGGATTATAAGAGGAGCCACCACGGCATCACCTGAAATCCACCTCCCTGTGCCTTCCATTTAAAACAATCAGCACTTGTTTGCAGTGGGCTTTTGCTTTCATTACGCTCCAACTCTGCTATTTAATCAGCTTCTTCCTTCTTCTGTTTGTACAAGGCATTGCTAGCCCATATTAAAAGGGGGAAGGGAAGGCACAAGATAAAATAAAATCGCCTACCCAAGAAATGTCACTGCCGCAGTGTTATCCCCTCCCTGCCAACATGCGCTCGGGTGCTGGTGTCAATGGAAAGGTTGCCTCTGATTAATATTAATAAAGAATTAGAGCTGTGTTTGTCATGATCACCTCGTTTGGTATTGCTCTGTGTGGCAGGTGAAAGCAGAGGAAGGAAGGGAAGAGGTCTGCGTGGCATTCATTAATCATTTCATCAGGAAGGAGCTCGAAGCAGAGCCCTGCCTTAAGAAGGGCTGCAGGCAGGGATGGGTCTGTGCCAATCCCCACGTTCCTCCTTGCATGTCTGACCTCCTTCCTGGCCAACTGCTAAGGTACTTCTGGGATTTGGGGCGTTTTGGTGCCCAAATATGTGCTGTCTTGGTCTTCGATGGGCCAAGTTGACTTATGGACTCCTATTGTAGGTCTGCCATTGGTACCTGTAGACCAGTTAGAAAACAGACAAATGACTCTGGATCCTTAAAGAACATCTTTGGTTCCCCTTTGATTAAAGAAACAGTGATGAGGGCAATGTCTGACCAGCAGGGTTTCTCCCTCTTAGTCAATAACCCTCCTGCACACTGAGGTGCAAATCTCCTTACAGCAAAGATTTCTGCTCCGTCTGCAGGTGAAGAGTGACCAGGAGCTGGGAGGTACCAAAGCCCCAGGAAGGTGTGTTCCATCTCCAAAATGAGTGTGGCAGAGACACAACTGAACTGAAAGTAGGTATTTGGTCTAAGAGAACTCCATGACTTCCAAAAGTTTTTCCACCATAAAACAGGTAACCAAGTTGGAGGACCCCAAATACCCTTCCTCCATTGGCTGGAAAGATGTTGTAGGGGAGCAGAAACAGATAGTAGATAGCTTGAGTTCCATGCTGAGTGATGGTAGCATAATGGCCTAATGTGTACAATTTATCTAGCCCTTTAGCAGTATTTTGTTTCTTCAACATGTAGAGATTCCTGTACATTTTGGCTTGTGTCCACATCTGTATGCGGCCAGAACTGGTCTGTGCTTTTTTTTCTGTCCTGTATTTTCTGAACACAAGACGAGAAAGAGTTGCACACGTACATCTCATAAAGAGTCTTTGCATTAAGAATTTGCAGCTCAACCTTCTTGTTCCCTTTCCCTTCTTTCGTTTGAGGATGCTATTTATTATTCAAATGTGGGAAGAGTTGAGCCAAGTGGTGCATTGCTCTCATTAATTATTCTCTGGGATTAAGGAATCAGTTAAATCCATATCTCCCTTAATCCTGTTTTATTAATTTTATATTCTTGGCAAAAAAGAAGGAAAACAACAACCCCCCACCCTCTTTACAAAGGGATCATGCAGCTTTCTGCTGGGACCCTGAGAACGGGAAGTCTCTGGTGTTCCATGGATGCTCTTCTTTTTAATTTGATAAAATAAATTAGCACAGGATTAGAGCCTTCCTGCGTGGGCCTGCAGCATGGCTCAGCTGTGGTAGCTACCTTAGGGGGTGGCATTAAGCATTGTTCTGGTTGCGCAGAGGTGAGATGCAAGAGCCCCAGCCAGTTTGTTGCTGGGAAGGAGAGCTTTCTTCTGAATAACAGCACATCTTGCAACCTTTTTTCCTCAAGAGGCCTCTGTGGCTGGGGTTGCCAGCTGCCTTCTGCCAGGTGCAAATTTTGTGTTGGATGAGACTTGATTGCTGGGAGCGAGGATTTGGTCTGGGATAAGGCAGAAGGAGAATGGGAACATGGAAGAGGAGCTTCTGGAGCTTTCATCACTTAGTGGCAGAGTTGCTCCATCGGGAGTTTGGTGACTCTTCTGTCATGAGAGTGGGGAGATCAGGCTGTAAGGGAGCAACCTGTAGCTGCAGGGAAAGCTTAGTAGACTCCAGACTGCTTGTTTTATGTGGCTATAAGACAGAAGAGAAAGGCCAGTGGTGGTGTGTGGCCACATGACCTTGGATGCAGGGGAACCCGCACTGGATTCCCATAAGCAGGATAGAACCAGCCCAAAAAGGGGCTGGGACTTGCAAGCTCAAGGAGCTGGACCAGGAAGTATCTAGTCCCTCAACCAAATGATATTCTGTGAGTGGTATTTGGGAAATCCCTGCTATCTGTCCATTGAAACTGGAACCGATAGGACAGTGCTCAGAGCTCTGCACTGGAGAGTAAGGGGCTGGTGAAACAGCTTGTATCAACAACCAACCAACCAGCCAGCCAACCAACCAACCAACCAGACAAACAACCAACCAACCAACCAGTCAACAGGTGATGCCTGCATGACCGGTAATTTCTTATCCTTCTCTTGTCTTGAAGATGACCTTAGCCAGCACTGAGCTGGGCTCTGGGGATGCAATACTATTTAACTTTACTCTTTGATTAAGGGAAGCTTTTAAAGCAGAACTGTGCCTGAAGAATTGCCAAGTGTTTTCTCCCTAGGGAGGGTGCCTTGTTTGCCGATAATGACAAGACTTAGAGTCTGCAGCAATGTCAGCTGGGCAGGGTCACAGGGGAGATGGGTTTGTCCTTTGGCACAGGAACTGATTCTACCTTCAACTTTCCTATGAAGAGCTGTATGGATTAACAGATGTTGGCAGATAAATGTCCTTAAATCCCATCAACACTGTGGTCACTTCTGAAAGCTGTTCTTTCTTTTTAGAGTGGTCTTTGGCTCATGAAATCTCTTCTGGCTTCACCTGAACACCTTTGCTGCAGAATAGAGGGACACACCCAAAGTGGCTGGAGTTGTTTTGGAGCCTTTTTGTTATGGAAATTCCCACAATTTCAACCATCTGAGGAGTGCAGAGATTTTTATAGAAGAATTTCATTTTAGCATTAAAGAAAGCAAAAGCTGTCAAGACCCTGCAATAACAGCAAAGCATCTTTAGGCTTGTATTTATTGAAGATCCCAAATCTTCTTCTGTCTTTTCTATTCCAACCAGGGATTGCTTTTCTCCTGTAGTGCATCTGCTGCGTTTTCTTGTTTGTGAGGATTCACTAGATAGTGGGGAAGCCTATTCCTATAAAAACACAGTTGCATTGGATGAAAGGTATAAAGCAAATGGCCTCATTTGTTTTATACAGTCTAGGAACAACTTCCTAGCTTGCTATGTTAGGAAGAGCCAGCTCCTTCTTGTTTTGCTGTTAGTGGAGCAAGCAGGGAGCAAGAGGATGCCCCATTCCCAGGCATGGGGAACACCCTGTGAACGCACGTGTGTGCTGGGATACAAATAAGATTCAGGCAGGATAATTCTGGGCACTATGGAAAATCACTGTGAACCAGCAAGGTACCCGGCTGGCATCGAGGAAATCCTTATCCCTGATTGAGGCCCAAAACTGGACAGATGGTGGAGTGGGACACATGGAGCTGGTTGGAGGCAAATGGTGCTCTGGGCCTAAGGAAATGTGAGGGAATCCTCCTAGCCATGCCAATGATAAGCTGAGTTAGGCTTTCCCTTGCTCCTGAGGTCCAGTGCTGGCTGGGAGGAGTTTTTTTCACTGATGTTTGGGTAGAAAATATCATCACGCACTGATGCCTGGTTCGGTTGGCAGAGCCTTCCCTCTTGTTGGGTACACAAACCATAGAGGAGTGTGGGCTGTGAACACTGCAAGAATTAGCCTCAGCAGTCATTTTCTTTAAAAAAAAAAAAAAAAAGAAAAGAAAAAGAAAAGAAAAAAAAAGTGCTTAGGAAAAGCTGAGAAGACGTTAATAAAGATTTCAAACAGCATTCTGCTAAGTGCCCCAGTGGTAGCTTGATCTTGTTTCCAGTCTTTTGGGTGAAAGACCTCTTTTAAGTTAATTTGCATTGCGAAGCATCACTGATGCTGTGGTGAAGGAGACCTCGCACAGCCACGCACAAGGCAAGCCAAAAAAACAAAGGCGTGTATTTCAAATTTGAGGTAGGAATTATATACACTTAGAGTCATGAACTCTGGGTAATAATTGAAAGGTCAGATTGATGAGAGCAGCCTCCGAGATACGATTTCTATGACAGCTTGATGGATGCCCCACTATCAAGGTGTGCTTTTAATCATAATCTCATTACTCCACTTCTTATGGTTCGACTCACCTAAACTCATGGGAGGAATCAGGGGCCACCTCTAAAATGTGAATCGGCTTTTATTTGGAGAAAGAACAGTTGAGTGGCTGGGAGGACAAAAAGGAAAGGAATGAGCCAAAAAAAAAAAGATGTTCCTGGCTGAGGATGAGTCAAGAGCAGATGTGGAAGCAACACCTGCATGAGTGGCTCTCCAGCTAACTCTCAGGCTGGAAATGGGACCAGTGGAGGGGACCTGAGTCAAAAGAGGGAGACTTGAAGCTCTCCCAGCATGAGCACATGTCATCCCCACAGGACTTGCTGCATTGCTGCCCTGAAGAGAGTGAGCATGAAGGCTCTGGAGAGATGGTCATTACAGCTCTCCCAAGCAGGAGAGGAGCCTCATCTTGGGGAGAATTCACGTGCTCTGATTTATTCATCCAAAATCCATGCTGAAGTTTCCTATTGATGGCCAACTGTTAAAATGCATGTGCATGGATGGAGAATACCAGCTTCTAGGCTGGGATTGCTGAGACCTAATGAAGGCCAAAGCCTTCTAGATCTGGTGTGTGGGAATTAAAAGATAGAGCTGAGCTCTGTATCTACTGGGTCCCTGTAGCCAATAAGGCACTGCTTCTTCTCTTTGCAGTAAATGCCAAGTATACCCTGGAGATCCACCACTTCCATTGGTCCATCTGTGGTGTGGCTATGCAGAAGCTGCACCTTGGACCCCATCAAGGGGGATGAGCCCTTTGGCCATGTGTCGTTGGCCATGGTATGGCTGAATGGCTGGGGGCAGCCCCAAAAGCATCCTCACGGTCTCCTCCATCAGATCTTGGTGCTGAGGCCAGAAAATGCTGGGGTGGCACCCTGCAGCCCATCAGCCAATCCTGCAATTCATCTTCGTCTCCCTTGAACCTCCTGGAAGAGTTAGTATGGAAATTTCAACCTATTTTTAAGGGTTATTTTCACTCAAGTGAAATCTATCAAAGAAGGAGGGTTATTTTTACAGCGCGCAGCAACTGCCAGTTGCCATGGCAGCGGGCCGGGCGAAATGCAATAAAGCATCCCTCTGTTATTGTAAACACAAAGGGAACCACTGGCACTGCAAAGAAAGGCTATTGTCATGGTGGGAGGAAGGCAGTGCTGCCGTGTGCCCGCCAAGATCCCAAGCTCTGGTCCCAGCTGGGACTGGGGAGCCATGTCCTGGGAAGTTTCATGGGGTCCTCTGTGCCAGCATGGGTCTGGGATCCAGAAATATTGAGCCCCTCTGAGCTCCCCTCTGTGAGTCTTAGGGGCACCGGTGCTCAGCCCGAGCTCAACTTTTCCCCCTCCTTTGCAAAAACTTGGAAGAAGTTCTGATAATGTATCTCCTAAAGGAAGGGATGGGACTGAGGAACCTCTGCATTTTTCAGCCTGCCTTCCAGGACAGGGAGCAGTCACAGCTGGTTGTGAGGTCACTTCTTTAATGTGTGGGCAGGCTGCAAAGAGTGGTTCTGCAGGCGGTGACGGGGCTCATCCTCTCCATCTCTTCCAAATGTTTCTGTACATTGAGGTGCCCTGTTTGACTGAAGCAGCTGAACACATGCTCCTTGTGTAAGAGGCCATGCTTTTTATATTACTGTCTCAAAGTTTGCTGAAATGGACAAGTTCAGGCAAGTCCTGGCCGAGGTTCCAGGACTCCCTTTGTCTGAGACAGACAGGAACCAAGGTTCGAGAAATCCCTTTGTTCAAGAGATGGACAAGTCTGGGAGCTACAAAGAGATAAGATGCTGATTAATGTCCCTAAAGTGGTCTTTTTGTGTGGGCCTATCTCAAGGAAGATGGCCATCTCCGAGGAATTCACATGACTCTGACCCGAGCCTTCCAGAAATGTCACGAAGGCTGGGAAGAAGTAGGATAAAAAGGGCACGGACAAACCCCGAATTTAGGTTTTCTGACACCAGATGCCTCACTACGGAAACAAGGAGGTTTTCAGTCATCAGATGCCTCTCTACATGAACGCCTGCATGCTGAAGAAGATGCCTGCATGCTGAAGAACCTTTTAGGTCACTGACCTCGGATTCCTCCACCGTCGTCCTACTGCTGCCTACTGTCTCTCCTGGGATTGCTGCTCGAGACTCTGCTCCGTGAGACCTCGCTGCCCGACACTCCGCTTCTTGAGACCACGGTACTCTGACCGCCTGCTCTGTGCTGCACCGATCTGCTGCTTGCGGCCTGCTACTCTGCTGCTGCTCTCCCCTACCAACATAACAACGTGCTACGGGTCGCTGCTGCATCCAGGAGGTGACTATTCCCCGCTTTAACATAATTCTTGCTCTTTTCTACCTTTTCTATCGCCTACTTTCCCGTCCCCATCACCCTAATTTTGGTATTCGTCGCTCTCCCTTCCCCATCCCCTCAGTTGTCTATCATTTCTAATAAACTGGTCGGATCAACATTTGAATGCTCTTCTTCTTAATCTCACGCCGGGCATAACATATCAGAAGAACCTTTGCCTCACTCCTAAATTGGAGCGAGACACCTTGATACTGTCAAACCATGGATACCAGCAGCTCCCAGAGGGGTGGAGGATGCTCACTGGGATCTCTCTCGTGACCTGTGGCTGTCCCCACCTAAGCAAGCCCTTGGGTCTTCCAGCAGCATCAGGGACACCACAAGACACTGCATCAGCCCCTCGAGGCACGTGTTTTGTCCTTTCAGTCTGTACTGTGGTGCCTTCCATGCTTCTGCTGTGGCTATATGGAAACCACACGTCTGCCCCTTGTTTTCCTTGCTCATGAGATGCAGGCTGTCCTAAGGTGGCACATCTTGGATGCTTAAGGGTCTGCCTGGGCAAGGGGCCTGTTTTTTCAGCATCTCATAAACAGGGAAAAGAAACAAAGGCAAGAATTGTCATGCAACAGTGTGTGTATAAATAGATCCTTGGGAGGGTGAGACCAGCAGAAGGGAAGAGATGATGATTTCTATTTCCAAAGGAGCAGCCGTGAAGCCGCTTGCCTTTGTGCCTGACCCTTTGGTGTTAGGTCAATGCTCCTCCTGCCCAGTGCTTTCTTATCCAGGAAAAGGTCGTATAGAAAACTCGCTGCTTGCCACAGTAAGGGAGGTTACTTCATGTTTTAAAGAGGTTAATGGCTTTTTTTTGTTGCGTAGTAAGGAAAAAAAATTATGATAATGCTCGGATGGAGATATATCTCATCTAAAAGGGTTTCTAATGTTTGGGTTTAATATAGAATTATTAGAAAGTCAATAACCAGGGCACGTGGTGATCTGGGAGTCCCTCAGAGGAAGGACTTGAGCTGGTGATGCAGCCACTGGATTTGTTAAGACCACCCTTGGGGTGGTGGCACCCAGGATCCTACAGAGTCCAGGGGCTTGTGTGTCCCATCCCAATAGGTCTCCTCCCACCACCCCTCTGTAGCTGCAATTGGAAGGACTGAGGGCACCTTGCTGTAATGGCTCTGATTTCAGGTCCCTCATCTGCAGTCTGGGGGCTGTTCCTTAGTGTCACGGGTTAACTCAGGATATTCCATGATTCTATGATCTCCAGGAGATACTGAGCCACACTCTTGCTGAAGGGCAGTGTTTTCACCAAGGTCTTCTCCAAAGCAAAGTTGAGCGTTTCCTCAGTGCACTCAGGTTTGAGCCCTCCCCATGTCACCCCACCACAATAACCTGACTGAGTGCTGGATGATCTCCTCAAGATGAAACTTAATTCACAACTCTTTAACCTAAGGTTCTCGTTCATAAGTGGTTCGTTATTAAGGGGTGAGTACATGGCAGCTTCATTCTTTAATAGCATATATAGCATGTTACACTTTACAATGCATTAGCAATAAATGCTTAATGGAAGAGGCTATATCAAGCTGTTAGATAGAAAGCCTATTATAAAATGTGGGCTCCTGCTCAAACAATGTGTGCGTCTGTTTAACACCTGATGTTAACTCAGAAAGTGTGTTAGAAAGCAGCGCTCCTCGGCATCGAGGAAATAAGAAGCACTTTATGTATTAAGGTGTCACCAAAATTTCCTTGCTTGTTTAAAACATCCTCAAGAAAATGTTGTCTAAAAGGTGGCTGGCGGAGATGGGAAGTCTGGAGCAAAGTCTGGAGCAAAAAGTCTGGAGTGGGGGCTGGCAGGGGAGCAGGTGCTTCGTGCATTTCACATTCACAATCTCTATGTCCAGGTCGTGATACACTTTGCCAAACCCACAATGGCTTTGGCACCGATGGAACCAAACTGTGCTTCTTTGACTTGCAAACCAAGCACGACTCTTTAGTCCTGACCCTTCTGTCTCCTTCCAGTGCTTCAACAGTTAAATGAAAAGTGGTGGTTGAGAAGATGAGAATTAAGTTATTAAAGCATCTGGACACTTTTAAGAGGATTGCTGAGTGTCGTAATATTCAAGATTGACTTGAGAATTTGGGGGTGGATTTGCAGCTGGAAGAAATTCCTCATGTACTGTATACCTGCCCCCTGTGTATATGTTAGCATACTTGGCACAGATGTCTCTTTGTTTCCGTACAGGAAACTAATTGCCTTTCTTGTTTCAGTCTGAAGTTTTCCTGTGTCATTCTGTAAATAATGAGAGGCATTTCTCAAAGTTTGCCAGGTGCCTTTGTCTCTCCTGACTGTGCTTCAGCTGCATGCCCCATGCTGGAGGAGCATCCCCTTGCTGGAAACCCACTGCCACCTTGTACCTCTGCCCTGGCCCTGAGGTTTGTCAGCTGGGAGACATCTTGCATGGCAGCAGGGAAGGGAAAGCAAGGGATGGAGTGAATGACATGCTTTGTCTTGGAGCGCTCTCCAGCTTCCTGTTTTTTTAATGTGAATACTGTTTCCAGAGATTGAAGTCCTTTATTCATCCTGGGCACAGCAATAGCTTAGGCTTCAGGGGCAGCAAACACCTGCTGAGAAATACCCAGCACAGTGCTGCAGCTCCTGCGTGGTTCTGGTGATGTACTGGGAGGGAAAGGGCACTTTCTCATCCCATGTTCTGACCTTCTTCTGTCCTTCTGTGCTCCTTTTGGAGGCTGAATTTTCAGTGTGCAATCTTTCCTTGGCCATCAGATACATCTCCTGAGGTTTGAAGAAGTACAGCAGAAGCTCAGGGCTTGAGATGGAATGAGAAACAGCACAATGCTGTGATGGAAATCCAGCTCCCTCCACCTGGCACTGACCTGTGAGAAAACAGAAATCCTCAGAGCCCTCCCAGGCTGGGAGCTGGAGGAAACACAGACAGAAACAGGGATGAGAGAGCCTGGAGCTAGCCTGAAGCTGCACCCGCTGCTCCCTTTTGATATGAAAGAGAAATTCAGGTCAGTAATGAGAGCCCAGGTGTGGTCGTGGGGAGGGGTTTACAATAACCAAAAGCACAAAGGATCATCCAGTTCCAACCCCCTGCTGTGTGCAGGGTCACCAACCAGCAGCCCAGGCTGCCCAGAGCCACATCCAGCCTGGCCTTGAATGCCTGCAGGGATGGGGCATCCACAGCCTCCTTAGGCAACCTGTTCCAGAGTGTCACCACCCTTTGTGTGGAAAACTTCCTCCTAATATCCAACCTAAACCTCCCCCGTCTCAGTTTAAAACCATTCCCCCTTTTTCTATCTCATCCCCTATGATTGTGGATGTGCAAAGTGCTCTGCTGAGGTAGCTATTGGTAAAAACAAATAGACATCCCGAGCCAGCTCAAGCCAGCAGCTCTATATGAAGGATTTGGCCTTGACCTTTATCATCTGTTCCCTTGTCACTTTTGGGTGAGAGGCACTGGGACATGGTGGGTACCTTGTTGCTTGGGGCTGTCACATCAGCTGCAGGGTGAGGACAGTGCAGCCTGTGACAAGCTGATGCCATTATTGCAGATCTCTGAGGCTGCTGTCGGTCAGGATCTGCTGGACAGGCTCTGCAGAGCCCCTCAGCTGGAGCTGGCTGTGCATGGAACATGGCTGGTGCTCGGCACCCGGTCAAGGGGCTGCCATCTCTTCCCATGGGGGGATGTGCTGCAATGCTGCTGATTATGGGGGGGCTCATGCTTTTGGCACCACTGGCTGCAGGCTGCCAATCACCCCAAGCACCAGGTATCATGTTGGAGCCATCACTGTTTGCTCTGACATCGGCCTGGCCTGTGCCTGGGCAGTGATGAGCATTAATTGGGCCCCCCCTCTGCCCTGTGCTAGCCAGGCAGTGTCACCATGGCACAGCAAGCAGCATTGAGAGCTTTGGGATGGACACGGACCCGTTAGGCTCTGCTGGCTGCAGGCAGCAGGATGAGCCCGCAGGTGCTGTCAGAAGCATTGGGCTGCAGGTAGCATTTCAAAGGGGGCTGGCACGCATTTAAAGCACTTGTAAATCTGACATCGTACCTGGCTGAGGCAGCTGCAGATGCTGCTGTAACAGGTAAGCCTGCAGCAGGACCAGGCACAGCACTGCTGCTCTGGGCTTGCTGAACTGCCCCCAGCTCATATCATCCCCTTCTCACCTCCCCACAACATTCTTGTGTTGATGAGGGCAGCCCTGCGACCTGTCAGGGTCAGGAGGGACTCTCTCGCTTTTGACTTCCATAGCCGTGGTGCCACAAAAGAGAAAATAAGCCACGAAATTTAGGAATATGATGGAAAGAAAAATAAGCACAGCAACCAACTTGTTCTGTCAGTTTTTGCTCCTCTTGCTGCTGGCTCCCCACAGGCCCTGCTCAGGTCACAGGAGGTTGGCTCTCCCCTCGCAGCCTGGCAGAGGCAGGGATGTTGCCTTGTGGAAGCAAGCCGTCCTCTACCTCATCATATCTGCTTCGTATTTTCCAGGCGTTTTGGACCACATTAATGATTAAAGCAAAACAGGATTCTTATTGGCAGCACAAATCACTTTTTCAAGATGACACCAGCACTTACAGCCTTATTACTGTCATTAACAAGATTATTACTATGACTTTGCCATGCTACCCAATTCTAAAGAAAGCAATATAAATCCAAATGTACTGGCTTAAAGATATCCTGAACTTGTCCTCCTCTCTAACCAGAAGAGAGGTCACGCCATATGAAAGAAGAGCATCTCTCTGTGGATGTACATAGGCTATGGGCATGCAGGCTACCCTGAGTGAGATTGGATGCCATGCAGTGAAACTGTGCTGTTGGTGTTTGTCACAGCTGGGGCTGTCCTCATCATCCAGCTACCTTGCTGGATGATAGCAGACACAGGAGAGGACACATTGTTCCTCATCTTGGCATTACAGCTTTACAAATGACTACTCCAAGCTTAGATCCAAAATGGTGTCGTGGCTTTCGCTGCTGTCATCAATTGCCATCAACACTGCATTTAGCTGACATAATTACTTATTGTTACAATCAGTGCCCATTAGGTTAAAGCTAAATTACAGTCTCAGTCCTTGGGAACTGCCTATTACATCCATATGAATACGCAAAGTTCATCACTCATGATTAACGTTGCTACAGTGAATACAAAAGGAATTAGTGAGGACCTGTCACTTATTGTAAAGTGCTGCCAGATTATGGTATCAGAAATGATGTGTCAACTGTTAAAACTTAATAATCCATGCTGGAGTGCTGTATCTGATTATAACACTGATCAAAGGAGAGACCTGATTGGCAGTGGGAAACCCAGGCTGGGTGGTGATGACACCGATAACCTACATGGGTCAGGAGCCCTGTCCCATGCACTGGGGCTGCACTCCTAGTGCTGCGGGGCCGGGAGCCTGATGGGGCATGTGGTTGGGACGGATGGATGTGTCCATGTTCCATGGGCACGTTCCTGAGCCAGGGGGCTGGTTCAGCTCCAGCCAGTGGTGAGAATGGCTGCTGCAGCCATGAGCTGCTGTCACAACCCTCGCCTGTCCTGGTGAGGAGAGATGGGGGAGTTTGGGAACAACTGGGGATCAATTTCCCACTGCCCATCTCCAGTGATCTGGGAAGTCTCCTCGATCCAATGGGTTTGCTGGGCTCGTTTTCCTGGGGGAGAAGCAGCATGCCATAGCACACGTATATGTGCTATGTAAGTACATGTATGTGCAGGCATGCATGAGTTTAGAACAAGACCTCCATCTTTGCTTTGGCATCACTCAAGGGCACCATTCTTTTCTTCTAATTTGACAAGACTTTTTACCTTGAAACTCTTTCTGTTTTTCTTTTAAAACTCCTGAGACTGAATAAAACTCCTGCCCTCAAACGTGGGTTAGTGGGCACAGTGGGGATGGGTGGTGATCTTAGAGATCGTTTCCAACCATAACAATTCCATGACTCTTTGAATGAATTAAGGAGCCTGGTAGCAGTACAAAGATACTACAAAATAGCTGCAAAATGGAAAGTGGTGGATAACCTCATGTAGTCCTTCTATGCTACAACTTCCCTCTTACACTGACTTACAGGGTTTTTCCACCTTTGGTTGCCTAACCATGACGGCAAGAGTTGGATTTCTTCCTTTCCTCCTACAGATCAAAGCTAACTAAACTAAAACCCCCTCACTTGGGCTAAATTGCAAATATTTTCTTGAAATGTCATAGAATATCTCAAGTTGGAAAGGACCCATGAGGATCATGGAGTCCAACGACCACCCCAAAATCAGACCATGTGTCAGAGCATTGTCCATATGCTTCATGAACTCTAGCAACTTGGTGCCATGATCAGTGCCCCGGGGGAGGCTGCTCCATGACCACCACCCTCTGAACCTTCCCTCAGGTGTGAACCTGCAAACCTTTGGTGTGAACCTGCAAACAAGGTCACGCTCTGTTCAGATTCGACTGCTATGTTTGATCTTTGGAAAAAACACTTAAACATTTACTCATTGTAGGCAAACGAAACTCTCTTTAGAGGACCTGAAATGCAATCTGTCATTTTCGTTTCGAATCGTTTTAAATGTCTCTATAATTTTAACCATAAAGTGGAAAGTGTGACTGACTAGTCACTGCAAATGGAAATGTTCCTTTCTAAAGCATTCAAATGAAACGTTTTTGGTGTTTTGTTTTTTTTTTTTCTATCTCACAGGTTTCCTGTCTGTTGGCTGGTTTGGAAGTCAGCAGTTCCCCGAGATGAAGTTGTACAAAGTAGGCTGCTGCTGAATTTGCATTTTTTTTTTTCCCAGAAGAGAGAGAGATTGAGGGAAAAACAACCATGCTGCATCACGGGGTGCTCCATCCCATGGCTCTGCCCAACCTCACCCCTCCAACACCAACATCCTCAGGTGGTGATCCCCACGTCCCCGCTCGGACGCGGGATCACAGCTCTGGCTCCCCTTCCCAGCACATCATCAACATGTTGTTTCCAGGGTCATAAATTTGCACGGTGATGAGACACAACCAGATGTTCGGCTACGTGAAGCGACTGGCGAAGCAGCCTGCCTGGCACAGCCCCCGCCGCCGGAGCCAGCCGCCTGCTAATGAGAAGCAGGACTCTCGCCTCACGCCGGGCCAGCACAGACGGGGAGCATCCCCAGGAGCACCTGCAGAGCTGCCATCCCGACCCCCGGCCTGCTCTCAGTGTCCGGGGAGCGACTACAGTCTCTTTGGTGTCTATCGGCTTCTGGCGGCCATCTGGAAAGCGAGTTCGGCCTCACGCAGGGGGGACGTTCAAGGCCGCGGTCCTTCTTGCTAGCAAGGAAGCCGGTCACAATGCAGTGTGATGCTTTATCGTGTACAAATACTTCTGAGACGCGTGTTCTGTATGGATGAGCAGTTTGGTTCTTGACGGAGAGACCCACAGGGATGTGAGGTCTCAGCTCAGGATGCTGAGGCAGCCGGGAGCTGGTGTTGACTTGAGATGCCCATTTCCATGACTTTGAATGCCTGCATCCCCTGAGTGGGTTGAAAAGTGCTGAAAAGGGAACGTGGGCTGCGGTGATCCTCAGGATGGCTTTCAGCCAATGCATGGCAGATGCTACCCCTGCAACATTCTTGTGATGTTTTGGGATGTGCACTAAGCATCTGGGAAACACACCCTGATGGCAGTCCCTGGGCGGGCACAACCACTCTGTGGGGGCTTTCCCTCTGTGGTCTTTTTCTGGAAGCCTGTGGAGGTCCCAGTGACAAGGCTGAGCCCTGTGTGAGGCTGGCACGGCTTCATCACTGCCTCATGGCATCAAGCGAGCCCTTGCATCACAGGGTGAGTCTAGGATGAAGGATGTTCCCATGTGAAGGCCTGATGTTGGTGCTTCTTCTCTGTGTCTTTGTTGTTCCCTGAATCACATGGGCAATGGTGGCACCTCCTCATACACCTACATGTGGGTGTGCTGCACAGAAGAGAGAGGACCTGTCTGAAGAGAAAGAATAAGGAGTGTGTTGGTACAAGACTCCAGAGCTGTGAGTTGGTCCTGGGTGGTCACTCCTTGCTTGGAGGTTCAGGAACAGCCTCCAGATTAGAAGAAGAGAAGATGGATCTTGGTGAGTGCTTGGAAGGGACAACACTGCAGTGGGTGGGATCCTTGGGCACGTGTCCACGAGCCCCTTCCAGTGACATAAGCAGGAGGGCAAACACACATGGCTCTGCTCAGCCTCACCACATCCAGGAGAGCTGCTGTCCTCCCTGATGGAACACCAGGTGACACAGGGCCATCGCCTTGCCATCCTAAGCATGTAGAGGGAAGGAAGGGATGCAGCCCTACAGTGGGTGACGGACCTTGGTGTCCCTGCTGTGTCACATGTTGGCCGCTCCATTGTATGGCAGCACATTGGAGGGAGTTTGGGTTAAAAGGGGTTAACAGCTCTCTGCTGTAACACATGATTGGTCTTTATGAGGTTGAAACTCTTGTCTGTTTGAGGCCTACAGATGATGCTAAAGAGCACAATAATGACAGCAATTCAAAGCAATCTAATTATGCAAACGGGAGGCTAAACAATTTCATCATCCTTAAATTAGATTGTCCTAATGAGATAAAGACACCAATTAATCCTGAATTAATTTCAATAGCCTATTTCAGGCAAACACTTTAATATGCAAATGTAAATGAGAAACAAAGCCTACTGTAGAATGCCAGAGTTCAAAACCTCTCTCTGCACAGCTGCAGCGGGTGTAAATAGTGTCTAATGAGTTTGCATGGAAAGACACAACCAGTTGAAAATTTTAGCCTTCATAAAGCACAGCCGGTGCCTCAGGTACGTGCAGCGCAGAGGCGGGCAGGGAACCTCGGGATGGGACCCACGTGGGACAGAGGGCTCCAAGATGTTGCTCTGCCAAGCCCAGTTCTTCGTGCTGGGTACCTGGCCGGCCGCCTTTCTAGGACACGGAGATGGTTTTAATTAGCTGTTGCATAATTGTTTTAAATTAGCTGGTTTGCTGTGTGCTCGCAAAGGTCTGCTCCCAGTTGTTCTCCCAGGCACTCGGCAGAGGAAAGGGCAGAGCCTGGGATGTTGGTTATGGACAAAGGCAGATGTCCTCCCCATTCTCACACCTTGCTCCCCTTCTGTACCACAGCACCACAATCCCTTTGGTTAGGGATTATCATCAGCAGCATGTCGTGGTAGTGCATTCCACAAGGTAAGGGCTTTCTCAGTGGGGATGTGGTGTAAGCGCCATTAGCAGGCTCCTCTAAGTGAACAGCTCACTTCTTCCTTCTGTGTTAAAGGGAATTTGCTCTTTGTTTTGGCACTGTGTGGTATTTCCATTCATGGAACAGGGAGAGGTGTGAACTTCCAGCCCAAAGGGAGCTCCTACCTTGCTCACATCAGCTCTGTCAGGGACTTTATGGACCAAATAATGTCCCTGCAGTTAATTGCCCCTCATGCTTCACTTAGGAGGGCCTTGAGAGTGGAGATTTTGGCACTTCTGGCAGGAAACCTTGGGTCACCATTGTTTGGCAGCATGGGGTTTAATCTTAGAGGGTGGAGCACGAGCATCCTTTTCCATTTCTCCAGCCTCAATGGGCACGGTGGTTTATTGACAGATGAATTGAGACAGGGAGAGGGCTGGTGGCCCAGAGCTCGCTGCGTGCCAGCAGATCTGGAGATCTTCTATCACACATGTTTGTCCTTGGAAAAAAGACAATTGACTCAGTAAATTGCTTCATCTCTGGCATCCTGGGCACCAGCACCTCCTTTTCCTCTGGAGCAGGGGAGATCTTCTCCAAAAGCTCTGTCTCCACTGGAAATACTGTGCTGTGGATGGAGAACTGGGCAAGAGCTCACTGCTCGGTGTGTCTGCTTCTGGCCAAGAGTGTAAATCCATCCTGTTGGAGCCCAACCAGCACCTTGGGATGGTGGCACGCACAGATCTGGAGATGAAGCATCTTTGGTCCAGAACACAGAGCTGGGGGATCGCTGCACCCAAACTGGGGAGCCGTTTGCAGCCGCAAGCTGCATCCAAGGGAGGATGACAGATCGCTGCCTCCGTCTGTGGTTTCCCCTTAATTAATACCAGATCTGCGCATTACCCGCTCACCCCATGGGATGAGTTGGGTCTGAATCGGGGGTGAGCACATGATGGAGCTTTTGCCAAATTACCCGGCTCATGCAATATGGTGTGCAGCTGGCTGCCTGCCAGCGGCGGGAGCACAAAGCAGTACCTGATTCAGCAAAAAGTCTCCCTGGCCCCTTTGGAGACCCTGCGAGGCAGCAGAAAGTTTCTTGCTCTCTCCAGCGTTGTTTCCTGGCTGGGACTGGGTGCCATAAAGTTGGATTTAGTGTCTCAGTGGAGCGTGGCTGGATGAGCGCGGGCTCTCATGCCGGTGCAGCTTAAGCCCAGGCATGGAGATGAGTGCAGAAGTCTTCCTGATGTTCACCGAGAATGCGCTGCATTGCCTGGATCCATCTGCTCCCAAAGCATCGCAGCAGGTGAGCGGGCTTTTGAGCACAGGGATTCTCACTCATGTGTTGGTTAAAGGGCTCCAACAGCCAGCCAGGGGACTTGTAAAAATGCCACCCTGGGGACTCCCATTTGTCCTCATGCTCTTTGTGCTCCGCTCACAAATTAAAAGATGGCATTTTTCTAGCTGCTGTCTGAAGGATCCAGCTGTTTTCCTTCCCCCTCTAAAATCATGAGGGTGGCTGGGGGGATGCTGGGTGCACTCACACCCAGCTGGGGATCAGGGAGGTGAAGCCAGGTGTTGCTGGTGGTCGGATGGTTACTGATGAACCATCCAAGGTGCAGTGGGGAATCTGCATAAAATATTCCTGGTGGAGCTCAGGTAGCTGGTTCCAGCCCAGATAACAGGCTGACAGGCGCCGAGGAAGGATGCCTTTAACCTTCACAAAAGTGAGAGGACGGGAAAGAAATGAGGCAGGCAGCAGTGTCATGAAAAGCACAGCCTCAGCGATTTGGATGTGTTTTGCTGTGCCATGGAGCAGTGTGCAGCAGAGGGAAAGTAATCAATGCTGGAGGAAGACAGTGGGCAAGGGGCAGGTATGAGCCATAGATGTTTTGGGACATTTGTTTCTATCATAGAAAGGATTTCTATGGGCACAGAAGGGTCTCTGCGTTGGGCTGTATGCTGCTGGTTCCACTTCTGCCTGGTGATATTCGCCCAGCCCAGGTCCCTGCAGGCAGCAGACGTGACAATTCACATCCAGATGTGGTGTAAAGAGATGGGAAGGGCCCCTCGGGCTGGGGGACATGCTGTGCTGAATGGTTCGGGGAAATAAAGTGGCTTTCAATGGGGTTGTCCCCACTGAGCATGGAGCCAAGTGCCTCCCCACCAGCACAAGGCAGCGCTTAGGGGACGCCTCGTGACACTCAGAGAGACCGAAGAAAAGGGAGAGGAGAGGATCAGCCCTTCATCTGGAATGGAAATAAAGCTGGTGAAAGGATGGATGTTTTCTCTTTTGCCTTGAGGTTAGAAAACAGCAGGAAACCCTTGTTTGAAGAAAAGGCACATGGCCACCAGTGTGACTTGCTCAGGCTGTGCTGCCTTGAAGTCAGCCTGCAAACAGAGCTTTGCGGTGGATACAATTTCACAGCCTTTCCATGGGCTGTGGCTGCAGCCTTTCTTCTGCCTGCCTTGCAGCTAGCATTACATTTTTGCCATATTTGCGCTAGCCTGGGAGGCTGCGTTCACGCAATGGGTGTCACGTAGCGGAGTGAAGCAAATGCCGGTTTTATCTTGCCAGCACTTGCACGCATTTGCAGCTTTACGTGTGGCAAGATTGCCCATGTGAGTTGTCTGGGGGAGGTGTTTGGAGTCCCCATCCCTGGGGGTGTTACAGAACAGTGGAGGTCTGGCACTGTAGGATGTGGGCAGTGCACATGGTGTTGGGCTGGGGTTGGACCTGGGGATCTTTTCCTATCTCTGACCCAACAGTGTTTTGCAAAGTAAGCACTCCCCGTACTGGTGACCCCACAGCCTGCAGAACTAAGTTTGCCTTCCTCCCTTATTAATAAGCATCTTTTCCGAGTAACCAAGATGTATTGAGTTGGGACTCCCCAAGTGCGAGCAGCCAGAGATAGCTTTGACTTTTCCTTTCTTTAATTTACCTTGTGGGACTGTGGGAAATGAGCAATCCTTCTGGCTGTCAGTGCTGCTGCTGGTGGTGTGGTGGGGGGGATACAAAAGCGATGCACCCCAGGACTGGCATCTCCTTCTCACTCTGGATGGAGCTGACAGTGCTGCAGCCAGCAGGATGCTTGTGGCTCCCAGACAGTGGCTTTTGCATCAGCTCTCCCTCTGCCCAACCTGCCCCAGCCCTTCTCTCTCCTTCCCCTGCCTCCTCTCTCCACAGATGCCAGGGCTTTCATGACATTTTTTGGGGCCACCCAACCCCAATTGGTGGTGTCTTCTTCCATGACTTCAGGGCAAAGGAAAGCAATCTGGGATTGCAGGTGACCAGAAAGAGAAGGGCAACACCTGCCCCTAATTGGGAACGAAGTGAGGTGTTGCAGCTGAGTATGGTGTGGCTGGGAGGAAGGAGGGGAGGAGATAAAAGGGATGTAGGTGGACTTGAGGTGCTTGTTGGCTTGGCACCGTTCTCTGGGCAGGCCTGGGGAAAGCAAAGCTGTGGGATTGTGAAGTCATAGAATGGCTTAGGTTGGAAGGACCTTGAGGATCTGTGAACTCCACCACCTGCTGTAGCTGGCAGCTCAGGCTGCCCGGGGACCCATCCATGGCCTGGGGCACCTCCAGGGATGGGGCACCCACAGCTCTGGTCAGCCCTGCAAGTGCCTCATCACCCTCTGAGAACTCTCATCCTCGGAGACACCTGCTTGAGCTCACAAACTGTAAGTGGAGCACTGGGGAGGACTGAGTGGGTTTGCTGTGGGCTGCTGCTTAGTTGTGGGGCCAAGAGATGCTGCCCAGGTCTTTGTTGCTCCAGGCCCCTTTTGCATGTTTGGTTCCTCCCTGGACTTCTGCTGGCTTTTTGCAGGGTGCAGGCAGCAGTGAGAGCTTCTGCCAGGTTTTGAGGCATCTCTTTCTTAAGTGTTGGAGTTTAGTTTTGTCCATTGCAATAGTATCACCTGCAGTGAACATGTAGATATGCCTCCTGCTGTGTGGCATGGCTTCTGGTCCAGCCTGGAGGAACCTGGTGGTAGGATGGAGCAGATAGACTGTGAGGAGAAGGGCTGCTTCCCACATCTTTCCCAGCCCTTCTCAGTGCCCAGCTGCTGACAGTGATCTGGGTGTAGAACCATTAAGGTTGGGAAAGACCTCTGAGATCATCATGTCCAACCATCAACGTGGGCATGGCCTAGGTACCTTCAGGACCCTCCTCTGGTGCTCTTTATGGGGAGCGGTGATGTTCTGGGGCATTCAATAGTTTCTCATGGCTCCATTGTCATCACAGCTGGTGGGAGCTCTGCCTTGGTGCCAATCGTCTCTGATATTTCCTATCCTCCTTGGTGGGATGCTTTAGACCCAGACTACCTTAGGTAATCTAAAACAGACTGTGATCAGCATCTCCCCATCACTACAGCTCCATTTTGTTGTGGCAGCAATGGCCATCACAGGGTTGGTAACCCCATCAAGCCCACTTAGCGTGGTTCATTTTCCAAAGGATGCTTGTGGCAGCACAGCTGGGCAATGCGAGGATGTGGCTTAACCATGGTGAGCCATGTAGTCGGTGAGCAGTAGAAGAGCCCTGTGGCCCGACAGGAGCTGGGCAGGGGAGAGCCATTGATTTTATGACAAGGGGCACAGCGATGTCAGCATGGTGTGGGGACGTTTCAATTAGCGCTGGTGGGAGGGATCCTGGGGATGACAGGGAAAGCGATGAAGCGGCTGCTGTTTATTTCCTAACAGTGAAAAATGAGCCCCGAATTAGAATCCCTATTAACAATTAGCATAATCAGAGGAGACACGTTATAATTTCAGCAGAAATGTGCTCTCTGATGATATGGTGGCCTGAGATAATTGTGGCCGGAGTGGTGCTGCCTGTCACTTGTACAGCTCTGCTATTACCCTGCATGTGATGCTGTCCCTTTGCCACCTCTGTGCCCATGCAGGGCTGTCCCTGAAGCACTCTTGGTGCTGAGCCATTCACCCATCATACTGCAGCCTTTCCTGTGCTGCGGTGGGCAGAGTGCTCTCTCTTTGCCTGGGCCCATGCTTTGCAAGCAAAGTTGCTCCAATTTTGGCAAATTATCTGAATAATTGCATGAGCAGAGCTATCCCAGAGTGTCGGAATGTGCAGCAACGCGTCCCATCTGCGTGCGCACAGCATCAAAGTAGAAGCTCTGAAAGGAGGTCGGCCTCACTCGTGTTGCAGTTTGGGGAGGGAGGGAAATGGGGGGAGAAGGGGGAGAAGCTAAAAAGGAACCGCTGCCGAAATGACCCACTTGGTCTCAGAGCCAAGAGCTTGCATTCAGAGGGCTTTTTTTTTTGGGTTTGAGATCGTTTTGGATTACAGTTTACATAAGACAATGCGAACCTTGAAAGCGTTCAGCTGGAAGCAGAGCTGTCAATTTCGTGGCAAAGGAGCGCTTTGATCAACGGGAGAGGAATTTTTGTTCTTGAGTTTTCCTCCACTGAGGATCTCAAACGTGCTGGGGAGGCTCCTGAAATCTGGAGCAGAGCTGGCCAAGTGGCTCCTGTGCCTCTGAGCGTCTTCATGGGGCTGAGCCCATGGATTTGGGGTCCCTTGCCAAGCTGTGGGGCTGGGAACCTGTTCCGTTCCCATCCGTTTGGCTTTTTGCCTGCAGAAGGGACCTGGGATGCTCCGCTCGAGCAGCTTGCTCCCGCTGGAAGGCAGTTACTGGCAATTTACAGCGTGTGCAGGGAAGTCCCCCGGAAGAGGGTTTAAGAGTCGTTGAGTCAACACGAAACTATATATCAGTTAATGAAGTTTAATAGCACCGAATAAGAACTGCACTGCGGCTCTGGGATCCTCTTGCAAATGCAGTTATGGTCTAAAAAGAGAGGCTGGGAAAGCAGTCCCCAGCTCCTGCCCATATGTCGTTCCCTCCGTGCTCTGCAGCTGAGATGCCACTAATGGCGAGGTGGTCCCACAGAGGTGCTAACGGAGCTGGCTGGCATCTCATCTGCCCTGCAGCATCAGCAGGAGTGTGCTGGGCATTTCAGAACAGTGAGTCAGACCTTTCCCAAATGAGCTCCAAGCCTGGTTTTCCAGCGGGAAGGTCCATATCAAAGCTCTCCCTATGCTTCATTCCTCTGAAGGCCTTTGGAGCTTCTCTTATTTCTGGAGATATTTAAGACTCGTGGAGATGTGGCACTGAGGGATGTGGTTAGTGGGCATGATGACGGTGGGCCAGCAGTTGGATCTTAGTGGTCTTTCCAATTGCTGGTGGCAATTCTGTTGTGGATGTTGGGATATTTTCTCAATGGGAGCCTTGGGACATCAGCAAAACTGGAGAGGAAGAGGGAAAAGGGAGGGAAGACCATGTGAAGAAGTGTTCCTAGGATGGCAGATCCCACTCCTAGCTGAGAGTGCTGGCCCTGCACCTTGTTGCCCTGCCCCGTGATAGTGTAAAACGTACTGATGTGATAAAATGGTGTGTGGGATGGCAGAATTGTGTAGGAGGGATGTGCATCCCTTCTGCTCCCACAGTCTCTCAGGATGTCTCCTTTGCTTGTCTTGGTGCCATGTCAGCATGTACTGATGCCACCATCTCTCTGCTCAGGACACAGGGCTTATGGGTCCTGTAAGTGCCTTGGGATGGAGCAGGGAAGAGCAGATTCTCTGGCTGGTACCCAGGTAGTGACTCACCCTGTGCTTGTGTGGCACAGCACTCCAGCTTGGAGGCACCTGGGTGTCCTACAGCAGCAGGCATAGGGGTCCTGCAGGGAGCACTGAGCGTTGTGTCCCCAAACTGGGGGGCAGAGGTGGAGCCTCATTGCCCAGCCCTACAGTTGGCTCTTGTGGGAGGGTGACATGCCCCCTTGGCACCCTTTAAGTTCCAATATCAGAAGAAATGCTGCCTGACCCCCCCCTCCTCTCCCCTCCCTCCCTCCCTCTTTCTCCTTTCCCATTGCCAGCTCCCCGTAACCCAGGTCCAATAATTTGGTTGTAATAAAATGTGACTGCTGGGGCTATTTTTACGGAGCTGGCATTCATTTGCATGCCGGCTCCGTGTGGGGCCCCAGGCGATCTTTTTTCCTCTCCCTCCCTGCGCTCCCCCCACTTCCTCCACCCCGCTGGCATGGCTCTGATCAGAAGTGACAACAGAAACACAGCCGTATTTCCTGGAGATTTACCGAGTTAGATGATGAAAGCTCGGAGGAGCAGCAACAACGGGAAGGGGGGGATGCGAAGGGGAGTGGGGCGGGGAGGGGGGGGAAGTTCCTAAACTGATCACTTTCAAATGTCAGCTCCGTTCTCGGGGGCTCTTGGAGCAAAGCCACTGCTTGTGAAAATGCTGCGAGACAGCCGAGGTGGGGATGGAGGAAGCCAGCTCCTTATGCATCCCACCCCATGGGGCACGGAGCTTCTGCTCCCCCAGGGTGACTCTGAAGGTTTTGTTCTTGACTGGGCACTGAGGGTGTCACCCACGTCCTTGTGCTCCACTGCTTCCCTCTGCACCTCTGGGCACAGCATCCTAGGGGCAGAATGGGATTGAAGGGAAGGGACCAAGACTTGCATCTATGCAGGGAAAGGGATTGGGGGCCCTTAGGCAGAATGGAAGAGGAGGATTGATGGGAAAGAATTGGGGGACCCCATGAGTGGGATGAATGGAAGGGAAGGGATTGGGGACCTATGGGTCAAATGGAAGAGAAAGGACTGGGGATGGGGTCCCATGGGGTGGATGGAAGGAGAGAGAACTGGGCTGGGGACCCACAGTGGGATGGAAGAAAGAGACCGGGACTGGGGATGGAGGGGGAGGAGGAAGGGCCGGGACTGGGACTGGGGACCCATGAGCAGGATGGAAGGAAAGGAATGGAAGGAATGGGACTGGGATCAGTTCCTCTATTAAAACCAAGAGGTGTGAGGTGTGGTGGCACCTCTCCTCCTGATTGCCATCAAGCTGCCCCATACCTATGGGGATGAGCAGGATGCTCGCAGCCAGAACCAGTAATGCAGCACATGGTCACCCCGTCTTCCCTCCTGTCCTCACCCTCCCTCTGATCTCTCTGTGTCTCTCTGCAGTGCTGCTGTCAAGCCGCTTGATCACCTGCCAGCCTGTATTGATTTTTGCTTCCCAATCTCCAAGCTGGATGGAAAGAAAAGATTAAAAACAGTTTGTCAGTTTGAAGTTGAATAAGAATTCAGCACAAGGGACATCTCAGTGGCTTGTAGGAGGGGGGAGAAGGGGTCAAGGCCAAAGGACGGTGCTGGTGGGATCATAACCCTTTTCCACTGGTGATGCCCATGCCCTGTGCACCTAATGCACTCAATGGACCCAAAGCTGCTGGCATCGTCCCTGCAGGCTGGGCATTCCATGGGGGTTTTGATGCTCCCTGTCGGGGTGCCTTGGTTGCTTCTCCCCCCACTGCTCCGCCAGCAGTGCCCAGCCCCAGCGCTCCCATCCCCACGTGTCCCCGCCGCCGGTGCCATTAGTATTCATGTGGTGGGGCTCCTGCTGTCCTTGTCAAGACTGAGTGGGCAGGCTAAGAAAATTTGCCCTTCAAAAAATGAGAATCATTTGAGTCAGGGAAGCTCTTCCCTCGTGCGTGTGGTTTCCTTGCCAGCCTAGGGGATGACGAATGGTTCACCGTGAACCCTGTGCAGCAAAGAGTCTGCTGGGCTGAGATTTGGTGGATAGAGCTGGGGGCAAGAGAGTGCACAGGCCATGCTGGTAATGTGGGCTGGGAGCTGGGCTGTGGGCAGTTTGGGGTGCGTAGATGTGTGCTGGTCTGGGGTGCATCATTCCATTAGCGCTGGAAGATGTGATGCTCAGATGGAAGAGGTGACTTAGTGGCTTGGTTTCTGTATGGTGACTGGGTTCAGCATGGCCAGGTCCTCAGCTGATGTCCACGTTGTCGTGAGCCTGTACCTTTCTGTGGGTCAGGTTTTCTATTCCCTGCTTCCATAAGACAACAGAGCTGCAGGCCCTTCCTGCTGCTCTCATCTCTGGCCAGTATACAGTCAGGATCTGCTAAGGCGTATTTGCTTACGTAAGAAAAGTAGAGTGGGTTTACTTGTGTTCGTATCTACAGGTGTATTTTCTTATCTAAATTATAAATGGCTCTGTTTTCAGCCAGAGTAAGCTGGCAGAGATCCTCCAAGGTCAGCACAGCTGCACTGGCTCATGTCCAGAGGAGAGGACCAGGTCCTTCCAAGAAATAGTGTTGTGGTGGCAGAGTGTGTTGCTGTGGGGGCTGAGGGTGGGAAATGCTGAGGATGGAAGTGTCCTCATTTGTGGAGGGTCTGGGAGATCTGGATTCCATTCCCTGCCTCTGTCCTGGGTGGTGTGGCACAAGCCATCTTGGGGATGGAGATGGCAATGAAGGACTGGCCATCTCGGGGATGGAGAAGATGGTGCTTCTTTGCTCTTTGAGTTTTTAGCTACCAACCTGCCACCTAACCACGCAGGGACCTGGTTTCTACCACATGCTAGTACTGGATAATGTGTTTGGAGCCTTCTGCTCTTATGGCCATGTCCTGTGGGGATGGTGGCCAGTAGGTGAGGGGCTGGGAAGTGTTGAGGGCTCTGTTTGCTCCTGCTGAATTTTCTTTCAAAAACATGTGGTTGGTGCATGGGTATTGCAGGGCCACCCCCCAACCCTGCCCATGGGGGAGGTACTCTGCTGTCTCCATCAAATCCAAGCCTGGAGGAAATGGTGGCACTGCATAAGGAGGTGGGGGAGTGAAGGGCAACCTCACTGTGTGCTGCACAGCCAGCTTTCCTCTGTACCCTGAACATAGAGCTGAGCATCCCTGTGCTTGTGCAAAGCTGACAGCAAACTGCTGCCTGCCCCTCCTCTCCTAACCTGGGCTTTCCCTGCAATATGGAGCTGTGGTCACCCCAACACCCGATGGCAGGGATGAGGTTGTGGGGCTGCCACCCTGCCTTGCTACATGGCCAGCACCAGCTCCAGAGCTGCCTCTGACTTCTCCCCAGCCTTAATTACCAAATTTCCATATCATCAATTCCCTGCGAGTCAGCACTTGACAGGGAAGGCTGTGGCCACTGTCCTTGCTGCTGCCATCAGAGAGCACCAGCCCCATCCGGGGGACAGCTCTCAAAACGTTATTTTTATCTCCATCTCATAAAGCCTGTTCTGTATAAATATATTTTAATTAATTAATAAATGGGATGTAATGAGTTCTGGCAGGGTGACATTTGAGCATAAAGCGAGGCTTAAACAGATCCTGACATGTGTTAGCTGGGAAAACACGACACCCACGTGTGCACCACACACATACACACACATATACGTTTTGTTACTGGTGTTTGGTGATCTCTGGTCTCTGCTCAGCAGTGAGGACTGAACAGGGCTCTGCTGGAGTCCTCACTCTTCCCTGTGGGTCTGAGGGCTGGAGGTGCACCCAAGCAGTGACCCTGCTGTGGATGTGGGTGTTCAATGGAGCAGGAAGGTGCTGTGGCTCATTAGGGTTGTGTCTGTGGCGTGACTTTGGGCCAAGTGGGGGGAACATCTCAGAGATTTCCCCTTCTCGTAACAGCTTGAACCTGGTGGCATAATGGACTAGCAGAGACATCACCTATTTCTTTCTCTGTGCATCCAAAGGTCTTCTTCCCTACACATAGCCAGTAGAAGGGCTGCTCTTAGCTGGGGCTCAGGGTTTGATCCAGACGAGGGCTCTGGTCTCCAAAAACCCATCATTATTTATGTGCGAGGGTCTTGGTATGGAAAACTGAGGGATGAAGAAGGTGAACGTTGTCCATCCTCAAATCTTAAAGTCCCCTCCCTTCCAAAGGTTGGGGCTGAGTTGATGGCTGTGCCCTGCTTCAGCTCCAGACACCAATCATTTAGTCCCCACCACGTGCACTCCAGATGAAAAGGTCGCACCTACGTACATCAGTGAGTGTGAAGGGAAATGTAATAGGGGTGAGTCATTTAGCAGCATGGAAACACTGCCCAAAGACCCACAAGCCTAATGAAGCCTTCTTCCCCTCTGCAAACAAGCCCTTGGTTGACCTGTCTCTTCTGGCACATACCCCTGGCTATTGCCTACTGTGGTAGTGATTGTGGTAGTGATTGTGGCTGTCTGCCCTCTAGGCTCACCAGCAGCAGCAGTGGGGAGAATGGGAGAGAGCAGGATGCTTTGCCCCCCTATACACACATGTAATTTTGTATATATACACGTCTGCTTGTAGAGTTTGCTCTGATAGGAAGGATGTGGCATTCTGTTGAGATTTAGTCACAAGCTTTGGCTGCTGGAAAGATCAAGTGGAAGTAGATTTCCAACAGTGCATGAGGCTGATTGGATGCTGGGCTCGTGTGGGAGGATGGGTGAGTGGGGATTGCAGTGTTTTCCTCCATGGAATGGGTCAGTATTCCTCCCCTCTCCCCTGGGTAGCTAATAATGTAGTGGTTGGCTCTTCTTCGCCCAGCAGGGCTATTGTCATCCTTGCTAAAGTTTGACATTTTACACTTTAACTAAGCACAGCCTTAGGCAAGAAGCTGCTAAGAGACACATTTCCTTATTAAAAGATGTCACCAAAAGAGCAAGTCAACAAGTATGCCACTGCCCAGAAACAGCCAGGGAGCAGGGGGAGGCACAAAGGGGCCGTGGGGAGGTGGGTGCTCCTTATGACCATGCACGTGGCACTTGTGGCAATGGGGTCTGAGGACGTGTTATGGCCATCATCCCCCAGCTGTGGGGTGTTTGGGTGTCAGTGTGGGAGATTTCTGAACCCAGAAATGTTTTCAAGGGTTTTTCTCAATGTTGTGCTTGTGAAATGCCAGACACGGAGCTGCAGGCAACTGCTCTTTCTTCTTTCTATTTTTTTTTTTGAATCTGTGTGTGCCTGGTAATGTGCCTTTTCCTTACGCTGCTGACAATGGTTTTTTGCTTCCCTTTATGAGGTTTAAGTATAATACACTTAATAGCAGTTAGTGATGTCAGTGCTCTTTGGTATAGCAAGTCTCTGGTGTGAGATAATCTTAGTTAATGACCAGCATAAAACAGATAGAGGTCAGTGTTTTAGCGTGGCTATAAATCCCACATTTACCACGACAAGAGTTGGAAGGAGGCGATCCCATTAACCTTTCTGCTGTGTTGGTAGGGCATGTGTCCTGCCATGGCCATCCGGGCTGGAGGAGCTCCTTGGGTTCATGTTCACCTGTGGTCACCCTGCTCTTACCCCATCATAGAGAAACCATCTTGGCTCCAATGCCCCAGGGCAGCTCCAAGCCACCACTGGACCAACAACCACAGTGGATTTGGGCAGTAATTCTGCCATGGTGGAGTGGATGCTTATGTTTGCATTGCAAAGCAATATAGGCAATGTGGAGAGGGAAAAAATAAGATGAAGTCAATGAAGCATTATGGTTAAGAATCAAATGGCATAAAAGGAAGGGAATAAAACATTTAAAGCTCCTACAGGAACGTTAAATCGGTGAGGGCTGTGCTTAGGTAGCATCAGCCCTGGCTTTTCCCTGGGCATCTATGTGTCTCAGCTTCAGCTGTGCAGAGGGGCTCACAAGACACTCCAAGCTTTGGGAAATGAGGTGTTTTCTGGCTAATGAGAACCAGCAAGCCACTTCCCTTGAGGAGGAGTGGCTGATGGCTTGGTGTCAGCATTCAGATGCATGCTGGTTTGGTGTGAAGCCTTTGGGCAGAGCTCACCTGATTCTAAGGGTGCAAAGGGGAAAAGCTGTGGTGTCTGAGCTGGACTTTGAGGTTGCTCTGTGAAGGGTGTTTTTCAGAAAATCCCCCAAGATTTGGGCTGTAAAGGCTTGTGTGTGCTGCACTGGACACACTGAAGTAGTTGGAAAAGAGTCTTGGAGCAATCCATGTGCCTTGGCACATCCAGGATGTGGAGCTGAACGCGGGCGCTTGGGTAGATTTGGCGAGTCCTGCTGCTGCCAGAATGGCTTTTCTTCACACCTCTTCTTAGTATGGAGGCACACAGTGCATCTCTGCACCGCTCCAGGAGTGTCCTGCTCCTGGGACCTCTTGTCACCACCATGGTGTACATGTGAGGGTTTGGGGCAGGATGGAGACCTGGGCAGGTGGGTGGGATGGTGCCAGCTCCCCATTGATAATGGCCTTGGGGACACAGGGACTGCAGTAGGTCATCTGCAGCACTGTCCTCTTGCAGAACCTTTTTGGCCAGCATTTCTAACAGCAGGGACTTGTCTTGCAATGTGACTCAGGACCTGGGGCCTTGCTGCACTTCAGGCCACACCTTCTCCCCGATGTCCTTGATTAGTAGCCTTGGTTGTAGGGTAGCACTAATTCGATCAGCGTTAGAAATCAGTGCAGGGCTGGAACCTTTTCCCTTGTCTTTCAACTGAATGGATAGAGAGGGCAGAAATAAAGGCTCCCTCGGGTTCTGGTTCATATGTCACCATGAAGTGCACTAATGAATCACTGGTCCCAGAGCACATTTGCGGCTTGTTACTAGCAGATAATCCTGTGCTGTGACCCAATTGCTACTTGGCTGCCCAAGAGGAGATCTTCCTCCAAGGCCCTGAGGAGCAAAGATGGTCTGGGCTGGAAGTCGCCTTAAGCTCTGGAGTGGAAGCGATGCATTCATTAGGGAGTTATTTCATGGCTAGTTCTGTTGTTTTTTTTCTTCTGTTCTTTTCTTTTTCAATGGAAAAAGCTTAGAAAAATAGCCCCCAAAACATGCTTCTGCATTGCCCTGCTGCTGGAGGTCATCCTCTGCGTTATTACATGGCTTTGCTGAATGCCTCCTGCTTTTAATTGGCTACAGAAAGGCTGTGATGCTCCCAACTGCACCAGGTCTCTGCGGCATGGGGAATTTGGCACAGGGTAGAATGGTTGGGTTGGAAGGGACCTGAAAGCTCCCCTGAGGTCTGACTGCCCCTACCAGGTCAGACTGCCCCGTGTCCCATCCACCTTGGCCTTGGGCACCTGCAGGGATGTGGCACACACAGTTCTCTGAGGACTCATCAGTTCTATTGGGGCACAAATGAAACACGCACATCCTCCGGCCTCCAGTGATGCCAACCATTGGAGACCCCTCCATTAAAACCAGAGGAACCTATGGGAGATGTTGTGCAATGTCAAGATTTGCTAGTTGGTGGAGAAGTTAATATTTTCTGCCATAAGAAGTATTTTATGAGCATTTTCTCTGCGTATAACCACTCAGCAGAAGGGGGCTGTGCAGGTCAGGAAAGTCATTGGGAATCAGCAAATACGATCGCCCCTTATTTATTGAGAAGTTTATCTCTGCCTTAAATTTTGACCGAAGAGGGTTTCATTAGGCCCACAAGGCTGGTATAAACGGGGAGCTGGAGCGGTGTTTTCTGCAACTCCAGAGCTAATTTCTTGCTCTGTTTTTCAGTTTTCTCAGTGCTCGTGCACTGGGACTGCTGAGTGCGCTGAGAGCAGCCTGTATTCAAGTCAGATTTTTTTTTATTTCCTGCATTTGAGCAGGCCAGAATTTATATTGCTCAGGTCTCCTTAAATTAGTCCGAGAGGATTTCATTTTACAGGCCTGCTTGACTGGGATCCTTTTGGCACGATGGGCTCAGCTTTGTATACAACTGAGATTCATATTTTATGTGTGTATAAAAATCCCAGCCATGAATCTAGCGGCTTAAAACTTCACCTTCATTCTTTACAGCTCAATTCAGAGTGCTCCACACGCTCCCAGCCGTTTGGTCTTGCAGGCAGCTGGGCTGCAGGAAAGTGGCAGGAATGGGGGGGCTGGCTCCCAAGGACCCCTTTGCTCTCCTTGCCCCCTCTGAGGTTGTTGGAGAGCCCTGAAAACCCACAGTGGCAGCAGGTCTCCAGTTCATGACAATGCAGCTCATGGTGATGCTTTTCTCACACTCAGAGTCCAGTTCTAATTTTGAAGTGAAACCTGGGAGGTATTCCTGGGAATCTGGGGGACAGCAGCAAACTGGGGCTCTGGGCTCCTTCTGTATCTCTAACCCAGGTTACTATGGACAAACCCAACTGAGAGTGTAAGGTGGGTTAAAATATTAGTGGCAAGAGTTATCTTCAGAGCTGCTCAAGCCTCCACCTTTCTTCATCTGCATGCGAGACTGTTCCTTTGCTCACCTGGAGGAGGAGATCTATGGGGCTTTGCCTCTTTGTATGCACCCATCCCCTTCCAAAACACAGCCTCTATGAGATATGTAGGAAATAAGCTCTGCCTTCCTTTGCCCCATTAGAGTCATAGAATATCCCAAGTTGGAAGAGACCCATAATGATCACTGAGTCCTGGAGCTGCTGGTCTTCACTGTTATTTGTAGCAAAGTCCTTAGGATTGATGGTGACCCACTGAAGTTGGATGTAGGTGGTGCAGTGATGTGGACATTGGTCTGCAAACTGCAAATTCAGAGGTAAGTCAGTGGGTCATCTTGAACAAATGGGTTAGCAACAAATGTTCCAACTATGCTCCATAGCTCTCACTGCTTGAACAAGTGGAGATGCCATCCTCAGTAATTGTTTTCTTTGAGGTTTTCTTCTTGGCTGGGACTTCCAGTAGAATTCAGCAGAATTACATTTTGTAGAAGGAAGATTTTAAGAATATGGATGCACAAATGTCGGGTTTTACTCCAGGCTTCTTGGCAATACCTGCTCTACATTTGGTTGGCAAGCGTGTCCAATGCCGTGCTGTCTTCCAGTGTTAGCACAGTTTGGCTCTGTACGTGTGAATCCCCTGACGCTCACATCAGCCTCAGCAGATTCAACCTGGTCCTGAGAAGACCACAAAGGAAACTTGTTTGAGAGTTGAAAAGCAAAGGAGGAACAGGCTGCTCCTTGGCTTAGCACTGCTGGCGCAGCTTAGCTGTAGCAGGAGCATCAATGCTGTGCACTCCGGGTTGTGAATCCCAAGCACATCCAGCTCCGTGCGCTCCCTCCCCAAACCATGTTTGGCTTTCCAGTGGTTGGGTTTTATCGAGCAGTTCTTTATTGGATTTATCATGCCAGTTGTTAAAGCTTCCAGCTGCTTAAATTTACTTTCTTGTTTTCTCATTTTCTCATCTGTCTTTTCTGTGTTCTTTACAACAAAATCCACACGGCCCTCTATATCATTAACTCCACAGGCAAGTTAATCAAATTTACTGTCAGGCACAGCTATAGCTGTTGGAATGTTTCTAATTTCTTTGGAGGGGATATTGGGCTCGCAAAGAGTCAGACGGTGCCTCCATTTCTGCTGGCTCTCTCTGTAACATGCCCTGCAGTTACCACGGTTCCCCAGTGAGCTCAGATGCTTTGCTTCCCATCGCTGTCTTTCTGCTCGCTCCGTGTCGTGGCTTTGGTCTGAATTTTAGAGTTTAGCACTGAATCATAGAATCATTATGGTTGGAAAAGCCCTCTAAGATGGTCAGGTCCAACTGTCCACCTACCACCAATACTGACTGCTAAGTATGTCCCTCGGTGCCACATCTCTACAGTTCTTGAACACCTTTAGGGATGGTGACTCCACCACCTCCTTAGGCAGACTGTGCCAGTGCCTCAACACTCTTCTGGAGAAGTTTTTCCTAATATCCAACCTAAAGTTGAGTGAACTTCTGTGCCGTACAGCCCTCACCTCAGGGTTTGGGGTTTGTTTGGAGCTGCCCATACAGAAGGCTGACTCCTGTGTGGGGGCACTGGGAAGGATTGCCTTCTATAGGGCATTTTTTGGGAGCAGAAAGAGGGTTCTCAGGCCTTTATGCCAGGCTATCAGTCACTGTGCTCATGTTGGGAGCACTGCTGAATAGTCTGCATGGTGTCCGTGGGAAGTGGGCCACTTTGCTGCTTTTGGATGCACAGCAGTAAAGGCACTTATGGGCTCTCCTGCCATGTTTATGGGTCACGGTGGGATCCAGAGGCAGAGCAGGGACTTGAGAGTCATGAGCACGCTGCTGCATGACCTTGCCTTTTGCCTGCCCGTAGTGTTCAAAGGCACGTTCTGGAGCAAGTGCTTTTCTTCCAGGACTTGGCCTTCTCTCTTGTGATTGTGGGCTTCTCACACATGGGACAACTGCCAGTGTCCCGTAGCCTGCAAGCAGAGCTTGGATTTTATCCCCAGCTCCTGGTGGCTCATTGCAACGTGGTGTCACTGGGGCTCTCAGACCAAATGACCAGCAAGGTGCTGGGGCTGCACACAGGGCTGGGGTGGCATCTGTAGGTCTCATTTGGTTTTTGGAGACACGGCCCATGAGGTGAGGAGGGGGGAGAGGAGCAGAGGAAGGCTGGGAGAAGGTGAGAGAACAGGAGGGAGAGAAGGAAGGAGGGAGAGCGAGGGGAGGAGGGAGCGGAGCGAAGTAAACAGGGCTGGAATTGCAGGTAAAAATAAAGCTGAAGAAGCCCAGGTGGAATTCATGCAAAGTCTCCTCATCAACACTGCGACTCCCTCCTGTCACGGGAACTGTCATCCGGGCTCGGCTCGTAATGAAAGGGAAAATATTTTATTCAGATTTATTAATTTGAAAATGAAGCCCGCCTGTCGAGAGGGGGACAGTTCTTCTCAATCTGTCATCGTTGAACCACACGCTCCTGACACCGGGATTCATTTGTCTTGTCGTCTCTGACAGTCGGATTCTCCCAGAGCTGTTCCTGGTGGATCGCCCTGGGATTTTAAACCGGATGAAACACATTCCGACAAGGAACAGCCTCTTTATTAATGCAAATTACACGAGGAGAGAGCGCGAGGGAGGGGGAGAGGGAGGGAGGGTGACGCCAGCAGACGCGCTGGTTCCTCTCCCTGTATCAGTCATTTGTTATTTACTTTTGCACGCATTTTTCAGGTTTAATAAAAGGAGACTGGGATTTTCGGTGACATTTATGGACGGATTGGTTAAAAAGAATGGTACCGTCGCCACAAATGTATGCAAAAATATATATGCGTGTGTGTGTATACGTATATATTTTAGTGCGAGCAAGCCCAGCCTCTCACTTGCCCATCCGTGGGGAAGGGGTGGACTGGCCCAAGATGAGGTGCCTCGGAGCAGCTCCGTTAGCCCCTTAGCTCATCAGCACAGCATAAAACAAATGCCAGAGCCGGGAGTGTGGAGAGCCTGAACGTATGTGTCTAATGATGTCTCCACAGTCTATAGAATGAATATTTAATAGCGCTTGTCAGCAAGATCTTATAGAGGGATTTCTTTCCTAAAATGCTCGTTAACTCTTGTGATTTCCACGGCAGCCTTGGTTTTAGTGTTGGTGTTTATGGTGGCATCTGGCTGGCTCGTGGCTGTCCCCTGTGTTCACCTCCTCGGGGCCCCTGCCAGCTTCAGCAAAGGCTGCTTCCACTGTTACAGCCCTTGGCAGCTCTGTCCCTAGTGATGCTGGAGATGCGAGGCTGTGGGGCTAATGGGCACCATTCCCAGATGGGGAGGTGATTAGCTTCAGGCTTGAGGACTTTGGGAGCCAGCGGTTTGCAGTCCCCCTGGGCCAGGATCCCCTCAGCAGCAGGAGAAACAGGGTTGTTCAAATACTGCCACTGCTCTCCATCCATGGGCCCATAGAATCTTTAACCCCCATCCATGCCCACTAAACCACATCCCTCAGTACCACATCTCCACGGTTCTCAGTGCCTCCAAGGATGGTGTCTCCACCACCTCCATGGGCAGCTGTACCACTGCATCACCACCCTTTTAGAGATGAAATGCTTCCTAATATCCAACTGTGTCACACCCAAAGTGGCGGGTGCCATGTGTTTTGGGATCACAGCCTGTGGGTAGGTGGGAATCCCTGCCTTGGGGTCACCTTGTGGGTCTGAGACCCTGATCTCTGAATTCCCACGTCCTGCACTCTTTTCCTGGAGAGACATTTAGGCTTGACTTAGAGCCTGCAGGTGTTGGAGAATCTACCACGTCATTAGGCAAATTGTTCTATTGGTTAATTAGCTTTGCTTTTATCATGTGTGGTGAGAGCAGTAATTGACATTAGGAACAAGGACGTGTGCTGAGATGCTGGAGAGTTGGGGAGGAGGAGGACAAAAAGCCAGAAAATGGACTCAGAATTAGAGCAGAAATGTTTTTCAGTGAATCTGTAGTTTGTGAGAGATAATGAGAGAACAGGAGGAAAAAATAAGGGAGAAAAAAAAACAACAAGCAAAGAGGAGAAAGAACATTTCAGAGGAACCGGTGTTATTTTTGAATTTGGGTTGAGTTTTGCAAGTACTATTTTTAAGAGAGAAATCTAAAGGGTGGAAATGCCAAGGTGCCATTTGGTGACATCTCTGAAATGTACCCTTCAACTTCTCAGTGCCAAATGGCAATTTTTTTTTCTTTTTACATGTAAAACATGGTCTGGAACTGAGAGAGAGAGAAAGAGAGAAAGTAGATGGAGGGGTTTGATCCAGGTTTATCTTTCTAAGATGGAAAAGAGTGAGATGGAGACCTCAGTGTGGTTTGTCCGGAAGGAATGTGTGTCTCTTTGGCTGCCCAGGCACGTCAAACGGGTGCTGCCTTCAGTGGCCATCAGTCCCATGGAAGCTGTGGTGTTTCTGCACTGGGGTGGATGCAGCCACCAGCAGAAGCCAAAGGGACGTGGCCCTATAAGCCTGCTGTGAGGACAGCCTTGAGTGGAGTCCAAACCCACTGCACTCAGAGCACCTCTAGATGGTACCAAGGTGCCCCCCACCAGGTCTATGGGGACTGACTGTAAAATCACTTCTGTCCTTGGATTCCCATTTCCTTGCAAAGCCCGTGGCTGGGGCTCAGCCCTGGGGTAATAGGCAACTGCTCGCAGTAATCTCACCATTCCTCCCCAGACCTACTTACAAAATAATGTACCTTGCACCAATTTTATCTGTGACATTGCATTAAAAAGAAAAAAAAAAATCCATTAGAAGAAATAAAAGCAGGTGCAGTTTGGTGCTGCAAACACTCCTTCACTCTCATTCTCTCCCTTCCGTTCTCTCTCTCCTTCGCTCCCGGTGTTTGCTAGTTTGTATGATTAATTTTATCAATTTTCCTGACCTGCTTTGCCACTGAAATAAATATGACAGCTGCAGTGCTGCCTCAATTCGTTCTCTTGCCAAGTGAGCTGCTGAGATGTGTTTTCTTGTTGATCGCAGACTTTGGTAAATATCAAGTAAATAGACTGAAGAGGATTCATTTCAGCAGCTTGGATTGTCAGGACTTCAGCCCCAGAGCCCATCCTTCAACAGGGAGACAAAGAGAGAAGGCAGGCTCCCGTCCCTCCCCAAAAAAGCAATCAGGAAATTTGCACGCTGTACCGAGCTGTGTCAGCCTGGCTGGTGATTAGCAGTGTCAGCAGGTGTTGTGGTGGGGACTCCTAAAGGCTGGGTGGAAGAAAGCCAGCCCCATGGCTGCTGTGCATGGGGCAAGTTTGGTGCATGGTGTGGTGACCTCTTGGTCCGTTTTCTTTATGGTCCTTTTCTATATCTTAGTGGTTGGCAACCCTGCCCATGACAGGAGTTGGAACGCGTTGATCCTTAAGGCTCCTTCCAACCCAATATATTGTGTGATTCTCTGACCACAGGTGTGATCCGTCAGCAGCTCTCCCTTAGCATCTCAGTGTTGTCTCTTGAGTGGAAGGGGCCAGTGTTGGTGACCATTGCAAGGAGGTGACTGGGTGACAATCCAGCTTTGCAACCTGTCTTCACATGGAATACAGCCATGGGCACAGCATCTTCAGTGCTTCCAGTCCCATGCAGCACCATGAGCATGGCCAAAGCATGGCTATATGTACCATGTGTTGTTGTGCACATGGGGAACTGAAAACATTAGGGGGGAGTTCTGGAGCAGATGTAGGCAGTGATATGGATGACAGTGGTGCTCTGCACTCTTACATGAGTCTGGCTATTTGGAAGTATGAAGGGCTGTGTCTGCAAAAGAAAATTGTTCCTTCCAACTGGGAGGAGCTCAGCCCCCTGCTACAGCCTTCAGCTGGCACGTACAGGCAGGTGGGGGAAGGAAAAACTTGAAACTTTCAGCCTCCAAAATCGTTCTGAGAACTTGTAAACGTGACCCAGATAAACATGTTGCAGGACGGCTTCCTTGAGTCAGCAGAGCCTAAAATACCGCCTCATGCGACCTTCATCCCAGAGTGTTTGAAGCTTGAAAATGCTGTTTGCAAAGGCTGGGTACCCTGCAAACCACCCCAACCTGCTCTTTGCTCATCCAGAGCAGCTGTGCATGGCCAAGCCAAAGCTCAGCAGCTTGAAGGCAGGGAGGAGAGCCCCATAAAACACCTGTGGTTGCCTGTAACACCAGAGATGTAGGGCTCCCCTGCTGCCTCCACTCCAATTTCTTGCAGATTGACTGTGCACTATAGCTTTATCTCTTGGAATTATTATATTATTACCATTACTAAGACAATAATTTTCATTAACGACTTGCTGCTGGAAGCTGCAGCTCTCTGGGACTTTCCATCAGAGGGAAGGTCCACTCAACTGCAGGATCCTACCAGCGCTGTGCAGGTGCTCTCCTCTGCCCATGGCTGAGCTCTGATGGGCTAAACTGGCCAAGCTGATGCCTTCTACCCTCAGCAGAGGGAGACCAGCACTTCTTTGTTGAGCCCAGTGAACTGGGACTGACTTTTGACAGTCCTTTGGTGGCGCCAGACTCCAGTGATGGTGGAAGAATTAGAGATGACCAGGGCATCCAAGGCTGAAATGCATGTAGGCAGTGATGGAGCACTCACCTGGGAACCAGGAGCTACTGAAACGTCCTTGCTTTCACTGGCCTTGGGGCAGTTATAGTTATGTGGTGGTGTCACGCTGCTCTAAGTCTTTGCATGGCATGGACAGGAAGCCCAGCCTGGAACAAAGCTCCTGGCCAGCCTCTGTTGTGATGTGGCTTTTTGGATGAGGATGCCAGGCATCACTTCTTGATGCTGGTGGAAATGCCCAGGGGATGGGAATGGGAATGGGGGTGCTTCCCAACAAAGCCTTGATTCAGCAGCATTCATCCTACTGGTGGTACTCAGCTGGGCTGAGCTGACCAGCAAGAGCTGGGTGCAGAAGTGATGGGGAGCAAATGCATCCAGCACTGCCCTCCTTCCCATGGGGATGGCCAGAAGCCCAGCTGTGTTGACTGGGCATATTTTTCTCACCGATGCAGCTCACCTCGGTCCAGCAAGGAGTGCGCACAGCAGCCGCCTGCCATCAATTCAGATACCCCCTCCCCTCATTTCAAGGACTTGGGAGAGCACAAGGCTTGTGGCTACAAAGATTTACACCCCCTCAGCAAGGGTTAACTTCATCTCGCTGCCACTATTGTCTCAGGACAACTTGTCAGTCTGCAGGAACGTGCCGTAATGGATTTGAAGTGGATTGCTCAGCCCACGGAGAGGGTGATGCTGTATTTATTGAATAGACATTAAAAAGAACATTTCTCAATTTCTCAGCACTGAACTCGAGGTCAATGGATCTTTTTGGCACTGACATGCTGAGTCAACTCCTAGCTTAAAGCTTTTAGAAGGACCAGGGTTAGATGAAAGGATTAGACTCCGTCTTTAACGTTTCCCTGGCAAAATTGTTGGGTTCTAAATCATTTATGTTGCTTTGCTCTGCTTTGCTTGGCCTCTCCCCGTTACCTTGGGAAAAAGAGAAAAAAATAAGTTGGCCTTTTTTTTTTTTTACAGACTGAAACGACACAAGTTGATCATTTCCACTGTGCTGCTCCCTCGATGGAATGGATCAAAGTGTGTTGGGTTCCCAGGGCGCGGATCTGCCCCAATAATCATACAGCACTCTGGGCAGTGCTGGGATGTTTGCTTGGGCAGTGAGCAGGGGACATCCCAACTGAGCCCACCGGCTGCCAGCGGTGTTTCCATGGATATGAGCAGTGCTGACCTCCTCACTGCCTCGCTTGTTGCTGCCATTCCCTGAGGTTCCTGGCAATTTTGTTGAGGTACGTTGGTGTCACGCTGAGGGCAGAGCTGTAGCGTGCTGGGTAAGGTTTGGATGAGCTTAAGAGAAAACCTCAGGAAAGATGTTATTTGGAACCACAAACAGTGGTGAGTGGTAAGAAACTGCTGCACATCTCTGGTCCCCCATCCTCCCGCAGCCAGCATTTACCTGGAAAGGGCCCACGGTTTCAGGGTTTCTGGTAGCAGTGCAACAAATAAAATGCAATCCGCCTGTATCATAAAGTCCAATAAAAATGAAACTGAACATCCACTTTGCAGACAGCAAGTACACTGTAAATTTATGAGATCATATCTCGTGGAGGACAGGGTAGTTAAGGGGGGAAGGAAGGGGCTGGCAAAAATGGGAGAGAGCGGCCAAGGGGTAGTAAATATGTTTTCAATAATGAAGAGGCCCGATTACCCTCTTTGCAATAAAAGCGTGCACAAGGCAGAGCTGCTGTAAAAATTACTCCCGAGCAGCCCGGCATATTTGCACCTTGTCATCTTGTCAGCTCCATGCAAATCCGCGGGGCGGCGGAGGGCCAGGTGACCGTCCTCCCTCCCGCTACAGCCATTCCATTTACAGCCCCCATCACCCCAGTCCCATCCGCCGCCCCCTCCTGCTCTGCAAAATGCACAGATTTGCCCGTAACCGTGGCAACCAGCGAGGCTGCAGGATGCAGGGATGGAGCCGAGGGTGGCCACGTGCCCTGGGTGCTCCCAGCCAGGCGAGGTGGTGGAAGGGTCTTTGGTTCCTGTGGGCTCCAGGGTGTGAAGCTCTCCCCAAAAAGCAGTTGAGAAGCCCCATCTGTGGCCTCCTGCCACAGTGCAAAGGGACGTTTCTCCTTTTTGGGGTGCCTTATGCATCCTCACTGAGTAAGGAAGAGGTAAGCAGGTGGAGCTGGGTGCCATCGGACATCACGTGTCTAAAGCAAAAATATCTGTTTTGTTTTCTCCTGGCACAGAATAGAGCAAAGGCCTTGCTCCTCCAAAGGGGCTTCCTCAGAAGGTGTGGGTTTAAACTGAGTTACTGGAGGTGAAGTAAACAGCACAGGTGCTGCTTTGTGTCATCTGAGAATCAGCTTGAGCTGTCCTCAAATAAACCACCACTGGGCCCCGGAGAAAGCAATTACACAGGGGCTTAACTGTGCTGATTTAACAAAGCTGCAGTAATTAAACCTCAGACACTCAAGGCTGGGGATTCAGCGCTGAGTGCTGGCAGGATCCTGCCTCTGAAGGTGAATCTGGTCGGTGCCGGCAGCTGGGTGGCTTTAAGTTTTAAGGGTGATTCCCTCTTCCTGCCTGTTTGCCCTGCATGGTTCACACCCTCCCTCTGGGCATTTCACTCATCATCAGCAGGCTTTGAACTGGGCTGTGGAGGCAAACACAAATGGAAGGGTGCAGGATGGGGGCTCCCCATGGAGCATCCCAATGCGCTGCTTCCCACAGCCCCCAAAGTGCCATCCTCTGACCAGCCTGAGTCATGGGATTTAGAGACAAAAGAAAGGAACCGTGGCCATACAGCTTGACCTCTGCTATTCAGAGTGAGATCAAAGGAGGGGCAAAAAAGAGCAGGGGGGCTGCTGGCCTGTGAGCTGAATGAGGGAGGAAGAGGGGTGGTGCAACAAAATGCAGCTTGTGGGTGAGGTTGTCTTCTGAAGATGAAATGGTAATAGGATGCAGCTGGAGCAGGGGAGGTGTGGGCTCCAGGGAGGAAGTGTGTATGCTGAGGGTATGTTCTTCTGGTGAGCTGAAAGCTAGGGGAGTTGGACCTGCTGGAGGTTAAAAGGAAGAATGCCAAGATAAGGGATAAGGGAGTTTTTGTTGGTGAGTGGCTGGCAGCGTTGCTGGGTCAGTGTGAGGTATTGCTGCCTGGGGTAAGGGGTCCTGGGGTGTGTGAGTGACAATCTCAGCTAGTGAGAGTGGGAGTGGCTGGGACCTCTGTGGTATGGGCTGGCTGGGGATGTGCAGACAGAAGGGCCCTCTGCCAAGGGAAAGGGTGGCTGAGCTGGTGCCTTGGGCAGGGGGGAAGGAGAGAGCACTGAACCTATGAGCAGAACTGGGAAGCCCAGTACAGGCAGGTCACCCATCCATGGGCGGATGAGTACATCCTTGGGAACAAACGTAATTGAGGGGGTGTTGCCAGTTATTATGGGCACAGTCCGAACTCTGGTGTTGCAGGAGAAAGAGAAAAAGCGTGGGGAAAGATCATGGAGCTCAGATCTGAGCAATAAACCTGGGGGAAATCGAAAGTAGGTCAGGCCATGAAGATCAAGTAGAAAAGCGCAGCGTGCGCGTGCAGAGAGAAGATCAGATGAGCCAAGGCACATGGTGAGATACAATTAGCAGGGGACATCAAGTGTAACGAGCGATCACTCCAGAAGCACATTAGCAGTCGCAGGAGGGCTGCAATTTTGGTTTGGTGCTCGGGGAGAGGAGAAGCGCTCAGCAGATGATGCCAAAGGAGTGTGCTGAGCCTTTTTCCCATTTGTTTTCACCTTTAAGGTCGGTGAGGATCCTGGTTAACAGCAAGGGCCTCCGGAGAGAACGTTTGGGCATCACAGAGATGGGTTGGGTGCTCCCTGAGAACTGGGATGAGTGAGCTGCATCCTGGGGTGTCTGAAGAGCTGGGCACAGCCTTCCCACCTGCAGCTCCCAGGAGATGCCTGGAAGGTGGGCAGAGTGCCGGGGAAGGGAAAATATCCCTATAGTGGAATTATTTGAGTTGGAGAGGACCCTTAGAGGCCATCTGATCCAGCTCTCTGCACTGAGCAGAAACACCACAGCTCCATCAGTGCTCAGAGCCCATCCAGCCTGACCTTGGCTGTTTGCAGGGATGGCAGCCACTGCCTCACCACCATTATTGCTCTTTCATGAATCCAAAACATCACTGGTCATGTGCTGGATGTCTGTGTGCTGGTACAGGTTCAGCTGCAAGTAGAGAAATCAGACAGTAACGTCATGATAATACCTGCTTATTGCAGTGCCGAGGCTGGCAGACTTTGGGAGGTATGGCTTTGAGATGCTGAAATTAGGAGAGAAAATCCTCCTGGCCATTCTGCAGCTGAAACACTCTAAAGTGAATGAGGACGCTTGTGCCAAATCTGTTCAAGCAAATGGAGGTTTTTTTTTTCTGGTTCAGATGGTAAATGGTCAGTTATGTGCCCCAACCCCTCCTGCTTCTCACAGTGAATGCAACAGGCTCATAGTTTTTGGATGCAGTGCAGATTCAGAGTGGTTTTATCTGTGCCTCATTCACGAGGCGTTTAGGAAGGAGGCTGGGTGGAAAGGCCCTGGTGCGGAGAGCATCCCATGCATGGGGTGCACCCAAACCAGGGGGGCTCAGCTGCTTTGGGTGCTCTTAGCAGGTAGAGGAGGACTCCAGCCTGAGCAGCCTGGAGAAGTGTTTCTCAGGACTCAGTCATGCCCATTGCGGGGAGAATGTTTAATTTCAAAGCCCAATAGATCAAATGCAGCTGTGGGGCGGAGCTGCATCTTCCCTCTCGCCTTCTCCAGAAGTTGGAACAGCAGAGCAAATGATTTGATCATGTTTTCCCCCTGCTTCTCCCCCTCCCTCCTATCACAGAACCATAAAACAGAGAGTGTCTGCAGTTCTCCCTGGTTAATGGCACTGCTCGGCCACCTGAACACCAGTGCCTTGCAGGGGAAATGCCCTATGTTTCCTTAGCTTTCCTCAGAGCTGGCAGCATGGCCCAGACCCCAGCTGTCCCCAAGGTATTCCTCCGGTTTAAAGGGTAGGGGGGACCTGATAGGGAAAGAACCAGAGCCCGTGTGCAGGGAAATAAGCTAAAAACGGGTAAAAAAAATAGATGTCCATCAGGCTTCATATTTCAAGCCCAGAGTGGTACCCAGTAGGATGGAAAGCTGTTTAACAGCAGTGGAGACTTGAAAGCCAGCAGGCTGCAGAGTCTGATTTCTGCTGAAATATTAGCTTCCCCCCCCCGCCCCTTCATTATAACAGGGTTAAATGGAAAAGGACCCATGTGCCTGGAAAAGCTCCATGCTGATGACAAGAACTTGCCAGTCATGGCTGCTCCCTGCGGAAGCTCCCTCTGTGGGAGAGTTGCTGCAGCTCCAAGCCACGACCCTCTGACCCATTGCTCAGAACATGCAGATTTCCAGGCTGCTGTGCCCAGCTTCTGGGTTCAGTCCTTTCTTTCTTTTCCCCCTCATCCCTTGGATAAAGAATGCATGTCTGGAAAGTGTTTTTGCTTTGCATGGTGAGGAAAAGCTGACATTTCAGAGTAGCCATTGGAACGGGCATAAAACGCTATAGCAGTGTTTTGCTGCTGAAATATGGCACATCCTAGAAGGAAGTTCAGGGTCAAGGGGAGAAATCCTGTTTGACGGCCATGAAATCTCGCCTTGAAAACTTCTTACTTTTGCAGAAGACACGGAGTTGCTGAAGCAGCATTTCACAGCAAGAAGGGCTGTGGGAGTACATCACAGGGCACAGCAAAGGGCTGGGCTTGGAGGCAGAAGGTCCCTGTGTGCCCCAGCACCCCTCCGCCCCCTTTGCTCTGGGTCTGGGCCCTTGGCTCTGAGATGCCCTGACCGCTTTGCCAAGCAGAGTTATGCCGAGTTGTCATGTCAATGCACACCCAGTGGGAAAGGTAGAAATGTCAGCACACGGAGGGCTGTATTTTCCCCCATTGAGTACAATGCTGTGTAATTTTATCTGGTTACTATAAAACAGTTTGTACTCCTTGTTTACAAAAAAAAAAAAGAAAAGACAGGGAATAAAACCATTTTTCACTTTTCCTACTGACGGGGCATGGAGGAAAAATAGGTGTTTTTTCTGCATTTACTATTTCAAAACAAGTAGACCCAAAAGAAAAAGCAGCAATTAACCACAAGTACCAGCAACGTGTGCCTTGTGTTTCTTCTCTCTGGATTCAGCTGCCAGGAGTGAGTTTGGAGCAACTTGTTTATAGTCACTCTATAACTATTAGAAGCAATTCTGTAGGCTGATTAAGGAGAAAAGTAGTTGGTGTGTTTGCCTTTCAGACAGTGGAGCTTTGTGAATTTGGTGTGGTGCCGTGCATCCTTTATGGTTAATAATGATAAGCAGATATTTGACCTTATGGTAGAGTGCATTTAGACATAGAATCAAAGGACCGTGGAATCATTAGGGTTGGAAGAGACCTCCAAGGTTACCAACCGTCAGCCCATCCCCACCATGCCCACTAGCCTCAGTGCCCTGTGTACAGAAGGGAATCTTCATAAGGGCACACACAGGTGTGTGTTGCACATGCAGAGCCGTGTATTTTTCGCCTTCCACTGTTAATTTCACGCAAGACCTGCTCTGTGACCCCAGGTGATGAGAGGAGCCTGAGCGTTGTCCTGTCTGTGCCTCCTGCAACACTTTGCCAGCACTTTTCAGGCTCTTGCCATTGAAATAACACACGCTGTAAAGCCAGGATTAGCTGAATGCTCAGCAGGAATCCTGCAAGGATGCTGGGCTCCTCGCCTGCTGCCTCTTTCTCTAAATAGGCTGCACCCAGGCTGGCAGCATGCTGTGACTAACTCTTGTAGACTGGATTTCTCCAAGGGAGAACCGGTGCTTAATTTGGCTGACTGCACTCTGTGGGGGCTCTCATCCATGCCAGCTCGAGTCCTTGCAAAAACCCATCATCATTAGTCCTCGAAAGGAGCGGCTGGGATCTTCTCCACCCTCATTTGCACAGGCACTGTGCCTTTCCCCTGACCGAAATTCCCCTGCTAGGCTCAATTACAGCAATCCGCCTTCACGCTCCTTTCCATGCTGCTGGCTCAGCTCGGCCACCATGCCATGCTTGGGGGTGGCTGTGCTCCCACTGGAGACAGTGGCAGAGCTGTGGGCTGCCCTGGGCACAGCTCTGTGGAGTGGGCAGAAAGCAGGGTGCATCCACCCTGGTGCAGTGCACTGGGATGAGGAGGGTGAGGCTGGGTATTTCTCCCTGCTGACATCTTGGCAGACTCTCAATGAACAAAACAAATCCGGAGTAGCTCTCATGGCTGTTAGCAGGGCTGAGAAGCACCAGCTGCTTGGCATTGGCCCCTTCTGCTGCCCTTGGAGTAAGCAGCAAGCCATCGGCACCTTCTGCAGCTTTCCTTCTGCAGCATTCCCACTCCAGCTTGGTATCCAAATCCAAATTTCATGGCTTCACGTGCCGCCCGTGCTGGGCTGGGATCAACGCATTTGCTCTGAGTGCCAAACCCCTCCAAAGAGGTGAATGGTGCCAAGGTTCTTCTGTCTGTGGGGACGCCTGGTTCTGTGTCATGCTGACCTTGGGGGGAGGGAGGGTGCATGAAAGGGATGAGGACAGAGGGGGGACGTGTTATTTTGGCTCTCACAAGGCATTAACCAACCCTTTCTTGGAAACAGACTGAGCCTAGGAGACCTGCTGCTCTTCCTGTATTTTGCAGCCGTGGCTGCTTCAACACCAGCTGTGGTCTAACAGGGCTCCACATCTGCTGTCCAGCACAAGGGATTGCAGTGCCTGGTTGCAACTGGGAAGGGTTTGATGGAAGGAGCTCTACTTCCTTGCTCTCTAAGATCCACCAGTGGTAAGCACCATGTTAAGTGTGTCACAATGTCTCTGCTGGCCAAGGGCACAGCTAGAATCATAGAACGGTTGGGTTGGAATGAGCCCCAAAGCCCACCCAGACCCAACTCCTGCCATAGGCTGCCTATCAGATCAGGCTGCCCATGGCCCCGTCCACGGCCTTGGGTAACTTCAGGGATGGAAGCAGTACCACACAAATGCAGCTCTCAGGGTGCGGGGTTTTCTGCCCTTCTCCCAGCTCCCACCCTGCTGCCATCTCCTCCCTCCTCCTAGGATTCTCCTTCTGAAGCCTCACCCTGCTGTGGCACCTACTGTCAAACGCTTCACACGTTTGTCACCAAAATGTTTTGGCAGCAGCAACATCTCTAGGTTTTGACATAATCCCGACAGGAGACTTTCTCAATTATTACTAATGGAACATTATGCTCCTCTTTGGGAACTCCTGCATGAATAAAAAGGGTCATTAATGACATCTGCGCAGAGCCCGGAAATTATTAGTCAATGCTGATACAGTTTGATTTTATTTTTTTAATTTTTACATATATATTTTCTTAAGCTCCTGGTAATTTCCCACCTTGCCTCCCACCCTCTTCTCCAGAGCCTCCCATGCAAGCCAGAGCTGAGTTGCGTTATTGCCGACATTCTTGCTTTGTTCAGGTAAATGCAGCTCCCCTCCCACCCCTCTTCCTTTTTATTCCCTCTTGGCTTCTCTAAAGATTGTAGCTCTCATTTTGCTCCCAGGAGATCTCCTCGCACCTCCCTCTGGGCTTCATTTTACTGTCAGCGCAGCTCAGACACTCCTTAGGCCTGGAGAGCCCAACACTGCCTGTCCATGGAGCACTTCTCCTGGCTCCTTGCTGTGTTATCAGAGCTCTCAGCCCCGCTGCCCTCCCAGGCTTTGCTGCATGACACTCAGCGGGATTGGAGGTCCCCATGATTTTCTACACTGCAAACTAGTTTTTCCTGTCTTTCTACCAGTCATTCAGTTCTCTCCACTCAATAACCCTAAAAATGACCCATGACATTCTTTTTTCCCCCTCTCTCCAGAATAACGCTGCAATTGGAGAAGCTGGTGTTTTGCAAGACAGCAGACCCCAGCAGCTGTTCCTGCCTGCGAGCATCCCAGATGTGAGCTGCACCTTTCCAAGCACTTCCTTCTGCTCACGGGCACCATGGCATATCACTTCCTAAAGAGAGGGAAGGTCTGGAGGAAGGGAAGGACCTACCTTCAGGTACACGGATCATCCCCCTGAGCTCATCACCCCCTGATCTTCCTAATGAGCCACAAGTGGAAGTGCTGAGAGCAAAACCCAGGTCTCACTGCCAAACCATGCCAAGTGGTCACAGCATCTTCCCCACGGCCCCACCAGGGGCTGGCAGGAGCTGCGGCTGTTCCCCATGGGATGTCTGTGCCCATGACCTGGTGAAGGTCAAGCAGGGATCAGTGGCTGCAGTTCAAACCTGGCACCGGGGCTAAAAGGTTGATGCAGTAACTCTGAAAACTGCTAAACAAGAAATAGACTCCTTTACAAGAAAAAAAATAAAGTCCCTGGGAGAAGAGATATTTCAACCCTTTCTTGATTTATGACCTACTATAGGATATTGAGACATTATTTACAATCGATATATGCTCCTGCAGGACTCCCGCCGGAGCCATAGACCCTGCCTGTTAGAGGCAGACCGGTCAGCTCGCGCCTCCAGAGCGCGGCCGTGTCCTGTTGGAGCGAGCGAGGAGCCGCACGCCGCCGTATATCTCTCAGAAAATGGACCTGGTTACACGTGTCTATGGGCAGCTGACAGGGGGATATAGTTTAGGGCTAAGACAGCAGTTCGGTGAGCAGAAATCTGCGTTCTTCAGCCTCGCCAATAATGAAATCTCTCGCACAACACACTGAGAGCTCCGCAGCTTTAAAGGTGCAAAATGGAGTTGTTCCGTCGGCTTGGAATGGAGTCAGGCCAATTTCGAAGCAAGCGCTGGATTTTATTCTGGGATTTTATCTTTAAAGGGGGATTTGCAAACACTTGAAGGAGGGGAGGGGGGAAGTTCATTCAGCGTAAAATTGTGTCCTGGCCGAATTCCAGTTTGGGTAATTACATTCTCTTTCTGTAGTGGCTGCAGGACAAAGGGCCATTCATCACGCTCCAAACTGCTGCAAAGGGCTCCCGTGCTCCTCCACAGAAGGGGCTGAAACTTTTCTCCCCGTGGTTGAGGCCACTCCAGAGAGTAATGGAGCTTGGCAGGGTTTTAGGATGCTTTTGGGTGAGATGTGGGGGCAAGCGCGCCGTCACGCGCCGCTCGGCCTGCAGCAAATCTGGGTAAGTAGGGCGCTCAGAAATAGGCTTGTGCTCGCCCCGAGGACACGCTTTGCTTTGCAAAATGCCTCCCGAGCTCCATGGGCACTCGAGGGAGCTGGATTCCCTCTCTGCCAGTCTGCCCTTTGGAAATGCCTCCGGGCTGGAGGTTGGGAGCTGAGTTGCAAGGACTTGGGGCTCGTTTGGAAGCAGAGCAGGTCCTCTGTCCTCCTCTCCCTTTATCTCCCTGGTAGAGTCCAGCTTGGTGAGGCCCAGCGGCCATGGGGAGGCTGTGCCCTGTGGGGCAGGAGCGTGTCCATGGGCTGTGTGCCTCGAGAGTGTCCCTTTGAAGCAATTTGTAGACTGTTATCCTGTATCATTAACCTAATTAGTGTAATTGCCGCCATTTATGTAATGAGTATAAATACTGGAGGAATCCCATAATTAGAAGATGTAATTAGGTAATTAATAGATGACATGGTAACAAAAATCCAGGGGAAACTTTGCAAGGTGGACAGCACGTGCGTGCACACGGCTGCTCAGGCATACCAGGTCCTTCTGCAGGCGTGCTATGGGGCTGGAGTCCTCCGCATGGCTCTGGACACATCAAGGGCCCTCCAGGAGCCAGGATAAGGCTCTTGTACACCTCCACCAGCCCTGCAGAGAGCCAGTTTTGCTCAGGAAAAAGGGCAGACTAGCAGGCATTGCCTTGACATCCTTTGCTTTTCAGATCTGTGGGAAAGTGAGATGAAGCAAAGAGTTCTGCGACTGGCTGAGGAAGTTTCTGCTGTGCATGGAGAGCACTTTTTGGACAAAGAGGTTCCTGAACCTTGAGTGTTTTAGCTGGACCCTTGCTTGGTGTTGAAACACTGACTGTTCCCTGCTGTTCTTTGTCTCTTGCCCCTGTTTGCACTTCCAGGGTGTTTGCAGACAGAGATGCACATGAAGAAAATACCTTAAGAAAAAGTTTCCATGTTGTTGATGAGGATGGTTGGATTTCAGTTTGCACCTGCTAGGAGTCATTCCCCTCTGGCCTCCCACCTCCCTGTAGGAGCATCTGCCTTCCAAGAGCAGTGCTCTATCATAATCCATTGCCACAAGAGGTGACTCCAGGGTCTGCAATACTGCAAGAGGGTCCCCAGGAACCAGAGGGCAACCTGTGCAGGTGTCGGGCGGCCAGAGGCTGCCGAGTCCCCAGGACCAGCAGCTAGAGGGAGATATGACCTCACGCTCAGGGCCAGCCTCCTCCTGCTGCCGATGCCTGTCGGAATGCCAAAGAAAATCCACTCGCTTTCCAATGTTTAGGGTCCACGTAATGAATGGCCGTAATGCAGGCTTCATTACGTGGAATAAGTAATTCTCGAGATGAAAGACTTTGAAAATGGCTCTTGTTGGAGTTTCTGCCAAAGCGTTTCTTAGTCCCTGTCTCCATGGGGAAGTTTTATCAGGTGTATCATGATCAGTATGCAGGGGTCCAGTTACACCAGGAAGACTCTGTCTAGACGCTTTAATTCCAGCACAAAAAGGGCTTTCCCTTTCCCCCCACCCACTCAGCTTAAATTCATTTGCAGCCTTCACAACATTGGTGCTGCTTGATCAGTGTCAGAATCTCCCAGAGCAGGGTACCACGTTTTGATGTTTGAATCCCCTCCCAAACACTGCTCTGCTCCCATCACTGCCCTGGCTCAGAAGGTGGAGGTGACACAGAGCTCAGCAGAGAGCTCTCAGTCCCAGAGTTTTATTCTGAGGCCCCCCAGGTTCTTGCCTGAGTCCTGCCAGGTATCATCTCCTATATCTCTTCATTTCCAGATGTGCCTTCCTTTGCTGATTTCTCTTGCAACTCATCTTTTTCCCTCTGCAATCCTGATGCTAAGTGTGAATACCCTTTTCCTCTTAAGGCTCAAAGCCTTGCTCGAAGGGTTGTTCCACCTGCCTGTCTAATTAAAGGAGAAAATCTGAAATCTCCTCCCTGTTCGAGTCTTCAGTCATGTTGTGCATGTCAATAGCGTCCTACTTCTGCCCTAGTTTTTGTGCATTTTTCCTGTGAATTTCAATATCCAGGATCAGTATGAATTTATTTTCTTTGCCAAAACGACAGATAAATGAGTGTCAGAAGAAAGCCCATGAGCAGGTAGTTGCTTGGGTACAAGGAGCAGCCCAGTTTGACCAGTTTGGAGCAGCCATAGAGCTATAGCTGATGCTGGAGGAGGGAGTGAGGCTTCAGCTGGTAGCAGTTAATTATGTTCCTCAGCAAGCTTTGTCCTGCTGCAAAGCAAAATGGATCCAAGGACGTCGCACAGTTCATGTTAGGCGAGAAGATCACAGTGTTACACATATTTTTTCCTCCTAACTATCTGTCTACATGCTTATTGCAAGTCAGGTTGCCAGGAGTGTAACTGAATAATTACCCTGTGCTGCCTGATGGTAACCTTTGCAAGAAAGTGTTTAGATCAAGGAACCGTGTGAACTACTCATTAATATCTTATAGGTCAGAGTTAAGGATGTTGCATTGTGATGAAATATGTATTTCTCCTTATTTCTTAGGAAAATGGGCTCCTGAGACAGAGGAAGATTCATGGCGATCTTAATTAGTTATTTCCTAGCTTTCAAAATGTTTGGGTTTCGGCGATGATATGATAGATAATTAACTTGTTGCCACACGGTGACTTTCAAAATTGAATGTTTGTTCTCCATAATCTTTAATCTCAATATGCATCGCATGTGTGCCATAGTATGTACTCGCAGGTACAGAGAGAGAAATCCCTGCGCTGTTCCCATCATGGCACGATGCTCACACCTTAGATGTTGAGCCCAGAGTGTAGCAACACCTGAGAGGTGGGGTGTCATGATATTTTCTGCTGAACTAGTAAGGTCTGAATGAAGGGAAGCCATATCCCTCAGCGCTGCATCCCTCAGGGACAGCAGGGATCTGGAGAGCAGCTGCTGGGAAGGCAGAGGGGAGGACAGCACTGACCCCAAATGGAGGTGGGCCTTGTGCCTTGTAGTGCCTTGTTGTTGCAGGGAGCACGGTATCATTTTTTGTTGTTATTGCTGTTGTTGTTATCTTGAGGGTTTTTCATCAAAGCTTTATAAATAACAGACAAAACCCCTCAGGGAAAACCCTCCCAACTGGCCGCCTGTTGCAGATCCTCCAGGAAATGGGAGGCTGAGGGAAGGAAGGCTAAATTTGGTGGCTCTTATTTTTAACAAGGGCTATTTCAATCCATTTAAACCCACGCAAAAGAATGCAGAGCCATGGGAAACTTTTGCTGGTGCCAGAGGAGCCTGGTAAGGTCTGCAATGTAGCCAAGGGCATCACGGGGCTGAGGAGCTGGGAGGTGGAGTGAGGTGCTCAAGGCTTTGCACAAGCAGAGGCTTTCCTCAAGCAAAGCCAAGAAATGAGCTTGCATCCCTCAAATTCTAGGCTTGAAAGCTGCTTTTATTTTGCTTTTGCAAAAGGTCTCAGCAGGAGGAGGCACGGTGGCATGTTCCAGGTCACCTTGTCATGGTCCTTGTCACAGGTTGGCTGCTTGGGCTTCATTTCTGAGGCTGGGGGCTGTGAGTCTGAGGACCACAGGGCCTCCATTTCAGAGGCTCATTGGCTGCTGAGCGGTGCACAGGCCTCAGGAGCTGCTGCTCTTTTGCATTGCTCCTCTGTGTGTGGGAAAGGATTTCAAGAAACTATTGACCAAATGAAACCTCCGTAATGCTTCTAAATACTCAAACACATTAGACATGCCTGCCCAGCTCAGAGATAAATTAGAGCTATTATCACTAGAGCCCAGACAAACAAACGGAGGGCTCTCTCCAAACAAGCCATTCACTCAAGAGACTGGATTTACAAGGGTCAGGGAAGCAGCGTGAGCTGTAGGCACCTGCTTTCTTCTGAAACCTCTTTAAATTGGCCATATTGACTGGGGCAGAGGGAAGGGAAGGAGCACTGCTCTGCCCTTTGGGGTGTGAAGATCCCATCCGTGAACAGCACCGTGATGTACTGCTGGCATTCTGCTCTCTGTCTGCAATTAAAAGCTGCAAATCCAACCCTAATCCATTTTGCTTTTCTCCCAGATGTGGTCGGGTTTGAAAACATCAGGGATGCCGAGGCTGTTTGCTCTGCTCTGCTCTTGGGTTTTTGCTTCTGCTCCTATGGAGGGGTGGGAGCTGCGCTGGTGGTAAGGTGGCGATGGGAGAGGTCAGATCAAATCAGCATCTTGGGCATCACTGAGACTGCCTGAAAGGGTAAACAGAAGCTGCAGTGTGTATTTTGGGCTTGGTTTCATGTGGAGGAGGGAGGAAGGAGCAGACACAAAGAATAAAAGGAAGGAAAGAGAGCATTTTTCTGCTGCCTCGATGCAGGGAATCTGGTAGCATAGCTAGCCACAGTGGCTGTAGGACTCAGCCCCCAACGTGTCTGGGTGCGTGCAAATGGGCCGCACTCAGTCCCAAACCCAGCACTGGTGCAACCAGAGGGAGCTGTGGGCTCAGCAGCACCGCAGCCCCCACCATGCACTGAGCATCACATTGTGGCTGTGATGGAGAGCACTGTTCTCCTTGGAGGGATACTCTTGAAGCCAAAGGCTTGGTCCTGAACCTGCATCTCTTCTTGAAAGACACCCAGTCTCAGTGTGCGACCTCTGACCATTTCCCTTGGTAACCGGACCTGCTGATTAACTACCCTCGCAGCTCAAAACTGTCTTTTATTTCCCATTCAAGGTTCCCTCTCTCAGTGTTGTCAGCTCCTGCTGTTTATTTTGGGTCGTGCTGCTTACTGTGCCTTTTACCTGCGAGCCTAACGATCATGCCAGTCTCAGCTATTTTCACTCTGTGGGTATCTGGGCTCAAGTCACGACGAAGATTTCCTCTGACTGCTGAGCAGACAGAGCCCTTTCAGCCTTTTGCAGGGTTGAGCACAGGCGAAGCAGGAGCTGCGCTTACCACTGCCTGGAGCATCTCCCAGCGCATGGGATTTTATTTAAAGTCCCAGCCTCTGGACTCGCACCATCACAAGGACTTGATTTTGCAGAGGCATCAAAGCATCACTCAAAAGGCAAACAAAAATCCTCATATTCGGAGGGATTCTTGCCATTGAGTAAGGAATTTTGTGATGTTTCGGTTGATTGGGAGTAAAAGGGGCGAGGGTGCTGGCTTAGTGACTAGTTAATGAAGCTCCCAGCCCACTCGGGACATCATGGGGATCAGGGGGTCCCTGCTTGCACATATGTAGGGGTCCTGCAGGATCCAAAATTCCTATGGCTCTTTCATTTGCACATCTCCCTCTGCTGGGCTAATGCATTCTGGGAACCGCAGGGTTTAGGCTTTACTCATCTTCCACTGCTTTGGTCACCTCCACGTTTGCTGGTGGTGGTAGATGGTGGCCACCACTACATGGCCAGGATGTTCCCAGAGCTGGAAGTGGTGACTGCACAGGCTTCATGCGACAGAAAAGCTGCAAACAGAAAAACTTGGGAGGGAAATGGTAGTAAGGGCTTGGAATGAGTGGAAAAGGATCTGCTGTGGACTGGTCTGGAGGACAGGGGTTGGGGACTGCAGTGCTGGCACATCTGCGACAACTAACAGGTGAAATGAACCAAGAGTGTTTTGAATTGGCACAGCAAGACACCTTTAAAAACAATGAAACAAAGTGTTCCATCTTTCTTCTTCCCTCTCCTTGCATTTCTTTCCAGGAAAAAGAAACAAACAAAAAGACCTACTGGTGAAGCTGGATTTTGAGTAGCAACAGCCTTGGCTGCTGGCCCAAAGAGCTGAATCCCCTGATACCAGGGTGCTGAGGGTCAGGAGAGGCTGGGGGCTCCAAGGCTTTGGAAATGATTTTCCTTCTGTCATAGGAGGGATAATTTTGTGCTTAATGCCAGCAAGTTAATGAACTAGAAGACAAAGGATGAAATGAAATGCATCTTGGAGGAGCGACTGAGAGCCATTCACGTGCTTTCTCTGCAAAATGGGTACCTTCCCCCTATACTGTACCTGTCATTGCCTACCTATCCAGCCCTTAGAAAAACATCCTGATCTTGTGCAGGGAGCAATACCAGTGCCAGTTACCTGCACCCGGAGACCCCATGGGTTTGGAGCTGAGCTCAGGTTTCTGCTCAGCTCAGTGTCTGACGCAGCAATGGCCTGAGCTGCTGAAGTGTGGGCATGGGCTGCAGCTCCATCTGCATGTACTGCACTTCTCGGGTTGGGAGAAGCTTCCTTGGCAAACTGGGAAGGAATCCAGCTGGGGAGCCAGTGTGATAGGAGCTGACAAGGCTGGAGATTTGATTTCTGACTGTGCGTGCCTATGTGTTTCTTGTGAAAGAAGAGGAAGGAGAGAAAGCCAGGCATACTTTGAATCCTGCAATCATTAAAACCAATTCCACTTTTCCTGCCCCTGCCCACCTCCTGATATGTGTGTGAAACAATCTTTACAGCTACACAGCCATCAGATGGTATCGACCCGGCAGTGGAAATTGCTATTGACTGCTGCTGGTGCTGCTCTCTGCACTTCCGTGGCTTTTAAAGCGACACTATCCAGGTGATTTCATTTTGCCTGTGATAAAGCCTGGGAAGCCGAGCCTGAAACAGGCCAGAATGGGGATGTGTGTGATGTGTGTGAGCAACAGAACGCTGCTCACTGCTGCACGGACAGGGGAAAGGTGTTAGAGCCAGTGGGGAGAAACGCTGACTCCAGAAACACTTGCCTAAAGGGGAGGGTCAGGAGTGTGCTTCTGTCTTTACTCCAGCAGGAACGGATTCCTGCACCCTGCTGCAGATTCTCCCTTTCAGCTCCACTGCTTAAAAATCTGCTGCAATTCCAGCATCGAAACAAGACCAGCCCTCCGCCCCTATGAAGGATCCAACCAGTCCTAGAGAGACTGAGAGACTGGATGCATTGATTTCTTGTTTTAAGGGACCCCTCTGATTCTGCATTATGAATTCTCTCTCATCTGCGTTAGTTTACAAAGGAAAAAGCAGGCCATAATAGTGTTTGCCTTTTAGCGCCAGTGGTTTGTGCAGCCTAAAGAAGTCCTTTCATCATGAAGCATGAGAACAGTGCTGCAGCTCAGAGCTGTAAAAATGTGCATTTTGCTTCCTCTGAGGCAATTTAATTGATGGCATTTGGTTAATCCAGCATTTGGGGTTGGAGCTAATTGTGGTGGTGAGGGGAGGTGATAGAAGAACAGTGTAAAAGCTAAGGTTGGAGTCTGATTCCAGCTCCACAGAGTAGATGTGGTGGATACCCATTGCATTTCAGTGCTTGGTGGATTTGAGCACACTGCAAAAGATGCAAACACATTTTATTCTGCGGGCTTTGCTCTCTCTGAGAGGTAACCACAGCTTGTCCTTTCTGGCCTCCCTTTGGGACAACTGTGTCTGTTCCTAGGGAGGGCAGTGCACTCCCCCAGCTCCCTGCCAGCCCCCTTCCAATGTCCCACACTAACAAGGTGCCACTGGACTGCGGATGTGCCTTTATCAAACAAGCAGCCTTGAAGAGTTTTTCTTTCTTCCAGGCTCAACCTGCCTAAGTCTTTCTGGGGGGAGATACGATATGCGATTTGACAGCAGTTCTAGGTGAGATTTTTTCCTCCTGGGAAAGCGTGGTAAGAAATTAAGCTTTGTGGGTTTTCTGCCCAGTCGACCAGGAAAAGTGAAAGTCCTTGGTGAACCTGGGTTGGGTTCTGGAGGCAGGAGAGCTGCTGCTGTGATTTGTGGTTATAATCTCCTTCCTCAGAAGTGAGAAGCAAGCAGCTTTGACACCTCTGTATGACCTGGGAGCTACAGGGAAGCAGCAGTGACATGTTCTGGGAAGACAAGGTCGTCAGCAGGGGTGGTGTGAGCATCTTTGGTCTGGCTGACTGTACAGGAATCCAAAGAACAAGGAGGAATTCATGAGAATTAAAGGGAAATCTTTGGTTTGGCTTGCTATTTCTAACGTGGCGCTTCCCAGAGTGGTGTGCTATACAGCAAGGTTACTGGGAAAGCAAAAGCAGCAGTGAAAATGGATGTCCGGTCGTGAAACCTATCTATCTGTCCTGCAACCTTCAGGGCCTGCCAAGGGACATGTTCCATGGGCTGTGAAGAACCAATATGGGACATGACCATATATCAGTGATTATATCGATCACTGTCTCAGACCCGCTCAGTCAAGGGCACCGGCACCTTTGCAAGGGAAGTTTTGCTCCTGCTCTGGGAGACAGGGGAGTGCACTGAATTTCTGGCAGTGGCTGCGTGAGAGGGGAAATGACCCTGTTTTAGGGAATGCTGTGCCCGTGCTCCAAACAATTAGTAGAATGGAGTTGAGTAAAGTACAGGAGGGACCGGGCTGATAATAAGCAAAGTGCTGAAATATGGGAAGTTGGGGAAGAAGCCAAATGAAAATGAAATGAAAGGCTAAGGTCCAATTTCGGCAGCTGCATAGAAAGAATGGGACAGCTGATAATAGGAAAGCCTGCAGGAACACTGGGTCAAAAACACCGCTGGAGGAAGCCATGGGAAAGCCAAGGGGATGATTTTATCGGGAAGCAAGATGGCAAATTAGAGTTGTTGATGACTGACAGCCACAGAGACCCAAGTGTCACACCGTGACCTCTCTGCTCACTGCTCCGTGCTGATGGCCAACCCAAGGCGTGTTGGGTAGGTGGGCTCTAGCTTGGAGAGCAGCAAGTGTCCCCTTGGCTGGACGTCTTTGCACAAGAGGGGCAATTCCTATGGGATTACCTTGGAGTGATGAGCAGCAGCTCTTGCCTTGTTCACAAAGGTGAAGCCCTTCCTGCCCCTTCATTTTCCCATCTGTAAATGAAGGCCAGGGCCGTGCCTGTTTTGCCAAGTATCTGGAAAAAGGCTTGCTATGAAAACGAGCCCATAGTGCCCATGGTGAAGAGGAGCTCTTGTTTAAAGGCCTGGCTTGTGAGGTCTCATGGAGAAGCTTTGGAGTACAGTCATGTGCTTGTCCCTCTAATGTGGCTTTCTCTTTTAAAAAGTACCATGCAGAATGTGAGGTGCACTCGATAAGAGTGAATTTAAGGGCTATTTCCTATCCTTTGGGGGACATCGGTATTGGCTGAAAGAGGGAAAAAGGCCGTTGTTGTCGAGTCTGGAATAGGCCTGCTTTTACTGGAGGAATCAAAGTGCTTTTGCTGATATTTCCTCTGATAGTTTTTACCTGACTTGTTTTCAAAACGCACGTTGAAATTTTTCAGTCCTAGGAAACCGTATTTCCTCGCTGACATTTAGGTTGGAGATCTGGAATGGCATCCAAAACAACTTGGCCAATGGCTGGCTACAATGTCAGAGCCCCAGAAATAAGGCCATTCCGCAGGGTAAGTCACCTGCTCATTTCTGGGAGGGCAGAGAATATGTTTCAGACAGTGCCATTTGCTTTTCAGTCACAGGCACTTTTGTGGCTGGGGGTGGGGGGGAGCATTGCAGCAGCCTCTAAGCAAAAGCACGTGATCACAATTAAGGGATGTGTTGCGCTGTATCAGAAGGTAGCATTTCAAGCAGGGAAAAGACTGAATATTGGCTATAACTCATTGTAATTATACCATCTATTTCAAACATGTAAGTATGTTTGGTAGCACTTAACATGTTTATGTCAGCTATTGGGAAAAGCAGTTTTCCTTTTTGGTGAAGTTCTGACGATAAGAGTTTTGTTACTTGCATTTGAATAAGCAACAAGCAGCGAGTTCAGGCACAGTTTTATGAGGACAGAGGTTGATGAGTGGTTGTAGCGTGCAAAGGTTGTTTGTAGTAATATTGTGAGGAGGAGATGGTAATGGACAATGAAAAATAGGTGTATTTTAACAGAACACACCATTAGGATGTTGAAGTTGGTGTGATGCGGAGGACTGGATGCGAGTGAGGCTGGGGATCCACTTCTGACTCTCCTGGTCCCGGATGAACACCAGCAAATCCCATTCTTTAACTGGGAAGAGCCATATTGAGCTCCTTTGGAAAAGGTCTTGCGGTCTGTAGATCAAGATGACTCCAAAAACTCAAGCACTTTGCTGAGGTCTAATGTGTAAACCAAGCAAAAAGCTTGAACGCTGATTTAGCCTGGCATAGTGAGTGAAGTCGTGTCTCTGCTAAAGTGGATGAGAAAAGTCCCTTAGCTTCTGGGGACCGGGATCCTTCGCCAGGGGAAATTATTCTGAGCCTATTTCCTTTCCCTTTGACATTTTCTGTCTTATCAAAAGCCAGATGAGTAAGGGAGAAGGATAATGACTGAACTGACAAATAAACAATCAGTTCAAAGAGGGGGGAAAAAAAGCAACACAACACTTCCAAGTAAATTTAAGAATCTTCTCTCAGAACCCGCTCGGAATTTCAGCCCTGCCACGTTTAACCCAAGAGAGACCATCCACCCAAAGCTCACTGTGCTACCAGGGCTGTGGTGTGGCCTTGAAGAATAGAGAAGGGTGTCAGTATGGAGGTGTCTATGTTTTCAGACCCCAAAGCAAAAGAGCCCATGGAACTCAGGCTTTCCTCACTGAAAGAGCAATATTTAAGGAGCCACGGGGCAGGAGAGGAGTTTTCATCCCATCGTGATGCGGGTGTTGGGGATGCTGACGGGGACAGCGCTCTTGGCCTCAATTTCCCAGGGCTTCTCTTTGCCGTGGGAACGATGCATTAACAACAGCTTGCTTTTTCATTTAATAAGTAATAGGAATTACGTCACGACGGAGCCGAGATTTTAAACAAGAGGCTCCCATAAACATTTTCTTGAGGAATCTGTGATAAACCAAAGGCAGCCATAGACCTACTCGCAGGGAGACGAGCCGGCAGGCTTGGAGCCTGTCCATCTGCTTCAGCATCGCAACAAAACCACTTTGCAATAACCGCAGAGGAAAGGAAGCGATGCAGCTCGGCGTATCCACTTATACTATGTGTGGTGGAAATGTTTATTCTTTATTTCAGAAAGATTTAGTGGGTGTAGAGATAATAGAGAATAGCGCCTGCTGGTGTGCTGGGGAAGGAGGGGTGATGGTGTTTGGGCTTTAAGGGAGCCCGGTGTCAGCTCCCAAGGGGAATATTTTCAGTAATGCCTATTGCAATCTCATGCACTTGGAAGTGGAAGGAGACAGAAGAATGAAATGTGCTTTTCGGGAGAGGTGTTGCAAAGGCCCCAGGATTAGTTATCTCTGACAGGAAGGATTTTACAGACTCCGGTAGATGGCAAAGTGTCCTGGCCATGCCTGACTGCTCCTCCAAGGCTCCGTGCCGGGTGCCTGCCTTGGAGCAGCCCCTTTGGAACTAGACTAGACTTGGTGTGCGAGTGAGGGGGATGACTAAGTGTCTGAAAGGTTGGGCCTTTGGAGAGGAGTCCCTTGGCTCTTTCTTCCTTGGATGAAGTTCCATTTCCTGCGCAGCCATGGAGATACTGAATATTTTCTCCTCGTTTTTGGCCTTTTCAACAACAACAACAACAAAAGACATAGATACATCGTGGGTGAAAAGCTGATGAAAAACATTGGCAAGCCAAGAAACAAAAAGGACGTGTCGAGTGAAACGCTTTGCAGCGACAAACATCAAAACATCTCGCTTTGCCTTCAACCGCTTCACAACAGCCGAGCGGCTCGAGAGGAAATTTCCAAGTGGAAAGCCGTGTTTTGCTTCAAATATTGGAAAGCGTTTCATTAGAAAGGAAGGGCAGAAGCAAAACAGTTGCCTTGTTGTTATTATTTTTATCTTTCCCATAAGCTGGATGGCTCCATCCCCGACCTCAGCTGAGGTCAGGGTCTGGGGCTGGGCCTTCCCTTGTGCTGTGAGAACAGCTGAGACCACCAGACCTCCATGGAAGCCACCTCCACGGCTCCCTGGTCTGGTGTATGGCACTGCACCAGGCCTGATGATCTCAGAGATCTTTTCCAACCTTAACAGGAGGCATGGGGGGCACGGATTCACTGCACGGGAAGGCCCCACCGGTGGGACCTCGTGGGTCGGTGGAGGAGATAAAGCACAGCGAGGAGATGAGGATGGCTGAGGTGAGAAGGAAGGAGCTGCTTGAGGCATGGAGTGGGGGGACCAGGGGAGAGCCGGGGGTGACGGCGGGGCCGAGCTGCTGCGAGCCGGGGCCGTTGATGCCCGAGGCCAAGGAAGGATCCCGGCCTGCGGTACCGCACCGCGGCGCTGCTCGTTCCCACCCGCCCCAGGCCGAGGCCGCTTTAAGGCGCGGGCGGGGCGCGGCCCCCGGCCCACCTCTGAACCCGGAGATTGACGGGCGGCCGCCGGGAGGGCGGTGCGGCCCGTGTGGGCCGGCCTTCCCTCCGCCGCCGCCAATGGGGCCGGGGGGGCGGAGAGCCGCCGCTGCCCCTTCCTCCCTCCTCCTCGCCAACCCCCCCCCCGCCTCCGTCCCTCCTCCTCGGGCTCCTCCGTGCCACTTTGAGGAGTCCGGAGCCGAACAAAAGCGGGAGGCGAGGGCCGGGGTGAGGGGTGGGGGGGGGAGCGCCGCGTGCAGGCCCGGCCGGAGGGGAAGGCGCCGCTGCCGGGCGCGGAGCCGAGCGCGGAGGGTGGGGGAAAGTTTGGAGCCCACCCCCGCCGCGCTCCCGCCGAGCTCCGGCCCCGCGGCGCTGCCATCGCTGGGGCCGCCCCGCTCCGCTCGGCGCTGCGCTCCGCCCCGCGGCGCCCGCTGCCCGCCGGCCCTGCCCGCCCTGCCCGCCCCGCCCGCCCCCCGCCGCCGCCTCCCGGGCCGCGCCGCTGCCCTGCTTTCGGAGTCGCCGCCGTTTCCCCTCCCTTCCCCGGAACCCCCCCCTCCCTCCTCCCTCCCTCCCTCTTTCCATCCCTCCTCCTCCTCCTCCAGCAACCAAAGGGATTTTTTTTTCCCCTTTCTTTTCTCTCTCTCTCTCTCTCTTTTTTTTTTTTTCCTTTTTTTTTTTTTTTTTTTTTTTCCCCCTCTCTGTCTCTGTGTGTGTGTGTGCGCGTTTTTTTTCCCTCCTCCTCCTCCTTTTCCTCTCCACCGCCGAGCTGGAAGGCAGCGTGAAGGATAAATAATAATAATAAGAATAAAAAAGCCAAGAGGAGGAAGAGGCTGCGGGGAGGAGGAGGGGGGGGAAGGAAAGAAGAAGAAGAAAGCGAGCAAGAAAAGAAAGCGCGGAGCCAGGCGGGCAGCCCAGCCGCCGCGGCCGGCAGCCAGCAGGGAGGCGGCGGAGCGGGAGCCGGCGGCCGGAGATGGACGAGCAGCCGCGGCTGATGCACACGCACAGCGGGGTGGGGATGCCGGGCCACCCGGGCCTGTCCCAGCACATGCAGGATGGACCAGGCGGGGCGGAGGGGGAGGCAGGCAGGAAGCAGGACATCGGAGACATCTTACAGCAGATCATGACCATCACGGACCAGAGTTTGGACGAGGCGCAGGCCAGGTGAGCGGAGGGCGGGCGCGGGGAACTTTACCGGGGGGAGGCGGCGGGGGGGAGAGCAGCCCGGCTCGCAGCCCTTTGTGCGGCTTTGTTGTGCGGCGGGAGGGCGGCTTCCCCGCTCCCCTCGGCTCGGGCTGCTGCTTCCCATCCTCGTTTCCATCGGGGTGGGCGTTAGGAAATAATTTTTCCTCCTTTTCTTGTAACTTTGGGGCAGTTCCTCGCAGCCCGCTCGCTCCCGCAGCGCGGTGCCGCTGCCCGGCGGGGCCCAGCGCCGGCTTGGCGAGGCCGTGCTTCTCTGCTGGCAGGGTGAGCGCACCGCCTGCCTTTCTGCCTTTAATTTCCTTACCCTATTCTTATTTCCCTCCCCATAAACCCCAGAGTATTCTTAAAGAAGGAGGGAAAGGAAAGGCTGTAGGGTATGGGGTGCGAGCGAAAGTTGGGGAGAGAAGAAAACACCATCCAACTTAAAGGCAGGGTTTGAGGGGTAAATAATGGGAATTAAAGAGTCGGTCGGCCTTGTTGGGGTGCACTCAGAGTTCACCCAGCGTGAGGCCGAGGGGTGCAGTGCCACAACATCCCCTGCTGCTGGGAGAAGGCATGGAAGCACAGCACAACTTCGGGATAGCTTGCATGGGGAGCGCAGCCCTCACCCCACTGCTGGTGGTGCTCCTGGGAGCAGGAGGACGCAGCACACTTTCTTCCCATCTATAGGGCAGAGAGAGCTCTCTGCTCCTGGAAGTTATGGGAATTAAGAGCATTCAGGGTGCTTCTTCACACTGGTCCAACTCAGCTGCCCAGACCCGAGCAGCCTTAAGAGGTGGTGAGGTTTTGCCTCGCCGGGCAATTCCTGCACCATCTTCATAAGACTTTTTGCTGCCAAACACTCATTATTTAGCAGAGATCTTTGGCTTTGCATTTCCTGCACCCATCCAGCTATCATAGGGGTGTTCTGCTGCTTTTTTACTTCTTGTTGTTTTCCTCCTTAACTTTGGGGCTTGGCCTCTTCCCCGCAGTGTGATTTGCAGCAGGGCCCCACTGGTGCCCCTACGTGATTTGTGCACCCCAGTTCCTGCTCCCATCTGCTAAGGGGCACACCGTGGCTCCGCGAGGTTTATCCACCTTTGGGGATGCTTCGTCGGCCGCATAAATCTCTCCCAACATGTTGTGGGTGGTGGGGGGGAAGTGGTGTGAATGTTTGCCAGATGTTCACATCGGCTTTGCGTGTTGTTTCGGTTGGTAAACAGAAATCCCGTAACCGGCGCCTGCTAAGAGCAGCCCTTCGTACCACACAGCCCTCGGCCGAGCCCTCATAGGGCTGCAGGAGGAACCCACAGCCATCCCGTGTTGTTGCTTTGCAGGCATCCAGCGGGCTGTGAAACCTGTAAAACCACCCTTAAAAGCTCTCCATTGCCCCAAACCTACAGGCGGAGGGCGGCCAGCCCCGCAACGCTGACCTGGAGAAGGGAGCATAGAGCGCATAGAGCGCATAGAGCGCAGTGCGACCGCTTCCCAGCAGCACCAGGCTGTGTTTTGTAAATACTTCCTGCCCCAATTGAAAGGAATTCAACCTTACCACCTGCAACGAAGCTGGGTGCACACAAGGAGTGCGGCACGGGTGCGGAGAGCCGGATTTATTTCTCCATCTGCGCGCGTGCCTGTGGCTGTGCGTGTCGGTGCTCCAAGTTGGGCGCTGAAATTGCCTGGGTTGACAGCTCTCAGCAGAGGATGTTTCAGCACTGGGGGGAGGTGAAGGAGGGGGGGGCTTTTCTTCCCTCTGCTATGCAGGATGAGGATGAAACACATGGCTGGCTTTAGTTTGGAGGTGGGAGACGGAGGTAGCCCGCCGCGGTGCTGCGTGTGTGTGAATGAGAGTTAAACCAAGCCTGGCTTCTGAGCTTCCTGGCTCAGGGAGCTGCTTGCCTCGAGAGCAGCTCAGTAGCAAATGCTGCATTGAAAGCCATTCAAAATTGGCCTTATTTCTTCCCTTTCCACTGGGGAGATGGCTGCTGGCCGCTCCGGTGCTGCACCCCTGAGGTCCTAGCAGGGCTCTACCCCAAGCATCCCCCCACCCTTGGGGCACACCAACAGGGTGCTGTGAGTCTGGGGAAGTTGTGGCTGCACCTCATCCTAACCTCACCCCCTTTTTTTTTTTCCCTTTTTCTCTTCAGGAAACACGCTTTAAACTGCCACAGGATGAAGCCGGCTCTTTTTAATGTCTTGTGTGAAATCAAAGAAAAAACAGGTAGGGAAGCCACGCCGTTGGTTTTGCTTTCTGCTCTTTGAAGGTGTTATTCCACAAAGTTTGTGACCCCCCCCCGCCCCGATCCGTGTGTGTGGGAGTGTTTAAGTGGGGAGAAACAGCTCACTGGTATGCAGTGCTTCTGGCGCTGGACTCGACTGATGTGGTTTGTGTCTGCCGGGGAGAATAGCTTGGTTTAGTTCCTATTGTGGAGCCTCTTCTTATGTATTGTCTTTTTTGGGGGGGGAAGAGGAGGGAAATCGGTGCAGTTTCTCTCTTGCTCTGTTGGTATTTTTATGTTTTTCCCTTCCTTAAAGCATGGCACTGCTTTAAGAAAAATAATTGGCTGCAGAGCATTGCGTGGAGGGGGGGGTGAAATAGTGCAGCGTTCCTGCTGTGCGTGCTAAGGTAAACCTAAAGGTTTCTCACTTTTCCTTTTAATAATTTTGAAGGAAGGGTTAAAATGCTCACGTCTGCCAATCATCCATCCTGGCTGGTGTAAGAGCAAGTTGTCAGCTGCCTTCAGTGAAAGCAATATATTAGATTGTTAGTTACTTTAGGGTACTGTTGTTTTATGACATGGGGTGTTCTCAGGCTTCTAAAGAAGCTAATGACATGAGAGCCTTGGCTCTGCCGTTTCCCACTTTCCAGACCTCCTACCATGTACTAACACACTTATAACACATCCCAGGGGGGCATTTAAATTTTAAAAGCAACAATTAAAAAATAGCAGTCATCAATCAAGGGTGATCTTAAACAACAGATGCTCAGGGAAGGACATTTAGCAACATGCACCACTTATTTATTTATTTGCCGGAATCCCTTTATTTTTTTTCCTTGTTGTTCTTTTTTTTCCTTTATTCAGAGGAGGGGTTGGGGGGTGGAAAAAGGGCAGAGCAGGAAGGTGGTGTGGAGGGCTGACTTGGGCCCCTTTCAGGGCCAACCGAGGGGTGCTCAGCGGGCTCTCAGCTGCCTGCTTTCAGCACGCGGCAAAGTATCCTGCTGCCCCCCCCCTTTTACAACAAGGACTGTAACAGTCAATAATTCATATCTAAACCATATAAGCAAGGGCATGACATGAATGAAAGTGACAATAAATATGATTGCGCTCCGGGTTGATATACATTGATAGTTACACATAAAAAGGGAACAGCTTTCGGAAACCTGAGTCTGGGTCTTACTTTCTTTTTTCCTTAAATATATATGAAACCTCCTAGCGCGAGCAGCTGATTGAAAATACAATTACTTGACTTGTGCAATATATATGAAATGACTAAAGGGGCCTATTGTTAAATGTTGTTTGTGCAGCTTGTAGCCCAGACAAAGCACTACGATGGCATTCAGCTCCAAGCCCTCACCGAGCAGCCCTTCGTTGTGTAGTTTGCACAGTAACACGCGATGGGTTCCATAGGGGAACCTCTGCGGAGTTGGTGCTGTGTGTGAAGTGGTGGAGGCTGTGTGCAAATACATTTTATGGCCGCTGTTTAGGATTTTTGCTGTGTGCCCCCTCTCTGAAACAGGAGCTGTCGGGTTCCTCTCCTTCTTCCCCTTTTATTTTGCTTTAAGCAAAGAAGATGTTTGCTGGCATGTGTGTGGTGCTGCGCTGTTTGGCAAGGTGACGGGTACTGATGCCAGGGTACTCATAAAGTTATGGGGTGGGGATAGGCACGGGGACTGGGCACGTTCATTGCCTTTAGCAGAGTGAAACCTGGTGAGGTGGTGAGCAGAGCCGTGCTGCTGGGGATGACTGATGTCCAGGTTGGGGCCGTCTTACCTTTCTAAAACTGTTTGCTGCTGTTGTGTGTGGGTTAGGTGGATGCACTGCTTGCTGTACGGCAGCCTCTGAAGAGGCTGAATGGAGGTGCCTCTTGGAGCACTGTTTATCTCCCTTTGGATATGGTGAATTTTGCTTTGCAAATTAAAGAAACCTCCTCCCCTTTCCCCCATCTGCATCCCCAAAAGTCACACTTTGTCAGTGAGCAAACGGCCAGATGGTATTTTTCTTTCATTATTGCTCTGCGGGCCCAGCAGTGGCGGGAGGTTTGCCTGCTTTTTCTGGGGCCGAGGGCCCCGCGTTCTCCCCTTGGTTGCAGGGTCTGTGTGTGCAGGCAGTGCCGTGTAAGCTGAGCTGACCTCTCCCTCTGCTCTTCCCCTTTGGGTTCCCTTTCTATGTCATGAGAGCTGCTGCAGGAGATGCCGTTGGTGGGCACTGAGGGGTTTTTGACAGTGCAGCTTCCCCCGGTGCTGTGGTGTGCGATAGCATTCGCTCAGTTGCCCGCTGCCTGATTTAAGTGACTCCAGAGCCTCACGGAGACTTTACCACCGTCTCTCGCAGCGTTATGGATAATATTTCATAGCGCTAACGTTGCCTGAGCAAACCCAAAGTGTCTATAAAGTTTTGCAGAAAAATAGGTTGTCTTTACCGTCCGAAGAGTTCCCTTCCGCGCTCAGCCCTTTCAATGACATTAAAGCACTTATAATCATTCTCTGGTTTCTTTTCTAAAGCCGAGCAGTTGGAAGCCATCAGTTGTGTTTTATCCTCAGGCTCTCTCCTTTGGGTGATGTTTGTTTAGAAGTAGTAAAAGTTGAGAGTGTTGGGGAGCATGCAGGGGAAGAATCGCCGCTTGCATCTCGGAGTCGCCGGCACTCATTTGGTGTGCGTTCACTTGCAGTTGGCTGCTTTGTTATGAGCTGGAGGGGCAGGACTGCCTTCAAATGGCTGGCTGGCTTTTTGGAATAATAATTATGGAAATGGGAGGCATTGTTGTCCGGAATACAATCAATTGCTCCATCGATAGGGTTGAAATTGGAAATTGCATTGTGGATTTATAGAAAGTTTGAAGGCAGGGATGGGCTCTGACTCTCTCTCCTCTCCCCCCCACAATCCCGTGTGGTTTTTTTTTCCCCCCTTTTCTTTAAGCTGTTCTCTGCATGAGCAGAATAGCTAAGCAGAAGGAGCAAACAAGGCGTGCAGACGTGGTGGGGTCCTTGGATGGCAAACTGGAAAATATCTGCTGTCAAAATGCAGCGGCGTCTCTCGGCCGCGAGCCTCCAGCGCCCATCTCACTGCTGGGGACCGACAGAGGCGAGAGCAGGATATGGGGCTGCTTAATCTCATTCCTTCTCCTTAAGAGCTTTTCCTATCGTTTCACTTTCCCTGCTCTTTTGGGTAGGTGAGGGCGTAAGGTGCACGGTGCTTCTGTCAAGGCCTTGACTTCTTCCCGCAGAGCCCCTGCTTGGCTTTTCGCGGCGCAGGGATTAGAGTTGAGCAGAAAAGCGTGCATACAGCCAATGGATGGAATTTACTAAGTGGAATATTTATAGACAGCACTGATTAGCTGTGCAATTGTTGTCGAATAATGGGTTTGTTTCTTTAATTTTAGAACATAATAGCTATATAAGGTGCCTCTCAGCTACCTTTCCCCGCGCATTATCTTCACCAAACTTAACTCAAATCAGATCTTTGGAGGAGGCAGGATTTTTTTTTTTCCCCCCTACTTCTTCATCCTTAACACCCCTTTGTTCTCTCCAGCTCTGTGTTCAATTAACACCCCCATCACAGAACTGTAGCCTTTTTTTTTTTTTTTTATAATGTCTGTTACTGTATTTCACTCCTGACACCTCTCTTATTATCCTTGCCTGCCGTTTCTCTTTAATCTAGCAATTACGTTATGAGGTTTCTTTCTCTTTCTGCCCTCCCAATGGAGGCACTGCATGAGGGGCAGCGTGCTGTGCATGGGGCTGGTGCTCCCGTGGGTCTGAGGGTCCCTATGGAGGGAGAGCAGAATGTTTTTCCCCCTTTCCTTTGGCCCTGCTGAGGGCAAGGCCTGCGTGTGCAGGGAAACCTCTGTGCAGCTCCGGGTAAATTGCTTCCAGAAACCCACTGCCTTGAAGGGAAGGGAATGTGCAAGGGCTGAAAGATAGGGATGTTCTGGAAGGGTTGAAAGATAGGGATGATGGTATGGGAGGGAAATGATGTCTGGGGGATGTTGGCTTGAGGGGGTTAAGCTGCATGGCTGTGAGGGGCCTAGCTGTGGGGATGGAACCCAGTCGCCTTAATGGGAATGCTCCAGTGCAGCCCGGTGACTCACAGGGCAGCAGCAGGCTGCCTCTGTGGGGTGGGACTCCTTTCTTTGGGCTTTCCTCCTCAAACAAGGTGTTGTCCGTCAGGGCCTGTCGAGGATGGGTAGCATCGCAGCAGCGTGCTTGCAGCGAGATTGCTCTTTCTTCCTTTTAATTTTGTATTTTCTCCCTCTCCCCTGGTAGCATGTGGCTGGAGCTCTTTGAACGGAGCGGGCTTAATTAGTTTAATCAAAATTGGCCTCCTGCAATTCACCAGGGCAGGAGGTGGAAGCGGGGGCTGCCAGCAGGCTCCTCAACCCTCCCCTCAGGCAGCACAGCGGGGCCATGGCTGGGCCTTATTGCTCCGTGCTCTTTGGGGAGAGAATTGCCCAAATGTCAGGGCTTTGTTCTGAGATTGGGATGTATTTGGGGTGCCTGGTGTCAGATCAGCTTCCTTGGTTGCAGTGGGTGGGGAGGCCTTTGGGGCTGGCTGCTGAGCACCCTGCTCCAGCTCATTGCAGGCAAGGGGCTGAGCCCCCTGTGCCACACATCTTCCTGTCTTTGGTTTAGGGGCAGATGCTGGAAAAATGCCCACATAAACCACGTCTAATGGATGTGTTAGGGGTCTTCAGCATCCTATGGGTTTCTGTCCACTCCCCCTGTGAGTGCTCTTGGCTTCCAAGTGCTGTGGTTATATCCAGTCTGGGGATGGAGGGTCTGTTATTGGGCTGTGTAGCTCCGAACGAGAAACTCAGAAGATCTTTCAGGCCTAAATTTCTCCAGGGAAAACAGCTCGAGTTCCCTTATTTGAGAGCAGCGAAGGGATTTCCCCCTCTGAGCGTTGACTGTCTGCAAGCAGAGCTTTTTTAAACGGTCTCAAATGTTGGATTTATTCCTGTTAGCAGGCTCGTGCTCTGTGTGCTGGCCCTAGCTTCGAGGGCAGCAGCTGTAAACAAAATGCAGAGAAACTCAGACAGTTTCATCATGGTTTTCTTTCTTTCTCACTCCTCCCCCCCCACCCTTGTCACAAGGAAATTACTGCATGCAGCAATTCTTTAGGGGAGCAGGGTGGTGTTTTAAATGTAAATGGGTTTGTTTGCAGTGAGATGCACTAAGCTCTGCTGCTGTTCGTGCTTCTGCTGAATCAGAGCTGGGGATCTTGGCAGGGAGAACAGAGAAATACGGGATTCCTCCTTTGTCACTGGTGTAGCACCTCATTTCCCAGCTCTTGCTTTAATCCAGGAGCTGCTGTGCTCTCTGTTGTTGAAGCTCTGCAGAGGATTTTGTCATCTTCTGAGAAGCTGCATTAAGCATTTTCCTGTGTTTTTCCCTTCCTGTGTTTGGAGTTGGGGTGCTTTGGGATGCAGGGAGCCCATGCTGTTGGCTCTGTGCACTGGAGGGGCTGTTTGCAGTGCATGCACCTGGTGCAAAATAAAACTCTCCAGGCAGCTGCAGGAGCAGAGGGTGAGTTAGTGTCCGGATAAGTGATATATGCATATATACATGTATATGTATTTTTTTTTTCCCTAGCTCTTTGATTTTTCTTGTTCCCTTGTATTCCTTGGGCAGTTTTCTTAGTTAACGAGTTTCTTTATTCTATGCTTGGTTTGGGGGTTCATGTGGGGGGAGCAGTGTGTTCCTGGAGGGCTCCCCGCTCCTGTGCTGAGTGTTTTGCTTCTGGCTGCCAGAAGGAACACTCCCTTGCACAGCTAGGATATATGCTTTCCTGCCTGTACAGCACCTAACACAAGGGAACTCGGTCCTGATTCGGCCTTTTGAAGGAGGTAATGTGATTTACAGCTGTGGATCTGGTTAATAATCTATAGCAGCTTCTGTATACTCAGGGGCTGCTTTTATTCCCAGCCAGGTGTTTGCAGGCTGGATCAATACATCCCTGTTTGCGTGGGGACAGTCCGTAATCTAATAAACCTGGGCCCTTCCCCTCCTCAGCTTGTGCACCTTGGCTCTCCCTGAACGTCCACACAAACTGTCTGGGTTTGGTTGCCCTGGCAAGTGTTCAGGAGGGTGGCAGAGCTGTTTGGGAACGTTATCAGACCTCCTGACTGCCAGTCTGGAGTAGCACGTGATGCCTAAATGCTGCCAGGTTGCATTAGGTGCCAATATAACAACGTCTGCCCAGCCACCCAGCTTAGTGTTTTGGAGGGCTGGGCAGTCAGCTGCTGCGTACGGTCTGTCACAGGGGCACTGCATCCCCCAGCAGCTGGCTGAAATAACACAAGGTGATGGGCACTATGGATACAGACTGCAGAAAGCCGTGGCATGAGGAGGCTCTGGGCTGAACACATTATGGCATGGAGCTATTGGGCCGCCAGCAGGGCCTTCACATGCAGCAGTGCTTGGGGTGGGGAGCTGCTGGGGCATTGCCTGTGCTGGGATTGTGTTGGAAAGAAAAAGGCACTGAAGAATTATATCTCTTGGCCTTGTTCATGAGCCCTGCCCTTGTGTGTTTTTGTTGTGGTTTTTTTTTTTTTTTTTTCCTTCTTAAAGTCAGAACGATGTGATCCTGAGACACACAGTCCTGCAGCCATGTGTGAGCTGTAGAAAGGGGTGTGCTGGGTGGGGAGAGCCTGTTGTGCCCTGCTGCAGGACTGGGGGCCGTTCTCTGGTCCAGAAAGAAGCCTGCGCATCTGCTGCCTGCTGTAAAACATAGCAGGTTGGCCCTGAATGCCGTCTTCAAGCTTTCTGGGCTTTCACAGGGCTTAGCTACTTCTTCTAGGGACACCCCAAAATGGGCTTTAGGAGGGGGGTTTTGCAGCTTAGGGTGCTTCTCTTGTCTCAGCAGTGTTTTTCAATCAGGGTCTCCTCCCTGTAGAGTCACCTTTTCTCTGCTCGCCTTCTGTTGGCCGTTGCTAATCTCCCTTCCCCAGCCCTTAATAGCTTTCTTCAGGCCTGGCGAGCAGAGCTGGGGAATGGAGGGAGGAATCCAGGCAATAGCTTGGCTGGGAAAACCTCTGCATACAGATTGTGCTTTACCAGCTGCTTCCCCCAGAGCTGGCAGTGCTGTGCTGGGGAATGGCCTTGCCTGTCCCCAATCCATGCACTGAGGACATTTTGGGGAGCTGATGGAGCAGATCACAGCAGTCCCATCCAATGCCTTGACAGAACGGAGCCTTGTCACTGTCCTCGCCCTGACCAGTGCGTTCAGTTTGCACGGCCTTTTATTTATAGAAGCCTTACCCGAAATAGCTTTTTGCCTTGCCCTGAGCAGCCCGAAGGGTTGTTTTCCCACCCTCTTAAAAATATACAGATCAATTGAACCCCGTTGGACCAGGCAGCACTGCGAGGAGTCACAACAAGCTGAAATAACTTTGCCATTTTACTTCAGTCTCGATGGAAAAACAAACAGAGCTGCAAGTGGACCCAGCCGGACTTTGCTGCGGACGGCTGGACTTGTTTCTCATCAGAGTCCAGACTGAGCAACTCGGTTCCTTGCTTCCCTCCCTTCTCTCTGTGCACGGCGTTTTGTAACTACACATTTGGTGTAGCCCGGCTGGGCTGCCTCTCCTTGTTACCAGAAGAGGAAAATCAAGTTTCTCTCCTGGTTGGATAACATTTTCAAATTCCAGAGTGATGTCGATTAGCAAAATTAACAGTGGCAGGTTAAGCGGCAGAAATACCGTTCCGGTTGCTAAGTGTGCATTGTTCCTTGCTGCTCCTTTCCCAACTTCAGCAGTCCCAGTCCTGCACACGTTTCCGCACTGCAGGTTTCTTTCCTTCTAATCCAGTGCCGCTCTTTCCTTTGACGCTCGATACGCACGGGGCTGAAGCCAAAATGAAAGTGAATCTGCTTGTAACTCTCTGAAACGTGCCTTTCTCAACCCAGCGTTAATGTTTCGAAGCCCAAGCTGCTTGTGGGTGTGTGTCTGCTTGTTTACACAGCTCCTTCTTTTCTCACGCCTGGTGTTTCTCAGGTGAAACGTTAGGAATGATACAATACCTGGCGCCTGCTGGTTGCAGCGCCTCTGGGTGGGTTGGGCTCCATGTTCAGGCTTCGAATGCAGCTCTTAACTTGAGCGGGCTCTATCCTTAAAAAGGTTGCAAATGTATTGGCTCAGTCCTGAGTACAAGTCCTGTGTGCCTGCTAAGGACCGAGGGCTCTGCATGTCTCTGCTCCCAGCACAGGGAGCAGGTGGCAGCAATGGTGTTTCTGGGGGATGTATTATCGCCCTAGAAAATCCTGGCTGCTGGAGCTGGTCAGCAGATGTGACGTACCGATTGGTATCGGTGATGGGGGGGTTGCAATATACTTTGCTAATGGAGAAAAACCCGAGGTGAGATTCACTGATTTACGCTTCCAGCAGTGTGGAATGAAGCAGCGTGAAGCGCTTTGCTCAGCAGGCTCTTAGCAGCCCGCTTTTCCCTTTGTACCTCAACTACTCCTTAACTCCATCACACCAGTACAGGTGCTCTGTTTGGAGGCACAGAGCCTTCTGCAGGCACCCGGAGGAGCAAAGCATCTCCTTTTATCTCTGGGCTTGTTGCTTGGGGCAGGCAGCACTGGCTCCTGCAAAGCCCTGCTGTAGTGCTGTCCCCCAGTGACCACAAGGTCATGTAGCACAATGGCATATCTCAGTATATATTTTGCTCTCCCTCAGATAGTTAAACATGGTTCTTCTGGTCCGGGTGCTGCTGGTGGAAGTGTCCCGGGAAGGATTATCAGGAGGAGCGCGTGGGCTGGGGCTGCTCCTCTCCCAAAGGTCCCTGGCTGCTATTTGCACATCCTGAGGTCTGACTGTGGCTGGCATTTCCCTGCTTGGCTGGAATTTACTTTCCTTCTGGCAAGGGCATTCGGTAACATTTGCACACCTGGGCCGCTTAAGCTATGGAGGGGTTGGGGGAATATGGCAGAGAAGGTCACAGGGCAAAAGTGATCTTTTATCTGTGCTGTTCTTTATTGGCGGCAGGCAGCGGTGGGAGCAGCTGTTAGGCGCTGTGTCCTCCACCCAGCAGAAGGAAGGAAGCCGCATTACAGAGCGTGATGGTGCCCGTGCTGCCATCTGGGCCCTGCTGGGTTGGATGCTGGGTGGATCATTGTTGGCCCAGGCTGCAGAGCTCCGAGCCTGCTTGGTTTCATCCTTTTTGTTGTGGTGATGGATCAGTTGGGTAACCAGGTCTGGGTTGCTGCGGGTGTTTAGTTTGTTTTACTTTATTTGTTTCCTATTGCAGAAGGCTTGTATTTGCATTCGGTGCCACTGGAAGGGAGCAGAGTGAAGCCTGGAGTGACAAAAGGGGGACAGGGATGATGTGTGCTAGTGTGGTGGAGGTTCAGGAAAACCATATGATATGAGACTAGATAAAACACAGAGAAGGACGGAGGTAGAGGAAGTCCCTGATCTTTAAATGAATCTGAGGCTGTTACTGTGCAGCAGAAAGGTGGCAGAGTCCATGCTGATGGCAGGACAGGCTTTCTAATCCCTTTTCTGCTGCTGGAAGATCCCTCCTGCTCCTTGGTGTGGCTTGGCCATAGCATGCTATAGGCCTGCGTGGAGCTCGCTGGGTCCTGAATATCAAGGCATGTGGCTGTAGGCAAGGGCGGAGGACAGACCTGCCTTATTATATACGTAGGCTGTGATTGAGAAAGGAACTGCACAATTAGGAGAGGTCCCTGCGGTTTGTGTTTGAAAGGAGCTCTATTAGGATAATTTTTGAGCTCCTGTTTAATCAGGAGGCTGTCTGCTGATTAAAATGGAAACTGCTCGCTCAGGTCCTGAGCCTTGCTGCTGCGTGTGGCAGGCCTCCATCGCTCCGAGTCCCCTCGTCCTGGTCCCTTCTGGTTTCCTCTGATTGTATTTGCTTCTCCTATTAGGGCTGCAGATCAGGGTGCTCATGGGCTCCTGTTAGGTGCTCTGCCTGCCCACCTTCCAGCTCCTCTGTGTTAGGTGCCTCTGTGTGCTCCCTCTTAGCGTGTGCTCCTGGGGGACATGGAGGAGGCCGACAGCAGAGGGAGGACCCTGTGTTCCCAGCTTCTGTGTATTAGCTGTCTCTTTGCCTGGATCCTCTGCAGAAATGAGCTTGTTTCCCATTCCTCTCTTCTCTCTCTGGTCTTTGCGTGCAGTGGGCGGATCTGTGGGAGGGCTGGAGCTGCGTGTATCTTTGCACAGATGAACCCGAGCCTTGATCCTTTCTGCCTCCACGAGTCCCAGCCCTGCTTTCCCTATCCTGCCTGGTACTGAGCACTCATCCCCCTGAGCAGACAGGCCAGGCTGGAGCTGCAGTCAGTTCTTCCTTGGTCAGCTCTGCAGCTCTCTATGTCCTGCACTGGATGTGCTGGGCATTACACGAGGAGTACAACTTTTGTCTTGATCAGGACTGTGTGTTCTGCGTGTTGTGCCCTTAGTTAAGGGAAACCACTCCCTTGCCTTCTGTGGTTTTGCTGCTTTGGGCTGTTTTGATTGTGTACCACGTAGAGCTGGCTGATGCAGGGTTGTTTGACTGCTGATAGGGAGCAGTGAGAAAAGAGATGCATGGTAACCTACAGCACCTGGTGCTCAGCAGATCTCTTGTGAGCACTGCAGGGCTGCACATGCAGATGCAATAACTGTCCTCTGTGGTGTGGCACAGGGCTCTTCTTGATCCCCATGCTGTGGCACTGGGGGGATCAATTCCTTTTGCCTCAATAGCTGCAGTGTGAGTGCTCAGTTCCCCTGGTTGGTATTGGGGAGGGGATGGGGAACATGTTTTGGGCTGCCTGGCCCTCAGTGCATCCCAGTATCCTTCCTCTGTGTTTCCAGGGAGGTCTGCATGTAAGACAGCTCTCAGTGCTGCCAGCAAGCTTCCATTTAACCGTGCCACTGTGGGCCTGTTTTTTTTTTTTATTTAAAAAAAAAAATAAATTTATTAGGAAATTCCCATTGGGTTGCTTTAAAAAAACGAGCCCTTGTGGCTGGCCCCTGGCCCGCCGCTAACAGATTTGTTTGAGAAAAGGCTGCGTTGGCATCCTGCTTTATTGAACATGCCTCCTGGGAAGGCGGCTTGAATATCCTTCTGTCTCCTCGGAGCAGGGAGCTCTCAGGACTGCCTGCCGCCATGGGGATGGGGAATGCTCCGCACTCCCTTCCCCTCCCACCCCTTCCCCTTGTTCAAGGCTCTCTTCTTTTTTTTCTTGGTGGAGAGAGAGAGAGCTCTGCATGGTGCGTCCCACTCCATGCGGCTTTTCTCTTTCCCCACGGAGTTCATCCAAAGTTCGTATCCAGACGATGAACAAAGTGGCTCAGACCTTTTCCTGACTCCTCACCCTTTGTCCTCATCACTTAGTGACAGACAGGAATCAAATGCCACAGACAGGCTGACGGGACCCGACTCTGTGAAAGTGGGGAGGGGGAAAGGTCCTGGGTGGGTGCGGGCTCATCTTTATTGAGGGGGGGGGGGGGAGATTTAAGAGAGCAGAGCTGCTTTTTTTTTGAAGAGCAGTGAAATTTTTTTGGCAGAAGCTGGATGAATTTTTAGTGACAATAGAGGTGGGGAAGAAGGACCGGATAAAGTTAGCCTCAGCTCTTAGCTCTGGGTGTGCCTCTGGTTGCAGGCAGGGGAAGGAAGGGGCTAAGGGCCATAATGGATCTGAGATAAGGGTGCCTTGGAGGCAAGAATGGAGGTCACTCTGCAGATGAGGCTGTCCTTGGGAATGGGGCACAGCTCGCCTCTTGGCTTCGCCATCTCAGCTTGGCCAGCTTTTGGCTTGTGCTTCTCACTGCAAACTTAGAATCGTACTTGATAAGGCTGGGAAAGACCCCTAGGATCATCGTGCCCGCTAAAGCATGTCCTTCAAACTTGCTCCTTTCTGCCTGCTGCTGCTAGATGCTGCAGGATAGCACTTACCTATCTCGTCCAACTGTCAGATGCTTCAGATGAATCCCGTTGATCCCGCTTTCAGGTGTCTTCCCCACCATTCACCTTCTCTCATCTTTCTTTACATGAAAAATAACAGCTTGGCAGGGATGTCTGGAAGATGCAGCTGAGGAAAGGGTGGCAGCGCCTCACGGCAGGGTTTTTGTGGGTGCTTTCATGGAAGCTGTGGCACCAAGTTTGGCAGGATTGGAAGCACGGATCTCACAAGCCTGCAGGCAGGTGAGGTTTCTGTGGGAAGGCGATCATCATCCTTTGCTGGGAGCTGCTCCATGAGAGATGCTGTGGTTCTTCAGAGGCTGCTTAAGTCATCTTGTGCCTTGCTTCTGTCTGCCTGGCACGAGCCTGCCTGCTCTCCTCAGGGGTTTTGGGCAGAGGGCTGATGTCCTCTGTTGAAGGTATGGAGCCTGGACAGAGATAGGTGGAGGGCTTCTTGTACTGTCACACCCCCAGGAGCACAAGGTATGAGGCAGATTTGGGGCTTGGGTGCTCTGGGTTAGCCCTTTTTGCAGGGAGACACAAATATCCATCCCTTATGCAGACAGACGCCATACCTGGCTGTTGGAGGCCCTGCCGTGAGCTAAACATGGAGGGGCCCTGCATGCCTCCTCCCAGCACTGTGTCCGTGCTGGGGTCACCTCGGAAGCAGCAGGAAGGGGCTGGGGATTTGCAGGCATTGCCGTTTTGTTCCCTGGTCTTGCAGAGCTTGCCTGGCCCCCAGCCAGCTGCTCTGACTCACAGGGCTCTTCTTGTGAGTCTCCTACACCCTCCATTACCCGATCCGAGCGCTTCCCAGCATGTCAGCTCTTGCTGTTGTACCATCGCAGAGCAGTGGCCATGAAGGGAGCTGTGCATTTGCATGCTGTGTACCCACTGCAGGCAGGTGCTGTTAGAAGGGACTGAAGCGTGGCTCTCTGCTGTCCTGCTGAAAAAGCCCTTTGCAAAGCATCCTCCTGCTTTATAGGGCCTGGCTTTCCTGACCCCACAAATGGCAGCAACACACGTGTCCTTAGGGGCACTTGCCCTGTATGTGAGGCAGAATAAAGATCTCTGTGGACGTTATGAGAAGCAAACTTGGAGGCTTGATCTCTTCTCTATCTCTTATCTCTGTGCTTTGTTAATAGCAGCAGTTTTGGATGCTGTAGGTGGTTCCAGGGTGTCCTTTAGAGCAGTCCCGCAGCAATGAGGGAAAGGCTACTTCTGTTCCTATGTGCAACAGGTAACACTTGGAGAGGGACTATAGCAGTGGGAAAGACCTGAAGGCTCCTCCATTACTCTCCAGTCTCTGGTTAACACAGCGTGTGAACAGGAGGTGACAAGAGCCGTGTCAGAACTCTGTGTGCTGATGCTGCAAGCCCTGAAGTCCCTGTTGCCAAAGGTGGGTGTGAGATGCTTGGAAATCCCCTGTGTTGCAAACTGGAGGCTCCTGGAGTTCTCGGCTTGCTATTGTGCTATGGTTTTTCTGCAGACTTTGTCCTCACCCCTGCAGGGAAGCAGCCAGGGAGTGTTCACTCCAGATCTCATAGCTCTCTGCTATGGTTGGTTTGGCAACAAGCTCTCTTGCATCAGGCTGGGCTGTGCCCAGCACCTTCCTACCATGCTGGGTGTGGGCAAGCTCCCATCTTTCTCCCAGGAGGAATGTGCAGGGCTGGTGGCTCTCCTGGCTGGTGCCAGCAGAGAGAGGAGCCCTGCCTGCCGCCAGCTGAGAGCGTGGGAGGACTCACTGGGTGAATAACTGTCAGCTATATCCCTGGCAAAGAGTTTGTGGTCTGCTTGGTGTGTGCTTGCCTCCCTCTCCTTTGGGCTGAAGAGCATCTCCCTGGGGCTGAGAGCATTGCAAAAAGACACTGAGCTGCTGAGCTGAGCTGGGTGGTGCCTCATGCAGCCTGGGTGGACTTGCTGTTGCCCCAGGAGGGTTCCTGGTGGCCTGGAAGAGCCCAGTTTGGATCCAAAGCCTGGGTGGGAGCTGGCTGGTGCAGGGATGGGCAGCAGAGGAGCAGCATCTCCCCTTGTGCAGAAGCATTAAGAGCACAGTATGTTGTCTGAGGTTTGTTTCTTCTACTCTGGGCTCCCCATTTGTGAGGCTTTTCTGCACAGCCCGTTTGAGAGGCAGGGTATCCTCTAAAAACACTTCTCAGTGACTTAAGCACCTTTTCAACAGAGCTGGTGTCCGAGGGCTCTTAAAACCACTTCTTTGTGCTTGCAGGCTGCCCCTCAACAGGACTCATGTGTGCAGTCCCCCCATAATCAGAAGGGATTTAGGGTTTGGGGGGAGCTGTGCCACCTGCCTCCCATTGTCCCTATTCCCATCAGACACAGCAGCATCCCACAGGATGCATGCTCCTCGGCTGGCCCTTTCCTTGGGGATGCAGCCAAGTCAGCCTGGAGCTGAGGTCTCTTTTCTGTCTCTCCCAGTCCCTGCTTGCCTCCTCCATGTCTGTGTCTTCCTGAGCCAGCCGGCTGCTGTTGCCAGAACCCCCGGAGCTGAGCCTTTGGGTCCCGGCCCCCTCCCCGCCTCTGCCCCAACATTTATCAGCAGCCTCCCTTCCCTCTGAGGCGCTGAATTCTTTCTCTGTGGCGTCATCCTCCGGCCAGAAGCCGCCCGTCCCTTCTCTCCCTTCCTCCCGAACGAGCCCAGAACTGCTGGGCAAACATTTTGCCTGTTGTTATTACAGTATTCCCATCTGCATACTTAGTCATAAACCCCTTTTAATTCCAGCCTTTTCTGGGGCGGGGTTAAGAGTTCAAACCCATCATTTTTCTTTTGGGGCTGGAGGCTTACAAAAGCTGCCTGCAGCGAGATTGTTCTGGAGGATGGGCCCAAGAGTGAGCTTAGGGGGAGGGAGAGGCGCTGGGAGGGGACGGGGTGCTGGGGTTATGGACCCCCACCCAGGAGGGCTTTGGCAGTACTTTGCTGGCAGTCAGGCTGAGGGGCCAGCCTTGGTGTGGATGTGTGTGGGGTGATGGCATGGGGTGCTTTGTGCTGTCCCTCACTGCTTGTTCATGGGAGGTGGATGGGGCTGGCCTTTGCTTGAGGAGGCGTGGAGTCTTGCCTGCTGATGGGGTTCTTGGGGTTACAAACAATGGAAGCATTCCCAGATGTGTTCAGCCCCTATAGGAGAGCCCCTCCAGGCACAGAGCGGTTGCCACTGATGCTGCAGTGATGCAAACGTTGCTGCTGGGCTCCTTTTGGCCCAGCTCAGCGTGTTCTTCCTTCAGGCTGCTGCTGGCAGCTCCAGCACTGGCCGCCTGCTTTGTGATTCCTTTGCTCTCATCCTGTGCTGTGCAAGCATCCCCAGGACCTGATAAGTCCAGGTGTCTCCTTCATTCTTGCTTCCTTGGTTGTGAGCCTCTTCCTTCTTCCTTATAGGCCTGTCTGCTTTCAGCTCCCTCTGTCAGAGGTTCCTGGATGTTAGCGCTTCCTATCAGCTTGACTGACCCTGGTGTGGGGTCTCCCTGCCTTCCTCTGAGCTGCTTGCACTAACCAGGTGGTTCCCATGGGTTAAGCGTCTTCCTGCATCCCACCTCAGCCCTATTACTTTCTTTGGGCTCACAACCTTGTGAGCTGGCATGGCTGGGGCTGAGCGTGGGATCCTGCTTGTGCATCTCCCCATCCTTTCCATCCCTGCCTTGGGAAGCGTTGCTGTCTTCCCCATTTCATTAGGCAAGAGGAATTCATTTATTTTTATTCCTCCCCCCCTTCCAAATTAAAAGGTCTTGAGGAGGGAATGAAATACGAATGCATATTTGGGTTGACAGAAACGTTGTGTGAATTTGTGCAGCTCAATTGCCCAACGTCTTTGAGCAAAGAAGGCTCTTTGGGTTTGCTTTTGGGAAGCATAAAGAAGATGGTAACGTCTCATATTTACATTTGTGAAATTAAGCCTTTGCCTATATTTTTTTTTATTAAAAGCATTTCTCTGCAATTTGACTTCAGTTCCCTCTTAGGAGAACCTTAAGGACAGCTGTAACTCTAGAGAGATGCTGCTTAGAATAACAAGTCCTGAAACAAACAGGTATTGGGGCAGCTGTTGGAAAAGCTGCTTTCGTGAGGCTTTCGCTTGGCTTTTGTTGTGCTCAGGTTAGAGGGTTTTCCTCGTTTATTTGAAGGAGGGGTAGGAACAACCCTTTTGTCAAAGGCATAACCTGCAACCGGGAGATGAACGCGGCCGAGCTGCGCGTTCAAAGGCAGGAAATGCCAAAGCCAAGTTTGCACGAACAACCTCCACTGTTCCTCCCTGTGCATATCCTGCCATTCTGCCTTTAATTGTATGATCATACAGTATTACCCAATTTGGACTGCATGATGGCTTATAATGTGTGGCTCATTCCCCTCCCTGCTTTTCTCAGATGAGCAGAGTGAGGGTTTTGTAGCACTGTGGAGACTGAACAGCCAAAGGGAAATAACCCAAACAAGTGGTGGTGCTTCCAGACCGTGGTGCAGGGCCATCCTTCCAAGCAGTGTGTGTGGGTACAGTGATCCTGCTAGCTCTGGGGCTGTCCCAGGCAGGATTAGTGCTTGGAATTTGCATCTAAATTAGCTTTGCTGCTTGATCCCCTGCGTTACCCTGTGAGAGCTGCACTTCTGAGTGGAGAGGTTTTTAATTCTTTTTATTTCTCGCACGTTTGGTTGTTAAGCTGCTGTAGAAGGAAGAGGGCTTGTCACGTGGGTGAGTGGATGTTGGTGGGAGCTTTACAAAGAATCGCTTCTATAGCTGTCAGTATTGTGTGATGTAAAGAAATACAGGGCCTGGGCAGCTGTGTCTCTGCTCTTGGAGCTTTCAGTCCCTGATGGAACTCCTCATGGGGTACAGTGGGTCCTGCATGGTGCAGCTCAAGCACAGCTGTATCTTGCCATCAAATCCCTGGGGGGAGCAATGGCCATCCGCCAGCATTGCTCTCCTTTTTCAGGGGGTGCTGCATGCAGTACTTGGGGTTTTGGATGCAGAGAGGTGAAACGCTGTCCTGAGGCCATCAGTGCTGTGCTGGGTTGGATGGTTGGGGCAGCTCAATGGAGGCCTTGCAGCAGAGGCCCAGCAGGGTGCACGCAGCGTTTATTATGTTTTGCAGGAAGCCTACATCTCCAATTATTCCTTTTCCCTTAGAAGAATTGGGCTTGTGTGCTTTCTCTCCTGCTCACCTGTGCCATTTGCCTTTCAGCCACCCAGTGCACAAATGACAGCCCACAAACCCATGCACCAGTAAATCTTAGGAGAGGTCACCCCTGTCTCTCCTGGCCCCGTGTGTCACATTCCAGCCCCATGATGGGGATGTGTGTTCCCAGCTTCTCCCTGCCCCATGGCTCCACCAGTGTGTCCTCATCGCCGCTTCTTTACTCTCTCCCTCTCTTCTTAACATGTTGCCTGCGTAATTGTTGGCTGTTTGTCCGCTAATGATTATAAATTAGCGGCCGAGTGTATAAAAAGTTAATGAAGTTCTGTTAGTGGAACCATTACGAGTTCCCAGGCTGGCACGTACAGGTCGGCTGAGCCGGTAAGAAAAGCCAGACACTGCGTCCAGCATTGCAGGATATCAGGTTTCAGCTTGCTCACTCTTTCCTGCTGTGGGCCCTTCTTACATTTTTGTGTTATTTTCTTTCTGGATGGAGCCAAAGTTAAGCTCTTTGGGAATGCCTGAAGGTGCCCAAAGGTGGCAGGTGATGTTTGCTCTGCTCTTAAGGGAAAAGAAACCACCAAAATGCCTTTGTGTCCCCTGCTTGCTGTGCCGTTGTTTCCTCTCCTTGTGTCCCTCTATTCTGCTCTATGCCAGCATTTCTTCTGTGCGTGAGCTTCTCAATTTGGAACCAAACATCTCTGAGCCCTTCAGCTTCACTTGCTTTGCCTTTAGAGCATCTTGAAGTGGCTGTTTCCATCTCAGCACTCGGTGCTCATGGTCATGCTATAGGAAGGCTGTGCACAGGGCATGACTAGAGCTCCTGCCGGTTAGAGCTGTCTGCCTGAGTCGTCCAGCCTCCTTATTTTCTCCCATTTTTCCATCACTCAGAGCTTGGCAGGACTCTTAACTGTGCAGCCTGAAGTTCCTCCAGATGGAGGCAGATTTGGTGCAACGCTTGCTAAAATGAACCGAGTGGCTCAGGAAGATGAGATGGAGGAAGAGAAGGTGGCATCTTGCTTGCAGTGCAAGTGGGATTTTGGTGGTGCTCCTGAGGCTCTGGCACCCTTCCTCTTGGGAGGAGCTATGGGATCGTGGCAGTGGGATTGTCATGAAGATGGAGCTGAATTCTGCATGCTTACATGGGACTTTGCTGAGAGCCTTGCAGAAGGTGCCATCTTTTTTTCCTTTCTCCCAGACTCAGGTTTTTCCCAGATGGGATTCTTTGCGCTCTCATGGCTCTCTTCCCATCTTTAAGGGTGTTAACACTCGTCTCCTGGCCCCATTCCAGGCCGAACGATCGCTTTCGCCTTCCCTGGTTTCCCCCTGCTGCTTTCACTCGGGGCCGGCGCTGGGCTTTGTTCTGAGGGGCTGCTGCCTGTGCTAAGGCTGAGAGGCCTGTGTCCCTGCAGAAAGCACCCTGCTCCTCTGAGGAACTGTGTCATAGGGTTGCTCAGAGGACGGTGGGAACATTTTGGGTGTTGCTGAACCCCACAGCTGTGCTTCACGATGGGCTTGAGCCGTGCCGCTGGAGTAGTGGATGCTGAGGCTGGCCTAGCAGGCTACCCAAAGCCTTCCCTTTGGTTTGGCCGAGGTCCACGTGGGCGCCTGGCTTTTGGGATGAGCATTGTGAGCCAAGGAGGGGCAGCCCTGTGGGGATTAATGCTGGGAGGCGTGGGTGAAAACCAGAGCTGGGAGCTATGCTGCAGGGGCCGGGTGATGTTTGGCACGTGGTGGGGATTACAGACAAACGTCCTCCTGTGCGTAATGTGTCAGTGCTTCGTTTGGGGCTGGGGGTGGCTCACACCTCCCCTGCACCTTGGTGGGCTTAGGAGAGGTGTGTGAGTCTCAAATATTGGGTCTGAACCCTTCGGAGGGACACAGCAGCCGCACTGTGTAGCAGCAAGGAGGAGTGTGTGGTGATGGGATGGGGTGGGCCACGGTGGGGACCCCAGCCCCTCATGGGGGGACCCACGCCTCCTTCCCTGCGGCTGGTTTTCGGAGGGCACAGGCATTCCAGGAATTTGTAAGGAATTACCGGGCGGGTGGCGGCGGGGACGGGAGGAGGGGAAGAGCGGGAAGCCTCCTGCAATAGGAACCATCTGGCCTCAGTCTCTCGGAGCAGCGGTGCCTGGGATAAAGGAACTGATCGAAAACAGACATTGTTTGAGACAATAAAACCGTATTACACGTTAATGAGAAAATACATTGGAGAGCCGAGGGCCTGGGGCGAGCTGGGTGTTCTCCTCCATTTCCTCTCGACCCATGCGCAGCCCTGAGGTCGCAGGCAGCCGGCTGCTGCTTTCCCCTCTGCTCCTGAGTGCTGGGGCTTTGCCCCTGCAGCGCTGCTATAGGGAGAGCCACAGTAGCTCACACAGTGCTGGTGCCTAAGCTGGGGTTCATGCAGAGTTTGGACTTGGCATGCTTTGCTCCATGATTTGGTATCGGCTGCTTGTTGCCTTATGTCTGCTTTGAGGGGGCTTGCTCTGTTTGCACCCCCTTCCTTACTCAGTTGAACGTTTATGTCTGCAGGGCCTCAGGCTCCCACATCTCTCTCTCTAAGTAAATAAAGCAGGTTAGAGCCTGCTTGCTCGCCTTGGGGCAAGCAGCACAGCCTGCCCTGCCTGCATCCCCAAGTGGGGCCACCTTGATGGGAGCTGAGCTGGGCTGCCTGTGGGCATGCACAGGATGGACTCTGCAGTACCCACAGCCTTGGGGTGCTGTGCATTGCTGATGGTGTTCATGATGTCCTGCAGGTCCTGGTTTCCTCCTTGCTGGCTCGTGCCTCTACCTGAAGGAACCCTGATGGGATGAGCTGTCTCTGCCTTGCCTCCTATGGGGCGTGAGGTGTGCTCAGGTGGCTGTGGCTTGGCAGGGCTCCTCTCAGCTCTGTCCTCCAGGGTATGGGCCCTGGTGTTCCTGTGTTTCTTCTCTCTGAGCTGGGTTTGTGTGTCCACGTGTCCTCTGCTCTGCTTCCCCTTCCTGCAAAGAAATTTGGTTCCTTTAGGAAGAAAAGCCGGGAGAAAATTCTCACCTGGGGGAACTCCTTGAACCCAACCACTTGGATTGGCTCAACTCATCCAGGCTTCAAGCTGGGCTCCTAACCTCATGTCATCTTGCAGCTTGCCTTCCTGGCCTCCCATCATGTAGTTTTTTCCACAGGGCTGACCCCTACAAATAGGTCTGAAGGGAGGATAAATCAGCAGAAGCCTGCCCCTCACAAGCTAAGGAGAAGCAGTGATTTGGAAGGTGGGAATTGGGGAGAGAATGGGAATGGTGCTATGAGGGGAGAGCCTGGAGCCCGTACCTCCCAGCCCAACATTTTCCGAGATCTTTCTTCACCTAAGGCAGGAGCAGGGAGCTGACAGTCCACAACAATGGCCCCTTTTCTTCTCCAGCGCTGGTGTTTTCATAGTGTTGGGTTACATCCCCCTCTCACTGGGAGAGGGAGGGAGGGAGGAAGGGAGGGAAGGGGGCATTTATGGAACCTGACACAGGCTACATGATGTAATGTTATTTTTCAGTACTGAAACGAGGCAATTTTTCACTCAAGGTCAGCAGAATTTATGTCAAGCCCTGCTGGAGGGGAGGGAGCGTGGGCTGGGGGTACAGGATGGGGTCCTGCAGCCAGGCCCCTGGTACCCGCTCTGCTCAGAGCTAACACACATGTAACCCTGGCCCTTCCCTGCTCCCGCTGCCCCTTGCCTCGTGCTTGAACTTAAATATTTTAATTAAAATAGATTCTGCAGGGAGCGTGGAGCTCGGGAAGCCTGCTGCAGACCCCGCTCTCGGTGCTTGGGCCCTCAACATCTGTTTCCTATTGAAAGCTCTTTGGAAAGGAGAGCTCACCCCTCCTCCCACCCCGCAGTCTGAATCCCTTTGGAGACCCGCTTGCAGGCCTGGCTTTCCAGCACTCCGTCCCCCTTTCAGCCTTCCCCAGCCTCTCAGAGCTTGAAGTTTTGCTCAAACAAAAATAAACAGAGTTGATTGCAGGGCTGGCAGCAGGGAGGCTCTCATGCAGGGGCTTTGTCCATGGAGATGGTCCCTCCAGGAGCCATCGAGGCGTGCTCTGAGCGTGGTCCATTGCACTTGGGTGCAAGGCGGCTGGGATAAAGCAGCCCAAGTGAGCGGGTGGTTGATGTGGGCCCCATGTGCTACCGGAGCATCACTGTGATCTTCCAGCAGCGTGCCTGTGTCAGAATCGTTCACGGTTGTAGGAGGCAGCTCACTGTGTATCTGCTCTCTGATGTAAAGGAGAGCTTCCCTGATGCAATGTGAGGCCTGGACGTGCTCCAGGAGCACAAATAGCGGTGGTATGCTGTTTATTCAGAGAAGTGCAGCCCGGGCAGCGCTGAGCTGCAGTGTTGTCAGCGCTGGGATTGCCTTAGCGCTCCTTCCAGCCACAGCCTGTGGTGGGCCTTGAGGCTTCTTTCCAAAGGAAAACCAGTAAATGGTGACTGAGCCTGCAGGATCTGCAGGAGTTCTGGTACATTCCTACCAAAACACACGGGACTTTGCTGTGCTCCCAAGGAGAAACTCATCTGGAGCAAGGGCTGCCTTGTCCCAGGCTGGACAAGGTTGTATGGATCAATTGCTGTTGAGGCTTTTTGCTTCAGTTAGTTAAATCTTCTGTTTTGCTCGCCTAAGTCAGCCTGGTAAAAACTTCTTTCTTGTGTAGAGTTGCCAGGCTGCACAAAAGGGGTTCTGATCCTTCATGGCAAAGCTAATTCTCAGTGTGTTTTTAAGCTGTACTTTTGTAGTTAATGACCGTGCCCTACCTGTGCAATGTCGCAGCAGAATGTGCACTTCCCTTGCGTGGAAGGCTCAGCGAAGGGATTGGAGATGGATGGGCAGTAGAAGGGAGATGGGAGCACCAGGAAGCTGCTTGGATTGTGGGTTTAAAACAGGGTTGTCTCTCTTCCTTTTCCTGGAACTTTTTCCTGACCCCTTTCAAATCAAAAAGTATTATCAAATGTTAGTGGCTTTTCTTTTTTCTTTTTTGCAATTGTTGCTTTTGGCTTGAAAGCCAGGAAGCAAACAAAAGCAATATGTGCCGTGCTGCCTGCTGCAGCCCCCCTCTCCCCAAAGCAATGGATGGCTTCCAGTGTCCATATTTCAGCTGAGTGCTATGGTTGGGGTGGCAGGGAAGGGAGATCGCTGAATGAATGCATCTGCCTGCATGGAAAGATCTCCTGCTCCTCCCCTGGCTGCAGAAGGACCCCAGAGCATTGCTGACCCCCTTGCGAAGGGCTTGGTGAGCTTGGTACCTGATGTACAAAGGGAGAATTGGATTCCCTTCCACCTCCCTGAATCCTTGGCAACAGGTTAGGATGGACCCATGAGACCTACGTGGTGCTGATGACAGGAGTGAGGCACGGGCACCCCGTGGCTCTCCCAGGTGTGGGGAATCCAGCCCCTTCCCTGGGACTCCCATTCCTGCAGGCTGCCAGCCGATCCCACATTCTCCTGCCCTGTGTTTTATCTTGCTGGTGATAGTTTCCTGGCTGTGATGCTCCTCTGGTATTGGGACCAGCTGCCGTGTGAGGATGCACGCATGTGCGGGGCGCAAAGGTTGTGTGTATGAATGAGTGAAAACTCAGAAAGAGCCGAACACCACGTTTATCTCATAGAAGAGGAATGTTTTGATGAAGCCTCGCAAAATCATCCATCATCCCCATGTTGTTCTGGCAGTGGCATTGCCCACGAGGTGCATCCTGCCCATTTCTTAGGGGCGGGGGGGATTTGCTTCACATGCATGTGAGCGGAGCCCCTGGGCTGCCTTTGCGGAGCTGAAGTCTTTGTTCTGATAAAAGTTCTCTGCTGCTTCATATTTCCAAGCTGTTGTGGTGGCGGCGGCGATGTGAGCTCTCAGCAGCTGAAGAAAAGCTCTTGGTTGTTTCCTGGTCTCCCCCCCCTCCCACCCCCCAACCTTTGCATTAACATCTGGATGGAGATAAAGGCAGGCGGGCTGTTTTCACTTGCTTTGACTCCTTTGCAGCTTCAAATGAGAAACCATCTTTCCATTGGAGGAGCGGTGGCACAGATTGCGCCGGGGTTTGCTCCCCTCATCCTTCCCCAGACAGCGGCGTGTTGAGAACATACTCTGCAAACTTGGCACAGGCAGGGGGAGCGTAAGTGAAAGCTAATTGGAAGCAGCCCTAACTTACACTCTGCTGGAGCTATTTACAATATCTTTCATGCGGTGACTTATTGAGTTATTTGCTCAAAGGGGAGGGGAAAAAAAAAAAAAGCCAACGCTGCTTATTTATAGCAACAGTGGTAACCACTGATACATGAGCTGGCTTGGACATGGAAGCATCTGTCCTGGTCAAACCTTGGGCTGTTAATTCACATCCGTCACCCCCCGGCCCTGGATGCGTCAAAGCACACAGGTGTCTGTTGTAAATGTTGCTGTCTGGGTGTCCCATTTGGGAACATAAGTCCTTTCAGGCCTTTCTCTATGCTCCTCACTGAGGTCCCATGCCATGGTACCATCTTGGGCTAGTACTCCAGCAGGTTCCATCTCATGTTGTTTCATGCCTGGTGGGTGCTGGTCTTCTGTCATTGATAGAACTGTGCTTGTTGCTTGGTTTTGCTCAGTCTGAGCCAGCTGGATGGAGGTGCTGGCTGGTGCTGCAGTTGTAGGTAGGGCAGAGGGAGCACATCTGAAGGAGGAAGGGATGTGCATAAACCACAGTGTGTGATGTTGGGCTCGGGGTTCATGCTGAGATGGTGCCCCGAGGTGGAGGGGTTCAGCTGGAGGTGCTTTTTGTGCTGTCATCTCCCCATACCCGGATTTATTTCAGTGTAGATGTACAGAAACCTCTCAGCCAGCCTATGGCCCTAAATCCCTGCAGACATCGTAGCCCAAGGCTGCGCCATGTGCTGGTTTGGGTTGATCTCCTATATGGCTCCTGGCCGTAACTTCCTTTGTTTCCAAATCCTCATGATGGTGGGTTCAGGGCCATCATTCCCATTTATCCCTGCCTTGCACCATCCCCAGATCACAGGGCTTTATTTAGGCCCAGGAGCAGACACTGTGTGCAGTATCTCCATGCTGGCCTATCTCCACATCACCTTGCTTTCCCAGAGGTTGGCTGCTGCCCTGCCTGCCTCCCCCCTCCCTGTTGTTATTTTTTCAGCCCAGCACTAACACTTTTGATGTTCCCAGCCTCCCATCTCTGCGCAGTTCCTGCAGCATCAGCCCCGTGCCTTTCATTACCGCGTTAACAAACTCGAGTCGTGCCTAACGAGGACGCCTCATACGTTATGCTAATGATCAAGAGACATGTTAATGATATTTTAGAAGCCTAATTAGTGGAATATATAACTATATGCAATTTGGTAATGGACTGTGACAAGAAGTTGTTAAAAGGGGGCTTGACAAATCCAGTTGTATGTGGCCTCAGACAAACAGTTGCTGGAAGAGATGAGCAGGAGCTGGGCTGTGCTGCCTGGCTGTGGCCAGGGGCTGGGCTTGGTGCCCATCAACCTGACTGACACAAGCTGCTTTGTGGCTCTAAATTTCCCATTCTGCTTCTTGAACTGACGTGACCAAAGCTTCAATTTATGGGCACAGTAATTTTCTCTCTCCATCTGTCGATAGCTGCACGCATATGTATAAAATACAGTCGGGCTGCCTGTGTTGGATGTGCTGCACTCCACCTGCAAGTGAGCAGAGGTTACAGAGCAGCACCACATCTCGCGTGCTGCCTGTGTCCCATCAGTGTCACCTAATGGCAGCCCTTCCTGAGATGCACACATAGAATCACAGGTTGGAAGGGACCTTAAAGATAGCAAAGCATCGCCCACCATCATGGTGGGCTCCCTGCGTGACCTGGGGCTTCCCATAGGGCAGCAAAGGGACTGCCCTCCTTTGAGAGCAAATGGTTAACAGTGTTAATTCCTGTTGTTCGTGAAGCAGCTCCAATTAGTAGATCTTGTTTCATGATATCAAGCCTAATCTTTGTCCTTTCTTAATGACTTCACGCTTTTCCCAGCTGTATCCTCAGAGATGCACTGTTTTGTTGCTTTGTGCATCTTTATATGCAGGGCTTCTCAAACCTGCCCTAAAATTAAGATTTTAATACAAATGCATTCTCATTTAAACTCTCGCTACTCCACAGAGCCATGGTGCTGAGGGATGCGGTCAGTGGTGGGCACGGGTTGGGGTTGGACTTGGGGATCTCAGTGGTTTTTCCCAACCTTGGTGATTCTCTGATTGTTTTGATGTGGGATTCAGCTGAGTCAGCATCACACATTTCTGCCCTTCATCATGAACTGCTGTGTGCTGACCCTTATGGAGCTTCTTCCTAAGGCACCCCTTGATGGGCTGGGTGCAAGGAGTGGGGTCAGCCGGTGCTGCTGGCACAGAGATATGCTTCTGTCTGGGTTGTGTGTGCCCCATGGGACCCTGGGCAGGGAGCAGGGATGGATCCATGATCCCAAAAGTAGAGCGCTGCTGGTTGGGCTGCTTAAAGTGTTTGAATTGGGAATTTGAAGCCGCTTTGAAGCTTGGAGGACTTTCATCCAGTTGGTTTTTCCTTTTCCCTTCAAATACATATATACATTTTAAAAACGTTGAAATTCTTCTACTTATTTGGTTTTTTTTTTTCCCCCCTTGCTAATAACTAAATTATAATGAAGCTCCCAGTGGGATCAAAGAACAAGAAAAAAAGCCCACCAAAAAAAACCAACAAACCCTCGCAGAAATTATTCCTCTTCCACCACCCCCCTTCTTTTTTCCTCTCTTTCCACTGAAATCCATTCTGCATAATAGCTCTTTGTCTTGCTCACTGATAGGCACGGGGGAGGCCAGGAGCCGGAGCTGAGCAGCGAGGCTGTGCAGAAGAGTTTGGGAGCTGTGCAGGTTGCTAGATGTGCCCTGGAGGGTCCTTACCCGCAAGTGGCAGGGCCGGGTGATGGTGGGGATCCGGGTGGTTGAGTGTTCTTCATTCATTGTTACCATCTCTGCAAGGGAAGGTGAAACGTGAGGGAGGAGATGCAGGGAGCGAGCTGCAGTGCTGCGTGTCCTCCTGGCTGTAGTATCCCATTGGGGTCCAACCAGCACCTAACTAAATAGCACCAGATTCTTGTTTCAGGGTGATTGCGGGCTGTGTGCCTTGAGCCATAGGGAACCTGGCTCTGTGTGTGAGTACCACCGTGCCCGTTCAGTGCTGGGGCAGAGGGAGAATTGGGATGGCCCCATCCTGTACTCACCACAACCTTCCCATAGCTGAGGAGGTGCCATAAAGCAATGAGAATCTCTCCACTCCGTGATTTTATTCCACAGATCAGGGATCAAAGCAGAGGACTACACAGCAACCATAAAATTAACTGCTTTTTCAATTTTACAATGCTTTCAGTGATAAAGAATCATATAAATTTAATATTAATTAAACACTTAGCTTTTAACCTCCTCCTGCATCTACTTTTGGCTCCTTGTTGGGGAAGAATTAATTGGGCATCTTAAATCTTGCGTTACTAAACGCTTTGACGGGGAGGGGTTTCAGAAGCACTTAGAACTTGAGCAGAATGTATTTGCACCATCCGTCCTTCCACTCACCTAATTGAAAAAGGGTGGGGGCATTGTTGGGGGGGTGGAAAAAAAAAGCTGGGTTTTATGGGTCTCTTTCTTAAAAGGGAAAAAGGCATAACTTATAGCTGCTCTTACAGGCCTTGCTTTAATTCAATCCCCGCCACACTTAACGCCCGGCGCAATGGAAGCGATTGATCTTGATCTATCGATCGGCACCGCGTGCTGCCCGCTCCCACGTCGGGCACGCGGGGATGGTGCAGACATCAGTGTCTCTCTCCCTGCCTACCGCTATGGTAATGTATGGTATTAGCTTCCCGGCCATTGCAACGCCGCTGCCTTTGGGGTAGAACCCAGCAAGCTGCTTTTTAGTGGCAAACAGCCCCGCTTCATAAATGCGCGAGGAAGGAATTGCAAAATAGCGCCGTCGCCATCCAAACCGGAAAGATTCAGTGGGAGGAAAGCTCCTGGAAATCAGTAATGTTGCAAAAGACCTAAGGAGCACAGCGGAGAGCAAATTAGATGTGTTATTTGCAGCGTGGCTTGGCAAAAAGAGTGCAGCGGTGGGCTTTCTGGGCTGCGCAGCCACACTTGATAGAGCAGCAGAGATCTTAGTTCCTGTTCCTAACTGCCTATGGCATGTGTCTCCAGACATCTTATTAATATCAGTAAAACGGAGATGGCTTTGCAACTGCATGTGTGTGGGGCTGGGGAGCTCCCGGGAGGAATTCTCCCTTCCTGGTGGAATCTTGTTAAGGTCCATAACAAACAGGGGGGATCTACCACTGCTGAGAGGAGATTGGTGTTGGCACTGTACCTCTGCAGAGGTGTATGGAGGCTCAAGCTTGGTAAGGACATGGTAAGGGGTTACCTGGGGAGCTGTATGGTGAACGTCAGATCAGACAAGGCATGAACTGACAAAGTCAGAAGCAGGTCCATCCCCCATCCCATTCTTGGCTGATTGACCACTTGTGTTTCAGGTTGGATATTAGGAACTTATCAGAAAGAGCGGTGAGCACAGGCTGCCCAGGGAGGTCATCATCCCTGGAGGTATTCCAGAGCCGTGGAGACGTGGCCCTGAGTGATGTGGGCAGTGGGTATGGTGGGGGTGGGCTGGTGATTGATTAGATTATCCTAGTAGTCTTCTCTAACCTTAATGATTCTCTGGTTTTTAAGGGGATCCCATACTTGAGGCTGACCCTGGAGGGGATGCTGAGCACCATCTGGTCCAGCACACTGGTGTGAGGACTGAGCAGTGAGAGGACCACTGACACACTGCTGAAAGGGGCATCCTCCATGCAGGGCAGCATCCAGACAGCAGCAGGGCCTGCAGGATCTTTCTTGTCCCACTGTAGGCTGTGATGCCAGCCCTGGAAGGCCCCATGGGAAAAGAGCTGCTCCGAGTGATTGATTGATCCTAAAATACTTGGGGCTGGATGGATGGCAGTAGGGAAGGGCTGGGCAGCATAGAATGTGCTAATAACTGAAGTCGCCCCTGAAGTTTGGTATTGGCACTTAAAATGTCACTTGCTTCCGTCTTCCCCTGAACACACAGGTGCTGTGCAGGGCCTGGCGGTTCCATAAATAATCCTTAGCTACCCCAAATGCTCCATATGCAGCTGCAGAAGCGCTTTCATATGCTTTATCCTGCAGGATCCATAAGAGAATTCATTGAGAAACATCACGGTGCCGGTGAGGGCTCTGTAAGTAGCCCTTTGTGCTGCAACTTGAGAGATAAACACTAAAAGCAAAGCGTGGCAGCGCTGCTCCCTGCAGCATTGGGCCAGGGAAGCACTGTGGGGCTGCTCTGGGCTTCCCTCTCCCCAGCGGCTGCAATTTGAAGGTTTTAATGTCTGTAGGATTGCTGGCGGCAGAGGAAGGTCTCGTGGGTGTAGCGGTGCCCCGGAGGCACAGATTGAGACCCTGCTGCCATACAGGGGATGCTGCGACGGCGCAGCTTCGCACGGCTGGGGAGAGATGCTGTGGGGGAGATGTGTTGAGACCTGGTAGGAGACCGGGAGGGATCAGCAGCTGGCTTACAGCAGGGTGTTCCGCTGGTGCTAGGGGAGCTTCACCGATTCGTACCAGCTGGGACTCGTCTTGTTTTTCTGCTGCATGCCTGAAGCTGTGTGCGGGCAGCGGCGCGGAGCTGCTGGTTTTGGCTTGCTGTTAACCCCCTTGGTGACGTGTTGGAGCTGCCCGAGCAGTGCTCTCGTGAGAAGCCTGCTCCTGTGTGAGCAGCAGATACAAGGTGATGTGTGGGTGTTGGGCTGGGGGCTGTTGGAGGTGCTGTTGCTGCACCCAGGAGCCAGGCAGTTCTGCAGGACTCTTTGTTCCCGCTGCTCCCTTTGCTCCGCTCATCACATCCCACTCCCTCCTTTCGTTTTGATGTTCTGCTGGTGCCGGGGCTATCATTAACCCTGCCTGCTGGCTTTCTCCCCGCTGCTCTCAGGCTGAGGCCTGCAGGCAGGCACAGGGCAGTGCTGGTCACTTTGCCAGCTCTGACAGTGGGGGGAGAGCATCTGAATTTGGGTCAGTCACTGACCGGTGCTCCTCAGGGAGGGTCTGATTTCAGTGCCGGGTTATGTTTGCAGAGGCTCACTGCTGCCTTGCAAAATGGGCGGGAGCTCTCGTTACCTGCTCCAGCTTTGGAAAATTAACTCTATGCTTGCAGTTTGCTCTGGGGAACTTTGCAGTCTTTTGCTCTTAATTCACGCTGTTTTCATTAGCTTCTCCCTTTTCCTTGAAAGTAATCAAGAGGACGAAGGCAGCAGACGGGAGGAGATGGCTGTGGAAGGGCTGATCCATCAGCGAGGGGATCGGACCTACCTGCAGACATGCGTCCCACGCAGGGAGGTGGGTGGGAGCAGTGCACGCCGTGCCTGCCCGTGCTGCTGCCTGCCCTTGGGCACGAGTGTGCACACACACCCGGCTGTGCGCTGGCAGCAGGACCACAGCTGCACCCTGGCCAATAAATACGTACGTCAGCGAGCAATGCAGAGGCCCTGTGCTCGTGTTTTGGGCTCAAATCCCTCCCTGGTTTGTTTGGGAAAGGTGTGGAAGCAAGCTGAGCTTGATTTGCTGTTCATGCGCTGCTTTCAGGGTCAGACTGCTTTTGGATGGGGTTTATTTGCACGTATTGTTTTCAGCCCCTGTCCCCACTGGCAGCTTGAGGTGGCTGTGGGGAGGGAGCTGTTTTTCTGGTTTGCAGCTGGCCGTGGGGCAGGGAATGAGACTCGCCTCTGCCTTGTTTCTGCTCCTTGGCAAGTCGGTGCTATTCAGACCTGAAAGGGGAGTTGGAACCAGCCTCGTCCCAGCATTGCAACACCTCCGGCCCAGCCTTCTGCATGCCACAGGCTGCCTGCCCAGCTCTTACATCCTCATCCTCCCCCGTGGTCAGTACTCTGCAGCCCTGACTGACATAGCAGTGCTTCCATGCGGTATTTCCACACGTGGAGCAGAAGGCCTCGTGCTGTGAGCAGAGCAGGCAGGGATCCCCACACCATCCCTGTGCCCTGCTGGAGCACAGCCCCATCCCCAGCCCATGGGGACATCACTGCTGTGTCCCCTGCCCTCTGCCCACCTCCCCCCGCACAACCTCCTCCCTGCCATCGGAAGGAGGGGAAGAAAAGGAGGAACAACCATATGAAAAAAATGTTAATTTATTAATCACGGAATATATAGCAGTTCATCTGAAATGCTGTTGCTATGCCAACACCCTGGGAGTTTATTTTCTTAATCCAGGAGTGAAGCGTTTGGTCCCCCGCTCTCCTGCTGAGCTATTTGAATATGTTGCTGCTGCTGCCGTATCTGTTTAAAAGGGGGGAAGGAGGGAAAAAGGGGGGTGAAAATAAAGTAGGCTAAAGCACCAAAGCAGTCAGATGCAAAGCAGTAAGAAGCCTTTCTCGGTGCGACTTAGTAAAAATGACACAAATTAATATACTCTACTTAAACCAGACCAAGATTAATGCTTCTCTTTCAGAGCAGCTTAGTCCAACTGTCACTCGACAAGCGTTCGTTGGACAAAATCAACACTAATCAACATTTATTCCTCTCTTGCCCTTGGGTCTGAGGAGCGTAGAGCGGGCTGCGCCATTCTCCGGCTCGTCTCGCCACGCTTTTCACCCTCCATCCAGCTTTGCCATATATCACCCTTCCTCTCTGTGCTTCTGCTTGTACGGATCCACACGCTCAGCTATCAGGCTACATTAGAGGCATGATAGATTTTCTGTTTTAATTTACATCTATTATATTACAACATAACGGATCTTGATTCAGTGGAGACCAGTGTCTCCTGTAGCCACGCTCTTTGGGAGGATTTCTGCATTAACTTATTAAGGCTGGTTAGAAAGTGGCTTTGGATGGACTCTCCTTCTCCTTTTCTTGCCTGTGTGCTGAGCTGAGTGTGGCCGTGCTTCTCGCCTGCTGGGAAGGGCTTGACTTCATGGGCCTGCCCACAGTGGGATGGGATGGGATGGGCTGCCGGCAAAGCATGAATCTCTTGGGGGACGTGAGGTTCATCCTGTGGTGAGTGTCCCCAGAGCAGGCCAGGAGAACATGAGAGGTGATGGGCTCAGGTTCATACCCAACCACAGGAGGTTCAGGCTGGGAATGAGGCAGAACTTGTTGGAAAGTGCAGAGGTGCTTTGGCACAGGTGGTGCAGTCACCATCCCTGGAGGTGTTCAAGAAACCTGCAGATGTGGTACTTAGGGTTCGGTGGGGATGGGTTGATAGTTATCTAGATGATCTTAGAGTTCTCTTCCAACCTTAACAAATGATTCTGTGAGCATTATTAAGGGTACTCTTGTCCCAGTGCTGGAAGGGAGCTCAGGCTGTGCGTGGCTGCCCACCCATTCTAGCTGGAAGATGGAGCAGCAAGAGCCTGGCCTAGTGTTGGATCTCCCAGTATGAGGTAGGTGCTGATGTGCTGAGGATCTCTTTGCTCTTGTTCCTTGAGGTTGTTCTGTGTTTGGGTGGGGTTAGGTGGCACTGAATTAGGTGGTTGCCCCATAGGTGCCGTTCCTCATCTCTGGGGGTCCAACACATGACATGCACGTTGTCGCTGCCTCGTTTGCATGCTGTTAGTGATGACTCAGGTCCTGAGGACAGGATCCAGTTGGAAAGCAGGTGCTGGTTTCTCAGGTCAAACCAGAGCTTGATGCTTCTGCTGTGTGCCCTGTGGCTCTGTTCTGCCCTGGATCCTTTTAGCCCGTGTTGCTAATTCTAGCTAGAAAAGTTGCAGTTTCCTCTTTCTTCCTGCAAGGTTTGATGCGGTGGCTTTCATTGCCTTCTCCTCCCGTTTCAACCTCCATCACATCGCATCCAGGCTGTTGGCAGCGTGCAGGAGCGTTCCCAGCCCGCTTGGAGCTGGTGGGATCTCTCCCCGCCTTCCTGTCTCCCTGCTGGTGTGAGGGAAGATGTGATTGATGCGGGCACTTTAGCACAAGTGCCATTTTCCAGGCCGTAGCTCTTGGCACCGGGAGCGCTGCCGGACTGGAGCAGAGGGAGCTGCAGGCAGCGAGTGCGTGCCGAGCGCTTTACGATGCGCTGGGAGGGGAGCACCCGCATCCCTCCCCAACCCTTAGTGCTCAGCAGTAAAGTAAATGATGCTTAGTATAACTTTGCACTTAGAGGACTTGCAGCTCAATTTGAACAAAAACAAAACTCAGGGAGCGGGAGGGGCTCTGTAGCGAGTTCTGCAAATCCACCTCGTTAATTTTAACAGGGGGAGGATGGAACGCTGCGGTGGGGGTAGCTGCAGCCCAGGGCATGGGGTGGGCTCAGGGCAGACCTCGTTGGGGAGCTCTGGCTGCTTCTGTGACTCGTAAATTAACCATCCCCAAACAATGGTCTTGGGCAAACGCTGCCTGCGCTGGGGAGCGCTCGCTCCAAGGCTCCCTTGGTCTGCTGGGCTTTGCCAGCTCTTCAGGGAGGTTTTTGGAAAGGAGATAACGTGCCCAGGAATGAAAGCTGTTTGTGAAGCACTTGGAAGATGGAAAGAGCTATAGAAGTGCTGTAATTAATAGGGACTGGCTAATTTAATGTTCTGCCTGGACATCATCTCCGCTGATATATATGTAAGGAAAAGCACCTCCATTAGTGCTAGGGAAAATCGTTCCCCCTCCTGTGCTGGGAATAAAGGAGCCAGATTTATTTCTCTTAATTGTCTCCAGGAACTGAAGTCCAAATGTCCCTGCATCTTGGATGTGTCTGAGACAGCAGAGCTGTGCACAGCGCCTCTGCTCCCATCAGCTGCCGTGCTGCCATGAAGGGACCAGGTTTGGGGCCAGGACGACCTGTGGGCTCTTACAGAGAAAGCTGTGTGGGTCTGCAGCACACGGGACACTTGCAAAACTAAAAAGGTTCATATGCTTCCTGTTTGCAGCCTGAACGCCTTGTGTTGAGCCAGGTCTGTGCTGCTTTGAATGGCTGCTGCTGCAGTAATGACACCTGGACTTCAGGAAGTCTTGCTTCTATTTTGCTTTTCATTGCTCTGGGTCCTCTCTTTAGCCTTTTAGGCACCGGTTCTTGCAGCCATATCTCCAGTGCTGGTCAGCACAGCTCTCCCAGCCTCTCCTCCCTGCCTGCAGCTGGCCAGCCTGCTCTCCACACTCCATATATAGCTTGCAGGGAGGTTGCTGGAGCTGCTGCTGCTTTGTGTCCAGCTTTGGATGTGTGCTGCTCACCGTGTTCCCTTCGCCTGAATATGGTGTTGGGACCTGCCCAAGGCTGAAGGGACTGGCCTTATATGCATCGGAACATGTTGTTTCTGTATAGATGTTTTTATAAGGGCCGTAAACTGGGGCACTTTGCTGCACTGTGGGTTCAGGGGGAACTTCCAGGAAGCATTATATCCCAGCTCCATCTCCTGCATGCTTGGGTGCTGCAGGATAGGGGCTTAGGGCATAGGGAACCAGTCCCAAAGCACAAAGCCAGCCTGGAGCTTTCCAGCTGCCTGTCCTGGTTGCTCTGTGTGTGTGTGTGTGTGTGTGTATGTGTGCACAGGCTGACACCAAAGCTGTACCCAGCAGGGCTCGATGATCACCTTCCTACCAGGGCCAGCTGGCCGCCGTGCTGCATTTTGGAGATGCTTTGCCCTGCTGCTGAAAGAGCAAAGGAGAGATCCCTCAGGAGCAGGGTCAGCTGGCAGCCCTGATGCTGCTGTGTGTCCTGAGCCTGAGCCAGCCCTCGGGGCTGCCTGTGCCTCAGTTTCCCCACGGATAAAAGCGATGTTCAGTCACTTTCAAACCATCTCTTTCCTTTCAAGCCGTGCTTATGAAGCACTAAGGGAGTTTTTGCAGTCCGTTGGCATGCTGTGGCAGGTTGCGGAGTGGTCCCAGCTGCTGGGCTGGCTTTTGTCCTTAGTGGTGCAGAGCTGGGGCTTCAACAGCCAGCCCTGCAGGAGCCACCCTGACCCTTCTGTGCTTGGGGACCACCCAAAGGGCAGCTGGCCCCGAACCAGAGATGCTATGGTAACTTAATAGCGCCCTGCAGGGAGAAGCAGTGCTATAAAGAGGTACTGATTTAAACAGGTATTTAAGGAGCTGGGGCTGCGCTGAGGTGTCTTGCAGGCTGCTTAAAAGCTGCATGCAGTCCACCTTAATTGTCTGCCCTTACATGTTCGCAAATTGCCAGGATCATGTTCTCTGACGAGCCTCTGGCCAGAGGCCACAAGGATAACAGGTGCCTCCAGGAGGGGACGAGCCAACCCCAAAAGGCATCCATAGGCTGCGCCAAGGGGACCTGGGAGCCTGGCAGCAGGGTTTGCAGTGGGGTGGACGTGTGGGTCACAGAGGCTGCTCCGGTTTCACCCGAGGTGCTTTAAAGCCTGGTGACACTGCACAAGGTCCCTGTGCAGCCAGCACACGATGTCCGTCCTTGGAGAAATGGGTTGGACACCAGAGATGGTGTGAAAGGCCACGCGTATCTCCTTCCCTGTAAGAGGGCAGGGACAGGCCTTCATGTGCAGGGGCACGGCGGGGGCTGGAGGCTTCATGTGCTTGTGGGGTGAGGCTGGGTTTGTGGGTTACCTGGCTCTGGTGGTGGCCTGGCCCAGCAGCTGGGGCCATGTCCCTGTATCTGAATGGGGGACACTGGGGGAGCTGGGTGGAGGTTTATGAAGCCAGACCTGCCAGCTGGGGACATGGGGGCCCCGGGGACACCGCCAGCCTGCAGGGTGCCAGAAGGTAACAGCTTTCTGTCACCGTGGTCTGGGCTTGGGTTGAACTTGTGACCCAGAGATAAAAGCCTGTCTCCTCCCTGCCTGGCTCCACTGCCCCTTTCCTCCAGTTACCCAGGCTCTCAGGCTCGCATCCAGCCTCGCAGTGAAAAAAGGTCACTGATGGTCGTGCCTGCCGTCTGCATCCCCTTCCACCTCAGGCTTTAACCACAAGGCCATCTGGCTCCACTGAAAGCCTCTCCTCCCTCATCCCCTGCTCCCCACCCAGCACAGAGTGAACACTGGTTGGCCTTTGGCTTTCATGGGAGCTTCTGGGGCACTCTGCTGTGGGGGCAGCTTCATGAAATTCACCTGGATTTGGGGTTTATTGGGTCGTGGGAGGGCTTAGCAGAGCAGCATAGAGCTGGGCAAGGGCTCCATGCATGTCCCCTCCCTGCCCGCCCCATGGAGGACCCGTGGGGTTGGGGAGGCAGGAGTTGGGTCTGGAAATGTCCATTATATCTGCCGTTAATTTCATGATTGGAAACGAAGCAACAAAGGGAGGTGGTGCAGCGTGGGGATGGTTTAACCTTGATAAAACAGTGATTTCACCAAGGATGATGTTCTCCCATCTATCTTCATCCATCAGGGCGCCGCTGAAATATGCTGATGAAGCCTGTGGATAGGAGTACAGTGCAGTTAAATGGGGCGTTGCAAACGCTCTCTGCACCCCCGTGACAAGGTGGTGTTACTTACTGTCCAAATTTAGTGCAGGGAACAGCACGAGAGCCGCGTTTTGCTCTGGGCGGGGGCAGGATGCAGCCAGGGCCATAGCCCTTCTGCAAAGGAAATAAAGGTGGCAGTGGCACCTGGGCCCATCCCTTAATTTTCCCTTTCCTATTCAGTTGCCACTGAGAGTCGCAAGCGCAGAAGCAATGAGCAAATTCAACTTCCCCATGCGGTTGTCTTCCCCTCCCCAGCAGATGGAGAATTGTGGTTGTGGAAGGGGTGTGCTTTGCAGGTAAGGAGGTGGTTGTGCTGGCTTTGGTTGAGCGTCAGCTGGAGGGTCTGCTTGGTGCAGGAGCGGGGGAGTCGGGGATTCCCAGGGCTTTGTTTGGCTCCATGTGTTGTGCCTGGGTGTGCTGTGTCGGAGCAGCAGTAATTAAGCTTTATTTATATGGGGTTTCCCAGCTTACGGGGTGGGAAGTCTGTGTACGTGGGTTTGAGTGGTGCTGCATGCAAACTTCTCGTCAAGTTGGGGGATTAGCAGCACAGGCCTGTGCGCTGCAGTCTTTTTTGGTCATGGATCTAAAGCTGGTTTGCTGGCTGCAGGAGGAGATGTGAGTGTCAATGTGGATAGGTCAGCGGTAACTGAGCCCTGTAACCCAAGCTGCTGCCCTGCCCGGCCCTGCTGGGAATGGTGGCATTCTGCTGGTGTTACGGCGTCACGTGTGGCTCCAGCTTTTCCAGTCTGGACTGGGAGCTGCTGGTGGCGTGGGGCCATCTCTGTGCTGAGGAACCAAGGGCTCAGTGCCCTGTCCCTGTCACTGCAGCTCCAGCCAGCTCGTCCTGGTGCAGCCAGGTTTTCTTCCAAGGAGCATTACCAGCAGGCCTCCTTCCGGACTCGTGTTTGCATTGAGGTAAACTTGTCTGCAGAGCTTCTGTGATCCCCAGGGCTCTGACACAGCTCCAGAGTTCTCCATAAATAAACCAGACGGGCAGATGCCTCCTGATGGACAAGACAGAAGGTTGGAGAGCTCTCTGAACCCAGAGGCTGCTGCAGGACCATCCCCAGCTCACCTGCATAAACTTTCAGCCTGTGGGACTTCTTCCCACCAGCAAACTCGCTGTTCATGGGTGGCTCAGACTTTGTGACAGCCTCCCTCGTGTGACATCCAGGATCTGGGGGCCGGGAGAGGCCAGGTTGCTTCAGGGCATAGCTTAAAGCAAAGCTGTTCCTTCCCACCCCTCAGCCTCCTGTGTTCTCCTATTGCTGCTTCCACTCCTGATGCATTTGGGAGCATTTGGGGAAGGAAAGAAAAAAAAAAAAAAGTTGACAAAAGAAATGAATTATGCATAAGGAATTAATTTCCTTGATGAATAGGGACTTACAAACTCAATTGCCATTCGCTTTCAAGGGATGCTTGGGGGGGGGAGTGGTGGGAGGGAAGAAAAGCTGAGGATGGAGGGAAGGGTGAGTGGCTGAGCCTGGAAGTGTTCCTGGCCTTTGAGTGGACTTCTGGAAACAGCCCTGGGTCATTTAAACCATATGATGGGTCCCGTATTCCCATCGTTGTGTGGGGTTCTTCACTGGGGGGAAAATCAGGGTGGTGAACATCCAGCAAATCTGGCAGTGCATCTGACAACGAGTGCCATCCTTTGCTCAGAAGGGGAAGAAGAAAAAGGGCCAGATGGGGATTCAGCTGTTTTCATAAGAGGGGAAACTGAGGTACGTGTGACTTGTTGAGGCTGGGTCTGGATCAGGAGCCATGACAGGAGCAGAGCTCTGGGCTCCTGTGTTCCAGAGGTTCGCCTCCTTCCCCTCCTGGGTCCTGCTGTGTCCTGGGAGCAGAGCCAGCAACCAGGAGCATTAAAAGAGCCAGAGTGAAGATGCTGAAAGAGAGCCATCTGGAGACTGTATCCAGCCAGAAGATGTTACCCCCAAAGCCAAGGAGAGAGCTCAAGCTCCTGATGGGGTGAGAGTATCCATCACCCCCAGCTGTCTGCCTTGTGTCCAGTGGGTGAGCTCTTGTGCTGTGCGCTGCTGTGGACAGGAGGTCTCCTCTCATGGTGGTGTGATGGGACAGGTCTGTGCTTTGTAGGACAGCCTGCTTTTGGTGGCAGTCACCGTTGCATTGAGAAGCGTTTCACTTTGCAGAGCATCAGGGCTCCTGTGTCTCAGCTGTTGCCCTGGCTGATGCATTTGGGAAGTGGTGGGTGAGAAGGCTTGGAGCAGAGCTGTGCTGAACCTCGGAGTCATCCCAAGATGGAGCAGAGTTCGTGCTGGGAAGGCCAGCAGCTCTGTCTTCCTTGAGAGCTGGTTTCTCAAACCTCAGCATTCTTCAGAGGAGACTGTGAGGGAAGAAAGCTGGGGGCACTTGTGCACTGCTACCCCCGCATAGAGCCTGGGCTAATGCCCAGCCCACAGGAAGGAGGTGGTACAAGCAGGGCTCCAGCTGCAGGAGCCAGTGGAAGGGGCACGTGGGTCCTGCTGGGGTGGTTTAATCACTCATTTCTTTCCCTTCCCCATCTCCCCCACCCTTTCGCTTTCCCAAGCTCAGGGCAAAGGGGAGCCGCAGAAAGAGGGCTGTGGAAGCTGTCGCTTTGCATTGAGCGGATGGGGAAAGGTCTCTACCTGCCTTATTTTGTCCCTTTTGCTGTCAGCGCTGACAGTGCTCATGTTTATTTCATCTGGCGTGGCGGCTGTCTCGTTTCCCTATCCTCCGATGTCATTAGCGCGCTGAGAGCGGGCCCTGCAGTGCTCAGCCTAATGAATTCCGCTGTGGCTCTTCTCTCCCCACCTCGTTACCAAAGCTCAAGGTGTCAAATTAAGCCCGGCCTGGGAAAGGAGAACAAGAACAAGGCGTTGAGGGGAGGTGGGGAGAGGAGAAGGGGGGCACTGCGTGTTGTGGGGGTTCACTGCCTTCCAGGTTTCCCATTTCCCAGCTGCTTTTATGTTTAAGCTGTTTCCTGTGCAGCTGGGATTTCTCCTTGAGGCTGGGCTTGGGATGACTTTGTCCTTGGCCTTGGGTGCCCTCCTGATGGGGATAAAGTGTGCAGAGACCCCCGGCCTTGCCAAAGCATCATTACAGCAGCAGGCCTCATCCTTGTCCCTGGCTGGCTTTGTGGATGTCACCTCGGTGAGCACGGAGGATGTGTCCGTGGGCTTCTTTCTTTCTCTATCCCTGTCTGGATCCACAGCTCGTGGCAGGAGGAGACTCGTTCCCACTTTAAATCCTAGAGATCAGCAGTGGCAGAGAGCCAGCTGCTCCATTCTGCTTGTGCTGAGCCAGCTGCACTTCATTAGCTGTCCTCTGCGTTGGTCACAGCGGCCGTGCTGGGGGTTTGGCTGCACCACCCTGGCTCTCAGGGCTGCTGTTGGCAGGAGATGAAGACCCCAGCTCTGCCTCCAGCTGCTTGGGCAGGCTTGGAGTGGGAGGAGGAAGACGAAGAGGAGGACATGCCAGACGTGGCTCTCCCCATCTCCATGTATCCCACCGGAGCCATTGGGGTGGGTGTGCTCAGGACCCACAGGCTGCTGTCCCCAACCCTGGGGACACTGGGGATGGCTTTAACCCACTCGGAGCACAGCTGGGTGCGATGGGAAGTGAGGAGCAATTTCACGTGCAATTGGAACTGCAGGGGGTGAGTGGAGGGAGCAGCCATTTAATCACCTCGGCTGGCCTTGGGCCAAGACCACCAAGGTTAAAACACCTCTCTGATGCAGGAGGTGCCAGGGGAGTATTAATTGTCATAATTCATCAAGCACTTGGCACCTGGTGGCGTGCTGTCCGTGCACTGTCCTGCACTTGGGTTGGGGTCAGCGTTGGGTGGGACTCTGGGCAATTTGGAGGCTTTACTGGGAGGTGGGTTAAACCTGGTGGCTCCCAGGGTAGTGGTACTAGGGGCTGGAGGAGGGAAGGGCCTCCAGAACCACCTGTCTGAGGGTGAGCATGGGAAGGTGGCAGGTTTTGTCTGTGCAGGTTGGCACACAGAGTGGATATGGGTTCAGACCCAGCCTGATTCTCTCTCTGGCCTGGCCTTGCTTGCTTCTTTGGAAGGACTTGGTGCCAGGGAAGGTGCAGGGGCAGGATGGCTCTGTGCTGTGGCAGTTTGCTGGCTGGGACACCTGGCATGGCGAAGAGGTCTGAAGAAGGAGTTAAGTGATGTGAATGCTTGCTAGAGGAACAGTCTGTGATAAAACAGAAATGTTTTCCCTGCAGGTATCCCCTTAGGGATGGCTCTTTGGCTAAGGGCTCAGCCTGCTGAAAGAAAGGCAACCTGTGCATCAGAAAGGGGTGGGCATAGCCCAGAATGGACTCAGTGCTAGTATCAGTCTGTTACATGGAGGTACTGCTACTTTTCCCTTCCATGGGAAGCACTGAAATGCAACCAGTTGTTCTGATTTAAGCAGTTCATGTTGTATTCTATGTTTGCTGGGGGTAGTGTAAGTAGTAGGGAAATGAAAGGCTGTGCATTGGTTGGGAGAGCAGGAAGCTGCGGAGTGGAAATCACCTCTGTGACATCGGGCTCTCCAGGTGCTTCAGGCTCTCAGTGCCACATTGCATGGTGCATGCAGCCCAGGAGGCCAGAGAAATAGAGCAAAAAAGAGCCACGGGAAAGGGGGGACCCTTCCCCAGTGTCCCCACCAAAGCTGGGTGATGCTCATTGCAGATACAGGAATTGGCTCACCCAGCCACATGGCTTCTGTTTTTCTTCAGAGCACAGGAGCAGGGTTTGCACTCAGTAACACTTGCTGGCTCGGTACTTATTCCTGTTAATGCGGGAGGATTATTGTGAGATCCTCCTCATTAGCACAATGATGTGGTGCTTCAGTTCCCAGCTACCTGTCTCAGGAATCATGGGGCCCTCATTCAGTCCTCACTCAGCATTGCTAAGTGCAGAAGTGCAAAGCTTCTTGCATGGTAGGGTGCAGGGCACCCATCAGCATGCCTCAGTTTCCCCAGTGTTACAGAGGTTGACGTGCGTTTGCTGTGGCTCCGTGGTATGGTAGAGATGAGTTCGTTCAAGCACATTGAAGTCCTCTGATGAAAAGCACTGCAGAAGGACAGAGGCTTATTAATTGTTGTTGAGAGTATCTGTCAATCCGGCACGAGGAGCTGCTTGCTGAATTTCTGCTCTTTCCGTCTGGAAGAAGATAGTGACAGTATTGAGACAATCGGAGTGGGGCTGTCATTCGTATGGAAATCAGTCCTGCAGGCTGAAATCCTCCTGGTTTATAGGGGCTGTATATCCCAGCTGTGATGAGAAGTAGCTGTCCTGGTACGTTCCTGTGAAGGCATGGCTGTGGTTGCCTTCCTTTTCCAGGAACTTGCTGCTCTTTTGCCCTCTTTTCCCCAGCAGTGAAGGACAGAAGAGCTTCTTGTTGTGTTCAACTGCAGAACTTTCTTGTTGGCACCAGTTAGACTTGAAAGCTGCAGGTGCTAATGGGGAGCTGTCATCATGCATGCACAACCAAATGCTCTTGGGGGGTGATGAGCTTGTGCTTGACCCATGCCCAGGCTCAATTACTTGGAAAACCTGGGTTTTATTGCTCTGGAGAGGCTTCTCTGCAGGTATGCTGTATCTCAAAGGCTTCCGCACAACTTGGAGCAGGCTCCCATGCGATGCACTCGGGCTCCGGCGCTGTGCCCGCTGCTGTTGAGCTGATGGGTCGCTGCCAGCCCAGATGGTCTGCGGGCCAGATTTCCTTGGCTGGTCAGCTATCAGCAAACCAAACGGCGACGGCTTGTATGTCCTACAGCAACTCCATCTGGCAGAGCAGGGGCGGCATCCCAGCTGTCTCAGCTTGACGTCAAAAATCACCCGCGGAGCCACGCTGCGGGTTTGTAGCTGTGGTTGAGCTCTCTGTATTCTTCTGGGAGGGCTGTTGGAAGGCTCTGGTCTCCCCGGCCTGACCTGGTGTGGAGATCTCCCTTTGGTTGGGAGAGATGTGGGAGATTGTCCTCCAGTGATGGTGCATGGCCCAAGAGAAGGTAGAAGCAGCTCCCTTCACCCTCTCTGATCTCCAAGACGTGGAATAAGGTTGCCCTCTATTTCTCTGGTGTCCTTTGAGTCTGTACTCCTGCCGTGTGAGTGCTGCCCTTTTGCTTATGACTTGGGGAAGGATCCTGCTGATGTTGGTGGAATGGGCTGCCAGGGGAGGGCGAGCTTTCCTCCCTCTCAACACATCATCACCTACTTTACCACCTAGCCAAGGGCTGCAGGGCTGAGGACTGATAGGGTCTAACCCTTTCTGATGGGTTGGGTTGTCTTGCTGAATGCAATGCAGTCCAAAGTGAATTTGGAACTGGGAACTGGATGTTGCTGATGGTGTGTCTTGTGTAAGCATAGAGATCTCTATGCTCTGGAGCTGGGCAGATGGGTTGCGGGGGTGCTCCTTGGTGAGAGGTCTCAGTAGGACAGCAAAGTGTCCCTGATGTCACAGAGAACTGTCTGCCCTCAGACACCATGTGTAGGTACTGACCACGCACAAGGCTCAGCTTAAGGCCCTCCTTCCTCCTGGATGGATGCTGGCTTGCAGCTGCACATCCACTGCCCCAGCCAGGCTCTGGGGGGCTCTTTTGGCACCTTCTCCACCCACGGCCAAGGGGGACAGACCAGGACCTCCCAGACTCATCACTTCCCAGTGTGAGCAGCCCTGGGTGCCGTCTCCTTTCACCCAGCTCCATCTTGCTCCTCCCCACCTTTGCTATGACATGGAGCATCTTTCTGGCAGATGAGCATGGCAGTGCCAGGCTGGGCTCTCTTGCCAGTGTGGCAACAGCCACAGCTCCCAGCTTGTTAGACTGAAAGAATGTGCCGTTTTAATTAATGATATGTAAATATCCTTGAATGGGCCGCATTTGCATATTAAGAGAGATTTGCGGAATCTGCGGAGTAATATATTTTAATTAAGGATTAATTAAAAATAATGGGAATTTCATTTCGCCTGGCAGAATCCGTTTAGATCTTAGCACACGTCTGCTCTGGAGTCTGGTCTGAGCGCGCTGCTGCCGTGGTCGGGGCTGTGACTTGGGTTCCAGTGCCAGTCCTCTCCGGGCAGGTCCCAGAAGCAGCAGCTGAGCTGGCAGTGGGGTGAGCGGACGGTCCCCTTGGCCACACCACCCGGCTGTGGGTTTTCGGGCTGTTTTTTGATATTCTTTATGGCAAAATAAGCAAATGGCTGTGAGACACGGAACACTAGTTGTGTTGGCAATTATGTTAATAGCATGCTATTAGGCTATGATTCTATATGAGCAATTGGGGAGAAGAAATGCCTTACTGAGAGAGAATGATACAACAGACGTCTGTCTTATTGATATAGCTCCAGAGGAGCTTTCTGCGTAATTACACTCGGCCACTTTTCAGAGGTAGGGGAGAGGCTGCAGCCATGGGATGGAAGGGAGCGTGGCCCCCGGGGGCTGGCCCTGAGGCAGGGATGCCCTTGCAGTGCTGCTGGCAGGGATTTGATACCCAGTGATGACACTGAGCCTCCAAACATCCTTTATGCTCTGATCCTGGGTGGATAGGTCCAGGATAGGTCCTGCCATTGGTGGCCCGGTGACTGCTGTAGGGCATGGCAAAGCTTGGTGAGACCCCAGAGCTTGGTTGCAGTGTTGGAGCCTCGCAGGTTCCTGGTCACAGTTGTGGCACTGATGGAGAGTGGAGAGATGGCGCTCGGGGCTGGTGAGGAAGGGATGAGGTGGGCGGGAGGGAGAGCAGGGGCAGTGAGGGTGCTGCTCCCTCCATCCCGCTGCATTTTCCATACGCTGAGCTTTCTGCGGCGTATCGAATGCAAATGGAGAAAATGCAGTTTGTGGTAAGTGTCCGCTAATAAATAACCTCAGAGTCTTCTCCCTATCAGGCGGTGACATCCTGCATTTCTCTTCCCCGCCGCACCAGCCCAAGACATTAATGATGTGGTGCTCCTTACGGGATGTGCTGTCCATGCTAAGCATCTCCGGGCTCACAAAATGGTGGGAAGGGAGCCCGGCCCCAATGCTGCAGCCCCGGGCAGAAAGGTCAGCGCTGTCCCGGCATCCCTCCGCCCCACAGAGCCGTCTGCTCCAGCTCCCAGTTGCTAGAGGATTTCATTAACCGAATGAAGTAAGAAAATAATCAATTTCAGATGTTCCCAGTGTTTGTGGTAATGGTCTCTCTAACCATTCTGATTAGCCGAGTGAAATGGAATTTTTCTTTTAAATTACAACGCGTTGACATTAAATATAGGCAAACTTTGTGTGTGCAGGGGGGAGGGGACCTGCTTTTTACATCCATCCTGTCCTCCTCCCTCCCTCCCCAGCCTCTGCCTTATCTCGCCATCACTCCTCCCCAGCCCTGCTGAAATCCCCTGTGACTTCTCCCTGCTGCCCACCAGGCCATGATGTTTTTTCCCCTCTGCTTGCTGCAGTGTTTCTGAAGGTTCGGGGTCCAATGTGTTGTAGTGCTTTGGGGCCTGGCCAGAGCCACGAGGTGGGTTTTTCCTCCTCACTTAGGTTCTGCCATGACCCTTTCATCTTTGTGGTTTCCTTCCAGTTCCCTGAGCTCCATAGTGGTGCTGTGTATTAGGGCCAGGCTGGGGCTGTGTCCCCAGGGCTGCAGCCCTTCTCTCACTGCAGGGTCCAATCCCAGCTGTGGGCCGGTTCCGGACCCATTCACCGTGCCTTCCTTCATTGCCCACACTCTCCTCTCACCAACACCCCAAACCAGCCCACAGTGGCTTTTCCATTATTAATATTTTTTTCCTTCTTATTTATTTTTCATGCCTTCCCCCCCACCCCCAACCCTTCAACCCCCCTTATTCCTCACCCGATCAGTGCATGGCTGCAGCATGCTCTCACTATGGCTGTGTGTGTGTGCTCCTGTACCCAGCCCAGTGCTTGCACTTCTCCTTTTGATAAGCTGTCATCCCCGGGCCCTGAGCAGGGATTTGATCAGAGCACTCTCTCGACCCCGTGGAAGACATTAAACACCCTCCCAGACCCTTTCCTCTGCCTCCATCTCTGAACCTTTCACTCTCCTTTAATGAGAATTTCTCCTAATTATTTCAGTGGCTGCAGCACAGGGACCGCAGTGTAGTTAGATCTTGATACCGGGACGTGACTGTTATGCTGATAAAGGCAAAAGATCAATAATTTAGGCCCTGGCGTTAATGGCAGAGCTGAGAGCTTAAGTGTCTGTATTCAGGTTCAGTCCTGAAGATTCCAGGAGTATTAATGGTTTCCAGAGGAATTCCCCCCCTTCCCCTCCACTTGTGCTGCCCTTGCTTTTCCCCCAAGTCCCGTGTCTTTCTAAAAGCCCCTTTTCTTCGTGTTTGCTTTCATTTTTGCATTCCCTTTGCAGCTTCCCCATCATTGCACACCCGCAGCTGCTCTGCTCTGCTTTCCACTTGCCCTGGAATTGCCCTCCTGCTTTTGGGCTGGTGGTGTGTTAGAAAGCAAAGTGGGGGGGGAAAGCATTAAAGGGCTGAAAAATAACAACCAATAAAATGCACAGGAGAAAAGCTGGCTTTGGAGATGGCAGCACTGACCCTACTCTGGAGCTGAGCCATGGGTGTGAAACGCTGCCTCAAGCCACTGATGGTATTTTCTCTCCCTATGCAGTATCCCTGGGCTGCCTGGATTGTGCTTGGATGCCCAGGGTGGCACGAGAGGAGTTTGGTGGGACAATAAGGGAGAGGGGTGGGAAACATTAACCAGTTTTCCTGGTTAAGCACTTTCCTCCTTGGCTTTTTTTCCCTAGTCTGTTAGTACTCGAGGATTCAGGAAATACTGAGTTGATTTGAAAGATGACAAATGATGAAGGGAAATTGGGGGATAAAGACTGTTATTTAGCCACTAGCGGCGATGCCTGGGAAACACTGTTATATGCATTAGCTGGTTAATGGGAATTTTGCCTGGGTTATCTCCATCCTGATTAGGGGATGGATGCTGGGGGGGCTCAGATTTCACGACCTTTTGGTCCATGTGGTGGTCTATGGTGAGCATGAGGGGTTTCTTGGGGTGACTCAGCACCTCCTGTCTCAGGTGCACAGGGTTTGAAGAGCTGAGCTCTTCTGGTTTCCATCTTTTCACTTTCAGCAGAGGGTCCCATTGGCACTAAAGAGACACTGTGCTCCTTTGCATCCCTGTGCCCTGGCTGGGCTCAGGCAGGCAGTGAACGGGAGCTCAGCAGGACAGTGCTATGGTGCTCAGTACAGCTGGCCTCTCCTGTTCAGCTTGCGTTGGCAGGGCAAGCTGGAGTATAAATTAGTTTTAACTTATTGTAGTCACTGAAGTATATAAATATAGCTGGAGACATGCAGGGAGAACATCTGGCCAGTGGAACAGTGTTTGCTGGCTTTCGTGTGACTGTGTTGTTTGGAGTTGGGAGCGAAGAACCTTTAAAAGTGAATTTTTTCAAGGAACGAAAAGGGTTGAAACAACATCTGATTCCACTCTGTTTGCAGATATTGATATGTACGTGTCTATGTATGTGTGAGTCAGTTCCCTACTGGTGTTGATCTGCTGCTCAGGCCAGGAGCTTGAGCACCATCTTTAAGGTCTCTTCTTGCTTTTCCTGGTGGGTCTCAGCTTCTTCTCCAGGGCAAGAGGTTTTTCCATTGAGGGCAACGAGGCACAGGCTGCCCAGGGTGCTGTGGGTGCCATCTCTGCCTACAGCCAAGGTCAGGCTGGATGGGCAGTGAGCACTGATGGAGCTGTGGGTGTCCCTGCTCAGTGCAGGGAGCTGGACCAAATTTGCAGAGTCTCAGCAAAGCTTCAGAAGCCATACAGGACACACACAAATAGCTGTAGTAGATTTTATGGCCACCAGGATGTTGGTAGTGAGCTAAAGGAGGATTCCCAAAGCTGTGCTGGTATTTGTTGTGGGTAGCCCTGGGGAGCGGGTATTTGTATCTGAAGTGTTAATGGAGAGGCTGAATTGAATCGTGCGTGCTGTCGGGGGAGCGGTGAAAGCCATTTACAAAAGAAGCCAAGAGAAGATCAGTGGAAATGCACACAAACCCCTAAAAGTCCCAATGTGACGCCTGAATAATCGCCCATTTGTCTGGGGAAAGAGATTAATCCAGCCAGGGTTGAGTTTAACAGGATTATTGAACGTGGGAGGGGGGACAGAGGCGGGGAACACCCTGGGATTTTCCATACTGCTCCAGTCCATGGATCTGCCATTTCCAGGAGCCCCAACACGGCTGGGAAGCTGTGGGGTGAAGGTGACAGCTGGGTATGTATGGGTTGGCTGTAGTGGGGTATCTGGCCTTCGTTTCAAAGCAGAGATGGGGGCGTGGGAGTGGATGTGATGTATGGATGGGGTGTCTCTCTTTGGAAAAGCCAAGGCAGGGATTTGGGAGGCGCTGCTGGGATGGACACAGCCCCTGTAGCCTCTACAGGAGAGCACGAGACTTGTGATGAGGCCAGGTGAGCCATCAGGGATGCTGATGAAAGCCTGTCACAAGGGGTCCTGAGGGCAAGGAGCTTTCTGTCCTTTGGTGTTTTGCTGCCTGGTAGCTCTGATCCCAGCAGCTTTCCCGTCTTAAGCTGTTTTTTAGGCATTAATGTGTTTTCTCCTTTAAGGAGCTTTTTGCTCTCAGAAACAAGCAGGCACATAGACAAGCAGGGAGACAGTTCTGCTGCCTCTACAACATTCCCACAAAGCAGATCACACAAAGTAAAGCGAAAGGAGGAATGTTTTTATGGTATCGCCTGCATTTATGTGGAGATAGATAGGGGCGTGTGTCTGTGTGTCTTTGTGCATGCTTTGTAATACAAAGCAACCCCAGAGCTGCTGATGCGCTCTCAGATACCGGAACCTCTTTTAATTCTGTCCCTTGTGTCTGAGCAGAGAGTTTGGTGGGAGCAGGGGCTGGAGCTCCACTGTTCCTTTAGGGATGTGTCAGTGTATTTGAGGGGAGGGGTGGTGAGAAGCAAAACCCTCAGCAGGCACGTAAATGATGTCACTTCTTTTTTTAAAGGCCTCACTTTCCTGTTTCACAGTTTCCATCCATTTAACCCACAGATCAGTTGTAAAAGAACCTGTCATCCAGCAGCACACGTGAGAGCAATAGCAGGGACGTTGCCTTTCCAGCCCCTTTCTCCTCAAGTCACCATGCTCCTCTCCTGCAGCAGGATCCATTTTTCCCTGCTGGTGACAGACTGGGTGGTTTGGTAACTGTTTTGGTTTGGTAACTGTGCCTATGGCAGGGATTGGGACCGAATGATATTTGAGGTCCCTTCCAACCCTAGCTGGTCTATAGTCAAAGGAGAGCTAAGGTGGCAGTGCTGTGTGTGATGTCTGTGTGCAGCAGGTGTTGGTGGGATTTCTCCCCAGTGCCCGTTGAACCCAAGGGAGGTTTTGCACCCTGAGCAGCCTGTGGTGAGGAGTTACTGCAGCTCGGCTGCACTCCTACAGCTCCTTGTAGCTGCAGACACTCCTGGAGCCTGTTTTGCAAGGAGAGCATTTGCGGGTATGAATGAATAGTGTGGTTGCCTTGGCTGGGGGGGCTGCCTGCCCCTGTGCCCCAACCCGCAGCCCCCTGCACTGCACTGTGCTGAGCTGGGGATGAGTGATGGGGGCTCAACAAAGTGTTTAAACACCAGAATGGAAATTAATGTCCCCTCATTGCTGGTGAGGCTGCCAATACATTACGGCAAGCACCTTCCCAAAGTGAAATGAATGTTTGTTTATCCTCATGAAATATACATCAAAACATGTTGGTGGGAGAGGTTCCTAATGAGGGACGGGGCCAGCTTACCATCAATTCCCGGCTGGGAGCAGACGCTGCTCCCTTGCTCTTTCTCTCCTCTTTCCTTTCCTCTCTGGCCTTTATTTCTGAAGCCCAACCTGTCCACAGCTGTGCATCCAAAAGCATTAATACGGCTTTAATGAAAACTCCGCTTGATCTGTCCAAAGATATTGATGAGTGGTCCTCCATCGTATTCATCTTCTCGTTGCGGGAGGAAATGAAGGCAGTGAGTGCATGGGGCTACCGGTGCCACTCGCAGTGCTGGCAGAGCAGCATGGGGACCTCACCACACCAACCTCAGGCACCTTCCCCAGTTCTCAGCCTCTTTTTTGTGACCAGAAAGAAAGCGATCTCTTCAGCTGGACTGCACGGTTAAATTCCAGGCCGGTATTTAACATTTGAATCATTAAGTTGCAGCCAATAAATCCATTACTGTTAATTATATTGAAGGGCCTAACGATCCGTCAACAGTATTCTCCCATTGATTTCCATTCACATCGAATGGGCTTCTCTCTGTGCTGGGGTGTGTGTGTGTGTGTTTGGGGTCTGCTCTCCCCCTTCCTTGCAGCACTGCAGCAATGCAGCGCAGCCGCTCGCCCCGCTGAGCCCGCTCTCCCCACGCACAGAACACTTCTCGATAGGAACAAGCTACATTTCTTTATGGCTTATGGCAAACTGCCTTGATTACTTCTACTGTTGTACCCATTATGTGAATTAAATATGTATTCAGTTGCATGCTGCTTGCGTTGTTATTGCAGGGTGACATATGGTAGTGACTCAATTAGAATGAAACTAGCATTAGATAACCCTTCTGATTACATGCATCCCAGCCCGCTCGCCAGCCTGCCGCCGCTCTGCCTGCTCCCTGCCCATCACCAGGCCATGGGTCTCATCGTCCTCCATCGTCTGCACCTGAGCTTCAGGTATGAGCATCCCGCCTGTGTACTGGATGAGGAGTTTGGATCCCACCTCGTGGCGTCCTATTGCTGCTGGGTTTTACTTTCTTTTGTGATAGCAATGGAATTCTATAGGTCATGTGGGTACCCGAGTGTGGGGGCTGCTCTGCTGTGGCACCACAGTGTTTGGGGGTGTCCTCACAGCAGCAGCAAACAAGGCTCCGGCTTAGGTTGTTGCAAGGTTGCATCTGGCAGGTAAATGCTACCACGCGTTTTGTAAAGGGGAGGAGTTGAGTGGTTGGTGCTGTTTCTTTTCTCTTTTCCTCCATTTAAAGTGAGCTCCAGGTGAGAAATGTCCTACAAACCCAGCCTTGTTGCCTCTCTTTGCTGGGTGGCTTTGTCACTGCTGCCCTCTGGTGCACGCGGTGACCAGGTCCCTGGGGAGCCCTAGCTTGGATCCCAGGGTGCTGGGTTAAAACTGTGGGTTTTGGGGTTTCCTCAGGTACCTCCTGAGCTGCAGAGACCAGCCCAAACCTCATGCATCCTGCAGCTGGAAACTGAGCCTTCCCCTGCCCCACATGTACCTGGAGTTTGGAAACTGGGTCAAAACAGTGACAAAAACCTGCACGCCAAGCTCAGTGGCTGGGTCTGGCTGCCTTTTTTTACCCAAAAGAACTATCTGTGTGCTTGCCAGCAGAGGGATGGGAAGGCCCAGGCTGCTTTACCCTTAGTGCCACTTGAGGTCCTCATGTTCATCAGCATACACAGTGCTGATGCTGAGCCCTCCCTGCAGCTCCCAAATCCCCTGCTTTAATTTTAGAGTTTTTGTGGATTGTTTGTCAGCAAATCCTGACTCCAAAGCAAATAGGAAATGGATTAATGATATATTAACTGCAAGGCAGTTCTGGTGGCAGATCTCAGCCCGCTTGCTGTTTGCAGGCACCCCTGGTGCAGGGCAGCTCCCTGGCTGCACACTGGGGTCAGTGGGATCAGCACAGCATCTCCTCTAGCACTGGGCAGAGGGGCTTTTCAGAGCCCTGTAATGACTGTGCTCAGGGAGCAAATAACACGCTTGTCAGTGACAGGGCTTAGCTAAATACAAATTTTATCTGTGTATGTATATAGCTATTGAGGGATGTTTGTGAATGGAAAATAATAGAGTTCAACCCAAAAAAAAAGCGTTTGTGAGCTTTTCTCACATCAAAGCTGGGAGTTTGGTTTGTGGCTTGTGTTTGTTGTTCATTCTGTGTATTTCTCTTGCATGTTCCCCCTGTAAGTGTGCCTGTATAGGTATATATGTGTACACGTGGGCCTGCATGCGTATTATGCTGTCAGACCTCTGTGGGAAGCTTTATTCTTGCTCTTGCAAGTGGGAAGTTTCTTTTTTCAGAGCAATGAAAGCCCAGAGCAGAACCAGGAGATGTGGCAAAATCGCGGCTTCAGGAGCCCTCATTGTGCATCCCCTTCCAGCCCCAACTCTTAGCCCCAGTCCCACTAACTCCCTGTGTTTCCCTAACGTGAAGCTTAGCAGGTTGCTTGGTGCATTCTCCCCCAGCCTGGTGCTTGCAGGGCGAGCTGCTAGAGCAGGGTCTGGCCCTGTTTCTTTACCTTGCTATCTCTTGCCTTGCTTTCTGCTGGGAGACAGTCAGCTCATACAAATGACTGACAGCAGGCAGTGTCAGGCCTTGGCAGGTGTGTAAACAAAGGAGGGAACAGTTTTCTGCTCTTTCCTTCTTTTCTCTTATTTTTTGGGGGAAAGCCTGGTTTCAAGCATATGGGTGAGGTGCACGTGGTCACATGCATGGCCTCATTGGGGCTTGCAGTGGATCTGATAGGTTTCAGATGGGTCTCAGCATAATTTTGGCACCCTGGGAGCTAAAGAGACTGGGGAGAAGGATAAGCAGGAGGTTATTGCCCATGTTGCATGCTCCCCACCAGTTCCCCAGTTTCCCAGCCCTTTTGTTTCTCACCATCCCACACATTTCCTCCTTCTCTTTGCTGTTTGCAGAGCCTCCCTGCGCTGTTCTCTGAGCTGCCTGCCGAGCTGAGCCCCAGGTCTGCAGGGCTGTCAAGGGCTCTGTCTCTGTCTGATTGATGGGAAAAGTCCTTGTGCATGTATGTTGTCTTTTTCCCTATGAAAAGCACCACCTGAACGGGTCTCTGCTGGTGGAGCCTACTCAGCTCATTAGCTTTAAGCCAATAACTTCATAGTCCTAGCAGAGGAAACCAAAAATAAGGCAAAAAACCCAACACCCAAACAACCCTAAGATTATAATTTGTTAAGGATGCTCAGCCCAAGGGCCAGCATGGCCACAGCAATGCTGCTCCTTCCTGCATAGAGCTGCGTTCAGGGGGATTTCACAGCAGTGAAAGTAGATGGGAAATAACGTGAGGCCGCTAAGCCGGGTGTGGATTATTAAGTGGATTAGCAATTCCTGAGCGGGGGCTCAGGGCCATGGGCCGGCTCTGGGAGCAGGAGGCTGCGGTGAGGCCTGTGTAGCATCGAGGCCCCGCGCCCCAAACAAAGGCCATGGTGGGGGGTTGGTGCAGCGTGTCCCCTCCCCACAGCCCCGGGATGAAAGAGCAGGGTCAGAGGGTTCGGGGCTGGGGGCAGCGGGGCCCTCTTTGTCTGCACAGACTGCTGTTGGGGGAGGAAATTCCCTCCTTCCCTGCATGCTTTCTTGGCACTGCATGCACACGCTTCTTTCTCTCCTCCCACCCCCCCTTTTTTCTTTTCTTTTCTTTTCTTGCTTTCCCTTTCTCTAAAATATATATATATATATATAAAATAAAATAAACCCCCAGCAGAAAGCAAGCTGTGATACTGTCGGGCCTGGCGTTGATGTTATTTATTTTCCTCAGTTGCTGCTCTGGAAGCCCGGAGTTGACAGAGCGGTTTTGTAGAATAGAAACATTATAGACTGTTACTGTCAGAGTGTTAAATGTGATGGATAGAGAAATACAGGAGAGGGAGGGGACTTTATACTAGCCATGTCTGCCGGCGAGGGTGCTCATGGGAGAATAAACCATCCGCATGTAAGAAATGAATGAGGTAATGTGGCGGGAGGTAATGGACTCTCACAACACGCGGAGCAGGGATGTGGTGCTGCCCGGCCTTAACCCTCGCTGCTCTGCTGTGGGGCTCACACCCGTGGGGCCATTGGATGTGCAGGGACCATCAGGGTGCAGTTGCCAGAGCCAGGTGCTCGTTAGCCAAGCCACTCACGCTATATGGGGCACAATGGGCTGCTGCAGCATCCTCTAGGGTATGCTTAGGGCTCTGCTGAGGGTGGCATGGAAGCCTGGCAGCCCCTCGGCTGCCCTTCCTTACCCAGCAGCAGCCATGGAGCCCAGCTCTGTGCTTCAGGTGTTGTACCGGCATCCCAAGGGGTCCCAGGCCATCGCCGTGTGGTTGCAGTGCTCAGGTTGGGTTCCAGCTCTCGGTTCTGGTGTCTGCAGGCAGGCTGAGAGCCCGGCTGCGGGCAGGAGCTGTGTGCTGTCTGGCTCCTGGCTCCGCCTGCATCTCTGAACTCCTCTTCTGGTTCGCATAAATGGCTTTTCCCATCGTCCACGTAGCTATCAAATTGCATTTTGAAGCCTAATGAGCACTTGGTGCTCGTTCCAGTCTCTCCTCGCTCTCCTCATTACAAAGTCTCTCCGCAGCTCCTCTTGTTTTTGTTGCCTTTGCCTGAGCTGTGTGTGCCGCGGCTTTTTGCACCGGGGGGTCACCAGGACACCCCTCTCACAGTGCTTCCTCCTCTGCAGGACGAGGTTGGGCGGCAGCAGCAGGGCCAGCCGGGTACCAGGCCTGCAGCGCTGCCTGCCCCTCGCCTTCACGCTCAGCTGGCCGGCCGCACCAGGTTTGGCGTGGCCAGCGTGTGTGAGTAATTAAATTACTTCCTTGCGCATTTCACCCTCGCTGACTTTTACCTCGCATCTTATCTCCGGCTCACGGAGCTTCGGGTGCGCGGCCTTGCAGGAGCCTTGGTGCAACAAGCTAACCCGCGCTGCTCGTGCTCTCCTCTTCCCGCTGCTCCTTCTGATGAGCTACACAGCAGCGAGCCTTTGGGTGCGCCTTTTGAGCTTCAGGTTGAAAAAGATGATGGTTTTTCTTCTTCCACCTCTCCAGCCAACTTTTAGTCCTTGTGTTTGGGGGAATCCGAGAAGCACCAGCTGTGCTTGGTGCTTTCCGTCGTTGGGTGCGCGGCAATTGTAATAGATTAGCGAGGCGTGTTTTCCTCTTCCTTACAGGCGCTGCTAGTTAATCTCCGCGGTATCGTGTCCATCTCGGTGCTTTATCCTGCCTATTTATCATCACAGCCGGTACTGAAGTGCGGCTCACCAGTCTGTGAATCCGTGGCTCATCTCACTCCATTTTTTAAAAATAGGGTATGACACTTTGTGTCCTCTGGTGTAATGAGAGATTGAGCTGCTAATGAAAATATGCAATCATTTTATTTCGGAGTCCCTGCAGAACTCTTAGACAGGTATTATCTGGTCCTGGTGACTCCTCATTTTTCATTTTCCAAACGTGTTTTAGCGTCGCTTCTTCTGACATCTCAATCACCACCTGTGGGATCCCCACACTGGGGGCAAACCATGGGTTCCTCTCACCTGCACCCTGCGCTGGAGCAGTTGTTAGTTGGTGCAACAAACAAGTCCAGGGCATTTCCTTGCGTTTGCCTGCAGCTGCTTAAAGATTTGAGTTGGATTCTATGGGTTCTGAGCGCACGTTCACCCAGTTGTTGGACAGGGGGAGGTGTCTGTGTGCTCTGTCCCCAATAGCCCAACATTGGATCGCTGCTACTGGATCCGTCTCCGGCTTCCAGCATCAGCAGAGAGGCAGGACAAGCCCTGTTCAGCCCAGATGTGTTCTTCAGGTGGGTGCCAGCACACGGGGGTGGCTGCAGGGCTGGCAGCAGTCAGCCAGTCACTTAAAGAGCTTTTCCCTGCTGCGCTCAGGAGCAGCCTGCAAATCCCTTTTTTATTACAGGTCCTTACATCTCCCCGTTCCCTGAATTACACTGGAGCCAGTTGAGAGGAAAGGAAGAAAAAAGGAGAAATATCCCCTTGTTTGTTAAGGCGTGCTTCGCTTTCTCCCTGGGAAGGAAGGAAGGAAGGCTGCTCTCCAAATCAGCTTGATTTGGTAAACTGCTTCCAATGCAGCGTGTCACAGATAATTTATTCCCGGGTGCTGTAATCTGAGGGAAAACAGATAGAAGGACCTGTAGTCACATGCGCACGCACACACCAAAAGTTAAGTATTCTTGCTTTCGCTGACAGTACAAAGGTGTCATATACGAGAAGGATTGACACAGACCAAAGGGTCTTGTGGGAAATATGATAATAACTATAAAGAAGACAGATTATTCCCCAGTTGCCAACATTCAAACCTTTTTACAGTCAGTTCAAACATATAAAACTTTATTGCTGTAGCAGAAAGGGGAACAATTTCTGGTTGCACAGCTTTCCCAGGGCTGGGTTTATACTGTCTGTGTTATTGCTCTATAGTGGCATTTTAAAGTTTATTGAACAAGACTTTTACAATTGAAGGAAGTATATAAAACTGTAAATTTATTAGATTTTTCAGGATAAGTGCCCTTTCTAGTTGTGCTCAAGAATTCGGAGCTACGAGAAACTGCTAGTTACAAGACTTATTAATATTAAAGACTGAGAGAGTGCACATTTTATACCTTAACTGATCTAAAAAATAATATTATGATATTACTGAAAATCTGAGCTGTCACGGAGCGGGGTGTGCGGGGCGTCGCTGTGTGTATAAATATTCCACAGGCCTGGATGTGTACAGGTGCGTGAGCCGGGCTGTGCAGGTAGGTGCTGTGTGTGCATCCCCTTGCACCAACATGGAAGGAGATGTGCGTGTTGGAGTGCGTGTAGGTAGACAGGTGTGTGTTTGTAAATCAACATGTCTTGGTTTTATGTGCGTCCAGTTCCTGTATCACGCAGTGCCCATCAGTGAGGAGCCTGGGTGCACGTGGAAGGCTTTCAGATAGCACAGAAATACACCGGGGTGCCTGCATAGATGTGATGGTTCTGTTGGGGTTTGATTGTATGTGGTGCAGGTGGGCACCTCTGCGTTACTCATGTGTGGACATTTGCTGCGTGTAAATTACTCCATTTATACCGCATCCAGAGACCCATCTGGGCTTCTGTGCTGCACTCTGCTGTCGGGTGCTGTGTCTGGAGGGCTCAGCTTGCCCTGCTCTGCTGCCCGCTCCTCAGGGCTGCGGCGGAGTGCACAGATAATGAATGGGAAGGGATGGGATTCTCGGGTCTGCAGATTTGCTCAGAGCTGCTTATGCAGCAAAACAGGGCTGTAATGCTGCTGGAGACAGCAGAACCCTACAGAGAGCCTGTCCTGCCTGCGGGCCGGTGGGAAGCCCTGTCGGCTCCCTGTAGGAAGGTTTGCTCTCCAGCTTTGGCGTGATTTTGCCTCAGTGTTGGACTCTAAGTTGTGCACGGAGCTCCACCTGCCCACCCCAGTGACCAGTGTCACCGTGGGGACGTATGTCTGTCATGGGGTGGCCCTATGCTGCTGTCACTCTTTCACGGCAAGGCATGGCCACCATCTCTCCCTCCATCCTCTGGTTGCTTTCCATCCTGTTCCCGTGCTAGCCTCTTTAATTAGTGTTTCTATTAGATTTAGCTAGGTTTTAGCTGGGGAGAAATAATCTCCCTGTAATTGCAGTATCTGCATGCGCGCGTTGAGGAGGAGGAAGAATATGAATGAGAAGCAGTGATGGCTCAGCACAGACAGGCACAGCTTGACCATGGAGTATCTCAGTGCATGCAGAGCGGTCCTGGCAGGGAGGTGGGGTGGTGCCAGTGGTCCTGCCAGCACCCTGCTTGTCCTCCAGCCCGGGGCACAGTGGGGATAAATCCTGCTTACGGAGCACAGCTGCTCTGCACCACATTGAGGAAAAGCCTTTTTTCAGCGTGGGTATCTGTGATGGCAACTTGGAAGGGCCGCGGGTCCTTTGGAGGCTGAGAGGGAGCGAGAAGAGCAGCACGGAGCAGCAGCGAGCATCGGGAAGTCAATAAGCCCTGAATCTTTTATGAGACCTTGGATATTCTGATCACAGCTCCGCTGGCACCGAGAATGGAATACAGATTATGTGAGAAAGTGTCCGTGACTTGAAGCTCAGTCCTGGGTCTTCCTGAGGTTTTTAACTTGCCTCCCCAAATTAACGCTTCTCCAATGGTTCTGGGGGGGTTTCTCCACTCCCTTCCTACAAGAGAGGGAGCTCAGTGATATACTGGGGCCAGGGCTGGCTGGGGAGGTTCTGCAGCTAATGGGGCTCAGAGCCTTATTCTGCGTGTTGTTAATAGCAGCAGCAGGCAGAGACACAGCGCGGCGAGCTAAGAGGAAGGAAAGCCCTCGCATCCCTTGTAATCCTGCACTGCACAGCGCGGCGGCACCGGCATTGCAAGGGTTCCTGCTGAATTCATTGCAGGTTTGGAGAGGACAGGAGAATGGAAGAAAATAAGGAGGATAGGGAGGGGGAAAAAAAAATCCCTTGCGCCGAGATGAATTTATGCCTAAGCTTGTCTTGGGAATGCAAATGTGTTTAAGACTCTCTGAGCTAAACCACCCCTTTTGGGAAGAGGGAGGGGGGAGAGGGGGAAAAAAAAAAGTAGTATGACACGGAAAGGACACTGGGAGAATGTGAAATGAGGGCCTGCCTCCCCTCCTCCAGCACCCTGCGCTGCTGAAACAGTACTGGGGCTGGGATCAAGGGGGTGGCCGCAGCAGGGATGGGGGCTGCAGGATGCTGAGTGCTGCAGGGGAGCCCCCTCACAATGCCTGTGCAGGGCTGTGTGCTCCGTTAGGGCCCCTTTGCTGTCCCTCTGTCTGGTATCGAGAGGCATTTCTGTGCCCCTTGGTCCCCACTCTCCATCCTGCTGAACCCACAAACAAATAGGCAGCGATACTTCATGGCATGGTGTCTCCTCCTGCATCAAGCAAGCTCTCCCAATGGGCTTGGGAAGAGGGGAGCACAGGCAATGGAAGCAGCTCACTCTTCCCTGCTCTCCTGGCTGAGCTGCAGCTGGTCCCATGGGACTGGGTGGCAGTACCCATGGGAACGAGTGGCAGGGTGCCACATACGTGTTCCTTGTGCCCCACAGCAGTGGGGACCAAGCAGGGCTCTTGGAGTGGCAGTGATGCTCACCAAGGGTCTGCAGAGCACTGTGGGGGCAGCTGGCTCCCTGTGCACCCCTGTCTGTATGCAGGTGACTTGCAGGTCCCCATCTCCTGCTAGATCCAAGCAGAATGGGGAGAGGAGAACTGCAGCAGCGAGCAGGAGGGAGGGGGGTGCAGAGGAGAAGAACCCACTGCCAATTGGGCAGTTGTGTCTGTTGTCTGGAGGCTGCTGCTAACCACTCGTTACAATTAAAATGAAGTGTCCGTCAGCGGCTATCTTCGCTGTGTGGCCCATATGTTTCTGAGCTGATACTGTCCGGATTATTCTGTTTGGGAGAACGATAACGGCTGTTTATAACCTTGGCAAAGACTGAGCCCTAATCAGGCTGGAGCACATTTTCACTGACTGGCTGATAACGGGCTGTTAGCTGCCTTATCGCTGGGGAGAGATAGGCCAAAATAAGCAGATCTGTGAGCACAGGAGCCCAACCAAGAGGCACATTCTCTGGCCTGGCCTTTATTTTTAGATGCTTTTCCCCCCGTCCCTTCTTGTTCCTGGCTGATTTCAGAGAGAAGGGGGGATTATTGCAGCAGAAGGGGAGGGAGGTTTTGTTCGCATCACTAAATGGGATGGCAAAAAAGGCATGCAGTCATCGTGCTGGGTGTTCTGCATTGCATCCCATGTGCCCACTGCCCCATGAATTACACCATGCCCCAAAGCACCCTGGGGTACATGTATCTCCATCTTCAGAGATGCTCAGAGAGCTGAATGTTCTGCTGCAGACACCACATTGGGAGCTGGTGCATCTTCAGTGGTGCTCAGGTGTGTAACGCAGCACCCTCCACAGTGAGGGTGGATGGAGCATCCCTGTGCTGGTGCAGAGTTCAGGCTGGTGCCACAATCCTGGCTGTGCCATCCCCTGCGTTGCCACATCCCAAAGTTGTTCCTTGTCTCTGCTCTCGAATCTTCCAGTGGAAGCGGTCCAGTGCCCGGTGCCGCTCCTCCCTCCCTCCTTCGCTCAGGCTCCGTACTCTGCCTTGAAGTCTCAGGCAGGTGTTCAAATAAATAATGCAGCTAAAAATACCTTTTGGCAGCAGCTGGGAGTTCTCATGAGCGGCGCTGGGGCACTGGGAGTACAGCATCCCGGCTCTGCAGGCAGGTGCAGCTATGCACTCCAGAAAGTTAGAGCAAGATTTGGGGGCACAGGGCTGTGCTCCCCCCAGAACAAACTGAGATGCTTATTCAGAACAGCATCACTTTCTGCCTGCTGCCCTTTCCTAGGAACGGCCCTGTGGCTCCCTGTGGTTTTTCCTCCTCCATTCACCCACATGGGAGCCCGCACGCCGGTGGGTGCAGATGGCTTCATCTCTACCAGAGTCCGTCTCCTGGCCTTGCACGGAGACCTTTTGAGATCTCCCCTGGCAGCGAATGGTTGGACGCCAGATTTAATTATCGCATCAGGAACATGGCTGGGGGCAGAGCATCTTTCAGTTGGCCACAAACAAAACTGACCTTGGTTTTCCTCTCGCCCAACCAAATGCAAACTGTGTGCTGTGGTCAGAGCTGTTCCCATTGCAGTGTATGGAAGAGGAGGGCTGCCAGGCTGCTCCCTTCCCATACTCGCATGTTTTGGGGTGTGCCATGTCCCTGACATCAGCAAGGGTCACCCTGCTGTCCTGCGGAGCTTCTGCCCTTTGAGACCTGGAAGGATGGTGAGCTAGAAAACCTCCCAGTCTCAAAGGAAGGTAATGGCGTGTTTTTTGGATGTGTTTGGGCCCATTCCAAAAGCAGAATAAGATGGTTTTGGGGTGAAGCAGCAGAAGGCTGCTGTGCATCCCACTGGTGTGGTGGCTTCCCAATGTCCCCAGGGCCGTGGGGTTCATGCAGCTCTGCAGCCCTGGAAGCGCGGGCAGAGCTGCGTGGCTGCCACAAGCCAGGGCAAGCTGACTGTTCCCATCTCGTCCTGCACAGAACAAACAGAGCTCAAGGTAAAGCGCTGAAATTTCACCATGACCTTTTCTTAAAGCATTATAATCAAGTTGAACGTTTCCAGTTGTCCCACTAATGTTTGCCCCATGGGAGCAGGCGTCCTGCTCTGAGCAGGATGTTTGTGGCGAGGCCACACGTGCCCCGGGAGCTAATTGCACTGGATGCCAAACCAGCGCTGGGGGCGGGGAGGCAGGGGCAGAGGGCTGGGGCTGCTTCGTGCCTGGCGCTGCGACTCAGCCAGGGGAATGAATGTGCTCAACACTGTGCATCTGCTTCAGCCTTTGCTCTGGGCTCTCCGACACATGGATTGTAAAGCACACACTGCCTGGCGCGTTGCTCGGCACCCGTAAGGCCTCACAAGTGCGATTTCAAGGAGCGCGGGCTGCAGGATGAGCATCTCCTGCCTGGTGGGTGACCTGGGGCTGGTGCTGGAGGGCACTCTCTTGAGGGTTTGTGTGCTCTGGGAGCCTTCCCAGCACAGCACAGACCTTTCTGGGGTGGAGGATGGGCTGTGTTTATCATGTTGCATCCTGGGCTCAGCTTCCTCCTTGTATCTCATAGCCCTTGAGTGTTGTGCACATGCATACAGGTGCTGCCCCAGCATCCGTATCCCTCAGCCAGCGCTGCAGGAGATGGCACTGCCGGCCCCAGTGAGAAGGAGGTGGCAGAATGAGAAGGGATAAGGTTTAAATCCAGCCACCACTGCTCCCCACTGACCCCCAGCTGTGGGGATCATCCTCTCAGCATTCACTGTAACCCACAGCTCCCGCCCTTCCCCTGCACAGGGGGTCCCTGCCGCTGCCTGAGAGCCCTGCTGGCACCATGACATTTAGCTTGGCTGCCTCACCCCATCCATATGTATGAAGGGAGGTTGGTGAGGTTGGCCTCAGCCTCGTGACCTCCACAGACAGCGAGCTGCTCTGCAGGGCTTCAACTTGAGATTTCTCATTGAAATGTTCCAGCAAGCCCTGTTCGGTCCTGCTGCCTCCTCCCCTGCACTGGGCAGGGGGTGGCCAAGCAGGGCATTGTGTCCTCGGGGTCCCAAGGGTTTGTGCTGCACAAGGAAGGACAGCACTGGGAGATGCTCAAGAAACCATAGCATGGCACAGCCAAAGGGTGCAGCCAGCGGTCCCCTGTGGTGGTGATGTCACCTCCCTGCCCAACACTGAAGTCCCCGGGTTGGGCCCTGGGCACCCTGTCCCCGTCACATCCCCTTGCAGGCTGTTGTTCCTGCACAAAATGGCTCCACGGGCCCGCAGCCTCCCCCTCCCCAAAACTTGGTGCTCTCGGGTTCTCTGCAGAGCTGTCCTCTGTTCGGTTGTTCCCGGCTGTCAGAGGTTATATATATCCGCTCTGTTCATGCTCATCCTCTGTAACCATTTTCTGCTACAGAATCTTCTGGCTGCTCGTTGAAGCCTTAATCCGTAATGCAGCGATCAATGGGTGTGCGCCTTTACCACTCGGATGCTCATTTTTTAATCCCCACTGCCTCCTTCAATGTCATCCCTTCCCATTTTTCTTTATAGAATTTCAGGTCTACTGTACCTGCTGATTACTTAGCGGAGACCGCTGGACATCTCCCTTAATTAATTCCATCGATTTCTCAAATCCCACAAGGTTTGGGGTCCTTAGATTTCTGAAGCAGCTAAATGGAATGTCTAAATTCCGACATTTTCCCTCTATAAATTGTTTTGCCAGGGAGACGCTGAGAGGCAGCGTTCTGACTTTATTTATTCAGAGCCGATCCCGACCCCAGAGCTGTCCCTGTCCTCACTGCAGGCAGTGGACGTGGCTGTCCCTTGATGCCCCTCTCCATGTGGCACCCTATAGATCCCCCAACCCCCCACTGCTGGAGCCTTGGGGTGGGAGCAGAGCTGCTGGCAGGGCCCCGTGCACCAGAGGGGCTGGGGAAGACTCTGTTGCTATGCGCAGGGAGCTTAATTTTATTATTGCTCTCTGCTATTTAATGTCTGTCTCTCAGGCAGCTGGTGATGTTTTAATGAAGCTGGAATCGTAGAGTCTGTAGCGCTGGGTGAGCGTAAGCTGCCGAGTCAGAATCGAATTAATAATTCATGAAATTAAAGTGTATAATTAATTCGAACCGTGCAGATGAGGAGGGACCCCAGTCTTTGGGCCGCAAGGAGCAGGCGCACACGTGTGTGTCCATCCACACAGCCCTACCCCTGTCCCCCAACCTGGGCTTGGGCTGTTCTGAAACGCAGGGACCCGGTCTTGCTCTGCCTTAGGGGAATTTCCCTGCTTGGGGGCACTGATTTCAGATTAAAACTTAGAATCACAGAATCATTGGAGTTGGAAGGGACCCTTAAAGGCCATCTGGTCCAACCTCCCTGTGGTGAGCGGGGACACCTAGAGCTCCATAACGTGCTCAGAACCCACCCAGCCTGACCTCCACAATCACAGTCCCAGAGTGATGTTGTCCTGGTGAGTAAAACCCAATGGTACTCAGGTTGTGGCTCCTCCATGTAGGAACCACTCTGAGTAACCAGCAGGCAGAGCTGTGACATCCTGGGCTGGTGAAGGAGCAGATTGCTTTCAGTCTGTGTGCAGCAGGACGCAGTGATGAAGATGTGTGTCCATCTTGCAGGAGGCTCCAGGCTGCTCCCCATTGCATGGATTTGCCAGCAGTGAGAGGAGCAGGTACATTTGGGGGTGTCTTTCTCTAAGGCGTCGCTGTGTGGATGGACATCTCCATCCTGGGAACTGATGAGGGGACCCGTTCACCATGTGAGTTGTTGCTGTGATCTGTGCCCAGTGTTTCTGCAGGCATTCAGAGCCATCCAAACCTCCTGGCCTTGTGCAGATGAATCAGGACAGCACAGTTTGCTCCCTCAACTCTTTCTCTTAGCATACCGATACCACAAACCATAGCTGGGCCTCTTGTGCTCTGCTTCATCTCACTGTCTTGTGGTTTCTTCATTGTGAGAAAGGGAAAGGAAGGATTTCCCCCTCCCTGCAAGCATGACTGAACATCAGCAAAGGCCTCTGAGGCTGCACAGTGCTGGGAGAACATTGGGTGGTATGAATAATAGCTTGTCCCTCTTGCTGATGTGCTCCACTTTGGAGCACAGGTCTGTTGTTGTTGTTGTTGTTATTATTATTATTACAATTATTATTGTAGCTGCTACAAGACAGGATGTGGGGAAGCTGAGGCTGCTTCTGCAGCTGTGGCTGTGGGGGGGTGGGCATTTTGTGTGCCCTGTCAATGTCCCCTACTTCATTGCCATGGCCTCATATGGGGTCAGTGCCACTGCCCAGGATGAGCTGGGGCTGTAGGGTGGACCCAGAGCTGTGGGTGCCCCATCCTTGTTAATGCCCAAGGCAGGATTGGGTGGGACCCTGGGCAGCCTGATCTGTAACCAACCCATGGTGGGGCTTGGAACTGGATGGGCCTTGTGGTCCCTTCCAACAGAAGCCATTCTGTAGTTCTCTGATTCTGCCATCCTCATGTCCCCATCTCTTCCATCCCAGCTCCTCCCTGCTCACAGATTCCCAGAGTCCCCCAATAAGGGCAGCGTGTGGGGTGACATGGGGAGGTGGAGCAGGGCAGGATTGGAGGTGCAGGGCAGGAGCCCAGCTGAAAGGGTTACTGCAAACAAAAACACCATGCAAATGAGCTGCCTGCAACAGGTAGCCTTAATCAGATGCTGTCAGATGAATTCAGCATCTCTCCGATTGTCGCCTGCGCTAGCCTCCCGTTCAGAAGCCCTCATCTGCTCCAGATGTGGTTTAATTTACTGCGACTTGGCTAATTACTGTAATTAAGGATTAATTACTGTTAATTACTTTCACATAAACTCAACGCCAGTCAAAGAGCGGAGCCTTATGAAGCCTGCCACAGCAGCGAACATGAGCTCTGCAGCCTGGGTGGGCCCAGCAGGTCGCGGTGCTGCGGGGTTGGTACCCAGCTCCAGCCCACGGGTCACCCCCTGTCCCCAGGTGGGGCGGGGGCAGCTGGCAGCCACTGCTCGTAGCACTGATAATGAGGCAGAGCAGGGCTTTGCTGCTCTAACCTGTTTCCAGCAGGCTGTGGAAAGCTGCACCTCAGAGCATCCCTGTTGTCCCAGCAGGATGCTGAAGGGGCAGCGGTGGCTCCCAAGAGTGAGCTGTGGGCATGCCGTGGGGCACAGCTTGGCAGCAGCACGTGCACTATGAAGGAGAAAAATAGGAATGATTAGATGGGTATTGTTCTATTAGATCTCTGCCTGCTTGCCATTGTGTCTCAGCATTTGGAGATGAAACATATTCATTTAGCTCCCAGGATGAATGGTTTTAATAAGGGGAGCACGATGAGGTGGGGTAGTCCTGATGACTTCAGAGACCCATTAGCTCACCCCCTGAGGCCATTCCAGTGATGACGTGGGCCGCGTGGCTATTAACACCACCATCAGGACAAGTTTTCTGCGTCCCTGCAAATCCTTCAGCTGGGGGGAGCGTGTCCGAGAGCCCAGTGGGAGACGTGTATTGGCCATAATCAGATTGGGGCGGCAGGAGGGGAGGGCAGGGCTCTGGCACTCGCCGATGCCACCCAGCACCCACTGCTCTGCCACCACCTCCTCTGTGTCCCCAAACTGGGCTCGTGTCTCCAAGACCTCGTTACCCGGCGCTCATTAGTTGTGTCGGGGAGATCCGGTGCCTCTCTGCCTTCCCACCCTGCCTGGGCTGCTTCATTACGCTCTGCCTCCAGGCTGGCGGTGACCTGCTTAAGCCTCCGATCACCCTAATTACCGTTATTAGGAGCATCTCTGGGTGCAGGGATGGGGACACCACGCTGCTGCTCTGCACGCCGGTTTGGGGCCGGGGTGTGCGGGGGGAGCGGGGTGGGCCCGGCTCAGGCTGTCAGCTCGGCTCAGCCCGGCTGTCAGGCGCTTGGATGTGCAGGGGCTCATCGCTCTAATTGACACCTTCCCCTCGCACCCCATGCACGGTCATCCCAGCCTTCCTCCTGCCTTCATCCCTCTGCTTGGCTGTGTGTGGGAGCAGTGTCCAGCCCCTACAGCCCGTAACTGGGAAGGGAGCCTGGGTGTTCATGGCTTATATCAGAGCAGTGCCGGAGAGGGAGAGGCATGGAGTTGCTTCGGATGGAGGCTGCTTCCAGGAGTGTGGCAGCATCCCTCGGATGACAGCTTTGCGTGCTGATGTTCTGAACACAGGAGCATCCCGTGTGGGTTCCCTTGCTCCTGTCCGAGGCACTGCGGAAATGCCTCGTGTCAATGCTCTGAGGTCATTTCTGCCCATGGAAGGAGCAGAGCCCTAAAACCCGCAGGATTTCTGGTCACGCCTTGCTGTTCTGGAGGCATCTCGGTGCACGAGGGCTGCAGAGCGTGCAGGGGCTGTGTTGCGAGGCCTTCAGAGCACACAGAGAATGCTGGAGGTGGAGCTGGTGAGGTGGTTTTGTCTTACCCCGTGATTCCTGCTCGTAGAAGCCAGGATGGGGTTGCTCCATTCTTCCTTTCACTGTGACCCCGCTCCTGCAAGCATCGCACCCCAAATGCCACTGAGATTTCTCCTTTGTGCACCGAGGAAGGCATCCCCAGGGGTCACCTGTGTATTGTGAGCCGAGTTCCTCGCAGGCAGTGCAGAGAGATCTCTCATTGACTCTGCTGTCTTTGTCATGTATTTATTTTAAAGTTGGCCCCTTTGATGTCTGACTTTGCGGCTTGCTTTATGCCAGAAGGCTCGGAGCAGCCTGTGTAATTAGCCCAGAAAACGCCGCTTTCATGTGGGCTGGGGGACCCAAGTGGAGAATGGGTTTTGAGGGCTTTGTTCTGCTGCGGAGAACTGTTGTTTGGTGTTCGGTGGGTTTCAGCAGAGCTCTCCTGGCGCTTCCCTTTTTTCTCCTTCGCTGGGGTGGAGCTCAGCACTTTGGCAGTGAAAGCACGCATGGTGAGCTGCTGCCTTGTAGGGTTGTTTTGCTCCTATACTGTGTTTTCAGATAACAAAGTGCTGCCCATTCCCACCTGGCAGCGGGCACAACCTGTCTTCCTTCCATGGTGGCAGTGGGACCAGCAGTGAGCGCCCAGGGGGGCCTGCAGGGATGTCCCCATGCCATCCTCAAACCAGAGCCAAGGCACAGAGCTGCCACGTGGGCACAGGTATCTCCTTCTGCCTCCCTTCAAATCTCAACATATCTTTTGCTAAGAAACCTCATGCCATCTTCCTGCATATGCCAACTCCCCCAGCTCGGCTTCACTCTGCTCTTGTTGGGGAATGAATTGGATACGGTGCAGCCGAGTGTGGGGCATGAGCCCCTTGCATATGGGTTATCCACGGCAATCCTGTGTTTAGAGCACGTTAATGAGCGCACGGGAGAGCGGGGAAGATGGATCGTTTATGGTTATGATCTGGCTACTGTCAAAATAACGTGTTATTTTGACGGTTGCTTTGTCTTTGCTCTTGGAGCAATACGGAGGTAGTTTCTTAGCAACAAAACTGTGTTCTCAAACAACACCAGTGAAAAACAACCCCCCAGAAGAGCAGCGCGGGGGGGAGAGGCAGGGAGGAGAGTGTTCTCCAGCACGTTCCCTGCCCTTGGTGCACCCACAAATCCTATGGAGAGCACTTTCTGTGCACCCGAGGGTGGCAGTCCTGCCTTGGGGACATGCTGGGACACCGCAGCCTGGCCGGCCCAGCTGGGTGGCAGAAGGAGGACAGGAGGGAGCTGCCTGCAAATGATTTGGCAAAGGTTTTTGTGCTCAGTTTGGAGCATCTTCTTTGAAGCCAGCGCCGGGTCTTGTGTCTGCGCTGACGTTGGAGTCCATGAGTGCAAACGGCTCCTGCAGCCAAGTATCTGCCAGGCTGTGTCGGGAGAACTTTTATCATTTCTGTCACAGACATCACAACTCGCTTGTCTTACCATACATCTTCCTAAATGTGACAGAATATTCAGCTGTTATTAATTGAATACTCTCTAATTTAACTGCTTAGCAGGAGGAAGAGCGACTGGTTTGTTTCAGCACAGAGAGCTGACGATGGGAGGATTTGGGGTACCAAGGGGTGGTTTGTGGATGAAATGGGGCTTTCGGGCCGGGCACCCCCGTTGGCATGGGAGGTGGCCAAGGAACATCCCCCTTGCATTGGCCTCATCTTGCTCCAATGTGTGCTGTGCTCCTGGTTCTGTGCCCAGGTACGGTCCCATGTAGCACAGCCCACTCTGGTTGTGACCTGGGAGATTTGGCAGCTGTAGGGATTGGGGGGGAGGGCTGCAGAGCCCCTCTGCCACCCCGCACTGGAGGACCAACCAACCCTGTCCCCTGTCCTGTGCCCACCATCCACTTGTACACATGTGCCCGTGTCTCTGTGCCACTCACCGTGAAAGTTCAAAGCCAGAGTCAAGTTTATTGTTTCTATCTCGTTTACTTTAAGTATAGTTTTACACTTTATTATATGCTGTGACATCTTAAATGGAGCCTGTCACTCCATCTTGACTACTGCTAGGGGCTACAGCCACTTACTGTGTCAGGCTTTTCGGCAGCCCTGATTAACGATATCAAAACGAATGGATCCCAGCACAGGCACAAGCACGAAAATCAAGGGGTGATTTGCATATTCAAATTGTGCACTGCATTGAAAGGATGCAGCTAATGCAGGTATTGCACCCATACACCCTACGGATGCAATTGCACGCTGCCGTACATCACATGTACACGAGCTGTTCAAGCTGTTGAGGTTCGTGCACACATAGGTGTGTTTATTTAGCATCTTCAGCCAAAGGGAAAAAGCATTTTTCTCTGAGTTTTCTTTCATTTCCCAGGACAATACATCAATTAGGATAGCTAAATGGAATAATATTCTTTTCTCTTGATAGCCCATTGGAATATATTGCAGGATTACCCAGGCAAGAGGTTCGTTAGTTGTGTTTTTTCTCCTAAAGTAGCATTTTGTTCGGTTAATTCATGCGCTGGAAAAACAAACTTTCTGTTCTTCCAGTCCAATCTCCACTTACAAGTCAGGTTTTTGTAACCCTGTCATTAAAATGCGAGGTAGCCTACAGTAATTTGAATATTTCATTCTGCCGGCTGCTAATGCACTCTGCATTACAGATGGTACTTGCTCCATCCTTCTGGACTGGGTTCAATTATAAATGAAAGTAGGGAGCTGAGATTTGTCTTTTTGTCTCTGCTTAGTTGGAATAACACAATAAAGCTTGATGGGTAGGAATTCCTCAAGCTGCCTCCTCTTTGCCTGCTACGTTTCCTGTGCAGCTTTCAAGCCTAGCCTAGAGTATTAGGGCTGGCAGTGGCAGAGTTCTTCACCGTTCCTTTGTGCCTCAGAGGCATTGCATCCTCTTTTTGGAAGCTCAGTTCCGTCCCTTTCCATGCCCATGTCCCCGTCTGCCTCCTGATCATAGGGCAGGGGTAGGGGACACGCTTGAGATGCTCTGAGGACAAGGAGGGAGGATGCTGCATGGATGCTGGGGTGCTGCAGGCCTCCCCATCGCTCTGCCTGGGGATGCAGCTTCTCTCATGATGTGTCCTGTCTTAAATCCAGACCAGGGTGACAGCCATGTCCTTTGCTGTGGGGCACAAGGCAGCCCTGTTCCAGCCTGGGGCTGCTGCTGCAGGCTCTTCCCAAATCCCCTTGCAGTGATGGGGCCCCTGGAGAACCAAAGAAAACATTTACCTCTGCTTCATGATTAACAAAAGGGGGGTAGCAGGGCTATAGCCCAGCTGCACGGCGGCTCTCTATTACATACAGATGCCTTTTGCGAGCTCCTTCCTCATCTCCAAACGGTAAAAGCGATATTGCCAGGGGAGTCGGAGGAGGTGAGGGCAGGGCTTTCAATTTGGTTTTACATTTACAAGGACCAGATGGCCCGCTGGAGATGATCTTTGATCTGGGACGCAGCCGGAGTTTGTTGAAGATTTTTGCTCCCTTTTTTAATCTCCTGCCCGTTTATGGCGTGGGCCTCTCGCAGGAGGCTGGAGGAGCCGGGGGGCTGTGCGTCAGTCTGTCTGGCCAGCCCCCCACCTCAGGCTTGGTGTCAGCCCCAGAGCCTGCAGGGAGGTGGGAGAGGATGGCTTTGTGGTTAAAAACCCAACATCGAGCTGTCCAGGGTCATGGATCATCTCCTTGCTGCTTCATCTCCTGCATATTTCTGGTTGTGTCCCTAAAACTCTGCCTGATTTTGGGAGAACCAGCCCAGATCCTGTTAAACCATGGCCCCACAGCATGGAAATGTGTGTCAGTGAGATCTTGCTTGGCAATATAACTAAACAGACACAGACGCCTTGAAACAGAAATGCCATTAATTGATCCTTTTTAACGATTTTGCTCCATTTTCTCTGGTGTCTCCCAGGCACGTGGAGATGGATGGTCTCCTCTCCTCTCTCCTCCCCACCCTTCAGCAGCAAAGACCCATTTTGGGTATCTTTCTTCCCCCACATGTTTCGCATGGAGCCGAAGCAAACGCGGCCGATCCTATTTCACAAGCGCTTGGACTCTTGCAGCATTCTCCCTCCTGTCCAAACAGATCATTTACAGAAGGGGCCTCCATTTAAAAAAGGAACTGAATGTTTGGAGCTGCTTTCTGGCCTTAAAATGCTGCTGACCGGCTGTTGCTTTGCCTGGCCCATTGTGGCCAGGCCCAGCAGGTTGCTGTGGTGGCACAAGGGGCTGAGCATCGCTCTGAGTACGTCCTCATTTGTTTGCCCAAATCCCCAGCGAAACTGGACTGTTTGAGCATCAGTTTGCAGCTGTGATACGTTTGGGGCTCAAGTGGGAGCTGCATGTTGTCTGTCCCTGCCTGCTCTCTTCCTAGATCTCTGTCTGGATGTGGAGGTGATGGCTGTTTCTGCTGAGGCCTCTGGAAGGTGCAGCCCTGAGCCATGGCTCTGAGAACTGCTTGGTGCTGAGACCCCCAGCTTTGGAGATTCTCTCCTGTGCCTGGCCCTTGGCCACTCCTTTCACCTATGACTCCTTGGCCTGGCTGCTTTGTATGGAGAGCAGCAGGCATGGCGGGGCAGGTGACCTTAGCAGGAGGAGAGCGGCTGGAAAACCCGCTTCCTTCTGGGGAAGGCCTCCCTTTGTTCCTCCCAGGCCTCTGGGCCTGGCCTGGGGCGGTGGGATCGGGACCCCTGTCCTCAGAGGGGCTGCGGAGGCCCCGGCTTCTCATTAGTAGATTCAGCTCATTCAAAGGACTGGTTTCTTTTCAGCATGGAGAATTCATATGCAAAGCGCCACACGGAGCAGGAGGCAGATCCCAGCCCAACTGGCATTCAGGGCTCTTTTTTTTTTTATGACTGGACTTGTCCTCCAAGCAGTCCCATCTTTTGTTTGCTGATTTGTTCCTGCAGGGCTTAGAGAATCTCACATCCACTCCCAGCTCGGAGCTGAGGAGTGTTTCCATGTGTGCCATGCCTGAGCCATTGGGTGGGTGCAGTGGCTTGCGCTGCCCTTTGAAGAGTCCCTTCTTGGGACTGTGCTCTGTCACAGGCTCCAGCAGATTAGGGTGAGGTCCCACCACTGTAGGCAGATCCAGGATGCTTTATTGTACCCCAGTGTAGCATTAACTGAGCTCATAGAGTCAAGTTTATGTGCCCAGCTCACTCACTGGACATACACTAACCCACTCAGCGTGGGGAAGGGCTGGAAAGAAGCACGCAACGTGTGCTCATTCTGCTGCCCAAGGAGTCACACTGCTCAGGGAATCTGGTTTTCAGCAGTTACCAATTCAGTGTGTTTGGGGTGTTTTGGGTTGTTTTTGTTTTGTTTTGTTTTTTGTGGAAAGGGCTATTTTAGGTCACTGTTCAGTTTTGGAGGATATTTCTTTCCACTGTGTTAGTGATCATTTTCCAGACCTTTTGAGCGTTGTGCTGCCAGATTATCTCTCTCTATGGCAACTGGTTTGGCACTGGGGAGGAGCTGGGAGAAAACTTGAGCAGATTCCCCCCCATCCTGCACGATCCGCTTCTCCCTTCTGCAGCTTCCATGGCACACATGAGCTGCACCCCCCTGAAGTGATGGAAAGCTGCTGTTGGGATATGAGAGATGTTTTGGCATGTGATAAGTCCCCCTCCTCCCATTCTCCACACTCCAAAATTACAGTGTGAGGTTAGTTCAGGGTTTTTTTTTTGGTGTGTGTGTGTGTGTGAATTTGGGTTGAATTCAGGAAATAATTTGGCCTCTTCCGTCCCAGAAAGATACAGAGTTATTATTTTCTGAACCGCTTTTTGATTCTTTTGAAGCTGACCCAAATTTTGATTAAAAAGAAAAGGAGGGAGGGGGAAAATTATGACATGAAATGGAAAGAGATTTCTTTCTTGGTTCAGGAAATGCTTTCTGATTGATCTGAATTTGGGTTGCAACGCAAGCTGCTCAAATGTGATGTGCTGGAGCATCTGATGCTTCTTCTGTGGTCATGGCCCTGATGGGTCTACTGAGGCTTCTTGGCCATGGCTGGAGTTGGCCTCAGGGCAGGGTGGGCCTTTAATCTGAGCAGACACAGCACTCATGGATTCAGTCAGTTTCGCAGTGTTCCTCCTTTCTCCGTGAAATAAATAAGAAGATGCACAAAAAAGCTGTTTTGCCAGCTGAAATTTTCCATGCCTCATCTCATGGCAGCCTGTTTTGGAAAATCTGAGCAAAATCTGTTCATCCATTTGTAAGTTTTGGAAAGGTTGGAGAGAGGAGGGGAACTTTGATGTCAATTGTAAGAAAAAAAAAACCCTAACTTTTCTTAATTCCCACTTCCTGGAAGGGTGTGTGCCTGCGTACTTGGAAATAGCAGCTTCCATTCATGGTGGAAATTAGCACTGATGTTTTGATGCTGATTTTCTCCGTTGCTTTGCACGGTGGACGTACCCAACTGAGGTCTCAGAGGCTCTGCGTTGACTTAGCATGGAAACACTCCACCTTGTTGGCCGTGATTGGTGATTTTACAGGGCTGTGACTTCGAGATATGCAGTTTAATGCCTCTCCCTGCATTGGTCGAGCTGTCTCTCCATGCTGGCCAAGGTATGGCCGTAGTTTCTGTCAGTATATTGAACGTGTGCTTGATGCAGTGCGGGTACATTGGCTTGATTTACGCAGGATTTCAAGCTTCAGGGCTGCCAAGTTAGGGAATTCTGTATTTTCTTTTGTGTTTGCTTTGTTGTTGCAGAAGAAAGCAAGCTGCGCATATACTTGAATAGAAAAAAAAAACAGCAGGAATTTAGGTAGGTGTGCAGTGATTAGAGGCTGCATTGAAAAGCCAAGTTTGGGAAGAGCAACTGAAGGCCATGCCAGCGTGGATCAGCTCCAGCTGCCCTGGGTATGGACACACACACACAGGTGTGAGCCCCAGCCAGCCACAAGCCACCCGCATGTGTTAAGTCCTTGCAGTTTTAACTGTCCTCAAATCTGAGGCAGATGGGAGTGTTTTTTGTACCAGGTTCAGTGCTGTTGATCTCAAATGTTCACAAATGTAGAACTAAGCTCCAGGGAATATTGAGAGTAGCTTGAAATAATGTGATTCGTTAGTGGTTTTGTTAGCACAGTGTTGGCATCACAGCAGTCCCTCTGGTTGCTGGCTGTTGTTTCAGATCTAAAAGCTTTTAGTTGAACAGCGAGCTGGTGTAAATCCTGAAGCTGGAGCTCTCTGAACCCAAGCAGATACTGTGAATGGTGCTTAAATTGAAAAGGGTGGGAGGAGAGTTGTTTGATGGGCACATAGGAGTTCCTGTGTTCCCAGAGGAGCTGCAGTGCCATCACCGTGCTTATGGCACGTCCCAGTCCAGGAAAGAGTTTGGGCAGGACCTTGTAGTAGCCCCGCGGGGCTCTACAAGTGGCATAGCTGCTCCCGTTTCCCCATGGAAAAGTCATGCAGGAAGCTCACAGCCATGGCAGAAGGATCCTTGCTTCTCCTGCGAATGCTGCTGGCTGCGTTGTTCCCCCCTCAGTACATCTTAGGCACAGTGGAGGCAGGAAAGAAAACCCTTCTGAAAATCACAACCTAATTACTCCCATCTGCTCCGGCACGGCTTCCCATTTCTGCCTGCCAGGATGCTTGTCTCCGATGCTAAGTAGCACATTATTTTCGATAAGTTGCAATCATTTACTTGAAATTTCCTTCTCCTTTAAGCATCCCCCTGGAAAGGCGCTGCAGCAAGTTGGGAACAGGCAGGAACAGCCAGGAGAGAAGCCATTTAAAAGCATCCCAGATTGGTCGGGAGCCCTCTGTTACCCCTTCAAAGCCCTCAGTTTGCTTCTTTCCTTAGTTGGCTTGTGTTGGTGCCCGACTCTTATATCACCACCTGGCTTGGCCTCTGTTCTGCCCCACATCTTCTTCCTGTCCCCAGGGCATCGCCATCCTTTCCCTGGGCTTGACCTGATGCATGAGACCCACTGCTATGTGCTGGGTACACTTGGTTGGGGGTCACCAGCAGGAGAAGGAGAACATGGCTCTGTTAATGTGGGAGGCAGAGGTGGGGGTGGTGGTGAGAGGAGGATGTGGTTTCAGTGATCCCCAGCTGCTGGTGATGGTCACCCTGGTCACCAGTGGCCATGGAAGGGCCGTGCTCAGTGCACAGCGAGCGAGCTGAGGGATGGTTTGCAGCAGTGCAAATGGGGACAAGCAGTGTGGTTTTGCTTTGATTTTAGAGTATGGATACATTCTATTTACGTGTATTTGTGTATGTGTATGTATGTACGTACATACAGAGATGCGTTGTGTGCCAGCAGGAACACTCAGCAAGGGCTGAGCACCCTCTAGTGGCATTTGCTGCCGCTCAGGGCTGCCAAGCCTGCAGAAAAGCAGCCAAGGACAGAAGCTCTGCCACGAATTTGCCTCCCCCAGCCCCAGCTCTCGGTTGTTATCTTTCCTTTGGCTTCTCCTTCCCCTCTGTTTAATCAGGAGCAGCAAATGTTGAGCACTGGGGTAGCAGGCTGAGGGTTGTGGCCGCTTGGGAGCTGCATCAGTTCTATACAGACACGCTGCCCTTCCCATTTATTTACCCAGCAGCATTATTCCACCTGACCCCCCAGCCCTAGCTGGGTTTTGGGAACACATATCCAGGCATACCCACATACACAGGGATCCCAGTGCTCCCGCTGCTGCAGCACAGCGATGGCACGGCGATGGCCCGTGCTTCCCATCACAAAGCAGATCGCCAAACATAAACTAATTAATCACTTGTGCCTACCTGTCAGGTCAGTGATTCCCGAGATTTTTAATCTAAAAATATTTCCCTTTTGAAATCTGGATGCAGCTGTTTCGACAGCTCTCGTTTTGATTTGTTTTCGGGTTTGTTTTATTTAATGAGTGTTTTACCCGAGCTGCGTTCCATCTGTATTTGGGCTTTTGATGTGCTTCAGTTTAATGTTCTCTTTTAATTGTGAGATAGGAATTTATTCCCTTCATTCCATAGCAAGTTCATATGGCGAGTGTTGTCACTTCTTCCCCGTGTGGAGGAGCAGTGATGTCAGCACATGCAGGACCCATCTGCTGGGGACTCCTCTTGCTTAGAAATTGACCCCTGCTCCCCAGTTTGGTGCCATGCCCCCATCCTTCTTCTTATAAATGATTGTCTCTAGGGTGGAGTCGTTTAATATTGGTCTTTTCCAACCTTGATGATTTCGTGATCCTGTGATCTTTAGCATATTTCAGAGCCAGGAGGAACGCGCTTCTTGCTTGGCTCTGTTTCTCATCTACTCTCATTTTACATCTTACTGGCATCTGCCTTCAGATATGTTTTTAAACGCGGTGAAAATCACTTGCTCTTGCTGCTCCTGCTGCGGCCTGGGGTTCAGAAGGGATGGGATGAGCATCCCAGGTACCTCAGGCACCGCTTCCCTAAAGCCCATACGGCATCATACAGCTCCAGCAATGCAACAGCTTCCACGTGAGGGATGCTCACGCTCTTCCACCGTGTTTTGAGTCCTTGTGACAGATGAGACAGGAAAATACAATTTGCTTCTCTTCTGAGATGTCTTTTTTTTTGTTGTTGTTGCCTTGTCAAGGATGTATTTTATTCCGTGCAGATGCGCACACCTGTTTGTGTGCACGTGGAAAGCGAGGGCCACGGCTGTGTGTGCAAACAGCCGGCAGGTGGGACCTTCCATGTGATGAAACGCCTTGTGTTTTGCATGGGTCTGCAGTTGTGCTCATGTATCCCCCCTCAGCCCAGTCTGCAGGCAGAGCAGCACCCATTAATTGGAGGAGGGAGACACTCCAAGAACGACTCTTAGTGGGAGCAGTCATTAAAGCAGCGAGTACGGAGAGGGGAGAAGAATTCTCTCCTTGGCAAGTCATTCTGTGCGGATTGATTTATTGGTGCCCCTTTTCTTACGGTTTTAGAATTCACTCAAACGACCAGATGCTGAAAAAGGCCTTTTGAAAATGATGCATTTTATTTCATACATCTTATTAGTATTATTTCCTTGAGTGGCTAAAAGCTCCTTGTGCTTTAGCTTCACCCGTATATAGAGACATGGAAACTGAAGCATGGCCTGCCCTGTGCTCTGTGCTGCTGCCTCCTCCTCCTGGGGCTGAGGATGTCTAGGCAAGCTGAGGTTTGGGCTGGAGCCTTTCCATCCCGTGCTTGAATTGGGAAGTGGTCTCTATTACTGATTTCAGTAAGTTTGGGTACATTCAGCGTGGTTTTGGTTGGTGTTGTTGGAACTGAACCGAGAAAGGATGTGGTTTAGTGGGCACGGTGGTCATGGGTGCACGGTTGGACTAGATATCTTAGAGGTCTATTACAGCCTTAGTGATTCTATGATTCTTTGGTTCTGTGAGAGCATCACGTCGGTGCAGATGCGATGGGAAATGCTGCAGGCTGCAAGCGAGCAGCTTCGCTGTGTGTTTGCAGCAAAATGCAGCTTTCTGGGTTACTTCTGATGGGAGGCTCCTGCTGCTTCTGCCCTATTTCTAGAGGGAAAGGAGCAGGAATGGGAGAGAGAAATTGCAGAAGCCGGGGGTATCTCGCAGCTTAGGCCTGTGCCACATGGGTCACCATGCACTGACCCTCCATACCTGCACACTGGACATCTCTTCCTTCCCTTTGTGTCCCTGCAGTGCTGAGCATCCGGGGAGCGCAGGAAGAGGAGCCCACGGACCCGCAGCTGATGCGGTTAGACAACATGCTGCTGGCCGAGGGTGTCGCGGGCCCTGAGAAAGGAGGGGGCTCTGCTGCTGCCGCCGCTGCCGCTGCTGCATCGGGAGGAGCTGGATCCGACAACTCAGTGGAGCACTCCGACTACAGAGCCAAGCTGTCCCAGATCCGGCAGATCTACCACACGGAGCTGGAGAAGTACGAGCAGGTAACAGGCTCATTCATGGCGTGGGATGCGAGCAGCACGGTGCTGCTGCCCACGCCAGGCAAACAGCCTTGGACCACTACTGACATCTATTGTTAGCAGAGCGCGGGCAGCGCAAGCTGTTGCTTTGTACAACAGTGGAAACGTGTCTTCTTAGTACTGGGACAGCTCTTGTTTTGCGCTGGGGTGTGCAATGAGAATAGGCTCAGCATGTGTTCCCCCTTCAGTTTTCCTGCTTCTCCCTTTGCATTTGGCTAAAAATTAGCACTGTTGAAGGGGACTCCTCTTTGAGGCACTGGCCTCATTGCAGGCAGTTTTCCAAGGACCCTTAAGCTTGAATCAGAATCTCTCTTGTGTATTACTTCTGCTTGGAAAGTTCATTTTCCAGAAGGGGAAAAAAAAAAAAAGAAAAAAAAAAGGAAGAAAAAAAGAAAATGTGCCTTTTTTCTTGTGGCAAATGATTCTTTAAAAACAAAAAAAAAAGAAGACAAACTATTTGGGTCATGAATGCAGCTATTAGTAACACTGACAATTGCATGAGAAGCTTTGCAAGCCAAAGCTCCGAATCGCTTTCTTTCAAACGCTTCCAGATGTTTTGCAAAGCTTTTTTCCAGGCTGCACCACTCGCTCTTGTGATGAGTGTGGTTTGTACCCCAAGCATCCCTCCTTTTGGGTGGAGAAGCAGAGCATGGCCTCAGCGTTACAGGCACTGTCCCATGGGGTGAGGAGGGCTGGCAGTGAGGGGGTGCATGGCGTGGGCTGACCTTTGTGGCTGTCCTCAGCCGCTGCTGCTGCTGCCCCAGGGCAGCGTGGCCGACTCACGTGGCTGGGGCACAAGGCACGTCGCAGCTCATCCTTCAGGCTGCAGAGGGAGAGGGACCCCACGTCCTTTGGCATCCCAGCCCAGTGAGAGCAGTGGGAAGGGCAGAGCCCTCCCAGCGCCTTCCCTCTGGCTTGTTCCTTCTCACAACCCATTCCAGTGTCATTTTTACCACCAAGATGCTTTGGGATCAAATGTGCTGGGCTACATTTTTACAGCTGCAGGAGGCAGAGCAAGAACCACCACCTGCAGCCCTGCAAAACCAGGGGTTGGGATGGCTCTCCTGACCTCTATAGCCCCTCTTTCTAGCTCTGTCTGGCTTCACACCGTGTCTGGCTGTCGCTGTGACAGCACAGCACTCTCCTGCAATTTTCCTTTAATGCTCTTATTTCACGCTAAGAGGAGACAAGCTGAAATTGCTCAGCTGTCTGGGAGCAAAGAGTCATTGGGCTCAGAGCTCTCATACCCAACCCCACAGCCCAGGCAGGTCAGGGCTGTTGGCTGTAGGTTTCATCACCTGCCCATGGGCTGATCCTGGGGAAGATGTGCTGGTTGAAAGGTTTGCGGTCCTCTGATTCATCTGTAGCTCCTCCAGCCCTATCCAGAAGTATAAGGGCTGGGACATCCTGACAGGTCCTAGAGCTTCAGTTGCTCCAGCTCCCATCTATGGGATGTGAGAACATACAGCTGACTCCAGCCTTTTGCTCTGTGTACATTGGGATTTTCTCCTCCAGTGAGAGGAATCCATGTCCCCTTGAGAGGCAGCACTCCTTTGTGAATCTACCCTAACAAACCTTAACAACTGAGGCTACTGCCTGCATCTCCTTCTTTAGCTGTCTGCTCCTGTGCTCTCCTTGACGCCATCGAATGACCTTCCGATCCTGGGGTTTCTTTTGCTTTTCTTGCCATCCCAGGCATGCAACGAATTCACCACCCACGTGATGAACCTGCTGCGTGAGCAGAGCCGGACCCGGCCCATCTCACCAAAGGAGATAGAGCGGATGGTGAGCATCATCCACCGCAAGTTCAGCTCTATCCAGATGCAGTTGAAGCAAAGCACGTGTGAAGCCGTCATGATCTTGCGCTCCCGATTTCTGGACGCACGGTGAGTTCACATTCCCAGACCTTTCTCCGCACCCACTGAGCAGCCTTGTTTGGTCCTCAGGGATAGGGAGGCTGGGCAGCTCTAACGTGGAAAGAAATAGCTGACAGTATCCAGCTATGAAAGGAACAGACTTCCCCAAGGTCTTATCTGTGGGTGCTTTCTCAGCACAGAGCAGTGCAGAGCAGCACTGACATCTTCTGCTAGCACAACCAGGTGTTGGGGGTCACCTTCCCAGGTGCAGGATCTGGGTGCTGGCGTTAAGAGACATGACTTACTTGCTTTGGAAGGTGCTGAGAGAGGAGGCCCTAGCAAAGTGCAGATGGGGATTCCTGGCCATGAGTCCGCTGCACTCTGTGCTCCCAGGAGCTGGGGAAGATGGGAGGCAAGTAGGGAAGGTCAGAGCATTGAAATTTCCTCTTAGAAAGTGCAGTGATGCACTGGCAGAGGCTGCCCAGGGAAGTGGTGGAATCACTGTAGTACTGTAGTACTGTCCCTGTAGTCATGAACCATGCAGGTATGGCTCTGATGGTTAGTGGGCATGGTGGGGATGGGTAGATGGTTGAACAAATAATTCTGTGAAAGTTATGTTCCTGTTTCTGGAACTCTGGTACTGATTCCTTTTTCTTCTGCTTTTCCTTTCTTCTCTATAAGGCGGAAGAGAAGAAACTTCAACAAGCAGGCTACAGAAATCCTGAATGAGTATTTCTATTCCCATCTCAGCAACCCTTACCCCAGTGAGGAAGCCAAAGAAGAGCTAGCCAAGAAATGCGGCATCACAGTCTCACAGGTGAGAGAGCCCAGAAATACAGCAGAGACAGCTGCTGCTCAAGGGAAACCAAACGCCTTGAAGGGCATTTAGACCTCAGTCTAGTTACTTATGTCCCGCTGTTGAGCATTTAATTACTAAATGGGATCAGAGTAGACTGGTGAGTTGGAGGGTAGACAGCAGACTTACCGTGGGTGAATTTGGGAGAGGGCTTAGATGGGATGAAGATGTAATGTGTGTGACTGTGTGTGCAATCAAGGTGTCAGCAGCACAGAAGTAATTCAGCACAATGCATGGAGGCAGTTTTCTCCTCAGGGAATCAGTACTGGTTTGTAACAAGAGCTCGTTTGAGCTGAAAGACTGTTCTTCAGGGCAAGTGATTTTTGAAGGCAGTAGGAGGAGTTGAGCAGAGTTTGCCTGTTGAGGCAGAAGGAACAAGGTCCTGGTGGGAAGGGGTTGGGTCAAACAGGCCAATGGTTAGAGTTAGTGCTTGAGGAGAGTGGGCTTTCTCAGGGTCATTTTTCTCTTATTTGCTTATCCCTCAGAGAAAGGTTGGTCAGTAAAGACAGATTGAGTTATTTCTGTGTATTTGAAGCAGCCGTGTACTTCCTGGAGTCTTTAGTTATGAACTGCTACAGGGATTTTTGAGGAGCATCGTTGGTCCTTGAAGTGTTTGGCTGTACATTACTCAGGCCTGCCCTTTGTTTTCTCACTTTTTGGAGCAAGCCTCGTGACTGAGGGCCGGAATGTTGCCTCTGGTAGTCTTATCCTCGTGTGAGCTTAGCGCTCCCTCCAGGCTCCTGTTGCACTCCTCGTCTTGGGCCTCCTTCCAGCCCCAAGGCACATGCCTGCTCATCACTTGAGTAAACTGAAGACAGCGGCAGCATCTGGTGTCCTTGTGAGAGCATGTCTGCCTTCAGCAGGAGCAGCAGCATCCGAGGGTAGGAGTCGTCACTGTGCTGAATGCCTGCTGTGCCACTCTGACCGCATCCCCTGTGCCAGAAGATCCAAGCATTGATTCTGTCCAGAGTTACCTGCAGGAGACAGGACATATTGGCTCAAGTAAAACTGCAGCTGTCCTGATGCTTCCCCTCTCACTTTTAATTCATCTGTTCACACTTACAACTTCTCCCTGGTGGAGAGAAAATGCCCGGGAGAAATACTGTGCTTATGAGCTAAGTGGGAAGCTGGAGACGGAGCACACTGCCATTAATGAGAAAGCTGGACTGAGAGGTGGAATGGAGCTCTTAACAACCTGTGCCTGCTCCCAGTGCCATTGAGTATTCAGTCCCAGATCTGGCTTGGGTGCTGATCTGAGTTATTGCTTTTTGCCTCCCTAGAGTCTCTGCATGTTACAATTTCCTTTTCCTCCTATGCAGCAGCAGTAGGTGCAATTCAGTACCAGATAAATTGGTGGATGAAGCTGCTTCTCTATAGAAGCTGCTGAGCTGTCTGTGAGCTCTCCAGCTCAAGTCAAAACAATTTCCATAAGATGAGGAAAAAATGGTGAGCTTCCCAGAATGAACATCCAGTCGTATCCTCTCTGACTTGGCACCAGGGCGATGTTTGAGGGAAGGGGCACTTATGAGCTGCTCAGCAGCAGGCAGAGAACATCCTTTGAGTCTCATCGAAAAGGCTGATCTGTTCTGAGCCCCAGCTCTGGTCAACCCCAGGAAGAACTTCTGTTGGAGAATTACAGCATCTTATGGCCTTTGCCCGTCTCCATCATCCTGTTGAGCTTCCTAAAACAAGGTCAGGAGTGACGGCAAGTCTCTGCTTAGATACCTGCACACAGGAAGACATCCCCCCAGTTCTCTGTGTTGCTGAAAAAGAAGCTGGGAGCTGCATCCCAGGCCCTAGGCTGAATCTTCCCTACATCTCTGAAGTTGTTGGCTGCAGCAGTGAAAAGATCATGTCAGCAAGGCACTGACTGGGATTTGGGGAGTGCTGGGTGTATGAAGGTTCTGGAGTTTCCCTAACCTTTTCCCTGGAGGTTCAGCCCTGGCAGGCTACTGCAGCCCCATTTCTCGTACTCAGAGCTTCCTATTGCTGTGCTGTACATGCAAACTTTGGGATGTTTGTCCAGACACCAGGCAGGATGGCCAAGTGACTGTTCTTTGAGGCCTGCATAGCACTGAGCCCAGATTGTCACCTCGCTGGGCTTTAAGGATCACCTGCTCACACCTCTCCTTGGGGCTTTTTGCTGTCATGTTACATTCCTGCAGGCAGCTCTCTCCAGGACTGGCAGTAGCACAGCTGCACTGCTTCTCTCTGCCTTTACATCCAGCCCATCATTTTCAGACACCTCCAAAGGACATGCTTGTGCCCTGGGACTGAAGTTAGGCCTTAGAGCAATCCCCTACACATAGGGGACAGGCACACAGCCCTGCCCTGAAGGCACCAGATGGACCCACACATCCCCCTGTTCTCAGGTATCCCCGCTGTAATTCAAGGGATTGCTGTAGGTAGAAGGTGCTCCCTCCCATGGCTGAATGGATGGGGAAAAAAAAGTTACAGTGCACTGTTTAACTTAAACTAATCCCTTTTCGTCACCCAGGCGCTCTTTCTAGAGCAGAAACGTTAACGCCTTTGTCTTTTCTTAAACTCATTCTAGGTATCAAACTGGTTTGGAAATAAGAGAATCCGGTACAAGAAGAACATAGGTAAATTTCAAGAGGAAGCCAATATTTATGCTGCCAAAACGGCTGTCACAGCTACCAATGTGTCAGCCCATGGAAGCCAGGCTAACTCACCCTCAACTCCCAATTCAGCTGGTTAGTTTTGTTTTATTTTATTTTTGGGTTGTTGATGTTTGGTTTTCTGTTTGTTTTTCCCCCATCCCTCTAATGTCTCTCTCGTTTTCTCCTTTGGGTTATTCCGGTTTTTATTTTGTGGTTTTGGTTGGCTCACTTGTGTGGTCTTGAAAAGGAAAAAGAGAGATGGGTTTGGTTCTTGGGGTTGTTTTGGGAGGCGTGGGGGGATTTGTTTAAGCTTTTTACTTGGTTCCCCTTCTCTGTTCTGGTCTTATTTGAAAAGCAATGTGATCAGACTGTGTGAGTGAACGGCGATGTGTTGGGTTCTACGCACAGAAACAAAAGCAGAAAAATGACCAGAAAAATAACAACAAAAAAAGGCTGGAATTGTTAACTCTGTGGGAAGAGGGGAAAAAAAGTGGGGGGGGGGGGTGTAAAAAAGGAGAACAAAATCCTTGTTCCAGTTGTTCCATTTCACTGAGGGCAGAAAGCGTGAGTGGCCCTCATTAATAAAGCCCAACGTTTCTGGGATGTCTGAACTCACGCCGTTTGGGGGTTGTTTGGGGCAGATTTCTGTCTATTGCTTTTCTTTCTGTTGTGGTTACCTTCAATTACGTACATGATGACGTGTGCATCACCTGCAAGAGTGTGCTCTGTGTGAATTTTATTTTCCCTTTGTGTCAGGATGATCCCAGGAGACCTGTGGGTCACTTTGTTCCCTTTCCCCCTTTTCTTGCCCATTTGCTGTGGTTTCCATCTGTTTGTTTTGAGGGTCAAAGGCACAGCGCACTTTGCCTGGATTTCAACTCCTCTGCTAGAGAACGATGCTCACTTAATCTGTAGTGGCTGACTCCAAAATGATGCCAGGCTGTGGTTGCCATGCTCTGTTCTGGTTATGCCCAGCTCCCAGGAGTGATGGAAAACTGAGACCTGATGAAAAGGAACAAAAAAAAGGCAATTTTGTGGGTGCCACGCACTTACCCAGACAAAGGGAAAACCAACAGTGTGTTTTCTATTTTTTCCCTTTTCCTTCCATTGCTGTAACTGCAGAAGATTTAAATACAGTTTGAAAAATGTCATCCTTACTACCTGCTCAAATGGCTGAGGCCCGGCTGTAGGAAAGCCTAGAGGACAGAAAGCAGAGCTGTGTGTGCTGGGAGGTTGGTTACCTGCTGGTTCCGTGCTGCCCTGCATACACAGCTTGGGCCCACGAGGCACAGCTCTCCTCCTGTTCTGCCTTTTTCAACTGGAGTCAGAACCAAAGGTGTGGAAGGGCAGGAGAGGAGCTTCAGATGACCCAAATAGGTTTGGAAGTGGCTTGTGGATATAGGCATTTCCCCTGTGCCTGCCCTGTTAAATAGTGCTCCATCGTGAGTCTGTTTCTTTGACGTCCCCACAGGCAGTAACATGGCTGTTTCAGTGATAGATTGGCCGGTACCCTGCAGTAAACAGTTGAGATATTCCCTGGATTACACTGTGCTTTCAAGGAAGAACAAACAGCCTTGTTATTAACATGTAAGAATGAGCTCCTGGGTCCTCTTTCTTGCTCCCTTGTCCACTCCCCGGGAACACCAACCCCTTTTCCCATGCTGAGGCAGTGCTAAAGCAGCTTGTTGATGCACACAAGCTCCTGCACCTTGAAGGTCCTTGCTGTGTTGGAAGCAAAGTGTTTCTGAGCTGACCATTCTCCTTGTATGCTGCAGCAGTGGCAGAGCAGGGAGACCCTGCAGCCCAGTCTCTAGGAAAGCTTGCAGAGACAGTGGGATTGGATGTCCTTATATCCTCTCTTGAGAAGACAGCTGAAAGGACCTTGGGAATTTATCTCCAGCAGTGGCACCCCAGGTTGAGATTTCCCCTGCTCAGCCAGGCATGCCTATACTGTTGTGCTGTAGGTGCTGACAGCCAAAAGCACACCTGTGCATTCTTGGGATGAAGTACCTGTCAGAGACTTGGAGGGTGGCACCAAGGGTTGTGAGCCATCCAGGTGTGCTGCATTGCCCTGGGAGGAATGTGGAAGTGCATGAAGAGGCGAAGGACTGAGGTGGATGATACCTCTCCTTTAATATCATTAAAGGTCTTTTTCCTGTTTACAGATCATTGGCAGGAACTTTGTTGAGGAGGGAGCCTGAACAAAGACTAGATTCACTGGCAATCTGTAGGGTATTCTGGTTTGAATACATGACAGGGCAAATGGAAAGAAGGGGAGCAGACAGAGGACAGGTCATGAGAAGGAGGCAACCAGCAGTGTAGTCCCTGGAGGGCCATGATGTTGGAAGAGGAGGTGGAACTGGATGTGTTGGGACCTGGGACAGGAGCTAAATTCATTTCTGCTGTGGTTGCACGGACCCATCTGTTCTCTACATTGACAGCCATGTTACTGGAGCTCGGTGAATGGCTACAGTCAGTCAAAGAGATTGGCCACACATTGACAAGGGCAAGGGCTGCATCTGGCTGGCCATCTGGCACCTTCAGCACAGGGTCCCCCACCCTCAGTCACCCAGGCCTGAATGTCAAACACCTTTTCATCCTGAATACATGCAGTTGGGTTTTATCAGCCAGATGTTCAAATAAGCTGAGATGTCTGGCTCATTTGGGCTAACAACTCCCCATCCTCACTTTGATTGTCTGGACAATCTCAGCACAAAAAACCATGTGGCAAACGAGAGCTGTTTTATGAGGACTGACCCTTTTGCCAACCAGAGTCCTGGAGGATTGCACATAGGTGATGATATCCAGTGAAATCTTCCATGCAGAGCTGCCAAAATTATCCTGAACTTTTTGGTTTTTTGAACTTACGTTTTTATTACCTGATTATCCTTCTGTTTTATCAAAATCTTCATCAGGCTGATGGCTGCATCTTCTCTGCCTTCCCCCATTGTCATGGTCTCACTGTCTTCAGTGTTGCTTGGCAAGTGAAAAAGAACAGCAGGTGTCCTGTGGGACCAGCCCAGGCTTATGTTTGCTTTTAGACTTTGTGTAGATTAAGGGACTTTGTCCATCTGAGCTGCTTCATGGTCCATCATCTTCTTCCCTTATATTTGGCCGTGGTAGAAACAACAAGGAAAAGTTACATTAAATTAAGCATTTTTGGTGCATATAGGTTGACTTCTGACATTGACTTTAATTAGGAATCTCATGTACACCGCCAGAGTTGATTTCAGTGGTTCAAGGTCCTGGATTTGTCTCATTGGTGGTAGGTGGTAGGACTAAGCAGCAGATAAACATGAGAAGTAGAAGAGATCTCATTGTTGGCGTTGCTCTGATGTAGGCTTTCACCCAATAACAAGATCCGAGTGCCAAAGCATGTTTCTTTTTAAGCATTGCCACCACTTTTTCTGAAGCTGGTGTTCTGATGGGAGTTCACCTCTGAGGAATGATGGTGATTAGACTTGAGTTTGATAAGATGTGTGGATGCTGAAGATGGACCACCGTTTCACACTGCTATGAATGTTTCTTTCTGTTTTCTTTTTCCTGCGCATGCAAGCATCAAAGGCCTTACACATGCCAAGTTCAGAGACCTTTCATTGTGGGTCCACAAGCTCGAAGGTGGTTATTACATTTCACTTCTCAAGGAATTCTGTGTCAAACTGTGACCACTGTGGTGTGTTGCCAACAGAGCCTTGCAGAGGGACAGATCAGATTAAGGATGGAGCCTCCTCCAGCAGACAGATACGACTTGTTTCTGCAAAGGATACCGGTGTCTTCATTTTGAGGACTCTTTGCCTTTTTCCTTCCCCCCTTTTCCACCCCAGTGCATCAGTCCCTCATAGCTGTGTCTCTGAGGCTTTGGGCCATTGTAATTTTCATACATGGCTAGCACATAGGCAGCAGAGTGCTGAAACAGCAGAGTAGCAGCTCAAAGGGCTCTCTGCAATTATGGCTCTGATACAAATGCATCCATACATGCGGGCCATTGGTATGCGCATATTTATCTTTGCATCCACATCAGCAGCAAGACATATTTACTGTTTAGATATGCACATATATTGTAAAAATACCCTGTGCCGATAGCAGTGTATATCTTGTAAGTGACATCTCCAGTGCTCCTCATGGTTTCTAAGACACCGGTGCTCTTCAGAACTAGAGTTTGTGATTGTTTATTTTTATTTCCTCCTTCCCAGTCTCAACTTTAAGGGGCAGGTTTGTTAAATTGTCATTAAGACCAGATACGTTTATGGTATTTTTATATGTTGTTGTTGTTATTATTATTATTATCTTGTTTTGGTAGGGGAGGAAGGTGGAATGAAATGTTGCTCTGCTTGGGGGTAGAGTGATGGTGGAGTCCTGTCAGATGCTCAGGGCTTTCCAGGTCCTCTTTCCACCTCTGACACTGATTGCTTGTGTCATCTCAAAGGGTTTTGCTCACCTTAAAGTAATTGCAGGATATTCTCTGCTTCTTGTGAGGGTTAACTGCAAAATCCTTTGGTTCTCAGCCGCTGTAGGAGCACAAAAGCCATCACACTGCTCTGGGCTTTATGCTGTTAGTCAAAGTGATCATTCAGAAAAGCCAGTAGGAAGCAGCTATTTGTATTTGAAAAGTGTCCATCTTCACCATCTTCACGCTTCAGGTTGAGCAGTGTCGGTGGGGAATGTCCTCAGTCTGCCAATTGACATCCATAGCCTTTTGCCTTTAGAACCTGAGAGGTGGGGAGGCGACAGGAGCTGGGTACCGGCTGAGCAGGGAGGTGCTGGCTGCAGCCCTGCCACCTAGTGCTGCTTTCTTCACACAGCATTGGTGCGCTGCTCCGCCATGTGCACCCCTGATAAAAGAGTCACTTGCAAAGAGTAAGATTTGCAGTAGGGCGTCATGAACATGAACTATGACACATTGGAACAGGTTGCCCAAGGAGGCTGTGGATGCCCCATCCCTGCAGGCATTCAAGGCCAGGCTGGATGTGGCTCTGGGCAGCCTGGTCTGGTGGTTGGTGGCCCTACACATAGCAGGGGGGCTGAAATGAGGTTATTGTGGTACTTTTCAACCCAGTCCACGCTATGATTTTATGAACTTAGACCTCCTACTTGCAGACTTGCTCCCTGAGCCTTCTTGATGTTGGCTCCCATCCGGATCCTTCCTGGCTCATCTCCAGGGCAGAGCCTGGGGACTGCCCAGAGGATTTCTTCCCTCTCCTCCCCAGCAGGGGATGGAAACTGTTGGACATTTCTCAGAGCACACGAGTCATAGTTGGGCAATTCCACCAGGACTGTGGTTGCCAATCTTCCAAGCTGGAAGCAGCAGTGGAGATGATGAGAGCATATTTTGGGTTGGAGCTGAAAGCAGAGCTGACCTGGGCCCCTGAAGTCTCTCCTTTCCAAGGCTAACATCATGTATATAACCAAACCTTGCACGTTGAGCTGTCTCACACTTAACGCGCTGATCTGCACGATGAGTTCTGAAATAATCCCATAAAACCTTTTTATTTATTTTTAACCTCCTTCCCTCCTCCCCTGCCTTCCAGTTACACAATAGGTTTGTTTCTCCTGTTCGGTAGTCGAGGAGATGCTCAGATATCTCAAAGCTGGAAGCGGGACCTTTTTTTATTTTTCCTTATCATCTCTTGGTTGTTGTTTTTTGTTCCTTATCTCACCCAGTTGCCCTCGCCGTTGTTGTTTTTTAACATAACGCTGGCGACTGGTGCATGCAGTGGGGATTTGCTTACAGAGCTCATTGTTCTGGGGCAGCTGGCCCCATGGGGCTGGGACGCCCACATACTCTTAACAGCTTGCTGTGCTGAAAGAAGGGTGCCAACAAGATCAGTAAATGGGAGCCTGGCCTGGGTGCCTTCATGTTTTTGTGAACCTTCGCTCCTAGTGCGTTGTGCTTACCCCAGGGATGGATTCTGATATCCTGAAGGCAAACCATGCACCACTCTCTCAAGGCAGCTCTGGGCATGGAAAGGGGTGGTGGTTGGATGTGGTCACCCAGCAGAAGGGCCCCATAAGGCTGCATGGCCTAGACTTACCCACACTGAGCTGAGCTTCTCAGAGACAACGGCAGCATGGGCCTGGTTAGCCATGCTGAAGTGGCTTCTGCTTTTGGTAGTAAGGCGTCTTTGGGTAATTCTGTTCTCCAGTGCAGTCTACCGGGTAGACATCTCCAAAAATTGAGATCTGCAAAGCTGCCTGAGGGATTTTGATGCCCTGAAATAAAGTGAAAGAATGGGCTGTCTAAGTCCTCCAGGCCGGGTTTTGTTTATCTCAGTCCAGAGCATGAAGAATCTTTCCTCCAGCTGAGGAGCTGTTGAAGAATGTTCTTGGCATTGAGCTGTAACAACATGTGGCTTTGAATAACCTCAAGAGTGCATCCTTTTTTGTTGTTGGATTTTTTTTGCTTGCTCTGTTCTTCATACTACTAACCTGATTGTGTGTTTTGTGTTTGTGGTTGCTTTGCATGTTGTTCCTTCCTCTTGGCTGAGAGTCATGGGGTGGATCTTTTTCCTTTCTGTGATTCAGGTGCCTCACTCTTTCCTTTCCAGGTTCTTCCAGTTCTTTTAACATGTCAAACTCTGGAGATTTGTTCATGAGCGTGCAGTCTCTCAATGGGGATTCTTACCAAGGGGCCCAGGTTGGAGCCAACGTGCAGTCACAGGTAGGGACCCATCCGATGTACTGCCAGTGAATGCATTAGTGTTGGAGGAGCCTTTGATTGTATTGGCACTTCTCCCTCCCGTCTGAAAAGAGCAAATCTCAACCAGCACAAACGAACCAACCAACACTTTAAAAAAAAAAAAAAAAAAAAAAGTAAAGCAAACCAAAAAAAACAACCAACCCAAAAAAAAGAAAAAAAAAAGAAAAAAAAGCAAAGGCAACAACCACCCGAAAAATCAATCAAAAAGAAACCAAAACCGAACACCCAACCAAACCAACCATGGTCTTGAGGAGACTTGCCCACACTTTGTGAATGCATTTGGCTCTGGCTTGATAGTCATAACAGGAGGAAAGATTCAGGAGAACTCATACAAAGGCAAATGAGGTCTAGGTTCGGCTTGCTTTATTATTCCAAGGGAAGGGGTCAGATGTCTGGACTGGTGTCTCGTTTTACATGGCTTCCACTTACTCCTTTGATGCCAAACCAGGTGTCTGCTGCAAGGCGAGAAATGTTCAAATACACAGCTAGGGTTTTGGGGTTTTTTTTACTTTTTTTTTTAAACTAAAAGTCACCCCTCATTGTCTCCCCATATTCCCAAAGCGCAGGCATTCACACTGCCCATGTACACAGCAGCAAGACAGAGCTTTGAGCAGCATTACTGAAACATCAACCTATGCTTGAAGAAGAAAGAATTCAAAGTAGCTGGTAGCTCACTCAAATCTTCCCCTTCCTACCTGATGTCCAGATATGCCATGAGTCTTCTCTCTGGTGTCTAAGGCTCTGTGTTGAGAGATGACGGCCACTCTGATATGTTCACAGTGGGCAAGGAGAGCTTTCTAAAGCCCACATCACTCCCCTCGCAGTGCTGGACACAGGGATGCACGTCACTGTTTGTACCACTGCTGGGGCTGGGCTCAGTGGAGGGAGAGGAGTGAGGCACACAGAGGTGAGCTGACGGTGCCTTACCATGGTAGGTATATTCTCTCAGGACCCTCCAAAATGGAAGGAGAAGCTGTCTTCTCCCATCTCCAGAGATCTCCTTCCACTGATGTGAGCTCAAAGTGTGGAAGGAGATAGGGGTAGGACTGTGGGTCCTTGGGCACGATGCTGGAGCTGGTCACAGCGATGTGTCCCAGGAGGTGCCAACCTGTACTTGCCACGCTGTTCTCCCTCTCCGCTCTTGGTGTACAAGGTCTTGGGGCCACCAAGAGTGTGACGGGTGTAGGCCACCAGGGGAGGCAAGGGAGTGCTCCTCCAACTTGGCTCTCACCATGAGTGCAACCACAGTTCTTTTCCCCACCCCCTCTTTAATGCATACCTTTATTAGTGCTGTCATTATTGCTGTTTATTTGTTTTACCGTGCCAAACGTGAACTGAAGCGGCTTTTCCCACTAACCTTTCGTTCACTCTAATTTGTGTCTTTGTTGTCGTTGGTCTGTTTAGGTGGATACCCTTCGCCATGTTATCAGCCAGACAGGAGGATACAGTGACGGACTCGCAGCAAGTCAGATGTATAGTCCGCAGGGCATCAGTGTAAGAAAAAAAAACAACAAAAAAAAGGCTTGGGTTCTTGTTTTATTTTTTTCCCTCCCTTTCATTTTTGTTCTCTCACTACCAATTATTTCAAAGCCATAGGGCTCAGAATGCCACTTAGTAGGACTTGTCTTTGCTTTTACGGTCACCTAGTTTATTGCTTCTGTATCGGTCACGCCAACGGCAGAGCTTTGCCCACAAAAAAAGTGGCGACTGGGCAGGCTCTGTGCAGGCAGCTGGCGTCGAGGACTGTCAGAGCTGATCAGCGTTCGCGTGGCACCTGCGGCCACATGCGTTCGGCTGAGAGTAACTGCTAAACAGGTGACACCTCGCGTAACCGCGGTGGGGAATGTCACCACGAGCACCCTGGCCCAGAGATGGCTCCACGCCGATGAGGCTGATGGCAGCATCCTTCAGCGGCCACCTAAAAATAACCCATCCCTGGCCAGCGTCTGAAGCAGGGCTGGGTGGGCGGGAGGGGGCTGAAAGCATGGCGATGATGGAGTTGACGGCGGTAATGGTCATAAATAGAATGAGAAGGGGAAAAAAATACGAGTGCAACCCAAGGAAACCTCGCCCAACCGAACTGGGGGAGGATGCGAGGGGGAGGGAGGGCTTTGGAGCATCTTCTCCTTGTTCTTGGGTGCGCTGGCGGGTTCTGACTAGCATGAAAATTCGTAGCGACAAGCTGTGTCGTACAGGGTGAAATCGATCAGACACACACAAGGAGAACCGAGTGTAGATTCGGGACAGCAATCCAACTTCATTTCTCAGATCAATCGTCCACCATCTCAGCAGCGGTGACAGCAAGCTGGGAGAAGAGGGCAGCCTGGAAAAGGAGGCTGTGCTCGCAGAGTGGGTGGTGGTGGCGGTGGTGGCGGCCGGGCTGGCGAGGGGAGGAAGATGGCTGTGGCCTGTGGTCAGTGTGCTCCACAACCCCATTGGGTGGAGAGGAGGATGAAGGTTGAGGTGGGGCAGTCTTGGGCTGCACAGGGAAGTGATGGGTGCCATGTTGTGTTTTGCTGCCTTTGTAGCTCACAGGAAGACTGAGAGAGTATTGTCTTTGGGGAGAGGGGGTCAGGCCCAACCTTGGCTTTGGGCTTGGGCCAACAGCAGCATGGGATGCTCCAGCAAAATGCCGCCTGCGGCGAGGCAGCCAAGGGACGCCCAGGGAGCTTCAGCTCTGCCAGCCGGCGTCAGTGGCTTCCTGTCAGTTTGAAACAGAGGCACTGAGATGGAGATGTGATACATGAGGAGGCATTAAAAGAGCTTCCTCGCAGCCTCCAGCCCTTCCCTGCCTCTGCTTTTCATTCAGGGACGGGAGAACATGGCCTCAGCTGCCAACCATGGGGCACCTCACCCTGCCACATCTCCCTTTGAGTCCCTTCGCCCTCCAAGGAGGGCTTTGCCATTTGACACCTTTCACCTGATGACCAACTTGGGGCTCTTGGTGTCTGAAAGACCATTGCTGACGTGGGGAGACCCCAGGGGTGGAAGACAAAGGGGCTGCAGGATGGGGGCTGCGCTCCCCTCTCCGCTGGGTGCCGGGGCTTAGCAGGCAGCTTGACGTCACGAGACAGAGCCAGGGAGGATTTGTGAAGTAATGTAATTGAACATGTGCAGATAATTATGTCTCATTACATAAGCCCGTTGCAAAAACGGTGCTTGGAAATGCCACATGAAAGAGCCTATCGTTCCACATTAACTTCTCTGTGCGCTGAATTTATTCCCTTTCTGGCTTTTTAATACTTGAAGAGTAAATGAATCGGAGGCTGATCATGATAAGAGATGATACTTTTGTATAAATTAAAATACCCCCAAGGAAAGAGGCTGAGCTGATTATGGTTGCAGTTGGCTTGGAAAATAACAGTGGGCTGGTTTAAGCCAAAATTTGGGGGGGAGGGTTGCTGATGGGGATTACAAGGCAGGGAGGGGGATGAGGGGAGAGGGGAAAAGAAAGAAGGAGAGTAAAGTTGAAAGCCAAGTAGGACATTAGTGGATGGACTCATATTTCTGGCAGCCAATGGTGGTCATAATGGGAGAAGCACTGGGAGCTGGTGAGCTGACGGTGACAGCTTCCCAAATGGTGACCCAAGATGAGTGGCACGTGGTGTTGGCTCGTTTCTAGGAGGACAGGAACCCAAAGTTGCTTAGAAGGGCCAGGCTTGCGAAGGATGAAGGTCATAAACAGTCAGGGAGGCAAGCGGGTAAGCAGCCCACCCAGTTCGGGGGAGACTCCTTATCTAGTTAGTGTGTTTCCCCATATAACATCTGGAGCCAGTCTAGAAGAGAGCAGAAGGTTTAGGAACCATCTTCTGGGTTACCTTTCTTTCCCCAGACCCTTTGCTTGTAATAGTATGTCTTCCCATCCATCTGGATCCCAGAGCATTTGGCAGCTCCCAGCTGAGTGATCTGCCACCCCTGCAGCCTGGCTGCCTTCTGGGACGTGCTGGTGCTGGGTGAGGTCCCAGGTTGGTCCGTGTAGGCAGGGGCTGTCTCATAGCCAGAGCAGTGGGCACGTTCTCCCTGCCTCTCCTCAACCCTATTAAAGCTGCAACAATGAAGTGGGATGCAGAGGAAAGCTGCCAGTAATGCAGAGAGCTGCGATCCCTGCCTAACCCGAGCATCCCTGGGAGCTGCTGGAAGGAGATGAGCCGAAACCGAGTCAAGAGCCCTGTCACAAAGATCTCTGCACGGGGCTGAGGTTAAGTCATCCCTGGAGCCCGTCAGGTCTGGGAAGGCAGCAGCAGGTTGCCCAGCTCCACCGCTGTAAAGCTTGGCAGGGGAGACAACACGCAGGGCTCGCCTTCCTTGGTGGAAGATGAATTTTTAAACGCGTGCACGTCGTGACAGCTGAGGACAGAAATACACCCAGAGCCCAATTTCCTCCGTGGTTCTTCTGTGAGCCTGTCTTGCTGGTTGCAGCTGCTCAGCGGCTGACAGCCCGCCCGGCACTGTCTGTGCATCGTTAGCAGGATGATCAGCCGTGTCCCTGCCACTGGATCTCCGTGACCTGCAGCGATGGCTGAGGCAGAGCGAAAACAGCCGGCTTCACATCTCTAGGTGGAGATGGTGCTGGGCAGCGCATCCCCACAAGGTCTCTTTTGGCCTTGCTGGGCTTGGACTCAAGTCCTCATTGACTACACTTGGGAAGGGGATGTCCCTGTATGTGTCCTCCTTGCTGTGTGCACGGGGAGCTCTGTGCTTGCTCCCGTGGATCTGCCTGTAAACACGCCGTTAATGCAGACTGGGTTGCTGCAACAACTCTGATCAGTCTGCTAATTAATTAATGGTTTATAGTCATCTTCAAGAAAAATCCTGTCAGAAATTTCTTTCTGGACACCCAACTCCTCCTTTCCTTCTCCCCTTTCTGCCCTCCATCCCTAACCCTCTAATGAAGAAAACCAAGCAGGCTAGTTTATAAATCATGGAAAAGTCTAACACGGGAGGCTATTTTTAAAGTCAGTCAGTGTGCAGTTTTGATTTAAAAACACCGTTCTGCCTATTCACAGAGCAGTGTTTGTCATTGTGATGGTGGTGCTCCATAGCACAGTGGTTGTACATCCACACCTGCCAGCTGGGAGCGAGGACCACAGGGACCTTCAGTGGCCATGATGGCTGTAGGAGGTGAGACCTCCTTGTTCGTGTGAGACCCCTGGCAGCTCAGGCTCAGGCTGCCCAGGGCCTTATCCAACATGCCCTTGGGCACCTCCAGGGATGGGGCACCCACAGCTCTGGGCAGCAATGCCAGCACCTCACCACTCTTTGAAGCCTGTTCCCCTCTGTCAGATTTGGTGTCTGGTTTGTTGGGAGGCTGACCTGACTTCCTGGCCCATTGCTGGCAGGACAAGGATTTGACCACGTATAGTGGGATGTGGCAACAGGCTTTGTGTGAAGCTGCAAGCTCCTTGAAGAACTGGCAGAAAATCAGCCCCATGCAGGAGGCCGGGCTGGGAGCCAGCCAGACTTGCTGGAGGAAAAATGCTGTGAGACCTGCAGAAACCAGCCCCAAACCCAGTTACTTCAGCAATCCATCACCCTGGCTCTACGCTTGGACAACCACCAAGGCCACGGCAGCGCTCTGGCGCCAGAAGGTGACATTTGAAGAGATGTCCTGGAGAACATTGGTGTGTGTTTAGCTATGTCCCCCCTGCAGGAGTCAAGAGCCATGTGCAAGGCTCCTCACAGGGCCCCCTCCCGTCATCACTTGGGCTGTTATTTGGGACTAGTCTTGCTGGAGGACGGGGAGGTTGTGATGTGTGGGGCACCTTCAAGGCCAAACCCATGGGAGCAGAGGTCAGCTCCTCCCCAGCAGCATCTCCTTTTCCCACTAGGTGGGACTGAGGCAACGATCAGGGCACAAAACCACCTTTTCTACCAGAGGTGAGGGCTGGCTCCCAGTCTTGAGGCCAGAAGGGCTGTCCAGCGTTTTGGGGAGACAGGGAGAGAAGCACTGGACGTGGAGGCACCGCAGCCGTTGTCTGCAAGATGTTCTCCCCCTCGCTCCTCTCAGCCTCAGCAAGGCATGAAAAAGCCTCTAAAAATAGTGCAACACAATAGGGACCGAGCCCTGCTCTGAGCGGCCCCCGCCGCCTCTCCCCCCTTCTGCTCGCTGTAATGACCCTGCAAACACTAAATGGCATCTGAGTGCATTAAGCAGCAAACTCTCCGGTGACATAGCAATTACGGCTCTGAAATAGATTTGGTGCGTCACGGAAGATAAGGGTTTTGAAAGTTTCTGTTGTGATTATAGCTTGTAACTCCAACAAATAACAGGCTTCGTAATAAGAGGCTGCCAGCGCCGCTATTGTGGTTCTCTCTCACTGATGGCACGTAAATTGCTATTAATGTCCTAAGTGTACTTGAATATGCCAGTCTCTGGGCGGCGGAGTTGGCTCTGTGTCTCTCTCTACACGGCCTGTCATTGTGGGGCTGATAATCTACAGTAATTGCTGCCTCTTGCAGTGGACCAAGACGTGGAGAAGGGTGGGTGCCATGTCCTGGAAAGCAAGATGTGCAGTGGGGCCGCAGTGGGCCACATGCAGGGCTGTGGGTGAGACCGTATGTCCCCCAAACATTGCTGTGTCCCCCCTCCCACAAGGTCTCTTGTGGGACTGTTGGGTCTTGATGGATGCCCTAGAGCAGGAGGCACAGAGATGGCCAGAGCAGGCAAAGCAGCCTGGGCACATCCAAAGCGGGATGGCTGCTGCTGCTGGCTCAGCACAGGCAGGAGTCGGGGTGGATTAATTAGCCGAGCACTGAATCAATGTCAGAGTGAGCAGGGGAGGTGGGGGCAACATCTGCTCCTCTCCAAAGGGGTCGGTAGCCAGAGAAGAGCAGCTTCTGTGAGCTGTTGTGCTTGGCAGTCAGGGCCCTGCGGCCAGCTCTGCCCTGCGGAGATCTGGGGCTTTGCGTGGGAATGCACCCATTAGCTTTGGGAGGAAAACGTTGCCTGCCTTTGCTGTGTGACCCCTTGGATGAGGAGGATGCTCAGCTGCACCTCTGGGTGGGCTTCTCTGCTGCCAGCTGTGGTAGGACAGTGCTGCAGGACATTGGGGCAGCATCAGGACCAGTGTATGTGGTGTAAGTGGGAGCTCCAGGTTGGATGTCCAAACGACTGAGCCTGAGGAAGCCAGGGGGCATGGATATGTTGCACTCATAGGACGGTTGTGTGCTGATGTACAGCACTTGTTCTGCGTTTCCATAGCACTTGGGTCCAGATGGAGTTCTGGGAAGGGGTTTCAAGTTCAGAAAACAAAGATGTTTAGTTGTCTGCTATTTTCCTCTTCTATCAGGAAGGATCCTTTTGTGGAGCTAAAAACCATCAGAGTTCAGGGTTTCTGCAGAAACCCATACTTAGTTTAAAGAGCAGAATTTCCATGAAGGCTTGAAATTCATCAAAACTTTGGTTTCCATTAGTGCTATCCTGAGCTGTTCTTGTACTTTGGGTGTCCATAATGAGGTGGGGGTGGCAGAGAGGGGGATTCTTACCCTCCATCCCTAACACCACTCCGTTATCCAAGTGGAGACCTGGGGTAGGCAGGGACATTACAGTGGGGCTGTGTGCTGCCATGACTGATGTCTGCCTGTCTCTCTCCCCGCAGGCTAATGGAGGTTGGCAAGACGCTACTACCCCATCGTCGGTGACCTCCCCCACAGAAGGCCCTGGCAGCGTTCACTCTGATACCTCCAACTGATCTCCCAGCAAATTGCATCCCTGGCTGAGCCAGCCCCGGCGGGGCAGGAGGGGAGGGGGCCTCTCCTAACACCGCAGCAGTCAGACTGGAGGTGAAACCAATCAGCACACAGAAGAAGACTCCTTCTCTTCTCTTCTCTTCGTCGGGATGCTTTTTTCAGCCAATCTGGACACTTCTTTATACTCTCTTCCCTTTCTTTTCTGGGTAGAAGCCGCTCTCCCCCCCTTGCCGCCGCCACAACACCTCCCTCCCCCCACCTCCCCACTGAAGGATATTTTGACAGCTAGAAGGATTTTAAGGAGGAAAAGCAAAAACCAACCACCGCCACGCCAACCGAACCAAAAGCAGTGCATGGCCTCGCACTGAGCCAAAACCAAACCTCGGTCGGGTCTCGCTCCTTCTCCACCAAGCTGCCCTGCTTACTCTGTTCCTCACTCGCTACCTCTCCGTAGGAAATGGCCTCGGCAGCCCTGTGACCTGCTGCACCTTCACCTCAGCTGCTGGACACTGATTGCACCCATGCCATGCCCCAGGAGCCATCCCTGTGCACTGTGGGCTGCAGGGCAGGCATTGCAACCCTGCTGTGCGTAGGAGCTGGAGCTGGGGGCTCCCTACTACTTTATGGAGGTACCAACCAACCCACTGCCAGCCCCCAGGCAGCATTGCTTGCCCTTCTCCCAGCCCTGCTCTGCCGCTGCTCCCAAACGCATTGGCCCTGAGATGTGGCCCCCTGCCACAGTCCCTCCCGGTCACTGTTCTGCAGTGCTGGTGGAGAGGGCAGGAAGCAGAGGCAGGTGGGTCACTGCTGGTAACCAAAGTGCTGAGCATGGCCATGGTGCTTTATGTGATCAAGCATAAAGTAATGATGGATGGAACATGAGCGGTTTTCTCACCTAGGGAGGCCAGCAGCAGATAGAGTTCTGCAAAGAGCATTGTGTGGTGTTAGCTTGTGCTTCCCCCTGCAGGTCCACCAGAGGGAAAGGAGAACGTGGGTTTCTTGGTGAAAGGGTTGGTGGCCCCCTCTGCATCCCCAAACTGTTGCCTGGTTCATGGGACCCCACAGGCTAGATGCGCTCTGGGTGCCTTTGGAAATGGGTTGTACAATGGCTTTGCTTGAGGGTGAAGCTCTGCAAGGCGAGTGGACATCCCTTTGGGGGTTGTGCTTCCACTGTGGCTTGGAGTTACTCAGAGAAGGGGCATCTGAAGCCCTGGGATATACCGTGGGGTTTTCTGCCCAGCTTTTCCCATCTGTTTTAGGAACAGCTGGTGATGGGTGGAAATGGGACTTCATCCTGCTGCAGCGGGATTCTGGGCAGCAGGAGGGAATTGCAGTAGCACCCGCTGCCTCATGTCATGGGTAGTGGGCAGCACTTTGCTCTGTCCGGCAGCGTGGGGCAACAACCTGACAACAAACCTTAAGGCCTCCCAACCTCAGCTCATGTCCGCAGCTCTCACTCTGCCCCACCAGTATTGGCTCCTTTGAGCTGGGAATCAGGCTGGTGCAGAGCAAACATTTCACATTAAAGCTCTACCAGAAACATTTCCACCCTCTCTGCTGAAGCAGCAGCACTAGCCCCACAGCCCAGTGCCAGCAGCTCGTGGTGCCTCGGGCGCGGCCCTGGGGACGTGGCTTTCCATAGGGCCTCCCAAGCGTGCAGCCAGTGACCTCCACATCAACAAAATGTCGATGCCATGGTTGCTTCTGGATGGGTGATGGGACGAACACGCCTCCCACAGCTTACAAGGGAGCGAATGCCTCAAATCTTGAAAGATTCAACCCAAAAGGAGAGACTCCACACCGCCACAGTCGGAGAGGGCCAGGCTGCGGGCAGCACATACAGCACCCAAGGCGTAGGGCTGCCTCTGCCGTGCTTTGCTTCGGGGCATGAAATCCAGAGGGCCAGGAGCAAGTTGGTCCCACGCGAGGACAGCACCGAGGACAGCGCCGCTCTCCCTCCTCCACGGTACTTGGCACCCTCAAGGTTGGGTCGCGTCGTCGGTCATTCTCCTTATGTCTGTGCTATTTTTTAAGTGGTTTTACCCCCTCTCTGCCCATCTCCTTTCATTACACCCCCCTCCCGGCCCCCCCCCCCCCCCAAAAAAAAAAAGTGTTGTGGTTATTTTAATTATTTTTAATTTTTATTATTTTTTTTCTGCCCAGAAAAAACAAAAACAAAAAAAAAGACAAAAAAAAAACAACAAAAAAAACCCTGACTTCGATACCAAAAAGAAAAAAACAACAGCAAAACCCCACTAAAAACAAACAACAAAACGAAGCAAACAACAAAAAAAAACCTCCACACACAAAACCAACCAACAAACAAAAAACTGCAGAAACTTGGGAAAAAAAAAAGAAAAAAAAAGAAAACCACAAAAAACTCGAGGATTCTTTCAGCTTTATTAACATTTTCCATCGTTTCTTGCGATTCGTGTCTCGTTCTTTGTAGTATTGATGATAAATGAACATTTGATAATGAATGTTCTTGTATATTCAGATAAAGGAGAAAAAGAAGAAAAAAAACCCACAAAAAACCACAAAAAAAATTTAAAAAAGAAAAAAAAGAAAAAAAAAAAGCCACAACCCAGAACCAAAAAACGCAGGTCTGAATTTAATAGTGTTTATATTAAAAGGATGAAACACGGCCCTCTTAGCACGCAAAGTGGAGCAGGAGGGGGTGGGGGGGGGGGGGAAGGGTCCATCCCTGCTCTTCCTGTGGCAACAAGCGCTTCATTCCTGTATAGTTTATAACATCAGACTACCTACATTCATCTCCCCTTTCGTTTCGTTTTTTCCTTTTTTTTTTTTTTTTTTTTTGTTTAATTTTTTTTTTTATTATTTCCTTTTATTTTTTTCTTTCAGTTTTCTCGCATTTGTGAATTAGTTCCGGGCAAACAAACGTAGAGTTGTGAGCACTCGTTTCTTATTATGCGATGTTTAAAAGAAGTGACGGTAAATTTCATTTTGTAAGACTTTAAGAAAAAAAAAAGAAAAAAAAAAAAAAAGCTGGTTGGAATAGTGAGCATTAATAGGTACATTCTAACACTTTATGTTTCTTAACATTGAGACCCAGAAATTCCTTTTTTTTGGCGTTATTTTTTTGGGGGGGGGTCTTTGATGATGATGACTTTCTTTTGACCTGTCTGAGACGATGGCCTTGCAGCTTTCCCCCTCCCTTTGGCTTCAGAGCTGGGATCCAGGTGATGTGAAAAGTGCTGGAGGTGTTGTTTTCTTTAGGGGGGGTCCTTCTCTTCTCCATGAGTTCCCCACCTGTTCGGCTGCCCAAGACCTCTTGAACACCGCTTTGAGTAGATGCCCCAGTGGGCTGCAAGGATGCAGCTCTGAGCCTGCAGTTCTGATGCCTTAGGGTCACATGCAGCGTTGAGCTGTACAGAAGGGATAGGAAGCCATGAATTCTCCCCCAAACTCCAACTGTGGGCTTCAGTGCCCTTATTCTTTGCCCTACATCCTTCCCTTGCCATCTCTCCATGCATCTGCTCCAGAGCTCATCTTGGATGCACCACTTGACTGAACTCAATCCAAGAATAAGGGATGGGAAGCAATAGAGGTGCCAACCCCCATTGCCTTCATACACCTTGAGTGGTTAGGATGGATCTTATAGGTGCCACCAAGCTACACAGCCCTGGGAAGGAATAAGAAATGAGGGAGAGGATGCAGCCAAAGCACCCCCGTGTGTCTCCCAGCATTGCATGGCTGCAGGTGGGGCTCATGGAGAAGAAATCTCTTCTTCAAAGATGGTTTTCCCCATTCATCCCCCCAAAAAAACCAAACACCTGAGCTTTTCACATCACTGGACGGTTTAGGGTTCGGGGTGTTCTTTCTACTCCCGAGGTTTCCTGGAGTCCTTTTGTTTTCGTACACCTTTATTATTTTTATTATTATTATTATTATTATTCAGTGGATGTAAATCAGATGTTGCCTGGGGGGTTGGTTTTGTTGGTTTGCTTTTTTTTGTTCTCCTCGCAGAGCCCTTTCTGTCCCTTGTAAAGATGATGCCGTTGTTCTGAGTTGCTTTTTCTTTTCTCCTTTTTATCCCCCATTTTCCCCATCTCCCCCCCTTCCCCCTTCCCAATGGATTCCAAATATTAAAAAAAGAAAAAAAAGAAAAGAAAAAAAAAAAAAAGGACTCTCTGTTCCGACCTGGTTTTGAAACTTTAAGCTTTTCTGCTTCTGTAAAGAGAAAAGGCCTCTGTCTTTCTGATCCCAATTGAGACTTTTATGTTCTATGACGATACTAACAAGGTGTAGGTTTTACAGTTTCCTGATTTGTACTGGTAATGCATATTCCAAATAAATAGTTTCTTTTGTTGCAAAAAAAAAAAAAAACACAAAAAAAAAACCTTTAAACCAATACTGACGTATTTTTGGGGAATGAAAAAGTGGGAGCTGGAGGGGAGAGGTTTGGGTGAGCCCAGAGTGAGGCATCACCCCATCCTCATGTCTCATAAGGACAGCTCCGGACCAGGGTGGGGGCTTCTGGCAGCCCTGCACTGCTGCTGATGGCTGAGGGGGGGCTCAGCACAACCCCCAGGGGCTGTGATTTGCCACTGCCTGTGGTTTCCCAGTGCTTTCTGGAAAGCAGGGTGGGATTCAGGATGTGGGATGCGGGATAAGGTACGGGATACGGGATGTGGGATGCAATGCAGGATGGGATGTGAGCTGTGGGATGTGTGATTTGGGATGCGGGACGGATACCCTGTGTAGGGTATGGGATGTGGGACATGGGATGCAGGGTGTGCTACGTGGGATACGGGATGCAGGATGTCAGCCAAAATCCCTACCAGCACAAGGATGCCCGAGCTCTCCTGGCGTCGCTGCCTGCGCTCCCCCGTGGGTTTCTTGTCAATGATTATTCAATCTCCGGCCTGACCTTTCTCTTCTAAATAACACGGCAATATCAGTGCAGGCCAGCCTCCAGCTCCGGCTGCAAATTAACTGTATCGCTGGCTGCAGCAGCCCCTCGGCACCAGCGCCGCAAAACCACCCCAGGCATTATCTCCCTACAACGGTGCTCTCCTAATACCAGTTTAAATATCATCCTGCTCCCAGCTGTTTCCTTCTAATAACTGCTCATCCCTGCTCCCTCTGCAGAAATGCCAGGTCTCAGTGGGCTCCACCAAGGAAATGGCCCCAAAAAGCCTGGCCTGGGGGTGGCACACATACTGGGGAATGCCCCCATCCTCATCACAGCCACCGCCTGGCACAGGGCAAGGTGCAGCACTCCCGGTTATCCATAACTCCCCCCTAAAAATATCCGAGTGGTTGGGAGGCATTAAAGTTATAGTTGGCAGTAAACCCCGTGTCTGTTTGCTGGAGAATTTAATATATTGTGGGAAGTTTTGCTCATAAAAGGTGATTGTTATGTTTTCTCCAGTTCACAGGGAGTCTATAACTTATGGCCTCCATCAACAGGAGTGGGTCTCGCCTGCCTGCCCATCACTCTTTGGGGTAATTCTGCTTTGTAGGGAAATATTTCATGGGAGCTGCAGGCAGAGCCCTGGGGTGGGCAGGGGACAGTGGTGTCTGCATGGCACAGTGGGAGTGGGGCATAGGGATGGCATTGCCCCCCTTGGGCATCATGAAGGCTGGGACAGAGTGACACAACCTGGAGGAAGATCCACTGAGAATGTGTGCCATACCTGTTAATTATTGCTAATGAGGTTGAGCTTTAGTAGCTTTAGAGGGACACAGGAGTGGGGTAATAAAGTGTTAGAGTCGATATAGGGGTGAGATGGAGGAGGACGAGGGCTGGGAGGAAGAATCCCAATGGGCACAAAGGTGACAAGTGATGGTCCACGCACCTTGTCCTGGGTATTGGAAGCCATCTCCATGTTCTCAGGTCTCCATGGGCCCCTGAAATGCTTAATTTTCCACAGTCAACCCCATTCACAAAGCACCCTGGCAAGGGCAGGGAGCCCAGAGGTGCTTACAGATCCCAGCTAATTAAAAATGCAAATGAGAGCCAGAGCTCTCACCTTGCAGAGGTGCAAATTTTGCAGGTTGGCTGCACTCCTCCCTCACAGGAAGGTTTGGGGTGGTCTGTCCTCTGCCTCAACCTCCAGCATGGGCAAAGGAAGGGGGGATAGAAAAACCATATCCAATGCCACCACGGGTAGAGTCACCCTCAGGGCACGAGCTGCTGTCAGCACAGGGGGAGTAGAGGGGCTCCTCTGGCCCCTGCTGCATCGCTGTGTGCAAAACCTTTCCCCCCATCCATAAAAAGCCCCCCCTCCGAGCTGGCACAACCGGGGGCTGTCACCGCATGATGCCCGTGGATGTGAATCACAAATGACATTTCATTAACGGCTCAGATAAAGCTGCTTCCCTCTTTCCTGCGATGCCCAAAAGCTTTTGCACAAATGCTCTTCAAATCCCAGTCCAACAAAATGGAGCTGGAGGGGCTGTGGGTCTCTGCTGGGGGGCAGGACTTACTCTCCACCCTGCCTGGCTTTGGGACAGGGCAATGAGTGGAAGCAGTACTAACAAGCCATACTAAATGCCACTGCTGTCCCGAGCTGATGGCCCTTGTCATTGTTTCCTGTCTCTGATGGGAACATGGGGACACCAACCCATACTAATGGCCCTGGAGCCACCAAGCTCCCACTGGGGACTGTCCCTCTCAGGCAAGTGGTGGATTCACCATCCCTGGAGACATCAAGAACCACAGAGATGTGGCACTGAGGGACACAGTGGGGATGGGCTGATGGTGGACTAGATGATCTCAGTGATCTTTCCAACCTTAATGATTTGATGGTTCCCAGGGACAGAATCCCCAGCCAGCGGGGTGCCCCAACCCCATGGGCAACAGGGGTAGGAGGATGTGGACAGAAGGGTATCCACATTCTGTTGGAAGAGATGTGAGCTCCCCAGCCAAGCACTACGGTGAGCATTGAATTATAGAATCATTCAGGTTGGAAAAGATCATTGAGATCATCAGGTCCATCCACAGACCATCTGGTACAACTCAGCACACCCATGGGCAGTGCAGGGGTTTAAAGCTTGAGCTCCACACCTCCACAGGATACAGAGTGGGAACAGGGATGGCCTTGCCCACAGAGATAGGTGCACAGCTGGACACCGCTCAGGTCCTGCCCCAGCCAGCTGGGACCTTAAACAACAGTCAGAGGGCTTGTGCCCCTTGGGTCCCTGTGGCACCCCAAGCATCCCAGGGGTGGGCTCCGCATGGCCACCAGTGTGGCTTTGTGTTGCCCAGCACAGGGACCTCTGTCAGGGCAAACGCTGCCTTCCCTGCGACCGCCGTTGATGTTATTCGGCTGGACAGAGGGATGTCTACGCGAATCATTTTCAACGCTATTCCATATTCATAACGGGCTAAATATAGGGGAGCAAAGTGGGACCTGGCGGGCAAAAAGCCCTCCCCGTGGTCAGCGCGGATGACTTCTCTGCCAAGATGAGATGCCAGCGCCAGCCCCGCCGTCCCCGTGGGCACCGTGAGCTGAAATCCCACTGCCGGCAGCACTGGGACGCGGAGCAGGTTTGGGGCCCCACTCCTGAGGCCACCTCCCAAGGATGTCTCAGCTGGCCTACTCATGGCAACGGGCAGGAATCCACAGCGTGGCCCGGGAGGGGTCCACCACCCCCTGGGCGTGTTCTTCATTAAGCGAGAAGGTTAATGATTGCAATTATGTAAAAGGCGAGCAGCTAAATGAGTATAAATAAAGCTTTTTCTCGGGTGCAGTGTGGGGGCTGGCACAGGGCTCCCAAGGGAAATGTTCTCTCGGGGATGCAGCTGAAGCTGTTCCCGGTGTGAGCCACACTGAGAAGAAATGCAGCAAATAGTCAAAAATAGCCCCTTTTTCCTTATAAAAAGCCATAACAATAAGCAGTAATGTCAAACCCAGCAAGTAGTACTTGCAGCATTATTGGGTAACTTGAACGTAAGATGTTGTATGCAGTAAACAATGGTTGGGCTTGGTGATGTTAGAGGTCCTCTCCAACCTTAATGGTTCTATCACTCTAAACCTGTCTGTGTCTCACACAACAAAAACCAGAGGGGTTTTCTATTCATGGGCTTGGATTAACGTATTTTGGGTGACTGTTGTAAGAACAGGTAAGCATGGCTCCTTCCAGCACAAATCCATCAGCCTCCATGCTGGGCCTAGTGTATGCATAGCATGAGTTTGGTGACAAATGTCCAGGACACGGTGGGCTCTTGTGCAAAAATAGAGAAATTCAGGCATAAACACCCAAATCTGTGCAGCCAAGCAGAGGAGGGATGGAGAACAGTGTTGATGGGGTAATATCTGAGAACACGGTTGTAGTAAAGAGGTTCAATGCAGGGTCTGCTGGTGTCCTTGGACCAGCCCTAACTGACTGCCCCATGGAAGGCTGCGCCCTCCAGCATGGTTTCCCCTTGGGAGAAACTCAGCCATATTATTTCCTTGGGGGGAAAATAAGAGAAATTAAGATGTTCTGTGACTTGTGGGAAAAGTAAAATGAATTGCACCCCCTACACTGGAATAGATACATGGCTTTTTTAATAGATGAGGTCATAAATAAACCTGCCTGAGATTTTCCAAGTTTTCATTCATTTTTGAGAGAGAGAAATTATTTCCTTTCCTCCATCAAAAAAGAAAACTCAACATTCCCATTGGGAGTACCCAGATCCCCAGCTTCACACCAGTACCCAAAACAGTTTTCCAGCCCCACTGCCTGCAGCCACCACTCAAAGCCATTCCGAACCTGGGATGGGAGCCTCCAAAATGCCTTTCAGTTCACCTTTAGGATACATTTAGTAACTCACCTTAATATTGATGCCCTCCTTACACATTGCTGCAGAAGGAATTGCAGCTGTGGCCAGCATAATGATATCTTCAATATTAACAGTCTTCATCTGTCAAATCTCCCTGGCATCTCACCGGGCAGAGAGAGAATTTCATTGTCCTCCAGTGCTGCCCACTCCATGGAGAATGGCTTTGAAAACCCACAGCTCCTTTTGGAGAGCATCTGAGTGTTGGTTCAAGACTTAGCCCTGCAGAGGAATGGAACATAGGAAGGCGTCACAAGCATGTGGTCATGAGTAGGTGCCATAAGAAAGCTCAACCCATTGCCCTCCTCCTGCCCAGTTCACCAGGCTGGCTGCTGGCACTGGGCAGAACTTACAGGGCTGATACAAAGATCTGAGCAAAGATCGTGATAGGAGCCCCTCCAGTTCCATCCTGGTCCATTTGGGGGCACACTTGCTGAGCCCATGTAATCCCTTCTCACCATGTTGGCCCCAGCTCTACCTCCGCCCCAAAGTCCAACCCCTCACAAGACACAAAGCTGTGCCAATTCCTTTGTCTCCATCATCGGCCAGGATGGTGCCACAAAGGTATCACCAGCACCAGGTTGAACCTGACCCACGGCTGAAGGCCCTGGGCAGTTGTGGGGCAGGGACTGCACCTCCTGGCACAGCCACCTGCATGGGGAAGGTGAAGTGAGATAAGAAGAGCTTTTTCTGCTTTATCCTTTGTGCTACGTGGGCCTTTTCCTCTGGGTAAGCGCAAAGTCTGCCTCTTTCCTTGCTATTATTAAAAGTCAGGGCTCCAATCCCTTTGGGAGCAGGGAAGGCAGATAATCCCTTCTCCTCCTGACCTTATTTCTCTCCTCACTTTGCAAGGTTATTGCAGCTCCCCAGCAGCGGCTGCCCTGCACAATATGCTCCTTTCTTTAAAAAAAAAAAGAAAGAAAAAAAAAGAAAAAAAAAAGAAATCACATTATTTCCACCAAACACGCCCTTAAACCACTAAACTCCCACCCAATTCCTCCTTTGTGAGAACAAACAGCTGAAAGCAGTTTACTCTTCCCCATTGCTGCAGACATCTGTCCCCGGGGCTGAAGAGCTGTGCGAGCAGCAGAGGGGGGTTTTGTCTCTGCTCACAAAATGCCCCAAAATATAGGGTTTAAAATCGGCTAAGGGGAGGACAGACCACAAGGAGGAGGCTGCGTGGAGCTTCCTTCTGCTTTGGATACACCCTTCCATGGCAGGCTGAGCGCTGGTACCGACGCTGCTTTGGGGCTGGGATGTGGCACTGTTGTGTGTGGCTCCAGCTACCTCTAGTGGAAAGCAGGCAGAAGCGGCTGCACACGAAGGGCGGGTTTTGCTTATTTACTTCATAGCACTTTCCATCCACCTACTTTAAAGCCTCAACACAAGATTCAGCTGCGAGATGTGCTTAAGCCCAACACTCTAATTGCAAATACAGATGCGTGCAGCTAAGACATAGAATCATAAAGGCTGGAAAGACCTCTGAGATCACCCAGTCCAACCACCCAGCCACACCTATGGCCACTCAGACCATGTCACTCAGTGTGATATCTACCCTTCTTTTGAGCACCTCTATGGAGAGTGACTGCACCACGTCCCTGGGTAACGATCTCTAATACCCATCTAGCTTGGGAAAGCCCTTCAAGTTCACCACATACAGTCATCAGCCCAGATGCTACTGAGTCCCATCACCAACCCATGGCCCTTAGTGCCATGGCCACTCAACAGCTGCTCATCCCACCCAAACCAGAAATCTCTCTTCCATGTCCTTCCTGTTTGAAACCCAAACCAGTACAACTTAAATCCCCCTGAAACGTGCTGCAAAAAATGGTTAACGAGCTCAAATTGTCAGGGACAAGTGGGGCTGATGGGAAGGATTAGACATTAATGAGAGCCATCTCTAGAAGCATCCATCACTGCGCTTTCGTGAGCTTCTTAATGCAGTGGGAACTCTGCCATGGCTGGATTCCTTTTATTTCAAGCAAAGATAAAAAGCTGGAGATGGATTAATATTAATTAAGAGACAGACGTCTGCAGAAACTTCCCTTGCCCCATGTCACACCCAACTCCCAGTCCCACTTCAGCAAACGACCAGATTTATCCCAGTGAGGACCAAACCATCCTGCAGCACTTACAAACCTTTGTCATTCAGAATGGATTTTTCTCCCAAAGTGCAGGGAAGGAGAGGTGACCCCCCATGGAATATCTGAAAGGGGAATAATCCCACCTCCCATTGCTATCTTGTGTGTTGTGTTAGTATCCTTCCATGGGGGTTCCCATTGCAGCATGGTGCTGGGCTCCATGCCATCCCTCCAGGTCCTACCATCAGGGTGAGGTGTCCCATGTATTTCTGTAGAATCGATCTTGCTCTGAGGCTGCACAACCCATTTTGAACTGGGAACACTGTAGGGACACACATCACCTCTCCTTTCTCCTTGGGTTGGGACACGATTATCTTCTCTATCCTGTAGTTTCAAGACCACAAACCTTGAACAGACATTTCTCTAAAGGGAAGTTCCAGTTGGAAATAGCTCCCAGTTTTAAACTGGAGTGTTTTCTTAGAGCTGCAGCACCTCCAGCCGCAGGAATTTCTGGGCTTAACAGCAACACACAGTGCAAGAGAGAGAAAGGAGAGGCTGAAACCAGAGGGGGCAAATTCGGAGCAACCCATGCAAAACCCTTCAAAGGGAAGAATCGGGCTGGAAAGTGGATGGTATTGGTGTCTCCCTCCTTTGACTGTTGGGTTGGGCAGAGTTTGCCATCTCATAACCTGTCCCTCCGTCCCTGCGGTTCCGGTCTCGTCCAGCAGAGGGAGAGCCTGGCCCGCAGAGAGGGAGGACTCTGAGCTCAGCGGAGCGACTAGCCGAGATTGAGCGGAGATCGTATGATTTTAGAATGGCCTAAAGTGGAACGGACCTTAAAGATCACCCACCGAGCTCCAGCACCTGCCGTGGGCTGAGCTACCAACCACTAGATGCAACCACTCAGCTGCACGGGGCCCTGCTACAGTCACCCACCACTGCAAGGGTGACACAGCCAAAGGGACAGACATGGACATGGGTACAGACCCTGGGTCTCTGAACCCACCCCATGCAGGTGAGGCAGCTTTGCTCCCGTGTCCCCTTCCAATCTGTGCATGGGCAGAGGAGGGTGAGCTGCCTTTATCTGTGCAGTGCCAGGTTAGTGCCAGCATTGTTTCTTCCTTTGGATTGAAGTCGGTGTAGTAATGGTGGAAGGGACAAAGTCCGGCACAGCGAGCAGCACAGTGCCCACACTGCTATGGGCAGCATTGCATAGAATCGTTTGAGTTGTAAGGGACACTTAAAAGCCACCTTGTCCAACTCCCCTGTGATTAACAGGGACACCTACAGCTCAGAGCCCCAGCCTGACCTTGAATGTTTGCACAGCCCCAGGCATCCACCACCTCTCTTGGCAACCTGCTCACAGGGAATGGGCACCCAGTGCTCCACACCAGAGCCACAGGACAACCATTGCGCAGTAGTTGTGCCGTGTCCCTCCCAGCACTCCCCTGGTGCCCTGCAGCAGCAATCCTGCACTGCAGGTTGTGAGCACAGACCAGATTCTACATCCTTAAGAGACTCCATTCTTTTCCAAACAGACACAGAGCAGGAAACCCCACCAGCTCAGCACCATGTTCAGAGTGAGAATGCAGAATGAGCAGGCATGAGCTCCCCAGTATGAGCCCTCCTGCCTCTCTCCAGCTCCTGTCTATTATCACCAAACTTGTAGGAACTTAATTATCTCTGAGACCTCTCCCACCACCAAACGTGGCCAGGAGCACTCACAAGATAACGAAGGCAATGGACAGGCAGCACGCATGAGCACTGTCTCCTCCACCAGCAAGGTCAAAGCCATTGCAACCCCCCTGCCAAAATCAAGGGCAGGGTGAACCTTCCCATCCCACAGCCACAAGTGGGAATTGGGGTGAGGACGAGGCGAGGGATGCTGGTGCTGGCCATCAAGCAGCAGGGCCGGTAATAACCTCATTATGAGGTTGGAGATGCTGGGAGGGGTGAGGAGGGATGGGGGGGCGGGTGCAGATGCCGTCCTTCTGCCGTCCGCAGCTTGCGGAGCCAGAGAGTTGTCAGCGCGTCTCCTGCCTCTCACCTTGCTTCTCATTAGCTCCCCGCAGCGCTGCCGTGCGGGCAGATGGGGCAGGGCCGTGGCCACAAGCCGCTGCCGGGCTGGGGGCTCACACACCACCCTCCCACCCCCTATTTCTGAACTCCATCTCAGGATGGAGATGCCCAGCTGTCTGTCCAAAGCATGAGATTTCTTTGCTGAGTGATCTGCAGGCAGGAAAGCTTCCCTTGCACAGAGCAGCCAGGTGACCCCCCTAAGGTGGGGATGACATCCTACCACAGCCCTCCCCAAATAAAGTCACTAGTTACTTTGGGTGCCAAGGGTGTTTTGGGGCAGCCCCAGCCCTACTGAGTGCAGGATGATTTATTATAAGAGCAAGGCATGTTCAGATGATAGCTGCTCCAGAGATGCTTCAGAGGGATCAATGAGCCATGGCCAGGAGGCACCAGCAAGGAACAAGGCAGAGGCATGCAGGGCTGCATGGTCAGCAGGTCCAGGAGACCGTGTCCTTGTCACCAGCCCAGCGCCCTATTTATCTCTCATCTTCCCAAGTGGATATACCTCGCTCCATAAGAAGAAAACAAAGCACAAACCCCTGTATTTACCCATAACAAACAACTCTTCCAGGCTGAATGGATGTTCCCAGCCAGAAATGCCTTGTCCAATAGCACAGCATAAACATCTATTGACTGAGAAGGCTCCTACATTTATGACTTACTGATGGCCCTGTGGACCACCATCAGCAGGGGTTTCTGTTCCTGTGGGCTCCTAACACCATGACTTTGGGTCATGCCCTTGCCATTCCCTTGGGCTCCCAACACCATGGCCTATGGTCATGCTCTTCCACCCAGACCATCCAGCCACTCTGGTACCACATCTTTGCTTTCAGCTCCCCAACACCACCTGTATTAGGTGTGCCAAAACACTGAGTCAAGATGCTGGGGGAAGGATGGGATCATCCCTCTGTGCCCCAACCCCTACTGGCATCCCACCTCCTCCTGAGCCCATCTTTTCCATCCATACTCCTCAACAGAAAGCTCCAGCTCATTTCCTAATCATGAAGGTGTCTTTTCCTCTGCCAACATTTCCTAAAGGAATCCAGCACACCAAACTCATTGCATGCTTTTGGGACAGAACATGCCAGTTTTTTCTCCTTTTGTCAGCACAGGCTGCAATGCAAGGGAAGGAGATTTGAAGGCATGCGGTACCTGTGCTCAGCAGAGGGGGTGCGGCCATGTGTGCAGGCGTACAGAGCTATTAATTAAAATTGCTCAGTCAGATGCTATAGAGAGATTAGTTGTCACATTGTGTTAATGGCAAGCTTGGCAATGCTGCGAGAAGGGGCAGGACTGCCCGCCGTCCCCTCAGCTGTTCAAGTGCCACGTTTATACCCAGCCAGAATGACTAATTGGCAGGTTTTGTCTAACAGAAGCCCCCTCGTTATTGGGAAGGGATCGGTGCCTTAATGAAGGAGAGGCGGGGAGGGGACACGTGGCACCAACCACCGAGGTCCCATGGGTGGGGACAGCTGCAACCCCATCCATGTGGCAAAGACCCCCTTGGAGCTGGAAAAACCCAGTGCCATGGGCTGCCCAGCACTGAGAGCAGGATGTGGAAACCTGGATGGAGCCACGCTGCTATTTAGGTGTGCAGCACCTACCAGTCTCTACAAAATGCATGATCCTTGAGGCTGTGTTGTGGTTTGAGAAGTTGAGTTTGGGAGAAGACAAAAGTAGGGAAACTGAGGCATGGAGCGGCTGTGGCATTACCTAGGCTGCATCCAGGTGTTTGCATGATGCTTTCAGTTTGGTGCCCAGCAGCCTATTTATCCTGACTAACACAGAGCTCACATACCTGTTTCACTGCTGAGTAGGCGACTTCCTTCATCTCAACTTTTCCTCCATTTTGTAGATTCAGGCTTTGCTAGAAGACAGCACAGAGCATATGGAAATGCTGCCAGGGAGCAACAGCCTTTAACATGATCAAAATGGCAACATTTAGGTGTTTTACATACACAACAAAGCTGAAATTCCTGCATTGCTTTAGAGAAGCTATTCAGCACGACATCATTTGAACTTATAACCATAGCCAGGTGGAGTCACTTCACCCCAAATCAGCTCTGAGCTGCTACAGCTGTTACGGCTGCCCAGCTAGGTCCTCATGCCATTAGCTCATTATCTCCACCCTGCAGTCATCAGGAGCCCCAGCTGTTTCACAGCCAGGGCTGAGACATCCCCACCTCCAGTCTACAAGCTAGCTGTCTGTGTGGAGATGAGGAAGTCAAAAAGATCACCAGCAATGCTGTATGCTCCCTACAGCCAGGTTTGGATAGGGTATGTTGGTAACTGGAGACACACAAATGCCCCAAATATACTATTGTCTTTCACATGTTTAGAGAGCCTGGCCTTAAGTGGCGTTAAGAAGGTCACTGAACAGTACACCTATAACATCGTAGAACTATAGAAGCATTACAACTCAAAAAGGTCTCTAAGATCACTGTGTTTGCCCCCAACCCACACACAAAATAAATAAAACTAAAAAGTCCCCCCAAACCAGTGTTGAACCCAATTCCTCCTTCTGTTCTTTACTCCCCACCACTCAGTCATGCACTGTCATCTCCTGCCCAGCAGTTACCTGTCACAGAAGACACTTTGTTCATGCATTTGAGGCCAACTTCTAATCACTGGATGTAATAGGGCAAGATGAGTGATAGATTGACACAATTAATTTCCATGTTCCCAGTGGTAACATTGATTTTAGGGCACTCAGTCTTTACAAGCCACTGAATGCAATGGAAAACTTGGCTCTGATCTTTTTGGTAGAGGTCAAAAGGGTGTTCAGATCTTAGGAGAGCTCAACTGTTTAAATACTCTTCAGTGCCTTGACTTCTACCCCACTCGTGCATATCTAGGAAGTGCCTCTCAGTCTCCATTTGCTCAGGAAAAACCTACTGAGAAGGACAGGCACACAAATCCCTGGTCCTATGTGAACAGTCAGAGCTTTCTTGAGCCCATCTACCGGGCATGTGGCGGTTGAGTTTCACTGGACGCTGATCTTCCAGCTCTAGAACCACTTCCCTTCCACAATGCTCTAACCAGAAACCGATGGTGATCAGCCCTCTCATTTATTACAGTGGAAATAAACCTTATACTTACTCTCACTAACAGGGTGCTTGCCCCAACTGACCCAACAGATCTGGAAGGCCATAGGAGTATCACAGGCAGACATGAGTGATCCATTAGTGGGTGTCAAGGAGACAAGTCCCATCTGGCCTTGACACCATTGGGAGACGCTCAGAGACAGACTCAGAAGGAGCCTGTTTGTGGTTTCATGATTGACGGCAGGTATCCAAACTTCAAATCAACTAAGAATAAAGAAATAAAGGTCCACAGATCCTCAGCCCTCCCTGAAGCACACAGTCATTGTGGCCTGTATTTATCCAGCCCTTCCTTCCATAAATTCTTATAGAATAGCTTCAATCCCAAATTAATAAACTTTCCCATGTCCCTCTTTGGTATCTCAGGGACCCACTGTCCCCCCAGGCACTGAACACATGCTGAATTTGCTGTCATTTTATCATATCTCATTTTCTGCACAACTCATCGTGTATCTCACAGTGAAACCACTTCTCTAAGAAAGAGCTTCTTCATATTGTGAAAGTGCATGCAACAGAGCTACTTCGCAGTATGGACATGCTTGCAGAGATCCTCCTTCCTACCTTTGTAAAGCAATGACCCAAAGAGAGGAGTTCAGCAAGCTTTGGACATGAAGCATTGAATCTGGCAGCAGGCAGAGAAGACAATTACTCTCACATCTCAGTTGCCTTCTTGGAGTGAAAACCTCAGCACTCAACACAATGCTAGGCTCACCAACCTGCTCACCACACTTCAAGGTCCTCAAGGATGCTCCTTACCCCAGCACACCTGACCTGTCCCTGTGCTGCCCACCACTGCCCCTTTCTCCCCAGCACTCCTCCATGCCCTGCTGTGGAACAATGCCTGCCCTAAGAAACCACCCCGTGAGCAGGCAGCCCTGCTATGTGCGGCATCCCCGCTCGCCAGCCAAGCTGGGAGATTCACCTGTGCAGCCCAGACAGTGAAGAATTGTTTGGAGCAAAACACTGTGCAATCAAGTGGAGATAGCAGAGGCAATGGGGTCAGGCAGGCTGCCTGGGGCATCTTTCATCTCCCACGTCGGGAGGTGGGGTGTAAAGTGTGTGCTGGCCGGGGCTGGGGCAGGCTGAAAGGCAGCCTTGTTCTGCCAGCTATCTGCCATCTCTCTGATGTCACACGTCGCGTTTGGGCAGCTCACTTCAAAGGCCCCTTTCTGGTGCTCTCTCCCTCCCCTCGCCCCTTTCTCTTTTGGGTTCGGAGTTGGCTGTTTGGGGGGATAATAGCCTGGCTTTCCAAAAAGCATTTGGCTGTGCAATTAAATAAAAAAAAGACACTTGAAGAGCAGCCGCCCAGGTTAACCCAGATGGAGGTTGAGATGAGCACCAGGAAACCAAGGGCTCCCATTCTCTACTCATGCTCAAGCGCTCTGTGTGTAGCAGCAGATTCAGACCCATCACCTCTGAATTCTACAAGGGTGTCCAAGCCCACAGCAACAGGGTGACAGCATCCCTCTCTGCAGCTCTCTCTGGGTGCCTGGAGGCACGTCCTGCAGGCAGGAGGCCAAAATAGCAGCACTGCATTGGCCATGCCAGACATGACATCTTGCTGGGCTGCAGCCTCTTGTTGAATGACGGTATCTCTGCCAAGCTACACAAACTTGTCCAGTGCTGCACAACAGAAAGATGGCATTTCCAAAGGCTAATAAGACTCTGGATCTAAGTTACCTGCTGGGAGAACGTGTGTCCCATTAGGCAAAGCCTTGAGAAACCCAAAGGGAACATATTCAGACGCACTCTGGGACAAAGATTCTGGCCAAAAGCTGCTTCCAGTATTTTGTCCTAAGCACGCAAAAAATCATGAGGCTTCAACTAAGTATTGGGTGACTTCTGCCCTCTGATTTTGAGAAGTTTGGCAAAGGCAGTTTCAAAGTTTTTTCTGCAGCTGGGTCAACTGGAAACTATCCAGTGTAGTAAATATCTTCCTGCACGTTGCCATGCTTCCAGGAGATGGGGATTTAGAAGGCAAAAAAAAAATCTGTGGGGGGAAAAGGAGGCTGGGGAGTGGAAGAGGGATGGGGCCCAGCTTAAGCTGCAGCACCATGGAGGGACCGACATCAGCCCAACCATTGCTTGGGGTAAAGAAAGTCACCAAGCTTTCCTCTTCACTCATAGAACCACAGAATCATTAAGGTTGGGAAAGAACTTTCAGATCACCAGCTTCAACCCCAGCCCATCCCCACCTCTGACCACATCCCTCAGTGCCACACCTTCATGGTTCTGTAACACCTCCAGGGACAGTGACTCCATCACTACCCTGGGCAGCTCATGCCAGTATATGACCACTCTTTCTGAGAAGGATATTTTCCCAGTATCCTGCTTGAACCTCCCTCGGTAGATAATGTTTTAGTCATGATGGCAGTAGTAGGGGAAGGTGCGTGAACACTTATGCACACACATGAACAGCACCACAACCCCCAGAGGTCACTTCTTCCTGCTGGCAGCAGTGGAGGTACCCTTCATAGCAGCCATGTATGGCTTCTGTCCCCAAACCAGGCATCCACAGGAGGATTTAAGGGGCTCGCACAACTTACCGGCAGGTATTAAAAGTTCACTGAGGCTGTAATAGCAATCTGTCAGCCTGCTGCTAATCCTTCTTGACAGAAACTTTATAAGAAGCTGAAGTGTGTTAAATAGTCCCGGAGTTTGAGCCGAGCGAGTTTGAGGAAGGCAGCTTAAAGCCAGGTCTGCTTTCCTCGGACCTCAGACCAAGAGCCCAAGGGCTAGGCTGGGGCTTGACCCCCCTTTAAGGCTCTCCTTGCCTGGAGGAGAAAGAGGAGAGCCCTCCAGAAGGCACAGAGCTGCACTCGAGCATCCACGGGCAGCTGGCACGCACCGGGCGATGCTCCCGGCCGCACAATAGTGGCTCTGTGTGCTCGCAGGACTGTCCGATGCACCTGCGCTCACCTTGGAGTCAGGAATGCGAGTAATTCACATCTGCAAATCCTGGGAAAGCCATTAGCAATGAAACTGGATCCGCTCACCCCGCGAGGGAAATCTGCCCAGGTCTGTGCTGGGCTGTGGTTCTGAGGGTGGTTTGGTTGTCACTGAGACCTGGCAGGGCTGTGTCATGCATGCAGAGTGACATTCAGCACATGGATGCCCACAGATAGGACAACCAGGTGTGTTGTCCTTGGAAAAGTGGCTCACCCAGGACAGCTGACCAATAACCACCAGTACACAGCCCAGCAGAACACCAGGGTCACAACCCGCAGGCGGTGAAGGGCAGCTCCCCATCCATCTTCAACACAGCAGGCTGTGTTAGGGACCAGCAGCTGAGATGCTGCATCCAGTGGGTTCCCACACCACTGAGGCTATGAACGCATTGCAGGAGTAAGTTTGTGTTGGCACTGCTCTGAATGTTCCCTGCAGTCACCTTGTTCTGGAGCAGATGGCCAACTTTCATCACCATCTCTGTATTTCACTGCTGTATTTCCCACAGACTTCCCAAGCCTTGTGCCTTTTAGAGAAGAATCCTGCTCCCTCAAATTGATGTCCATGAAGCAGAAAATGCCACAGTGAATACAGTTACCATTAGGGTGACTTGAGAGATCCGCACAGAAAGGAGCTTGGGAGTGGGACATGTGTCCTGTAGGGGCTGTGGTCTGGCACAGAGTCCCCACAGCATCCCAAGAGAGGTGGATGCAAGCCAGATCACCTGTTGCAAGCAGGGATCCTGCAGACCTCATGCTCAGGAAGCACCCAGAAGCCATCACCTAGGAGCTCACTAGCTGGCACTGTCATTCACTTTCCAAGTCCCCATTCCCCCCAGGTACATTGTCATCATCCTCCCTGGGTGCAGAGTTGTTCCCAGGTAACCAGATCCCAGCAGCTACAAAGCCCCTACTGTACTTACCCTGATGTTATCAGCTGGGGCTGGACCAGCGCACGCGGCCAGGCAACACCTAAGCTCGGATGGCCTGGGCCTGTGGGGTGAAACAGGACCCCTTACCCTTGACACACAGTAGCTTTGAGGATGTGACAGGGAGGGTTAAAACCACAACATCCTTGCTGCACACCAATGGGTTTGGGGAGCTCTTTCTATCAGCTCCAGCCCTGTCCAATGGACTCTCCACTCCCAGCGATCTGTCTGCAGAAGCCAGCACAGCCTCAAGCATTTGTCAGCTCCTCCTGAGCTCCTGGCTGGAGGTGAGCTGGTTGTACCAACAGCAGATCTGTGTTTTGAGGAAAGGAGAAATTAAGCAAGTTGGGGAGACAGCTGTTAAACTGCAGGAATAATCAATTAAGAGGCAATTTCACCATCTTGATGAAGCTTGTTTGCACTTAAAAGCCTTCTGAAGCAAGTGATTAGCCTCTAATTTATGGGACATGTAAAGCCCAGGGAAGAGACAAAGCAGCTCAGTTTTTACAGCCATTTCTGGGGTGCCATAAGGGCACTGAGTCTCAGAACAGCTCCCACCTTTGGGCTTTGCAGGTCTAGCTCCTTGCCACACCAATGCATCTCTCTGGATTCAGTGTCCCCTTCTGGCAGCATCAGGATGTCACCGCTCCTTCCTCACTCCCTCCACCTACTCCAGGAGGAGACCAAGCAGCCAGCAGGCAGTTATATCTTCTGGCACGTTCCAGCTGATCCTTTTGGAAGGGTTTCTCTGGTCTCCTCTCCCCACACTCCTCAGGGGCTCTCCAGTTACTTCCCACATACCTACATGTTCCTGACTGCACAGCCAAACCCTCCAACTCCCGGACACCAGCACTGAGTTGTCAGGACAACATAATCAGCCACCCAAGGCACAGGCGTTACGCTACATCTTCAGTTCCATGACCTCATGCTGTATTTTCCACACGATCCATGCCTCACTCAGCAAACAGTTGGGTTTTCAGTATTTTCCATATCCTCCTCCTGTGCACAGCCTCAGGACCCACCATGCTCACATGTCATTGAGCCTGTGTTGAGCACAGTCTTGTTTCCTTACAGATGCTCTTGGGAAAGCACTGAGACACCAGTGGATACCTCCCTTCACAGCCCCTCCTCTCTGAAGCAGATACTATTGCAAGAAACAGAGCACAAGGAGAGTTAGAACTGCTGGGGGCCAGGTTGTTTCATCCATCTGAGTTGCCAAAGCTTGGCTCTTCAGAGCACTGAGCCTGCCTGGACTCTATCAGAGTTCTAATGAAGGTTGGTCAGTACGGGGTCATAGGCTCTTCACCCCACTTGAAACCTCCAAGCTGGTGAGGATGCAAGGATGTTGCCCACTGGGGTTTACCACCAGCTTCCCATCTGTGGTGGGGGGCTTGCTGCCCATCCCCGTGCTCTGGCAGGGATTCACACCGCCCCAAGCCTGTGATCCAACCCACCAAGCATCCTTTGAATGAGCCCCCTGTTCTTGGGGTCAGGCCGAAACCTGAGCTTCCCTCTGAAGCAGCAGCACAGAGGGCCTGAGGCAGTGGGAATCTGCTGTTCTTCACCGAAAGTGCTGTCAGTATTTGATCAGTTGGAGTGTTTTGACATGGTTTGCAGTTGGATACGCTCGTCCTCAGCCTGTGAACTTATCTATGTCAACCAGGCTAGTGCACGTCAGCCTCCACGTTGGTGTCTAGGAGGTCTACAGCTGACAGGATAACCTTTCCATGACCAACACGTTGCCACTTGGAGGAATGGAGACAAGAATTCAGTCTGATCTCCAACTAGATAAGAAACTACTATTCACCTTTTTACACCTAAAGAACTCCTCGCCCTTTTCCTGCCTTTTCTTTGCAAGTCTTTGCCGTTTCACACAAGCTTCTTTAAGGGAGCTTTCCTTGTGGCTAAGCAGTGGAAGAAAATGACTTTTAGCAAATGCAAGTCTCAGATCTGGACAGCTGGTGTTACCTAGGATCTTGCTCACAGACCTACCATAAGGCCAAGGCACTCGTTCTCAGTGGTTTGAGCCATATCATGTGTCACAAGACACAAGCATTTTCTAATGATGGGTGACATTTTATGCCCAGAACAGCATCGGTTTAGGTATCAGACATCTGGCAAATGATTTCACTCTGGAAAGGTGTCAGGAACAACCAGAGCCTTTTCTTTTCCCACCAGGAAAGCACCATTTGCCACCTCCCATGTCTGATGGCAGGGAAAGACCTTGCCTGTGCCTTCCCTGGGCAGATTTCCGAGACAGCCTTTGCTACCAAGGTCACGCTCTTCCAGGAAGGCTGCTTGCTCCTGCTCCATGTCTGCACATACCTAGAAATACCACCACAGTTAAAATCTCTGAATGCAAATGCAACCAGTACTGGCCAAGACCATTTTGAATTCCTTCCCAGTCTGCCTCTGCCCCAAGATCCTATACCATCCATTCACAAAGAGAGAGTTAATTAACATAGTATCACTCAGCTTGCTCTCGCCTATCGGTATCATCTAATCAGCATCCTCAACTGAAAGGCAATCTCTGGCTTGATCTTGGCCACTGAGCAGTTCCTGAACAGAGAAGGCTTTGTTCACCAAGTCACTGGGGATGCGAAGGTCGGCTCCCAACCTCATCCTGCTGTTGCCCTTGCCTTGGAGAGCGAGGTAGAGCCTGTTTTCATGACCTTGTTCATTTCTTCCTGGGCTTGACAAGTAGCTGCCATTTACCCTGGGGAGTTGCTCTGTGGGCTGAGAGCTGGCCCAGGCATGGAGCACTGCATGGCAGCACAGCACCACAATAATCCACCCAATGGGGCCAGCCCAAGGTGCAACAAACCCACCGCCCACCAACACCCCAGCAGCCCTGACAAGAAGTCATCTGTGATTCCTGCTTTCAACACTGTGACTAAATCTCCTCAGAAGATAAAGTCCAGATGGTTTTCCTTGTCAGGAGCAGTCCACATCCCAAAATAAAGCACACCATAACATCACATCCGGGTGGACAGGAGGATGTGTGCACTTACTGGATTGTACCCTTACAAGATGGACTGTGTCAAGCACAAACCAATTGGCAGAAAAAGGGTAGGCTTAAGACCACAGACTCTGCCAGATGACATTCTAACCCCTTCCACAACACTGATCCCAAACAAATATACGTGCACACTACGTATATAATAATTCTACCCATGTATATGCACATGCCTTGAGATACTGTTATTATATTGCTACTACATTTTTGTAAGATTTTGAAAGAAGTAGGCAAGCTGTCTGTGTGACAAGGATTTTATGGGGGGGCTATTCTGGGGGAAGTTAGTTATTTCATAAGTATAAATTGATAGTTGGGCTGACAGAAAGGCAGACTGATATAGGTGAACGTTTTTCAAATAGGAGATAGCTGTGGGTGGGGAAGGCAAACCTTTCATCTTTAAAGCTTTTTTTTAATTTTTCCTTAAAAAATTGTAAAATGCAATGGTTTAAGAAACATCCAAGCCAGGCAGTTTTTAAGGCAATTTTAATAATCCTGAGTGGAAACATTCATTTTTCTTCTGCTGTTAACCCAGCCATTATCTACACCTGGATCCTGCAAATCAGGCTCATGTTGGCTTCATGGCAGCTCCTCCACACCACACATCCTCTATCCTTCCTAAAGACCCTTTCCCAAAAGCAGCCAACATCTTCACTTTTGTCCCACAGTGAATATCCCCTCACCCAGATCCCCTCCACCCCTCCCAGCTCCAGACAGCATTCCTCCAAGACCACTAAGTCAAGTGGCAGAGGAATCCCAAGCAGTAATTTCCTATCCTGTTCATACCCAAAAACTCCAGCCATTTTCCTGTGCCAGGTTGATGGAGCAGTCCCCATCCCCATGGGTTGTGGTTACTGATGAAAGATGTGTCACTTCTAGAGCCACTGACCTCCATTCCTTAGCTGCAGAGACCCTCAAGGTTCAGCACAAACCCAGGACAGACAATATTTGATCATGGAACCACGGAATATCCCAAGTTGGAAGGGACCATAGGGATCATGGAGTCTAACTCCTGGCTCCACACAGGACCACCCAAAACTCAGACCATATGATTGAGAACGTCGTCCAAACACTCCTTGAACTCTGGCAGCTCTGTGCCATGACCACTGCCCTGGAGAGCCTGTCTCCATAGCCCTCGGGTGAAGGACCTTTACTTGATATCCAAGCTGACCCTCCCCTGATATTTAATACCCAGTGAGAAGAAGTGATACCCAACTACTTGCTGACCCAGGAGATGATCCAGATCCTTCCCTCCTGAGTCAACAGGACACCCCACACAAAAAGAGACCAGGCATGGCTGTTGGGTTGTTTTTTTTCAGGATTTTGTTGTTTTTTAATTTCACTTTGCTACGTGATTCCCGACAGAATGTCCACATCTCCTGCCGGGTCAGCCACCTCCAGATCCTGCTACATTCAGTGTCAAATCAAGCTGTGCCAATGAACCAGTGTTCTGAGCCTCACAGCCATTCATTGCATGTCTTTACATCGTTTGGGAAAAGCAGCACAAAAGGACACAACTCATGAAAACAAGACGGGGATGAGGCGATGGTCGGCTGAAAGCTCGACCCGGAGAACTTGCAGAGATGGACCATGCGTAGGGTGGGAGATGCAGGGCTCCTTTCTTCTGGCGGCATGGGCCGGTGCCTAACGAAGCCAGGACATCATTCCATACCACCCCATCACCCACTTCTGGGTATGGGATGGGTCTGTGCTGGAGGAGAGAGGTGGGGATGTCTCCAGCTCCAGCACCAAGCACCAGCCAGGCTGAGTGGTGAGGACAGGATGCCGTCACCTTGCTGTCCCCACTGCCCTTCTGGTGAGGATCCTCCTGCAGAGTTCACCTCGAAACAAGTGGGGTAACCTGAGAGTACCGAAAAGAACCGACCCCAAAACCCAGACCTACCTCCTGAAACAAACAGGTGTTCCTTCCCTGCCGCTGGGCTTTTGCAACCTAAACATAATGTTTATAAAAAGTAAATTATTTCATCTTATAACTTAAGTGCATTGAGTATTTCCTTAAATATGGTTCACACTGAAAATAAAGTTACTTTCGCTGTACAGTAAATTTCTGATAGACTTAGAAATAAACTTTGTGGATACAATCTGGCAGGACATCCCCATGCATAGCTGCATGGCTCTGCACACACGTGTGCCTCACACATACACCCAGCCCCACACCCTGGGGAGAAGTCTCCAGGCTTCTACATCTGCACGGCAACCTGAATCCAACCCACCAGCTGCCCAACCTGCCCCTAACCCTAGGATCCTAAGAGAAACATGAAACTATGCGACGCAAAACTCATTGGGTCCCTGGGCGTCCCGAGCTACAAAATGTCACAGGACAACATCCCGTTGCAGGGCCCTGCCATGCTCAGGAGGTGAAGTAGGAGCTCTGCATGGAGTACAGGTGGTCGATGGGGTTCCCCGCCCGTGTCTGCAGTGGCCCCGCGTCTGCCGTGGTGAGGAAGCAGTCACCCAGGTTGCTCAGTGAGGTATCATCGCTGTCCATGTCATGGAAGAGGGGCTCAGCACCTTGGGGAGAAAGGAAGGAGCAGTGCTGGAGTGCTGGAGGGATGCTGCGTGCTGCTGCAGCTCCCAACCCCTGCAGCCAGATCCTATTGGGACACAAGAGCCTGCTGAGATGCTCTGGGGGTGCTGTCCCATGCCAGGGTGCTAAACCCATATGGGTTAGCATCGTCATAGAGGTGCTGGCACTGTCAGAGATGCTGGGATGGCATCAGCAGAGAGATGGTGGAACTGTTACAAAGGAGGCAGCACCACCAGGGAGGAGATGACACTCATAACCTTACTACCAGGACTTCCTGCTCTCATCCAGCTGCTCAGTGGGGTGCCATGATGGTGCTGGCCACCTTGGAGCCTCCTGTTTTGCACTGTGGCAGTTTATGGCAGAAGAGATTGCTGTCTTTCCATAGTTTGCTTCACCCCTGTCATGCAGCTCACCCTCTGACACTGTGAGGACAAGTAAGAGTGCAAACCCGGCCCCCCACAGCCCCACCAGCCTTACCATAGGGGTGCATGTGGTCTCCAGGCATTTGCGGGGGGGTGAGTCCTTGCCGGAAGGGATCGGAGCTGTAGACTTGCTCCATGCCCAGGAGTTGCTGTGGGGGTTGAAGAGCAGTGTAGGGGTTCATAAGCCCCTCCAGCCCCCCAGGGCCACTGCTGTTCGTCTGGGCTGCAAGACAAGAGAGAGCTGTTGGTGTAGTGGGGATGTGGTTTTTTGGTGGGGAGGCTTGGAAGGCCCTGAGAGGGCATTTTGGGGTGGGAAATGGGGAGGTCTGGGTACCTGAGCTCAAGCGCTGCGTGTTCTGCTGGTCCTGCTGCTGCTGCTGCTGCCTCCTTGCTAGCTTCTTCATCTGGGTAAAAAGAAGGGGAAAGAGCAGGGGGTCATGACACGGCTGCAGGGGAGGGCAGGAGGGGGCCCCTGCACCCACCTTTGCTCTCTGGTTCTGGAACCAGACCTGCACCACACGCACACTCAGCCCTGTCTCAGCTGCCAGTGTCTCCCGCACCTGGAGGAGGAACATCACAGTGGGTATCACACAAGGTTTGGGGGATTCAGGAGGGGGCAGAACTATTGCCCAGCCCCTGGTACACCCCCAGTGCCCCCATACCTTCCTGCAGGGCTTGGAGGAGACCTCAAAGGATGCCTTGAAGGCCCTGCGCTGTTGCGTGGTCAGAATGGTGCGTGGCCGCTTGGGCCGCTTGTGGTCCTTCCCCTCCTCAGCTCCCTTTGCTGAGGCTGGGCCCATTTTGCAGACACTGTCTTCATCATCACTTTTACCTGGGGGTGGGTACAAAGAACAAAGAGGGACCAATATTCAGGTCCCTCTGTGAGGTTGTATGGCTGTGCTGTCGTCATCTTCACCCACTTTGGCATCACTGTCCCCATGTCCTTGGCATCAAGGTGCAACACAGTTTGGCCAACACATGTCCTTCCCCCTCGTGAGTTGTAAATCACTTGCAGCCTTTTCCAGCAAACTCGCACCGGAGCAGTGGTTCCCAGGAAGAGGGATGTTGTGCTCATGGCCACACCAATCAACCAACTCCCAGTAGGTATTTCAGAGTTTTTCTGGGAGCAGGATGTGAGCTTTCACCATTGAGCTTACTTTTGGCAGAGGGGAAGAGGTTTAACAAACACTAGGATTTGAGACCTGCACTGATGGAGACAATGAGATGCCTTTGCACCCAGCAAGGAGTGCCTGCCCCAGAGTCCCTAGTATAGAAGGGGATGAGCTCAGCACGCAATGCTCAGGCCCACGGTGCTGTGCTCTGGGAAGGGGAGAAACCCACTCCGATCCCTACCTCCCTTTCCATTCCCCCAGCACCTGCTCCCCAAATCCCTCCATGTGTCAAAGGAGAAGTGGAGCCGGATTTGGCTGGGTATTACTTTTAATTAACTCTCCCTTTCAAGCCTTTCCCCAACGAGGGGAGAAATTAATGACTGTCTGGGGCTGCCCCTGACGTCACCTGGGAAGGGGCCAGAGCGGGGGACATTGTGCATGCCCCCAGCCTGACTCGCCAGCACGGGGGGGCCAGTGTGGCCACAGCAGGGCTGGGACATTCCTCGCCTGGGAGGATTTAGGAAGAGGAGAACAGTTAGGACGCTTTTAATTGGAATCCAGGGTCCTCTTTCAGAGGGGCTTGTTTGCTTAGGCTCGGCCGGGGTGGGCTTGGAGGAGGCAGTAATTGAAGTGAGGTTTGGGGAGATTATGGGCAACATATGGCTCGCTTTTTATCTGCACTTTCTCATAAAGTGGCCTTTGCTGCACGGAAAATGGTGGGGGGTGGGGGGGTGGGGGGGGCTGGAGGGGCTGGCAGCCCTGCGGGGACACCTGGTTGCATCCCTCGATGAGGGATCTGGGGGTGCTGGGGGCTCAGGATGGGCTTCCACCATCTGAGGGGTGCATGGCACTGGTGAGCCCCACACTGTCCCCCTGCATCCCTCCGCTGGGACTTTTCCACTGAAAGTAGTGTGTTTCTGGGGAATTTCTGCAATGCAAAGCCCTTGTCTTGGCCAGCAGCTGGGAGCGGGGCCTGCCATGGGCTGATGAGCCACGAGGGAGAAAAGCTCCCCAACCTTTCCCAAAGTGCCCTTTTCCCCCAGTCGGAACAAACCCAAACTGTTGTGGGATCACTGGCTGATTCTGTTCTTTTCCTGCCTGACATTTCCTCCTCAGTTCCTATTTTAACCAAAGGCGTTTGCATCCCTCATAGAGAAGAACTCACTGTGCTGCAGCCATCAGGATATCCCCAGTGCACTTTCCCAGGGTTCCAGCACAGTGGTCCACCCTTGCTACCCTCCTTCATTTTTTGTTACCATCACTGCTATCTGGGTAGAGAGTTGTGGGTGTTTTTGGTTTTTTTGGGTGGGTGGGGGCGTCTAAATATTGATCTCAATATCCCCCAACTGGTGCAATCCCAAGGGTGCCACCCCCTGCCCTATTCCTGCAGCATCCCACCTCAGCTCTGCAATGGAACTCTTTCCCCAGTGAAGTGACCACAGGGCAGGAGCAGTGGGTCGGGGCAATGCTGTGCCAGGCGGCCCCTTACCGGAATCCGAAAGAGCCGGGCTCACCAAACTCAGCAGCTCGCGCTCCTTCTCGTAGTCGCCCTTACAGAGCAGCTGCCCTTCCTTCAGCACAAACTCGTCGCCCTTCTGCAGGCGCCGCTCGCAGACGCAGCAGCAGAAGCAGCGCAGGTGGTAGACGCTCTGCTGGGCACGCATCACCAGCTCACTGGGCACGATGCTCTCCAGGCACCCGGCGCATTTCACTGCGAACAACCTGCGGGAGCAAGGTGAGACCCCATGGGGTGCACCCCAGGGAGCTGTGGTGGGGTTGGTGGGCATCAGTACAGCAGTAACCCATGGCTCAAGCTGGCAGCAGAGCACTGCAATGGCCCCATCTTGGCTACTGGGTGCATTCAGGATGCCCCAAAATTCTCCAAAGCAGTGAGGTTAGCAGCAGCAGTGAGCTGAAGACTCAGAATCATGGAATCATTATCACTGGAAAAGACCACAAAGATCATCTAATCCAACCATCAACCCATCCCCACCATGCCCGCTGATCATGCCCCTCAATACCTCATCTCCACCATTCATGATGGTCCTGATGACCAAATGATGATGTTGACCAAAGGGTAAAGAAGCTCAGATTGTCCCTTGACATTGATTGTGACAGTAGTTGCAGCACCCTTAAATGTACAGTCCCTAATGATAACAATGATAGCAATAACCTATAGCTTAAAGCAGAGCTTGTTGCCCTTCACATTCAATGCCCTGATCAAGAAGCTCAGCAGCACTATCACTCATTTACAGCTGGGGAAAATGAGCATGGAGCCAAACCTGGGCTGAGGGCTCAGTGCAAAATTTGGAGGTACCAAACCAGAACCTCCCCAGTACCCAAGTCATCTGTGCTTTTGGCTTGGATACCATAAAAAAAAAGCCCTCACTGCTTACTCAGGCTCATCTTAAATATCTGTGGGAACAGGACATCAGTATTCTCTGTTTGACTTTGACCCAGAAAGAGGCAGAAGTCAGCACGCACCCTGAGGTTATCTAAGAGCATCCCCGGTGCCCTGAATGCGTCCCCAGGCAGGACCTGCATGGGAACACCACTGCTTCTCCTCAGCTGTTCAGACCCCCAGCTCACTGCTGAATTACTAGTTTTTAACTTTAAAAGGCCACTGAGCTCTGATTAAACATTTCCAGCAGCGCTGGGTGCTGGTTCCTCTGCCCATCTCCCTCACCCCTGTGTGGTCCCTAGGAATGGAGCTGCCTGCCCAGAGCCACTAAGCACCGTGCTTTTAGCCCTTATTTTGTGGGGGCACTTACCAAAAAAACACCTCGGGAATGCAAAGTGCTGAGTCAGCCCTGTTGCTAACAGGAGAAGATTTTGATAAAACCATCAAAAAATGGGGAAAAAAAAAGAAAAAAAAAAAAAAAGAAAAAAAAAGAAAAAAGAAAGAAAGGTCTTCCTCTCCCCTTCTCATTTCCTCACTCGACAGTGTCTGTCTCTTGGCTGTACAAGCCTGAGGGGACAAGCGGGCAGCAGCCCCCCTTGCTGACCAGCAATGCCCCCTGGGACAAGCCCTGGGAAGGGACTGCCCCCCACTGCTAGCTGTGCGCACAGCTGGAGGGAGGGCTCCCTTGCTGAGTGCTGAGGGCTCAAGGGATAGAGCACAGAGTCCCTAAAGTTACCTGTTGTGTTTTTCATCTGTACTAGCCCCGAGGAAGGCAGCCCAGTGTCAGCACTGTGCTCATTCCGTCTGTCATTACATCTCTCTTATGTCAAAGGGAGGCAATTTGTACCTGCAAGGTAATGCATCCTTGTCCTGTTTAAATGGAGTGTGAGCTGTATCTGTTGGGATTGCTGCATTCTCAGTGATAAACCACTGATAAGTTGCTAAGATGGTGCTAGCAGATCTTCATGAATGAATCACAGAATGGTTTGAGCTGGAAGTGACCGTTAAAGGCCATCTGATCCAACCCCCCTGCACTGAACAGGGTCACCTACAGCTCCATCAGGTGCTCAGAGACCCACTGAAAGCCTCAGCAAAATCCTGGAAGACGGCACTTATCAATACTGTATTCCTCATCCTCGCAGCATCACTGAAATCTGCCAGCTTCTGCATGTGGCCAAAGCCCAAAGCTATCAATGAGGCAGCACATCCTGTGTCCTGCATCCCACATCATACATCCCACATCATACATCCTACATCCCACATCCCTGACCCACACTTTCCCATGGGGCCATCGCAGCACCCGCTGCCCTCTGTAGTCCTTTATGCGGAGGTGATGCTTTGAAAGGGGCTGTGATTGACAGGCGCTTTCCGGCTGCTGTCTGTCTCCAGCTGCCTGCATGCGCCGCATACAAACGGGAGCCCCTCCGGGTTGAGAACAGCAATATTCAATGCTGACGGACAAATCCCAAACACCACTGAGGTTGGTTTTGGTGCGGCTCTGCTGGGTGGGTTCACACCCCCTGGGATGCTCCTTACAGCATCCACGCTCCCTTCCCTGGTCAGCCCCAGCCACAGGGGCCACCCTTAGGGCAGGGAAAGTCATAGGGCATGGCTTCTTCCAGTGGGTATGATGGTACATTCACCCCAAGAGGACATATTCATGGGAACAGCAAGGGGCACGGGGAGGGGGGCTCAGTGCCACCGAATTGAGATGTCCTGGCACTCAGCCACCTCCTCACTCATGGGACAGGGGACAGTGGCAGTGGGGCTGTGGAGAAACACTGATTGCTGTCAACCCCACACCCAGCACTGGGGTTGGGATGCGGCTCATTCCAGGTCGCCCCGTCCCCATAAGTCCCCAAAGTGGGGAACCAGGGAGCAGCAGTGGTGCTTCCCCAGCCCATGCCCCGGGCTGTCCCCTGACCCTTCTGACTCCCCACTGTCCCCTCCTCCCCCCGAGGCAGACAAGTGTTCCCTTTACTGCCTGGCAACGGTGCCTGGGCTAAGCTTGCTAAAATATGAGTGATTTTTGGCCGCAGTACCAGAAGGCTGCAGTCCTACAGAGAGAAAAAAATTGAGCACTCCATGCCATGGCTCCAGAAAGGGGGAGAATTAGATTTCACACCGAGCAGGCTGGACCATGGCATTCTTTAGTTAATGCTTAACAAACGCCCAAACAAAAGCAGCCAACTTAGCTGCATGTTTGTAAAATGTATTCTCAGCAGATTCAGGTTTATTGGGGAATTCACTCTCTTTGCAGCAAGTGCCGTTTCCCTTTTTTTTGTTGTTGTTGTTGTTTAATTTCCTTTCTCCTCCCCCCGACCCGGCTCCGTCCCGCTGGCTGGATACATCCCAGAACCATGAAGGGATGAAGCAACCACTCTTCCCAATAATCCCCCATTGCTGCTGGGCATGGGGGACCCCAAGAAGCACTTTGCCAAACCCACACCCAGTTCCTGCCCTGTAGCACAAACCCCATCTTGGCTCCACACCCAGCCAAAAGCATGGGCAGAAAGCAAGCTCTTGGGCAAAGACATAGAGCACCGGATTTTGGGGACCCCCATCCATAATATCCTGCACCACTGGGAAGCGCAACGGCTCTACGCAGCAGCACTAAGCACCTCCATTCAGGAAGGACACGGGGAGCAGAGTGCATCTCAGCCACCCCCCCTCCACCGCTGTGCCCCCAAGAAAAGAGGGATAATTGAAACCCCACAATATCACCGCTCCGATTTAATATCGAGAGGAGCGCACGGGAGCCAGAGGTCAGAATTAATTACACCCCACCATATTTCAGCGCTCGGCCGCCACTCCGCGTCCTTTCCTAGGGGAGCGGCGCTTCCACGGAGAGGTCGACAGCCATTATTAGAAAGGGCTGATTTCAACGGACCCCCAGGAGCTTTTCAGAGCCTTTGTTTGTGCCGAGATTAATGGGGAGGCAAACGATGGAACAGCAAAGCCACCACCAGCGGGAGGATGCGCCGCGGCCACCAGCAACCCAACGCGGCTCCAGGCAGTGCACCGGTGGAAAGAGAATGTTGTTGGTGCCATTCATTTTTTGGCAGATTAAAAAGTGATTCTTTTAAATTTTTTTTTTCTTTTCTTTTCTTTTCTTTCTTTCTTTCTTTCTTTCTTTCTTTTTTTTTTTTTTTTTTTCCCTTTTTTCCCCTTTGCTTTCCAGAAAGCAGGAATGCTGGATGACCCCTCAGCAGGCTCATTTTCCTGCCCTATAGGGTGCTGGTGGCGCACTGGGTTGCTGATGGGGGGGAAGAAGAGTGATTTCCATACCCTTCCTCGGGTTGAAGAATGAAAACAAACTAACAAATAAATAAATGAAAAGTGAATTTCCCTACAGAATTTCAAAAGGAAGATTAATAAAATAGAGAAGGAAAAGGGGGAAAAAATAAAAGGACTTCAAACCCTCAGGGATTGTAGGCACAGGCACAGTGTAGCCAACATCCTGCGGTGCTGCAGGGTGCTTCCTGGTGCTCCAGCGGCTGTAAAAACCACTGGGCTGGATGAAACCTAAACAGAGACAGAGCAGCCTGAAATAGAAGCCAGCTGCTCTGGACCGGCATGGCAAACTGCATCTCGTTGGGCTGCGTCCTGCATCTCCATGGGCTCAGCCTCCGGGCAGCTTCTGTTGGAACAGGGTTTTGCATGAGCTCTGAATGAATGGAAATATTCATCCGAAACAACATTGCATTTAAGCCGTCTTTCCCCCAGCTCAGGCTCATCTCACATTGCAGCCCTCTCCCATGTGTGCTCCCAAGGGTAACGAACCCTTGGCATCCCGCAGCACTGAGCATCCTCAGGAGCGCAGCCCCGCAGCTTCCAGTAACCAGAAAAATGTGGTGCTGAGCCTTCAATACTCACACTCTGGTTGATGCCTGCAAGTGCAAAGCAGCCTCAGGCTCTGACACAAGAGTCAGCACCCATAGCAAGGACAACACTCAGGGATCCTAAAAGTGCTCAGCACTGAGGCTCATTCAGCACTTCCCCATGAACTCAGCTCCCTTCTTTTACTTGCACATGATACACCATACAATATTTAATCACACATACAGATAATTATTATCTCTATAATGTATACTTGTATATATTTATATAATAGAATAAAATAATTACATTGGACTGGAAAAGCAAACACGCGTTCTCCAGGAGACAGGTTCCTACCTCCTGCTCGCATGGGTTTATCACAGCCCTTCCCCGCAGCCCCCGGCGAGGCAGGATATTACTTTGTTGCTTATTCATTTTATTGCTTCTCCTTTCTAAATATTTGCTTGGCAGGGGAAGGATTCCCTTTACACTGTATCTGTTTTTTACAGGTCAATTGGATTTCTGGCTCTTGCAATCCCTCTTCCCCTCCAATCGCGTTTGCAAAACAAATATTAGTTGTACCAATTAGCAGAGGCAGCTCAGCACCACCGGCCCCACACCAGGAGGCTCTCCTGCCCCCAAAACAGTGTTGTGGAAGCTCATGAGGGGCTTTGAGGGCCCCCGGGGAGACATCAGCCAGAAGGACATCACACAGCACTGCAGAGAGGCAAAACCTTTGCAGGGCATCGAGTCTGCTGGGGTGCCTGCTGTTCATTCAGAAACCTAATGACTGCAACCAACAGATACCACCGACAACGCGAACTGACATGGCCAGGTAGATTGGATCCATCAACCCCCAAAGGCACCTAACCATATCAGAGCATCAGAATCCACATTTCTTTCACTGAAAGACTGAACACAGAGCTTGGCTGAAGCGGGCATAGGATAGGCCACCACAGATCCCATTACTCAGCGCGGGCGGAGGTGACAGGGTGGCTGCGTGCATTGGGAGCACACTGCTAAATATGTCCATCCCATGCCAAAAGTCACAGCCCCAGGCAAAGATTGTGGGGAGGGGCGGGGGGGGGAGAGAGGGCACATGCCTGGTACCCAGCACTGCATCCATGTAGGGCAGCAAGACCCACATCACCCCCCCTCACATCGAGCGCACCCCTTTCTCCCAGTGACATCCCTGCCATGTCACCCCTGTCCCTCAGCCTACTAAAGGTCAGCCCTAGCAGCATGCCCACCACATATGGTGATTGGTTCGCCGTGGGTCCGGCCATCCCTTCGCTGCAGCTGGGCGAACAATTCACAGGGCATAAATTTATCCAGCAGATTTCAGCCCACGTGCTGTTTGCTAAGAGTCAGCACAGAGGCTGTATTTTATCCCTTTGGGTTTCTTTGGCATGTAGTCAAGCTCCCGACCCTGATCTACTCACAATCGGTCAAGAGCCACGTTTACCCCCCTGCCTGCATCATATGGTCCCACATCATACCGCAGCCCCTGTGCCTCAGTTGTACCCCCCAGGCATGGGCTCCCCAAGTTTCACTGTCTCTTTGCCCCCCTATTTATAGCTGTGTGTGTGGGGAGGTGACTGAGCTGCTGAGCGCGTGATGGCAAATGCTACTTCTGGACGTCACCAAGTCCTCCTGCCCATGTTCTGCCCTTTGGGGTCAACCAGAAAACCCCCTCTAGGTGACACCAGCATTGCAGACCTGCCCCTGAAGGCTTTGTGAGCCACATCTGGGAGAGCCTTTACTGGAGGAGGAAAGAGGAGAGGATCCCTTTGTAAAGCAAGCACATAAAATGATGTCAGCAATGGGGAAAGAAGGCAGAGAAGAGCAATAGAGAAGGCAGAGAAAGAGCAAGGAGCAATATGAAGGATCAGGTCTAGCATCAGGCCTTTATCTGACATCTTCATTGGTGATCGCAACAAGGGACTTAATTAGCATGTTAATAACATTAGCAGGAGATAATAAGCTGGAGAAGATGGGAAGGAGGCCCTGGAGAGAGATCACGGAATAACAAAGGACAAGAAATGCCAAGAACGCTCCCATAAGCTGAGCACACAAGCTGGCTAAATACTACCTTGTCCCTACAAATACACCTGTGCCAGCCTTGTCAATGTGTCCCCACCATGACACCAATGTCACAGCATCCCAGGCCTTCCCCTGGTCCTCTGGAGGGTCTAACAGTGCAACCAAGCCAAGGAGAAGTCAATTCCTCCCACCGGAGCTAGGACCAGTGCTAGAGCAGACATAAATTTGGGAGGCTCTTGGCTGTGCAGCAGCCCTGCATCAGGAAAGGGCAGGAGTTTTATCACCCAAATGGGGATTAGAAGTGGTTCCTGATGCACAAGTAGCTGGAAGCAGAAAGGGAGGAGGGAGATGCTCTGCAGTGATTTGTGGGTTGTTCCTGGGCTGTCCTCGCTGCCAGGTCTTGGGCAATGGGATGACTTTTGTTGCAAACTGGAAGAACGGGAGACATATGTGAAGGAGGAGACTCGCATTCCTCTCTCATAAGAAATCCCTTCTCACTTTCCCCCAAATCGCTCGTACACCCAGAGCTCAGCCTCTGCAGGCTGCCTTGGACACCGTCCCCCTCCCACGCCCAGATGACCTATTCATCCAGAAATGGCCGGGGCGGGATGCTCTCCTCCTCCCTGCCCGCAGCTAGCAAGCCGAGAGGACTGTGCATCCTCCTCTATGGAGTGGAGATATAGAAAACATTGGATACATCCAGCTTACGAGGTCCTGAGACACTGAAACTTGCCATTGGCTTCACTGGGGCTGTGGGTATTGAGGACTCCTCCTGCAGGGAGGTTGAGATGCTCCCCCCATTTCCTAGCCCAGCATCGTGCGGGGGAGATGCGGGTGCTCTCGATGCAAAGTAAAAGCCTTCCCTAGAGCTTGGCAAATAAATATCTGAGAGCAAACAGTCTGAATCAAAGCACTATGGAGCCCCCCAGGCTACGGAGCCAGCCACTGTCACTTCCTGGGCTAACCTGCTGCCTCCCACAGAGCTTTAATTCTGAAACATACTGACTACTGAACAACCTGATGAACACCTTCCAAGATAACACCACCTGGGCTGGGTAAGGGAAAGGGACCCCCATGTCACTGCATGAACTGATGCTGCACCCTCCCAGGGCACCCGGCCACCAGCTGGACTTGCTTTTTCAAGCCTCAGTTCCTCAGGCAAGCAGAAAAACTGTTAAAGGCAGATCAGTGGCTTCCTTTTCCACCCATCAGCACCGGCCCATCAAACAACATGCAATTCCCAATGCAGCACCTCTTACTGCATAGATATTGGATTTGGGAAATACTCTCTGCCACAGGTGGAGCACTTTTCCCCCTCCCCATGACGCCCCTTTCAAATGAGAGAGACTGGAGGCAGCATCCCAGTGTGCTTCAGATATAATAGGACCCCTCATCTCTCCCCTCCAGCCTTCCTTACAGTGTTGTGTGAATCCAGCCCAGCAGCCACACCACTAATCTCGTTTTCCAGGTTGTAAAACCCCTCCTTGGTTGCTGGGACAGAGCCTAACTTCGCCATGCTCCTAATAGCCTCGAGGTCCTCAACGGGGAATCGCGCCCAGTTTCTGCAAACTATTATCTCACCTAATTCCCTCCATCCCATCACTTAAGGATTTACAACACAACCTCCTCTGAAATGGTTTCTGGTAAATTCTTTGAAAGCCCTTCTGGTGCTTGCATCATCGTCAGGGTCAGTAGTGCATTAATGGCAGAGCATTTACGCGCCGGGTAACTCATCCCCTGGCAAGTGCGTTTGTTTGTGCTTTTTAAATTCAGGAAGCAATTAATAGTTGCCACAAAAGCAACATGCTTCTCTTGGGCGAGGGCCATAAAGCCCTGCCTCACTCTGGGGAGTTTGGATGCTGCTATGATCCTCCAGCAGGAGGTCGTGGATGGGGCTTCTTCTTGGGCTTCTTACACACCTGTAACCCTGAGAGCTGGGACTCCTGAGCCAACTTGAGGGGAGCATTTTGGGAAACAGCACAGATGACACTGACATGAGATCTGAGCATCTTCCAGACCAGCCTGGAGCCAGAAATGCTCCCATTGAGAGGCAGGGGAGGACTTTATTAAAGCTCCTTATTGTGGCACCTGGAGCTTTTAAAAACAATAGGACAACAAGGATAAGGCTGTTTTGAAGCCAAGCTCCCGGCAGCACCTGTAGACTCACTAGGCATCCTGCAGGAAGCTGAAATACCCCTCCCCTGGAGCTCAGCTTGGTTGGCTCACCATAAAATCCCCATCACTGGAGCCCAGCATCCTTTACTCACCCCCCAAGCCTAGCATCATCAGCTCACCTCAAAATCCCCATCTCTGGAGCCCAGCATTCCCAGTGTAGCCCCCAGATCCCTACCAATGGAGCCCAGTTTGATTGGCTCAGCCCCAAATCCCCACCCCTGGAGTCCAACAACCTGCCCACAACAAAAAAATGTCAGGACAAGGAAAGCAGAGGCAGAAGAACATTTCTGATAGAGCTTTCTCCTTTCTGACCAACACAGCCTCCCTACCAAAACCACTCTCTGGGTGCTGAGCTCCCCAGCTTCCAGGAGATGCACTCCCTTCCCATGTCGGCCCCTCTCAGCCATCAGCAAGCAATGATTTCCAGCTATACCCTTTGCACAAGACTTCCAGCAGCTGCAGCCCGACCCGTGCACATCCTCTCCCTAATCCTTCCTGCTCCAGTCCCTGGCTTCTATTATTTTCTGGCAGGAGTGAGCACCGCATTAACCCTCCTGCACAGCTCAAGCATCTCTCAGCACATCCTAACCTGGATCCAAATTATAAATGAAACGTTCTTGTAAAAAGAGAACTTGTGAGGGCCAATTGTCCATTAATATTATAAACACCCACTAATTCTTATTTAACAAGCCACCCAAAGAGCACCTCATAATGGCTTTATACAACCTAAACCAGTTGTTACCAAGAGGGTCTGCCTCTTCCCAGAGAAGGACCAGCAAATGCTGTCCAGCATGATTTCCCCAGCTTTTGGGGAAGTTCTGAAGTCAGGGAACATTTTCTGTGTGCCACATGTGATATACATATATGGGATCAGCACAGTGCAGGTACCCAACAGCATGAAACAGCCCTGGTCTTCAGGCTCCCAAAAAGAGGCCAGGAAGAGCCTCAGTACCCAAGCTCCCTGCTGACCTTGAAGCACAGGGCTGAGATGGTTGGCATCATATGACACGTCCCAATGCACAGCAGGCTCTGCTCAGAGAGGACATGCTGTCGGACGAATTTAACACCCGAGAGCATTCCCAATCCCACTGGAGGAATTCCTGGCAGGGGCTCAGGAATCACCCACCAGTGCAAGCAGCCGAATGTGATTGCACCGGTTGGACTCCAGATGACCAACTTGGCTCCTGCTGGATGGTGGGCTGGTAGCACATGTGACAAGAGGTTCCCATCAATGCTGCTCTCATATGCCATTATTTGTTTGAGAAAGGTCTTTTAAATAAGCCTACAGCTAATGGGTTGCATGGGAGGAGGTCCATGTGGACACCCCATCTCTAGAGGTGCCTAAGGCCAGGCTGGTGGGGCCCTGGGCAGCCTGATCTGGCAGGGGACATCCTTGACCATGGCGGGGGATGAAGCTGGGGAGGTTTGAGGCCCCTTCCAACCCAACCATTCTGTGATTCTTGAGGAGCACAGCATGCCAGCAGATACTGTAAGAACAACAATCTCGAATGGAGACATCCCCCTAGGAACAACATGGAAAGAGCTGATCCTCGGAGGTCAACTCCGAGTTTTCCAAGCCATATGAGATGCTTGATGCTGGGAACATCCCTTCCCACTACACCCAAGGGCCTCCAGAGCCAGGCTGGCATTTTTGGAGAGGCCTGAAGAGCAGCTCTATCCCAGGGCTGGTCCCAGGACAGAGCAAGCCAGACCCTGCCCTTCCTCTTCTTCCTTTCATCCCTTCTGGCTGGCTCCAAGTTCTTGAGCACAAAGAATTAGATCTGCCCACACTACTGGAGGGCCATGAGCCAGCTCTGGCCATAACCTCGAGATGAAAACATCGCCTGAAACACAGCAACAGGGAAAACAGACAAACCACGTGTGCACAGCCAAGGACTCCCGTGATGGGCAGTGCTCCTACATCAGAATTGGGACAATGGGTGATCTGGGGCACCTGCTCTGAGCTATGGGTTTCAGGGGATGCAGCACTAATTTGGGCAAGCTCCTAGCAAGTGGAGTGAGCAGGGGATTACCTTCTAGCCCCACAAACCCAAGAGGAGCTGTTGGTGGGATTTGGCAGCACTGGTTCAACCACATCCCCCTGTGATGCTGGTGGAAGTCAGGTGGGGACACCTGGAGGGGACACAGCTGGGTCATGCCATGGGTGTCCCAGCACCTGAAGCAAAGAAAAGAGCAGGTGAAGAGTGCAGAGGTAATGGGGCCAGACCAGAGCAGACACGAGAAGCCAGAAAGTGTGGTCAGCTATTTTTATCTGCAGGGCCCAACACTTAATACTTTCCTATCTCCCACAAAATGTCACTCGAGAGCCAGACGAAAGTTTACACCACTCACAGACAAGGGCTGAAACCTGAGCATCTAATCCCTGCCCCAGTCAGGAGTTTTAGTGGGATTCACAGTGTCTAAGATGGGAAAAGATGAGGGAAAAGAAAGACAAAAAGTTTTTTCCAACCTGAGGAATTGTAGCTGTGGCAAGGAAAGCTGGGACAGGCAGCACAACGGGTCACCTGTCCCATCTGCAGGACACGAGCATTTCTGCCCCTCAAACTGAGAACACCTAATGACTCCAAATGCCACCCCCTCCCTCCCTCCACAGGCTCCCTTGCCTCCATAAAGGCACAGCAGAGCCTGGCCATTGTTATGGTCACATCCTGCACTCTCTGCACCACTTGTCTGCTGCTCAACGTGAGCAAACAATGGGGAAAAGCCACTCTGTTGGATCCAGAAATCATCTCCTGCAGAAAGGAGCGGGGTGAGAGCCCCCGGGAACCCACGGCCGAGGCAGAAACCCGCATTCCTAGGATGGCCGAGAAATGACCACATCTATCTCTCTCCATCTCCGGTTTCTGAAGCATCGCCGTCCAAGAAACTCTGGTGGATTGGCTGCAGTTAAACAGAGGCACGCAAAAACCATAGTGCTGCGACTCCAGCAACTCCACAAACATCTCACATTCTTTTAAGTACGTTTCCCCCCCTACCTCCCCCTTCCCCTTTTTGTGAATTTATTAAAAATAAAATAAAATAAATGCCTCGAGGGATAAAGTCATTTAGAACTACTTAAGGAACACAAAGCATTAAAAAAAAAAAAAAAAAAAAAAAAGTCTGTAATTATTTCTCTGCCAAGGGCTTGTCAGTTTGAAAATCCCCGCTCTTGAACCACTAATCCTCATGGAAAAGAAAAAGCCACGCAGCTCCGGCAGGATGTGCTGGCGGTTGCCTTTCGCTGCCTTTTTCCAGGAGGCTGCAGGGGAAGGCGTGGGCTCGGCTCTCGTTTCGTTAGCACCTTTCACCCACAGCACTTTCCCCGATGGATGGAGCTGGACGTGACGCGCAAGGCTCTGCCGGCGCCGGGATGGGGAGGGAAGGACCAGGGCTGGTGTTTTGGAGGCAGGAGTGCCTGAAACAGGCGAAATAAATCAGCTCGGGGTGGGGGCAGGTTGAGTCGAAAAGCCAAGGGTTGAGGGAGTTGCTGGGATTGCTATTGTGCCGTTGGAAATAGTAAAAAGAGACGTTATTGGCAGCAAAACTGTGCTTTCTCTGAAGGAAGGGGTGGGCCATCCCGGCAGAGCCGGGTGGATCTGGGCTCTCCATGTTCATACTAGGCTCACCGTGTGACTTCCTATGGGATGGGTGGCACCAATTCATCGTGCACCAGTGTGCCATGGGGTCCTTTGGTGGCCATGGAGAAGTAGCCTCATGAAAATAGCCAAATCCCCAGCTGCATCATACTCACAGTGCACATGTTTCCTTCCCCCTTGCTTAAAGGACCTAAAAATCACCTCAAAACTTATCCCTTACTCACACAGACCTACAGTGACACCACTAAGGGCCCTTCACCCATCTTGGATATCCTGTCCCATCACTTTCTCCCAACCCATCTCCTATCCACATAGGTTTGCATATCCTCAAGGCATTGCATGCAGGAAACCTCTCTTCCCTTCAGTTTCACCTCACACCAAAACTGAAGCAAGCTCAGGCTCCAACCTGGAAGACTTTAAGCATCATTAAATTTTTAAGCCAGCCCACTGGGGCTTGCTCTTTTGTAATTATGGATGCAAAAGGAAGGAGCAACGTTCACCTGAGCAGGCATCAAGAAGATTCAAACACTTAATGGCTTTCCTAACCAAGCTCCTGTGCCCACAGTGCTGTTTAAGAGGATGATGCTCGATAGCACTCCAGTGCTCTGCCCGGCAGATATACATAATTAAGCACTGCACTTCTCCATTGCCAACCTGGTTGGCCATGAGTGAGTCAGAGTCATTCCATCACACCAGAGACCACCAGTGCCCAGCCATGAGGGCCTTCACCTATGTCTTTGGCCAAGAGACTATCAGTACTTCACACACTCTTTTGCAGAATTAAATACTTTTAACAGAGCTGACAGGCTGAGCAGAAACATCAACAATCAGAACACACCTATGTATTCAGGATAGGGGCATCTAGAGGGAAAAAAATGACAACCCTGCCTCTCTGTAATAAAAAACTGCTGTGGCTGAGTGCTGTTGTCAAGCTATTCATCTCCTCTTACCAAAATTTTCATCCCAAACACTTCCCTGAGCTTTCGATAGCAAAGACAACACTCCAGCATCCCTATTCCTGCTCATTCCTGCTCAGCTGCTCTGGGGTCAGGAGCTCTCAGTGTACACAGGGTCTGGCAGTCATGCCCAGGGGGGTTTGGGGCCAGGAGGCAGTGGTTCCCCACAGGGATTTTCCATGGTGGCGGCGGAGGCGGAGGCTGGGAAGAGGACAATGGGCAGAGGAGAGATGGCCGCGTGAAAAAGCATTTGTTCCGCTGTCAAGGACAGAAAGCTCTCCCCAGGAGTGGTGCTCGGAAATGGAGCCCACAAGGGAAGGAGAGGGGAAGGGAGTGGCAAGAGATGGTGCAGCAGAGGATGGATGCAGTGGGGCAGGAGCAGTGTTGGCTCTGTATGGCACAGAATACCTGCATGGATGGCAGTGCCCTTATAGGGGGTTTTCCCAGTCCCTGCCCATCCCCACAGTTCACTTACCTCAGAAGTTACAGTCTATACAACACCACCCTGGGTCAACTTTGTGTAAAGGTAGAAAACCCGTCTGCATGCACAACACAAAAGCCAGGACAGCTCCAGAGAATGGCTGAAAAGCCATGCCCGAGGAAGGTACTCAAAGCACTTCAGCACTCATTGGACCTTTCTTAGTTAAATTCGCCTAAAAGTGCCTGGGAGACCTCTTTTATTTCCACATCCTTCCAGCCTCCTTTTACTCAAGCATCCTCAGCACTAAGAGTGTCCAGAATGCATTCCCTTGGCACCCACCACAAGTGGAGAACACTCATTCCAGACACCTAATTCACAAAGATTGGAATTGATCCTGTCATCTATGGACACCCTATAGAGTTGCCACCACTGCGTGCTGATGGTTTCTAGCACAATAGGAAGGCTGATGAGGAGCTTTGGCATGTGAGGTTGTTGCTCCTTTCGGGGATCATTAGACATGATGTTAATTATAAGCCACAAACCTAAGTATGGGCAAGGACAAGGTACCAAAGACATCCTTTTGGGGCCAAGGCTGAATTCAAAGTGGGGTTTGCTGCAAAAGAAAGGGTAAGTGGGAACAGAAAGTAGCAAGGAAGGGTCAGGAGAGAGAATGGAGAGCAGTGGGAGTGCAGGCAGGACTCCAGCTTAGGATCTCACCCCTTCAGGCACCTCCCGCAACTGAGGAAAAGTCCTCCCACAGGCTGTGCGCCCCAGCACACCCTTCCCAAACAAACCCATTGGGCATGATTTTTCCAACACAGATTTACAGGTTTAATTTGCAGGCATTTTCTTTTGCACACATGGCCAGGAGGGGATTTTCTTTACCAACACATTTCCATGCATGGAGGCACCCACAAGACCCCAGGAGCAGAGGACCTGGGACTCACACCTCTCCGCAGATGCTGGCAGCAGCACAGAGCCATCACGCAGTGCGCAGACGGCCCCGGCGTCACACAACTGCTTGCCCCGGCCGGGGAGTGCAGTGCTGCAGCGGCGGGGACCCGCATGCCAGCCTGCTCCGAGCCGTGCTGGCCATCTGCTCCCGCCCGCCGTGGCTGGGGATGTGCCAAGCCGGCACTCCGTCGCCGCGCTCCCCAGCTGCACCCCTCGGCATGGCCGCTGCTGCTCATGGATACAGGGGCTTCCAGAGCCCAACCTCACCTCCTGCATCACCCTGCAGTGGGGCTGTCCCCATGGCGTCACCCCCAGGGTGAAGTCTGAACCTTTTCATCCTCAGATAGATCAGATTTGGCCAAGCGCCGGCATTCGAGATGTTCTGTAACAAATGTCCTCTGTCCCAAATTTGCATTGTCCTAAGCACATAGGTCAAGAAAACTTCCCCATAACCACATTGCACAGATTGTATAGCATGGGGGGCACTGGCCCCCAGCTCCCCCCAAAGCCACTCCAGCTCTTTGAGGAATGCCCCAAGGAGACACTGAGACCCGGCCCAGCGTCCCCAGTCTTTAATCCATCTCTCTGCAGGTCCTCGACCCCTTCACGAAAGATAAAGAAATGCAAAACATCTGGTTTAATAAATGATTCATCAATTTTGAGCGTCCAGCAAATCAGCCTCTTGCTTAAAACTACTCTGCAACACTTTCCACGGGTGTATTTATAACTGAACGCATAGCTCGGGAGCCTCATGCTTGGCCATTAACCCTCCACAGCCTTAGAACGGATGGAATGAGGACACGTAGGAAAATATCACACCTATTATTTTGGTACAGTGCCCCAGTGTTGTGCAATACTGCATCTACTGCTACTCAGTAGAACATCCCAATGACAAAAAACACCGCATATGTGGCTCTTTGATAAAACATCCCAATGTCAAAACTACCGCACCTATTGCTCTTCAGCAAGGCATCCCAACAGCCAGCAACCTTGCTTTCAATTAAAAAAATAACAAACCACAGCACATCCCAAGGAGGATCCTTGCACCCATGGCTGAGGCTGCACTAATTCCCAGCTTGCATGGAGCATTGGGTGCTGCTGCTGTTCCCAATTCATCAGCCCCAGCAGCTCTTCCAACACCATTGCCATCAATGCTCTGGCAATAGGGAAAGCCCAGCCAGAAGAGAACAGGCAGTTCAGGCAAAAAACATATTATATAGACATTATATATACACAAGGCCACAGCACTCCATGGGGTTCTGCCCCATGTCCTTGATGTCCCCATCCTGCCCAGCAGGAGCAGCCGCAACACAGCCGTGAAACACCCCAAGAAAGCACAGCCACTACCCGAGCACATAGTTTTGATTGTTCCCTTTTTCCACTCATTCTCATATAACCCCATGGTACCAGGTGCTCTGCTGGGTGAGGGGCACAGCAAAAGGGAATTTCTTTCATGGCCGAAGAGATACAGGAGGAGGTTTTTGGGTTGCAGCCCCCAGCACAGGGACACACGGCAGCAAAACATGCGCGTGCTGTAAGCTGTAAGGGGTTTTTTTGCAGCAACATTTCACCCCTTTTCCCTCTACATGCTCCAAGCAGAGGTACAGTTAGAGAAGAAAAAATAGTAAATTGCATTGGAAACCCAGGAGAACCGATAGCTGTATTTCTACAGCCAAGCAAGCAGCACACCCAAGCTCTGCAAAATTTTTGCCTAAAACACAGCGCTCTCCTTTTCACCCCACGGCAGCTCCTTCTTCCGCTTCTCCATAAACACTTGAAAACAAGGCCGTGTGCACAAATTCTGCTTTCAATTTTCCTTGTATCCATAGCAATTAAATCTGCCCCACAATACAGGACTGAGGGAACAGGAGGCAGGCACCGAGCAGGGCCGGTCCCAGCGCTGAGCTGGAGAAGTTTTTCTCCTCCTGGAGTGAAATCACAGCACTCCAGTGTGTGCTGCCATAGTGAGGAGCCCAGCCTGTGTATGGCTGCCTCGGGAAACAACCAGTAACCAGCCTAGAGGCACATCCAACAGCCCCAGAGCTGGCCAGGAGAACCAAGAGGGTGCAGAGGGATGTGTGGCTCAGTGCTGAGTTCTGCTAGGCAAGCAGCCCCTAACCCCATGTCATGGATGTGGGCTCCGATGGGGCTCCCAGCAGAATATTGTGGAGCAGCGGTGACAGCAGGAGCAGGATGTGGAATAGAAAGCAGCTACAGGAGAGGGAATCTCAGCAGCCTTCTCCCTGTCCCCACTGGCTTTTCTTAATAAATATATATATAATTTTTTTTTTAATTAAAAAAAAATAAGTACGTATATTAAACAAGCTTCCCATCCTCATTCCTCACGCACACAAAGCCCCCTTCAGCCCCACACTTTCCAGAGGAGAAGCCTTGGACGCCTACATCCAATTTCCTGCTCTAGTGCAGGGGATGGCTGCAGCGCACGGCAGCAAACACTGAGCCCAGCCCTGCGCCTCGGCGTCCCCATCCGAGCGGAGGGAGCCAGTGTGTCACCTCGCCTGGAGGGCGCTGGGGAAACAGCCTCACGAGAGTCGGGGGTTGGAAAGATTGAACATTCCTCCTCCGGACGCTCAGAGGAAAATAGCATGAAGAAAGAGGGGAATTTATTCCTCTTATTCAGTGCTTTTTGATCCACGGTTCGGGCTCACCAAAACCCGACAAAAGGTTCCTAAATTACCAAAGGCAACGAAACTAGGGGCAAACCCCCCCAAGCTGGTGGGTGCTGCTGTGCTTTGAGGGAGAACCAAAACCAACCGCATGTCACAGCAATGCCAACACCTTTGGGGCGCAGTGAGCAGGGATGGGAGCACGGGACAACTTTGCGCTTTCCAGGTGGGAACAGAATGAGGGCAAAGGAAAGGGGACAAGGGGACGACACTCACTTCTCGTAGTCCAGCTTGCAGTAGAGCTTCTTGTCTCGGTAGAAGCAGGTGGTGTGCAGGGGCTCCTTGCACGACGTGCACTGCACGCAGCGCTCGTGCCACAGGCTGTCGTTGAGCCGCAGGAGGAAGCGGTCGGCGATGACCCGCTGGCACCCCTCGCACACGGAGCGGGGCGTCGCGGCTCTGCCTGCGGGATGGGGTCGGTGGCAGCGCCGGGCGGACGGGAACGGACCGAAGGAGCCGCCGCCTCCGCGTCCCCGAGGGTCGGAGAGGGACTGGGGGTCCCAGGTGGGCCGCGAGGGGGAGAGGACGGTGCGAGGAGCTGCTCCCGGCTGCGGGGGTGGGCCCGTGCTTTAGGGGAGCTACGAGGGAGGGAATCGGCCCCGATTTCGTTCTGTTTGGAAAGGCGGCTGCGGAGCCGCGGATCGGAGAGATGGAGGTTGTTTGGCAGCGGGGTGAAAACGAAGGAAAAAAATAAAGCAAAGGGATAAAGGGAAAGCTTTCGTTTCGATAGGAGAGGGGGGCACACGGTTTCGTGGAACTGCGAAACGAAGCGATCGCCGGGGGCTCTCCGCGGCCGAGGGCAGCGGCGCCGGGCCGGGGCGAACCGGGAGCGGAGCAGCTCCACGGACTCCCCTCTACCGGGGTCCTCCCACCGTGCTCCAGCTCCCAGGGCTCCCCGACTTACCCAGCAGCGAGGAGAAGGGGGCGGCGGGGTCCAGGGCGCTCTGCAAAGTCTCCTCCATCTTCAAGCCGTCCAGCATGGTGAGGAGCCGGGCCGGGCGAGGGGCCGCACCGCCCGCCTGCCGACACAGCCCGGACACGCGGCGCTCAGCTCCGGCAGCCCCAGGGCACCTCGTTTCCCCGAACCCTCCTCCCGCGTCCTCCCCGCCATCGCCGGGTTTTGGGGTTCGGAGGACGCGGAACTGCCGTCGGGGATTCGGCCGCTTACCTTGGGCGGCCCCGGTGGGGAGGCCTCGGGAACGGAGGAGAAGCAGCCTGTCGACTTCAACCACCGCCCCGGGGGGGCTCAGTCGCGGCCCCCGGCGGCCCCGCGCTCACCGCGGGTTGGGGCTGCGGGCGGGGGGGAGACGCCGAGCCCCGGGCGGCTGCCGAGAGAAATGCGGCGACCTGCGGGGAAGCTCCCGTCCGACTGCTGCCAAGACACATTTCCCGGAGCTGATACCTCCCTGCCCGACCCCCACCCCCTGCCCTCCCCTCTCCACCCCACTCGAAAGAAGTTTCCTCCCCGCTCTCCTGCCCGCCCGCCCGCAGCAGCGGCCCCGCCACGCCTCGAGGGGCCGGAGTGCTGCCCGGCTGCGGGGGGCACGAACGGGCTGCCCCGGCCCCTCCCCGGCTATGTGTGAGCTTTCGAAGAAAGCAGCCCACAAGGAAGAAAAGACACACACACACACACAAGGAAAAAAAAAAAAAAAGAAAGAAAGAAAGAAAGAAAGAAAAGAAAAGCGATAATAATAATAGAGTGGAGGGCGGCGCGCCTCTGCCGGTAGTGAAAAAAGGCTGAAATCCTCTCCTCGTTGGCCGAGAATCTCGAGATGAGGGCTTAGGAAAGCGGCCGGGGCAGTGCTTAAGGCGAAAGAACGACAGAAGAGAGGGAGAAAGGAATCCCACGGGCGGAGGGATGCCCCGGCACCGCACCGACAGCGCTCTGAGTTCGGGGAGGGGAACCCCCCTGGGGGTGGAGGTCCCACCAGGGACGGGAAACCGAAATTCGGAGCCTTCCCGCTGCTACGGCGCTGTCCCATCGCTGAGCCCGTCCCGGCCGCCTTCCCCCAGGGAAGCTACGGAGATGCTATGAGTTCGTGAAGGTTTTAGGGAACCCGCACCTCCTGTGGCCACCTATTAGCTTGGCAGTGGGACATCCTCGTCACTTCATGTGATGTGGGTAACAAAGTCACATCCTTGGGGAGCTGAAGACAAGGAGAGGCCACAGGTGAGCACGGGTGGCTCAGTGCCCTGGCAGAATCTTGGACAAACCCAGTGTGTCCCAGCATTACCACAGCACAAAGGCATTGGTCCCCACACACAAGTCAGCAGGAAGCAGCTGCTCAGAGCAGCAACAGAGCAGTGCTGGGCTCTGACACATCCATCTTTGTCTCTCCAGAAGGTCTCAGAGCATCTCCCACCAACTCTACAAGTAGCCATATGCCATCAGGCTCCGGGTGCCACTCTTCAGCCTGTGTAGCCACCCCACAGGGCTCAGCCCCCTGTCCTTCCACGCCAGAAAGTAAGGAAAGAAGCTGCCCTCCAAATACTGTCACGCTACAGATTTATCCTTCCTATCTCCAAGTGAAGAGAGCACTGGGTGCTGATGTGCTGTGCAGATCCTGTATACAGTTGCTGGCTCAGTCCATGCAAGAACAGGAATATACCCAGCAAGTATCACCAAGGGTCTACAGCAGGGTCTTACTATGGTTTGCACCATCAGCAGCCTGCTGACCCCCCCACCCCCTTTTCCAGGGCAAAAACCCAGCACAGAGGCAGAGACATGCATGGACACAGCAAAACCAACTTAGTTCCCCTACCCTCCCCCTTCAGAGAGCAGAACGCTGAAGTGTAAGCACCCCATGTTGCAGATGGGCACGAAGGACCCAAGCTGCCCTTATTCCAAGTGATGTGAAGGGAGTTGCTCTGGGGTCAGTGAAAGCAGCTCCCCCTACCATGCAAAGAGTGGTGAAGCAGTAAAAACATAAGATAAATATTCCACCTCCCTCCCACCCCCCCACTGTTAGCATTCAAAGCATCACCTGGCAATTCTCCTCCCCCACACACCCTCACCTCCTGTGATGTCCCTATAGCAGATGGAATACTTCAGCCTTCTCTCTACATCCCATAAGGGTCAGGGGGGTGGTGGCTGAAGTCACCTGGGATCTACAGGATGAGACCTTGGCCCTCCGCATTCAGCACAAAACCCAGAGCTGAACTGAATGCACATCAGTTCAGCTCTTTATGGCTCGGGCTCTGTTTAACTTTATTCTCAAGGCAGAACTGCTGTTTCCCAGTTTTGCTGACTTTTGGCAGTAAGTGAAGAAGCTGCACCAGAACCCAAGCAGACAGGGCAGGGAAACCCCCTGGCTTCATTACTGGGTGAGAAACAAACCCAGCTTAGACAAAGCAATGGAGTTGAGGCATGGTTTGTTTTCCTTTCCGTGTGTCATCACTCTGAGCAGCTCAACCCACTATTTTTTTTTAACTCCTCCTCCATGGAGCTCTACAGAGCGAACAGATGAGAGTCAATCAGTGCTTAGAAATGTTTGGCACGTGCGCTAAAACAAAGCTCACCCATGGTGCGGGGGGATGCTGCTAACTCTGAAAGCTCACGAGATGTGTTGTGCGGTGGGAAGAGAATGCAATACTTGGCTTTGCACCTGCCATTACCAAAGCATGGCTCATTTTGGAAGAGAAAAAAACACCAGAGCTTAATCAGAGGCTGCAGGGAAACAGTGATTGAAGGTTCAAAGTGGTGGCTGGGATTTGGGAAGAGTAAGATTTGCAGGAGATAGGAGTCAGGTGAGCAGGTAGGGAAGGTAGCTGGGCCTCAATATGCTGGTTCCTTGTGCCTGGGCTTTGAGGGCACCACACGTGTGCAAGGACAAACACATTTAAGGGGCTCAAGTGTTGGCTTTCCTCCATTTCTTGAGTTCTTTGACATGCTACTTTAAAGCTACTATAAGGTGGAATGGTACAAAAATAGTAACAGATACTCAAAAGGTTGTTTATAAGGAAAGACTCACCAATATGGATGCCTTCACTGGGAAATGCTGAGGCAATCTCCACCAGGGAGCAATCCCCAAGAGATGCTGCCTTAGTGGTGGTCAGCCCTTAAATGAGGTCTAGAGGAGGTGGAGTCAAGTTCCACCCCTTCCAGGAGCACAGCGAAATTACTCTCACCTGTGCTCCCATAGTTGACCGACACTTGCCTCAGCTGATTAATCAGAGGTTCAGGCTGTGATTACCAATTTCCCATACAGCTACACAAGCTGGGGGTCAGCGTTTGTGCGAGGGAGGAAGTTTTATTTGACTTACCTGTGATGGTGTTTGTTACTACATTACACAGACTAATTTTTTGCAGGGCTTCAGATTCAATAGGCTCTAGCCATGTCACTCTGATGTCCTCCTGCAGGAACTTGAGGTCCACCAGCCTCAGTGCAGATAGCCAAGAGCACGGGTGCCCAGGAGCCACAGTCACCCTGAGACTTTCTGCCCCAGCCTTAGCCATCATCCTCCATAACCTCCAGCTTCAAAAGACACTGTTCACACCGCACACAGCAATCTGGATTTCCTCACAGACAGTGGACCCAGCTCAGCATGAGGCCAGCCAAGGTAAATAGCCCATAGGACTTGGCAAGCTATGAAGCCCTCTGTGGTACCACGTGCTGAGCCTCGCTGCAGCCTGAATTGCTTATTATAGAGGGGCTTATGTTGCAGGGGACCTTAAAGATCATCCAGCTTCAACCCCCTACTGTGAGAAGGGTTGCCTTGCAGCATCTCAGGCTGCCCAGGGCCCATCCATGGCCTGTGGCACCTGAAAGGATGGGAAACCCACAGCTCTGGGCAGCCTCACTGCTCTGAGCAAAGAATTTCTTCCTAACATCTTGTACTTTTCTCCTGTTCTTTTGCTTCTCTCTCCTCTTCACAGCAAAACACCAGAGAACAAATCACACCCCTGTGTGGGAGCTTTATCAAACTGTTTGCTTTGCATCCCTCTTTCTTCCCCTCCATCCCTCCCTCCTTCCCCCGGTGCTGCAGCGTGGCAATCTGTCAGGCGGACAGACGCAGCCCGGCTGCAGCTCAGCGCACAGCGATGCAGGGGTCAGAGGGAGCAGATCACTTAACACTACACCTGTTTTATGAATAATAGTGCAAGGCAGCTTTGCTGGGTTCCTGGGAGGGCGTTTTCCCACCAGGATAAACCCCACGTATCAAACAAATTCACATCTTTAACTCGTTTGGCTCTGGTTAGCTCTGGTGATGGGCAGCTCTGACAGTGCCATGCAGGCTGGGGGAAGCATAGGTGGAGTTTGGGAGTGGCTTGTGCACTGTAAGCTTTTCTTAAGGATGAGTGTGATTATAGATTTGGGTTTGAATAGCAGGAAAACAAAAGAAATCAGGAAACAAAACCCTTGAGAACAGGTTCCATCAAATCTCAGATAATTAAAACCCAAGCTAATGTTGTAACAACCCCTAAAACACTGTGGTTTGTAAACCAGCCTGGTGCTCTCTAAAGTTGAATTTATGAGCCTGTTTGAAATGTTGTCCACCTCTCCATCCCAACCACTGCATCCCTGGGTTACTTCTCCCTTCAGCTGCACTACCACATCCCTGTGGGCCCTGCATCCCACTCAGCACTGCCTCCCCAGAACCACGACCACAACAACGCAGGACACCGCTCTGTGGGCTCCAACCAGCATCTCTCACATATTATGTTTTTGTCGGCTTTTATTGAGAGTGAAAAAATAATTTAAAGCAATTATCTGTACAGGGAGGTGTGTGGTTAGCTGGGCAGAGGGTCTGCAACCCCACCGGGGAGGGTTAGAGGGGACGATTTACAGCTGTACAAAGACACAACAATCCCACCAAGGAGGAGCAGAGGGTGGAGGGCAGCTCTTGCAGCCTGGAGAGGAGGGGTGGGAGCTGTGTGGGGATATGGTGGGGGGGGACTGGACCCTCAAGTGACCTGCAGGGGTGTCTCCAGCATCTCCATGAGGAAGGTGTCAATGGGGGTGTCTCCAATCAACTTGAAGAAGAAGAGGTGCTCCAGGCACTTCAGCCCGATGGACCGTAGTGCTGGCAGGCGCAGGAGGAGTTTGGCAAACCTGGAAGGGGGAGAACAGGCAGAGGAGTGAGGGAAGCACTGGCTGAGCACTGCCACCTGTGTCTGAGCCTGAGCTGAGGAGGGCAGAGCTCAGATCTTCCCGCTGCCTTGAGGAGTCACCAATCTTAAAGCTCAGGGCATGTTAAAGTGGGCGGGGAGGGGAAAAGAGGAAAGGGGTGGAGGAATTTTGTATCTGTAAGTTTCAAAGATTAAAAAAAAAAAAAAAAAAAGCCCGGCTTCTCCCTAAAGCAAAGGCTCGAAGCGATGACTTGCATCTCCTCTCTGCCATTGCAACCATTCATGGAACACCCCTCCTGGTTCAGGGCTGCGGGGAGGGCTGCCCTCTCGTCTCGCCCCGCACCTCCGAGGATGCTGAGGCTGCACCCGGCGGCCCCGGGGCCGGAGCGCGGCATTGCGGCACGGCAGCCAGCAGAGGGTGAACTTGCACCGGGATGGGAGGGATCCGCCGCCATCCCAAACGCAGCGGTCCGGCAGCGGGGTTTGCTTTTGTATTGCGGACCTTTATAGCTGGGATAAACCCAGCCCCAGGACGGAGGGGACACTCACCGCCCCGGCTGCTCGGGGTACTTCTGCTTCGTGTAGGCTTCCAATGTGGCGTAGACCTTCTCCCGCAGAGACTCCACTTCGGAGGGGCTGGACAGGCCCTTGGCGTCTGGACAAGAGAGTCAGTGGCAGGTATCCAGCGGCACGCAGGGGAGAGGTGGTGATGCTGCGTGACAGCTCCGCAACTTACCTGGGTTGAAGAGGACGATGGCTCGCAGGCACCCCAGCTCCGACTTATCCATCTGCATGTCCTTCATTTTGGACACCAGCTCTGTCAAAACTCTGCTTGTGGGGGACACGAGTGGGCAGACAGTCAGAAATGGGGGCTGAAATAATCCAGAATGGGCACTGAGAATCCCCCCCAGCCCCTCTTCTAAGGGAGAGGTGGCTATAAGGGGCAGCCATCAACACACTGCTTTTTTCTATGAGCACCAGCAGGACCCAGGGGCAGGAGCATTAAGTTTACTTCTGTTCTTGCTCTGGTTTGCACAAGGGCTCTGTGCTCTGCTGGAATTATGACGAACAGTTTGTGTTTGAGGAAAACTACATGGATGTTCCAATACACTGCACTCTGCATGCCACTTATGTATGGGTGGCAACACCACATCCTGCTGGGCTGGCAGTAGACGTGGCACAGACAGTACAAATGTGGCTGTTACATGAGCAGAAACTGCAAGCTGGGGCTTAAGGCTCTGCCAGCTAAAGCTCTGCTGATCAGTATTAGCTCTAGATCCAGTTATGGCAAAAGCTTCAAAGGGAGGACAGAGAAGCAGCCTCCCCCTGTACAAACACACCCACCTACAGAGATGCTTCTGCAGCTACAAATCCCTTTCAAGGTGTTTTCATCACATGCTGTTGTGTTTTTCTTAAGCCAGTCAAATGTCACCTAATTTTGCCCCAAATTATCATGGGTTTGCTTTAGTTCCCAATAGAACAATAGAATATCCCAAGCTGGAAGGGTTAATTGATTCCCTTTCAGTGAGGACAGAGCAGCCCTGCTGCTGGGGATGACAAACTGGCCACATACCTGTCAAAGATGGAGCCCACGCCCGCACTGTGAGCACTGCTGCGGTGCACGTGTAAGCCTGTGGCCAGCAGGATGCCATCCTGCACTGACACAGAGCGATGGGAGAAGGATGCAATGAGCAGCTCGTTCCAACCTGTGAGTGGGAGGTGTGTGGGATAAGGAGGGCAGCTGGCAGCCAAGCATCATTCCCATACAGAGCAGGGATTTCTGCTCTCTGTTTTGACATCAGATTCCCAGCATCCCATCTACACCCTCTGCCAAGCACTTATCTTGGCCTGGGACAAACCAGCCCCAACAACAGGGACAGATCAGCTCGGGGTGTCCCATTCCCCACAAACACACAACCCAGAGAAGGGATGGGGATAGCAGGAAAAGGCCGCAGGTTGGGGACATTACCTGCCCGCAGGAGAATGACTTGGTCCTCCAGGGTCAGGTCAGAGAAGTGGGGGATGCGCTTGGCCCACTCGACGAGGGTGAAGAGCTGCTTGTCAGCAGCATGGCAGATGTTGGTGACAGGGTCATTTGTCTATGGGAACAGCGACATTGGGTGGAAGAGGGGAGAATTCATCAATGTAAAATCAATGATAGTCACCACCCGCACTGCACACAGCTCGCATAGGGTTTGTCCCTTCAAACCACATCCCGAATGCTCGCATCCCAAGCTGTGTGACATTACTGACACCACACAGTGCCCCTTACTGAGCTCTCTGTGTTCACATCACTGTATGCCTCAGTCTTGGGTTCGACTGCCAGCTCAGCTTCCAGGATCCTCTCCACAGGCATGTCCTCACTGCCGCCACTCGTGGACTCAGCTTCATTCTCACTGCGCTCCCTGCTCCGCTGCCTCTCCTCCTGCACAGCTAAGGGACAAAAAAGCAGCTCTTTACACCCAGGCAACACTCAGCTGCTTACTGAGCATTTGTTGACGAACTCTCTTGGTAGGGAGAAAATAAATAGACACTTCTGATGTAGGTCCAACCAAAGCGCTATCACCACCCTGCCCTCATCACTCTCCAATAACTTTGGGGTTGCTGCAGACTGGTGGTCTCCAAGCTTGAGTGCTGACCTCCAAACTCCAGCAGAGAGGAAGGAGGAGGTAATACCTCCAGGTGGCAGCCTGGGCTCGGTGGTCACCAGCTGCTAGAGAGACCTCATCTCCCAGCCACTAAGGTTTGCTGCATGCCCAATTCCTGAGCCAAGCTGGGGCCCCCACATCTGTAAGGGCATGGATTGATGTAAGGAGCTCCTCCTGCTGCAAGCTTGGAGCTCTCCCACTCTTCTACCATTTCCCAAGATATTTGCTGATGGGTGAAATATCAGTTATTCACCCCCAGGGCTGCTGGGCGTGTGAAGGACAGGTCAGTGTAGGATGTGTACGCACAGCATGCCAAGTCTTATGCCCATAACAGGTCCTGGGTGTACAATTTTGTATTGGCAATCCCATAAGGAAATCCTGCTTTAGGAGAAAGGTAAGGCAAGTGACCAGCAGGTGTCACATCAGTTTAGCTCGTTGTTGGGGAGAAGAGACCCAACAGAGCAGAGCAGCCCTACCAGCCTGCATCGCTGCCCCAGTATGACCACATAGCATCATCCAGGGTGCCAGAATGCAGCATAAGCATAAGGAAAGGTGGGGGGCTGGGCTAGTCATGGGTAGTGACCTGTAGGCATTTATACACACTAAGTGATAAAGGTTCTGGGAAGAAGTTGGATGCAAAGCCGGCCCCTGTTATGCAAATGTTGGGGTTTTTTGTTGAACAACTTAATGACTACCCCCCCCCCAACCTTGAGCAGTCAGCAGTTGGAGGAGTGGGGAAGGCATTTCCATGAAAACAAGGGGATTAAAGTCCAATCAGAGGAGGACAGAGGATGCTGAAGAAGGGACCAGCTCTGCAAACCTCCAACAAGCCCTAAGGCTGCCTGACAGCTCAATCCTCATTTTCTCAGTTAGATAACTGCTGCTGGGAGGAGGATGTTATACCCCCCAGCACAGGTTTGTCCTCTCACTGCCCACCAGCAGCCTGGGGTTTGCATTTTCATGCTCTGTGAAGGGAAGTCTCATCGACTCTGTGGTCCTCCAAACCACTTTGCACCTGGCAGGAAGGGAGAGCTGTGCTTGAGATTGGGTTTTTTGATCAAAGGTCTTACACAACTCCCCCACTTCCCTCAGCGCTTGGGGCAGCACAGCACTGACCATGCTACAGGGAATGGGACGAAGCATCACAGCTGCATGGCCAGAGCACACACATAAAGTCTCCAAGGCCGTGTGTACCTTCCCTCTTCATCCCCATGGCGAGGCACTTCTGATAGCGGCAGTACTGGCAGCGGTTGCGTTGGCGCTTATCGATGAGGCAGTCCTTGTTGTCACGGCAGGTGTAGATCAGGTCCTTCCGGATGGTCCTCTTAAAGAAGCCCTTGCAGCCCTCACAGCTGTACACCCCGTAGTGCTTCCCTAGGGAGGTGAGGGCAGGCTGTCAGTGTGGGCGAGCTCAGACCAACCCCAGAGGTGAAGGAAGAGCCTGCAGGGAGTTGCCTTAATAGGGCTGGCTTGTCAAGGAGAATAGGGTGCTGTTGTGCTACCACTTTCTCATTATAAGGAGGGACCACATGTGTCTGCATCCCAGCAGAGGTATGTGGAGCCATGATTGGGGTGTACTGACATGGTGGGGTTTGCCAGGCTCAGCCAGGCTGCAGGACTCTGGGTAGGAGGAATAACCTAGGCACGGCTACAGAGCAGCTAACACAGAGCACAGGTAAACAGGAATATGGTGATTTGCATGGTTCACCTTTGTTAAAGGGGGACAAGGTATAAAATGATATGATACCTAGAGAAGAGTCTGCACTTAGGTAAACCAGTCCCAGCCATGAACCCTGTGATACTGGCACAACCTCAGCCATAACATTCACTGCTGTGCAAGCCTTCAGGGCATCAGGGCAGCTGTCATTGCACAAAGCCCTCTCTGAGGAAGGAAGCCTCCTACCTGAGGACCTGTCCCCACAGATGGCACAGATGTGTTTGGCTAAAGAACCTGGGCTTGTGGATGGATAATTCATGTTGCCGATCCCTGGCAGACCTGGCAAGGGCTTGATGTCCTCTGAGCTGCTGACATTGCTGAGAACATTGAGCTGCAGGAGGAGAAGACAAAGAGATGGCTTAGCTCTGTACCCCAGGGAAACCATCCCCAAACTGAGTTGAGTGTTTCCTCATTGCCCAGACTGGACTCATCCCAAAGCTCACCCTTAGCCCATGGGCAGACCAACATCCTCTAGTGAATCCAACTGGAGGGATTAAAGCAGAAGCTGGGTAGCAGAAATCAACCCCTATCCCACCCTGATGTTGTAAGCAAAAGGCAGGGCTAAGCAGAGCTGGAAAAGGGTGGGCAGCAACCCTCAGCTGCTCAGTTACAGCCCCTGAACAACAGCACTTGTCCTGCCTCCTTCACTGGGGGATGCTGGTCACCAGCTGCCTGTGGCTTACGAGGTACAAATCTGCATGAAAACATGGCAATCCCAGTCCCTCCCTGGGACTCAAGTTTCCAAACTCATTCACAAGCTGGAGAATAGAGAAGATTTGGGGTTACCAGATTTGCGAAGGGAGCAAGCAGGACATCTAAAACAAGCTGCAATGAGATGCAGTCCAACAGCCCAGAGCTCCCAGCTGAGATCCCCAGGAGCTGCTCTCGGCTGCTGCAAGTTACAAGTTGCAAACTGACATCGATCAGAGACCAAAGGCTGACGTTGCCTGGTGCTTCCTTTGATAACTGTTTGCTTTAGAGCTGCTGTCAGCAGGGCAGTGAGGATGAAGGGCCATTGAGCAGCTCTTGTCACAAGCTGCCTGAGCAGAACAACATCTCTCCAAAACCACCATCAGCTCATCCTTCCCACCACCAACTCAACTCCTTCCTTCCCTTCAAGCATGCAGCCTCCTTTGGTACTTTGCAAACTTCTTGCCAAGATGCTGAGCCAGGAGGAACTTTTTGTGGTTTAAAATGTTACCCAGAGCTCAGTTATCACCTTTCTTTTCTCTCTGCTGCACTTGCAGACAATAACAGCATACACGCAGGCAGAGAAGTGGGACAGTTTTAGCCGTCAGTGTCTAGGAGCTTTGGCTCCTGCAGGTTAAGTGCAATCATGTATGATATTTGGGACAACTGCTTGAACCCAAGTCCATTAGCAGCCTCCCTGCCAAATCCCCAAAGCCCAGCTGTCTCCTTGCATTAGAGACAAAGTGAGTAAAACACTCCTCAGAGCTGGTAACATGGGGAAACTCCTGGACTGGGGAAAACTGCTTCCTGGAGCATCCCCAGACCCAAAGGAAAAGGTTTTCATGCAGCCAGCATTGCCACCAGCTCCACCACCATCAAGCACCTGCCTGGCATGCCATGGGCTATAAGAATTGTCTAGTCAATGAGAAATAGCTGGGTGGCGTGAGGGTCCTTGCCCTGCACAAGCACCCTAAGAGCCCCCAATCTATCCCTGGGGGGACACAGACTCCAGCCCCAGGGATCCCCCTTTGCCTGGATAGGAACCTCAGCCCTTGAGCGAGCTCAGGCAGTAAGGACAGGAGCATTTCATTTTTCTTCAGGGAAAATCTACATGCAGCACAGAGTATGTGGCTGGCATTTAGCATTAACATTTGTCTCCCTAGAAGGTCTGCATCCTTTCCATATAATGAAACATAGCAGATACCCTTTTACTGGAGGAATGGGAATGACTATTTCCTATTGTACTGTACATGTATTTCAATAATTACCCATATGGCCATAGATGCAGCAGAGGGGATTGCCTCTATAGTAAGGTAAGATGTGGGAATCATCTCCTCCTGCCCCCACTGAGATATACAGGCATGTATCTTCTGTGTCAAGGTGATTTAATCAGGAAGATTCACATGCTGCTCCCCACCAGCCAGCTCACACCCTTCAGTTTCAGTCTTCACCCGGCTTCTGAGCACCAGGAACTGGGGATGAAGCCAGCATGCCCATCTACCTACCTGTGGGCTGTGGGTCACAAAGTTCATGCCTGGGGCTGAGGAGGACAGAGAGACAGGATGCGAGCCAATGGAGGATGCAATGACCCTGTAGGGTGAGCCCAATGCATTCACTGGAGACCCAATGGTGTTCATGGGGGATGGCAGCGCCCGGGAGGCATTTGTGGGGGCCTCGAGGTAGTTGTGGTGTCCGTCCACTGTGCTCCCCACAGACAGGCTGGATGATGGGCTCACAGACGTGGAGCTGGCATGAACAGGGGAATCTACAGGGAGAGATGAGATATAGTTGAATGCGCTTGCCTGTATAACAGGTCTGTTGCCCTGCCTTGTTTGTGTCAGCTTAGATGCTGGCCAAGCAAACATGCCTTATTGTATAAATGGAAAGAGCAAAACATTGTTTATGGTACAGGAAATAAGGTTACCTACAGCAACAAAACATATTATGAAGATAATGTTTAACAATCAAATCTTCTCGCGTTGTGTTGGTGCCTTAGCTGACTTGGAAGAAGACATTGCTGCTTGCCTGCCTCAGGCTGACTTTCTATTCCCTAAGGTCTCACATTTGCTGTTCAAACCAGCTGTGGAGACAGAGCATTTTTGAAGCCAAGAAATCCCCAACAGCCAGGCACCCCCTGCAAGTCTCTGTGCTTTGCAATGAGCCTTCACTTCCCATGATGGCTCATCTTCCTCTCCCCAAGGCTCAGCTCTTCCCTTCCCACCCACATACCTCTCCACCATGCTATTTCATGCATTCCTCCAATTCCAGTTCAAGAAGTGTGAGTCAAAAAACTCAGCTCCGTGGGATCCATCTTCCATCTTCAGAGATTGTTTTGACACCAAATACCAATCTCAAAGGGTCCAGCTGCATTTCAAGGATATATGCACAACCTTTTTCCCCCTTTCCCTAGATTATCAACCCTAGTAAGCAATAGCTTTCATTAACATTTAAACGAGCCATTGTTTCTCTACTGGCTTTTCAACACAGGAGACCATTCTCTAGAGCAGCAAAGGAAAGGTGTTGTGTGGCAGTGTCACATAGTTGGTTGTCCATAGCTGGCAAAGAGGATGCTTGTTCCCATTGTGGCTGCAGTGAGGTAGAGGTTTGGTGTTGAGTTGCTGTTGGTTTGTTTTTTTTTCCTCCCCATCCTTTTAACATTATTGCAAAGTTATTTACGTGACAGTGTTTGTTATTTTACCTGAAGTAACAATCAAATCTGATTCAAAGGGAAGATGCACAATAAAGACGGGAAAAGGTCAGCTTGCTGAATAACATTAAAGACATTTGTCAGAGTCAAGGAAGACTCGATCTGCTGTTATCAACCCACTTCAGACTTAATTCTGCAGAGGGTGGGGGAGAAAAGGTCTTTGTCAATTCTTGCTTTGGCTTTTGGATCAATTCTCCCAGTGGAAAGCAATGTGCAGCAAGAAGAAGCCAGCACGACAATAGCAGCAGAAGCCCTTGAAGCAGTACCTGGGCACAGGGCTCCCTCTTACTGCTGGAGGGCCCTTCCCAGCATCGATACACAAGCTTATAAGTAAACTGCTTTTCATATTGCTTCAAACAGCAAGATACTTTTCAGAACTCTTCAGCTTGGGAAATCAGCCACTAAAAGAGAGATGGTCTTCCACACCAGAATAGTTAAGGAGAAGAGGGACGATTCACCATCCTTTTTCATAACACAGAAAAGGGTATTTTCAAAGTATCACGTATAAAATTTAAGCCACTAAGAAAAGACTGACAGGAAATGTATTTCACCTGTTCATGTTTACACCAGACCTAAGAGAAACACTGATCTTTATTAGAAAGGCTCCAAGCTGTAGGAAGATGCAAAGGAAGGCTTTCAGTCAAAGAAGAAGACTGCTTTCTAGAGCCAGCCCCATGGAGTGCTTGTGTCCATGGCAAGAGTGCCATGGCCAGCGACACCCCCAAATGCAATACATTTGTTCCCACACTGACCATGCTGTCCTGCTGAAGCTGGGGCAAATACATTGGCCAGAGCCATCAGTTTCCAGATACAAATATTTGCATCTGACCATAATAAATTGCAATACAAATCCTACTCAAAAATCAAAGCAGTGGTCTGGGATTTTCTTTGACTTTCAACCCAGGTAACATTTACACAGGCCACGGTGGGCCTGCAGCCTGCCCATCAGGTAATGCAAGGTGACATGCAGTGCCAGGGACTCAGCTGGCTGTAGTGGGGCCCTGAGGAGCAGAGAGCAGCCCTGCATCAGGGGGAGAGGAGATATGCAAGGACACTGCTCAGCTTTGATTCCTTACTTCTTCCACCACTGCAAAACCCTGGCTGAGGGAGGGAGCTTAGCATGAACAGACTCATAGAACTGGGAATATAGAAATGCTGTCTCCATCACCACAGAGGTGCAGATGCAGAGCCCCGAAATCAGTGCTCAGCAACCTGGGCTGGGAGAACGCTGCTCCGCAACCAACACCAGCTCAATGAAGCCAGCCTGGACCATCTGGGCTGTGAGCACTTCCAAGGGGAAAGCTGGACCACGTCTGGAAGGAAAGATAAGAGCATACAAGTGACCACAAGTGTCTTGGCAAGAGCAGCAGGAATAGAAGTGCCCAGCCTGCTACACGTCAAGATGTCTTGATTTTCACCCAAGAAACAGCAGGAGACACCAATCTCACCAGCTGTGTTTGAGCAAAACGTGGATAGAGAACACAGCCTAGAAACATCCAAGCCTTACACACTAGCTCATAGTCATTGCAGCAGTTGTAAGTTTGCAGTGATTAAAGCCTCTTTAGCTCTAACATCTAGCAAGCCTAGTAGAAAGGTGCCCATGTTAATTAGAGAAAGATCACTGTGTTTATGGTCTAGAATCATAGAATTCTTAAGACTGGAAAAGACCTCCAAGATTATCAAGTCCAATCACAAACCTACCACTGCCATGCCCACTAAGCCATAAAATGACCAAGGCCAGAAAAAGCCACAAAGATCATCTAGTCCAACTATCAATCTATCACCTATGGCACCTGTGGCAATCCTGCCTCCTGAGACCTGCAAATTAATAGCAGGTCCGGGGATGATCATTCTTTCAGTCTTTCCACTTGTTCTTTAGGCATCAGGAGAATCGAGAGGTAGAACAAACTACCTGAATAACAAAGAATATGCCTATGCCTCTGAGGCCCCAGATATGCTCAGAGAGGGATCGTCTCATTGGCATGAAGGATCAGAGGTGTGAGCTGTGCTGCCTCCCCCTCCTCCACAGACCCAAGAACACCAAATAGGGATGTGTAGGGAAGGGCTTCAGCACTGGAACATGGGGTGTAAGGGAGACAGCCTGGCAGGAGGATCGTCCTTGGTGACAACATTCACATACCTGCGAGAAATACTTCTGAAATGAAATGCAGATATGTACCAAGGACTCTCTGTTAGTTGGAATCGAAGCTTTGCTGCTGCAATCGCCTATTTATTTAAAGTATGAAAGTTAATACAAAAAAATACTCAATTTCTGGTGATATTTATAACTGTCCAAGCATGTTTCCCCATGCTAATATCCTGCATAAAGGTTACTGGCTTTATCTGGCTTTTAAGGTTCAGTAACCTTTGTGCTCCCATCTTTTCCTTCCGCTCTGTGAGTCAATAAATAATGCAGCCTTCCCCTGACAGCCAACATCACAGAGGTACACAAAGTTTTGGAGGTAGGTAGAGAGACCTGCAGCAGGGATGTGCAGAAGGCTGGAGAAGAGCATGCAAGATTTTCCCTCTGCTTGTTGGGTGGTGGAAAGAGCTGCCACCATCATACCTGGTTGTAAGTTATATTGCTCCAAGCCAAGGCCACATAAAACCTGGCCTCCAGGGAGCAGTTGGCTGGGAGCACACGAGGCTTTCACCCAGTTTGTTGGGTTGATAGTTGGACTAGATGATCTTACAACTTTTATGATTCTATAGCTGGGCAGACTCCGCATCAGGTGCCACTTTAAGATCTTGGTCTGATTTGATTGAAATCGAACGGTGTGTTCACAGTTCAAGATGCCCAAGGACATTTAGACAACACACACCTGTGGTGTAATCACATGTTCTTCTCCTCCTCGAGAAACCAAGCCAGGGGAAGGAGGGAGCACAACCCACAGATGCCAACACAAGTTTTGCCATGACTTTGATGGGAACCACTCATTGCAGGGTATCTCTCTGCTATGGAAATCTTCCCAGCCAAAAAGAGCCCCTTAGCAACTGCTTGTCAGGTATTTAAAATAAAGATTGCAAGCCTCACTCACCCTAACAAGATATCACATCCCCCAGGTGACCATGGTAGTGCATGAGTGATATAAAAGTCTTCCATTCCCAAAGAAAGAGAAGTCATTGAATTTGAGGCTTTTCTTTATATGATGGTCTGATCAGATTTCCCACCTGACCAAAGGGATCTCCAACACAGATTTCACCAAGGAAAAAGTATGCACATGAATTCCTACAGTGGTCCTTGAGCTCCTGGAGAAGATACAAGTTCCCATCAGAAAGCATCTCAAGGACTGCAGGGTCTGTGGCTCTGTGAAGGCAACTGAGGATGGGTTTTTCCCACTTGCACAACTAAAACGTCTGCATTGGGCTGCAGGAGTTTGCCCAATCACTGGATTTTCTCACATGTTTTCCCATTGGGTCAGAGACCCCTTTGCCACATTCACATAAGGTCTTGAAGGTTCAGACGTGGCAAGCTGTGGCACCTAAAGGAAAAGCAGCCCAGAGGTCCCAAAACCTGGGTCCATCAAAGGTGCCAACCAAACAGGCAGCCCACAGCATGGGTTTTCCTCTACAGCTCTCCCAAGCCACCAAGCAACCCGGTCTAACCCTGCTTTGCCTGGGAGAGCTGACAAGATTGCAGCCAGAGGTGGTGTGGCTGCAGGCCAAGTTACATGAGTACTCATAAAAGAGACTCTGTGGAGGAGCCAAGTTAGTTCTTGTCCCTAACCAACTGTGCCAGAGTGCTCTGAGAGGGGACAAATCAGCACAGCATCTTTCCATGCCCTGGGAATGAGGCACCGGATGAAATGCGTCTTTCTGGAGAAAAAAAACACATTTTGAAGCACTTTCTATGTTCCTAAAACCCAGATTGAGAATGCAAACCCAACTGCTTAGTGTCCTTCTCCCACTTTGGATGTGAGTGTGACTAACCCAAACTAGCACTGCTACTCTGCTCTCCTATGCAGTACTACAGTCAGAGTGTGCTCTTCCTCATTGCAAATTACATGCTTATGAGCAATGTGCGCACATCCATTCTCTGACTCAAATTTGGTCTTTCTAAACCAAGCTAAAATATCAGTTAAATGCACTTTTAAATGAAAGGTAATGTCCTGGCATATCAAACTGTGGCTGCGATGCTGGCTTGGTGCCTTTTTCTCCATTGGTGGAGCAGAAACGCCTCTTACTCCCATGTTCCTCACCCAGCAGCCTCCCAAATGCTCTGCAGAGCACTGTGACCCCTATCCCTACAGGGATCTGTGCCTGATTCCTACAAAGAGCAGTTTGAATGTCTCCTCGTAAATTCGTAATACTCAAGGAATTAAGCACAAATAACACTCCCATTGTTTCACTCCTATTGCAGCAATAGGAGTTTGGCTTTGCTCTTCTTGATCTTTAAGAACACCAGTGAGATCTCTCCAACAAGAAGTCTGTTTACTGCAGCAACGTGCTAAAAACACACTTTAGGAGTCACCATCCCAACAGTAGATGTGGTGCTTAGAGACAAGGCTTAGTGGTAGATTTGGCTATGCTACTATACCAGCAGCTAGGCATTAGAGACCTTTTCCAACCTGAATGATTCTATACCTGTGACTTCTCTGCACATGGAAGATGACTGGAGGTGAGCACAGCAATACTGAGAATTATACATAGTGGGAACAACCCACCTGCAAACCAGCCCCTGCCCAAACCTCATCTTCGGCAGAGAAACATCACCCAGCAACACCCAACAGCCCTTCAAACTAACCCCTCTCCACTCCCCCCAAGCTAGGATAAGAGAAATCACTTCAGATAAAGATAATAAGTGAGCTCTGGAACTGCAGAGCCTTTTCCCTAAGAGTAGTTCTGGTTTCGGCAGTAGGGTCTTGCTGGAGTGGAGGAGACCAATGCTGCTTCCAACCCTGCAAGTGGGCAGAGCCCTGTTGTGTTTGCAGCCTCATTTGGTTGACTTAACACAGCTCCATGAGGGTAGGGCAGCGAGCCGGCACTGGGCACAGAAAGAACCCTCTGTAGGTTGCCTTGAGCCAGGATGGGAGTTATTTTATGTCTAAAAGAGCGTTGGGTGTTTCTTTTCCTCCAATAACCCAATGAATAAAAATGCAATTGGAAAGATGCTTCCTCAGTTAGGTCCTCTCAATCAATAGGTTCAGCTCATCACATAAACGTATCCACTCCATTGAATCACAGCACAACTTGAACCAGCAGCACGCAGGCGCTGGAGGTTACAGCCCCACACACGAGAGGTTAAACACATTTCTAAACTCGCTTTATCCCCGTGCTCGCACCGCGGGATCAGTTTCTCCATCTCACCCCGCAGGCACCGGTTGCAAACGCAAGGAAAATACTCACTGCCAAAGCCCGGAGGAAACTTAATGAAGTGAGGATAATTCCCATACATGTTTAATCTTCAGTTCATCTCTCGTCTTTCAGAACACGACCGTCTCCTCTCACTTCAAAGCTGCCCGGAGCGCGGTGCTGCCCGGCCGGGTCGGGGCACGGCTCTGCGGGGGCTCTCGGAGGGCTGCGGGGCAGCTGCCTCCTCCCTCGGCCCCATCCTTGCTTTGCACAGCTGTCGGTCGGGATGAGACGAGCTCCCGTTCCCAGCAGCTCAGGGACGGCTCCTGCCTTCAGTTAGCAGAGCTCCCTGCGAATTCACGGCGGAGCGTCCCGGTAGCATAACCGCTCGGCTAAGACGCAATCGGATGCATGCTGGCTCTGGTACAGATCACAAATTGGGAGGTGGAGGGGAGGTTAAGTTGTTTAGGGGAGGAGCATCGTGAAGAAGGAGGGGGCTGTTCTGCTTTCCCACCAGTGAAGGCTCGATGTAGACTATTAGTTATGCCGGCCCCAGCCATGTGGAGGTGTTTTCCTGCCACGCAAAGAGGATGCTGTCCGAGTGCTTTGGGAACAGGGTTGTGCAGGCACGGAGCATCGTGCTCCTGCCCCGTGTGAAGCTTCACTCCATCTGCACTCTCAGCATCCAGCTGCAGGGTGCTGGACTGCAGCCACCCCAGGAAACACAGGATGGAGCTGGAAGGAACGAAATAACTTAAAATAAAATCTCATGTGCACTGCATAAAGCATCACATGCAATCAGCAGCTCCCCTGCCACACCAGAGCACTAACACGGGCAGTGCTATGTCCTGCCCTGCAGGGATGCTCCCAGCCCTGCATGTGAGACCCAGAAGGCAGAGGAGCAGTGGGCTACAAGGTGGCTTCTTTCCATCTCCAGATGGAAAATTGGATTTCTCAGCAGGGAAAGCTTTCCTCCATCACTCTGCAACAAGTCTGAGAAACATTTTTTCAATCAAAATAAAACCCACCAACCAACAGTCTGCTTCATCAATGCATTCTTTTTTGTTTGCCCAGGGAAACCGAGGGCTGTGCCCTCACTGCACAGGATGGATCTGGTTGCCCTGGGACTGGGAGGTGTGAGCAACAAAGCTGCTTTGCACTTTAAGCACAACAGCGTGCTGAGTTTAGCAGCAGCGTTAGTTCTTACCCACGGCACAGGATCTCAGCAGCTTTAATTCCGTGCTAATGACATTTTAGTAGGGAATTATTTTTATTGATCTGCCCAGAGTAAAGAGCCTGAGTGCAACACAGCTCAGCCAGCACCCCATCCCTTTTTCCTCCCTTTTTCCTTCCTTCCAGTCTATAAGAAATGAGAAAGAAGACAAAACAGCCCCGAGCTCCTTAAAAAGGCCGCAGTCCCAGGCTGTAAGTGGATTACCTTATTGATTTTTAGCAGATCTGGGTTAGTGAGTGCTTAGTGCTGCAGAACACATGCACACAGATCACCTCCAAAACAAAACCCTCCTCAAGATAAGCAAGCATCAAGCAATTCACTCTGGGGAAGCACATGGGTTTGGGGTAGGGTGAGGCTCCAGCTCTTGTACACAGCTCAGTCTATGACAGGCTCCAAGAACCAGCTCATCCTCTCCCAACAAATAGGATCTCAGCTGAGATGTTACATGGCACCAGGACCTGCTTTGCTCAGATGCCCATCAGTTTTCCATAGTCACTGTACTGCAGCGTGCTGGGACAGCATCTAGAAGATTTAGCACAGCTCTACCCAGCCTTTGAGTCTCTGGAGCCAGGCCCTAAACAGTGGAGGTCCAAAGTGCAATAATTTTATCCCGCTCTGTCTCAGAACCAGGAAAGAAGAGATTAAATATGATTACCATTCTCCAAACACTGGACTGAGACAGGAAACCCCCAGACGTGACCAAGAATCCCATCACTCCCCCATCCCATTTCTGTTTAAAGGAGAAGGCAAACCGTGGTCATACTTACAGCAACAGCAGATGTAAATAAAAAGGCTGCAGCCCTTCTAATTCTACAACTGCACATGCAGCTCTCTCCCATCACAATGCTTTGGAGCTGTAGGCATTCAAAGAAAAGCCATTGCTCACAGATGTGGGTGGCAGAGATGAGGGCTCCTCAGACAGCAGCCAAGGTGCAGCAGGGCCACAGGGCTGGGTATCCCATGAGCTCTCCCCACACAACTCTTGGGGAGGACACACAGATACATCCCCCAGGACAGAACAGGGACTTGAAGTAGAGTTTCTCTAGGCTTATCAATGGAGTGGCCCAGTCTTATCTCTCTGCACTGTACTGGTTGGCGCTGGCACAGAGATATGATCATAAAGGTTGGAAAAGATAGTGCTAAGACCATCTAGTCCAACCATCAGCCCATCACAGAGACATAGATAAGTCAATTCAACCAGTACTATTCTCTGAGAGGCAGGGAGCTTCTGCATCAGCTCTTCCTCTCCCAGCCCTGCCCTCTCACCGCTCCCTCTTGCAAAGCAATAACCGCAGACACCAAGCTAATGAAATTAGCCCTGGAGCCCCACCAGGCTAATGCAATTACCAGCAGCAGCACAGTCCAGCCACAGCACCACCTCACCTGCGGCCACACAGCCCGCCCTCTCCTCCTCCCCAGCTGCCTCCTGCCATGCATCCCCTGCCCACAGGCCAGCACCTGCTGCAGCACAGGGTCAGGAGCACAGCAGGCATCATCCTCAACACCATGCAGGGCACAGCCTACCTTGCAGGAAGCCCTGTCCCATACAGCATCCAAGGGCAGATAATTCCCAGTCTGTTTTAACCTCGAGAGTCGTTCAATTACCAGCACCGTAATGAGGCCCTCAATGCTAATCAGTGGTGTCACCGAATCCTCTTAGGGCTGCCTAAGCACCTCCAGCAGCTTTGTTGGTGTGGGTCCCAGCTGCCCACTCCTCCCAGGAATTACCTCCCCACATGGGTGCTGTTGGACACGGTTGCAGGTGAGATGATCTCAGACTTAGGTGCAGGGTGACAGAGGCACCTGAAGAAGGTTTTGCCCAGCCCAAAGTGCACCCAGAGCCAAACCTGCACTGGAATGGGGAAATATACAGAAATCAGTTTTAAAAAGTGCAATAAACACACAGGTTTCCATCTAACCATCAAGCTAAAAGATGCTCCAAGCAACTTTTTGGCTCCTAAAATCAGCTGGAGAGGACCCCACCATGCTCTGCTCCTCTGCCCTGGCTCTCCTTTGCAGGGTGACACGCAGCTCTCCTCACACATCCGCTCTGACTCAGGCTTTCTGCTCCAACAATGCACTTTTTAATATCATGCAAGGAGCAAAAACAACAGGTCCACTATAATGCGAAGATATCCTGAGGCAGAAAATCCATTCAGAGCCCAGCAAGAGAGAGTCGAGTCAATTAGACACTTTCTAGGGCGTCAAGCTGCCAACAATCCCAGCCTTTGTATGGGGAAGAATCACTGCCTATGTGCTTCCCAACAACCCCCATTGCTGGAGCAGAAAGGTCAGCGGTGGAGCGTCATGGAAAAGCATGCAGCAAAATATTCCTAGGAAGGTGGATGCAAAGAAATTGCCACGTGGATTTTTGCTGTCAAAAGCAGCCATTGCTCCAGGGTTGGGGATTGTGGGGGAAGCGGTGAGTTACCACAGGTGATGGGGAACTTCATACCTTCCTGACACTGTCCTGCAAGAAAACTTTGTTATCAGATTGCTACAGTACTTAGAAATCATTGTCTACGTGCAAGCCCCGCTTCAGTCCTTCTCAACACTTGATGTGAAGCTTCTGGTGTGAAGGTTCTGGGGCACTGCTGGCCTGCATGAGGCCACGAAGGGTTCCCACCTGCATCCCCTGGGGCACACATCACAGCCCCAGTGCAGCCAGGGGCTTTGTTTGCTGTTCTCACTCCGTGCATCCCCACATCCGTGCTTTTACATTTCCTCCTGCCTCAGCAAGTGCAAAACTCCAGAGACAACCTGTCAATCTCCATCACATCTGGCTGCCTCACATGGTCTATTTATACCAGCCAGGCAAACATGGATCTTCGAGTTCAAGGTAACAGGGGTTATTTCTGCTCTGAGCAGCTACTTTCTCAGGGAAGGAAGGGTTGGAGGCATCCAAGAGGAATAGCATCATGTTAGGGGCTGGCAGCCATACTTCTCTGGCTGAGGGCAAAGTAGCCATCACCCCCCACAACCTCATTCCCAAGGACCCAGCCACAGCAGGCAGGATCTGAAGGTTGACATCTACCATAGGACTCCCCATCCCATGCCTTTATGCATCATGCCACAGAGAGGGGAGGCCAACACATCCCACTCTAACCCACACTCTCTCCAAGGCTACAGCACCAGGCTTGCTCACACAGATTCTGTATATTGAGTACTTCTCCTTAACTCTTCTCCAGCAGACCCAGCCTGTTCTTTGAGGAGAAAATCAAATACCACCAGCTTATACATGAGCCTGCATGAAAGAAGGAAGAGGTTTCTCAGTACTTTACTGTCTTCCCTAGTGCATAAAGATCTCACTATTTCTATTATCTCATGTTATTTCTATAATGACAGGGTCTTCCTGGAGACAATTTTTCTGAGCTCTGCTATATTTCAGGCAAACCTTGGAGTGACTTTCCTTTGCTGCAAGAACTCTGATCCAGCACTGCTGACCCACCACTATCAGTATGGCCATCTTGAACACTGGAAGCAATGTGTTCGGGCCACCAAGAAAACAGAAGACAACTGCACTTTTGCCCCACAGCACACCAGCCAACATCAGTCTGATCCCACCAGCCTGCTGTTTGATATTCAGAACACTGAGCTTTGCTTCGCTCTGGCAGATGCACACATCTCTTCTCTGCAGGCCCTTCCCTTGGGACCCCACATTCTGCGCAGCCAGAGGGAGACAAGCACAGCACAGAGCTCAGCCAGAACAGCCCCATGAGATCTGCTCCCCTCAGCAATTCCCTGCTTGCACAGCCAAGGGGCAGGTAAGGAGCCAGCAGCTCTGTGCATCCTTCTCCTTATCAACAGCCTCCATCACCTTTCAAACATATTTTTCCTCCTGAAAGCCACACGTTCCCCCTCAAATAGAAAACCCACTGCTGTTTAAAGACTATAACTCCCCATGCCTCAAAGAAAGGAGCAGCCCTGGATCAAGGTGAGCACAGACCTTGCCAAGCAGAGATCCCAGACAGCACAGCAGCAAAGAGCAAACGTGTGAAGAGTTGGCAGGGACGTGTGCTGATATTTGCTGGCACTGTCCAATAGCTTCTCTCTGTCCCAGAAGAAAGGGAGAGAAGGAAGCAGTGAGTGCCTGCCCACAGCCGCATGCTTTGGCCCAGTCCATTTGAGCAGAAGGAGCAGCAGGAGGAGAGAAGGGGAATGAGCTCACACGGGCACAACCATGCACTCTTGGGTATTTGCACTGTATCCATGTGCACTGACTTTATGAAACTTTCAGCTTGAGTATTAAAGAAAGCTCTGAGGATGACAGAGCAGCTTCTCCAACGCAGAGCCATCTCTGGTAGCCCAGTGCACCCCAGCTGCAAAATCCAGAGATTTTCAACTTTGCAGAGAGTTTTGTTAGTGTCCTGGGTTCTTTGCCACAACTGTTTCCAGCAGATCTAAAGTCTGCATCCCTACCAGTGAACTCACTATCTACACAGCATGGAGTCTGTCCTGTTGGCAGAAACCACAGACGTTCCGTCATGCCATTCCCAAGTGCAGGCTGCGAGTCAGCACTGGGCAAGAGCTGTTTTCACAAAGGAATTTTGACAGCTTTTAAGAGCCAAGCTGTGCCCACACAGAGCAGGCTGCCCTCACAGCCTACCCTGGCTTATTTCACCAGCAGAGCCCTTAAATCACAGCCATCTACACACATAACCTCTAACCCAGGATGACACAGCAGCAAGGGAGGATGAGTGTTGACAAACCCTTAGCCAGGTGAAATGGAAGAGCTGACACCAGTGGACACAGCTCTCCTACAAACATATCTCCCATCAGCAGTAGCCCAGAGCAGCACTCATACCTCTTTTTTGGGTTAAAAAGCCTCAAAGGACGTTCTGGCTCCCAGGAACACAAGCAGAGCAAAACTAGCTCCTTTGCCAGGGCTCCACAGCCCTACTTCTCCTCTAGGAAGCTGCACCTCCCTGTGCATCCCCATCACCTCCAGGCAAGTGATTCCCAAAGCCTTCTCCACCACCTGCAGCCCACCTTGGGAGGCGGCTTTGCTCGCCTCTCTGCTGAGCACCTCATGCAGCATTTTGGCCTGATGAGGACAGCAGTGGGGATGAGAGACCTTTGCTTGACATAGAGACGCAATATGACTGCTCCCTGCCCTCCCAGGCTCCAAAGGGCACCTGGCTCCCCATCCCTGGCTGAGCACGCACAGCTGCCCCAAGGCACCCACAGCCCTGTGCGTGCCAAGACGGCCGGCACATCAGCCTCCATGAGATCACCCTGCCCAGCTCCTGCTCAAGCTGTCAGAGCAGGGATTGTGGCTGGGTACAGACACAGGGACATGTTTTTCCCAGCTGCCCAGCACCACTGAACAGCACATGCATGTTGCCAAGATAAGGCTGCAGAGCTGAGTGGCCAAAGGGTGGTACAGCTGTGGAAGAGCCCAGAACAGTTCCTCCAGCTGCATCTGCTTCTCCCTCAGCATTAATTAGTGCTCTTTTACACCCCCAAGAGCACAAAGAGGGGGACAAAGCCCCCTGCTCCAGGGTCACCCATTGCTTCTGTGGCCTAAAGGGAGCTCATCACAAAGGACAAGGTGGCCCAGCTTGCTTGCAGAACAATTGTCTCCCAACACAACGCCAGCAAACTTCATTTGCAAACCCACCCCAAACACAGCACCAAATGCCCTGCTTTCCTGGCTGCCGTCCCTCTTCACCTTGCATGTGCCTGTAGCAACTTGCTGAGTTACCCACTGCAGCTAAAGCAACAAAGATGCAAAAAAGAAAAAACAAATACAACAAAAAAAGGGCCAAACAAACATGATATTCTGCAGCAATTAGGGCTAAATAGGGAAAAGGGGTGTGGGGAATGAATGGACAATGAGGAGAGCAGGCACGCAGCGGGCTGTGCACAAACTGTCCTTGGGCAGCCAGGTCCGAGCCAGGCAGCCAGGCTGCACGTAAGGAAGTGCAGGCAGATGAAAAGGGGTATTTCAAGAGGCGTAGGGCAGCTCCCACAGGGCCTCCCTGTCTGCTGGGCTCATCACAGAGCACCCAGCATGGAGCAGCTCCTGTTCCCCTCCTCACTGAGTCCTTTTGGGTGGCAGGAGGATGCTGGCAAGCAGCAGTGGGGTCCACTCAGAAAGGAAGGAATCCATTAATCTCCCTGGTAATTACTGCCACATATGGATTTGCACAATTACACTCTGTTAATTGGTTATTACAGGCAAGGCAGGCTGATTGGGCAGAACGACTGTGCTTTAACCCCTTTGCTACCGTCAGCACTGCTCTATCCTCCTGTAACCTTGCTGGCTCCCATGACAAGGTACATACAGCCATAGTGAGATGACCTATACCAGACAATAAAGGTAAAGTCTTCATAAAACCCCAAGATTTCTGTTGCCATATCTCCCCCTCTATCAGGGCTACCTCGCCACCCCTTCATAGGCACCAGAAGCTGTGTGAAAGCCAGGTATTGCTTAGCACAATCAAGAAATGTAGGGGAAAAGTAAAGCCATGCATCAAACAATGCACACAGTGATAACTTGCATCTCAGACTTTGAACAGCCCCAACTAGCAGCTGCAGCAGGAGCAAAGGCAGAAGCCAAGCAGGACCACAGCAAAATCCAACTCCAAGCTTCACCAGCGGGTGGACCACCCCATCCACCAAAAAGGCAGCATCCCTCACAAGTGGTCACAAGCTCAGCTCTGAGGAAGGGAAAGGCAGGTGAGCCCACAGCCATGGAATGCTGCTGATCCCTGCCATAAGCCGGTCTGTGCTGCAAAGTTCAGAGTGAGTCTTCAGAGCTGTCAAAGGGAAGATGGGGCAGAACCCAGAGCCATGCTTAGAAAGGTCATCTGGGAAAAGTCAGCAAGGGAAAGCTGCTTGTGTTATTGACAGATGCAGAGAGGAAGGGGCTGACCCAGGAGTACCTGCCTGGTGGCTTTGGCAGCGCACGCTAGGCTTCAACTCCAGGCAGCTGCAGCCAGCAATGAGCCCTTTGTGGGTCACCTCCTGACAAGAGGCTGGGGACAAAGCCTGGAACTGGCACCAGGCTGCATTTCTTTGTCCCAGGGGATGAGAGCGGGCCAGTGGGATGGAAGCCCTTCTGGATCTTGCAGATCACATCAGCTCACATCAGCTCTTCAGGACTCCGAGCCTCAGATACCTTTCTCTGTCCTCCATGACCATGCACACCTATTTATGCAAGTTTCTTTAAGAAATGGAATTATCCCCATAATACTGGGCTGAAATGAAGCATTCACTGACTGCTGCAGCCATAATTAACTGCCAGGAAAATCGATTCCAGCACTGGTTTACCTGATATACAGGAATCAGCCCAACAATGTATAATCAGATGCTAATCAAATTTAATATTGATATAGGATGATTGAGGTTGGAAAAAGGCCATTAAGATCATCGAGTCCAACCACCAACCTATCACCAGTGTGCCCAACATGTGACATATATTAACTGAGGAGGCAACAAGAGCAGTTGCCATTTTTAATCATGTATGACTTATAAATATGGGTATGGGTCAGTTCAAAACACAAACCAGGTTCAAGCAGAACTGAGATGAATTGGATCAGTTCAACAGTTTTCAGTGTAGTTCTGTCCCACCCCACACATGTACATGTAAGCACGTGCATCTATGCACATACACAGTGAATACTTTTGACAAGAAATCAATATTTATTCAGTAAGAACTTCTGATATGCCGCTCCATTAAAAGAATAAATAGAAATATCTTGACTATGTGTAACCCAGTCATGAGCCAATCCCCAGAATTCCTTTAGTATGAGCCATTGCATCCCTCACCCCTAAGCACAGTCTCCTTTCCAATACCTGGGCTGGGGCATGCCCATGGGGCTGAGCAAGCACTACATCTCTTGGTGTCCCACCACCCCTCTGTATATGTACCCAGTGCACAGTAGTCTCATGTGAGAACAAAACAAGGACTTACAGAAGTGTGGGAAGGAGCCCATCTCCAGGGAATAAGGAGCCTGCATGCCTGGCTGCATTTCCAACCCACGTCCTGTCTCTTCGGAAGACTCAACCATGAAGGGAGCTTTGGGATCAGCTCTCCCATCCACGCCAGGCTTCTGAAGAAGGAGAGGATCAGAGAGAAAGGAGTGCTTGTTCATTGCACAGCAGCATCCTCACGATCTGTCCCAAGTTACAAATTTACTTCCCAGACCTTGACCAGAGCTGGGGTTTCCTGTGTTTGCTCTTTGGGCTCCTGTCCTTTCGAGGTGTTGCAATGCTGGGGGGAGGGCTGGCCACAAGGACTAGATGATTGTAGAGGTCTTTTACAATCTTTATAATTCTAACCCTGGCTCCTGATGGAACCAAACCATGCAAAACATCAGTCCTCCCGTCACAAGCACCCTCAGCTCAGCTTTCCTGCTCCTCTCTTGCTTTCTCTCTGCCAGTTGGCCTTTTTCCTCTTGTCTGTGAACATACCTGCTCTACAACAACATCTGCCATTAGGAAGGACATGGTGTTAGCCATATCCTTGCTGGACTCCAGTGGAGACCAAGCAGAGCTGGCTTTGGCCTCAGTGAATCTGTCTCGGTGCCGCAGGGGTAGGTGATGAGGAGAAACATCCTTGTCTGCATATGGGTGACCTGGACAGACCCTTGTCTGCAGTAGGCTTTCAGAAGGCAGTCGGCCTGTGCTGCAACCCATTTGTCTTGTGCTGCAGTCAGACCCCCTGGCTTTGTCCCTGTGCCTGCTTATCTCCATTACACTCAGACCATGCGTGGGCGTCCACCGGCATCTCCCTTCTGTGTTTGGATTTTGCCAGTCCTGATGGAGCTACAAGCAAACAACATTCCTCTCCCTGTCTACACTGATAATCTCAGGAACTCATCTCCTTGCACTCCACTTCAGCCTGTGTCAACATCACTGGGGTTGGGGAGGGCAAGGCTGCACTGCCTGCTGTCCCATCCTGTACTCCATGTGCTACCCAGCCCTGAACAAGCAGGGCTCCTCTGGGGATGAGTCAGACCCACGAGGGGTTTCTGAACATCTCCTTCGCCTGAATTGCTCCATGTTTAAGGCAACAAAACATGCAGGTCCTGGAGTGCAAAGTGATCTCAAGACTTATCCTGCTAGACGCCTTCAGGAACTGAAGCCTCTCCATCACTGCCAGGCCCTCAGATCATCAAATAGAACCTTGCTGGTTCAATGCACCTCAGATTTGATTCTCCATATCCCACAACTTGTGAGACTTCAGTGCCCTAAGCAGCAGTGCTCAGATCCCTCCTGCACTCCCTTCTCCCTTTCTCAGACCAAACTTATCACAGCAGATGCCAGGGCATGAAGCAGCTCCAGAAATTAGGCTGCACTGTTAGGTGGCACAGCTTTAATTACATGGTTGGAGACAGCAAAAAGGCTATGAAACACTGCTCCTCCAAAAACTTAAACATTTGCTCTGAGAGCTCAGAGCAGAAGCAGCAGGACATGAACTCTGCCAGCGCACAAAGGAGCTGAATTGATGTCCTGTTGCTACAGCCCAGTGAAATAAGCTAGTGATGGACAGGACTGCAGGTTTTCATATGGGAGGGAAGGATTTACAGTGATACCAGAGGAATTATTTCAGCCCCACAGTGACAATACCCACCCGCTTCCTTATTATATTTTATTGATCTTGCCCTAAATACACGTGGCTGGAGGAAATGATGCATAAATTACTAACGAGTTAATTTCTTGCTCTGACACAGGCTCATGACAGCCCTTTGAAGGGGAACCAGGAAAGACAATGTGTGAAAGGATAAAGGCAATGAGACAAGCTTGGATGTAATAATCCCATGTGAATGATTATTGCTGCAACTAATGTAATCTAATAATGAAGAATTTATGCCAGATGTCCCCCGGAATATGCCAGGCAGACTCAGGATTCAGCAGTGGATCCATTTCTAAGGAAACCTTGTTAGGAGGAAAAAAATGCTGTTGTTTGTTCGTCAACCGAGAGCCTGTAGACCTTTATAGACAGATTTGCAGTAAGAGTATGCCTTGCAAAGCTTCCTGAAAGCGCATCTTGATTTCAAACTGGTCTTCAGGTGTAGTTTAGGATGTTGGGTTTGGGGTCAGCCTGTTTCAAAACCCAGCCCCTTCTCCCAAGCCAGAGCCACCACCTGCACACCTCCCAAGGGTGCAGATGGAGGTGTTGGGAGGGCAGGTGAATGAAGAGAGGAAAATTGCCTCCTTCTGTTTATTTTCACTGCACACCCTTCCTGCTCCCACCAGGATACAAGACTGGAGCTCCATCCCCGTCCTGGGGCACAACACACCCCATACAATCCTTCCTTTGCACAAGCTACAGTACATGGGTACACCACAGCAGACAAAACACTGGTTGCTGCAACATAGGTACAAAAGACATGACCCGCACCAAAATTATCACCCATCCTGTAGACTGGAGCTGGGAGGGTTTGCTATTTCAAATCAGCACCTAAAGGATGATCTTCTACACTGTGGATAGGCAGAACTGGCATATCAAGATGTGAGGACAGCATTGCCAATGGGAACTGATTTCCAAGGTAGCATATGCTAAGCAATCACAGCCAGGCCAGAGACCTGAAGTCAATGCTTCCTCTTCATTCAAAAATACACACGTTAACGTAAAACAAACAAACAAACAGGCACAAGCCACACTTTTCACACTCCCTCCTTCCTTGTCTTTGCTTATTCATCCCCTTTTTGAAGATATTTCATACCATAATTCCAAACACCTGTTCCAGTCATGTGGTTTGAGCTGTCCTTCATAGTTGTTCCTTTTAACTACTGTTTTTTAAGTAGCTTCAATAGGAAGGGAAGCTTTGGCAAGATCCAGGTCCACTCAAACTCAAAACACTCCATCCAACTTCAAAGATTTGTTTAAGCCCCATTAACTCAAACAGGACATCATGTCTTGTTCATTGGTTGCTTTTGCAGGGAATCCAGAGGACTCCACAGCAAACCTGTCTGACTCCTGTACTGAGTCATAGCCCCATGTGAGCATGGTTGGATTGTGTCAACATTGGTGCCTTGGTGCTTGTCCCGTGATCCTCCTTTGTCAGCCCATCTGATAGCATGGGCTGCTCATCTGTGTCGAAATCTCTTTGACGGGGGCTCTTTGATCTGCCCATACGCCGCTTTTTCATTCTAACAGGCCCACAGCAGCAGCCCCAAAGGACTCAGCAAACAATAACACAAACATAGCTGCACTTAGGACTTGCAAACTCTGATTTTAGCCCCTTTGTACGTCAGATGCCACCAGGCCCAGAGACGATTTACAAACAGGACCTAAGATCGGGCCTAATTTTAGTAAGCCCTCAGGCTCCAGGTCCCCTGACTGTGCTTGCTTTGATGAAACATGATCCTAGGATGAAAGAAAGCAAAAACCCAGCTGGCACCTGCTGGGAGGGCAGGGAGATGGAATCTGGCAGACAGGAGGTTCCTACAGAGATTGCCAACACTACTACATGTCTGTTTTGCTTTTTGAACAGCACGGCAATTCCAAAGGTGATAACCATTTGGCTTGGCTGGCCAGACAAGATGTGCCCACATCAGATATTGCATTCTCCCTCCTCTCTCACTAGCATCTCTGCAGCTCTCAGGCAGCCCCTTCTGCTGTGCTGAGTAGCAGAGATCATCCAGGCTCTGCTGGAGTGAAGCACGTTGGTAGGAAGAGCTGCTCCCTTGCTAAGTGTGGGTTAGCTGGCTGGGCTGCATCTGGACAACTGATTTCAAATATCAGTCTGGAGCAAAATGCAAGGATTTTCACTACAGGACATATCTGAACCCCAGGCAACCCTGAGGTTACTGTAGCCTTTTTAGGAAGGCAGCTTTTACAATTCATTGTTGTGAAAAGACAAATCTTTTACATTAAGACTGTTGGTTTCTTCCTCCCCAACCCCCCCAGACAGTTCCAATGTGGAAGAATGATTCTTTAAAGCAAGACTTGCTATTCCCTGAGCAACAAAAGAGGTTAGGAAAGTCTGTTGACGCTTCTTCTCACTGCTCTGTAGTCCTGAGGAATCCCCTACAACCCAGTAATGCTCTTCAAGTGAAGAGCATTTAGAAGGTTCCCTGCAGTCTCTTCCTATAAATACCTATTGGCTTCACCCTGCTATCAAGTATGCAGGTGAGCTGGCTCAACCCACTTATCAGCCAGCCACCTGCAGCTGGGTTGACTTGTTGCCCCTGCAGCAGCAATCAGCATCCTGTGATGCAGAGTGGGCAGGCAGATCTAAACACTCCTTTCAAACCCCATCTCTCACTCCTACCCAGTCTCCTCAGAAAAGCCTACAGCATCTCTAGGGCAGCGCACCTTAGGCGTGAGCTACTGGCTAGGTTTTATGGAGGTGATCTGGACAGCTGGGCCACTTGTAGGAAGGAAGGGGCTGCTGATAGCATTACTGCATCTGCACTCTGTCACAGACCGTGCTTGCCTGCACCGGATGCAACACGCGAGGCAAACATGCAGACCTTGGTGGAAGCTATAGCAATTAGGTTAATGAAGAGCTGGGGCTGTCCCATATGTTTTCTGATCTGTTGTTCTCCGAGTGCCATACTGCACCTGTTCCCACAGCATCCAAAGGCCTCAAAGGCACAGATTTGCCTGCACCAGACACATGAGCAGAAGGACAACTGATACAGATTGCTGGCATAATGCAGAGGCAGAAGTTGCTCAGATTTAGCCATCGGTGATGCTGGGAAATAAAATTAGTGCTCATCTCTCCAAGCCAATGCAGCTAATAGCCCTAGCTTGGGATTTCTGAAGGAGCTGGAGTTTCAGACAGCAAACTGCTCAAAGCACCCAGGAGCCATGGATCCAGGCCCCTGGAACTCCTTGGAGCATCCCTTCAGCTGCCCAGGTCCCACTCAAAAAGCCCCTGATTTTTGCACAGGGTTGCAATGCAGTGTCTGCTTTCACCTGCAGTGCCATCACTCTCAGCCAGGGACAGGGCTTTGGAGTAGGTGACTTCTCAAAGCCTCTCAAATCTTATTTCTTATGATGCTCTGACAAGTTCTTTTCCCAGGTGCAAGCTCAGATGTGCTGATGGTTGGACAAGGTGGTCTTTTCCACCTTAATGATTCTACAGTTTCCCAGAGGCAGATCACTTTCTGGAGCTAGGCTTCAATGCTGACGTGAAAGCAGAGAGTATCTGCCATTGGCAACCATTCCTACACGGATAAAGTCCTTTAAAAGTCACCAGTTTCCATGGACAAAAGGCTGACCTTCAAGGCAGCACACAGGGAAGGATGCTGTGACGGGTTGTTCACCATTTAATGAGGCAAGAACTAAAATCTGCACGGAAACAGGAAGTAAAGGTGACAAAAGAGAAGCACGGGCCAGCCCGCTGTTCGTGTGCACACAGGAACATTTGCACATTATGAGCTTCCTCTGGCAGCATCTGAAACACTCATCAGCACTGAAAGGAGCCACCCATGGCCTCAGTGCAGCCAAACTGAGCAAACGCTGCCTGCAGTCTGGGTAAAGCAGTGCTCTCTGCACTCCAAGTGGCTTGGAGGAGCGAGGTGCTTGTTTCTTAGTGATTACAGTTGCTGCACAAGAAACTTCTTACCTCCTGTGTGCTTTAAAATCTGGATTTTGAAGTCAGTGTCAGGGAAGATGTGGAGTTTTTAACCTTCTGGCACGTCAGATGGGATTTTACACCACTCTGAGCAAAACTTACACCCTCTGCTCCAACTGGGCAATGAAGTGGTGCTGAATATTTGTGAAGAAAAACTAACAGAGGGAAAAGAAAATGAAGCAGATTGATCTGTGCTGACCCCAGCAGTGATATCTACCTGCCCTAGCACAAAGGAGCAGCGTGATAAATGCATTCAGGTGAACAGCTGGCTTGGCTCTGGTGCGAATGAACCACCAACCTGAGTGTACTCTGCATGAGGAGGATGTCTGAGCAGTGCATGCAAAATGCACTGTGGCTTTGCCAATTACCCATGGAATGCAAACTGCTGCTGTCCCTCCAAAGGAACACAGTGAGGGTCTCAGCTCTGCTCAGGCTCTCCCCCTGCCAAACCTGCAGGCATTCTATAGGTTTGATAATTTGGTCTTTGCCAAGAGGTGAATATGGTATCAATGTATTCCATCGGGTTGCTTCCAACAATTGTGTCTTGGTCAAAAGAGAGTTAATGTAAAGTGGTGAGGGTTTACTCTGTTCTCCCACTGCAGCCACCCTGGCACCAGCTGCAGCAATGGGAATGGGAAAGGAGCACACTGAGGATGGAATAGGGCCGTGTCTATCTTAGGATAGGACTTTCTAGAACTACGCTTGCTGTCATTTTGGCTAAAACAGTATCATTTCCCCGTGGCACATTTTGTTACCCAAGTGAACCCAGCATGTCACCATGTCTGATTTGTATGTTATCTGAGTTGTTTGCGCTGATATGAGATAAGATGAAGGGGGAGACGTCGCTGTTTCGTGCAGCGTTGGCTGCGCTCTCTTTCCCCCTTGGTGTAGGTCAGGCTGGGCTCGATTTCCCAAGATCCCAAAGAGAAAACATCCTGCCTGATTGCAGCCCCTCCTTTCCCAGAAATGGCGCTGTGGAATAAGCCCTGAAAGCAGTGTTTCCTGCCTTCCCTTTAACCCTTTACCTTCTACCCAAGTGCTCCATGACACAAGCCTGCTCCAGCAGGCATAGATTCAGTTTGCTCCCTCCTCCTGCCCACTCAAAGGCTGTCAGAAGCCCAAAATGACAGCACTGGAGTGCCAGAAGCAAGCAAGTCACCTGCAATTTCACACCTGCCTTCGCTGCCTTTGTGGCAGCTGGTGAGGCGAGAAGCTGATGAAGGTCCCACTTGGCCTAGGTTGAAAGTCAAAGCAACTGTTGGGCCTTTCAAGGAATGTCCTTTCCTGAAGTGGGAAGGCAGGTAGAAAACCTGCTGGCAGCTGCCTGGGGGCATCTGCTGCCTTGCTAAGGAGGCTTTTTTTTTTTACCCTGTTCTTGGCAGTATTCCTGAGCTGGAGAAAGCATTGGCCATCATCAGCTGTGCGAGCACTTTCTGGGCAGTGGATTTCTTTCTCATCACTGGAGCCAGGTCTGCCTCTCTCCTAGGCAAGATTTAACAGCACCAGATGAGCAGCAATAACAACCTATATATTTTGACTTCACTGGCCAAATTTAACCTGCAATTTTCATTGTTTCAGCCTAGAGACATGCATGTGAGAGGCCATAGACTGAGACAAGGAGACCCATAATATGACTGTGCAAATGTTAGAGGCTGGAATGTAATGCCTGTGTCTGTTCAACCCTCTGCTAAGCTTTTTCTGCCTAATACTAACAGGAGGTTGGCCTGCCAGCCTGTAGGCAAGGCCACACTGTACTTCTCATTTGCTGTGAGATATGGCTCTCAAGGAACAACAGTCTTGTGTCCTTGCCTGTCCCTAACCAACAGCTCCAGCAGTCACCATAGCACCCTACTCCTCTGGGCTGAAGACCCCTCATAGGGTACCCAGCAGCAGCTGTACATTAGCAGCAGGCTCAGGCCAGGAAGCAGCAGCCAGTCTCCCTGCAAGAACTGGGGGAATGCAAACAGGAGCAAGACTTGGGACAGAAAACAGACTCACAAAGGGCTTGAACACATCACATAGCGTAGACATTGCATGTGGCAGCCTGGCATCCCGGTCCTAATACCCTCTGACAGCTCCCAGAGCAGGAGCTGGGCAGGTTAGTGATTTGATCATGACTCCAACTCCTGCAGGAGCTTCAGAGTTTCTGCTGCCAGTCCTCTGCAAAGCACGCGAGGAGCTGCAAAGACTGGCAGCCCCCAGAGCCTGTAGCAGTGACCTACCTTTGCGAGCTAAGAACTGCTGGCCAAATGCTGGGTCCAGTCCAGCCCTTGTAAACCGGAGCTGTGGAAGGCAGCTTCAGCCAGGTCCTAGTAAATGACTGCTTGTTTGATGGCTAATTGCTTATGAAAATACAAGGCACAATCCCAATGTGGGCAGGGATTATACTGCCATGGGCCCAACTGAGAACTGAGGAATTTAAGGGAAATAGAACAACAGGAGACAAGGAAAGTTCCTCCAGCAAAGAATACATGGAGCTTTGGTGGTCTCATGGCGATATGAGCAATATAACAGAGGTATTTAGTGAGCATCTTACAGCAAATACTCCCACAGCCTCTCTGGCCAGAGCAGGATCCAAACAGCCATCAAACACCAGAAGAGCTGCACTCATGGTCACCACGACACAGATGTGTTCATTACACTCTCTGAAGATCTTATAGGCCTGGACATGCCATAACATCACAGTTGGTAATTTCATAGGATCATTCAGGTTGGAAAAGACCACTAAGATCATCTAGTCCTAAAACCAAGCCATCACCACCATGCCCATGAAACCATGTCCCATTTGTGTCCTGAAGCAAGAGAAAACAGAACCAGTCCTAAAAGATCCCAGGAGAAGTGAAGAAAAGCTGTTAGCAGCACCAGCTCCAGTCAGCTCCCAGGAGAGAAGCTGGGCTGCCCTGATTGAATGGCAGGAGCCATACTGGCCTGAGCAGCTGTCTCCAGAGGATGCTACAGCACTAAGCATGTAGAGGACAACAACAAGGACAGGCTGGGAGACCCATGTGGTGGTTTAGCTCTCAAAACAGCTCCTGCAGGGATTCAGAGCAGGGCGTTTCGGGCTAATCTCTACATCCCCTCAGGGAACCTGAAGGATTACTGCTCTACATCTGCTCACACGGTTGGGCCCCACCTTGTCAAGGCGGGGGGAAGCGCTGGCAGCCGCTCTCAGCTTCTTAATCGGTTTGGGATAAACAGCAATGGACCCTGTTCATCTTGGTGCAGCAACTTCTGATTATCTTTGCTAGCTGGATTGATGGCTTCTCTTGAGCCTTGCCTAGGGCTGGAGCACACCTCAACATAGGCTGGCTCCTGGCAGCTGCTGCAGCCAGAGTGCAGCTTCCTTGGATGTGTCAAGGGCTGGGGAAGGGCAGCCACAGCGAAGGCAGTGTTTGTTATAGCCCAAGACAGAGTGGGAGTGGAAGCCCTTGGAAATCAGTCACCGCAGGTCTCCAGAGCTGTGCTTTCACCTGCTAGTCCATGCTCTCCCAGCCCTTTGCTAACTTACCAGCAAAATAGGCTTCAAAAGGGCTGTATGAGCTAAGTGGCTTTTGTGGTTAACTGTGCACCAAGGTCACCCACTTGCTTTTCCTACTGCTCAGCTCCCCCTCCTTAGCATGCACATCTCGAAGCTCACTGCTGGTTCAAGCACTTTCTTTATGGGATGCAATGCTGAGCCTTCTTCCTTTCAGGACCAGAAATGCTGGCTTTGAGTCCAGCTATGGCTGTGCTGGCTCTCAGGTAGTCAGTGCCATCTGCCGGCTGCTTTTTCCTTGACTACTATGAAAACACGGAAAGCTAAGTGTAAGCTTCCAGCCTTACAATTTAACCATCTTCCCCCACATCCCAACTTTCTGCTGCTGAAGCCATATCCAAAGGGCACATTTAAAGGATGGAAAGGGAGCATTCTGTTGAAAACATTTTATTAAATATTGCTACAAATAGGACAATACACATCAGGTTCTAAGTCTAGCGGAGATATTAATTTATAACTTAAACATAATTTAAGACTCTCACTTGAGGTCCTTTAACAGCACAATAAATCATACCTGCAACATATATAAAAATCTGAGGCTTCTATTTTATTCGTAAATTACGTTCATAAGATTACACGCCTGCATATTTCTGACTTATTTCAAATGTCCTGGGCCCAGATCAGGAACAGGTGTTTTAAATACATCTGCCATTAACAGCACAGAAACGTCCTCATTAAAAATAACACAACAAATTAAATATTTACATTCACACATCTGTATTACGGTGCACAATCCCATGGGGATGAGAACTTCCCATCTACTCGCTGCATTCAGAAACCAGAGTACCTAGTTCAAGCACTACCATTCCCAGTGCCATCAACAAAAATAAAGTCCAAAGGCTTTCTGGAACATGCAGCAGAAACCCGGATAGTTGCCTGTATCATTTCAGGCATATGGGAACATCTTAAAATAAAATGACTTCAACAACAAGTCAGATCAATGGCTTCAAAGCAATTCAGAGAATGTTTTTAACCCCAATTATTTTGTTTCTGCAAGCATAACCCATATGTCTCCAAAGGAGACATCTCCAGCTGTGTAATAAGTGATGTGAAATAATGCATGTCTTCACCTCACCTAGGTACCTCACCTAGTAGACCAGAGGAGAAACCAGCCTCCTCCTTAGGCAGCAGCTTACTATTTGCTCACCATCTGGACAAGACATGGCAAGCTCCCAGTTATGATAACTACATGACTGAATGTAGACAGTGTTTTGCCAGAAGGCCAGAGTTTTGCTCTCTGCTTGTTAGTTTTCTATGGAAATACCAGACAGCTTGAGTTCAAAATTCGAGCAGCACACAAGGTGAATCATCTTGTCAGCAAGAGGTAAAAACATCTGGTCAGCTGCTGATCTGCATGCAGTTTCATTTCCTGAAAATCTCTGAGACATAAGCAAAGATGGCTTCAATTCCTGCAGAGAGAAGAGCATTCCTCTATAAATTGGAAAAATTGGCACAGATTTGTACTTGCTGTCACGTCAGAAAAATTTTGTATGCAGCAGGAAGCAAAAATGTACCAAAGCATTCCTAATATTATATACCGCTAGACAGACAACATAGCACAATAAACCCTTAGAAGCCGAAAGACCATTTCTAAATCAGTAAATCTATCTGTTTCCTTAGGAACTTTGGTGCAGTGGCAAAAAGCATGTTAGGTACCACAAGGCATAGATATCGCTGTTTGCAAGCGTAGAAATTAGTAGGCTCTGATTACTTCTGTGATTAGAAGGAAGAGAATTTGGGAATGCAGCTATCTCGTGTGCTTACCTGAAACACCCGGAGTTAGACATTCTGGCAGTCAGTAGTGAGATGCTGACAGCTGCTATGAGAATAGAAAAGTACTTTAGTGACAACTGTTCTATGCCTAGTGGATTATAGCAAAGGGATTGCAACACTTTTCATGCTGCTTTTTGAGACACAACTTACCTGGCAGGAGTGAATTTCCTTACTGCAAGAAGAAAAAGAAAAGAAATGTTAGCATTTCAAGATGAAAGCCCTCTCTTGCAAACTTATTCTCCTATTGAAAACTCTTATCTGAATACTTAATAAAAAGCCATTCATCTAGCAACAGAAATCTCACTGCTAGTTATTACTGTATTGTCATCAGCCCCAGCTCAAACTCCCATTCACTTTCCCTGGCTGTTATTACTGATTAATAACCATTGGCTTTTTCACCTCTTGTTTTAACTCTTTCAGATTTTTAAATGTTTATCCTGAAACCAAACATGCTACACATACAGACTTCCTGAAAGTAAAATTGGAATTTGTTTACATGAATATTTTCACTTTTTCAAAAGGAAAATGTTTGGGGTCTGGAGGTTTTTCCTCCCTACTAAAGAAATTTCAGGAAGGTAAATAAAATTAATGGAAACAGTCCAATTGCTCACCTTTTCTTCGTAACCGTTTTGCAAGCCAGAAGAGGAAGGATGCTGTAGCAAGCAGAGAGGTAGTGGTGGCTGCTATGCCCACAGTGACATAGCCAACTTCTTGAGAAGCTGAAGAGAGAAAAACAGCTACAGTGAGATCAAGAGGCATGTGGTTTCCTTCTCTTTGAGAGTCCGACTGAAAACAATGAAATGATTCAAGGATCTGAATTCTGCCCAGATAGAGAGGGGCTGAGCTCTTGAGATCTACAGCAAAGGCACATCGGGTGAGCCAATCGTGCTCCTACTGTGGACAGGGAAAGAGCTCTTATTGCCTTGGATGGAAAGGGAGACTTTCTTCCTTTGTGAGCTGCTCCACAACTTCTAAGTTATTGCTTGCTGTTATCCCCTCCACCCTTCATACCTCCTACTTTGGCCAGGAACCTACTGACATCTTTTTCTGGCTATTTACAAATAGAATACCTTCACATGTGGGCAGACTGGCACTCCAGTTTCCTGAATGGCTGCAGTCAAGAATACGAGATCCAACGAGATTCCATCCTTCTAGGCAGCTGAAGTGGCAGGCTGTGTTATATGTGAAGTTCCCAGCAGTATGTATGCAATCCATAGAGCCTTTCTCAGGAGACTTCAGTGGTTCACACTGTACAACTGAAATATAGAAAAGAAAATGGTTAAGTCATAAAGGCCTTTCCTGTCTTTGACCTTAATGTTTGCACTAGGAAATGTACACTGTATGTTCAAAATCTTTTGGATTTGGGGTGAGAGGAGTTCAGAAAGCCATGAACAGGCATTCTGAAAGCAGGGCAGGTCACAGCTGAAAGCATAAGAGATAGCACAGACATTAACTTGGAGCAGATCAGAATAATATACTCCTCTTTTAGCTGACAAGAAGATTTCCCTGCCAAGGCTAACCTCTGCTGAGGCCATAATATTACCTTGTACACTGAATCAGTGCTGTATATTGATTGAATTGAACCTGGACTCTCAGGGAAAGGATTTCAGAGTATTGCACGGTGACAAGAAAACATTTTCCAACCTAACAAATCTCACCTTTGCATTTTGGGAATGGCTCTGACCACTGTCCCTGTGCCATGCACTTAATGCTGGATGGACCCTCCAGAACATAGCCTTCTCGGCAATGGAAATCACAACGTGAGCCATAGGCGAGATCTGCAGAAGCACAGCTCACAGAACCTTCTTCTGGCCAGGTTACAGCTTCACACCTCACAGCTGCAACACACAGATCACAACAGAAGTCAGCACAGAGGCCTCAGGAATTCAAAATGCCAATCAATGCTCATAGCCACAAGGGCTCGGGTGGGCATGGAAAAACATACCTGCACAGGATGGCTGCTGCTTGTCCCAAGCCCCAGAAGATCCACACTGCAGCGTGGATGGTCCTGTCAGAGAAAATCCTTCCTCACAGGTGAACTCACAGGTAGCACCCCAGGTAAGCTCCCCAGAAGGTTGGGAGCAGTTCAGAGAGCCATGAGCAGGCATTTCTAAGGCAGGGCAGGTCACAGCTGAAAGCATAAAAAACAGCATAGACATTAGCTTGGAGTAGGTCAGAATAAATTCTCCTCTTCCAGATGACAAGAGAATGTGTCTGGCCTGGAGCTCTCCCCTGCACGACCATAGTACTGCCCTTCACCTCTAGCAATGTCTCAGGAAACAGGAATTACAGAATGCTGCACGGTGGAGCCAGAACTCTTAAATATGTCTTTAAAGCATACAAACTGTTCCTAATACTGGCTCCAGATTATGAGATCCATTTTTGGGGTGTAAACTCCCATCTGAAGATGAAGAGTTCCTGCCAGAACACTCCACTTCAACAGTCTGTTACCACTTCTGCTGGGAGTACAGCTCTCAAGTGTAGTTTCTCAACTTGCATTGCTATTTTCCATTTAATACAACAGGATATATGATCTCTGTCTAGAAACCTCTTTAAGAGGAATATTACAAACCTGCCAGGGATGATAGTTAATGTTTGACAATACTTGAATTATTCAGCCTTTTCAGAATATTTGAGCTAGTGTTAAACTAAACAGATGATTTCTAACCCAGTAAATCTCACCTTTGCATTTTGGGAATGGCTCTGACCACTGTCCCTGTGCCATGCACTTAATGCTGGATGGACCCTCCAGAACGTAGCCTTCTCGGCAATGGAAATCACAACGTGAGCCATAGGCGAGATCTGCAGAAGCACAGCTCACAGAACCTTCTTCTGGCCAGGTTACAGCTTCACACCTCACAGCTGCAACACACAGATCACAACAGAAGTCAGCACAGAGGCCTCAGGAATTCAAAATGCCAATCAGTGATCATAGCCACAAGGGCTTGGGTGGGCATGGAAAAACATACCTGCACAGGATGGCTGCTGCTTGTCCCAAGCCCCAGAAGATCCACACTGCAGCGTGGACGGTCCTGTCAGAGAAAATCCTTCCTCACAGGTGAACTCACAGGTAGCACCCCAGGTAAGCTCCCCAGAAGGATGGGAGCAGTTCAGAGAGCCATGAGCAGGCATTTCTAAGGCAGGGCAGGTCACAGCTGAAAGCATAAAAAACAGCACAGACATTAGCTTGGGATAAACTTAAAAAAAAAAAAACAAAACACTTTTTTTTTTTTTTTTCCCCCTGAAACTTAGTAACATATCTAATGCATGGAAACAGCTTTAGATTTAGGCCAGAATCTCAGTTTGTATCGATTAATAATGCTCCATAGACTTCAGTGCTGCTATGTGTAATGCAGAAATCTCATCTACCATTGCTTGGCAAGCTAACCTTTGCATGATGCAAGTGTGTCAGACCAGCTTCCATCGGACATGCAGTTTACTGACTCCAGTCCATTCAGCTCATAGCCTTCTTCGCACTGAACTGTGCATGATGAGTTGTAGCTGAAGTCCTTCAATGGATGGTTGCACTCAAGGCTTCCATGATCAGGTTTCTCTAGCGGATCACAAGTCACAACTTCAAAGAAACACAAGAAGGTACACAGTCAGTCTATTGGTTAAGCAGGCAAATCAAACCAAACAAACAGAACTAAGCTAGTGTGACCATCTCTGTGGTTGGAAAAAAGGATGTAGTAACCTTACCAAATTCACAATCAGGCCCATAGAAACCAGGGTTACAGCGGCAGGTGTGATTGTTAATAGTCTCTATGCATTCTCCACGGCCACTGCAGAGAGATGGGTTGCAAGAAGCTGCAAAAAACCAAAAAGAAGTCCATCAAATAAAAGAATCAGCAATAGCAATTAAATCTGCTCTGTGCTTCATTTATCTTTCTGTCACTAAAGAAGCAAGAGGAATGCAGGAAATTTTGGTATATTAGTCAACTCTGCCATTTTACGGAAGCATTTCAGAAATCAATGCCTTTGGCAGGCTAACTCACAGTGAAAGGATTCCAAGGGAAACTCTATAACCACTTGTTCTCAGGTAGATATTAGTAGTATTTAAAATGCAAAAGGAACACTGTATGTGAGGTAGGAAGAGGTATTCTTCCTTACCTCAGCTCTGAATTGGAGGATATTTTACTTAGATATATATATATATATTTTAAACCTAGCCTTAGTAATCTCTATGTAGAGTGTATAATATATAACATAGAGTGTTAGATTTAACTCACTGCTCTACAGTCAGCAGAGAGAGACACCCCCAAAAGGGCAATTCTTATCTAGCTCAGACTTCAGAGTGAGATGAAAGCCAACTTCTGAAAGAGCCATTTTCTCTCCACTGATTATAGAGACCTGATGGCTGGCTTAGAAAAGATGTATAATACTCTGGGGGCTAAAAGGTAAGTGAGATCAATCCAGCACTTAGAACAAGAGGAATCTCAGCCCTGTGAGTAAGGATAAGTGTAGGATGTTAACAGAGTCAGGCAGCGAGCATGTAAAACTAGGTTAAACAACCCATCCCACTATCCCATCTCCACAGGGGTTCACTGAAATGGACTTTATGATACTATACCTGTATAGCACAAGGCAACCTTTTTTTTCTCACACTTCTCATCATTCCATTTGCCGTCATCCTTCCCTCTTTTGATGTAGATTTCAACGCAGTCCTCATTGTTCCCTTTGCCATTTGGTTCACCTGAAGCCCAGTTTTCTGCTTCATCTGTCAGCACTTTGTTTGTTCCAACCCAGGTCCACGTACCGTTAATTTTTCTGATTCCAATCCAGTAGTAACCCGGATTGAAGGGTAAGAAGGCATTAAGATGGTTGATTTCATCCTTATTTTGAATGGCAACCATGTTGGTATACCTCTCTTTGCACCATAACTCTGCCTCCTTGTAGGTCATGTTAGTGTCTGAATAATGGTATGTCCAACCATTCACCACCTCTAGTATTGTAAGCCCTAGAATGAAAAGATGGCAAAAAGTTGGTATTGGATATTTCCCCCCCCTCTTTCTCTAGAAAAGGATACATATAAGTTTATAAGCATTGCACATTTGTCAATATCTGAAATGGCATTAAAATTTAGTAGCAATAACTTTACGAGTAATTAACCAACAAGCTTCAAAACAGGCAAATCACCATCAAGTATAGCAACTACAGCCAGTCAAACTATGTCCATTCATACAAAGATCTGCAGATTTTGTCTCACATCATAGCAGCCAATTACACTTTTGTCAGGCTATCAGGGTAAAGTGCCATTGCAGCTACATCTTTTTCTCTATGTGAGTCTAGCCTCCAGCTAATTAGGTCAGATTCAAAAAATATCTGTATGATTCCAAATTCAAAACTAAGCACACTAACCTTATTACTCAAATAGTTTTCTGCAGACTTACCATAAGCAAGAAGAGATAGGAACCACAGGCAATTCATTTCTCTAGGAGTTTTCTCTTTATCTTTTAAGCAGATGGCTATGAAAGATCAAAGGAACATATTTGTATAGAAAATACACCACTTTTTTTTTTTTACTGTCCAACATAAAATGCTGCCTGTGTAATCTTTTCTGCATACCTTTACAGAATCATTCTAAAGAATTAAGTAAGATTTTCATGCTTGCAAGATCGATCATTTAAAACAGTTCTTAATGTCAGGATAGCTTTTAAATTTAAATAGCTCTCAAAAAATATATTAGCACAGAATTCCCTTCAGTTTTCCTCTCGCTGAGACATAGAACATAATAAAATAGCCTATTTATACTCACAGGTTGCAGTTGTATTACTCAGGTGCTGTAGAAGTCCTCTGTAATATCTCTCAGCGACTGCTCTCTATTGCTGAGCTGCTGAACACAGGCTTGAAGAAAAAGCTCAGTTCAGAGAGTCTGGACTGTGTCTCCCCTGCCTTTACTCCAGCCTTTTATTCTCTCAGCCAGCCTGTTTGTAGTACGGGAAATTCCATGTAGAAGAAATTTCTTGGAAAACCCCAGGATCACTTCCTCACACATGAAGCTTGATGCTTCCCCTCGCCAATCAGCCCTCCCATGCTGTGCTGCCAAGCTGCCAAGTGGTAGATTACAGCTTTACTGACGGAAGCACACAATTCCAGGATATCAGAAAGGAGCGAGAAAGTTAAAGAGTTTGTTGTATAAGTAGATTCCAACTTTTCTCCTAGGAGAATGCTTTACACCAAGCTGCTACGGGTTCTTTTGGCATCTCAGTAGGAAAGGCACTGACAATTAAAAGCTGGTTAAATAGTTAATTGACTAAAAGATTAAAATTGCAGCATTGGTCAATTTCTTCCCTGTGGGTCACAGCATATTGTGCAGAATGTGGACTTGGCTTTCACCTTGGACAATACGTTCTGATATCCTCATCTCAATAGTTACAGTTCCTAACCAGGTACATACAATATTTCAGGTGGATGAGACAATATACTAGTTGTAGACTGAATACACACACACACATTGATTGTGTATACACTGATTAATTACGCCACTGCATGGTGCAGTTACAGTGTCAATGGTATGAAGGCACCCACCTGAGTAGTCATGGACACTGTGCTATAGATGGTAGGTGAGGCGTTATGGGCTATCTGTACATCTACGTAATTTTCTGGATACACAGCATGTACTGCTGAGGGCTGTATGTAGGTGAACATGCTTGGTTCTCCACCCTATGCAAAGGCATGAAACTTAAGACATGTTGCAAGGTCCACGTTACACATCAGTCCCAAACCTGGTCAATTGGAGGTGGCCTGACCAGTAGAGTCACCTCAACCCTTGTTCCACAGCCACTTAGGCAGTGACCATGAAATCTCCAGCACATGGTTCAGTTGCTAAATTAGTACTCCAAGCACAAAGACTCACCATTACAGGTATGATCAGCATCATCCTGGTACACACTGTATTGCACTTCACGATGCTGGCATCCTAGCAGCAATTGATCAGCAGTATGGAGTTTGAACATGGACTTTTTTGTCCAGTAGAACAGCTGCATGGCTTCACACTGTAAATCAGTTTCTCAGCATGTCTGAGTGAAGGAGAACTTTCACTTGGTCTTTTAAAAGCATTACTCCTTTCTACTAACCCATCCCCTCAGGGATGGTGAGGGATGTGACAGATCCAATGCACATCAGTCTTGACAGCACATCACCACACCATATGATGCAGAAAATGGGATCCATTATCTGATGGATAAACGTAGGCTATCTATAGGGTATCTCCTAGGGTAGACACACATAGGGTATACTCATAGTAGGCATAAGGAATATACTTACTTCAGCAGATTTTTTCCTCAAAACTGGGACAAGGCATACTACATTCTCTTTGAATTCAGCATAACAAGTGCCTAAGAATGGAAATATATCAACCTATCTCTAAGCTAAGTTACTATGTTAAGATATTCCTTTCAATATCAGCTGACAGCTTGACAGCTTAAGCTATCACCATTCTATTCCACCTGGAGCTGCTGCTGATAAATATTACAGCAGAACAGGTAGACCGGGTAAAGGCATAAAGCAGTTTCAAGGACTACCTTTTACTTTATTCAAACAAGTAAAACATTTGTGAGAATCCGTAGCTTGATAAATCTCTGTCTATTAAGGGAAGCCATCAAAGGAAAGAGAATACAGTAAGTAGTATACAGTAAGCTGTTACTATCAAAATCAACTTTCCTAGAAGCTGCATGAAGTCCTTGAAAGCTTGTCAAAATCAGTTAATGTTAAGAATGAGAATTAAAACCTTACACTGAATATTTGCAGGGAGGGGTGTACTTTCTAGCAGGTGTGATTTAGCAAAGTTAGACTCACAGACAAACCATCAAGAAACTCTGGAAAGTCGAGGTTAACTCTTGCCTTTTCTACAGCCGTATTCTGTGACCTCAAACCTGGGCCAGCCTCAGTTGTTACAGCCAGTCTTACAGGACATCAAGACAGGACTAGTTTCTCAGCCTCAGCTGCTCATATGTCTTCTAACAAAGTGGAACCTATAAGGTATTTGTATGGTGCATCACAGAGCAGGGTAAAATGTCATGGGGTTTGTTAAGCGTTGAACTAATACAAAAGATGTATTGAGAGGGCTCAATATATTGATCAGCTGTTATAATTGTAGGCAGAGAGGAATTATAAGCAATTTCAGAACAGTTTATATCCTCTTCAGATCCAGGAGGAGAAAAAATCCTTCACGCATTCCTGGAGATTCACTGCTTTAAATTGTGTTACGAGCTTCCTACTGGTAAAAGCTCATTCTTCTCTCAGCAGAAGCTCTACAGTTGAGTGGAGGAAACTATATCAGAATTGTTTTCACCAGCGGAATCTCCAAGGGAAGGAAGAGTGTGTTTCACAGTTTACAATAGTCTTCCTTTACAAGGACTGTTTGAGACCTCTTGTCTGCAGTAGATAAAAAAACCACATAAAAAAACCCTAAAAAACACCACTCAAGCCCCAGAGCAATATGTCTGTAAAGACTCCCACCTAAAATAGAATGCCTCTTTTTGTTGGCAGCATTCCCCTGTGCATCACCAACATGGGGCTCTTTTTTTGTTGTTGGTTTTTCCCAGGGAGCTGTTTAATCCAAGGATAATATTATCTCATTTTGATGTAATGGAATACAAATACAAATGGTAAAGTTTCACGCACACAAAGAAATCATGAGAAGTGTTTTTAAAAGCACAAACCTCAGAGGTTAAAGTCTCATTAAAGTTAAAGGCACTTAAAAACTTCAACTCCTGTGTTGTTCAGGAAGACTGGGATTCTTGCGAGTGAAAGCTCATGTTGAACCTTATGGATATTATAGGAAAAATGTACATCTGATGCAGGTATGTCTTTTGAATTGCAGGTGCTCAAGCCAGAAATACCATCCAGCCTGCCTCTCATTTCATTGTTGTTTCCCATTTGCGCTCTTTCTTCCTTGAGCAATTGATTTGGGAACATAATACAGAACATCATTTCTTGCACTGCTCTGAGCTGAGTGCAGTTGTTCACTCCCTACATAAATGCAGGCATATTCCATTAAATTAATCCAACTCCTCTGTCAAAAAAAAATATAAAATAAAATGGGAAACTACATCTAAATGAAGTCAAGCTTTTAGAAATGTTCAACGCTTTTTGTTCTTATGGGCACCAGGCCTTCATTTCCACCAGTTAAAACCTAGCTTTTCCCAAATGAACTGGAATACTCCAGACTACCTCTTTTCCATTACAAAGATAGATGCCTATTAAGGATTATGTAATAGAAACTAATTTTCTATTTGGACAGTTCAGTTGATAACACATTGCATGAAATAACAGACAAACAAAAGCTATATAGGCATACTAAGAGTAAGAATAAGTAAAGCTACTCAGGTCCGCTATTCAAACAGGGACTGCCATTGACAGAGGACATGTCAAATGTGATTTCTTTCTGTATACAGAAAAGTTAGCAGATACTCACTGCAAGAGTGTTATGCATTGGGAAAAGAGGACAGGTCAGACTGGAGTAAAGATTGCTCTGTTTGCTACATATGACCAAATTAGCATTTAACGATCCAACCACATTATCTCTTGATAATTACTTTTGAGAGTATGTGTCAGAGGGCTGGTGAAAAGCAAGTATTGTCTCTCTACACCTAGAAAGATTTAAGAGAAAGGTAATTAGAAGCCAAGTTCTTCACATTAGTACCTAGAACAATACTTGAACTGTAAGGGAGAATACTAAGGAAAACAAGTGAAAAATCTACAGAAGAATAGTAAGATCTGCCAACAGTAAGTCAAGTTTTTGCCAGTTATCAGTCTGTAGTTCAAGGCTGAGTAACAAAGACAGAATAGCGCGCTGCAGATTGCCACTATCAAAGCCCGTACTGCCGTTCCATGAGACTTTCTTATAAGCAAACAAGTGAAACATGGGTAGTTGAAATTGTCATAAAACGAACACATTTCACCACTACTTGAAGAACAACCAACCAACAATAACATGGAAGCAAATCAGATAATACGCAATAAAATCCTGAGCAACACAGTCAATTCATTTTTTAGAGCTGGAAAAAAGTTCTATTTATTCTTTTTTGATTTTTGAAGAATTAGGGACCATCTCATTCATACTCATGACACCCTGCACTATTTTCAAACAAGAAATTTGTTTTATTTCTTACAGACACCTCTATTTTGTTTGCCCGACCTGCAAGCATATTGCAAGTTATCTCATCTTAACTACCAGTTCTTGATGCATTGCAGTTCCAGTAATGTGTGTTCAGAAAATAGAGCCTATATTCACAAAGTGAACATCTATAACTGTTTTAATGACTCCTCCAGCCAGAAAAGAATGATAGACAACAGAAATCTACTTGATCTTCTGAAATTTATAAGGTGTGTTAGAGTACTTAGGAGGAATTCAATGAATGTTTCCATATGCCCACTTGGTGTATAACTAATAGTGGTTGGATTGATAGGTAGTGATAGAATTGTAAAAGACATTTTTCTGGATGCTGAAGCGTTAGCTAGAACAGAAGTTCTTCATGAAGAATTTCCTTCCTTTGGAGATTTAAGTCTTGGCTTGGAAAAAATTAGTCAGTGTCTTTATAAGGAGCTTATGGAAATAGGCAGTTGAAATTATTTTAAACGATTAAAAATCTTAATGGATTTGCTATTACCACAAAAATAAGACAGATCCAAGATAGGTTCTCAGAACACCTTAGTATATACATGTAAATACAGGCATAAACTCAGATTTTTTGGCCATGTCTAAAAAGAATGGTTTGTTGCCTGTAAGGTTTCACCTGTATTTAAATAATTTCTAACTTAGCCTTCCCCTTAAAGCATGTTAACTATGCCTTTATGTCAAGACAAAATAGAGAATCAAATAACTGTGAGCAACTCAGTTACACTTCTTACATAGTAGACATATTTGTCATTCAAATAAGAAAATATTTCAAATGTATTTGCATCAAAATAGTTTGTGTGGTAGACATTTCTCCCATGGCAATGAGCTGTAAAACTATACAAAATGTTTAAGTCCTGTTAAAAAAGCTCCAGTCTTCCTCTTAGTTCCATAGAAGAGGAAAGCTGTAGCCAGCCTTGAGGGGAAAAGGAGTTCTGGTGCCAGTAGTGAAGGTGTTTCCTGTTTAGACAGGAGCTTGAAACACTAATTATTTAGAAATTCAGAGACAAAGGGGAGAATGTACATGTTTTCCCTGAGGTCTTGATGGGAAGAAAAGATTATTTCTGAAGGCATACTCATCCCTCAGCCTCCATCTCATTAAGTGTGAATAGAGTAGGTAATACAACTGCTGCTACAAAAGAAGTTGGAATTCCTCAGGATGCCTAAGACAGTCTCCATTCTGTCTGGAGCAAAATCCCAGGAGACAAAAAGCTTATCTCCTCTTCTTATTTCGGGAACTCTCTGATGTGACTCATAATGCTCAATTTCCTCTAAGCCAGCCAAAATTCACATTCGTTAATCTAACTAGAGGCCCATCATCACTTGCACTGGCAAGGTGTGATTCAGCCCGTTGAAATAGAAAGCTGAGTGCAGGAGCAGAGGAAACAACTTGGTAAGTGACAGAGCACCTCACACCTTCAGTTAGGATAAAAGCGAGGCTGTCTTAACATCTAGATCTTTGCTGCTTGTGACTGCAGGTGGAGCTGAACACAATTATCTGCTGGATCCTATGGCTTGGAGCCTTCCCACCCTCCATACATAGGATGGATGAATATGACTCGTACAAATCAGGCAATGTTAATTTTATTGCCTGGGTCCATTCCATACTCTTATGCTCTCAGCAGGGGAGATGCCTAAGCGTATGATACTGGAAGGGATAAGGGTTGTGAGGAGAACAGCTAAACTTTTGGCAAATGAGAAGAGTAAAAAAGTTGTTCCAGGATTAAGAGATCAAGTAGACAGCTGGTTCTTGTAAAAGTGGTCTTTGTGTGAAATGTTTTCTCTGCATTTCTCCCAGAGAGATTGCAGGAATGGTCAGAAAAGTAATGAGTCTTTTCAAGCCTTCTGACTTCCTCAGTTCCCAGAAAATACCATTTTAATTTATTAAATTCCAGATGAACTATCAGTAGCACTGGAATACCAATGTAACTTTCCATTCTCAGTCTGCAGCATTATGAAGGAGAAACATCAAAAATGGATGAGAGCTGTGCCTTCACTTCCTCACTTAACATATCCCACCATTGATTTAAGATGTCCAAACTTCAGGTCTGTTCTTTTCAGTGCTTATATCAGTCTTAGGTAGATTTCCATACACCTATGGACACGATATTTAATATGTTTCAGTCCACAGCTAAATCACTGTTAGATAATACTTCAATACCGTAACTTCTCAGGTTTCTACAGATCTGAGTTCTACTGCTTTAGGAAGAAATATCTGCTAAATGAGCTTCAGACAGGGCCTGTGCAGATAGTTCAGATCTTCTTTCTTTTAATGGGAAACAAGCAGTAAATGAACTCAGCAAGTGTTATCTGCAGAAAATTATAGCCAAAGTTTTGAAGAAGTTTTGGATTCCATACCCTAAAGATGTTTTGGGTGATGCTGGCCTCCATATTTAAAGCTCTACATTTAGACACTATCATTAAAGTCAAATGTAATTTATAATACCAAGCAGCAGAAAGAATTGTCACTCAAGCTACAGACATACTGCTGAATGAGATCTTACCACTTAGTATCTGAAATCTTTGAAGCAGCGTTCTTTGCAGTTGCAAGGAACAACTGCACAGCAACGAGAACCTGACCCAGAATCAGCTGGCAAAGGCAGACCATTCCTTGTAGTCATGACTTTTCTCAGATCACTAAATAACACCTTGAGCTAAGTACTCATTCAGGAGCACTCTATCCACTTCAGCACAAGGTTGCTGTCACTGTAACATCTGTGTGTTATTTGAAGAAAGAAGCAGAGGTCCACTAGCTAGATTGGTTTAACTTTATGTTAAACCAGTGTTTAAAATAGGCTCACTAGTGGAGGATAACTTGAAGCATACAGCCTTTGTTTCAAGAATAAAGACATTCACTGCTAACACTGAAAACAACAGCATTAAGTTCCATGCTCTTATTGTTTCCTGCACAAATAACAGTGCCACAAAGCTTTTAAAAGTTCCTGTTAGCTGGTATTAAGGTCACTTGAACATTGTTTATTTAGTGTGCCAGAAAACAATACTTCAACTTTCCAGAGAGGTGTTTGCTCTTCCACCACTTCTAGATTCCTTGACTCATCAGGAAACGTGAGTGTCATCTATCCTGAAGCTGTTCCACTTCATGGAAGGGCAAAAGAGTATTGACTAGAGTCATGTTTTATTTTGCTTTTTATGCTCCAGTTTAAAGAGCAATGCACACAAAGACATTTTCCCTCAAATAAAAGCAAGGACAGATCCCCAATCCATCATCCTCAATGTAAATTTAGCCTTCTTGGTGCAAATTATTTGGTTTGATGATCTTTTTTCCTTTTGTGGTTATCAATAGGCATTTATTAATCTTTTATAATCACATATGATTGTGATTGGTAGCAGAGTCTGGTTCTTTATAATCAGCTTAGATTACTTTCATAATAGGTATTGGATCAAGGGAGGGAAGTGAAGTGGATCAAGTGAAAGGATTATTACTTACCTATAAAATAACACCAGACCTGAAAGAAATGTTCTTACCTGAAGCAGGTATGAGTTCAGCTTAGTGGTACTTCTAAGTGACACAATCTATGTTAGACTGTATAAGCTACAAAAGTGAAGCTACTCTATTGTCAAAACATTAGGTTTAAGTAATTAAGTTGGGACTGCAGTTGCTCTGTATTCTATAGACTCAAAGACATAGGGTTATCTGAAGGTTAAGCCAAAGGAGATCCATACTCTCTTCATTAATAAAAACAAGAGCAAACACATTGGCTTTTTCCCAATCAATCCATACCCAGAATTCTGCAAGTCAGTCTTCATACAATTACATTCTCATTCATCTTCCTCATTCTCTTTTTTTATCTTTGATCTGGGAAATTGCACGCTCAAGGCCATGACTACAAGGCCATGGACACTACAGTGTCTCCCTGCCGCAGTGTCTTCCCACATGCCTAGCAGATGATGGTATTTAAGACCAGGGAAGCAGCAGCAGCTAGAAAAGCTCACAAAATATGATGGACTCTTTAAAAGTGCCAGGTAAGCAAGGAGCTGATCGTAAGTCTTCTGTACACAAATGGATAAAGTTGGTACAAAGCCCAAATGGATACAAACCATCTGTGAGCAAAGGAAAATAGAACATTAGGGATGAATTTCAGCCAGCAGAGCAACGAGGTTATTGGTATGTGTTACCAACACATACACAGATCCAGAAGATTATATGCAGACAGATAATGTTATTACCCTGTATTTGATCTGGCTTTCAGTGCTAATCTGAGGAGCTGGTAACCAACAGTTGTTGAAGAAAAATCTTCATTCAAAGCCTATTAAAATGAGTGGGCCACACAGCAAAGCAGAGCTGTGGCCCTAGATGTGCACAACATACATAGGGTACAACAGTATTTCATTTGCATGAGATAAAGAATTTGTGAGAACAGCTGAAGGTTAACCCTCGTTTTATTTTCTCTTGTATGAGAGTGATGGAAATCACCTACTTCAAAAAATCTGTCCTTAATGCTTTCCTGTAATACAAAAACAGATGAAACACATACTTACATCGTGTGCACTACTGTCACAGAACTCAATAAAAGGAAAAATTTATAATACTGAACTTCAAATAGATTGTTTCCCTTTTCCTGATTCTAATAACCTGGATAGGTCTCATGGCATGAGAGAATCCCATGCTGAGCTCCTTAGCTGTGCTGCAACACAATGTACACTTTACACAGTCATTTAACACTAACATTATTTTCCAGTACTCTTGTAAAAGGAGATTTGGTGTGGGGTTTGTATGGTTGTGGGTTTTTTTGTTTTGTTGGTTTTTGGGGGGTGTTTTTCTTTTTTTTTTTTCCTGTTGGAATGAAATGTTACATTTGATTTTAAAACACAAGTCAGCGTCCTTCTTTTATGATGTTATGCAAGTTAACTAGGATGGTCTGAGCACTAAAAACAAGCTAGAAATAACAGGTTTGAGACCCACGCCATAGAAAAAAATCTTCTTTTTGGCAGGATAAACCAACTCCATGTCTCCGCTACCTCAGCATGTTCCATTACAACTGAAGTACAGCCACAACTTCCCCATCCCTTGTGGCAATCCACATAGGCAATGAAAGGGACAGTTGTCTACAAGTTAACAGCAGCCTCTCAAAAACTCTACTGAAGGCCAGGTTATCTTTAAATTACAGACATAATACCATAAATCTTCATGCACAAGTTACCCAGTTCAACTTTCTACCAAGGCTTTTGCAGTAAGCCTTTTTGTTAATAGGTTACTCAAGAAAGGAAGCCAGTGCGTTTTCTCTGTAATCATCAGCTATTGGGTACTTAACTTTACAGCTTAGTAAGTTAGTCGAAGACTGAAAAAACACTCAGTAATTCTGAGGCTTAAACTTGCCCTGTTTTGTACACGTACCACTTTTTTCAGTGATATTTAAGGGCAGGGTTAGTAAGAGATTCAACCCTTCTGCTTTTATAAATAAAAGATTTAGGAATCCAGATAGCAGGATCTTAAATAGCCATCTCATGTATCATTATAGCAAAGGAAAAGGGAAGGTGCAAGACAAACAAAGGAAAGGGATACTGGGTTCCTATGCACTAGCTCAATCAGTAACTTGATTTGGATGTGCCAGTTTCAGTCTGATAACAGTGAACCACATAAGCTGTTACACTCAAACAACATTAAGCCCAGTACACTGAAAATTACACTGCAATACTGGCACAAACCAAGCCAACATATGAATAGGGGAATTTTACAAGGCTTGTAGCCGATAGGAAATGCATACACTGTGACACTTTATAGCCATTTGAGTCCAATCCAAAGCCTTCAAATCATCATGGAAAGCAAGCCCGACATGTAACACAAAAGAGGAAAAAACATGTTGGAACATTTACTCTTATGGTCTGGATATAACTAATAACAAAAAATATCCAGTACCTTATTTTAATCATCACTCCATCCATTCTCTGCTATGTAGTTTGAGATATTTATTATACTTTTCCTAAGAACAATGGTTATAGGACAAGTAGTAAGGATACAATATGTCACCTGGCCAAACAAAGAAGAAAAGTTTGATTTTTCAGAGAGTACTGCTGAAAACTGCCACAATGAGATATGAGTAAGCCCATTACGAAAGGAAAGTCCCTTTCTGCAGGAGTCGGCCTGTCTCTGGTTTGAGACCCCTGCTGCCCTATGCCATCCTCTTTGCACTCCTGAGGCCCACAGAGTGACGCAGTAGGAATTACCAACAACGGGGTTTTTGTCTTTGACCTTCAATCCAGCAGGAAACTCCTATACCCCAAGATGGCATAGGAAACTACTTTTGGCTAAGGTGTGTGCTTAAGAAGACAAAAGCATTAAGAGGAATATAATAAAGTACAGCTTTGCATGTTTCTACTCAAACCCAACTCAGGTCAAGGCCAGACACCTGCTCTTGTTATTAAGTACAAATCACTTTAAAGCTTAGCCTGTTCAAGGTGAGCCATAAGGATTTCTACTGCCACCTATACCCTTGCATTACTATTGTTTGTTGCTAGCTCTTTCTGTGTATCACAACCCAATGCAAGGCAACATGTTTTTCCAGATCCAAGATTGCACAACACACTTCTATGACCAAGGGAAGGAAATACCCCATTCCAGTTAAAAATAATGAGTTCTTTTTTCAAACAAGCAATTCTTACAAAGTCTTCTAAACACTAACTTCAACAAGAGAAACATGAGATCATCAAATATCACATCAGATCAGTAGTCAAAACAACTAACAAACAAGCTACATACACAGAAACTATCTAAATAAAAATATGCCCTCTAGATTGAATGGCACAAACTCAAAAGGCTAAACTACCATAACCCAGCAGCTTACCAAAGGGTTACCAACCCCTGAGGTGCTTTAAAAATCCCATCTTGTGGAGCCAGATGTCCTCCCATGCAATAGGAGGTAATGATCAGGTAAAGACTTTCTGTCCCTACCATCTCCACATGGCCTGCGGTATCCTGGTCCCAGTTTGCACTATGAAGCTACAGCACCTATGCAATTGGGATCTTCCCCTTCAAAAAGAGGACTGAAAAAGTTCCCTGATCAAAGGATACTGTTGCAGGAACCCTAACCATTGGAGTTACTTCCTGCAGCAACACCTCGGTTATTTCTTTGGCTTTACTGGTCCTGCAGGGGAATGCTTCTGGCCACCCTGAAAAAATATCAGTTAGTGCTAGTATATAATGAAACCCTCATTTCCTTTTCATTTCCAAAAATCAATTTGCCACTGTTGCCCTGGAAGGTTCCCTTTCCCAATAGGCCCCACTTTAGTACCCTGTTTCTGGTACCAGAATCATACAATTGCTTTGTTTAAATATTTATGAGTGTCTGTTTCCCCAGTATGTTTTATTATGTCCCCTTAGAATCACTAATGGGTACAACAACATGTCTACCTGGGTATGCACCCATCTGTCAGCTTGCTCCCTTCCCTTCTAAATCATTAATTAGATTCCTATCCTCTCCAGAATACTTTACAGGTTCTGACTCAGGCTAAGAGTTTTAAAGTTTACAGTCTGGAATTCAAGCCAGTTCACCAATTTCTTTCCCTTCAGCTGCCTGTTTTGCCATCTGATCCACCATCTTATTTCCAGTTTCCGGTGCTGTGTTACCTTTCTGATGTCCTCTACAGTGTACAATAGCCATGCAATTGGGTAGATTTACATCATGCTGAATTTGTTTTCCATGTGTGTGAGCAATCCTTGCTCTTTCCAGATGGTACCATGAGTGTGTACCACCCCAAATGCATATTTAGCATCTGTCCACATATTTAAGGCTCTTGTCAAGGCAATTATTTCAGCCTTCTGAGCAGAAGCCCCCTCAGGTAATGGTTTTGTCCTTGTCTCACAGAACTACTTCCATCAGTGAATCAAGAAATCAGCATCGTCCAATGGTTCCCCCTGTAGGTCTGGCTGACTGGCATAGCCAGTCTATGAGCAGCCCTTCAGGACCCACAAGTCAAGCAACACAGTCCTTCATCATCTACAGACATCCAGCACTTGGTCTGACCATTAGAATACTCGGTTATGATAACTGGTCCCATTACTTTATTTACATTCCTGGTTTCTTACTCAATATTCCCTGCTCTTCTACACCTCCTGGAGGACATCTCCTCATGACTTACAGGTTTCCCTCCAGTCTAAACCTACCTGGTCTACTGATAGTTCTTGTCTGTTCCTACAGTAACGTGGTTATTAAGCATGGTGGTTATTGAGCACGGTGGTGATTAGGTTGACAGTTGAACTAGATGATCTGAGAGGTCTTTTTCAACCTTAATGATTCTTTAATGCTAAAGGGCACCCCACTGAGACAGAGCTTATCACATTCCCTGCCCCACTTGGTCCATGCAGGACAGCAAAGAGCTCCTAGTTATAGACCTTCCTCACATTCTCACTCTGTGAGGTTTAATTAGCAGGAATTTGGTTAGTTTATCAGCACTTTGGTCATTCATTTCTTTCCGCACAGTAATTATGCTAGCCTGTACCCAAAAAAAAGATAAGAGATCCCTCCCAACCTGAGCCACTCTATGGTTCCCTCTACTTCGCTAACGGTTTTGTTTGCTTGTGCTATGCCTCAGGTTTATAGATATGCCTCTTTCGTATCATAAACCACACCAGCTTCAGAAACTCACGTTAATAATGACGCGCTATCTGAGAGGAGCCGCTGGGCGGTGCTATGCGCGGCCGTTCCGCCCGCGGGCCCTTGCGTTAAGTCCCGTGTTGTGGGCCTGCCATGGCCGCGGTGCGGGACGTGGAGATCGACCCTGATGGCACATTTAAGTACATCCTGGTGCGGCTACAGCGGCCTGGCGGTGGGGAACAGCGTGACATCGTGCGGGGCACCAAGGCGGCCGAGTTCCACAGTGCGTGCCGGGCGGGAGCGGGGCCCTGAGGCGGGGAGAGCCGTGCGTCCCGGCTCCTCTCGCACCGCCATTTCCAAGCCCCACAAACCGCTTTTAGCCCACAGCCTTAATCACAGCTCGGGCCCGTCTCACGAGAGAAAACCCCTTTCGCCTTGGTTGTAAATAGCTGTCAGCTCTAGAGTTCTGACGGCTGTGTTCTCCTTGTGCAGATCACATCTTTGAGAAGGTAAATCCTGAGATGGAGAAGCTGGGATACGAGTGCAAGTGCCTTGGAGGAGGGAAAATTGATCATAATAGCAAAGAGAAGAAAATTAGGGTGTTTGGGATGTCTACAGTAAGTGCCTCTTGTATTCCTTTCCATCTCTGCTGTGCTGGGGGTTTTGTTTTATAATAAATACGTGTGTGGTAACAGAGTGTAAATGATCCAGGCAAGCTTTCCAGGGAATCCTTGTGAGGGAAAACAGTGTTTTAAAAGGCAGAAGACCAAAGCAAAAGGATCAGATAACATGTAACGGTAACTATGAAGAAGGCTAAAAGTGGAAATTAGCATTTCCTGGCTCTTAGTGCTGGAGCAGGAATAGCCTCTTTATAGCCACAGGGTCACAATCCACCTGGAGTGTGATCTTTGACTATGGAAATGCTGGCTGGCGGTTGACCAGCTGGGTTGTGAGTAGTGTGTGTGAGAAGGGCACACCCGGTGCACGTGGGGTCAGGTTTTCAGTGGGTGAAGATACAGCTGTGCACAGATCTGTTCTGAGAACAGAAGTGAATCTGAGTGTGGAAACCTGAATGTTTCTGTTCTGTGCGAGCTGCTGAGTCTTCTTATAAAGAAACTGAAGTGGTAACGTCCTGAATTTAGGAGATGTACTGTAGTCTGATTTTTGTGTTGCTCTGTGATGGAAGTACAGCTGCTTCTGTAGTAATGCTGTCAGCAAAGGTTCTTCCCTTTAATGTAGATTAGAATAAAATAGTTATCACTTTGCATTAAAAAGAATTCATTCCATGGTTCTCTGATTCTAGTATCTCTGGCTCTTCCATCCCAGCTGCTTCTGTGACTTGCTGCCTGGAACCATGTGAAAAAACCCACTACCTTAGGATTTGTGCTAGGAAGAGAAGACATTGGATAGTGCTTGCTCTACTCAAGTCTCTTGATTGTGGATGCCCATTATAATTGCATTCTTCGATGAGGCTTTGGCACCTGTGTTAACCAATTTAGCTGCCAATTTAGTGTTAGAAGCAGCAGTCAGCTCAACTTACAGATGAGCACAAGGTGAAAGCAGAGTTTTACTGCCAGGAGGGCTTCTGTTGAGTAGAGACCTGGAGATTTGAAAGACTTCAGCTGTAAGTCAGAAGTTGGCATATAAATCATTTTGATGCTTTTTCTTCACTTGGAGATTTGCTGTCAGACTCTAAAAGAAGATTGTCTTCTTGTTGGTTTTGTGGTTGTTTCTTTTTCTTAATGAAAACCAGAGAAACAGATTTCTTTTGAAGTAGATGCTGTGCTGTTATTTGCAAAGCTGAACGGGGCTCTTCAAAGCAGTTGCCGAAGCAAGAATGATCTGTAGAATTGCGATTTAAAATGAAAAATATAAACCAGCAGTATTTTTTAACATAGCTCCATTATCTGGTATTTTGAAGAGTTTGATGCGTTTCCTAATGCTTCAATTCCATTTGCGCAGCTTAAACACTAGTTTACTTCAGCTGTTCCTCCTGAGATAGAGCAAGTGATGAATTAATGTGATTGGTATTAATTGCTCAAGCGATCTTGAGCTTTTTTTTCAGTCTCCTGAGTTAACTCTGTTTCACTGAATGCTACTGGAAAAGGTGGAAATAATGGGTTTTTATTAGTAGACTGAAGTCTTTGATGGGGATAAACTTACAGTTCTGAAGTAAGAAATCAAGATTAGCGACTTCAGGCAGTCAAATAGTGGAAGTGAACCTTCTATCACAGCTCTTAGATTTCAGAGAAAGACTGAAACTGTAATAAATGATTTAAACAGAGTTAAAAATGAGATAAGTCATCTGATGGTGCTTTAGTTTGGAGCTGTAGTGGCTGAAGATTATTTGTGTATGAAATTATACCAGAGAGATAGCGAATGAAGAGTGAGTTCTTTGGTGACTAGAATAGTACTCAGATGTTCACACCTGTTCTGTTTTCCTTCAGCTGAGCTATGTCAGATGCTCATACATTGATGTGTGTCTCTTGCTCTTTTCTTGCAGGGCTATGGAAAAGCAGATCATTCGGTGACTGTGGAGATCCTGAAAAAAGTGTACACAGATTATGAAATCACATGGTCAGATGACAAGAAATAAATTGGCTACTTATGAATGTGACAAGCAGTTCAAATCTGGAAGCTTTCAGTGATTTGTGCTTCAATAAATACAATTGAGTGTATGTATGTTATCATGAACCCGGAGTATTGGACTCTGCTTTAATGTATAGTACAGTTAAGTAATCCTCAGGTATCTCTTACTTTGCTGATTGTTGCTTTGTGCAATGACTTCAGAAAGTGATTTTATGCCTGGTACTTAGTAACCAAGAATAGCATGCAAGGCACTAATCTGCAGCTTGAGCACTTCCTACTTCTATTTTCCTCTGGGCTTTTTTTCCCCTAACATTCAGTGCAATAACTGTAACGGATGCTATTTAGTTGGTGCCAGTATACAAAACTGATTTTCCTTCTTTTTTTTTTTTTTTTTTTTGGCCTTGTCATTTCCCAAAACCATCAGATGGTCTTCAGGAGGAAGTCATCAGTTAAGGGCGGCGCATGTTATAATAAACAGGGCTTTTAATTTAATTTCCTGAAACACTCTATGACAGACTTTAATGTTTCTCCCTGCAGTACTTACGAGAAAGACGTAATTTATACAGGATTTCTTATTGCAGTGACTCTCAAAAAGTAAGGGGATGGGGCAGGGGGAGAAAAGGAGAGACTTGAAATGAGCTGCAAATTGAGTTGCCAGTTGACCTCTTTGTTTCACAATAAAGAATTAGGGCTTGATAAAATGGTTTGTTATAAAAGGGGGCTTTGAGGGTCCTCTAAATTCTATTATTTTCTAATGTAATTTAACTTGGAAAAATGCTGTTTGCCCTACCTATTAAATAACATGTTTAAGTCAAGTAAGTGGAATATCTTTTTTATTCCAGATCATAAGTTAAAGCAGGAAACTGGTCACAAGGGCAGTGATGATTGTTGCAAATAGAGAAAGTCTTACTGGTTTTCCTAATCTAGGAACAACATTTTTACTAATGCTGAGACAGCAACAGAACAATGAACTCACAAAATTAGGTATTAGGTGTTGAATTCTGCTTCCTCTCGAGGTGTGTCTGCTGACTTCTAGAAGCAGAATAGAACCCATCTGCAGTTACAGAAATCTCAATGCTGATTACACCTGTGAAAAATATCCTATATTGATTCTCTTATAATTCTAAAATGGGAACTTAATTACAACGTGTTGGGTTTCTTCTTTTGTAGGTGTGTGATCACTGTGTGATTGTGGCTCTAGCAGTCTTCACTTGAAAGTCCTAAAAGATCTGATTCAGTATTTGCGTGAGAACTGAGCTGCTTGAGCAATCCATGAATAAAGTAAGGATGCTGAACGAAGGAATATTATTAAACCTGAGACAGGGTGAGTTTGATCAAGGAACATTTTCAAGAGGAAGCATTATAATTGAAGACTTTAAGTGCCTTCTTTATTCACCATAAGTACACGAGATTCTTGTTCATAACTATATTCATCTTTATAGGAAGCCAAGGTTTTATTTGTTCCTTTAGGTACCATTCTCTGAAACAGCAATAGACCCAGCAGGTGGTCAGTCAAATATGTGCCAGCAATGATTTGTCTTCAGGCTGAGGTATATAAAATAGCAAGTAGTAAATAGCAAGTTCCCATTTTTGGCAAAGAACTGTTAGCAGTACTTCACTGACCTGTGCCAGAGCTAAATCTTCTTTTTGTTCCCTTGTTCATAGTCAGTGTTGGTCCATCTTTGGCAGGTTTCAGTGCAGTCACAGCCATAGCACGGCTGACAGCATTTTTCCCTCTCTGCTATTAGAGGGCACTTCAGTAGTGTCCTAAGCATCCATTGAAGTAGTCTACTTATTTTTGTATCGTAAACAATTCTAGTTAAGACTCTTCAATAAAGTATGGGAAATCCTCTATGGCTATCTTAATAGCAGCACACTCAAAATAGGAACCTTGTAGTTGGCTTTCATACGCAGAAATGACAGGAACTTACTTTACGTAATACTCTGTGATTTAGATCACTGTTGTAACCGTTCCTTTTCCACCTTCTCAGATTGTCTTTTCTGCCTTGAGTTTATACAGTCTCCTCATACCCAGCTTACAGTGATGGTTGACTGTCTATAAGGTTTTATTTTTGCAAGGCCACCCAAGGTATTACTGCTGCAGTAAAGCATGCAGACAAGGAGTAAGATTGATGTAGTGGAGTCATTGAATAGATTTCTGTCCAGTTTAGTTGGGAAGAAATAACCCAGTGTTATTTGCTTTGTCAATTGTTGGTGATCCCAAACACTTGGCTGCAGATTTTGTAGTTCTTTAGTTTTGTTTGCATTATTTTATATAGTTTTTCATCAGCAACATACAAACATATGGTCTTGCCCCACTGTGAGCATCTTCAGCTGAGGACACAGAAGAGTAACAGACTTATCTGGAAGTTTGCTGCCCTGCCCAGCTGTTTAGAAGCCAGAAGAGTTATGATGGAGTTCAGCAGTGCCCCCAGCAGCCTGAAATTACAGTCATGGAAGAAGGCAGGTTTGTTAAGTGGGCTACAGTATGTGGGCAGTTGGTGACGGTCGTAAAGTCTTAGGAAAGAAAATGCCTCAGATGGTTAGCAGAGTACAAGCGATAAATACGATCGCATCCCCCTCTGGTGGCCAAATAGCAGAGCACACAGCTATGCAGCCTATTCTCAAATCGTTGGTGCTGTTAAATCGTAGCTGGGCTGGAAGTTGGCCCTTAAGAACTAATTGCACTATATTAGGGAGCTAAATGATCGCCCTCAGGCTGTGCTGGCACTGCTAAGGAATGTGTGTGAGAGTGAGAGAGACTGGGAACAGTGACTTGCTATTAAAACACCAATAACAAAATGGGCTGAAGAGATGATACTTTACGTGGCACTACACTTTTCTATGCAAAACAAGACTCAGAAGAGTCCTTCACTTCCAGTCAAGTGTTAGAATAGCTAGGAAAGAACAGCATTAACTCATCCATTTTGAATAACCCAGTACAATTTATTTATAAAATATATTTGAGGGTTAAAACATTTTGTCTTTATTAAGATATTTCTGGAGCACCACTGGAATTCAGTTTTAAGTGGAACTCAATTTTAAGTGGAATCTTGAAAGGCTATTTCTAAGACAAAGCGCTTTAGCCCTTCCTCAACTTCTTTCACTGTGCTGCTCCTAAACACCTTCCTCTCCTCAAGGAACTTTTCAAAGAGGTACGTACCCCCACCCACCCCAAAGTAATGCACTTTGCTGGCCAAATACACCCGGCCATCTTTAGCCAACAGCTGAGCCAGCGTATCATGCAAAGCGCCGTAATAGTCCGGGTTATAGATGGTCTCTGATGTGAGGATTAGATCGTATTTTATACAGGGCTTGCTGCTGCTCGACAGGAGCTGGCTGACTTCAGCCCACCCTCCAGAGAAGAACCTGCACTTGCTGAGCTCATCAGGCAGGGGCTCAGATTCCTTACGCCTCTTTGAAGGAGGCTTGATGTTCTTTCCATCCTCTTTGCTGTCCTTATTGCCATCGTTTATACAGTTAGCCACCACATTAGGCATGGTTATCTCCTCAATCACCGTGCTGTTGTAGTCCTGAAAGTGAACCTCCGCAGCATCTCCCTTTAAGGCGACTATTCCCAGCAGCCCAGCCCCGCACCCAAGATCCAGCACCGTCTTGTTGTTAAACCGGATCTCAGCCTCGGCAAGGAAATCCATGAGGTCATAGGTGCACTCCCAGATCTTCATCCCTCCCTCGTAGACTCCTGGGATGAGATCAGAGTGCGAAGAGACGCTTTTGGACACGATATCTTCCTCGTGGCTGCCATCTCGACACGTCATCTCCACCACAGCCATATTGACATAGTGCAGCCCCGATGCTGTTTCCAGGACCTTATTTCGCAGTACCTCGCTGATATCCTCAGGCACACGGTGCTCCTTGGCAGCTTTGATGCAGCCTTTTCTCTCTGGCTGTCTCTCGTCTTGCTGCGTTGGGGAACAGGGCTGTGTCTCATTGTCAGCACTGGGCTCTTTGCTTTCATCTTCATCAGGGAAAAAATTAAATCGAAAATCCATGCTTAAGAACAGCAGCCGCCAATGTTGGCTCACCTAACAGCGCATACACACACACATGGTTGGGCTTCCGCTTCCGTATACGCACGCGCTGTGAACAAGGAGGGCGGCCCCGGGTTGAGTTTTCCCGCCGCCGCCGCTGAGGGGAGCGGAGCGGTGCCATGTCCCAGACAGACCCCGAGCTGCTCCTCAGGGAGCTGGGCGGCTGGGACTGGGAGCTGTGCCGCAGGGAGCTGCCCGCCGTGCTGCCACGGCTCCTCATATCCTTCCTCAGGGGCGGGACTGACACTGGGGGCTGTGGGAGGAACCGGGGGGGGCCCATATGAGGTACCACGAGATGGCGGGGCTGGGCCGCCCTGCGCTGCTGAAGCGAATAGGTCTGTGGGTGGGTGCAGGGTTACGCTGAAAGTAGGTGCTGAACTTCACCAAAATAAAAGGCAAGAAATAGCCTGTGTCTCCTGTAGCACCTTAATTGCCTCTGTTCCTGACCCCCCAACCCCCCCATAAAATAAAAATCACGACAGAGCACACTCCTACATGATACAGAAGCGCTCTGATCTGTGGGTGCTGAGCAGCTGTGCTGGTTATGGAGCATCCCTTCAGTTTGTGGGGAGGGTGCAGCCCACACAGGTCAGAAGCCACAGCTGCTTAATCCAGCCTGACTGCAGATCCTGAGTCTCCTTAACACTTTTACTCTATGTATCAAGAGTCTGAAGACTGCACTGAGCACATCCGTAAGTAGCAGCCAGTTGGTTGCCTTTATGCTAAGGCTTACTGTGTTGCACGTATGTTATGAATTCTGCTCATACCTGTGACTGTCAGGGTCCTGAGCAATCCTGCACCTTGTGTGTTAGTGAATCATGCACTAAGCCTAAAGCCTCATTCCTAAAGCCTCATAAGCCATGCATGTAAGGCTGCTTTTTCTCTGCCTCTATTTGTGATTTTTAGGCTCCTGAAAGAGGGGTGTGTTGGTTGTTATCTTAAAGGTGGCCAAACCCTATCAGCTACTCCTGTGATAGTTGAGAGTGATCAAGAAGTGCTGAGATGCAGCTGTTTAGGTTAACATTCACTGCTCAGCTGTGTTAGCCAGCACATCAAACTATTGTAACTATCTGACATTAAGAATATGATAATTACCAGTTGTGTCTAGGTGCCAGACTGTGGGTAAACAACTGTAATTGGCCTTCACCCAAGTATAGGCCAATGTGATGCTGTTACTTATGGTTTTATGCATGTTGGAGCTGTTATTGTTACTGTTTTTTTTTAGCTACTGTGACATATGTAATAAGTGACAGGATAGGTTTCTTCTCTCAGAATCAGATACCTGATCTGTTTCTGTTCCACACAGTTCTTTTTTTCCCTCTGTTCAGTACCTATATACTTTGATAAACACATGTTTTTTCAATAATATCTTTGAAATGTTCTGCTTTGCAGGTGTTTTGAGGATCCTGACTGAAATGTTTTTGCCTCATATCAGCCTTGGAGATTTGGAACAAACATTTTTCTCTAAAGTATTACCTAAGGTATGCCACCTTCAATTGAACGCGACGTTTCCCATCAGTGCAATACTGAAAACCTGCTTAGAATACACTGTCTCTTCTTTTGAAGGCTCACCAGGGAATCGATACTTTGCATGCAAACCTGAAATACATACTTAGCATTTAAAAGCTTAACAGTATTGCTGGATTGCTTCTGTGATTTTTACCATTCTTTACAGTGGGGAGAGGATTGAATGGTGTCCTGTTTTCTATACTTAGCAATAGAATAGCTTTTTTCTTTCTTTCTTTTTGGGAAGTTTGGGTTTTTTATAAAACATCCACAGTGGGGAATTTCACTTGAGGCCAGCTCTTACCATAAATAAGCTGAAAAACCCAACATCTTGGTAGCCTATGACCCCGGTCCAAGGAAGCACACAGATATAGAAGGGTGTTACAATTTATTTTGTATAATAAATAAATAAATAATATTTAAGTTATGTGATTTTTCTTTTTCTTTTCTCCTGATAGACTCTACAGTTATATGATAAACTGATGTATGAACTCTCCAGCGAAGCCAAAGGATTAACTGGCCAGAATACAGAGTTATGCGGTACTGTAAGGAATCTTTTACAGGCAAGTCCTTAGTGCTTAGATTTTACTGAAGAAATTAACTGATTTTGAGTGTTTATGCTACTTTCTAACTAGCTGGTAAGAATGTAATCCAAACATCACTGCAATTGAAGTTCAGTTAAAATGTTATGAATTATCTGATTAGCTTTAGCCTGTGATGGTAATCAGAATGTAAAGAAAATAGCTAATTCTGCATAGTTTCTAATGCAAATGGAGTGTGATTCTTTGTATTTATAGACCAAATGTGGCAATTATTGTTACATCCAGTTAAGAGTTTTAAGATGTTTACTAAGTAGAGAACAGTAGCAAAAGGAAGTAGGAAGCTTTCAAAGAGCATTTGGTATCAGATAAAGCGTTGCATTTCTTGATATTCTATAGACCTTTATTGGTCTTTAATAAACTACTTACGGATGCAAATAGCAGCGAACTTTGAATGTCATAAACCTAAGAGCAATTCTGCTAAGAAAGGATGCTTCTGACATTCTTGCAGGAGTTGAGAAGCATTAATTATGGTTGTTTCTTCTTAATTTAAGACCATAGTGCAGCTCTTGGAAACTCTGACCAGTTGTGTGCGGTACATCTGCACTCTGCAGGAGTGTGTGCCCTTGGAGAGTATCCGCACCCTTCCATCCTCTGTTCTTTATGTAATAAAGAACACGTTCACACACTGCAAGGTAGGCCTGCATTAGAAGGAGAAATATTGTCTTACTGATTGCTTTCTGAGAAATTATGCCTTTATGAGAAGATCCTGTTTCAAAATAATATTGCTGTAGGATTGATTTCTATTGCTATTAAATCATTTACAGCATGTACAAGTAAAAAAGTTATTTTACATCTGTCTGTCCAGCAATTTGTAGCCGGTAGTGGCAGGGATAGGCTGTGCTGCTTCTGCAATTGCATCGGTGTCAGTTGAACACTCTGCTTATGAATGTAGGCTGTGACATCTGTGCACTTCTGTTAGCTGCAGGATTTTTCAGAGCTGCAAATGATGATGAACATGTTGCTGCTTGCCTTATTTGTGTGTTCCAAAGTGGGTTGAAAGTTGAAAGGAGTACCCTCTTATTAGTTACAAGGAGGAACATGTATCAGCTTCAGATATGCACTTTTAGATGCAACAGTAATTCTCACTTAAACAGTGAAAATGAAACAAGGTTATTGTAAGGACACATCAGCTTTTGGTGAGCCTTCATTTTCACTGTTCATTTTTTGTTTCTTACTGGAAAATTTACAGCCAGATTTGAACCTTTCATTTACCAATTCTAATTCTGAAGTTTGGGGAAATATTTGGAATTCTAGTTCCTTTGGTCTACGGCTGTACTATTTATTCAGAAAAACAATCTTAGCTTCATGAATCTAATGCTGATACAAAGACAACTGAACTCACTACAGCCAGGTGACTTCACTAGCTGTTGATCAGGCTGCGAAGGTGAATAGCATTTTATATTTAGCAAGCAGGTGTTGGTATCAGGAGCTGCAGATCTAGCTGAGTATTGAGTAAAAGTAGGTACACTGATGTTTTGTTCTTTTTGAAGGATCAGTCTTTGATTCCTGAACTTGTTTTTTAACGTCTTCTTCCCTGTTTCTTACAGGATAGTGAATCAGTGTACTGTGGGCATCTGCACTTGATTTCTGACCTCCTGCAAGCCATGTTCAAGGAAACTTACTCTTTGCAGAAACAGCTGATGGAGCTGTTTGATCAGATTTCTGTGGGGTCCGCATCTACTGAAGGTGACATCACAGATATGGTGTCAGGTACAAGTGGATCTAGAGTCTTTGTTAGTTCTGCTCAGTCTTTTTTGTTTCTTTATTTCTATAGGAAGTGTTCTTGAATCTTTGAGCATGGTTCTGAGCATGTCCTGCTCAGTCCTGACCAGCCCTTCAGAAGGCAGCATTTTGCTGCTTGAAACCCTGTGTGTGAGATGGGGAATGTTGAATGTGTTTGATTGAAAGGGGCATCCCTAAGCACTGAGCCGTTCTCCTGATCCTGAGCCAGTGTGGTGCTATTCTCTACTGTTTGTGATTGCTTTTGTTTTCCTAGCAGAGAACCCTGTCTGTGAAATTACGACTCTGCTTTAACACAGCTGTTGCTATTCTTATTTCCTTCTTAGTAATTCACACTGTGCTGGAGATCTGCTCTGTCATTTCCAATATGGACCATGCTCTTCATGCCAATACGTGGAAGTTCATAATCAAGTATGTCTATAAACTCCTGAATTTTATTGCAGTACAAGTAGACCATAACTCCATATAACCAGAGTTTCACTAGTCTTACAGTCAGAGTTTCAAATGAAATGGGAATTAGATAACTCAATTTCTTGGAAAATTTAGCTAGTAAGTAGAATTAAATGCACTGTCAGTGAGAACAGGAGTCATGCATGAAGACATGAAAGAAGCTTGACTTGAGCATCTGAAATAGCTTTGTCTGAATAAATAGTCTTAAGAGGTCTGACGTGCAGTTTTGTCGATGTTTCTGACTTAAACTGTGCCATCTTGTGCTTTCACATTGCCTGCCCTCTGTGCCTCTGTCATGGCTATGTGGTATACACTGACTCAAACAGAAGAATTAGCTGTTTGGGTTTGTACTACTTTAGTGTGTGATCACTTGTGACAATTAAACATCTGATTATAATCCTCTTTTAGACAAAGCCTGAAGCACCATTCTCTGCTGCAGTGCCATCTGAAACACAGTGACATCCTCAGTGGTCTGTGCAAAGATACTCTGCTTTCTTTTCACTCCAGTTTACAACTAGCTGAGGAAATGAAGATGGCTGACATTCAGGTAAATTAAAAGGCTTCCAAAGCTGCCACTGAGCTTCTGGAATATAAATTCACTGTGCTTATTTGTTTCAGTGTGGTGGGCAGAATACCTTGTTCTTTTGAAGCCATGTGAAAATCAGTGCTCTTGACTTCATTTGTATTGAGATGCAGAGGCACTGGGAACAAGTTCTCACCATTTTCTATGGGAGTTTTTTTTATCACCTAAACTGGTGATACCCCATGGTCAACCAAAAGGCAGCATTTCAGTTAATGAAGATTTCTAAAGTTTGTCTCCCATTGCTGCTGAGTCTGTAGAGAGTCAAGTGTGAAATGGGTTTTGAGCACTGCTAGCAATTTAAACTTCCTCTGGATCCTTTTAGTCTGTAGTTGAAGTTTTAGAACTGTTCTTTCAAACAGGATGGCACTGACCTCAGGCTGTTCCAGAAGACTGTCAAACTGTGCAGATTCTTTGCCAATTCCCTGGTATACTACACCAAGGTAGGATTTATTATTTGAATTCTATGGTGGTGTCAGATTGAAGCCAGCATACTTTAACATGCAGCACAGTCTAATGGATTGAATGCAGTATTAATAGTAAGAAATGCCTCTGTACTGATACCAGCTCTGACACTAACTTCCTCCCCTCTCGGTTGCTATGTTTAAGTTTCCTCATTAGTAGAAAGGATGCTGTAGGACGACCCATTTTTACAAAGCGTGTGAGATGATTTTGCTCTAGGAGATGCAGTGGTTGTGTGCTCTGCATCCCCTTTGTCCCATGGGGTAAAAGCAGGGGTTTGATTTTAGCACACTGACTGGATGAGACAGCCTTACAGTGTACATCGGAGCATTTAACACATGGCTGTTATAACTGTTCTTACTATTTTTGTAAAAATAAGTCTAGAAATGTCATTATTTTCAGTAAATTATATAAACATGCATGGTAATTAAATAATAAGCTATTCCTGGGATGGTTTTGTACTTGTTTTGTGCTGTGGACTGTTAGAACTTGATCTGTTTTTGCATGCATAGTACTTCACAAACTAATGTAGCAGAACAGAAGGAAAACATATTTAATTGTGTCTTCTGTAATTAAAGTGCCTTTCAAAATTAATGACTTTTGCAGGAATTTCTTCCTTTTCTGTCTGATTTATGCTCGCAGTTGCATCAACTGTTCCTTCAGATATACAGGTAAGTGAAATTCAGAACAACTCCAGTTCTCCCCAGAGCAAAAGCTTTTATTATTGTGATGCTTATAAGAATTTCCTTCCCTAATCCACTGAAATGCCACTGAGAATGTTTGGTTTTTTTTTTCTTCTTTCCTCAGCAAATTTCCTCCCAGTCTTTATGCTCCAGCAATCTCAGAGGTACATCAGGATGAAATATCACGGGTTTTTCTTGTGGCTCTAGATCCTCTCATCACTCAGCTTCTTCCCTTTAGCCCTTTCATGGAGCAAGTGCTAAGGGACACCTCAGGTGTGTTTAAAACACAGCTACCACCAGTACAGCGATATGCAGCTATGTGTGAAGGGTTACATGGTTGGTATGGTTACTTTCTGGACCACACTGGCTTGCTTCTCTCCCTACACATGTGCTGTGATCTTGTGGTTATCACCACACACACAGAAGAAAACTTTGGGCATTCGGTGTTTGAAGCATCCAGTGCCATCAAGGAGATAGGAAGCACAAGGCACATAGATTGTAACTCTTTGCAGCAATATTACTGTATTTTAGCTCTTAATGGATAAAGTATATTGCATTTATTTTCACTTCAAACACAATGTAACATTGTTTTTATTCTGAGTGTGTCTATATGAGACTTTGGATTCTTTTACTGAGAACTTCTTTGCATTGCTGGCTCTTCATCTTCTGCCAGCTGCTTAAAAGCTCATTTGAGCACCATATCTAATTATCAGGGTGACTAATAGCACATTTCAAAACCAATTCTCCAGGTCTCCCTGCTGAGCAGCAGCTGCCCCAGTGTCTCCTTCTGATTACCATCATGGACAAGCTGTCTTGTCAGCCTGAAGATGTGCAGACTCTCTGGAACACGGGAAAACGGTACCAAAAATGTTTCCATTGTAATTCTTCCCTAGAGGGATCAGTCTGTGCAGGCAATGGGGATCAGTTGTTAAAATTTCCCTCACAGTTTTGTAAAATTTGATGTCCTTATGCTGGGAAAAACAAGACCTGATGTTCTGCTTCGGGGCTGAAGGATACAGATCAGAAATATGATGATCGTTGTCCTTTTCAACGCATTCCATGATTCTATGAATATATTTGTTATTTCAAGAAGGGGATGATACTTAGACTACGTTCAGAATAAAGAAAGAGAGAGGTATATAATGTTGACACTTTGCTAAGTTAAAATCTTGCATTTTTATGCCTGAATGCTCTAATAGTCTTTGTAAATAGTGTTTGTGAAAGAGGAAGGCAGTCAGAAATACAAATCTAGCATATAAATAAAGCACTGAGGTGGTGTTTGCAGGATTTGGGTCTTGGCTGTCTGTAACACAACTGTTGCCATTTTTCTTCCTTCCCCTTTTCCTCCTCACTCCCCCACCCCCAGCCTGTCTTTTCTCTCAGCTCTTTTCCAGAGCTTCCAGCAATGTTCTGCAGAGCTTTCTCTGCCTGTTTGTTTGCCAGAAGTGATCAGTACAGGACAGCCAGAAGTCCGCATCACCCTGTACCACTATGTCTGTGTCCATCTGTGCTCCTTCATTGCTTCCACACTCCCATCACAATTTCCTCATCTGGTAAGACTGATGTTGCTTATCATCTTTTCAGCCGTTGTGATGTGGAGATAATATTTTTAAGATAATGAGTTCTGTCTAATTATGAAGCTGAAGAAATGATTGAGAAATGAAATTGGCAAAAAAATGGCACTGCAGTTGTTTAAATGTGAACATATATATACACACACATAGCAGCTGCCTTGCAAAGAAGAGATGTGCATCATGAATTACTTTGGAAAACCGGGGCATCTTCAGCTCCTTGTAATGAATATATGCACATGTTCCAAGTATGCAAAACTCAAGGCGTAACTGCTGGGTTAATCTTGTAGTTGAATAGAAAGCACGGCAACCAGCTGTTAGAATATTTCCAATTGGATAAGCTGTAAAGCCTACTGTGCTAGTTAATGGAGTAATAGTAGTAGTGGGGCTGCAATTTGTTTCTGCTTGAATTTAGATCTAGAGTGTTTTTTCCTCAGGAACACGCTCTGCTGGATGCTGTGCTGGGCTCTAGTATGATCACGTCTCTACTAGCAATGGATTCATGGTGCTTCCTTGCTCGGTGAGAGATTCTCATTACAAGTCAAGCAGGATTCCACAGATCCAGTTAGTTCTGTTGCATGAGAGACATTGTTTAACTTATCTCCCTTTCTCACATTTCAGGTATGGAACAGCTGAACTGTGTGCTCACCACTGCATGGTGATTGCTCACTTGGTAAGACTCACAGTGATGTTGGCAATTCAGCACTGTTTCTAACCCTGGTTCTACTGCAAATTACTAAATCACCAAAGATGAGAGTTGAATGGTTCTTATCCAGATCCAGAATGGAGATGACTTTATTTCCTCATACTGGGCTAACAATTAAGCAAAAGCAGTACTGTGAAAATACAAAGCTATTTAGCTCGTGTTTCTGACATGTCCTGCATTGTTTTATGTAATGTTACTATTGTGATCTCATGTAGCAGTTCTTGGAACATTCAGTATAGAACTCATTTGCTGAGTGGTGATTTTTTTTCTTAATTTAATTAAATTCATTTCCTATTATCCTAATCCAGATAAAGTCGTGGCCCAATGAGTGTTACCAAGTCTCAGTCTTGGGTGTTCTGCTGAAACGTATGCTGTTCTTGATGGCTCCAGATCATCAGGCAAGTATAGCACCAGCACGTGTCTTTAATGAAGAGCTTTGAATCAGAGGCCTATGTTCAAAATATCTTCCTACTGTCCTTCAGAAATGTCAGGATGTTGAGTGCTCACTGGTGTATATTTGTTAGTGGATCCTAATTTGCCCAGATGTGCTCTTCAAAGCAAGGCAGGCGTTTACACTTCTCTGTTGTGGCACACTCCTCTAATAGTGGCGCACAATAGTGTGTCAGTGAAGTCCTTTTTTGGCTAAGAATGGAAAGAGCACATCTCCCTGATTAATGGAAACCGTACTTCTGTCACCAAAATTGTACATGGTCATACAGTCTGATTTGTAGTCATCACTTCTATTCATTTAATAGAGATTATGATGAAGAGTATTTCTAAAGCAAGTAGGAAGTGTTTTGCTTGTTGGCTTCACAGCTTTTTGACTTATTAAATTCTCTTCTGGTCTAGTTAGTTCATATTATTTTATGAACTAATGAATTTTGTGTTTTTATTTATAGGCGGAATTTGCTCACAAATTTCTCCCGGAAGAAGTGGAGAACTTGGCTGTGTGGCAGCACGTGTCCCTCAGAGCCATGAACCCTGATCTTGGGAAGCGAGTGGTGCAGGGGCTCTGCATGGCAGCGCTGTCACAGTGCAGGCGGTGGCTGAACAGCAGGCGTGCGTGGGGAGAGCTCCAACCTGTGGTAAACGAGATTTGATTCTCTTTGTGAAAGGGTATGAACTCTGCGTTACCTGACTATGAGGAAGCTGTGGCTGTTGCTTCAGTTTTATTCTTCTATCTGCTGCACAGCTTTTTTTCTATACCTAATTAGCAAATGCATAATCAAGAACACTAATTGTAGCATTTTTTACTGTATGCAGTGCCTTAGGGGCTTTACTCTGAGGGTGATAGCAGAGATCTCATGGTTTATTTGTTGCTCTAGTTGCTATTTGCTCTCTGGGTGAACAGATGTGCACCTCTTTGCAATTTTCAGTTTATACTGTGTTATAAAACTACTTCTGAAGTCTGGATGGTTTGATGTGGAATCAAATCTGAAAGATGCTTGCTGGTCTCCCTGGCAAAACGAAGAGAGAGAGAACCCAGTTTCCACACAAAGTACCAGCTGCCGGCTTTCTCCTGGCCGTGCAGCTATCAGCAATAGCACCATCTGAGCTCCCACAGAAGCTATTGATTAGGCTTCTTGCCATCTTGTATCGTTTTAGATACTTAATGTGAACCTGGGGTTTTTGTTTTACCTACACAACCTCTTTTTCCTACTAGAACTCTGCCCTTTCTGTCTTGCTGGTTGCCTGCAATTTTTCTGGTGATGCTTTGGAGGCAGAACTTCAGGCATCTATTTTGGGAGTGCTCGGTCAGTTCTGGACTTTCCTTCAGGCTAAGCAGGTGAGAGGATTTACTATTCTCACTGTGGGAGGCTGCTGCTGTTTCAGCATCTCTGTTACTAAGTTGTTTTACTTGGGTTGGACCATTTCTATAAAGCACAATGTAACTGTTGCCAGGTGGTTTGTCTGATAGACAGGCTTGTGCTCTAGGAAATAGAGTTTGAGTTTTCCCAAATGTATGGCCCCTCCCTGCTGCATCTGTCACTCAGTGTCAGACTCACTTAACAAGAAGTCTGAAATACCTCGTTCTGATTCATCTCAATTACATGTTTGGCTTATGCTAATGTCTATTAGAAAGTGAACAAAACCCATGGTGTGATATTGCTTAGCACAGGGAAGCCTACAGAGCTAATAACTCACCTCTCATATTTGAGAACGGGGGTGAAGTGGTCTCCCCCTTGTGACTGCATATTTAACCATTTGTGTCTGCAGCTGGAGTTAAACAAAAACCAGATTTGTCACAGTTACTACTCCAGGTTAAAAAAACAAGTTAAAAAACTGAAAGAGAGGAGTTGAGAAGTGTCAGCAGTGTGCCCTTGAGAAAAAGAAAGCTGATAATAGCCTGGAATGCCTCTTGGGAGGACTGTTGCTAGCAGGCTGAGGGAGGTGATGCTTCTCCTCCTCTCAGCATTGGTGAGGCCACCCCTGAAGCTGCACTCCCCAGTCCAAGAGAGAGATGGAACTCCTGGAGAGGATCCGGTGAAATGCCACAAAGGTGATCAAGGGAATGGGGTGACAGGGAGCTGGAGCCGTTCAGCCTAGAGATGAAAAGTTTTGGGAAGATCTTTTCAAGGTACACAATATCAGAAGGGAGGGTGTGAGGAGCCACTCTCTGTTATTTGCTTACGTTGGTGAGCGGAGGAAGAAAATGAAAGACCATTAAGAAAGACCATTAGTAAAAATCTGAGGAAAAGGTCTTGAAAAATACAACTACTTAGCAAGAAATGGTATTTGTATTTCTATTTAATCTTCTCTTCTGCTGCTTGTGATGTATTAAGTGTGTAGTTAGGCTAAGAATTTAAGAATGCTACTGCAAATTGTTGAGGTTGTTATTCCATGAATTAAAATACACTGATAATGCATTTGCTAATATCTTGTGGTTTGTTGAAGGTCTCAGATGAGCCATGTCTCCAGCAAACACTGTGTTTATTGCTTCATCTTCTGGAGCTTTTCATCCAGGCGTTAGATGCTCAACTAATTAGCCAGGTAAGGGAAACAACAAAAAATTATAAGCAATTTGCTTCATTAAGCTTGTTCTTTGTGATTTAATGACACCTCAGAGTTATCGCATGGCTTGGTCTTCATGCATGGAGATTCCTAACTTATTTATTCTTCCTTGATTGCTTTCCTGTTTTGTAAACCAAGTGTGCGTCACTTTGGTTAATACAGCTTTTAGGAGTAGCATCGCTTCGTGTGATAACAACTTTTTCCCCGCTGGTTTTCCTCAAGCAATAACACACCTCCTTTTGTTTACAGTCCCAATTCATTCTGTGTGCTGGGCTTTGTTTTCTGCAGGTATTTTCCCTGCTGTCTTCCCTTCTCCGGTTGGATCCCCCTGATCACGTTCGTCTGGCAATGCTGGATTTTCTCTCTTCTATAGGGAAGGTGTTTATACCACAAGAAGTACAGGTAATAATAACAGTGGTTTTACTTGGTCTTTAGACCAAGATTTTCAATTATTTAAATATAAAAGGTTGAGTTAAATACATACAGCTGTGCCATGACTTAATCATCTTGGAGATTTACTTTTCATTGGCACTCTGAGTGCATGTAAGATGCTTTATTTATTTGCTTGTTGCTTCTCACAGGTAATTAAGAAAGGACTGATGTCTGAGACCCCAAAAGAAAGCATTTCTCCTCCTTTATGGAAATCTGTTGCCAGACAGAGCAATATTACTCTCACATCTCACTAACCTGTGCCTTGAGCTTAGACCAGTCCTTTAATAGGTAAATCACGCTGGTAAGGTATAACTAACTCCTAGTAGCTGACAGATATTTGGTCCTTTTCCAGAGGCAAGTTGTACCCCAGCTGACATATTTGTTTGCTTCTCTGCTGGCTGACCAAACCTGGTTGGTTCATCAGCGCGCGCTGGAGGCATTCAGACACTTTGCAGAGGTGAGCACAGCACAGCTGTGGTTGTACACAGCTTTGGTCATACGGGGATTATTCCATCTTAAACGTTTGCTGCTCTTCACTGGAAACACTGGATCTTAATTACAAATGCTATTGCACATAAGTCAAACTCCTGATGCCATTTCCTGTGATTTCAGGAGCTAGAAGTGATTGAAAACAAAAGTTGGCTGTTTAGATTGGTTACAACAAGGTTGTTCAAAATACTTTGTCACCAGAAAGTTCTTCTGAGATTGTCACAGAAACATTTTTATCTATTTCTTTGTTAATACAAAATGTACTAAAGAACTATTACCCAACATTTCTGACAGGAAACAGTCCATGAAGATGTTGTTCCTCAGTGCCTTAATTCTGAAGAAATAAAGAATAAAGTTGTTGATTTTATGGCTAAGGTACGTTGTTGAACCTGTTTACTGTTTTCTTAGTTGATGATGCACGTATCCATGATTTATGAACCTGGCTTCACTGCCACACCTGTAGGTTTGGGCTATGACTATGTCCATGCCATCATCTACAGGCGGATGAAATAGCTGAGTTTAAATTAATAAGTTGTCCTGTTAAGCTGGGATCTGCTTGAACTTTTCTATTTGCTTAAATCATTAGGATTAACAAATGTTATTTCTATGTACGGTGTTCTGCCAGGACTTCTCAATTTTGATTTCAAATGCTTTGCGTTTCCCTCAGGAAAAAAAGAATAAATGGCAGAGCTGCAGTTACTGTTGCAGGCAAATAGGGTGTCTATGAAAAGACAGTGATTTCATCATACTGCATCGTTCCCTTCTTTCTTTTCTCTTGGATCAGCTTCTGTAAACTCACACATTCAGATTACTTCCCTAATTGTTCTGGTACTTGTTAGAACCGCTGAAGGCTGGTAATGACTTCTGGTTTGTTCCCTCTCCTGTGACTTTCTCCCTAGGTAAGGCAAGGCGAAGAGACAACAGAAGCGCGTATAGAACGGCTGAAACAAGAAAGGATTACATGTGGTGCACACCTCATGAGAATGGCTGGAGAACTGGAGTCAACGGGAGAGGTATGTGAGCTGCTTTAAACTGGTTCGACTCTATTGTAGATTTCTGGGAAGTATCTGAAGATCTTCAAGTCAGCCTTTGCTGCCCTCCATGTTTCAGGAACAAAAGGCTGTGTGCAGTCAGAGCTCTCATGAGACAAGGAAGTCTCCTACAGCTTTCCATCCTGAGGGTTTCTTGCATTTGGGTGGGTACTGCTCGCCTCTATAAGGGATTAAGAATGTCTATCGCTTACTTAAATCTGCAGCCTCTGCCAAAACGAGCGTGCCACCCCCCGTCTGAAGAGCAGTACAAGGCGGCAGTAGGCACAATGGAGGGGGCAGTGGAGGCTGTGAAGCTGCTGCTGCAGAAAGGGTCACCCCCTGCATGGGTAGCAGTGAAACTGGAGGCTTTACATACAGCTATAGCCATCCTCAGGGACAGCGTACGGTAAGATGGCGATGGAGTCTGAGAGATGCTGGAACATTTCAGCTCTCTGTTGTGAGAGAACTGATGCCTTGTTTGTACCGTGGCTGCTGGAGAAGGAAAAAACTGTGACATGAGGTGATGCTCTGCTGCACTGCTAAGTCTTGGTTAATATCCCCCAATGAACTGAGGCCCATCTTTCATAACAACTGTCTGGATGAGGAATATGTTTTAATGGGGACACAACTGTGCATCTGAGTTGTACTTTAGTACACTGCCACTGTGCAGCTCACTCATTTACAGCTCCTGTACGATGATAAATGTTTCATGAAACTGTATTTTGGATTTTGATACATTTGAATCCGTTGTGAAGGTAATAGATACAGTTGTTCCTGTCACACAGGGGTGAGCAGTGGGTGTTTTGCGTTCATTATAAAATACACTTAAAAATAACAATTTAAAGGCTCTATGCTGTTCTCTGAACGCTGCTGGTTCCACTCCAGACTAGGCTCATCTTTTAAAAATAATCTTTATTCATCACAGTTAAGAGCAGAATGAACATGGCGCTTAAATGGCTTGTGTTGAACAGTCACCGTGCATTTCCTAGCACCAGTTATGCAATCCGTGGAAAGAGTTTTATAAACAGAAATAAATATGTTGTACAGATCCATTTGAAAATCATCGTACAGCTAAAACGTTACAAGGATCCATTTCTAAGGGCTTTCTTTCCAGGTTAAAAAAACAAAAAGCAACAAAAATAACAAGCCCAATAACCAGGTAACTCAGAGTAATTCTTATTTATTGTCAGCAGTTTTTCAGAGCAGAGATGAGTTTTGCTTGCACCACCGCTCAGCCTCCATCAGCGTGTCAGCACCAACGCCCCCATCCTGCTGTTCTCTCTCCAGTAGCAGTGGCACACTCCACAACTGGCCTATTGCTGGAGTGCAGGCCTCACCCCCTTCATGTTTTGGCACAGACTGGAAAGGAGCATCCATTGGAAGGGATGGGGCCCCCTGGGGTGTTGCTGGCTGCTGCAGCAAGTGCCTGCCTTCACAAAAGCAGTGCTGAGGTACTTATCCGTTATATTGTAGGAGCAGCAACTTCTCTTACAGATTCCAACACAGCATAAATCGCCGTTGTCTCTTTCAGTCCCGTTACCAGTTAGCATCATCTTCCCAGTTCAACTCTTCTTCTTCACCCCAGCCTGCAGCTTCAGCCTAGAATCATGTAAAATGAACAACGTTAAGGCACACACGCTGTGCTTCTGTTCTTAATGCAGCTATAGGAGCACAACAGTACCCAGGCCAACTTGTGATGGCACCCTCCTCCTTACCCCTATGAGGCTTTATATACAGAAAGCCCCTTACAAAACCAAAACCAAAGCACTGGAATTTGCAGCTTTTCATCTTTGAGGACTTCTAACTGTAAAAGGAAACACTTTAAATACACTTTTGCTTTCCTCATAAATTTAAATCAAGCTTTGTTTGTACCAAAACCCCTTTTTATGAAGAACGGGATGCTATAAGATAGACTTCTTTCCCTTGCCTCCTAGGAAGCAGCTGTTGTCCTGCTGTATTGTAGCACTCTGACTTTGATCTCACTCTCAGCTACTCCCAGAGCATTGTCTGCACTACTGTAAGTGGATCCCATAAAATTAGGTAGATATCACAGCAGTGCCACAACACTGTATTGTACAATGTGTGTGCCTTAGAATCCTCTCAAATGTGCATTTATTTAAACTCCGCTGTCTATAGACACTTACCTCAATAACATCAACTGCTGCAAATTTGGATGAAAACATCATGTTCTGGGAGGCACCTTCTCTGCTGGACACTGCACCAGAGTGACTGGGAACAACTGAGTGACTGGGAACAACTGAGTGACTGGGAACAACTGCTTCTGTCCTTGCTTCAGGTAAAATCAGGAGCGCTGAAGAAGGTTTAATGTCTGGTATCATGTCAGCAAACAAGTCCAGCTCAGGGTCTTGAGCTGGTTTCCTCTTCACTTTAATGGTGAATTCTTCTCCTAGGCCAGACTCCAATGAAGACTTCAATCTTTCCTCTAAGGTCTGTTTGGGCAGCACGGTTTTTCCTAGTTGTCCTTGGTCCTGTTTGTCGTTGTTCCAGCTGTTCCCAGGGGAGGACTTTGTTGAGGGAATCACTTTGAGGCTTTCCAATTCCTTGCTCTGTTGCTGGGTACCTGGTAGAGTTCTCTGCACTTGAGCTGCATCAGCTCGTGTCACAGTGAGGCAGTTTCCTGAGGTCAGCTCAGCATTAGGGCTGCTGGGCTCCAAGTCATCCCAAGGCTTCTCATCTACATCATGTTCAACAAAATAAGGTCCCATGCTGCCCTGTGGCTTTTGGGGCTGAATTTGGATGTTCACAGTTTTCTCAGTGTCTGTCTCCTCTGGCTCACTCCAGTCTGGCCACTCCTCTGCTGGCTTTTCAGAGGTAGTTAAAGAGCTCCTGCTGCTCCCAAGCACATTAATGCTCCTGGGAACTCCATTCAGGGGCAGCTGAGTGGCTTGCTCACCTGTGGAGGATAAAGGCGTTATATCTCCAGTTCAGAAAGGCAAGACCAGGAAGAGAGGTATCAATGCTTTACCTGTCTTTAGAGCCAGCGGATTGTCTCGTTGCACAGAATGCTTCTTGACAACTGCATTTCCAGAGATAGGGAGCACACTGGAGTTGTTCTTCCAAAGCTGAGAGGTCTGGTGTCTCTGGTTGCTTACAGCACGAGTGGGGGAGTCTGCAGGGATGGAAGAGAGGCCAGTAAGTGTGTTGGCTGAAGCTGCCCATGGCATTGGAGATTTATGAGCAATAGCAAAGACTGGCACTGCAGTGCAGAAACTGCACCTCTTGATTTGTACATATCAATACTACTCTTCCTGCAGCTCTTGCCAGTGCAAAGTAACTGTAAATGGGTCAGTTCTTGCTGCTCTGTTCTTTCAAGATACACAAAGTAAACAGCATGATCTGAAACAGATGCTTCAACTGGATGCAGCCAGATGCATGGCAGCACCAATCTGCTGCTCTGCCTCGTATAAAAGCGCAGCAGTGACAGTCTCAATTCAAAGCATCATGCCACTGCACAAACTGCCCTGTGTGCTTGGCCATGAGTCAAGCAGGAACAAGAGGCTCTATCTCAAAGGCTGTATTATGACAGCCTCACTTGTATGGTGCACCCAAAAATGAGAGGTGTGGTGGTAGGCAGTTAAAGGCTGGTTCCAGTTCATTGGTGGGAGCATAGTGTCACTGATACACTAGCACTGGATTCAGCTGCCACCCCTTCAACATGGAATAGAAGGGCTTGGGCCACCGCTGCCTCCACCTGACTGTGTGTGATGCCAGGCAAGGCACTGCCTGCACAGCTCACAGCACTGTTAAGGACTGCAACTATAACAAGGACTCTCCCTGGAGAGCCCTCCATGGAGGGTACATCCTTAGACAAACATCTCATTAAGCATCATCTATTCAGCATCAACTACTCCTTACTGTACATTTCCACTCGCTGTTAAGGACAAAGGGTTGGTTCTCAGCTCCTGTCCCAACCCCCATCAACATTTAAATGATTTCAAATATTTTCTGAAAAATACATCTGTTCTTAGCACTCAAGATGAAGGTTTTTATTTACTACAGTCTACTACAATCACATAAAAACAAACGCTGCAATGAGCCATCCACAGATTTTAATGAGTGGTAGTTATCAGTACACCCAGGCAGGACAAGAACAGTTACAATGAAAACAAATTGATGTCTATCATGCATTTCTCTTGGTACCCATTAAATCTAAAATAGAGCAAAATGCTGATTCTTCCCTCCAGCTACAGGTTATTCTTAGTTCTACATGCAGAAAAGTTTGCCCTTGGTACACTTGGTTCCAAGTTATTAGCAGGTGTAGGGACTACTTCATTCATGTGGATTAGGTGAAAAGCCTCCAGAGAGCTGAGAAAATGGGGAAGTCTGTATTTCTTTTCCAATCTACAAACAGAAATTGGGGGGAAGAGGATGAAATTTACTGCTTTTAAAAACATGAAGGACAGAGGAAATATTAAACAGCTACTTGGATCTAAGTACATAAGTCCCCCAGGAGGACAGTACAGCTCTTCCACTAAAGGCAACCACACTATAATGTAACTCCTTTTGCACATCTTTCCTTGATGTTTGGGGCAGAAAAAGATTATTCAACCTGTGTTGCATGGACAGAAGCAGCAGGAATCCCAAGAGCACTCAAACCACATCACTCAATTCATGTCACTCAATCCACATCACTCAATCCATGTCACTCAATCCACAGCACTCACTCACCTTCTGGGGAAAGATCAGCAGTTTTCATGAAACTTGGAGCAGAGCTTTTGAAAATCTTTGTTCTTTCACCACCTACGACCACTTCAGGTCCAAGCAGGGAGACGAGAACTGCTAAGCTGTGTAGTGTTATTGCCACAATGGAGTCACTGGTGTCTCGAAGGCCCAGCAATACCTACAACAAGAATGGGACAACGTTATCAAGAACTGAGAATTCTCTTTTCCCACTTGTTTTCCTCCCCTCTATACATGTTTTATGTGCAGCACTTTTCAATTCTAAGACCTCCTGAAGCTCTTAGTGGATTTTGGACATTATTCTATAGCAGAATATCAGCCTTCCACTTTGTGTGGAAGCTAAGGAGTGTGATCATAGCATCTGGAGAGCTCAGACTGATCCCAGCCTGCTGACAGCTGTAGTGTTCTGTGAAACAGAAATGCCATCTCTTGTTGTGAGGCTGCAGGCCGAGCTGACAGGAACCAATCAGCACAAGCAGCGGATGTGACAGAAGGCACAAGGTTTAACAGCAACATCACTCCACATCAGGGTGGGGTGTCACACTTAGGGTTATGTAAAAGGAAACTGCTGCCAGTGCTGTGAGAACTGAGTTTTGAGCTAAGAGCCAACACAGCAGCAGAAATCCCGTGTACTCAGATATACACCGTGCATTACTTTCCCATCCTTAACCTGTGGCAATATGATGTTTTTCAACTCTTCCCGAGAGAACAGTTCTGCATAGGCATGAATGTGAGACAGCAGCACCATCCGCACGTGCTCCTCGTGAACCTCAAAGAGCTTCAGCAGCACAGGAATCACGTGAGTCTGGAACAAGGCTGGCGACAGGAGGCAGCTGGTTTGGCTTTCTCCAGTTTGCTCTAGGGAAGAGATGGGAAAAGGCTGCTTTGAAAACCACACACAACTCTTCCAAAAGCCATTCAGATAGAGACTGTCACAGCTGAGATCTACAGTGTCACCCCAACACCAGCTCTGTGTGTTTGTCAGCTGCCAACACAGCTGGCTTAGGATATCAAAAACAAGGCGAGGAGAGACAGCACTGCCAGCATCTTTTGCCTGATGGCAATGGCACTGAAAGCTTAGCAGCAGTCACAGGACGTACTGCTTGCTGAAAGACTAGTAGTTATTTAGGTAAAACTGTAAGAGAGGGGAAGCAGGCAGCAGGGTCACCAGGAAGCCATGCTGAACAGCCCCCTTAGAGATGACAGAAGAGAATGAGGGCAGGGCTGTACACCCCAGGCTCTCAGTGTCTCACTGGGCAGGTGGGGTGACACTTAAACATGGGAAAAATATGAGGCAATTTGTAATTCTCACCCTGCATGAGCAAAGCGGTGGAAAAGCACTTCAAATAGGGGAGCTCAGATAACTTTCCCCTCCAGTTCCGTATGTTAGAGAATTTGTTCTGGTTACACAAACAACCCGACTTCCTGATTCAATGGAACGACCACTGGATTAATTCCAAAGCTGTCAGTAATAATTCTGAAGTGAGTATTTAAAGGTCACCTTTCTTTGGCCCCAGCAGATGAGGAAGAAAGCTCTTGACAGCTACAGGTTCAGCAAACACAAGCTGATTGAGCAGGAGAGGCACCAAGCGCGATGCTATCAGCTCCTCTGACAAGCCAGCCACCCTGTCCAGCAGGAACCTGTGTTCCAGGAGAGAGCAATTAGTATCATCGTGGCCTCTCCTGCGTTTGCAACCCTTTACATTGCCTTCCTCTCCTTTTGGGGTCTGCCACCTTAGCTACTACATAAGGAAAGTTTCACTTGTAGAAAAGGGAATCCCATATTGAAACTGCATCCATCTAATGCATTTTAGAGGCAGCCAGCAGAGCGTGAAAGAAGAATTCAGCTTCTCCCCTTCTTAGGCCAAGTAAGGCCATGATTGAATGGAAGCTTCTCAGAGGAAAAAAAGTATCTGGAGGATATGACAATAGGATTTCCTGCAGATGCTGCATTACTGCAGCCTGGACATCCATTACAGACAACAGCTTTGCCCACACAAGGCTGGGACCACAAGATTAATTCATTCGATGTCTTATCCAAAACTCATTATCATCTCATGAAAGAAAGCTTTGCTGGCAGAGCAAACAATATCCTGCCAAAGCAATCAAAATCTGGCACCCAAAGAACCACTTCCCCAGCCCTGCCTGACACCCGTGTGACAGATGCATTCTGAAACAGGAAATAGGAAGCCTCCAGGTTACGGTTCCTTCACCTACTTGAAAAATTCAGTTTTCTCCTCCTCAGATTTTAGCGTCAGGGTCTTCAGAAAGTTCACAACTTCCAGAAAATCGTTCCTAAGCAAAAAACAAACAACAACGTAGATTGAGATCAGTAAGATTAGATGGCGCTAACGCAGCTCCTCAGCTCTTCAAGAAAGAGCCCTGTAACAAGCAGGGATCACGTCCCATCAGCGATGTAACATGCCTTCACTGAGTGAACTCACAACACAGGAACAAGCAGTACCAGGAGGCAAGATGCTTCTTTCCTTACCTGAAGAATTCATGAGACAGTAAGCTGGACAGCGGGGGACGACACTTTGGATCTGGATTCAGCAGCGTACAGTGCAGGGTCTGCTGAAAGCTGGAGAGAATATCTGCTGAAACTGAAAGCCAGAGCACCTGCAATTAGATTTCTTTCTCACTGCTGCGGAAGCTTTGCTCAGGAGTCTGCCACCCCTCCTGAAAACTTACTTTTAGAATCTGTTTGATTGCAAAATGACTCAGATTTGCTCCTAAAGGAAGAGATAATAGCATCTCTATCTTTCTCCCTGTGCTGCTGGTCACACCAAGGAGTGTTAGAGCCCCTGCTCAGCTGTGGAACGCAGCACTGTGGCCTTAAACACCCAGTGAAGTTTCTGGTGGGAGCAGAGCCGTGCAAATCTCTGCTACAAAACAGATTTGGGAGCACTTCTGTTGTCTGACCACGTTCAAACGCAGGTAAATGGGAATAAAGGAGATGCTGAGGTTTGGATTTTAACCTTGCAAACCCCAAGAACAGTGACAGCCACTAAACCTGCAGCACGTGTCAACTGCAACAAGAGCTGCATCGTTTGACACACACAAGGGATAAGCTGCACAGGTCCACATGTTGCAAATAAACATGGGCTCACCGTGATCATTTAGGGCTGTCAGGAGATTCTCCACCATGGCCCCAAAGGCGTATGCGTCCCTCGCATGCCCACAGCTGACGGGCAGAGCTTTGAAATCTGCAGACTGAAAACAAAAGACAAAAACCAAGATCAGCAAAGCAGGAGTTCACAGAAGTTGCCAGAGACCTCCACCCCTCCCCACACACACTCTCCAGTTCTTTCTATAGCTCCAAAGCTCCGCCCGGTACCCAATACACAGAGCGTCTTGCACACAAACACCTCCACCGAGGAACTTAAAACCCAAAGGAGCGACAGCATCACGGTGTAACAATTCCCCCCTGAACACATGCTGCAATTGCGAGTAAACAACCTTCAGCATAACCAGGGATAGGAAAATAAACCTCGGGTATTATCCAGCAGCCACTTCCTCCCATTCAGGCATAAGGAAACGAAGCGTGTGAGTGAAAGCTATTTTCTGAATACGGCACTGTCATGTGTCACCAGCAACAAGCTCCTGACGAAGGCAGGTCACTCACCATCTCCTCACATGGGATGCACGACTGGTCTCGCACTGATTTGACATGACAGAGGAACTGGAAAGGGAAGAGGGGAGATGTGAGCTGCCTGCGGGGCCCACCTGGGCCAAGCAGCAGGAGCGAGCTCTCCACACAGGCCGGGACTAACATGTGCCCCTGCTCCTTCAGCTGGCAGCCAGGGCAGGCTGTGCTGTGCTCCAGGTGTGAAGCACAGGCAACTTCAAGGCACCACAGCCAACCCATCCCTTTATGTCTTAGGTCCCATCGTCCACGATCCATCTGGGCAGGGATAGGATTCCATGACCCTCCAGCCAGCTGCCTCCCTTAGAGAAGTAGCTCATTTGGGGCTACTGGGAATTGGCTTCAGTTGACGTAGATGACAAGTATAGCTGTAGTGCTCCTGGAGCAATGGTTCAGCTGGGAGCTGGACGTGAGCCTTCCCAGTGCTGACAGGCCAGGAGCCCCTTCCCAAGCACTGGAGGGGCGTGCTCTGCTGGGCTCTTACCTCTGGGGTAGCTTCATTAAAGTTACAGACTGTTTCCATTCCTCCCAGCTTCCAGTGCCCGTCCTCGCTTACGAACACAGATGATAAGCAGACGTTGTTATGCGTCAGGTTGCCCTAAAACATAAGAAAGGTGCAAAATCTTCATCGGAGCTAAGAGGGAACTGAAGAAAAGCTGCCAAGAAGCGCATAATGCTACATGCCCTCTGGGATGCTGCAGGTGAGCAGCACCAACTGTGACAGCCCCTACAGCGCAACTGTAAATGCAAAGACAACTACTAACTACAGACAAGCTCAGAAGCTCCAGTCTGAGCTGGAATTTATGTTCATGCATAGACAAACAATGCCAGAACAGGGGAGCAGTGACAACAACCTCTGACACGTGGCAACAGCTGTAAATAAACACGTGGCTTAGCATTTCTGCTCCAGCAGGTGAGTGTGTTTGCGAGGAATTAGAGTCATCCATACAAACCCGGTTACAACACTGCTGCCACAGTTCTTGCTCCCAGCAAAGCGTGGTGCTGCTGGTACCTACCCTGTCATGGAGGAAGGTGAGCGCCAGCAGCACGTCGTAGATCCCTGCGCAGATCTCTGCAGAAGAAAGTGTTTCCAGGACCGTCTCCAAAGGCTTCACCCGTTCAGTGACCAGGTGGATCCCATTAGCTTCCACAGTGCAAGAGAGGAAGCGCAGAAGACATGGGTGGCGCAGGGTTTTCAGGTGCTTCCAGAGACAGAGACATCTGTTACATCTCAGCCACTGCAGAGCTCAGCCAGGCTTTCTACTTGAATCGAGCCAGCCAAGCCTGCTGCTCACCGAGCTCTTAGCACATGGCTCACTGCAAAGCACGTTATAACACACCTGGATGCTTACACAGAAGAATAAATACAGTGCTGTGAGTCTGCCTAAGAGAGACTCTGGTGCTGAGATATGCAGGAGGAGATCGGCACATTGAGAATGCCGGCAGGTGCTGTTATCTGAGCACTGAGCTTTGCAGCTGCCGACCCCCTTCTTCCCTGCTACATGGACAGGGACAGCCCCAACTGCTTCTCCTTCCCTCACCCCGAAGGCTTTGACCCTCGTTAACAGCTTCCCACCTCTCTAAGGAGGCAGAGCTCCGACAGCTCTATCCCAGCACACACACTGCGGTACCTTGGCAGCTTTATTAACCATGCTCTCATTCTCCTGCTTGTACACGAAGACAGAAGCGCGTTTGCCATCCTGCAGCACAGCCGGGTGAATGGTGTGTCCAGTTGGCAGCGTGAAGGGCGGCTCCTCCAGCGTGTAGCTCTTCAAAGCGCTGTTCTCCGAGCCCATCCCTCGCTGAGCTGGGCTGGAGACGTTCCCTCTTGGCGGCAAATGGGTCACAAGGAAGAGCTGTGCAGGTGGAGGCAGGCACCGTCCTGTTCACTTTTAGAGCATCTTCTGCAAAGCACCAGACAGCCATGAAGAACCTCATCCCATCAGCTGCTCATCTCATCAACCAACAAGTCTATACTCAGCACGTTATGACCTGTATTAAATGTAAGCTATACCAACTGTTGGCCTGCTGGGCAGCAGCAGCACTCACACGCAGCAGGATGGGGCTCTTGCAGTGTTCTCTATGCAGGACGCTGCACCCACAGCCCCGTGCTCCCACCTCAGCTCCGCATCCCGCTGCCTGGCACAGCTCCGGGGCGGCACAGCTCCCGGCAGCAGGCAGAGCTCCCGCCGGGGGAAGGAGCCGCAGGGACACGTTCGCGATAGGAACCAGGAAGCGCTACAGCTTCTAACTGATGTAACAGGGCTTAACCTGCCGTGGTTACGGCCTTCCTCACAACCCGCGCGCTACGAGCGGGGCCTCTGCCCGGCGCCACCGGCCGGCAGCGCCCCAATACCCGGCCGGCAGCGCCCCAATACCCGGCCGGCAGCGCCGTGCCCGCACCCGGCACCCGATGGCGGCGGCTCCGTCCGCGCGGTGCCGCCCCGTTCCGTCCCGTCCCGTCCCGCACCTGCTCCATCCCGGCCGCTCGGAGCCGCCTCCCGCCCCGCAGCCGCTCGGTCCGGCCGCACTCTGCGCTTCCGGCAGCGCCGTGAGCTGACGAGGCGGGAGCGGCCGCCAGCGCCCCCTGCCGGCACGGAGGACCCGCCGGGCGGGCGGCCGCCATCTTGGGCGCGGGCAGGGCGGCCATTTGCGGTGCGGGCGGGGGATCCTGCTCTCCACACGCCGCTCCCATCCCGCGCTGTTACTGCGGCTCCGCTCACACACCGCTGCTCAAAGGCTCCCAACCAGCTCCTGCCCTTTGGGCCAACCATATCTGTTCACTTCTGCCTTTCCTCACCCCGTGTTGTCCCCAAACCTTGATTTCAAAGGGGACCTTCGGAGGACGCCCCCAATGGCAGTGGTGGCAGCTGTATCACTAGGGAACTGTTTGAACTGCAGAGCAGTGCCTGTATGTTGCATCTATAGGGCATCAGTCCCTGCTCTGTGCTTAGATCCAGCTTAAACCCCAGTGAATAAGCAGGTTATTAATGCATTCAACACTGACCACACGGGTTTTTGTATTTAATAGAAATTAAATTAGTAGCTTCATATACAGAACGTGACGCTTTCCAGTCCAGCAGCTTTTCAACACTTGCTTTTAAATCACAGAGCGAATCCTGTACAAAACATGGTATTAAAGAGCAACCAAAGATTGACACCGGCACTACAGCAGCGGACCCAGAAAGGTTGGGTTTATCTGGAGCTACACACACCGAAGGACACGTAAGGACAGACCCATGCACTACCAAGGGACACATCTACACCTGCCATGCACACTCTGGTCCCTGCAGGCAGGAGCAGCCCCGCATTCATCGTGCTCCATAGCTGTAGTAGTACGGCTCATCGGGGCGGTAACCGTAGGCAGTCACTGGGCGGCCGGGAGCTCCTGGGGACTGACCGAAGCCATCGACTCCAATGCTGTAAAAAGAAGGGAGAGGAGCTGTAAGGAGCTGTAAGGAGCTGTAAGGAGCTGTAAGGAGCTGTAAGGAGCTGTAAGGAACTCCAAGGCTGTTGTACAGGGGGGAAGGTGCTGCAGCTCTTCCAGCCTGGAGGCAGCTCAATGTTTTCCCCCTCCCAGCCAGCGCCGTTCCATCCTCCTGCATGGTAAAGCAGAAAAGCTGCAGAGAAATCAGCAGCTCTTTCCTCAGAAAAGCAGCACATCCAAATAATCCCTGAAACAGCACAATTCTGAGGCCCTGGGGCACAGACGAGAAAGTGACAATATATGGTGTAGCAATACAATACAGTTCAAAGGACAGTGCTGCTGGTGGGATACGAGACCCACAGCCAATGGCAGAAATGGCATTAAATACCGAGCGGCTGCTTTCTAATGGGACACAATGAACCATCTGTCACACAGAACAGTATCTTCCACACCTAAAAAAGCCACAGCACGAGAACTGTGTAGGGAAAAGTGGCTGTGTCACTTCTAAACTTCCACGTCGGTAGGACAAATGGCAAAGGATTCTGATTTATTGCCTGACTAAAGATGCATTGAAGGGAGTTGAACTCCTGTCAAAACACAAAGAACCAAAGTGCTTTTGGAGTGGGTTAAAGCTGAACCTCATTACTGCCAGTTATACATATGGAACATGGGTTATGCAACAGCCAAGGCCTGGGAAAGAATGACCCATCCAGGCGATGTACAATGGCCCCCAGGCCCTGACTCACCAAATAGCTGGCACTGCTCAACTGGTTGGGCTGGAAGGGCTCAGCTGTAGCACTGGGGGATCCTGTCCAAGCACTGTCCTTGCCAATGTATTTTCCTCATGGTGCCTTTGGGAGGGCATAGACCCATTCCCATATGGGATGCTCTGATCATCATGTGAGGGTGGAAGGCTGAGACTTGTCCTCTAAGGGATGGAGCAACCAAGAAGCCCAAATGCAGAGCAAACCATTCTGTCTTACCTGAATGCTTCTGGAGGAACTTAGTGCCCTGAAAGCACACTGCTATTTCCACGCCTGCCTGTCTGTATTTGAATTGGCAAAGCCTCTGTCTCAGCACTTGGATACGGAGCCATCGGTCTGACCCCATGTCTGAGCAGTCTCTTCTGCAGAGCAGGGAAGCAGAGCAGCAGTGCTGGCAGCACTAAGCACTGTGCACACGTGGCTGTGGGTCTGCACCCTCCTCTGTCCTCCCATCCCTTCCTCCAAAGCCCATTCTTCTATTCTCAGCCCATTCTGAAACAACCGGAGGTGCCTTCCCCAGCTCCCTGCTTTGTGCCGGGCACACAACAAGACCCGAAGCTGTAGAAGACTCCTGGAATAGGGATTACAAGAAACCTCATGACTTTATTACTATCTAACTCCTGTCTCCATGCACACCGAACGCTGCCTGCAGCCTCAGTCCCTCAATCAGAGGATGGACGGTCCTTCCATCACGCCGTTATTTGCCATTAATCCGGGTGCGATGCAGTGACACCGCCCAGCCACGGGGTGGCAGGGGGGCTCCATCCCTGCAGGCTGAGCTGCAACAGCTATATATATGTGTATATATATGTATAGATTTATAAAGGACATATATATATATGTGTGTGTGTGTGTGTGTGTGTCCTTTATAAATGTGTAAGTAATTAAGTAAAGACCCCCAGAGTTTAAAATTTGACAAGTATCAGTTATATCCAATCGGTTTTGACGTGTGTTGGCGTCCTGAAGAAAACTGTTAGAGATGGATCAGCTGATAACTGCTTTGGGCAGCTAAAGAAACACTAAAAGATAGAAAATCACGTTAAGACACCCTGATCAAATCACTGCTCTGCGAGTTACTTACAGGAGCTTTTCCTCACAGCATCACATGTGTGCACTGAGGGATCCGTGCCTGCTAACCCAGTGTAACTGTCTGCTTATGCAAAGCTTGCCACCAGGCCTGGAGCTGATGGAGTTAAAGAGTGAACAGCGCAGCTAATTACCATGTACTGCTAACCTCAGTTGCTGGTTCATTTTGAGACCCTTTAAAATATGAACTGTGTATTTTACCCCTATGCACTCTCTTAATGATTTGTTTTTTTTAGACTGAAATCACTTCCAGCCATCAGTTATACTCGCGGTCTCTACACATGCACTTCTCCAAGCACAAATATTTCTTTTTCCTATTGGTCTGCCAGCCCCTGTCAGAGCAAATTTCACTTTAAACTAAATGCTATGATACTTAAAACCTCTTGGATTACTCGGGCTGCTAGTGTGATCTATGACCTTCCCCAAATGACAGCTGAACTTTCCAATTTGCTCGTACTGCTGGGGAACTGAAGAACACATGCCCGAGAGGAAAACGTTCCTGATGTGCACGAGTGAGGAGAGATTTCTTAACAGCTCTGCTCATTGATACTCACCTCCAATTCCTAATGTCCAAATTAACCCGCCCAGCTCGTATCCTGGGTGTCACTGAAAACAGAGACCAACCAAGGGCAGGAAACACCAGCCAGCTGGGCATTCCCATAGTCATCTGCAGCTCACCAGGGCCCAGTGCAGGCAGGGAGGCTCTTGAGGCTGGCAGCACCTGACCACAGAGCAGAGCTGCTTTCTGGAAGCTTTCCTGATGCAATAGACACCCGAGCCTGTCTGCACTAGCATTCACACTGTTAACGGTGCTGGTGTTGACAAGCTGCTCTAAAATGGGTACTAATTCCTCCGGCATAAAGCAGGGCCTCAGAAAGGCGAGTCCTGAGTCAAAAGCAGCACCTTGACGTCCAACTGGAAACCCACACATAGAATTCACGTATCTTGGAGCAAACCCAGCAAGAAACGCTGCTTGGGAAAGAGTCACGGAGCAGTACAGCAGGGATTGTGCCCAAATGAAAGGGAGTGGCTGCCTGAGCAGGTGAGCGTGGCCCAGGAAGGCAGCACTGAGGGGCAGTTATCACTCCAGGAGCTTGTATTTTAGAGCCCACATTTCTTTCAGTTCTGTACTTGGAAGCCTACAATTAAAACACCCTGAAATCAGTGTCCACTGAAGATGAAATCAGAGAGAAATGTTACCTAGAGCACGTAAAGCACTTCCACCTGCTCCACGGTTTCAGCTGTTTCTCTTTTCAACCTAACCCTGTTCAAACCCCCTCCTGAGCCTGCATCAACAAGGCTCACACCAGGCTCAAGCACAAGGGACTCTCAGCTGCTCAACAAGGATACCAAGTTTTAGAGTGACCGTTTGGAGTCTTACTTTTGGAGTTACGTACAGATACACTGCCCAAAACAACTGCTCTTCACTCAGCATGACCCAGGCAAAGCAGCAGGTTGGACACTCAGACCTTACTGTCTCTAAGGACCAGTTGTAAATATCAGAACAGCCCCCATGTGCCCCCCAGACAGGCATTCAGTTCAGTGCAGAGCATCCCCAGTCCTAATGTCTCATTTTTGAGAGCCTACCAGTGTTTGACAGCACTGCTGATAACATATGGTCCTGTTACCGTCCTACATTCCCATATAAACCTCCATGCCATAAACCCATCATCTCTAGTGCTGTATCAGATTCCTCTGTATAACAGAGTAAGCTGCATTCAAAGCAACACTGAAGGCTGTATGTTCCCCCTCGGGAGGTAGCAGAGCCATAGGAATGGAGCACCAGTCCAGACTTCAGACAAGCCCAGCATTATAACCTGCCCAACTGAGATGCTGCGTAGAGACTGTAAAACTCAACGAGAACTGCAAAGTCTGTGGGTTTTCCTCTCCTCTCTGTTGATATTTGTTACCGACTAAAAAACACACCATGAAACAGTAGAGGTTCCCTTTGCTCAGAGCGCGGAGATTGAGAAGATGATTCTCTGAGATGATGATTCACTCCTCTGTGCCAGCTACTACTTTGGTTTTGCTTCACTGGCCATAAATTTTCTGTCCTTCAGAATAAGAACATAAACCATCAGTTACAGAGGAACAGCACACGACTGAAAAGCCTTAAAAACACACAGAAAAACCCGATGTTCTGTAACTGTAGATGCTCCCACTACTGGTAATGACGTTAAACTATAAACCACAAGTCTCTTAAATTCTGCCTCTCATGGCCCCGCTTTCTTTCTCCCCTATCTATGAAGCTTTTTTTCCCTCCATGCTTTCTATCCCTCGAGCTCAAGTGGGAGCTCTGTGGCAGGGACTCTGCCTGTGCACACTGGATCTGCTTCCATGTTAGCATTTTAATACTGATCTTCATTTAATAACACTGCATCTGCTCAAAAGATAAGGAAAGCCAACACTGAACCTGTGCAGCACTAGTTTAGCTCCTTAGTGCATGATGATACAGCTGTAATGGATGCGAACATGGCTCCCCTTTGCTGTGATCCTGTTTTATTTCTGGACTTGGTGCCCAGTTGCATCTCAGCACAACGCTGCTGCTTCTGCCATGCAATTAGCAATGGAAATGCAAATCTGACACCTGTGGGTGAGCTCTCTGTACAGGATTTGCTGAAAGCTCATGTGTGCAGTCAGAGATGGAATGGAAAGCAAGAGTTCTGCCTTCCCACTGTAAGCCTGACCGAAACATCTCCTGTGCTGCTGGCTCAGCATCTGGCCAAACCCACTGATTAGATACAGCCATTTCTTAAAAAAAAATAATTAAAAACTAAAACAAATAAAAAAGCCCTGAGAAGCAGGCAATAAAAGTCAAGGAAGATGTCCTTGCTGTCTTTTCCTCCCCCTCTCTCCTTGGGCAGGGCAAAGTATGTGTGTCAGCTCCATAAACTGAAGAAGACATTGCCTTAACCTTAGCCTAGTAATACGTCTGGCTTGGGACGGATTCAGGCCTCTCTCACTGAGCTCCAGTGACGTCAGTTGGGTACTGAAGTTTCAGCCAACAGCCTGACCAGAATGAGATCCTGAAGTGGCAGCTTCACAGAGGTGACTTCACACTGACCTCATCAGCTCCAGATCAGTCCACAGCTTCCACATGCTGCTGAACAGCCTTCCACTGTCCAGATGAAAAGTGTTTCTGTGCTGTGTAACAGAGGAGGCTCGCTGCAAACATGTACTCCCAGATGAGCAGTTGGAGTGGAAACACAAGTTCTCGGTGCCCTGAAGCACTCCTAGCCAAACAATTACTCCTTGCATTATCTACACAAGCTCCTCGAGCCCAAGCACTGCCACTTAGCTCTGCCCTTGGGTACAAATGGGAAGCAGCATTTTCTGTTGGGCACAAACATCCCGAGCCAGCCAACAGGTTGCTGGCTGATAGGCAAGAGCCAGGCAGCTCAGCAGGGACAGCAATCCAGATGGCGGAGTGAAGGAGATGGGGCAAAATATCTGCTCTACTTTGATTTACAGCTGCAGCCAATAAAAGCTTTCAAAGTCTCTTCTGCAAGTTCACATTACTAGGAGATCTGCAGCGTTCATTAGAGCACACGATGCAAGGGGAGCACTATTACCCATAAATAAACATGAAATGTTTTTGCCACCATGGATGGTTATGCAGATTTGAACCAGTCCAAGGCTCCAGTGAAGCCTTGTCAAAATCCATCCCCAATCAGCCATCATCTCAGTGTAAATCAGAAAGGAAGTCAATCTCAATGTCTCTTATGGCTATTTTCCTCCCCTCTAGCATTGGCTGTGTGAGGGAACGAGCCAGATAGACACACATGTTGCACATTTTCTTAGAGATCTCTATCTTGGAGTAGCATTATTATGCACGAATTTTCAACTCTGAGCAGAAAGCAGATAAAACACATCCAGGCTAAAAGCTGGGTAGGGTGCCTTGGGAAAAACAGCGACGAAGCTTAAAGGGCTCAAAAGCCAGAAGGTGAATAAGGGCTCCAAAAGTTCTGTTTTAACCTCACGGTTTCAAGAAGTCTTTCAGTCCTCCAGAGGGAAGAGTGGGAAGGACGGGTCTGTCTCCACACAGAGGCTGATAAAGAGATTTACAACCAACAGAATTTCAGCAGTTTGGCAAAAGAAATGGATAAGTTACACTGATTTGCATAGCAGGGCCTTGTCTGAACTGCAAAACCACCACCATTAGAAACATCCCACCGATACATGGGACGTAAAACCGACTCGTTGCAGGTTTCATTGCGAGCCCTGTGAGCACACTCAGGCACGGCACACAAAACACCCTTCACTTTATTACAGTTTTAAATCTTTCTTCCAGGCCTGGCCTCGCAACCGCTCGCCTTGATAAAATAGGTCACTTGAAAAAGGAAAGCTCAATAAAACGAATTACAAAAACAACGAGATTAAACTGATTGTGCTGTTTTTGTACAGTGCAGCTGAATTCTGCAAATATGCTGCTGGCTGCGGTTTGGCATTTAACAGCATGCGATCAGTGAGAAGGAGGAAATTTTATTCTCATTAACTGTTGCAGATTTACTGCAGTGAAAAAGGGCTATGTAACCTGAGAAGTGACAGAATGGAAAGATCAAAGCAGCAGTCTGGAAACTAAATAAACCTCCTGGCTACTTCCTGCAAGGAAAATTCACTCTGGCAATGTAAAACAGAGTCCAGTTAAAAACTACTCTCAGTTTTATGAGCTGTCACAGCAGCTTGAGTGGTTTGGACCAGTCAAGTTTAGAACATTATATTTCCTTGTTTTTGTCTCAGATACTTCTGTAAGCAGTTTTATAGTTTCTTTTTCTTTTCGTTCTTACTTTTTTTTATTATTATTATTTTAAAGAGAGAAAGAAAATTCTTCTCTTTTGGTTGAAATCGAGAAGGTCACAGCTAAACTCATTAAAACCAGGCAGGTCTTCATTTGCACATTCCATTCCCATTTACTACGCTTTAATATTTTACTTTGAGATTTATAAGCAATGTACATTCGCTTTAATAACTCTTCCGCATTCTGTTCACTTATTGTTTAATATAAGTGCAAATCAGTTTACAGAGCCCAGATGGCTTGTAAGCAGGGAGCCAGTCTATTCCTAGCAGCACATCTGGAGGGACTGGAGTGGCAGACAGAACGTGGGAATTAATTAAGGTTACATTTCAGAAGAGACAGACTCAGGTTTGGGGGATTTCTTGGTAAGACATTCCAAAGGAGGTGAGCTAACTGCTGCAGCTTGGCATTCTTTTAACATTCTTAATAGCCACCTAAAGCACGTTGGTTAAACGAGGCTAACTGCAGGTGGAATATAATAAAATACAAAGCAACTCTAAAAATGTTAAAGACGACTGTGAGTGAAAGAGGCCCCAGCATCTGATATTCCAAAGGAGCTGGAGTGCATTAAAACCTCAATGCTAACCCTTCCCAAACGGCATCTGCTCTGTGCTGAAGGGAAAAAAAAAAAGATGTCACACCTACCTTTAAAATATTCCTAAGCAAGCTATTTCACCTATTAGCATACTAGGGCAATTGTTCAGAGCAATTAAACAGCCCTTACAGTAAATGAAAGGAGTGCAACACGATCCTCCATGATTACAGACCACACAGCTCGGAGCAGTGGTGTGGTCCCGACATGGAGCAGTGAGGAGAGCTCTGCTCTGCTGGAAGCTCCGGCACCTGATTTGGGATGAGCAGCCTCTCCTTGCCTTCAGGCCCATGCACACCTTGGGCTCTTTGTGGGTAGTGTGCTGCACTGAGGACATCAGCTGCGTGCTGGGAAGTTTCTCCTGGTACAGACTGAGAACACAGGAATAATGAAAACAAGCAACCAAGCACATTAAGAAGGTGCTGTGTAACAAATACTGTTTCAGAAGAACATTGTCCTTATTTGGATATTCCCAAATCAAGGTGGTGCTGGAGCCGTTCCCTTGTGCTACACTAATCAAAACCCCTGCAGGGCAGCAGATCCTGCTTCCTTACCACTGTCTCTTAGATGCAAGTATCTTCACTCCATGTATTTGTAACACCTGAGCAGATGCTGTTTTGATGAATACAAAGAAACAGCTGAGCTGACCCACCTCTTGCACGTGGATCATAAAAAAGCTGCACTGCCCAGCTCTGCATGCTACATCACATCAAGCCATACAGAACATCTAAAACTGAGTGAAAACCAAGTTTACCTTGTTAAAGACTTACCATACAGACGGGACAACAGCACAATAAAAACACACAACTGTGAACTGACAACGTTTTTGTGGGATAAAAATAAACAACAACAGAAAACCTTCCTTATCTCAAGGAACTTCATTGGTTCCAGGCCTCTCTTTAAGGCCTTTGCAATTTGATTTCAGTGGGATTTACAATTTGCTAATACCGATGTGTGATAAACTAATAAAACTTGCCTACAAAGTTATAGGCCCTATTTACCAGTAAAAACTAATTCAGTTCTCTTGGGAAATGCAAATTAAATGGCATCCAAATGGTAGAAGCTGAAAATGGTAGAAGCTGAGGACAACATTTTCCCTGCGTTGCAAAGAAAACATGGGGCTTTTGTTATTGATTTGGTTTTTAGATACAGTATGAGTATGGAAAGCAAAAAGAAACACAGAACTAAATAACATTAGTGCAGCAAACAGCTGAAAATGGAATCATATTGTAATAACAACTTCCACTCTACTGGCTTCTAACTCCAGTAACTAAACGGTTTTATGCTTCTGTACAGTCATCTCTGAGTCCCACCTCTAAGGTAGACAAGTATTCAAATAACAAGGAAAGGAAGATGCAGATGTGATCATTCTGGCCTTTTGGCTTTTTTTTTCCCCCCCTTAAAGACAACCAAAAGCCAACAGAGTTGTCCCAAGACATCGCTGTGCTGCTGGAAGGCTGGGGAGGGAGAGCTCCGACTTCTAAACAAAATACCTGATGCTGAAAAGCGGCTTTTCAAAAGGAGGATATAATAGATGAGAAATGCTCCATAGCACAGTCCCCACCTCCAGACGCATCCTTAAGAAGGTTCTTTCTATCAGAAAGGTATCTTGTAGGGCTTCGAAACTAAGCAAGAGATGAAAACCTAACTTTAGTGCTTGAGAATAACAATATGGAATTGCTTTCTGTGAATCTAATTGAAGAAGATCTACATGGAAGACAGCTATAAACGCTGACAGAGGAGATAAATTACACGTACAACAAATTAAAAAGTTGATAAATGCTTATCGAGTGCCTATTTGCCACAATATGATGCAGCTGCTGTATCTGACTGGAATGTGAGCTGTTCAGTTGTGACTGAGAGGTTGCAGAGCATTGCAGAAGTTGACAGCAATGGGGGGGAACAGCCCCACCCAGGTCCTTCCCCTTATAACATTCACATCTGATATTCATCAGGGTACTCAAGCAAAAAAGCCTATGGATATGACTACTCTTGCCATTCAGGAGGGCTGCTAGTACATACAGACATTACAATAGGGTAGCTTAGCTAGAGAGAACCTTTCTACAGCTACAGAAAGGCAGAACTTGGGAACTCTGATGAAGACTTTACAACAAATTGGCTTTTGCACTTAAAGTTTGTATCATTATCTAGTTAGAGCTGGGAAAGGTTAAGAAGTTCTTTCCCCAGTGGGAAAGAAAAATACCATGGAAACCTCCATTAGAAGACAACCAGCCACTGCTATCACACCTGTGTTTTAAGAAATAATTTCTAGAAAGTAATTAAAATCTGACAAATGACCAGAGACTCCTGAAGCTCTTCCAGCCGGCCTCTCTCCCTTGCAGCTCAGACACCGAGCTGTCAGCGCTTCAGCCAAAGGTGAGGGATTTTTTGTTTGCTACAATCGTAAAGCTTTCACTCTATATTAAGAGTTATCAGGACCAGGAGCCCTGAATACAGATTTCAGTAACAGATGAAAACTTCAAACCTATGCCTAAAGCACATTTGCTTCTGAAAGACAGTACAGCAATTCAAAGCTGATAATCTAATCACAGAAGCCTTTCTCCTGGCCAGAGGAAAAACCTGGACACAAGCTGTCAAAGCAGCCTCCTCGGCCACATTTGTTCTGCTGAATAGAAAACAAACCTGATCATCTGTTTGCACTCTGCTCCAAAGCTCGGAGGAAAATGGAAGATGCTGTTTAAGTATTTGATGGCTCCTGAGTACGCTGTACTCCCAAATAATCCTATTTATAGACATCTTACAGAACAGTACTACTCCATTCAGAATATGGTTCAGAAAGAAAAACTTTAATCCACAGCTGTGAAACTCAGAAGATAGAAATGTTTGGTTGCTGGTAATACACTTGGATCCCTGAAGTGAGGCATCTGATTGCATGTGCAACTTGTAGCTTCCTGCTGACAAACAGCAGAAACAACAACTATCCTCATCTGCTTTAGGATGTGGCCAGAGCAGCATGTGAATTTACAAAACAAGTTCGGGGTTAGATACTCCTACAGTTCCTTTCAAAGTTGTTCTGTACTGCAGGAACTCACCGTTCAAGGCAGCATTTCTCAACTCTGACAGTAGTCAGTAGTGTAGCTTTCAAAGGGAAGCCCAAGCAGCCCTATAAAGGGAAAGTAATGTCTTTGAAAAATTCAGCCCTTGGGATATTCCACCTGGTTCGACCAGTCTGTGGATGGTCTTACTGCTAATACTATTACTTCATGCTTCCTTGTTAAAAAATAATGGGGAAAAAAAACCCACTCTGTGCTAGCCCAGGTGCATATAAAGCAACTTTTTTAATCTCCTGCTTTATTCTTGCCTACCTAAGACCATGTACAGTAGGTCTGGGTATGGAGGTACTGTGTCTCTTAGGGCAGGGACTCCACAGGAGACTGCAGTGATGTCCACACTGGGTGACACAGATGTCAGTAATTTCATTGATTCCACATCCATATACATCTGCCGTTCCAATTCCCCTGAACTCTCTTAAATACAACTTGGTGGAACTTCAAAGGCCGTCCCTGGACTTCTGCTAGAGCCAACATCCTACAACCAAGGAAGCACGTGGTTTTCACCATCTGCTCCATGCAGCATAACTGGTGTAAGAACCTGATACATGGCAGCTGGTGCGGGCTGACTTTCCTCATTCAGGTATTACTGAATATTGCTTATGGTGAAAACCTTTCAACTTGAATTTGGTTGTGGTCCTTGAAAATTTTCCTTACAGATCCCTTTCTGGCTCCAGAAAATCAGGTTGGTCATCAGACAGGCTTCAGTCCCAGTAATGCCTCCCTTATAAATGTACTGGGGACACCAACACTAGTTCAATACCAGCACAGTTTCTCAATGATATTCAGGCACTAGAGAGGTCAAGTTTTATGGCTGACTTGTAAGTACATTTATGCAGGCTCTCCTGAAGATAAGGGGAAGTCCTGATCTGCTCTTAGCATGATGTGAGGCTAAGAAATCCCATCAGAGAAATTAAAGAGCTGATGTATTCTTACTCAGGACTGCAGAAAAAAAGAAGTTATTCAAAGTTGAGTAGAAAAGTCTCCTCGTGGTCGCTACCTACCTCCAATTCCACAGGGCAAACTTAGACGATGGAAAAGACTCCTTACCAGCTCACCCCACAGCTTAGTAAACAGCTCTTTCTACTACAAAGCAATAAAGCCATATATATATTTATTTATATATATCTATATAAATCAAGACCATAAGATGCAAACAACAACTAAACGCATAATAAAGTAAAACAAATGAGAAGACTGAAGAACATGCATTTACTCGTTACAAAGCCATCCCCCCTCAGACTCACAGAAAACATTAATTGACAATCATAACTCAGCTTTCTCTAAAAGAGGTCCTGAAAACATACCCAAATATTAATAATAGAAACACGAACCATTTTTATAACGAAAATCTAGATTTATTAAAAGCTGGAACTGGTTGAAAACAAATCCCTGACATAAGGTTCTTGTTAGCTTTAAACTGTAAGCATAAAAATACCCTAGAATTATGTTTTGGTATGGATGAAATGTACACTATATAACACATAAAAAGAGCCTTGACTTGCTGCTATTATTTTTAATTAGGGTCTCTAGCACGTATGGTTTTACCTTCCAACACCAATTCAGATTTGGGAAAAGGGAGGGTCTGACTCTTGGAGCTCATGGGACTGGCAATTCCACGGCTCATGCCTCAGAGCAATAATGCATTTTACATTAGCTCTAAGCATCAGGAAATCCTGGCTTCTGGCGCCAAGAAGTTCAAAACAGTAATGACACACATCTGAAAACTAGGATTCGCCGTCCGACTGCCAGTATCTATTCTATCAAACAATTCAGTCCTGCTCTGTTACAAAAGGGACAGAATGCTTGCAGCAGTGCACGCTGTTTCCAATTAGCCTGTGTCTGGACTGCAGATAAACCCACGGAGCAATCACACACACACACACACACACACACACACACACACACAAAAAAAGCCTTCCTAGAAAACAGAACTGTAATACGAAATCTGAATGTTTACAGGGGCTATCAACAGCAGGCAATTACTAAGATCATGGTTAGCCCAACTAGGTTTTTGTCTGTCCTCTGCTTTTGAGGCAGGTCTCCAAAACCCCTAGAGACATTACAGAGAAGTTGGACAACTGTTTATTTTAATGAAGGATACACCAGGTACTTCTCCTGGATTTTAAGCCAGTATCCCATTCTCAAATGTAAGCTGCACACAAAGGGTTGCACACTGATCTGAACTTGATCCTTTCTGAATATAAACACTATTTTCCCCCCTCAAGGTAACCCATCTTTTTATTTTGTTTTCCTCTTGATTTAAGATTTCAGTTATTTTAATTTGTTCCCAGAAACGCTGCCATCACTGCAGCCTCACTTAACATTCAGCTTTCTGGTGCACTACAGGTAGAATGAAGAGATGGGTGCAACCTTCCCACTGCCCCTTGAAAATTACAAGAAGCCAAGGCAAGAGAAAAAGCTTTTGCTTCAGCTATGCATAATGTAAGTTGCTCATATTTTGCAAACAGTGACTTGAGTCGTAAGCATTAAAAACAGTGTTAACACTTTGGAAGGTAGCAACTCCAACCACAGTTCTGAGCACGTCCAAATAGCATCGAGTTAAACTGAATCCTGTGTTTGAAGTATTTCCTAATAGACAGTACAGGTCAATGATGCTCTATAAAAGGAGTTTCCTAAATCTTTTACAATCTCCAAAGAAAAGGACCCTCTTCTTGGAAATAGGTCTTTTCTGCTTTGAGCCTTTGGAGAAGTCTGCTTAGAAATGCAAACAGCAGGGAGGGAGAGGTCATTGACCAGTGGGATAACAAAAAAGAACACCTCCCAGAAATCAAGCCAAAATGGCATTTTCAGCATCGACGATTTCCATTATGAGAGCAAGAACTGAACACAAAGCCCTATAAAGAAACCTGATCAGCCATTTTACAACCCTCAGGGTTCGGGTTCCCCCTTCCAGCTCAGGATGTTCTAAGATTATGCACATTCCTTACAAACAACAACTTACCTGCTAGAGAAGGGATGCTGCCCAACGAGGTCTCCATTTTGAAGATGATAGTCACTGAAGAAGTCTGGACTCACCGCTCCATCGGGTACCATTAGGCCATCTATAGGAATAAGGAAGATACAGAGACTGTAAGAAGGAGCACAACTTCAAAGCAGGTAGGCAACATACTCTGCGCTGGTTTGTCTCAGAAATTGGTTAACAACATGGAATATTTCTGGGAGGAGCATCAAGCAACAATAATACTGAGAAAGAGAGACTTTGGCTACAACAGAAAATGCACCAGGACTCCACAACTAGCCTACTGCCCTAGAGGCCAACTGCACCTAAGGAGAATTCTCTTACCTCTTCATCTTATGGTCTGGAGAGACTATATCAAGACCCACACTGTCTGCCCCATCAATGAAAGTGAGCACAGAGGAAAAAGCAATGAGAAGGGTCAAACACAGGTCTATGGTAACAGCACAAAAGCAGAAGAGCAACAAAGGTTTTAATTCATCAAGACTCTGCCTCTCACCACAGTATCTTTTAAATTTGGCTAAGAAAGCAAATGAGAAACATCAAAAGGAAAGCAGCTTCAAAATCAACTCTTTTCCGACATCCCCAGTTTCAGTGTCATTTTGCTACTTATCTCCTAAAAGAGTGGTCTCATGTGATGCACCCACAAAAACAAGTACTACTGTTTTCTTTTGCTTCCTTTATATTGAAGGCATCAGCATACAAAGATGTAAGGCCAGTAGTACTCCTTAAAGGCTTTACAGTATCAGGGGTTGACATCTTCCCCCAGTTACAGCAGCGTAAATCCAGAGCGTCTTTGAAGTGAAGTCAGTGAACTGACCCCAGCTGAATGAGAGCCCAGCTTAACTCCTTCCTGTTCCCAACCCCAAAACTCACTCCTTGTTAATATTAAGGGCACAGTTATTACCTGGTAATATCAGGCTCTCACTAGGTCAAACAATTTAATTAAAACAGAGCCTGTCTCGGTTTGTTTCCATTATTGTATGAAAATGATCCGAGCTTGACAGAGCAGGAAGCAGCCCAGTAAGAACCAGGCAGAAACAGGTACATTCTGATGGACAATTCAATAGTTTACCAGAGGAGAGAGATTCCTAATGACTAGGAAGTTAGAAATGCCATTCCACTTTAAAGTAAGAGAGATAAGACGCAGGGAATCACAGGCCACTCAGCTTAACCTCTGCGGTTTCAAATCCACTAAAGCTGCCTGTGCAGGAAGCAGTGGAAAGTTACTTACAGACACAGGGGCTTAAAGATGACGACTCAGGCATTCAAACAAATCTCCCCATGCTTTATGAATTCACCTGATGGTTTTTTGAAGATAATATAGTGACAAATGATGAAAGGAATAGAATTGACACATCTAGATTTCCAACAGACGTTTGATGAGGTGCTATGGAGATTCATTGAGGAGATACTACCTCATGGGAAAGTGACCCAATACAATGCAACAGATTGTAAATGGAAAATGCTAGCCACAGTCAGACTATGTTCTAGCAGCATAAGATAGCTGTAAATGGCTGTATTCTAATTGTATACATGTGCGTACAGTATGTGAAAGGGTATCACTTGACAAGCAAATATTGTGGCACAGATCTGTATTACTGTCTTTCAGCATATTCGGATAGACACAAATTCTGTGATAGCATAAGAACGACGAAGGGCCATAGAAAAGGGAGGAAAGCTATGAATACATGCCAAGATTTCCTATCTGTGCATTTTTCACATTAGCATTTCTACACTTGGAGCGTTTCATAGGGAAAACAATCACACTAAGTGACTGTGTCTTAAATGGGTGAGCTTAAAACTTAATAGGAAGTTTATCTGCTTTCAAATACCTCACTTTTTTCTATCAATAAAACAAGTGTTATATTTTCACTGTGAGGCCAGAGTTACCACTGCTTAAAATGTCTTCACTAAGATACAAGTCATAGCGCTCAGACTTATGGCTCCCATGAATTTAAATGAAAAAGGAAGCACATGGATACCATCAGCAGCATATAATGTGATTACAGTTAAAGGACCATCTGTTGTTATGTACGTTTCAACACAAATTAGGGTTAAGTACCTTCGAAGCAAAGGAGACACTGAACTCAAAGGTGATTCCAAAGATTCTACCAAGTTTTGAGGTAGGATTAGATCACTTTTCAAGAGATATTCGACATATTATTCCAATAGGAACCCACCTTGTCAACAGCAAGCTGATATTGTTACAGCTGAGGACAGATATGTACTGTGTGAGCTATCAGCACAGGTCACCAAAATACAAACATGTCACTTGTGGCTGCAAGAAGAGCTATTATTTTTCCTCATTTCTGATCAACTAATGCTCCATCTTTCACAAACCCAACTGCCTACTCCAACTGCTACAACCATCTGTAGCCTTTTTAGAGAAGAGTTACGTCCCTTCTGGCCCCATCTCAAAAGTATAAATCTGGCAGAGTTTAGAAGCACGTCCTTATTGGCACTTGCTGGAAGGAACCTGAGAAGGGAATCTGCATTTTGAATATATTCCCTTAGTTTTATACTTGCCAAAACAAAAGCGTTTTTCAAACATCTGCAGAAAATATCACTGGAAATCCGCCCCTCCTTACTGGTCAAGTAGCAATTCCAACACAAAAATCTTTGTTCAGATAACATTAAGCACGTAACATAAATGGTTAAAAACCAGGGAACTCACTGCTTACAGTGACACTCCATTTCCAGCTCACACTGTTTGGAAATAAGTGGCCCTGTGAAATGAAATGCTGCGTGTAAAGCGGGCACCACAACAGGCACACTGTCACGCCTCCAACTCAGGAAGCCTGAAGACGACTTGGTGTAATTAGAGAGCCTGGTACCATACTACGCATAGCTTACACCGCTCATCTTGGAGGTCTAAGTACTGTGAAATAAAGCTGCAGGATTCAAAAAGGAGAACAAAAAAAGGAAAGCCTTACCACTGGAGAGGCAAGTTGCTACAGCTGACATACAGAGCCACACAGATGAATAAAGAATCCTTGAGTTCTGATCTACTTTGAGAATTACTTTTGAAATGCTATAGAGATATTGCATATTAATTTTCTCACAGTAACTGCAAATAAAGCTGACTGATTTCAGTGGTTTTGTTTGTCTTATTAATACTCCTGCAAATCCATCCAGAGTCAGAGTTTTGTGACTCATGCTTCATAGCAAAGGACTGGACACTTGTATGGAAAATTCAAAAGCCACACGCACATACACAGCTATGCAGGAGTTTGAAAAGGAAATAAAACCACAAGCTTGAATGCGTAAGCCAACCCCTAGTTGTTGAAGGCTATGAAGACATTAATCCAGTGGGCAAATTATTTCATGAGATCTCCCTGCAGGCTGATACTGTACCTGAAAGGGTTGGCAAAAACCCCTGGAGAGAGGACACAAATCCCCAGCAAATATGCATCAGCACTGCTCCCACTGACACACAGAGACAGTTTTACCATTGGTCTGAGCATTCTTCCTACAGCAACAGGCCAGATCCTGGTTTCAAATACAAAGAGAGGCAGCTATCCCTGCGCTGAATACCAACGTGTGCTCTTACCTGCGTTGTAGTAGAGATCAGGTCTTTCCAGAATATCTCCTTCGTGGATGTAGGGCTCAATAGGATCGTCCCCATACAGATACTGCTCACTGTCATCCATCTGCCGACTCTCCACCATCTCCAGCCACTGAGAGTTGTGCCATCGAAATTTCTCACTCTGGATTTTTTTCGCCCATTCCTCATCATATTCCTGTTAGTAAAAAAAATAAAAAATAAAACCAAAAATGACCACACAAGAGGCTGCGATGAAGAATAGACAAAGACCTGTTTGGTTTAACAGGAAATAGCAGAGGAATTTAACATCAGCAAAAGATTCAAGTTTCAGCACTCACTGACTTAAATCTTTTAAGTGTGTAGAACGCTTTGAGCAATAAAGGCAATATTTTCCAAACACCAGGCCTCGCTCTGGTTTTGTACGTGCAGCAGCAGTACAATCTTCCCTTCACGGTCTGTAACTCTGCACTGCCCAGAAAACTCTCCTGCTTTGAGCAAGGGAGTTCAATCATCACGGTCTCCCCACCTGGACCATCAGGAAGAGCCTATTACAGCCAATTTTCAGAGGGTCTGCAGGAATAAAACACTAACACTGGCCAAATACTGTTTGATCTCATTAGACAAGCATTCATTACAGAATCATAGAATGCTTTGGGTTGGAAGGGAGACCTTTATGATCATGTAGTTCCAACCCTCCTGCTAGGCAGGGACGCTTCCCACCAGCCCACGCTGCTCACAGCCCCATCCATTGAGCCTCACCTTGAATGCTGCCAGGGAGGGGGCATCCACAACCCCTCTGAGCAACCTGTTCTAATTACTCAAAAAGAACAAAAAGGGTAGTGATAAAACCAGTTAAGCCTTTGTTTCATGAGCACCTGAAAAACAGGATTTAGTTCTCAGCTTCCTGACAAACTTCAAAACAAGTTGCTACTTTTAATATTGAACACCCACAAAATTGGCACACAACATTCATGAATACAGGAAGCAAAGACAAAATTAAAGTCAGAGAAGAACTTCTCCAGAATGCTGAGGGAAGCAGGATATAGGTATAGACTACTATGGAAACAAAAGGTAGTCACGAAATTTTGGGCTGGAATAACCGCACTCTCTGATGATGTGATATTCAGTGTAAAGGAATATCAGAAGGAAAAGTCACAGCAGTCAGTGCAATCAGCTGTTTAGAAGGCTCCTCTAAGCAAAACAGACTGCCTGGGCTGTTGATTACCTATAGACACATGTGAACGTATTAAAGTTGCAGGTATTATCAGTTTAAGAAGATTCACAAATAATGCACAGCAGCTATTACCTTCTTTTAATCAAAGAATTGTGACCGAGAACAACATTCATAACCAACAAAGCATTTCTATTTGTGGGAAGAAACACCCTGTAAGGCAGGTCTCAGCACTTCCACCTCACTGTCTTCTAACTTAACTCCAAAAGAGGCAGAAACTGAAAACCATTTCTTACCTCAAGATAGTTAACATATGCTCTAGACAGGCTGCCCTCTGAGATCTAGCTGGAGCACTTTAAGGTTTTTAAATTCCATTTTACTTAGCCCAGAAGGGAAGATTGTTCATACAATTAACAACACCTTGGCTGCAGAAGTAGTAACTTCTTAAACTGCTCCAGCTAGACATGCAAAAGCAGATCTGTCTACAACCTGAGGTCAAAAAATAGCAGTGAAGACAGAATAAGTTGGTTTAGTAGCTTGGGGGTTAAACTTCTAAAAGCCCTATGGACTAAATTTGAGCTTTTAAACTTACTCGTCAGGATACCTTGTCTTCACTGCTGTTAACCTGACGTGGGTACCACACTGTCTATCTAACCTTTGCCTTTTCCACCCTTCTGACTGCTGATAACACACACACAAAAAAAAAACCCAAGCTGGTTCAGTCCTTCTGGCAGAGGATACCCCAACTCTGCTAACCAGCCTATCTCAAGCCTCCAAGATTCCACAGGGAATCACGTTGCATTGTACAACCACAAACCATTATGCTATGGCAGTGGGTCTTAAAACCGTTTTACTTGGAGGAACAAGAAGTTTGTTCCTCCTGGCTTAGAGCAGGAGTTGAATTCCTTTTTGATGGGACATCCACGCACGCTGCAAATCTGGGGTCCTGATCAGTCTGTGGTATCATTCCCTATTTCTTAGAATCCGTGTCTGATCAGCAGCGGTTATGTGATCTTCGTAGTTCCCTTCTGCACCATCCTGGCACTCAGGCAGTTCTGTTCAACACCTGCTCTCATGCACAGCGCCCACGCACAGAACAAGCATCACCTGTGGGATCAATGGAGGCTCCCAGTCCCTGTTAGCCTGCAGCAAAATTCCAAGCTCCTGTCAACCGTACAGTAATGCGGTGTCCTTAGGGAGGAAAACAAAGCAACCAACCTCACACCTCACACCGTGTGGAAAAAGAACACCTCATGCTGTTTCTGCTTCTTGATATTTCCCCACACACACTTCAGCTCTCAATTAAATGGAAATCCCAGAGCAATCCCTGGGAAAGGAAGGCTCAGCATCAATGCCTATAAAATGATCCAGGGAAAGAAAGAATGAAAGCAGGAGTTTCAGTGCCACCTGACAAGCCATCTTGGGAACATCTACTTTGCTGCATCTGCCAGAGCTAAAACGTGGACTATTATATCAGCTCCCAGCAGTTGTGAATTACTTACAAGCTTTAGAGAAACACCTTGTAACTGCCAGAGATCACACTGTAGTCTTAGCAAAACTATTCTCAGAAATCACAATTGCAAAGGGGTGGAAGAAAGAAAGAAACCAAACAAACAGTAAATTAGATTAATCCATGGGAAAGCTGAATTCCTTTCACATTACCTTGTTTACTTCTAAAAGTTCCCGCAAGCAGAAAGGGCAGTAGCTGCATCTCTACTTCACATTTACCATCACAGAGCTTTGAAAACGGGTTAACCTCCCAGAAATTACAACACAAAGGAATCCCATTTAGCCAACCCCACTGCCCCATTCCATGCTACCCAAACTGGTTGGACGTTCCCCCACAAATAGACATTAACTTCGTATCCTTCTGGAAACAAAACAGTCAACACCACTTTTTTTTTTAGAAAGCAACAAGACTGAACACTCCTATGCGTTCTACATTCCTCTCCTTACACTAGGAGGCTTCAAACCTGCTGGTATTTCCCCTCAATCATCCATAAAGTTTTGGAAAACAGGATGAGCAACTGACTGGCAGATTATTGGTTCTGAGACTGAACACAGTCACACATCACTTGCAAATCCCACGCTACCAGTTCCAACAGACAGTCTGGTTTCTGGGTCTGTAACCTGCACTTCGCCATGAATGACCAAGAACAAAGAGATGGCCACGCCATCAATAGGATCACTGAGGAGCTGCATCAAGGGTTTCATTCTGGCAGCAATCCTAGAAAAGGATGATTTGCAGCAATCTCCAATGATTTACATAACCTCGACACAAAAAAGTTCATTTAAGTACTGCGTGATCAAGGGTACGTCTGTAAATTTTCCACAGAAATGTGCAGAAACACCACTGGGTAAATGATTAATGGAACAACATCAGAATGGAAGAAAAGCTGTAAATGCAGAACTACGGCCAAAAGGCACAAAGAAACCAAATTAAAGAAACCAAATTAAAGAAATTTAGGGCAAAACAATTCCCTAAAACACAGTAAGGCTTCCAGTAATTATATTTTCAGCTATTAAAAGTGCCTTCTTGAAACTAAGGAATGCCTGCAAAAATTAAACCAGAAAACTAAACACTATGGAGACAAACACAGCTTTGTCCCCTCCAGTGCTTTTGAACACCAGTCCAGCAGAAAAACAGCAGATGGAATGTGCCCATTCTCCACCCCTCACCCCGAATACAGCATGGGCAGCAACATAAAAGGAGGAATCCTGAAGGTTGATTTTATTCTCTTTGGAGCTCCCTGACATCACTGTTTTTAACATTCGGTTTCCATAAATCCCAACGTGACACGGGAGATGTATGGTTTGACTCCGCAAGGAATGTGCCATCCTTTTTGAAGTTCTGCTTCCAACTTTGTTTACTACTGAACCATTGAAATATTATGAAGCGTTAACTGGCCTATTATCAGAGCGTGTCTGTTCCCTATCAGGGGTCCCTTTTGTCACTGGCTTCCGTCACACCTTGTATCTGATTAACACACTATAGGATAACATAGAGCTACACAGATCTGCTTTGTGTTCTCTCACAGCTGATGAAAAACAGATTTTCCTTTTCACTTTAATGTGGTTGCCCTTTAATTGGGTCTGTAATAGGGTTCATTTGATGCGATTCCTCATACTAAACTAAAACTGCTATACAGTAAGCTGAATGCTCGTTACATTTAAGGCCGTAGTCGGTAAAGTGATATGTTACATTCTTCGTTATTTAAACATTCCTAAAACATACAGTTTACAAGAAAGGTCAAATTAACCACTTTTTTTAGTTAAGGAAAGATTTATCTTGTCTAGCTAACCAAGATTTAGGCACGTAATTTAAAACTACACACCTCTATAAAGCAAGGATAGAAACAGATGGTATGGATCACCTTCTGCGGGCATCTATGACGCCTACCTTGGGCTAAGTGGTACCAGAGGGCAATTCACTGACAGGTCAAAAGGAATTCTTCTATAACTTCTGCTGGCACAACCTCTCTGCAAGTAGCCTCATCACTAAATATATGCTGATAGACAAGTAAAAAACCTATGAAATGAAATTAATGGCCAAGTAGCAAAAAGAAGAAACATTCACGTCCCTTAAGTTTAGGCGTCTACATTAAAAACACTTTGTCTTTTTTCCTTGAAAAAATTATAGGTATCTAATCGGCCAACTGTAATGGAAGGAAAAGAGACCACTGGTTAGGCTCACCTTTCTAGCTTCTGAATCCCAAAGAACAAGCACCAATGCTCGAAGGAAATCTGCATGGGCACACTTAGGTGAATACAAAAGAATCAGAACCCACATGCCCTGTTTTACACTCCCTGTAGGGTGGTTATTTGTCTAGTCCATGTGGAGTCTTCCTGCTGGATGCTCTTTGCAACAAAAAGCTACTGGCACCCAAGTGGACTGATTTCTAATTTCATAATGTAGAAATTGAACAATGAAAATACAAGTCAACAGTACGGCCAGCAGTCCCACATCCTACTTGCTTCTACTGCCCACCTCTCTGCATTCACGACTGTTAGAAGATAACAGAGGTACACAACAGCATGGAAATAAGGAGCCTTGACAAATGAAGGTAGAAACTCTTCCTGGAGTGAGTACAGCGCACACAGAAGGAGGACACCGGGCTGGAGTCAAAGGTTATCTGTGTTCAGAATACAGTGCCTACTCAAATAAAGCCCATGCCAAATCCCTGTGGTCTGGTCTTCCTTGATTTTCAGAGCACTGGTCAACATCTTGAACAGCTGGCCCCAAATCCCTGAGGATTCACAGCACATTCCTGCCTCTTATGTGAACTTCCAGCATCTGCAACATGGAGAACTTGGGTCACAGTGTCTGGTTAATAGACAAAGATGCAAACTATTCATTAACACAGCTTTCCACCTGAGAAACATCGCTTGGCTTTCATTACAAGTATTTTGGGAAAAACAATGAGAGCTGGAAAAAAAAAACCAACCAAAATACCACACCTTAAAAATACCTTAAGCATATGGACATTAGATCACAGTGCTGTAGCTATATCTTTGTTTTTTTTACTTCTGCACAAAGGAAAATAATTCACTCTACATCATAAAGGAAATAAGATGGTACAGTGGGCCTGGATTCAAAGCTGTAAAAAAAAAAAAAACCAAACAGGAAATCTGTCTGAAAACTGGTGAGTGGGAAAGCTCATTAGACTGAAGTCTAAAGATCTGACTACGGTTAAATATCCTTTAAATAAACTAAGAAAAGCATTTAATAGCAATAAGGGAAAGCAAAGAACAGAAGACAAGAAAGCTGAGCCATTAATAATTTCATCAGCTCTTGATAATACTGTCGGATGTGAACAGAGTAAAACCTTCTTGAGTAAACTGACATTTATTTCACAAGCATCAAGAACAGATGTCCAGGACCAGAGGAATGGCAAACCTCATTTGCTTGAGAAGCCCGCTGTTGATTCCAGGCTTTCAGCTGAGCCGTACAACCTGTCCAGCTGTAGGTGTACAGCTCCACTCAGTTAACTGCTCGGTGTTAAGGCTCAGCACGTGACACTAAACCAAAGCTTTTCTAAATTATCAACACAGATTTTTAAACAAAAGCAGTATCTTGCTTGCACCAGCAAAAAGCCAAGGCTTCCCAGAACATATTATGCTAAAGCAACACATCTGTTTCACTTCATCAATGGCAGAGTCCAGCCAAACTGTACTAAACAAATCATCACTAGTGTAACATTTCCATAATTTCTGTGACAATTACTTTACTATAGAAAGCACATCTCCCCTAAGGCTTATAAGGCATCTGATTTTCTACAGTGTTATTTCAATCTGACTACATAGAGCTTATGGATGAGTGAAAGCAGCATTTATCTCCTCGAGAAGAAATTACTATCAAATCTCTCTTCTCCATCTTTTACTTTCTGAATTCCAATATCAGAAGAACTAACCCTGTCAGCATGTATGGAACAAGACTGCAAACTTAAGTTTCTCTTGTTGTGGACTTAGCACTGATAAGAAATTTCAACAATTCTAGAGACTATGTCTGTTCAGACACTTCAGAAGGTACTGGCAGTGTAAGAACACCATGCAGCTGAATACTTCAGTGTTCAGAGGCTACTTTATCATACAATAGAATCTACATTGCAGGATGTCTTTCAAGACCTGAGGGTTTTGAGACCTTACTGATTCACCATTTGCCATCTAGGATGAGTTACCTTTACAGCCTGTGGTTTTTTGGTAGTGGAAAATGGAGTGCTACCAGCCCCTAACATAGCCAAGGAAAGAAAGGAAGCCAAGTAGATTTTACTCTCAAGTTCATGCTGGATGTGAAGCTGTGTCTTTATGTACTTATTCTTCTGGATTCCATAAAACAAAGGCTGCTGAATAAAACTACTAACACAGCAGTATCTACTTACTGAAAAATTAGTCCCACATTGCACAGCTTCCCTTAACAAACATAACAGCCCCTAAGACACCTGGAAACTGCACTGGCTGTAAGGAAGGGAAAGAAGAAAGCAACAAAAGGTGTTGGAAACATTGATAAATGTTCAGCTTCATCCAATGGATAAACTCTTTCTACCATTTCCCTGGGAGAGGTCTCTGGAAGTGGCTGATCCTGGTAATACCCCTCAGAAACAACTACTAATGCATCTTAGTTGAGATCCCGCTTTTAACAAATGTTAACAGCTACTGATTAGTGAGGAACAATTGCCATCCTATACCTCTATGACATAAAGCAGAGAGACAAAAAGAACTCCAATACAGGGAGTGTTTATGTCATTTTACTTCTTTCTTCAGAAGATTATTAAACCTTACAGAGAACAAGCTGCAATACGCATAACAATTCCATGGAGGAAGAAACTAAGCAGCTGATAACAAAAGCATTAACGTAGTCCAATAATTTGATATTACTCTTGACTCAGAGTCAAGTTCTCTTTGCAAGATTTAATTTCACAGCAGCTGCTCTACATACAAAAGGCGTATATTCTATACCGTTCTAAAAGACTACTAAATGCCAGAGTTTCTTCTTGTCAATAGAAGCTAATTGGATTAAACAGGCCAAGACTTTTAATTATGAAATGCAACTTCTACATCAAAAGTACATCACTAAGGTAAAAGCATTGTGAAGAATGCCACAGGAAACGTGAAAGCTTCTAGAGACAGAGATACTCAGAAGTAGACCATAATTACTATGTATGTTCTAAGAGCCAATAAAGCAATAGAGCTTTAATGTTAAGTTCAATATTCTTTTATTCCCCTCTTAAGTTAACATCTGAAAATAAAACAGCTGTCCCAAAAGTTTCTACCAGTCAATGGATAATTACACAAACTAAGCCATGAAGCTGAAATGAAACCTGTTGAAGAGCTGAGACAGCATTAAGAAGTATGATAGTGGTATCATACTGCCTGTTCCCCCAGCAGAAAACAGTCACCTTTAGAACTGCCTCCCATGTTTTCTTTCTGAAAAAAACATACTGGCATCAGGCATTGTAGAAAAAGCTGAATAGAAGCTGCTGGGTAACAAGAGCCATTTGTTTGGAGAACTAAGACATTCTGAAAGTTTGACATGCTTATGCACTGTGATTAATTCTATTTTTATTTAGATTAAAAAAGCATTCCTTGAAAGTGTTCACAGCATATAGTTTACTGTTATGAATTTTCAAAGCATGTGTGTGCATTTTGGAAGTTTGGTACATCATCTTGAATAATGATTGTTATTACCCTCTGTAAAATCAGCTTCTACTTATGTGATTGCACATGGAAAACGTGTTCTGTTTATATAGCTGTCCTGTTATTATTTCAAAGTCACGTCACCTAAAGAGCTGCTCTTGAAGGACCAATGAGAAAAATCAAACTTACCGCTATAATGTCCAGAGTGTTGTCACAAACTTTGCGTATCTCAGCATTTTTATCATGCATCAGGTCTATAAGATATGCTGGAGCCTCTGGAAAGAAACTGTTAAGGATAAAAGCTGGGGTTTCTTTGCACAGTCCTATCATCCTCATTCAACCTACTCAGTTTCAGTACTTCACATTCATCTAATGCCCACAGAGATGCCTCTTTCCACAGACTTTGGATCACCTGAATAAGCTCAAAATCAACATCAGAAGTGACTGAAAAAATAAGAAGTGACTGAAGAGGAGTTACAAGTTCTGTATCAAAAGTTGATATGCCAAATAAAGTTTTAATCAAGCAAGTGGATGAAAAATGCAAAGCAGGCATTACTTACAGTATCTAGTTTGATGTAAGAAAACACACTAACATAATTCTACTTACTTAACTTCAGACTATGCAGCACATAAACATAATAGGCAAGCTTCTTGGGCTGCACCATGCTTCAATTAAGTTATTCCACAGACTATCATTAACAAGTCATAGAATAATTCATATTGGACAGGAAACAAAGGCTCATCTAACCCAATGTCACCCACCCCCACCCATTTCAAAGCAAATGAAATCTGAATCTGTACTATTCATCCTGCACTCCACTCTGTATTTTTCCTTCAGCTGAAATAAACCATTTACAAAGACCTCTAAAGCCAAGAGATTTATGGGCCAAATATCAGCAATGGCAAATTAACAACAGTAATTCTGTATGTTTGATCATTAAAAAGATACGAGTTTCCTTGATAATGACATCTCTGGTGGCTTGGTGGAAGACCATCTGATAAAAAACATAGATGATCTGGCAGACAAACTCATCATCCTCCTGCTGAGCTGTGAGGGAGAAAAGAAAATATATAAGTTAATTTCTCACATTTAGATGCTCTTGATGCTTAGAGAAAGCCCAGCTCTTACAGTATCAGTAAGACAGTTCAGCGGTACGCATGAAAATCCAACTCCTGACAGTAAAATAGAAGAGCATTTCTTTCCCTGTTGCAGTCAAGTAGAAAGATCAGATTGCAGCACTAACTGTGAAGGTATAAAAACCTCAAATATATCAAACCACTAGTCCACTATTTCTTTATCAGTGTTAGAGTAATTGCTCCTCCTTTCCCGTACAAAAACCATAGCCTTATCTTGAAAGAGAACAGGAACAGAGCATTTGGTTACAAAACAGCTATAGTAACTAAATGTCTATGAAATACAAGGCAAAATACCATTCAAAAGCTCAATGAGGGCAGGAATGATTCCAGATTTGGCCAGCAAAGCAGCACAAGAGTCGTCCATAGAAACAGTTCCAATCATTATCACCACTTCTAAAACAAGGTCATCTTCTGCAGAACCTGGAAGTCAGAAGACACAAAGCATTGCCTCTTAGAAATTCTTCATCTTTTTTCAGTTGTATTTATGTTTGTAGATATAATTCTGCTTTTTCAGCGTTATGTTTCCCTAAACCACCACTAGTTAGAGGTACACAGACTCTACTCTGAAAGAACACTCTTCAAGTACTCTGAGAGACACCACTTTGAAAGACTAACCAGCCTTTGTACAGACCTGGTTTCAGCTTATCCTTGAGGTATGGAACAAGTTTGTACTCTTTCAGCACAAGCTCCCAGTCCAGATCTGGTAGGGTCAAGTTTGCAAGTGTTCCCAGGCATTCAATCACAAATTCTTCCTCTTCATCATTTGATATTTGAGCTGCCAGATCACCAACATAATCCTAACAAAAACACATTGGAAGGATAACAAGCATTAGAGGCAAACAATCTGGGGTTCTGAAGGACTCAAAACTCAGTCAAATCAAAACTAGTTCTCAAATACTGAAAAGACTTCCCTTCAAACTGAGGTTGATAATAAGGCAGTTTCACAGTTTCACTTGCAGTTCAAAAATGACTCAAGCATTTCAGGATTCTTCCTCTCAGTCTTCCACTTCTAAGGGATATGAATCATTTATTCCGATGTTCCATAAGAAGTTACTACTGTGCACACTAACAGTTTCAGAAAGCTTTAAGAGCATAAGAGAATGAGGAAAGTGAATACCACACTTGGTTAGTGACAGCAGTGACATCACCTTAAAGACTTCAGGAAACGCCTACAAGGTTTTCAAATATAAGAGAGTCAAGAATTTCACTTACTAATTCTGTACTAAGACAAACAGATGTTAAATCCTTATTTTAATTACACATTCAATTTACACACTTGGGATGTTATGTCATTCCCCCATCCCTCATTTTTTTTTTTCCCCAGCATCCAGAATTATCAACCCAAACGAATTAACCAAGTGAAGGAAAAAACTGCTTTTATTGCTAGTGGACAAAATAGAAGACGTAGAGAATAACTTAATTGTTATGCACACTAACAATTGTTTTTGTTCTGTTTGTTGTTCATTTGGGAACGCAGTTTTATTGGATACAGCTTAAGATCTGTTTGTTTTCTCTATCACGAGGGACCCTACTAAAACAAAATTTAAATATATATAAATACCCACCAACCCATGACACCTGTAAAGGAAAAGTCCAGCAGCCAGGCTTTTCCATCAGGAAGAATCAGAGATCACATTAGGCTACAGACAGTACTTACAATAAACAGGTTTTTAGTAGGCCCATCATGTTGTGAAATATTCCTGATCATCTTCATTAACAATGGGTCCTTAAATTTCAACGCTCTCTTCATGAGCATCTTCAAACCATTTCCTGAAAAGTAAAAGACTTAGGAAGCCCTTCAAATTTAAGTGAGAAATATACTGGCCCAAAAGAAAAGAAGAGCAAAAAACCACTTCAAAATTCAAAAGGAAAAAGTGAAGAATCTGGACAGGAACTATTTCTTCTCCCAAGCTGAAAAGGTAGAACTGCTCTGCACAAGTTCTATAGGTTCTTTAAGCCAACAAACAATATGTACAAACATACATACATACGTATGTGAGACATTTGACTTTCTGGCTTAATTAATTGGCTTAAATTAATGGCATTTTCTCCTTTTAAAGTCTAGAAACATATCACAGCAGTCCACAGTGAAAATTCTGAGCACAATTGAAAATCAGACCTACTAAATAGCAGCGTGCCACTCAAAGCTGTTAGAATGCAAATAAGGGAACTTAAAGAGCAATTTAGAGAGCTACTGAACAAATGCAGACATCCATAGCACTGAACAATATCCTGGAATGCCAGTATACTCTACTAAAATAATGGAAAATTGCAATTAAACAGCACCATGCTATTGATTCTGTACTGGTTGGTGAAACTCTGGTTAGCTGAAGGTGGACTTCTGGGAATCAGGCTGAACAAAACCTCCATCTCCTCATACAACCATAGTTTCCAAAAGTAACGTCACCAGTGTATTTTATAGAACTGTATGAGATGTGGGCACGAGTGGCTACTCAGTGACAGTGCCATTGAGACCAGCATCGCAAAGGATACCATCACATATTTACAATCTCATTCTAAGCAGGTGTATGTATTTTAAACATGCACATAAGTAAACATAACTTGAATACTTATTTCCATATATATTATGAGAATCTTGTTACCCCCCCCAACAAAAAACAGTAAAATCTCAGTACATTCACCTTCACAGATAAGTTGCACATTTCTTTTGTTAGCAGCAAGGTTAATACAGAAAGAAATAAGCTCCAGGTCAACTCTCTCATCAGGGCACTCAAAGAGCATTTTCATCAGCTGCCAAGAAACACAAACACGTTTCAGTCATTAATTTTTCCCAAAGCAAAGAACTTTGTCATGTCAATGAACTTTGTTATGTCAACTGTCGTATTTAAGAATTCAGCATTTCCATAGGCACAGTAAAGTTACAGAAGCCAAAGGCAGAGGATGTCTGCTTCTGTGATCTGGGGATGACAGTTCTTACAGAGCACCAAAAATGGCAGTCACTCATCACCCTGTAACTAAGCCAGGTTATTCTACTGCTACCACCAAACTCCCTGGTTTTCTGACATTTAAACTTGTGAGAGAATAAATGTTGTTTATTTCTTTTAATATTCAGGTAGACAAAATACAAAATCCAAGTTAATTCCACCGAAAATAAAAATACCACCTGGATGTTTAATCAAATGTTGATTCTGCAAACAGATCAATTAACTGCAGAATAATCTACTGCTACTTTGCTTTCAGATTTCAGGAGGCACCAACCTGAGTTAAAATAAGGAGATAATCACCCATAACACTGTTCAGACTGAAATTCCTAGATTCCTCAGGCAAATAACCTCTACAGTACCGTTATATACACATCTGGTGCCTGTACTGTCCATTACATCTCAGGCTACCTCCTCTCATTCTGCTCCATAAGAATGGCATTGTTTTGTTTTTAATGGCATGCTGAATACATGATCATGACTCAAATACAACTCAGATACATCTGTTTCCCTTCTTTGTTTCCAGTTGCAGCACAAGTTGCACTGCTTCCCCACCACAGGGCTGCAGGACATCACCCTACTTGCTACTAAAGCCTGTTCTGTTATAAGACATGGCAAGTTGGCAATGCACAGCAGCGTGATGACAACACAGAGATTACTGCAAGTAGAAACAACTGAACATAAAGATAAGTGGGACAGAAAATACCATATATTGAGCTCAACTTATCTCAAATAGGCACAGGAAGAAAAAAGCTACAAGTAAACATTACATATTTGTGCGCTTGGCCCCTGGTGGCAACACAGTTTGTCATACATTAAACACTAAAGAATGTGAGTAAACAACTCATTTAGAGGGAAAAAAAATACATAAAACTGGGAACAACGTGATTGTAGGAATTTCACTTGGAGATATTTTAATGCGGCACATCATAGGTTTCTCTCTTAGCAGATAGCGTGTTGTCATCCCAAATGGACCACAAGTCAAGCCATACATATTTAATTGTCATATTTAATGTAATTGTCTCAACAATTACTGATCTCTTTTTCCTGGGACTTTCATGTACTGATTTAAAAGCCATCGCTGATTTCTTCCTCCGTCTCTTAAAAGAAGCTGACTCAGATTTCCCTAGGTTCTTTTAAGAACTTATAAAACCTCTACTTTATTAAGTTTGTAAGCCTGACAGTCACACAAGAGCGAATTAAGCAGAGAAGAAAGTTGCCACTTAACAAGTGGAACATGAGTATTCCAAAACCACCCCCCGCGACTATTCTGTTACAAAACCTTTAAAAAGAGATCTTTTTTTTAAAAAACCCTTCAAGTAATTTGAAGGGAAACATTCTCATTACATACACAATGCAAAATCTGTGGAAATCAGATGTTTAACAAGAAGGAATTACGCTGTTAATTACTGAGCTACTTCTCCATAAAGAGGAAAAATATATCCAGTTTCAATTAAAGTCGTTCAAATTTTAAAATAATAGTTTAGTACGAGCTCCATGTTTCCCATTATGTCTTCATTTAATTTGATTGCTTCTTGTGCCACTTCAAAAGGAAGAGTAATTGCTGCCAAATAGGAAATATTAAAATTAAATTTGTTCTGCTTTTACTATGTCCATTGTCATCTTTTAATGATTTAACAGGAAGGCAGTAAAAAGACTGCAGCATGTGCAATGAAGAGGCAGTAGTGTTCAATCAGACAAGTCCCATATTGAGTATCAGATACCACAGACCAGGACTGAAATCACTGTGTCTAGACTCTCTGGCACCTGCCTTCACTTATTTACCAGTGACCAGAGGCCAACCCCCACAGCTCTCTGCTCACATACACCTCTGTCCAACCCCCTCCCCGAGCCCAGCTCAAACATCTTTGAATGATTATGCCAGAACTGCATGCCTCAGGAATCTTTTCTGACCGGCTACTCCCTAACTCTGCTGTTTGAAGTGATGCTCTGGTTTCTGAACTTCAGCAGATAATGGCGGACAGGAGCAAAGGGTGCTGTCAAGAGAGGACGTTTACCAGCATTAAGCTGAAAAGAAGCTTATAGATCAAAGAGGGGCCAAACAGGACAACCGTGGTGGAAAACATGTGGGTAGCTGCAGAGAACCTCGCGCACCGCTCTGCGGTACAATATTAAATATCGCCATGACATCACTGCCTAACCATGCCCTTTGATTGGCCAGGTTATTACCAATAAATGCTTTTATAAGCATCTGGATGGCATTTGCACCTATTTAAACAAAACACGCATTGCTGAGGTCTAAACAAGAATGAACTGTTAATACTCACTTTTAACTGTTACTAGAATAGCACCCACTAACTCCTACAGTCTGCATGGATGTTTACCTGGGACAGCGCACGCAAGGCCCTGTCAAGCACCTCACACGTACAGAATGACAACGGGATGGATTTCCCAATTGCTTTCCACAACAGCTACACATTTGGTATTGAGAAATCTTTCCAATTTTGTAGCTTTATCCAAAGTCTAACACAATGTGTGAGCTCGTTCCCTGTTCCACTAGGCCCCAAATAACACCCTGCAAGCAAAGCACTACTTTGAGCAGCCAATGCCAGTCAGGACAATGAGGTTCACTAAAGCTCAGCATATGATATTGCTGAAGTTCCCACAGCTCTTTCCATTCAGAGTGGGGGATCTAAGATGCAAGCCAAGATTTAAAGCAAGCATGAAACAAACAAACATTGAAACACAGCACGTGAATCCATTCGACAGGTGACCAGAACAAAAATACAAGTAGGTCCCTTGTATCATGCAGATGTCACAGCCAAGTTATTTCTGTAGAAGAAAAAGAAATGAGGATGATGTTCGCAGGAGGATTTGGTAACATACACTAACATACACTTCTCCCACCAGTTCCCTTTTCTCCAATATCCTCCTTTATTTGGAAAAAATATCACAATTCTTGTTGTGAATCATCCAGAAACATCCTGAAAATTTGCCACAGCAACTTTCTATTGTAGATGTACTTGATGTTAAAAACACGCTTGACAGGAAAAAAGATATCGCGGTACAATTCTGCAAAGGCTACCAGAGTGCTTTCTACTTTTATGTAACACAAGCTTTCTCAGCTCCAAGCCTCACCAGGACTAGGAAAGAGGCTGGTAAGAGAGGATTCAGTGTTTAAAAACAACCACCATGCAACATACTACAACCCAAGACCTAAAGAAACACACAAAAAAACCCACAGAAACATGAAATGATGCCTGTGTGTGGGTGAGGAAATATTGCTAAAATGTTATGAAAAAAACTCCAACAGATAAGTGAAGAACCCTCTATGGCTCCTTACGCACGTTTGCAGTTGGAAGGGAACTGTCATGCAGCAACATAACATTGCTTGGCAGCTTTCCAGTTCATATCCTGTAACACTGAAGACACTGAAGTTTTGATACCCAACGGGGTCAGAAGAGAATGCCTTCTAAAAAACATAAAGGAAATACTTTCCACGAGGTTCCCTATGGATCTACTGTGTACAGCTTCTCATTTCTCTCAAGCATTTCCAGTCTTTCTTAGAAATTCATCAGGTCATATGTATTATTTACTAATTAATCAGTGTAGCTCTATGGTCAGCAGTACTGACAAATAACGTCACCTATCCTTTTTCCAAGGACCATCGAAATACAGCATGAATAGTCAGACTGCCCAACGAGTAGGATGCTCACTACTGACTCAGCAGCACCCTGCCTGTTCCCATTCTCACCTGTGGGTGTCAGTGTGTGCTCTGCTATCAGTGAGGAAAAGATAAGCACGTGGACAGACACATCTTGCCACCTCATCGTATATACATGTACATACCTGTGGGATACAGTCTGTATACGCAAACATCGACTTGAAACGATCATCCATGCTTATGTGATATAGAATACACATAGCTACTTGCTTGTAGTTTTCATTTGCTGAAAGAAAAAAAAAATCCAAACGAATAAGGATTGTGTTTTAGGTATCACTAACATTTAGATCCTTTCCATCTAAATGTGTGTTTCCTTAGATCCACTTTCTAAGGAACATACTTTCTGAAAGGATCACTTGATAAGGATGAGCCATCTAGAGAAAGCCTCCATCAGATTCCAGCCAGGAAATTAAATACTAAATATAACTTTGATGTAGCTGTGGATATTCCAGTTGAAACAGGGTTGTTCCAAAGCAAAATATCAAGGAGTGCATCACCAGATAAACAAGAACTACTGCTTTAAAAAGTGTTGCAGAAGGAATCCAGTACCTTTCAAGTAAATCAACACACGGACTGTCTTTAACTGTGGGTATGTCTGCGTTCCATACATTCAAGACAAAACTGCAGACTGGCACATTAGCACTTCCCAAACAAAAGTTTGGAAGACAAACCAGAGCAACTAACACAAGTAGGTTGTGGACTATTTAACAATTTAACAAAGATTCTATCAAAATACTGTAGACAAACCTAAGAATGCTCATTAAGATCAAGGCTGATGTGTTTGATCCTGACTGCTGAAAGCTGGACTGACTCTTAAGCTCTCCTCTAGCCCCAGTTTAGCAGAACACTGGCTTCCTATGGGATAACACACTCAACTGAATATTTATACTAGTTAGGCCAGTTTGCAAGCAAGTCTTCAACTCAAAATTATTTCAGTTCTGATGCAGCTGATCAGAACTACCTTACCCCCCACTTTAGCTTAAGCTTAGTTAGAACACCTCTATAATGTTCTGACAAAGCATTGAGATCTCAAACAGCAACCAATCCAGTTAATCATTTTTCTTCTCCATACATCACTGGAAACTGCAATTTCCTTTAAGCAGCAAGGACGTGATGCCTTTATTTTGAGAATGCACATATTACCTGCTTTAAAATACACAAATCACCCAGACCTGACTTGTATCTCAACCTTCTAGGCATTAACATCTAGAGAAAACATAAGGACCAACTTTGAAAGCTGCATTAAAAGCTGATGAAGCGTACAAATACTGTTTGAAGCGATCAGAACAAAGTGTTTATTGTGTGGTACTTCTCTGCTGACTTGTCATCTTGCCTACCTGTTCATTTGCAGTGACATCATAAATCCAACAACTGCATGGAAAAAGAAACTCCACACTTTACTACATGTACAGCTAAAGGCTTCTCATAAGCCAACACAGAAATGTAAAGAGTAAATTATGCCCACAAATTTCATAGGAAAAAGCAAAGGAAAAATAGCTGTTTACACTGCTCTTAACACTTCTTTCCATGCCTCCACTTAAAACTCAAACATCACATTTCAAGTTTAAGACTTGGATTACAATTACACTTTGCTGGGTAATGCAGGAAACACTACATGAAGTAAAAGGCAAACTACGAAAGATGTTAGAAAATGGGCTACTCAGAACAGTAACATGGAAAACAGAGGGACATTGAGACAGCTGTAGTAGGTATAAGCTGGCAAGGCAGGCAACAAGAATGTTTAACCTCTCTATTTGATGGCACTTTCCCCCCCACCCTATTTTTACAAATTGGTCTGTGCTAAGATAAGATACGAACACTAAGTATCACCTTAAGAAGGAACAGTGCGAAACAAATACGCCAATGAGCCAATGCCAGTACAAAAATCACCTTTTTGTTTGTTTGTTTCTTTCCTGTTTTGTTTTATATACACCTAAATGATGATAAATAAAGCTTTAAGTCAGTCAGTGTTTAGAGACCTTAAGAACCTGCCCCGTACCTGACCAAAGAGTAGCCTTCCAAAGCATGGGGGCAATACCTCTTCTGCTATTCGTGATTGCTATAGAAGGCCACATATGACAAAGCAGACATTGTAAGAAAGACTTCCCTACAACTAGGGGCAGTGGGCACCAATTATACTCCTATCCAGAAAAAGCAAGAAGGAGGAAAAAAAGGCTCTGCCAAACGCATTCATAAAAATCACCAAAGTTTTAGTGGGGTGCCAGAAAGCTGTGGCCTACAAAGGCAAGCAGTTCTGAGCATCAGGCATTTTAGCACTGAAGGTAGAATAGCCAAATGGCCTAAAGCAGCGAGGGCAGCCCTGGAAAATAATGGTCTAGTCATTATGGATTCTTCTGGTATTTACGGCAATAAAACATGAATCATAATGAACTCATTGGATATTAAACGTAAGGGTCCCAAGCACTTTGATAGGATTTCCAAAAGAATTTACCATTAATTAACTAAATAATTATTTGAAAGTGTTACTGAATTATCCTTAGTTCTTATACAGTCATTCCAGAGAAATTGGTCATTCCCAGCTGAGTGCAGTTAATGCCTTAACAAACCGGTCATTAACTGCAGTTACTGATTTTGTGGGAATTATTGTGTTATAAAATACACTCAACAGTTTATAGAAACAATACTTAGATTTTTTTTCTTTTTGCAGCTGTAGTTCAGCTGGAGCAGCTGGGATGGAAAAATATCAGCTCCCTCGGGCTGTTTTCACAACTAGTTTTCTGCAAATTAGAGAGGGAAATAAATACATGATGGGTTCTCAGTTCAAAATGGCTTCAGATTTTTAGCCTTTGAACATTAATTAGAAGCCATGTGCCAGATCCACAGACCAGTGCCTGAATCCTATGTTTAGCTCTTAGTAAGGTTAAAGATTGAATGGTACCAGTAGCTGAAGCTGAAGAAAAAGCGACTTTTTGATAACAAGATCTGGTCCTGTGTTGTAGTTGAGTCTGTGAGCTTAAAATAAAAGATCCTCCATCAGCTCCACAACAACAGAAGAGAAACCCTGAAGCTGTAAAACTGAATCGACCATTTGAGTTTCAGCAGCAGCATTCAACTTTCAATTGCTAACGTAACAATGAGAATAGAAATTGTGGGCTAAATTATTCAAATGTAAGAGCATTAGTAATTCAAGTAGCCATCATTTCTAATGGACTCATCAATGTACCAACATTAGATGTGACATACGCCCTGTTCAACTCACATGCAAAACATTAACTACACTAAATCAAAACCAGAACTCAAAAGAAGGTAAGTATCTATTAAAATAGCAGAGTGAATCTTCATTTCAGTTTCAAACTCTGATATTCTTAAGTCAGATCTGTTGCAATATTATACAAATAAGAAATATAATCAGATGGGAATGTAGCAAAGTGAACACAGTACCTACATACCAGCTCACACTGCTATCAGAAGACTCTATTTGCATTTAAGAGGAGCTTATTCATGTGCATTAGAAATAGCAAGGAGGGAAAAAGACATAATAGAAAGGTATCACAACTTCCCTCTGTCTAACATTATTCCTTGCAAGCAGCACTGAAACAGTTGGAATAAGTCGCTCCACATGTGGTTTAGACACATACTGGTTTGATCTACATATGTAAATATAAATCATATTGGATATATCAGTTTATTTTATCAAGAGAACCTTAAAGACTTTGGAAATCTGCTCGTAACTCAGAAAGACTAGGCTATGTAAATAATGTTATTAATTACCGGCTAATAACCCTTCTTGTACCACCTTTATCTGGTTTGAAACCGGCTTCCTACCACAAGCCTAACTTAAAATCCACATTTCTCTCTGTTTTCCTGCCTCAAAGAGCTAAGCACATGCACACATCAGAAACACGGATATACTTATTCCTCCCTAGGAAACAAAGACAGAAGTAGAACAGTAATTTCGAAGCCAAAGGAGTAATAAATGACTAATTTAGGTAGAGTTATTTAATGTTGCAGCTATAGACAAAAACAAAGCTGTGCATCTGGAGCACCAAACTCAATTTCTTTGTCTGGAACTCTACTCAAGACAGTCGGATTGAAATATATACAGTGAACTCTTCACTGCAGTACTGCTACTTCTAAAAGAAGACAAAGTGTAGCCACCGAGTAAGCAAAATACTGCTAAATTTGGATATTACATCCTTTTCTGAGGCTTGCTCTTTCTACAGGAAAAGAAAGGAACACTTACATTACTTAGGATGTCCCCAATCAATCACACAGCAGTACAGCCTCGAGCAGCGGTGGTTGGAAAGTTGCACAGTAGAAAAGAACCAGGGGTCCTGTTCTCAAATATGAGCCACTGATGTGTCCAAGAAGGCCAACATCATCCTGGCTTCTATCAGAAACAGCATAACCAGTAGGGCAAGGAAGTGACTGTCCACTTGCACGTAACACCAGTGAGACTGCACTTCAAGTACTGTGTTCGGTTTCTGACCCTCACTACAAGAAGGACACTGAGGTGCTGGAGTGTCTTCAGAAAAGAGTAGCAAAGCTGGTGAAAGGGCTAGAAAGCAAAACTTATGAGGAGCAGCTGACGGAACTCGAGTTGTTTAGTTTGGAGGAAAGGAGGCTGAGGGACAACCACATAACTCTCTACAACTACCTGCTAAGAGAGTGCAACAAAGAGGGTGTCAGCCTCTTTGCTCAGGGGATAAGCTATTGGACACAAGGCAAGGGCCACAAGTTGTGCTCTTAGACTGAAAATCAGGAAGAACTTTTTCATGAAAGGGCTGCTTAAACATTACAACGTGCTGTCCAGAGAAGTGGAGGTATGCCCAGTCCTTGGAGATACTTAAGAAATTTGCGGCAGTGGCAGATAGAGACATAGTCAAGTGGTAGGTGGGCTTAATGGTGCAAGTTAAATAGTTAAGGCTTGATGATCTTAAGGGTCTTTACCAATCTGGATGATTCTATGATTCTAAGAGTAAAACTGCCTTACCCATACAGAGATTGTCCAAGAAAGTAGAGCTGGTTAATTGAGCTGTGAAATGCTTTAGGCATCCAAGCAGTGTCCTGTAAAGCTTTCAGATGCAAATAGCTTGTGTAGAAGACTAATTTGTCTTAATTAATTTGTACAGATAAGAATGAAACTGCTCTTGCAATATGCAAAGAAACAACTAAAAGAATTCACTTAATTAAGCAGTCCTGACTTGTGAGCTCCAGAGCAGAAATACAGACTCAGGGGATCCCTGTAATAATTTATATTTGTGGATTTCCAAAAAGCTCAGCTGAGCCTCATGTTCCCACCTCTCCACTGAGGACCTGCCACTGCTGCCACCATAAGCATTTCTCTTTTCAGTCAGCGTTCATGAAGCTGGTTTCCCCTACATGACAAAGTTACCTGCTTCAGTAAAACAAACAGAATACACAGCTATATGCAAGCAACATAGTATAGTAAAGAGCTTTCACTCATCTAAGTCAGTCTTCGTATTCAGATTAGCAATGTTTCACCCGTAATGGCTACAGAATGAAAATATACTTAGTTTCTAAACCAACAGCACTAAATTAGAGGATTCAGAGAAGCTGAAAAGCTTAAAGGCTCACAAGCAAATACAAACATTTTATGAACTTCAGTCATTCCTACTGATAACTTGCAATTTTCCAGTACTGTGAAGCAGGGATATAAGAAAGTTTTACGTTAAAAAGAAATAAAGAGTTACTTAGGAATTTATTTCTGCTTCAAAGACAACATTAATGATTCTGGAGCCTCCCTATTTTCAGTTTTATATTCCTCAGCATGCGAAACCAGTTTTTCCTTACTAATACTAAAGTCATCCATCTAAATCCATTGTTAAAGTACATAAGTAAGTGCTGAGTTCTCAGGCACACTGTGTACCCAACCCTCTCCTAAAGCAAGACATGCTAGTTTTATTTGAATATCTAATATGAATTTAAAATTTGAATGCTAAGGAGAGTTGAATTGTTATTTATTTTAAACTTTTGGCCACACTCACCACAAATGATAAAAAAAAGCTACCATTAAAAGAAATCCCTTAATAATTACTGCTTTCCAACAGACCAGTCCCTGTAGTTGAACTGTTACTTAATGTGCTAAAGCCAGCCTCTACTATAAAGGAATGGAGACACCCCAGGCAATATTCACACAACAAGTATTGGAACCAGCTGCTGCAGAGCCACCTTAGGAAAAAAAGGTTTCTCAATTTAATTGGGAAAACAGGAGGAAGCATAAATTTTACTGCCATTAATAACTTCAAGCAATCCTGATATGACTTTACCTCACCCTGATGGTTGGACATGTGCTTTCTGTTAGGGTCTTTGCCACATCTGACCCCCATTGTTTGCTCACTTGATCAGGTAAAAAAAAAAACCAAACCTATGTTTCTTTATAGGATAAACGAGGCCTATTAAAATCAGAAAAAACACTGTGGTAGCCTATAAGAAGCTCCATTTTCCAACAGATGTGTGAAGCTCCATAATAAGTTCATTACAAAAAGGCCAAGCAAACTCATAAAGAGAACACATCTACTTTAAGCCTTCTTAAAAGAAACTTTCATAAAAGGAATAGAACATGAAAAAAAACAACAGAAAAAACAACCCCACAGCACTCCATTAATTAGAGAGCAAACTACTTCTTGGGTTTTTAAACAGCAGTCAACATACAACACACCTTGGCTGCATACCATTATCAAGACCTGCTTGTTAAGACATTGAAAATACAACTGCTTGGCAGTTCTGTGATCGCTCATTAAATTTAACTTGTAAGGAGTGGAAAAATATCAAACAAATTTCAGCAGCTTCCAGCAAGCAAAGTAGAAAAGCAGGTATTATAACACAAAACTCGAGGATTCTGTCAGTGGATCCAGTGAAGGCAGACTCTTCAGTGAAGAATAAATCACAGACTGACAAAGTAGCTCACCATCCCTATCTCCAACTTAAATAAAGAGCTTGAATACAGAAAAAGTCTGACCTACTTCAGAGTTTGTAAGCTACTGCACAACTCCCCCACTCCCACCACAAATTAGGCGCCCGTTACCTCTCAGTATGCAGACAATAAGTCTTGGAACACCAAGAAATTTAGAACATAGATCAGGATGCTCAAATTAATGAAGTATATAGGCTCAGTATGTACAGCACCCAAGAAAATTGTACTGCTTGCTGCTTGGGACTGATCACATGGCACTTCACTGCAAAGTATAACAAATGTTACTTGGCTAAATGGAACTTGAAACCCAAAAAAACAATTCTTTCAGTCACAGTAATTGGTACTGAAAAAAAATAACCTGCAATGTTCATCATTTTTGAGGTGGAACACCCTGGCACTGCGTAACACTTCTCCAGACACATACATAATAACCCTTCTGCACTCTGTGTCCCACTTAGGCTGAAATTTTAACTGGCTGTATTCTGCAACACTGTTTTTCAGCTCACAAATCTCCATGTTCAATGAGAGCTTGGTTTTAAGAAGCAGCTCATAACTCTGAGCAACAATGATGAGATACTTTAGCCTGGCTTCCAAACATATCGAGTTCTTTAAACATGGCTTGCACTGGGAAGCGAATAAAAAACCAACAAAAACCTAATTTCAAGACAATACACATTCAATACCCCTAAGAACTGTCCAGCAGCTCAAAAGGATGAATGCACAAATCACAAACCATTCGCTCCCTGCATGCAGCCAGAGCTACTCTTTCAAGGAACAGATCTTCCCTACCAATTTACCTATGGGTAGCAATGTATTTTCCCACTGCAAAAGCTCCCACACCATTCCCTAGCGTTTCTATCATTTTGAGAGACATTACTGACTCATGGGAGCACACAAACCCCAGCACTGCTTGCCACATCCTCTATTGCCAGGAGCCTTTTCTGAACGGGAGTCCAAAAAGAGGCATTTGCAGCCTGCCATCACACGCACAGCAGCACTCAGCTGGTTCTGCTGAGCAAGCTGCCTGCTGGTCTCGGAGAGAATGAAGAACTATTTGTTTCACTTCACAAAGAGCAAGAAACCGCTCAGACACAGCACAAAAGAGCACCCTTATTAGAATAATGTGAATCACAAGCTGTGCATGTATTTAAGATCTGGAGCAAATTTTGCATTTGGTTTGGCCAGTTAACTGAAAAACAAAGTGGATTTGTTCCAAACAAATAGTTATTTCACTCTTCCTTGCAGACAATGTTTCATTTTTCCTGTCTGCTGCCAGAGCATTTACTTTAGACACCAATCACACAGGGCAAGGACTGGGAAAAAAGAAGGGTAACATTTCCCTCTTGTCCAACAGTAGAATGCTCACAGGGATTAAGAAAACAAATTCATATCCTTCCTTTAAAGTTTTGCTTTATGTTTTACCCTTTCAATGAGAATGACCCCCACAAGCAAATTCACTAACCATCAAACTCTGCTGTATTTGGAACAAGTCATTATTACACTCCCTCTGCATTACGCCATGCAAAGCAAAACGAGAGCAAAGCAAACTTCCGCACAATATCTTATGATGTACAACTTTGGCCTCTCATTCCAAGGTGATGATTAGAGGGCACTGAATCTGGGTTTTACACGTCTCAGGCAAGCATTTTAAACCACTTGGTGGATTCACAGATTCTCACTTAAATCCACTGAAACTTTATTTCTGGCAGATAAAGCACACACATGGAAAATGCCTAAAAAGAAGATCACTCTGTAAGTATAATTTCTAAGTATTTAAGCAAGGCCATCAGTACAAAACAGCTCTCACTGGTGACTAGCAATTACGAGGTTTCATTCAAGAACTGAAGGCAACAAATTCTCTTCCCACATTTCAAGTAGTTTGTGCATGGAAAAACTTGAACACGCTGGACTATAGTCCCATAGGCCTCCACGGATCTGCTCCAGCTCCTGATTGGCAAGTCAATAATAAAAATAAATAATAAAGTCAATAAGCCAAGCTTCCCTCAACTGTACCCAGCTCTTTGAGAGTCACAATATAACAAAGATCAGCTGTAGTTGATTAACTTGGGTGCCTGAAGGGAACAAGAGAAGTCTTGTCACATACAATACATGAGACTTGTGAAGAGAAGCCACGAAAACTAGCAAGTGGTGTTGACTGGCAAAGCTACATGGGGAAGCAGGCATTGGCACTATTAAAAAGAAAAGGCTAATTAAAATGGAAACCAAGACTAAGCAGAATTTCTCATGTCCTTTTTTTCAACAGCAGCCTCAACACGCTCAAGCAAAAGGCAAGAAGATGGCCCTTTTCCAGTATATCCATGCCACACTTGGTCCATTCCTTTGCTAGCTTGGTTGAAGTCATCCTGTCTTCTCTGCTTTTAGCTTCAAGCTACATTTAGAGCCCTCCTGTTCCCAAGCCACCCAGAGTCCCTTGGGAAACCTGCATGTCATCCAGGGCCCTACATGGTCAAAGAAAGCCATCTCAGTGCTCAAACTGCTGCCTGACAGATCTCATTCTTTCCTTCCTTGCAATCTCAACTCCCCCCTTAAGTACCTACTACACTTAATTTATACTCATCTCAAACACAGCGCGAAAGACTGAAAAGCACAGCATGCACAAATGTGAAGTTTCAGTAGGCTGAGTCAACAAACCTGACCTCTTGGCATTAGGAGCTGTATGGTAACTTGTCAACAGCTGCTGAGATTTGTCAGCACTTTAAGGTGACCTGCAAATGTAAGCTGAGGGGTACTGACTTGAATAATGTGTTTAATGCCCAAGCAACCTGTATAAAAGGGGGTATCTAGCCTATGATTATTACATTATTAAGGTTGCAGGCTTCCTTGAGCTAGGATACACAAAGCAGTGTAATGGAAAATTACATGAATCACTCTATCAAGAACAGTCTTATGAATCACATAGCTGACTTAAAAAAAATTAGGCAGGAAAATTATTACTTTGTTTTCTAATCAGCACATCACAAAATAAGCATCAAACAATTCTACAGGAGGGAACCAGGTTTAACAATACGTGCTTCCAAGCACAAAAAAGGACTACAAGCTTCCATCACAAGGGAAGAAGAACTGCTCAAGGAGCCAAGCACGGACAATGAAGCTTGTGGAAGCACTAGCAGAACTTGCCATAGTCTGACTCCAATATTAAACAGGGAATTTCTGTAAGCAAGGATTTCAGTGGTTTGCACTGTGCCACTGTTGAGATGACTTGTACCTAGAAGCCATAGCCCAAGCTGAACTTGACTACCTAACAAGACCCCATCAAATACACCTCCTAACCAGTTTCCACTTCTTGGGTACCATTACTGTTAAAAAGCACGATCTCAAGAACACTAAAAAAAAGGAAAAAATGGATTCTGAACTCCATTTTTCTTATTTTCCTAGCTCAGGCTAGAGAAGGATATTAAATGCAAACATGGTTGTGGGACAGAAAGCATTAAAACAAACTGAGGAGCTTCAGGATATGTCAGATAGCCATCGTAGTAATCACTAACACCGATCTCAAAGCATTAATTTTCTAAGTTTTCATGATGTGCACTAAAAAGAATAAGGCCATAATCTTAAACAACTTCACAAAGGTAGAGGAGAAAGCTCGCTACAGCATTCCACTCCATCTGTCACATTCGGATACACCAGCCACACTGGATTAAGGATAGCCCAAATCCAACAAATCACAGTAAACTCAATGCTTTGAGTCAGTGTTTTATGCACGTAAGAATTCACAAGATCCTCAGCTCCCACTTAGAAATGAACACCCATCAATCCTTACAGCCAAACACTGTGTATCTACTAGAGCAGTTTCTAGATAGCATCAGCCAAATGAATACACAGGAAGTAATGAAGCCTCCTTCTCAAGAACTCCACTGTAAAACAAGAATCAAGTTAGACAACCCCCTGCTTCTCCCACACTCTTCACAGTATCTGTAGCTTTCTTCTATAGTGAAAGAAGTAAAACTTTTTTGTTGTCAGGTTCTCACATGATCTTAACACATTAGAGACCGTCAAGCAAGAAGTCTAAAAATAAAGTCACTGCTATCCACAGCTGATGGTGAGAAAGCTGTGAAATTCCTGACCTCTACATGGACCACTATGGTAACCTGGAGCAGCACATACAGTCAGCTTCATAAAAAACATAGCTGGTATCTTCAGCAAGTAAGGTCCCTGAAATTGCAGGCTATTTCTCCTAGGTGCACCCCTAAGATTACAAGCATTGCCCATGTGCCAGCACAAATGATTTTCTCTTCGATAGCTCAGTTATTTTTAAAAGACTCATTCAACAGTTTAAGAGAACCTAGCAATAAAACTACTATGAGCTGCATTATTTTAGACTTTCATTTAAACCTACATCTCAAGAGATTATCTAAACAATAAAAGTTGGGAGCAGTGAAGAAATTCCTTGGCAAAGAGAAAACTGATCCAGCAACTTTTGGTCACGCTATATCATGATGTTGACAGCTTTGCTGCTGTGTGCTGAAATGTCCACACTGGAACAAAACATACCTAGGAGGGCAGTGAGTTTGGGCAGCAGACCAACTTGCACCATTTTATTTCTCAGGCTTGTGTCAAAGGAGAGATTCAGCAAGAGGCGGAGGGTGATGTTCAGTAGGTCTTCATGTTCACAAGGTACCATTTTCACAAGTTTTTCAACAATATCCATTTCTACCTGCATATAAGAAAAATAAAGACCCATAATCCATCCAAACACAGTGTTATCTTCAGTATAAAAGCCCTCTGAATGCTATATATTCTCATCTATCTGCTTTTATTTGAGATAATCTTTTGACAGCATTCATTCTCTCCTAGAATCTCTCTTGGTCAGAAGGAGGAACATAAAATTAAACTTTCGCAGGGATATAATTAGCAATCCAGTTATAAATACACAGAGGATTAATTCTAAGAAAAGAAACTACAGCTCTCCTCACATGGCATAGTGCAACAATCAAACAGCTGGATCCTTTCGATCAGAAACCATCAGATACCATGACCTCCTACTTCACTGCTTTGAATTTAATACTGCACTTGAATACCAAATGAAGGAATGTGCTATAAATAAGGGGATTATTTAGCTTTAATTAGAATCAGACATCGCACAATTGCCTTAGCTTGTTTTGCCTTCAGTATTTGTCTATTACAGGCTAATGAAAGTATTAGAACGTCTCCTTCATAGGTACTCTTCCTTAATAATACTCAAGGGAAAACAAGCACGCATCTTTTATCAGAAAAACACTCATACATAAAAAGACTTTTAAAAAGATTAGCATGCTATATTTCAAACACTCTGCAATTAAATAAACCCTACTATTTTGTCTCATTTCTCTTTCTGCTAAATCAAATGGAATGTTCAAAGCACACCAGCAATAAGCAGGGCTGTAATCCTTATTTTCCTAATAAAGTCCCTCAGGGCACCAGACAGCTATAAAATAAAAGATTGATCACCTGATAAATAGTCTACATTTCTCTATCTCATTTTTGTTAAGAAATAGGATAGTTCTATATAAATATAGGAGATGCATGCTGTCGACAGCATTTAGTGCTTAGGCAAGAGCATAATAGAGTTCCAGCAACAAAGATGCAATTAATTTTCTATCACACAGATCTTTTCATCTCACATGTCTGACACTAATCTCAGATTACCTCTTGGATAAGGAAAATTTATCATTTTTATTTCAACAACTGTATAAAAGCACAGAAACAAAGGCAGGCATCTACTGAAATCCACTGGGAATTCAGTATATCAGATTCTTGCCTACAGCTTATGGAAGCTTTCTTCAGGAAGAAAAAATCCTACAACTTCAGAAGTTTCAGACTTCAGAAGTCAAACAGTGCTCCTGCAAATTCTTGTGAGGTATTGGCAGCATAAAGGAACAGTTCTGAGGTGCCCTTGAAGGTCAAAGCAGTCTAGCAAACTGTAAAAAGGTAACTCTCCTTCCAAGACAACCCTTGGGATCAATATCTGATCATACAAGTCTAATTCAGGGGAAGGATCATGGACATCTCCCAAGAGCACAGGTATGAGAAACTCTGGAATGATAACTTTAAAATGTGGAATTCAAGTATTTAGTTTCACGCTGTTTGGAAAGAGAGTACAGCAGAATTTTTTTTGTAGCATGATGCAGCTTAATATTTTGTTTCCTCTCTTTTACTCATAATGAAACAGGATAATCAGGGCTAGTTAGGGTGGCAACAGAGACTTCCCTTCCTTCCAGCCATACAGAGTTTTCCGACATTGCAGTGGAGTGTTGTGGGCCTTACCATATCATTTTTGTTCTCCATGAAAATGCTAAGTTTCTTCAAGAAAGACACAACCAGGATAAGCAGCTCAAAATTATCACGGTCCAGGGCTTTCACTAACATGTGGACAATGTTCTTGTTCCTCATCTTCAGCTCAGTGCGAGTATCCTCCGCAAGATTCAGGAGCAGGTAAAGTGCAACTAACATTCAATACAAATCATACCAACAGGTCAGAGACAATAGAATTACATGAGTCTCTACATACACATTAAGTATTTAAGACAAGACTTTTAGAAGCATTCCACTCCCTTCCTAATGGATTTCAAACAAAACTGACCATAGATGCTTTTTACTCTTATTTAGAAAGCAAAACTATCATTTTTTAGCAGTAACTTTATAAAAATTAAAATCATAAAATTTATGACCACTAGAAGCTCTTTAGTTTTGTTTTTCCTTTTAATTACAGTGGAAGTAACTAAAAAGCCTTCCCAGGATGGCTTTGCTACTCAAGACCATCTCAGTCTGACGTTAAGTATATTTGAATACAGAAACTGAGAGAGGGTGAGAGCTATTCAACATGATTCAGACACAGGCCAACTTAGAAATAAACAGACAAATAAGTTCATTAAAATGTGGGGGGAAAAAGTTACCACCAGTAAAAGCAGCATAAAAGTCGAACACTTTCTGTTTTCTTCAAGACTGACAGATCACTCTGTAGAATTTTTAACATCCTTTCACATATGCTGATTAAGTACTAGTTTTCTCTCTATTTTTTTGTCAAGCTCTTCCACATTCATCCACACATTCAGTATGTTTAAGCTGTCATGGTTAACAATCATTCCAGAAAACCCTCTACCCACATTAAGCAATAATTTGCTGTTTGGTTTCTATACCTCTGAGTAGCTGCTCCTGCTTGACGACCAGCCCTTGATATTTCTTGTAAGTTTTCTCATAGTCCTTCTTCAAGGTTTGATTTTCAGGATCTTCATCAAGTAAACTGCAGAAGTTAAGGAGCTCAGACAGAAGTTACATGGTCTCGATGACCACTCAGAGAAATTATTCCATCAGTGGAAAGACATTATCTCACCAGCAACTCACTGTCATCTGCAGTACCTTTCTCTCCCCCCCTCTCCCTTCCCCTCCTCTTTTCCTGGATATATTCTATACTCAGTACACAGCAAAAACATTCCCAGGACACACTTGAGCAACACGATAATACACTTGTGGTGTTTAATAACTTTAGAATGATCTCTCCAATAGCCCAAACTTCTCGCTTTCAGTTTTTTCCATATCTACAATTATATGTTGCAAATCTAATATTTTTTACTGCTTTCACAGTAATTGCTGTATGCTAATCATGTGTAACTCAACGACAGCTACAACAACAAGGCAAGAACCATCAAGCTGCCTCAGCCCATCCAAAGGATATCAGCTTTCTTCTTTTTAGCGAGTTCTTCCTGCCAAAGCTCATGTCTCTTCAGCTCATGGTCTATGATATTCATACACAGAGCTCCAATTTTGTAGTGTGTGATTATGCCATGAAATTGAGAAAAACTACATTGAAGAAAGAAAGGAAAAAAGTAAATGCAAAACAACCTTAAAAATGTTCTGACGCCTAGGACAGCAAGATTCCAATGCTACACCACCTGATTATCATTAAAAAAAATAGCTACTTACTTTCTGCAATATTCTAGAGTGTTTCTTTTGGGAAAATTACTTCAGAACAATTATCCAAAACATGAATAATTATTTCAAGTTTTCAAAAGCACAGGAAAACATTTTGCACAGTCAAGCTGACTCAGCAAAACAGTTAAGAGGAAACAGTTACTATAGTAGTAGATGCTTCAAGACATGAACTTAAGATGTAAAATCAAAATACAGGTCCCATATTTTTGATCTGACATTACGGTCCCAAAGAGAAATTTTTTCTTCTTATGGGATGAAAACCCAAGACATCTCCATGTGTTGTTCCAAGCCAGAATAATAAAGCGTTCTAATTTCCATGCATACATGAGAACATTTTCTCGTTAACTCTACTCCTCATGCTAAAGAGCTACAGAGAATCATGAGAACAGAGGCCTAAAATCAAGTTGCAATGCAAACCATACCCAGAGTATGCTGAAATGCTGGCATATCCCAATAAGAACAAGCACTCACTTTGATTTTTAATACCATTTTTTCCCTGTGAGACATGCTGAAGGAAACAGAAGATTGTAGCACATCATCTTACACGCAGGTCAAAAGCCTTACTTGCTTCTTCCCAGCTGTACTGCACAGTACCTCACCAAGGGGATTCCTTCAGTGCCTCAACTTTGTCATTTAACAAGTGAGCTATTAACTCAGCAATATTACGCCCTTGTTTCAGTAACGTTTTGTAGTTTAGTGCAAAGAACAAATGAAAAGCAGCTAAGCAGAGAAAAGAAAAAGTTCCTTATGTTGCTATACACAGAGACCTTGGACTTACCTTGAGAAGCAGAAGAAAATGTATATTATATTGGTAGCAAGTTCCACACTTTGTTTCCAGTCCTCTCGCAGCACTCTAGCCAATGCACCCAGGGCAGTTTCTAAAGCAAAACAAGAGTCAGATGGGCACCAGCATCTTACATCCCTCCTTTTGTCTTGAAAGACAAAGTCTGAATGCACTTCATTCTGCACGTCTTGTTTGTTTGTTTAAACAGAAACTTTTCAGAGCTATCTCACTTCAACATGCAACACTGCTCAAAATTTCTGCTTTCAAACCATCTGCTGTCTTGACCTTTAGAATACAACTCTTTTTTTATCTGCTATACCAATGCCAACTTAATAAAATGAGGAAAAAAAAAAAACAGCCGAAATTGAACCTGGAGGATTTCTGGGACACAACTTAGGCTGCCTGTAGGTGGACAACTATAGTAAGATCTAACTTGATAGCCAATTTATAATGAACTGAGAAGCACAGCCTAGCATATTATTGAGGGCAAGCATAACATTTAACTATAGCATAATGCAGATTACAGAAAATCTCAAATGAAAGACCAAGTGCTTCATCATCAGGAAAGCGCCACAAAGGCAGCATAACATTAAGAGAAGTTTCAAACCCTTGTTACCATTCATGAGCAGTTCTTCCAGGTTATCAGGATTCCGAGCCAGCTGCAAGACGAGGGCAGAGCCGCGCACCTTGTCAGGAATGTCCTCATACAGTAATTCAATGTACTCATCCATGTCATTGATATTGGCAACTTCATCAATCTGAAAGCAGACATAAGCAACGGTTTCACAGATGAGGAGATGTGAGTTTAACACAACTGATCACAGCGTTTCTCAACCACAAGATGAAAGAAAGCAGAGCTTTGAGTTAATTGGAAAGGATAAAACACTCAAAAAAAAAACCCACACCAGAATCAGAGCCAACAAGCACCAGGAAATCTGAGAAGATTCAATTACAAAAAACAAAAGGATGCTCAGACACAACTCCCTGCATCCTGTCCTATGTTGCAGACCCCTCTTGCTGTCCTGCTGTGTGTTACAGATGAGCAGGAAGTATGAAAGTCACATATTTTCCCCTTTATGGAGATGATTTTGTTTTTTCCTATTGTGCAATATATCTAAACCAAGTTATTTGTTCAAAAAGAAACACACAAAACAAACAAGCAAACAAAGGGCAAAAACAACTCACTACCACACAGAATTAAGCATTTCTCATCCCCATTTATATAAATTTATAGTAGTATAAATTTATATATATATATAAATTTTTAGTAGTAATTTTATTTTTTCGCCTTGCTCATCTAACACCAATATTTACCTCCATGCCTTCAAATGGTGGTGGATCTTTTGGCTTACTGGATTTCTCTTTCTTTTCTATAATTAAAAGACACAGTTGTGGTTATCTTACAGATATTCATAGACAAAAACACATTTATTCCCACAGTATACATTCTGGTACAAAGAAGCTCTAAGTCCTCTTGCGTCCAACTGACCTGTTGGACTAACACAGTTACTGTGTGCCATGTTTCTGAAGCTAACCAGAGCAGGGGCAGCAAGAAGAACCCTCAGCCTTACTCCTCAGTCTAAACAACCAGTTACAGTCAAGTAACTGGGAAGATAGCAAGTTATAAGCTTTAGTGCAAGTCAGAAGCAAAAAAGTCACTTCCACAGTAAGACACCTTAATAGCTTTGAATCTGCTTGCACACTGTAGCATGGCTACAACAGGCCAAGACACATATTTTGATAGTTAAAATGACAGTTTTAGCTTCCACCCACCCATATCCCCCTCCAGACATCACTTCATGATTGTCATTTTTTTTCCCCCAGTGTGGTTTAACTACACACCTCCCCAATTTTCAACTCAGGAGCTTGTACACCAAGCAAGTCAGGACCTCAGCTAAAGAAAACCTCACATAGCAGTTTTTCTAACACTGAAGGACCCCAGCCTGAAGCTACCTTGCTCTTGTACTATTTACCTTTTCCTGCTGATGCATCTCTGCGATTCTGTAGATAGTATAACAGCTGTTCCACATCTGCAAGTTTGGAGGGGTGAATGAGCTTGCATTCTTCAACCACCTTTCGAGCCAGGGAAGCAATGTCTGTGTTCGCATTGAGACTCTTTAGCCGAATGCTGCAACAGAGTTAGAAAAGTCTCTTCTCATATTTTAGATCCTTGTATCTTGAGTCCTTTGACTTTACACACAGCTAAGAGCTACACAAGGAAGTTTCTTTAACAGTGCCTGCAAATGCAGTGTCAGGAGTATCTCACAATTCTGACAGACCTACAACAAAACTCCCACAAGCAACGATCAGTAAGAAATCTCTGTGGATTCTGTGGAACAATAGGATGAAGCAAAAATGAATTCCAACAAACTGCAAATGCAAGTTATGCCATTTCATCTGAAACAGATGAACACGTCCAGTACCCTCAAAAACAGTTCAAGGATTCTTTTCATCTCTTACTTTTCTTACATGCTCTCACACACAGGCAGTCACAGCAGCTCAAGTTTTCGAAAATAATTCATGACAGAGATCAAAACAAACCCAGACCTTACATTTTCTGACACTCTTTGCGCTCCCCCAGCATAGGGTCTCCTGTCTCCCCCAGAATTGTTGCTTCCACTTCATAGTGAACAATGAGGGCTTTCTCCGATGGATGCACATCTATGTTGCCTCCTTTTACCTTTCTGAAGAGAAAAAACAAATAACTGATCAACTGAAAGGCTCAAAAACCATATGCAAGTACATAGATCATTAAGAACAACCTGTTTCCAGTTCTATCTCCTCACCCCAAGCACTGTCCTCCTTCCACACCACATTTCTTCATTTCAGACAGCTTATTCTTAAGTATTGCCTCTATTATGTACAGAAACACACAAGTCATTGGCCATTCTTGGTTGAAATAAAACTAATCTTTGAGACACACAGCTCTCTTATGGAATTACAACAAAGATACACTTCGTGAAGGTGAATTTCCCAAATGATTCCTTAATTAATACTGCACAATCTTCTAATTGATCTAGTGGTACAAGTACTGCCACTTACACATGAGACTTTTTGCTCTAAGACTAATGTAGTAGGCTTATCTAAACCTTATCTAAATGTTTTTAATATAACTTATTTTTATTATGAGATTTACAGATGACTTCACAAGCACTGCAAGTGAGGTGACAGCTAGTGGTGGCACAGGATCAATTAGATAAAGGAATATTCGTTATGCCTCTCACAGAGCTAAAAGCATTAGTAAATGTGGATGTAGCCTTCAGTTCAACAGAAGAAGCTGGGAAGGCATGACTTCTTTCATTCAGATGGTGTCTGCTTTTCCTCCTGCAGAGATGGAACTGCAAGAAGTACCTGCTTCTTGAGATACAGCCACCCAAATAACCCTGCAAAGGACCACTGTGAGAAGGAAAACACAGTTCAGCCACGAGCTTTACAAACACATAAAACTACAGGGCAAACAAATAGAGGTCACTGTTATAAAACAACATCCTCCTTGAGGAGGCTGGAGCAAAACTCCATTCATTACTTAACACGTTTGAAGATATTTGTGTTTTCCTTTAACAGTATTTTGGAGCAGATGCTCCATGTCAGGCTGCTCTCATACAGAAGCCTCAGGAGGTTTAGTCTTCTGAAGCAAAAAGCTTGTGGGAATCTATTACAATAGAAACCAACACCCTACCTTTACTTCTAGATGTATTTCCCCCATATTTACACATAGAAGATCCTAACCACAAATGCTCCTCCTGACAGTCAAACCCCTACTAAGTGTTGCTAGGTCATTTATACAGACATAAAGAAAGGGTTGGGTGGTGGACAAGCAGGTCTGAAGGAGCAGTGGGTACAACAACTAATCCGAACTAGCAGCTTCTCGCTGCAAAAAGAGTTCGATCTTCCCATGTTTTGCCACTTCCAGCAAGTCAACAGCAAACTTGTAACGTTTTGGACGGCAGCAGATTTTCCACGAGTTACTGAATTAAAGTGCTATGTAAAAAGGGAATAATTTCTATCTACAAGCAGGGATAAAAATAAAGGCAGGAGATCCCTTTTTGGCAGCAGTAAGCCACTGATGAGCTTATTTACCAGCACAATCTCAGCCTAAGACTGCTTAAACGATTTTAACATTTCCTGTTGTTGTGTTGGTTTTTTTTACCCTTCCTTAAGAGGGACAGATGGGTGAGCTAAAGAACATACAGCTGCAGGGATTTTGTCCTCTCATCCTGATAACCACCCTCACTGAGCTACTTCCTGGCCATGTGATTCACAAATCAATTCACATTCAAGCTCTTCCTCTGAAATGCTGAAAAACCTGCACTGAAATGCATCACACAGAAACTAAACTCACACACTGTTTGGAGACCACTGTATTCAGAAAGCCAGCACCACAAAAGAATATGTATGTAAAGGCCCCCTCTTCCACGCCTAATGAATAAACATATGCTTTATTGATTTTTCTATCCATTATGAGCATGCAAGCACCTAATAAATTCATAAACCATCTGAGCACACAGATGTTCTGTTAGAAGCAGAGTGTCTGTACACATCGTCCTGTCCTCCCCTTCACTGCCTGCTCTGTCAACCAGAATCCCACTCTATTCAAGCTCTGAAAGGAGGAAGGCCTTTCCTACACAGGCAGTGGCAGCTGAGCTCAGATAGCCAAATGCCCTTTATGAACTGATTCCTTCGGGGGGAAAAAGCAAAATTAAACTATGCTAATTAAAAGTGGCACAAACCACACACATGGATGAAGCTGAAAATACAGTCACAAATCCCAGCATGTCTGACACGGTGGGAAGGGGACTATACAAACAGGATGACAAAGGGAAACAGAGATGAGAGGAGCACTGGACTTGCACACAAGCCTTGTCATGTTAAGCAGCACAGCAGCTGTTTCTTGGTTCGTGTTCCCTAAAACAATAAAACAGTGCTTATTACAGAGATAGCTACAAAAGAAGATTCCTGCAAGGTCACATAAGGTGGCACAAACAGAACATGCAAAGCTAGAAATGGGCTCTGCCATGAAGTCACAGCTGCTTCCTTAGAAGCAGCCCTTCAATTTGTACCTGTTCCCACCATTCCCAATTAAGAGCCTCAGTATGTGACATACCAGGGGAAAAAAACCCAAACCCAGACAGCCCAACAGCAAGATCTGCAAATGCTGCTGAATGCCACAGAGAAGAAAGGGAAAATAGGACAAGGCACTCCATCAAATTCCAGATGAGATGGATAACATCACCCACACAGTGGAAGAAATCAAGCCTAAGGGAGGCCTTGGTGTTGTGACATCTGAGGGACTGTCAGCCAGAGCTTCTGCTCTACAGCAACGTTGATCCTGCAGCTCCTTAACTGGACCTTATACTGTAGTCTGACTGGCCTGACCGCCACACAGCTAAAAGAACCATTAATCCCTTAGGATCACTGATCCACCTGCTACCTTTCTCAGCCATTCTGTTCACATTCATCCCTCACCACCCACTACCTCAGCGCTCCATCCCACACAGACACCCCAAAATGCCACCAAACCCGGGGGCACTCCTCCAACCCTCCCCCATTTACCACCAGCATGCCACCACCCCATTCACCCCCAGCACAACCGGGCTGGCCGCGTGTGGGGGGATCCCCCAGCAGCACCACCACCACTCGACCCCCTTCCTACCCACCTACAAAGCGACCTCCCTCACCATCTCCACAGCTGCAGCCTCACCACAGCCCCACCCCCACAGCGCAACCTCCCCACGGCAGATCTCTGCCTCCACCCGCTCCCCGAGCCCTCCAGCCGTTTCTCCCGATTACCTCTTGAGGTACCGGGCGTCCTCACCCTGCATGGCGGCAGGGACGGCAGGGGCAGGGCGCGGCCCCGCAGCGGTGCTGTTACCAGGGTGAACGCCGGCCCCGCCCCAAGGCCCCTCAGTGCGCAGGCGCAGCCGCCGCCACTGCCCGCATGCGCAGTGCTGCAGCCCAGCTACGCCTCACAGCCCGAGGCGGGAGGCCGCCCGTTCATCCCTTATTTGCTTTATTAAAGTAGAAACGCTTTCTGAGAACACCCACCCTTATGCAAAAAGCATAATTCAGGTTATTTTTTGCCCTCAAAATATGACTGGGTGTCGTTAACCTGAATACACAGAAGCACCGTGCCACCAAGCAGCTCTTCATGTGGGAGCAACACCCGCCATTTGCTATAGTAACTTCACAGTAACTTATATTTCTTCCTATTTGTTCTCTCAGTTTAAGCCAAATAATCATAGTGGTAAACCAGGTTGAGGCTCAGCCTAAGTTTGAGGTTGTTTCCATGTGATGAGCTCTGTGTGGCCTTTGGTATATCATAGATGTATAGTTTAAATGCCTTGGGGTTGCTTGAAAATTTCATTGAATTCCAGCATTATCGTACAAAAAAAAGTAGCAAAATTGTTTTCCTATAGAAAATTTATTAAAATACGTGAGGTTTTTCCCTCATTGGAAATTAAAAAGCCCACCCTGAGGTTTGTGATTTCTCCTTCAACGACTGCATCTGCCTCTTAGATAGAAGAAAGTGTAAATTTAAGGGGAAAAAAACCAAACAGTGAATTTGGGGTCATCTTCTCACATCCCCTAAAAACGAACTGTGTAAATCTCAATAATGCCTTTTATTAGCTGAAATGAATGATAGGAATCTGAAAGGATGACTTTCAGGGTAAGTAATGATGCTGTGCTACCAGCGAGGGACAGAGATGATGTTGGTCTGATGTGCTCTCCCATTGGAAGCAGTTGAGGCATGGAGGTAATAAACATTGGGAGTTGGTGATGTGGAAAGCAGGCACTGAAAGTCTACAAGATAGTTAATGCGAGTTGCTACCACTTAACTCATATCCTAAGCAAGGCTAATCTAAAAGGCATTGGAATTTATAAGATTCACCACAACTGTGCTAATTACCTTTTTTCCCCCTAAAAGGTCAACACTTTAAGAGAGAATTTTGCTGCGAGGCGCACACAACTAAACAACAGATTGTGTGTTTCCAGTATGTTCTCTATGTTTAGAACTTTTGTATCTGATTTCTGCTTGTTTTCTAATGCACGACGTGAAACTCCATCCTTATCCAAAGTTACATGCTTTCAGTTTTTGTCACTTTAATTGCACTAAGGAAAACAGCTTAAATATAAAGCAGCATACAATAGCAGATTGTTTCTCTCAATATCATCTTGTGGGTGACAGTGATGCAGATTTCTTCCATAAAATCCTGCTTCCATTAACATCAATGAGTATTTTACCATTGACCCCAATGGGGACAGAATTGTACCACTTAACATTTATTAGATGCAGCGGGCAGAAAGCAGGCTCATGGCTATAAAGGCCATGGCATTTTATGGTTCTGACTCTGCAACCACTCAAGCACATGCTTAATTTTGCCACAGTAATAAAGTTAAAGTGCCAGCTTAAGTGTTTGCAAGAAGGAGTCTCCTTTACTCTTGACCAAGCCTGCATGGGATCATAAATCAGGAATTTCCCCCCTTCCTCATCTCCCCCTTCTTAAGGAAATGGATTTTGAATATGATGGTCAATTTCTTTGCTCCTTAAAATGCTATTTTCAGGTTTTGTCAAAAAGGAAGAGTAACATTTTCTACTTAACCAGTAGAATAACTTTCTATAGGATTGACGATCACAAACTTCCCCATTATTACTGACCTTTACAGTAAGAGAAGATGCATATGCTTCAACTTAAATTGTTCCACAAGTTCATAGCAAATAGTGCTTGAAGCAACATCTTTCAGTCCATACTCTTCCCTAAACCAAATGCTCTACATTTGTAATGCTATTAAGAGGATGATAATAGCAGGACAGCAAATCAAAACAAGCTCAAATACAGTAGCCAGGAATACAGAAATAAAGGAAAAGAGCTGCTTACCTTTGGAAAGCCTCAGGTATGTAAAGATCACCAGCAAGAGGTGCTCCTACCTCCACTGCCAGCCCTTAGATGAGGTCTGGGAAGGGGTAGATCCTGGCTCCAGCATGTGGTAGGGCCAATGCAGGGGAGCTCAGGTGTATGCAATGTACCTGAGTGACCAGAAGGGCTGGAGCCAGGATGCACCCCTTCCCAGACCTCAGTTAAGGGTTGGCAGTGGAGGTGAGGGCTTTTTGCTGGAGATCCCTGCGTATCTGAGGCCTTCTAAAGGTCAGTGGATTCTTTTCTTGGTTTCTGTGTTTATAGCTGCTGATTTTGGGCTTGTTCTTTTTTGCTTCAGCCTTGGACTTGGCTATTCTGCTGTTTTTGCTGTGCATTCTGTTGTATTACAGTATTAAAGAGGTAAGTAGGATGACTTCATGTTTTTATGGGGATGAAGTAATCTGTTCTGAGTTGGAGTGATGTTGGCAGACAGTGACCAAGGTGTTTTTTCCCAAGAGCTTCCTAAAATGCCTCTGACTAAGGTAGTTATGATTTGCTGGCAGCCTGAGCTCTGGGGTCTTGTGTGTCCCGGTGCTGCCCTTACCAGTTCAGTATAAAGTAGGCAAAGAGATTGCTGGCTGGGAGAGCGCATGGGGAGCCTGGAAGAGAGCTTACGAGCAGGAAAGGATGGCGATCATGTTCAAAACAAGTTGTATGGGGGAAGGCAGGAGAGGAAGAAGGGAACAGGAGGTCAAGAATATTTGTTCATCATCCCAGCTGTAGTTTCCCAGAATCTTGAAAGCACTGGAGGAAGGGAGGATCAGGCCCTGGTCTGGACAGCCACAGTTAAGAAAATATAAGAGCCAAGGAGTTAAGCTCTGGTAATGACTATTTCTCTTGAGCTTCTGGGTTATAATAATGGAAGTTTTACAGTGCAGTTGAGCGGTGTGTTGAAAAAACAATCTTTCAGCTTTCAAGTAATTTACTTACCATCTGTGAGCTGTTTAGGCAATTTGCTTGTCTAGCTTTTTTAGCTTTCACCATTTAATTCTGCTATATGTGCCTTTTCTTTATTATGCCTCCTACATGTGCATCTGTACAGGCAAAGAGTAGTGCATGGGTGTGTAACTCAGATCTTCCAATGCATAGAAAACAATCCTCACCAATGTGCTTTGAGGGCAGGAGGGGATAATGCTGGCTTGCTGTAGCCCATGCATGGACTGTAGTCATTTTGCTGCAGTGACCCACAGTCCGTTCTTCCCAGCAAGGGATTTTAGACAGACACCAAGTGCAAAATGCATTACTAAATAGAGCTTTGTCCAATGAAACACTAACTTTGGTATCCGTACAGCTTCCTGGGTTTTGTTTTGTGCTTTGATGTACCACACTCAGTTTGCTGTCGCATTTCAGATTTCGAAGTGAACATATTAAGTTGTCCTTAGCTCACCTAGCTCAGGCTGAGCATTCTATCTCAGATGATTTGTAAGATTTCCCTGGAACCCAAGGGTGTATCATTGTCATGGCAAGGCACTGCGAGTTGAGTTAATTAATAGCATTCCAACATGTCCCAGCCTTTATTGGCTAATACTGAAGAATCCCAGAAGAAGGAAAGCACTGTAATTTTGCCAGATCCATCCTGCATTTCCTATAGTTTGGTTCTTGAATTAGTTTCGTATATAATATTGTCTCGATGCCAGCGCTCATAGTCTTTTAAATTAGAAGCATTCCCATAAAGGGGATTACAGGATTAAAAATATTACTCATAAAGAGCACATTGATCCTCACTGGGAGGAGGATAGACTTAGAAACATCACATTACTGATGTCACTAAATAAAATCAATTTAGGAAATAACAGTGCATTTTTAAAGCAAAACTAGGGGCGTGTTAGATTTACAAACTGCAAGAGCTTCCCTTCCCAGTGAGCTCGTTCTTCATTTATCATTTTACAATAAGAAAACCCCTTGCACTTAAAGTTAGTCTCGTACAGATGTCACTTGCTTGCCTCCTTGCTAATCCAGAGGAAATATTATCCTAGTGGTCCCTGAGGACCAATGTCTAGGTGTTGGATACATGATAAACTTACTTGAAGTGTTCTTGGTGAGATATAGTCCTCTGGAGACAGCTGTGGATTTAATTTTTCAAGCTTTAGTACAACCTAACCCTTTAAAAGTAAGATTTAAGTTTCCCTTGTCAGATCACTTAAGAGTTTCTTCTTTTATTTTACCCTTTCTGTTTTTTTCCCTCCTCAGCTACTTGCCCAGACTTCTAATCCCCAGCCTCTGGAGGAAAACATTAACCATCTCAAGCTTTTCATCTTGTGATTGTTTTTCAGTTCCAAAGGACAACACGCGCTCGTTTGTTGTTTGAGCAGTTTTAGTCTGTCAGCTCAGATAGAAAGTGTTTGTGCAAAGGTGAGAATTTCTGGTCTTCCCCTTTTTGGTTTCTATTTTCAATGCTGAAATTTTTGAAGCACACCTCTGTGCAGGAGCTGTTTCACAAGGTGTGTTTATAGTCCCCACAGTTCATAGTATTTATGCTGTCAAGGAATAGGACTCAATCTAGGTTTTTTTTGTTACCCCTTCACATTTATCACTTAGTCATCCAGAAACTGAGTTCAATGTTCCTAGGTGTGCACAAGATATAACTGCACGGTTCCTGCTATTGTGAAATCACACCCTGCTCAGAGATAGTTTAAGAACGAAGGCCATTCAAGCAGCAGAACTGCAGATACACTGAAATGCTGGGTTCAGTATACTCATAATGTAGTATACTGCTGATTCAGTATACTGCTGATGTAGTAAAAATGCTGCTTACAGCTGCTGCTGCTCTCTAATCTCCAGTTCCCTGGGTCTCCCTGGCTTTTGCCAGACGTACCTTAGGGACTAAAGGTAGAAGAGATGGTCAGATTTGTTCCCTGCTGTCAACTCTTTCTTTTCCCTTTCAGCTTGTCTTCCTTTGGCTTTCTCAGGAAATGAATTGTATCCTGTCTTTCCTATCCCTGCATTCATCAGGTCTCTTCTTCCTCCCGCTAACAACTTCTTGGCATACTGGCCAAGTGCAGTCACCACTGAAAGATGTGTATAGAGGCTGAAGGTTAATCGAGTTTCTTGAGGTTTGTGCGTTCTGGCTGCCAGGTAGATGGGAGTGACCCATGATAGGGACTGCACCGAGGGAGAGTGAAGCAGAGTTCAGCTGTTTGGCAGCAGTAAGAGGTCAGTCACTCTTTGCATAACAGCTAGACAGCACAAATGAATGGACTGGCCAAGCTGTCCTAGAGCAGCTCCAGAATGGCTGCAGCACAGGCAGTTTCATGTCCAGGATGTATCTTTCACAATGGATGGCCAGTGGGAGTTGGTATGGAGGTCAGTTCTGGTGGAAGCAGTGAGACACAGACATCACATGACTCTACAGTTGTTATACATTGTTATCCTTTACTTCCTCAGATTGGAGTTCCTGTATTTTCATGCTGAGGTGGGCTGTGTCTCCCCGTGGCATCACCATCCTTATGTCGCATCACATCACTGTAATGTGTTGTGTGCTCTGGTATTCCCACAACAGGATCCTCTGTGCCTGGGCTTCTAAGAGTTTAGGGAAGTGCTTGGTCTGGCTGTGAGGAAGCAGCATGTAGATGCTAAGGGTCAGACACCATATTTCTCAGCTAATGGGTTTAGGCTGCTTTTCCTAGGCACTGCTGCCATTTGTTGTTAGAGATGAGATAACCAGGCAGGCTGCTCTTTGGTCTGAGCAGATGGGTCATCTTATGCCTTAGGTAGGAAGGATCCAACTGAGAGGAAGTGGGAGAGGGTTTTTTTTCTGGCAGTGCTGTGTGCAGAAGGAGCTTTGATGGTGTGGTTTACTATCTTTTGCTTTGGGACTTAAAATAAAGCCTCTGAGAGACTTTTTAGCAAAGTGCTTCTGGCAGTTACATGGCAGAGCTGCAAGAGACTGTGTAGTTTATCTCCCACTTTCCCTGTTCTCCCACAGATTTTCCATATTGCTTTTCATACTGTTTCGTGAGTGTGCAACATCCTCTTTATCCCTGCTCACCAAACCACTGTGCCCTCCAGTCACTCCTTAGAACTCTCTCCTTATGTGCAGTCCACAGTCTCCAGACCTTTTTCCTCCCTGCTTGAAGAGCTGTGCCTGCATTCTGAAAGGAAAGAGCTCTGGGGGAAGTGAGCTATGCACGCACACACAAGGCTGCAGCTAACTTGATCCTGCATTTTCCAATTCCACAAGCTGTGCCACTCAGGCAGAAGAAGGTTTCTGTTAGCTTTTACCTAGAGAAAGAGCTTTATCTTGCACTCAAGCCAACAGAGGGCAATGTACACAAAATACAACATCAAGAAGAAATGCTTTTATAACATGACTGTAAGCAGCCCAGCCCTTACTGTATCTGGAGTCACATATCACAGTGAAAGGCGGCATTCCATGCTGGACCTAAAACCTTCTCAGGCTCCATCAATTAAACCACCACATATGGGGTGGAAGAGACTCAGCAAGGGACTCTCACTAGGGTTCAATGAAAACCAGATGTTGTGGGCACAGCTGTCATGCTTATCAAGAACAACAGAGCAGCCCCTGCTGAAGTTTCATCAGGAACTCTGCCCTTCCTTTCCTCTAGCCCCAGCATTACTGAGAGTCCCTAACCAGAACCAAATAAAATCCTCACAACCAAAGCATGCAGAAGTCCCCCCCAGATATTACTATTTATGTTAGCATACTGTTCTATCTGATCTTCAGATCAGGGCCCCACTGTGGCTGTTGCCATGTTGAGACAGGATGAGACAGGCTTCATGCCCACCTAACAGCAACTTCTCTCTTAAAAACATAATTTAGTGTTGGCTCCAGAGCTGAAAGGATTTGAGGGGAAGAACTGTATTCCCTCCATAGGGATAAATCTCTGGCCAGTTTCATTTACATGCGTTATAATGTATTTACCCATAGGGCTCACATGCTATGTTTTGTTGCTTTAGATGGAAGTCCAGATTGCTAAATTCCAATTGTATAAATGATAACAGATTGCTGCTGTCAATGTACCCATGAAAGGGCACGGGAATTGTGCAGAATATGCCCTGAAGGGCATGAGTCATCCTGACCTATAGTCAGTGAACTTTGCTTTGGAAATGTGATTCAAACAGAGGATTTTTCTTGAGAGAACACAAGTCCTACCCTAGGAATTGGGTCTTTGCCCAAGGACCTGTTTTGCTCTTCATTTCCTTGGGTCCTTTTGCTATAGAATGATTTTCTGAGATTGACTGGTCCGCTGAAGTCCACAGTCACCTGTAAAGTCAGACAGTCAGCTCATCCATTGTTAGAGTCCTGTTTGTCAGCTCTGTGCCCTCATGCTGACATACCCCATTGCTCTGAATCAGCCACTGGAGCTGCAGTCAGAACAGCTTTTCAGGCTGCAGCCAAGTCATTTGTAAAGGTTACCACCTGCAGTCCAACGTGCAGCTGTTCTTCACTGCCCTCAGAACTGCACGTGTGCTCTCTGCCTGTGCCTCCTCTGTCAACATGATCCTGTGGTTTTCAGGAACTTTTAAAAACTTGTTGTCAGAGATAAAACAAAAATTACTTGCTTTAACCACATTTATCCCTGACATCATATGCCAGCTGTGCGCATGAGGGAGAAGAATTAATATAAAGGCCTTTTTAAGACAAAGAGACATCCTACAACAATCCCGATGGCTCGTCTGTGTGGAAATCGCATTGCACACCAGGTGTTCTCTAAGCAGAACACAGTAATTTAAAGGCCAAATTGACCCTTTGTGACCTGTGTGATAAGTAGTGCTGGTGCACATGTTCTTCTGTGCAGCTGATGTGTTTCAGAAGGAAGCAAATACAGTTCAGATCTGCAGAGACTGCTACCTACTAATATAGAAGTCCAGCTTCTCCCTGATGCTCCAACAAACAGATCTGCATTGAATCATAAAGCGTCTGATAACTGGTTTTAAACCGGCTACCCTCAGGCAGAGACCATTTGCTGGTAAGAGAAGGTAAGAACTGTTTCTTCATTTTCAACTGTGAAGAACTTGATGTCCTTGGACTGCTTGATCTTACAGGGAGGAGGAAGATGACAGATGGAGAATTATTTGTTTACTCTCTTAAATACCAACACATTCTTATTTTAGACCAGAAGCTGTTCAAGACAATGACAGTTATGCATTACGGCAGCCTCTAATGTTATTTTAGCGTAGGGCTTCAGTTTACCCAAAGCTTTGGACTCTTAGTTGTCTCTGCTATTGACAGAAAGGTGGACTTTCTGCCTCAGAAAGCTTCAGAAAGAAGTCATAAAGGTCATAAAGGAAACCAAAATGGAAAGGGATGTCTCATATTCCAACAGTGACACTAGAAGCACTATGGGTGCCACTGTGCCTATATTAAACCTCCACTCTTCTTGCTAGCAGAGATGTAGGCTATATAATAATGCATTACATGTTTGCAGCTCCTAGATGGAGAAGATCTGTGGCACAGTGTTAAAAAGGGAGTTGTCCTGAAATATGCCCAGTTTCCCTTGTGTATGTATTGGCTAGATTCTTGGCGAGTGTAAATCCAGAGATCTGCAGTGGAGACACAGTTGCTGGAGCATTCTTTAGAAAGGAATTCAAATGTGTGGACCCAAAGGGAGAGTTAAGCCCTGTTTGTGCACAGAAGGCAGGAGAAGCAATGCCCTTCTCTGCTTTTGTACCTTACCTCCTCTTAGCAGATGCATATGGACCTCATGACTGTCAAATCTATGGGGAGCCCTAAGCCTGAAATCTCAGCGTGCTCAACTGTGCTGTCCTAGCACTTGATTTCCCCTAGGACACGCCAAGGCTTAGGTTACATGCTTGGAGTCTCTGCAGTCTCTAAGCAGAGAGGTCACTTTGCTACACAATGGGTATTGCCAAAATGGCAGCCATGCCAAATGTGAAGCATGATGTCAAATGTGGAGCAGGTGGGCTGGGCGTTTGTCGGGCTGTCTTTCATCAGTGACAACATGTGAGCTCTTTCCAGAGCTTTCATGTGTTGTCTTGACACATCCAATACTGTTGCATTAACTGAATGTGGCTGAAAATAGACAAGCTAAAAGAAAGGGCCAGATTTGTGAGAGAACCAAGAGAGATACCAGGATTTTGTCAGGAGCCGTTTATTACAAAATGGGTGGGAAGAGAGTCGTACAATTCACTAATAGAAGTCAGGGAAAACAGAATTTCCAAGGATGGGTATAGAACACAGTTCAGGGGAGGTCTGTGCTCTGCTGCACTACTGGCACCAGAGTGGATCTCTGCCATGATCCCACTCTCCCTACTCCATCCTCAGCTGCTTGTTTCTGCCTTTTGTTTTGTTGTTTTTTCTTTTTAATGTTTCTGGTAACTCTAATCTCTGCACTGAGCTTGTTCACGGTGCTGACCAGACAGAGAAGGTGAGCTGATATAGCAAGCTGAAATGGCACAGCAGAGACCGCAACAGAGGAAATTTAAGAGCAGGGAGGAATCAGACCATAGAAATGCATCTTCCAGTACTTTGATTGCATTTGGCTTTTAGACAACCAGATCCAGCACTCACCTGACAGGATACAAGGAGGAGAGCTGCGTTATTGCAAAGGTTGCTGTGTTTTGTGACTCTTTTGCCACTGCCATCACATAAGTGTTCCAGCCTCGTGTTGTAGCATATGACAAATTCCCTTGTGTCAGCTGAAGGCTGGAATGGGGAATTGATGCCACTTGAAAGAAAAGTGCATTTTTCTGAATTCGATTTCATTATATCTATTCACTGATCTGTTCGCCAACATGTTTGCATGATCAAATAGACTGGATAAATGGCAGAGCAATGTGCCAATGCATCTAGGTGAGAATGTGCACTGGGAATGTTAACTAAAGAAATAAAACAGGCAGTAGTACCCAGTTTAGATGCTTTGCTAAATGCTGCTTAGCATCATCTCATAAAGGCAGAGTCTCTTTAAAAAATACACTGGTGCAGCCAAATACTAGAGATTTTTCTTGGCAGAAGCTCCTTGCTCAGAAGCTTGATCAGACATTTGTTGGTAATTGCAGCACTGCTTAGGACATATGGTAGGAAGATTTTTGTGTTGCAAACATCCAGCTTTCTCACCATGCCTTGCTGTGTTGTAGTGTGCTTACACTGCAGAAACTGGAAGAAAAAGCTTGAAAGAGGAGACCCTCACAAGCACAATGCCTGGAGGTCAGTGCCATCAGCACAAAATCCTCATCCCCTTGGCAAGTACCTTTGCAGCTCCGCAGGCTTGAAGCTGCACCACACCAAGTGTCTGAACCACCAAGTGGCAAACAGCTTTTGAAGCAGAGCAGCCCTCCTTGTTGAGGGGCTGATCCTCCTCTGGGATGTAATGCACTTAGAGGATACAGCTCCCTTGTGCTGTGTTCCGTTCTCTATCCTAAAAGCATTTCAGCCTTTGCCTCTACTCCCTTTCATCTTACAGTTTTGCTGTTGTAATAGCCTGAACCATCCCTCTTTTTACTTTATACGTTTGTCTAAGTTAATAAATGGCCAGTTTATCTCTTTTTGTTGTTCTGTGTGTTTTGATAGCTAAAACAAAAATCTCTTACCCTTCCCTGGCTGTACCATCCCTCTGCTCCCAGACAGCAGGTTCTTGAAGCCAGCCTCTGTGGATGAGAGTTGCTCTGTACCATTTAATCAGATTGCATGAACTTGCACAGCCTGTAGTGCTAGAAAGTGGTTTGCCCTGCTGTCTACAATGGCAAAGAATGATGTTGAACCTTGTATAAATGTAGAACCACTGATTCACTTGGGGAGAGGACCTGGTCAGCCCTGGGAGCACAGGTGAAGTCAATGCAGCTGGGTGACTGCAAGGGGTGAGGCCTGGCTGCACCATTCTGAAACTTCATTTAAGGGCTGAATGCCATTGGAGAAGGATCTCTGGTTGGAGATCCCTCCATTGTGGAGGTTTTCCTGTGAGCCTCAATCTTCAGAGGTGGGTGAGCACTTTCCCTTTGCCCCAGTCCCTTTGTTATCACACCTCCTGTATTACCATTCCCGTGCGTTGATCTTTCTGATTGTTACAAGCCTACTGTTTCCTTGTTGCATGCAGTCATTCCAGCTTATTAGGGCACCAAACTTGTACAGAGACATATGCCTCATTTTGATCTTCTGGCCTTCCTCTTGGTTTCCCTTGGACTGAAGAATACTGAGGGAGAGACAGAGAAACAAAATTGCCTTGTGAGATTAAAGAGAGGTGGGAGACCCTGGATAATATCTGAATTTCTTTGAAGTGAAGGCTGCACAGATTAAGAAAAGTGTAATTGAACTAAAGGCGCTCTTTTTTGAAGTCGATATACTTTTACCCTGGCTAAGCAATTTCCTGGTCGTGGTTTTTATCACTTTCCAGCACCTGCTTGCTTCAGAGGGCGACACTCCAGGGATTACTCTGAGGGAAGTGCCAAGAGCCAGCGTTTCTCACTGCCCTCTCGCCCGCCTCCGCCCCCTGCACTGCTGCACACACACCCCAATATAGAATGACAGCACACTGCCACAGTTTAAATGACTCTGCCTCTTCAGAAGGACAGGCCCTTCAGACGACACCAACCACAACACTGCCTACCCTTGCAAGAAACATCATGGCATATAAAGCAGCACATCTGGCTTTTAAGTCCCGCTGGCACAAGACAGATGAAGAACTCTGTCGCCACAGCATGTCGTTTGACTTACATAAGGCAATCCAGAATGACTTCTTTCAGTGTTACCTTTATCTGCTGGAAACGCTTCCCCTGGGTGAGTAACTGGTGGGCAGAAGTGTTTGTGTGTGCGTTACCATGATCTGGAAGGACGTGTCGTATTAGATAGCTGGGTGCAGCACTTGTGACAATAAGTAGTAGTTTTGAGAAGCCCTGCTTGAGAGATTACAGTCTAGCTTAAACCATTTGTTACTCTCTCAGCTAACTCTAATTCAGTATCCTGTTTTACTTTTTTACTTAAATACTCCATAGATTGGGGTGGGGGAGGAATGAGAAAGACCTCAAGAGCTTAAGAAAGTTTGATTTTGGGGTGAGGATACTTTCACCTTTAAATAAAACATGAATTGACCTACTTGGAACTTGGAAGGAACAAACTGAAAGCAGCAGAGCTGTCAGGCCTTACTTTCTGTTGCTTGATATTCGTCCTCAGCTTTGTATTATGCACTGCTGTGGATAAAGGCTTGAAAAGTAATGACTGTTATTATTTTTTCTTAATCAAAAGTCTCTGTGATCCAGATCTCTGCAGCACGCTGTCCAGACCAGTGTTTGTTATCTGGGAGCAAAGTGCTTCCAAAATATTTCTTTACAGTCAAATATGTGTGAAAGATACAGGATGCCAAAATATTTCATGTGCAGGGCTCCTTCCTGACTGGAATATCCACATGGGTAGGTGGGTTATCTTACCTGATGCTGTGAGATTGTACAGACCCCGGTGAGTACCCTGCTCAGGATGCTAGAATTCATGAGTCTGCAGAGAGAGAAAGTATTTCCATGTTTTCTTAGTATTCTGATGTGGCTTTTCACATACGGTGATATCTGCAGCTATCTAAAATGAAACATGCAAGGTAAATACTCCTGTCCCTAGTGGTAGGTAGCTAGGAACGATGGAAAGAAAGGGAAAATGGAAAGGAAGGGAAGTTAATTATAGGTCAATGTAATCTCAAGAAGTCTATGACAATGTTATTCTTTCATTTATTTTGAAAATAAACACAACATATTAGGAACCGAGCAGGATTTCCTACAGTGTAACTGTTAGTGTAAGTACTGGTAGAATACTTTATGGCTAGAAGGTACTGTTACGAATATCTAGCTTAAAATTTCACATAAAAGTTTCTGGATCGTGCCTGTAATTTATGAGTGAGTCACAGTATATATTTATGAAGACAAAAATAACTTGGCTTAAAGGCTGCAAATGACTGAGAACTCATCAGTATGTAATTAAGCTGTTTCCAGGTCTAATTGCTTCACTCTCTTAAACCCATATTTTATTTCTGGTCTGAATTTTATTTGAATTTCCATTCTCAGCCAACAAGCTCTCTAAAATGTTTACCTGTTAGACTCAAGTGTCCCTTTGCCAAATGTTTAATGCTCTGAGTCATTATTACAACTTCTCTCAAGTTTTCCATTTTGTTGCCAGTGTATCCAAATCAGTAAGACCCCAAGGAAAAGGTACCGTGAGTCTGGCCTCCATGTGAACATGGAGTTTATGCGTACTGCCACAGAGTAAAAGGGTGCATGAGGACAGACACTGAGAGGTAGCTTGTATGCTGTGAAGGCACATCTGAGAATCCTCTCAGTGTGGTGTGGATGGGTGCATAACCAGACAGGTAATGACAGTTTGGTCATTGGGCTTAGAAAGTCAGGGTTAATGCATTGTACTTGGTCTTGAGATCACTGGTGTTCACAGGCAGCTCTCCTGTTTAACATCTTTATCAATGATTTGAAGAGCCAAGCTCTTCAACTGTGCTCAGATGACAAGAGATGATGGACATAAATTCAAACTGCAGAAGTTCAGAGTGACTGTAAGGAAAAGCTTTCTGTTTGTGGATTGTCAGGGCGCTGGAAAAGGTTGCCCAGGGAGGCTGTGCAGTTCTGCATTGCTGCAGGCTCTCAGAACTGACCTGAATAAAGTCCAGGGGAACCTCAATCTTGTCCCTGCTGCAAGCAGAGGTTTGAACCAGCAACCTCCCTAGGTGCCTTCTGGTCTGGACTGTCCTGTGTTCCTGTGCTCTCTGTGATGTAGAGCTGAATATGGCAAGCCTGAACATACCTGCAAAATGCCATTTTGAAGTTCAGCTCAGAGTGGAACTGAGCAGAAATTAACTGTATTTTCAAGATGAGATCCAGAGACCTCTTACACAGAGTTAACAGTGTTAAACTGCTAAAACAACACTAAGGCTGTGACCTAGCGGAGCACTTTACAGGGTGCTTAACCCTAAGTGTGATTAACACCAAAATCGGGCCTCACATTGAAACTTGCTGAAGTCCAGGATCAGCAAGGTACAAAATTGACTTCAGTGCAAGACCCCTCACCCTCCTTTCCTAGGTTCAGTGGTGGAAAATTTAGCCAAGTTTACCTATGAGCACAGCATATCTGGTATCACAGCCTGTTAAGAGAATCATGTAAAATTAGCAGACTGGTGTGATGTTTATAAATAAAAAGCATTTTATTTAGGCCTAAATTCAACAGTGTACTCAAATGCGTATGAAAGCTTCTAAGCTAAGTGGACTTTAACAGAACTACTCAGATACTGGAAATTATGCATGTGGTTCCAAGGGCTGAGGGACGTGGTGCCAAGAGGGTGAGATCTGCAGTGGAAGACTCAGATGATTAGTCCAAGAGCCAAATATTTCAATATGTGAGGCACATGTCTGTAAGTAAAGCCTGCTTTGGGGGTGTGCTGATGTTCAGCCTCTATAAAACAGTTCTTAGTCCATAGAAGAGAGGTGGATCTTGCTCTGCACCCAGATAACAATTTTTCAACTGATGCGCAAAGCAGATGTTGCATTTAAAAGGGATGCTTAGCCAAAATGGAATTAGTTCAGTATCTTGCAGAAAGCAGTCGGAGCCACAAAATAATGTTCACAAATAAAAAGTTCAAAAAAATTATTCGCAACATTTGTTTCTGCCAGGGAGATTTAGCTGAGCAAGCTGTGCAACCAAGAGCTGTAAAATAGCCTGCTGCAGGTTGGGGCTGTGCCTGATCCAATGCATTAAGGGATCCCATTGCATCAGAGATTTAGACCAGATGCAGCAAAACACAATTTTGAGCTGGTCCATTTAAAAAAAAAAAAGATAAGATTTGGGACTCTGGGGGGTAGAAGGGCCGAGGTGGATGTTGTGTATCTAGTCTAGGGGAAGGCATTCAGCTCTGTTTGGCATTCAGACTGTTTGCTGCGACTGAAGATTTCTAACACCTCCTGACTGGGGGTGACCTTTAGGCAGGCAGTGTCTGTGCTCAGCGTGCTTTGCCAGTGGGCTCACTTTAGCCTTTGCTGCTTGGGGGTCTTGCCAGCAAGTTCAGCTGAGAGACAAAGAGCACCACGATAGAAGGTTCTGCTTGCTTTGCTTGAGACACATTTCTAACCTATCTTAACACTGAAAGTCTTGCCTGTGGAAGCTGCTCCCTGTGAGAGACTTACACCTCCATCATCCTGTCCTGTCTATGCCCTACTTTGCAAAGTATGTTGGAATCGGGCTGTGTATCAGTAACAGATCTCACAAGTATTTCATTTCCTGATGCAGGACATAGTCCCACATGGACTGTGGATTGGGAAGATGCCTCTGGCTAGGCAGGTCCTGTGATGAGGGGCAGGCACACTGGAGCAGAGCTGCAACACTAACTGCCACCAAGGACGTGCGTCTCCTCACACTTTGCTTTTTGAGGTAGATTCCTGCAAGCTGGCAAAGCTCCTGCTCCCTCTGGTCCCGCTGCTGGAGCCTGCATGCCAGGCACAGCTGCGAGGCAGATCAGAGGTGAGCTTGATTGGTTGTGTCTGGAAAATTGGGTTGTGGGTTGGGAGAGTTGGCACAGTTGCAAATTCAGGAGAGGGAGGAGAAATACTTGAGGAAGCAAGAAGTGGAAGTCTATAGATCACATACAGTGTGCGTGAGACTGTCACTGTGACGGGCTTTGGGTACAGGTCCTGTGTCCTTGCATGCCCTCAGGTGAGGCACTTGCATAAAAAGATCTTTGCACGTTTTGATGGGTACAGAAAATGCTCTAGTGTTCAGAGTGGAGCTGGTTTCAAATGCCAGCATGTCAGGCAGGGCTGTGGGGCCCCAGCTGGCCAGGGAGGAGCCGAAGTCAGCTGGTGTGTGCATGCAAATCCCTGCAGGCATCCTGTGAGTCTGATCCAGGTTCTGAGTGAGAAATCTGAGAGCACACGCCACAGATCTGATATCCTGATCAGCAGCATATCGGCTCCATGTGTTGTCTTGGGTTCAGCTCATGTATGGAGTAGAAAGACCCTGAATATTTGTTGTTTGTGCTGCCAGCTGCCTGCAGCACCCTGACCTAGTGTGCAGACAGCCTGTAAGTGCCTCTCCTTTCAATCAAGTGGAACAGGATAAATCTCTGTCCCCTGGTAGTTCCATTAAACAAGCCCTAGTAATGATCACTGGGCTCTCATAAAGCAGAGCTTGTAAAGCAAGCATCCAGAGGTTCAGTTCTTTTCACCAGACAGGCTGGCATCTGAAACGGAGAAAAAAGAGACCTGGAGAAAATAAGCTGGTGCCACTCCCAGGGGAGGATGGAGATCGTTTACTGGAAGAATCTCCACTGCCAATGGAGTCTTTATTTCTCATGCTCTGGGAGCCTCCCTGGCCAAGTTGCACAGTGGATTGGCTGCTGCCCCCTTCATATTAATTTCTTCAGCTAAATGGTTTCTTCTGAGTATGTGAATATAATCAGTGGAGTGTGTAAAACTCCCAGGTTTTGACCCTTGCTGGGCTCAGTGCTTCTTGTGGTATAAATTTCTCAGGCATAACATAAATGTGTAATGGATTAAAGCTTTAATAGTATCCGTTCGGCAGTTGACTTAAGCAGGTGATGACAAGAGGGGCTGGTAATGCTGCTTTTGTTGGATGAAGGATATGCTGGGCATGCTGCTGATGTGTAACCCAATAGCACTATTCTGTTCTGAGTGGTCCTTGGTGGTAATTATTCCTCATCCTACTTCCTTTGTCCCCCCTCATTTGCCGCCAAAATGTCATTCTCCTGCTGGGGATGGGCAGGCATACACTTATCATTCCCTGCTGAGCTTGCTTGCCTTCCATAAATACATTCCAGGCTTGTGTTCAGGTCTCTGGCCTAACTCTCATCCTGTGCACGGAGGGCATCATTCCTTTTCTGCAGGCAGTGTGAGCAAGGCATGGCTTTGTCAGACCCTTTGCCAGCAGTGCTTCTGGGCAAGTCTGGAAGCTGAAAGGTGCAGTGCACAGAAGGTAGATGCTTAATAGCATCTGGGTGCAGCTCTCTGTCTGCACAGCCCACAGCGACATCTCCCTTTATTAACCAGAAAGCTGTTTGCTGCTTGCTCATTTTCAGTTCCTTAAGCATGCTGAACATCTGCAGTGGAGCTGGTCTCTCAATGCAGAATGGTGCTTGCAGACTTATTCCCATTGTGACTCCTTACTGCTCAGCTTTCACACGTGGGCTTGTAGTTGTGTTTTTGCTGGAAGGCCTGGCTGGGAATAACTGCACGTGTGGGGAAGCACCTGTATGCTTGTATGTGCATGAGACAGCAGGGGAGCTTGTTTCCAAACAAACCATTTCTTGTCTCTCTGAATCTGAACTTTGAGATACAACACATAACTACTTTTGATATGCCAATGCATTTCAAATATGGAAAAACTTACATGCAGTTCATAGATCTCAGTTCTTCAGAGACTGGGGAGAGATCATCTTTAACCATACAAAACATGTTTGGATTGAATTGAATGGTCTCAGACTTATGATTGCTATGTATTACCAGCAAAGCAGCAGAGCGATGAAAGGAAAGACCCAACCCCCTGGCACACAGGAGCTTTCAGATATGACACCCTCTGATTATCTTGACCCGTGACAGAAGAATATTTAGGGCTGTTTCTAAATTGTCTCCCCACTGTACAGCCACTTAGGCCTGAGATTGCCATCTGCTCCTTGGTTCAACTTACTTACAGTGCCGCAGACTTTACAGTGTCACTAAAAATAAACCAAAGCAAGTGCCTCATTCATTCAGACTCCTCTTGTTGCTCTCTCTGTGCAGCTGTTGATGGCTAGGAAGCATATATGGCAATCTGCAGGCTGTAAGGAGCTGTTAGGTTTGTGACAGCGGAAGTGGTGACTGCGAACAGCAATAAACACTGCCCACAGCTCTTCTGGGGGTAAACTAATCCCACTGCTCTCTTTGGTATTAATGTTCATCTTCAAACCTGGAATGATTTTGCACTGATGTGAAAGAATACTGGGTAATGACAAATGAGTTCTGAGTGTGGCAGGCACAGAATATACTCCGGGGTGCTGTGCCCCTTCAGAGCCTTGCAGGATTAAATCTAACACCTTTCCTTCCACCTCAGCTTTGGAAGCAGAGGTTTGTTAATTTGGAACCTCATCTTAGGTTCACTGATTTTCATCACCATACCTCCAGAACAATAACCCAGACATGTGTCATTAACAGGAAAATAATGATTTATCTGCTTGCAGTGAAACTTTACGCCTTAACAAGCCAAGTTATCAATGGGGAGATGCAGTTCTACGCCAGGGCCAAACACTTCTACCAGGAGGTACCAGCCACAGAAGAGGGCATGATGGGAGACTACATTGAGCTCTCCAATATAGACATTGAATCCTCCAGGGAGTTTCTCAGGAAGTTTGTTGGGGTGAGTCATTTAATCCCATTTTTGGCAAGAGATAGCGGTGATGTGTCATAAATGACATGCAGCGTGCCCAGTCACGTGTATTTTAAATGGCACTGCATGTCATATTTCATATGCATGAAGCTCATGATGCAATTGACTGTGATAGGGCCCAGGAACATACTATTTACATGTGTTCTACCAGCTCACGCATCATCATGAGTGCACGTTTTGCTTGGCTGTGTGGTGTTGTTTACCTGTTTTGCATCCTTTTCTTACACTCTCAAGCTGCAAAGAGAATTGTGCAAGGACAGCACAGTCTTAGCTGGGGTGGGAGATTAATTAGCACTGTGGGACTGAGGCTTTCCATGATAAAATCCTTGCTAGTTTTCAGAGGGAGATACTTCTGTGCAAATTCCTGCATTCTGTTTGGGAAAATGGCTGAGACAAGATGCCAAGGTTCTGTTTTGTCTATTTATAGATGTCTTTCTCTGAGAATGCTGCAAGAAAATCCAATCCTCCTTCCCCTCTCATTGTTAGCAGCATGCAGAATAAGTACCCGTGTGGAAAAACATGATTTCCTGATCGCTGCAGTATTATCGTTTACCTTTGAAGGCAGATCTAAAGGTCTGTAAGGATCTTCAAAGGTTTGCTTTGACTTGGGGTGCAAAGAGATGCAAAGTGGGATTTTAGCAGTGATTAGAATAGCAGTTTCACTTTTGGCATTTGGGTTTCTATAAAACCCATTGATGCCTAAATGTGTTGTTAGGAATCTAATTTGTTTTAAAGTTTGGCCCAATAGTTTTCCAACTGCCTCTTTCTCTTCTTGTGGGATGAGAAGCCTGCTAAATTAGCTCAACAACTATATTAGATGCTAAGGAACCCACAAAGTTACAGGGAACTGTATTTCATAAGTTTTCCTACTCACAAAATTACAAGTTCTACATAATGCTACCATACAGCTTTCATTTTCTACTCAAATGTACAAATTTTGCTTAACTAGATGACTTTTTTTTTTTAGCCTTAATGACCTATTGTGGAAAAAATCTCAATAAGTTAATGGGATGTTGTGTGTAAAAAAAAAAAAAAATATGGGCACAGTTTAAATGGATTTGGATGAAAAATAAGTGTGGTTTAACAACAGATAGAAATCCTGGCTAGCAGCAAAGAGCAACTGATGGCAAAATTCACTGTATGTGCCAGACTCTAACACACAGTTACCTAAGTGAACAGCTACTTTATTTCTATTAACAGGCTTTTGTATTAATGGCTTCACAGCATTTTAAGGCCTCGCTGAGTCTGTGGGATTTTTGTAAAGCAGTTTCACTACATCTCAAAGCCTCACTGTATTCAGTTGTTTACAAAATAAGAAAACAGAAAGGAAATTCAGAAGATGAAGGATAGTAAAGTGGTACTTTCAGTAAAAACTAAACGTAACTTGTAAACTCAGAGCCAGCCCCAGGCTTATCCCTTACATCTTACATGTCTTATTTTAAGGATATTTGGAATTCACGTGGTGGACAAGCCTGTCCTCAGGGAAAGATTTCACACTTCCTAGACATCACACAGATTCAGTTTCCTGAACAGCGAGTTTATATCACACGGTTAAGCTTTCTCATCTCCAAGACCCAAAAAGGAAAGAAGTGCAGTCTGTAGCAGAGTTTCACATGCCAAAGAGAAATCATACCCAATGCATCAGGTGCGATGACAGATACAAAATACTCCAGAGCAGAGCTTCTGCTTCTACTATTAGCCAGGGATAGAAAGGATATTCTGAATGGCCAAGATCAAACAAGAAAAAAAATAAGAGAGAAAGGAATCTGCGTGTTTTGCTAATTCTGATTTAGTTTATTAGAGCCTGTCCTCTCTCAAGATCCAGTCAATTAGTTGTGTTACTTATGGTTTATTTTCCTTCCTTGCTACTGCAATTTGAATCCGACTTGATCAGATAAAGATATTTCCAGGCTTTCTGTAGTAGTGACCTTGTTGTACACATAATCTGAGACACATCTTCCCAAATTTACATATCTGAAGATTTTTTTTACCAATAAGGCGATCAAAGTAGAAGAAAACAATTTGCTGACCCAAATGTAAGCTATGCTTATAAACACAGTTCAACGAAATCAGAAAATTAGTCTCAGATCAACCGAACATATTGAATTTAGGTTGTTGATTTTTCGCCCTCTGATTTTTCCTGTTTTCTTAAGATAATGTCAGTTCCAAACTAAAAAATGCTGTTTAGAAATGAGAAGTTGACAAGTTATTTTCTTTCCTTGAACGCAGTCAAAAAGAAATATCTTAACATTTTCAACATTCTTTCCCATGTTTCTTGGCTAAAACTGCTCTCTAGATTTGAGGTATTGATATCACAGGGTTTTTTTCCTTCCAAAACCTTTTTTTTTTCTCTGGCAAAAGTTGTGCTCCTTAAAAAACAGTTGCCCAGTTCCACTCAAATTACCCTTCAGTTAGTTTGGCTGGTGTGGAAATGCCACACAGTGACATTTCCCTTCTATGACTGATGTTGCGTACCTTCTTGTATGGCATTTCTTAACATGTTTTTTAGCACCACTGTAAACTGAGCTATAGATTTCCTTACCATGGGAGAGTTTATCTTGCCTGGGTACATGGAAGGAATTACAGAAAGGCAGTAGAAAACTAAGGACTTCACTTATATTTTAGCCTGTCTCCTGCCCAGGTGAGTCAAACTGAGTTAAAAGTGCCACTGTGCTCAAGTTAAGAGGTTTTACGTGTGTGTGGGCAGAACTCGAACCAAGAGCAACATTTGAGTTAGAACATGAGCCAACAGTGCTATATAGACAAGCTATAGGTTGTCTTCAGTGCAGTCATACTTGAAGGGTTATCAGCAGAGCTGTACCATTGCAATGTATTCAGGCCAGTTCAAGCTTTGATGTCCATATAGACACTGTGTTTTCAAGTGCCTAATCCAGAGGTAATCTTTTAAAAAAAACAACAACAACAACAAAGAACCATTAATTGAAGAACATTCATGATCTATAGGTGGGTGAAATAGTACAGATGGGGATTGTATTGTTCCTTTCTACCCCCCCAAAACCTATCTTCCTTTCTGCCCTGTCTTTGGTTCAGCCTTCTAAATGGAAACCTGCTGAATGAAGAACTTCTGGAAAGTGATTTTTCTTCTGTTTGATCAGGGAGATGGAAGAGATTTTGTTCAAAACCTGATATTTGTATAAAGAAAGAAAATTACTGTTTTTTTTAAACTATATATTGAACTGTAATTTCTTTCCTTTCCCTTCATATCTAAACTGCCTTCCTGCCTTTCCAAGACCTGAAGTAGCAGCATCAAAAACATGCCACAGATCTTTTATACCTAATGAACTTTCGTGAGTGCCCTATTCAGTTCCACAGCAGAGCACATGGGTGTGTACATGTCCTCAATGACAGTGATTCAGAGCAACAGGAAGCATGTAAGCAGAGAAGCAGTCAATCTTAAATTTTGAAGGCTGCTCTGGCTTAAAATTTTCACTTACACTATTTCTTTAAATAAGAAGTCTAGTTTTCAACTCAATTAGGCTTTTGGGAAAATGATTGCCTTCCAAAGAAAATGTTAATACCCTGTCAAAGCTCTGAGCACTCCCAAACTGAAAATATATTAGCTGAACATGGAATTATGTCAACATTTTCATTGCAGACAGAGCTGTGGTGCTTTGCAGGGCTTCTTGTCTGACTGCCTGGTACTCTCGCTCCCTGTCAGTAAGTGTGGGATTGAGCCTCAGCTCCCATAGTTGTTTCCTTTCCTCCTTGATGACAAATGGAGATGTGTCATCACAGGTCCTTGCTGTGACACATCTCATGGGAGATGAACTCACAGTTTTTGGTAAGGTACTGTGACTATAGGTTCTCTGAAACACTGGTATCAAAGCCAGAGAAGTCATGTGGCTTTTAGGCTAATTTCTCTAGCTTTTTTGCTAAACAATTCCTGCTTTCTCACCAGCAGCTCTCTTGAAGTGTTTTACTTAATCACGTCAGCTTCGGCCTATGTGTATCTACTATCAAACAGTATGGAAATTGACCTCGTAAAGGTCTGAGACAAAGTTCCTTCTCTTTTCATGGACTCTGTTACAGCTTAGTCTGGTCCTCAGTAAAAGCCACATGCTCCTAGTGCAGCCTGTGAATGAAGAATAGCTCACATTTTCTGGCTAACTACAAACAGGTCGTCTCCAGAGTCCAATAAGGTTGGAGGCTTGTGGATTCTTGCACATATCAGGAGATTAATCTTCCTGGGTATACAAATTGGGACCAGCAGCTCCAGAGGCTGGTGAGAGCCTTTCGGGTCCTTGTGCTCTTTCTACTGTTACTCCGTGTAACTGTAGATGTTCAGCTGAGCTATTCATAGTCATGTCATTGACAGTACTGTCCTTTGACCTTAATAATTTCCTGAATTACCCACTGAAGCAAGGCCAAAAAAGCAGTGAGTTATGTGATTTATGCTTAATCATTACATGGGGGGTGGGGTTGGGGGGGTCTCCCAGTAAGCAGAAAGAGCTAGGCTCTTCCTGGCCTTATTTCATTTAAAAGCAGTGGAGTTGCGGCAGGGACTTTGGCCCATAGGTTTTGCTTCAGCTCTCACTTCCAGGGACAGGGAAAAGCTGTTTACATTTGCTTTTAATATATTTGTTTAACAGATAACTTTGGCCAGGGGAGCTCCAATTCCACAGCCACCGCCTGTACAGACTTATAATTTCTGTTTTACACAACAGCAGCACGCTCTTAAGAGCCTTTTTATAGCTAGAATGGAAGCTTTAGGAGTGAAATACAGCTTTCATTATGAAGATCCCTTTACAGTAACTCATTATTTTCTCACAGGCATATCCTTTGTGCCACAATTTTTTCTTGTCTGATCTCTATCCAGAGATGATATTTAGGAATAAAAAGAAAAAGAGAAGTTGGGCAAAGTCTACTCAGTCATCTTGCTTGTTTCTATGTTTAAAGAAGAAATTCTGAATATGCTCCAGTCCAAACTTTTGTGTTGTCATAAGTTAGCTAAATCTCCAAGATCTTTGTTCAAACACAACTTGTTTTGAAATCTGCACTCAGATCACAAGGACACTGTCTCTGCAGATATGTCCATGGATACCTTAGATGTTCTGTGCTCTGTAGTGTTTAGTATGTGCTTATTCTTTTGTTTGGTCTGGGCTCAGAATTTAATAAGACTGACCTAGCCATGCAGTTGGCTGTGAGATAAGGGTACATGGCTAATGGAGTTGTAAGGACATTATGAAGACCAGCAGCGGTTTTGAGAAAGCTGGGAATTTGTGCATCAAGCAAAAGCAGCAATAAATACAGGACTGCAATGGAGAAATCCCATCATCTTTTTAGACTGTGTTTTGCAGCTCCAAGTGCATGGTGTCTATTGGAGATCTGGGGTGCAGGGTGTTGAGGAGGAGAACTTGATGCAGACAATGTCAAGTCATAGGGGTGGGAAAAAGTGTGCCAGCTGGAGCACGAGAGGAGGTTTATCTTCACTCCTCTTACTGGCTTGGACACTTGGTGTGATGTTCTACAGGTCACTGGATTCCACTCCCAGCTGGGGAAAGTAATTATGGAGGAAAAAATGCATCTAGGTATTATCTGGGAATGCAGCATAGCTGCTTAATAGCTATCCAGAGGTGTACTGACAGCGTCCAAAGTTCTCACCAATCTTGTAACTGCTCTGAACAAGCAAAGAGACAAGATGCTAGGCTAGGTGGACAGAAGGCCGTAGCTGGTAACACAGTTGCTGTGATCTTTCAGGTAGTATTTTTAAGATTTCAAATGATTTTCTTGTGTTTCACAGGGGGTGGGGAAAGCTGGCACCAACCGCGCCCTGGACTGTGGCTCTGGGATAGGTCGGATCAGCAAGCATGTCCTGTTACCAATTTTCAAGAGTGTGGAACTGGTGGATATGATGGAAAATTTCCTGGCTGAGGTCCCGAACTACCTGCAGGGCGAGGAGGACAGAGTAGAAATGTATTATTGCAAAAGCCTCCAGGAATTCACTCCAGCCCCACAAAGATATGATGTCATCTGGATTCAGTGGGTTTCAGGTTAGTTCAGCGCTGTTCATCCAGCCCAGTGCCACAGAACTACGCAGCCTGTGCTGAAATTACTATTAAAAGAATGGTGCAGATGTAAAAAGAGATTTGATGTAAAAAAAGTTTTGATGATGCCAGGCCAAGACTGACAAGTGCTGGAAGCACAAAGTGCTGCCTTCATTCAGTTCCACTGCCTGATCCCATAGCAGCCAGGACAAGCAAGTAGGAAACAAAACAAAAAACTCCTGCAGTACTGTAGCTTTACTATGGAGTCAGTCAGTCCCCACAGCCCATATCTTCTCAAACTTGTCATCTTTCCCTGTAAAACTAGGGGGAAAAGAAAAACCTGCAGTGGTCTTATGAGAGTTCTCCCAGCCACATGCCCAGTGGCTACAGATCAGCTTACTTTTTTTTAGGCCATGTTCTGGAAAAAAGTACATGTACCAGGAGCAGTTTGCATACTATAGTGCAACTGGGCAGTAGGTCGTATATGTGGGCCTTATATATTGAGCAGGAATCCATCCTCCCTCATAGTTACCAATAATGCAGACAGATAGAGTTGGTTGACCATCTGTGTACAGTGATCTGTCAACACCTCTGCATCTGGCATGTGGTGGGAGAAAAGACTGTAACACCGTGGCAGTACCAATATGTGAGGATCAAGCTTGGCTACCTGAAAAAAAAAGCATATGAGAGAATTGTATGACCCTCATTCTTGGCCTCTTGAATATTGGCCAGTTTTGGACACCCCTTTGCCCATGAGTCATCAGGTGTTCTAGACATCCACACAGTCTCACAAGGAGAAAGAACCCTTTTGAGACATCTGTGCCCCTTTGCAGATAGGGCAGCCCCAGTATTTGGATGCAGAATGTGTGGTAGAGTTTTTTGCTTACAAGATTGACAGTACCCGCATTTAAGGATAGCTTCCTTTGGTCCTCTGCCAAAAGTCACTTTCCACCCAGGATTCACCACTTATGCATTGCAGCTTGGCATCCTGTTGGACGTTCCCAGCAAAGATCTTGTGGGAGTTACTGGCATGTCATATACCCGTCACACATAGAACACGTTAGGCTAAGTGCCCCTTCAGGGATATCCCTTTAGTCCTTTCTTCGCTCTGCCAGTGGGTGTCCCTCCTTCATACTGATGTTCCCAGGTGCATTTCTGAATCCGATGATCATTTATTGATACCCGGGAATGATTTAGGAAACAAGCTTTGAAAAAAACATGGTGAAATCACCAAAACCTATCTGCAGATGGCTGTGTCTGTTACATGCACTAATGCTTATCAAACAGGTTCACAAAGCAACTCCTCCACAAATAACAAATATCTGCTTCCTCTCCTCCATTCACCCCAGTGAGTGCACTGTAGCAGTAAGAGCAGCTGACAAGCAATTAGACAGTGTGGGTTCTGTTCCTTGCTCCATTTTTCCCCCCTTCTACCTAAAGCAATGGTATGAGAATTAATTACTTCCGTAAAGTGTGCAGTGATCCATGCATGAAAAGCGTTGTAAGGCTGTAAGTGAACAGAATATTCGTACAGCTACAAGAGAAGTGAATTGAAAGTGTTCTGGAAAGTCAACTTTTCATTCTCCTGTCTCAATCAGTCAGAAATACCATTTTTAATAGATATTTTTCCACGCTGTTTTTTTTAAAAACCTCTACCGCTGCAAAATGTCCTTTGTGCAGTTCCAGTGGGCAGGACTCATTATTCTAAAGCAGAAGAGGAGGCCTAAACAGCTCCATGTTAAAACCCTGGAAAAATCCTTTCTTGCTGGGCCAGGGCAGAAAGATTAATACAGGAGATCTTAAGAGCTGTCACTTTATACATAGTCTTAAAAAGTAATGAGATTGGTTTTAGCATAGGCTGTTCCTCTATAGCTATACAAGCAAGTTGCTTCAGAACAGTATCATTTTCCTTTGTACTTATGTTCTTTTCGAACAGCCAACCATTGCTCCTGCCTCATTGCATGAACAAACCCATCGCAACGTGAGGCAGAATGAATGAAGATGTGACTGAAGCTGTGCTTATTACTTGTGTGTTATCAATGACAAAAGCAGCACATGCCTTTAGGCTAGCAGATCTGGATCTCCTTCCACCTTTCAGCCATCAATTGCATGACTTAAATAGTGGTCTTAAGTATTAACCAAGTTTCTACCACCACCTTGAATTTGGATAAAAATGCCAACAAGCTCAATGCTTTTTGGTGGAATGGAGCAGTTAGCAACACAAGGAAGATCATCTCATTTTTGGAGGAGGAAACTGGGCTAAAAATTAGGCTAAGAGCAGCAAAATGCTTCAAAGAATCTAACCCATGCAATCCTGATTTGTCTTACATATACGTAATGAAATCAGCTCAGGTTCTTTCTTTTTAAAGGAGTAAAAATGAAAGTTTAAATTTCAAACTGAAACTGCAAATTTGGAAGGTATTCAGCTTTTTGGTTCTGAGTCTTTCTCGTTAGTGAGAGGGAAGTAGTTAAAATAAAACAAAACCAACTGACAAGCTATATCAAAATGTGGTTTTGAAATGACAGCTTGCATTTATAAAAGTTTAGGACTACCATGAAGAAAACTAAATATTTTGACTAGAAATTAGAAGCAACTTTTTGGAGTTTTTCATTCAGTTTTTGACCACCTGCCCTTGTTAATTCATTTTAAATAGCTTTCATATGTGAGAGTTCTCACTTTGCTCTTCTCTGAGCCCCCTCTTCTGATGTTAACAGGAATTATTGGTCTTTGAGAAGGAAGGGTACAAAATCTCAATAACATGTTAAAAAATACTGTATTTAAATGTTATATGCAGAAATCAGAACAGTATGGAGTAATATAGAGGGTTTATTTGGCAGTTTGGTTGTAATCCACGGCTGCTTTGATGGATGCATATAGAAATTTGTAGCATACAAAGCCAGAAGTTACTGTAGGTTATCAAATTTGGCCTATTTTATATCACTTGCCATTGTTTTACCCTTGTACTGAATGGTTTGTGTTCATTTAAATGTTAACTTGAGAAAGTCAGCTACACTGGATTTGAGGGCTTCAAGAGGTGGTAAATCCACCGCTTGTGTTGCTAGTTTCCAATTGGTAGCTACTTACACTGTTAAAACAGTTGTCTCTTATTTCCAGTTTGAATTTCTTTGGTTCCAGCTTCCTGCCAGTGATTCTTATTATGACTTTAACCACCAGATTAAAGAACCCTTCAGCACCCACTATTTTCTCTGCTATCCCCATTGACTTCTGTCTACATCTGTTGCTGCTGCTAATATGGATCATAAATATCAATTTGAGTTTGTAACCGTTGATCTTATTGATTTGCCCAGGTTTTCATTCTGAAGTCTGGCAGATCTGTAACTATTCCAGCAATGAAATGGTGAATCAAATCAAGGCACTGTTATGATATGTTCAGAGGAAGTCTGTGTGAGTGGTTAATAGTGATCTGTCTTCCATCTTTTCACCTGTAGGATATCTGACAGATAAAGATCTCCTGAAATTTCTCATCCGGTGCCAGAAAGGCTTGAAAGATAACGGTGTTATCATTCTCAAGGACAATGTAGCCAGGGAGGGCTGTATCCTGGATTGCCTGGACAGTAGTGTGATCCGAGACCTGAACATCCTCCGCAGCCTCATTGAAATGAGTGGACTCGTCATCCTGCAAGAGGAGAGGCAGGAAGGGTTCCCTGAGCAGTGTGTCCCTGTCTGGATGTTGGCCATGCAAAAACGTCCTGCCCATTCCTGATGGCAGTGGAGGATGGACTACAGATGAATGACAGAGCTGGGAAGGACAAAGGGGAAGAAAAGCACCTGCTAGAATACTACTAGCTATGTACTGCTACCACTGTAATTGTAAGGCAGCGACTTATGAAGGATCAAGAGAGAATTGAGCCAGCCTCTCCCGGCAAAAGTCTGCTTCTAAATCCTGCCTGCGTCACCATTTGTAAAAGACTTTCTGACTGCTCCTTGTCAGATTTCTCTTTCATTAAAGAGCCAATATTAAGACAAAACTCAACTAAGTAGAGTTTTTTGAGGGGTTAACAAATAAGGCTGATTTTCACTGTGGCATCTGTATTTTCCTGGAAGTTCATAAGAATCTGTCAGATCACTGAAGCTGAATACTCAAATAACTTCTGGAAAACCTAACATGCCTTGCTTATGTTTCTGCTGTATAACAGTAGTGGCGCATAAGGATATTCTTGCTCCAGGGAAAAGATTATAAGACATATAAGCATGTTTGCATTGAAAATCTGTGAAAAGATTACCCCACAATCCACTTTCTGGAAAATGTTTCTTCAAAATGTTCACAGTGGAAACCACTTGAAAGCATCTCTTTATTATTCATACCACTGTAAATTTCTTTCTTTCCCACATTCAGAGCAAATCTGGCACCATATGCAGAGCTAATGGGATTTCATGGGGTGTTAATCGTAAGACTGCAAGAAGAACTAATACAGTATTGTATTAATTAACAACTGTACTAAATTGCAGAGGGTGTTAGTAACCCAAAAGCATCTATGATTTATATTCAAACAGCAGCTGTATAAGCCTGCATTTGACAATACTAACACGCATACCGGCTCCTTAGAGCTCACAGAAATTGCACATTGAGATTCTTGTCCCTTTCATACAGGCACAGAAAGCACTTTGAGAGGACAGAGTTCCTTTTGCGAAGGACAAGTGCAAGAGGAGGCAGTTTTGAAATTCTCTGTAAACGAAGAACAGTCGTAGTCCTAATGAGAAATATGGATGGAATCAAACGTTTCCTTTGCATTAAAATAATTTGCTTTTTAAATATTTGTTATTATAATGCAGCAAAAATTGTAAATGAGATGAAATGTAAATATGGCTTGTTCAAAATGGACTGCTCTGACTCTTTCAGGATTATTGTCTTGTTTTATTCACCTGCCATCCTGGAACAACTCAATGGGCTTTTTGGAGAGTTGCATTATGACAGATGTCCATGTTCAGATGGAAAGGGTTCTATGAAGCATCCTCCACATGGCTGTATGCACAATTGTCTTTGTCAAATATTGTCATCTGTGTTAGATTAACTCGCATAGAAGCCCAACGATAACAAGACTGGGGAACTTCTCAGTTGTGTTTTAGTTCTTTTAGCCATCCTTCAATAACAAATCTCCAGTTTTGATTTAATTGTGTAGCTCATCTTCTCTGGCAATATGATAGCACACGTTGAGAGTTTCCAATTTATGGCATAGGGCTTCCTGCCATCAAATCTTACCCAGTAATTGTTGTTTTTTGTTTTTTTTAATGTGCCGTTACTAATTGTAGCATTAATGAAAACAGCTCTGGTGATTTGGTGAATATTCTGTCATGTCATGTAACATAGGAACCTATGGTTCCCATGACACAAATGCGTCTAGAATATCTTGGTTAATTCTTCTGTTTGAATCAGCTGGTAATGATTGTAAATGTAACATGCAGTGATAAAACACTAGGTGACAATTTTTGTTCCGGAATTGTCCCTTGGGATAAGGGCTTTTAATTCCCATTCAACCACTAGAATTCTTTCATTCCATTTTAGCACCAATTAAAAGCTGGTGCTATGATTGAGTGAATATGTGCAGAAATTCGAAGGAAAACCATTCATTTGTTTTGCAGGACAGACGTATCAGTCCTATAGTTAGCTACACTCATTAGCAATAACAAATATTTAAAAGTCCTAGGTATGCATTACGAATTAATTGGTTCTAAATCATTTTTTTCTTCCAGCCAGAAACTTCTGTCATGGCGCATGTTATAGTCTGGGGACTACTGGAAATCCTCATGTCTGTGCCAGGCTTATCTGAATGATCTTGGTCACTTCAATGGCAAGAGAACAGCACTGTGGAAATAGGGAGGTAAATAATTTTATACGACTCTAAGTTGTAGCTGCCAGCTATTACTTTATAGAATACATCAGCTCTTCACTTACGCGCTGGAGAGGTGCTGTCCCAAGGTGGACTTTCATGAGGACTACCTCATGAAAAGGGGTTAGAACGAAAGGTAGAATATAAATGTCTGCTATCACTATCAGTGAAATAGATTTTTCAAAGTAAAAGTTCTTTCTGAATTTTGTATGTCTTTCTTATTTTAATTTCTAGACTATACATGTGTAAACATGTAATGAAAATTAGTTATTTTAACTATGTTAATAGTTAATGGGGAATGGAGCCAAGTCAATTCTTAATTTAGTAGAAAAACGCATATTTCATGGTTACCACATTCCTGAAAATTAATGTTTCATGGCTATGTTGCTTCCACAGTAAAATATTAAAGCTTTTCTGGTGACATAATGAACCTCAAGAGTAAAGAAACACAAGCCCCCCAGGGGCACAGATGCATGGGATTGCTTATGACAGAATAATATTTTGTTTTCCTCCTTTTCCAAGTATATTTTAATTTAAAAATTCACAGTTAACCACCATAGGCAGTGTTACACTCTTACAAAAGTTCATGAATTTGGGTAAGGGCCATTCTTGGTTTAAAAGTTCTGGCCTCTCTGGACTTTACTGTAGAATGTAATAATAATAATAATGAATCACAAATTTCAAACAGAGGATCTTGCTTAGAAACCATGCATGCATCAGTTGCTCTTTGTTGTTCAAAGACTGAATAAGAACTCAGTTGCTCTGCCTCAACTTCCAGATTATTTCAAACATGCATTTAAATCTTTAGCTTATCAGTTTGCCAGTGGAATTTAATCCAATATCAGTACCCTAGCTGAAGCAAGTTTCACAGAACAAGCTCGAACCATCATTTACCACTGACAGGTAATTAACAAATTAACAAAATAGTCCTTCAATCAGATATTACTCCCAGGCAAACAGTACTTAAGCATTCTCTTAGCTAGAGCTCACCTCTGCCGTGCCACTGCCAAAGCTCTTCATAATGTCTGGTTGTCCCATATCAGGCCTGATGCTTATTTTCTACACGACTGAAAGCTGGTGTCATTTAATGTATGAATGAGGAATGTAACATAAGGAACAAGAGATTCCTTGCCAAAGAGATCCCTTAGCCCTGACAGTAGCCCCTATGTGCTACTGGAACCAAAACACAATACAGAACCAATTGTAACAGCAGTCTGAATAGCAATCCCAACTGTGAAGCTCCTGCAACCATCACAGCTCAAGCTATTTGTGTTCAGAAAGCAACTCAGACATTACAGATGTCTTCTAATTGGAAGGGAGAGCCATCGTTTTGAAACATGTTGCTGAATGGATATTCTAAAATATTTTGTTTCAGAAATGATCATATCAAAATTCTTAGTTTGACTTCCTTGTTTGGATATTTATATAATTTAATCTAAACTTAAAGGCTATGTGAGATGATATTTTAAATATTACATGATATAGTGTTGTAATAGTTGAAGTGAAGCATTAGTTTCCTACAAAATAATAAATTCCATACATTTCCTGGCCCCGAATTTAGTGAAACAATTCAGCAATTTCCAGAGGAAAGTAATTTCAAGCACTGTGCTGTCAAGAAGTATTTGCATGAGCTGTTTTTCTTCAGGTGTATTGCATCATTTCAGGCATCTTCGCTGTGCCTGGCCTAGGGAAAAGCCACCTTAGGCTCTTTGACAGGCAGGAAAATTGGCATCTCCAGAGCAATTCAGACCACCTCAGAGTGAACTGGCTTGAAGTAAGAGAGTATCCTCTCTCTTCAGTTGCTGTAGGAATGAAAGCACATCCTTATAACTGAGTTAGTAACTTCTTTATCAATGATAAGCAGAAGTGCAGTGTGACCTGCGGAGCTGTGTCTGTTGAAACCAGCCAAGAGTGTGGGCGTGGGTATTGAAACACCCATTAAAAGTCAGTTGTGGTACTGGGGCACAACATTAAAGTGAGGAATGTTATCATACTACCGTAATCAGTTGACATAGTGGCAACTGATAAAAGATGGATCAGTTACACCTCAAAGTGATCTGAGCACCTTTATACCATTTTCTTGTTTGTTTTCCATTCCCTTTATCCAGGTCTCCAGAGTGTTTAGGATGGCATATCAGACAGTAGGCCTGTCCAGAGGAACTTGACTGTTACGTGTAACTAAATTCAGTTGTCTTGCATCCCATTCTTCTTCTCTTCCTTTGATGTTTCTTCTAACTTGCCAAGGCATTCCTCCTCCACTTGTCAAAAGTGATTTGTTCTCTGTGGACATTGCCGCATCTCACTGAAATAAAATGAATTACCTTTGATTTTAAGAGGAGGTAATTCTGTTTATCTGGGAGCAATAACAACACACTGTATTTCAAATATGGGCGTTAATACCCATCTTTTTCAGTTGATGTCAAGTAGGCATTCCCAGACCTTTGTACAAAGCTCACATTCTCATCATCACCATAAATAACAATATTTGGTTGACAATGTACATCCCTGGACCTTGAAGCATATGTTGTCATTGTGACTTGGATGAGGAAACTGAGGCACAGAAGAGTGAGCTGGGCTGCATTACAGTTCTCTGTAAGTGGGAGCTGTGAGTGATTAACACCTCCACGAATTAGGCCACTACAGGAACTACGGAGTGTTTTGCAGGCAGACATGAACTTACTCTGTTTGTGCTCAGAGCAGATTGAAACAGCGTGTCTGTGGTTAGCCTGCTTACTGGGCCAACCTGGTATGTCCTGCAGAGAGGACTTAGGCTGAACATTGTGCTCACGAACATGTACAGCTTCTGATCGTGCTGAAGCATTAGTACAACCTGGTGTACACCTGCAGCAAAAATAAAACCAGAAAATCAGTGGAGCATCTCTCTTCCATGTGTCCTTTGGAGAAACGTTGAATTTTCAGGCTTTTTGAACCAGCCTGGTATTTTCAAGCTCCTAAGATTAAGGTTTTTGGAGATATTTGAAGGAATCTTATAAGTGCACTTAATGGACACTTGCTGGTCAGTGGATTCTTATAGGTCTCTGAAGATCTGGCTTCTAAGAACCTAAGCTTCATGCAAGAATAAGCTTACAGAATTATCTGGGAGACCAGATTTGGAAGCCCTTAAGTGCTTAAGTGGAGGTAGGAAGATACGTATTTGTGTGTGCACACAGTTAACAGTCTTACAGATGTGTTGCATATATGTTGAATAGACAGCTTGTATTTACTAGGGTGACCTGTGGTCCTTGAAATATATGTGGCTTGTCAGCTTTTAATGGATCATCAGCTGCAGAAGGATGGTGACTGTTGTGTAATCTGGATCCTCCAGCACACAAATAAATAGTCCAGCAGGGTTTGCCAAGAATATTTCCAGATCTGCATTGGATGTCATTTGCTGAACTTGGCTCCATCCCAGCACCCTGTGGCAGGATCTCCTGAGGGACACCTGGCATGTCTTACTTCCATGTGGGGCTACCCTAGTGTCTCTGAAGTACGGTGCCCAAATCTTACACCTCTCAATCATGAGGATTTGTGATGTGGTACGTAGGATCACCTAAGATGACCTAATGGCCTTGGGGCTAAAAGTTTCTACTGAGGACCAAAGTGAAGATTCTAGGTAGTACGCTGGGGTTTTATTTATGAATCAGTGCATGTGTGCATTGCTAAATAAACAAGTGGCTTCTCCTGAAATTAGGGTACCGTTGCAAACTCTTAAAAACACAACCCATAAAATAAACAGACTCCAGGAGTTACCTGTGATTCTTGCCACTGCAGAAACTTCAAGGTAACAAGAAGTCAATAAACCCCCATCAACAAAATCCCCACTGGGATCCAGCAGCAGAGAGTCTGAAGCAGCAGTCATCAAGAGAAACTAAGTGATTCAGTAAAACATTTATGTTCCCAGAGGAACCATTTTGGGGCTGCCTTGATTTGGTGAGAGGGGCAACTCTGACCGGTTATCAAAGGCAAAACAGGCCATTGGAAAGACTTCTCTTTGGGTGCTATCAGACTTGCCCCCTACTCTGGGATTAGGCTATATAACCCCCCTACCTTGCTGGATGCCAGGGTAGAGGGACTTGAGCAAAGAAGCACTTTCTCACCCTCCAATAAGTTTTTTCACTGCTCAGGTAGGATTCAGTCTTCGTCTTTCTGTCCCCCTTAATCTTTGCAGATCTCCTTAATGATGTCTGAAACAACCTTTAGTTCACAGCGTGCAGCAATTATGATTCAGTGGGCAGAGCAAACCCTGCCTGTTCCCTAACGTAGCTGAGATTAGTAACTGATTATTTCTTCTGGGCTCCTTCAACACAGGCAGTTTTGTCCTGTCATCCCCAGCAGACTTCATTCTCTACACAAAATACAAGTAGTGTCTCACAAAAGATGTGTGAGCACATCGTTCTGGTGACCTGAACCAGCCATGTAACAGGGAGTACAGGTACATGTACCAAACCATAAGGATTTAGGAATCAGTAGACTCATTTCCTTGATTGCCTTCTTGAGTAGTCGGATCTGCTATCAGTCAGGACTGTATGGCCTCCAGCATTCCAGCATCAGAGCATGTTGTAATAATTAGCAACAGAATCCTTTCCATCCCCCACAGTCAGATAGGGAAGGACTAGTTAGCTTCACTGCATATATAGGAAGCCCAGAAAGCAGACTTACATTCATCTCATTTTACTTGAGCTGCTTAGTCCAACTGGTTCTTACCGCTGCCTAGTAATCAGGGAAGTGAGGCCAGTACTGCTTGCAAGGCTTTCCAGTCTATCTGATGCTGATGGACAAATCTGTCATTGGGCAGATCCTGTCTCTGTTAACCAGCAATTTGGCATACACCTCATGTTAACAAGTTGAATCTCACACTGAGGGGAGGAGAGCCCTGGAGTGTTCTGTTCTGCACACTGGAGCAGAGAACAGAACTCAGCTCTCCTTAGTCACAGCAGTGTGCTCACACCACTGAGCCATTTTCTCTCTTATTTATGTAAACTGAGGGAGTTTTGTTTTCCAGCATGGTAAACAAAGATTTAACTACTTCCTCTCTCCATATAACTTTCTCTGAATGAACGTGGTAAATAGAACCCTGCTGCAGAAAAGCCTTTTCACTTGGTGTTGTTTCTGCAACCAATTCTCTTCTGGAAAACAAACACATTTCTACTAAAAGCAATCTAAGGGAACGTCTCAACAAAAATATTACAAGCTGCCTCACATACCCCTCTCCACTAGGTCCTGCGGCAAACAAGTGGACAAGCACCTGCAGATGGGTTAATTATCCTGTGAGATACAGAAAATCTAAGACAGCTGGCAGCATGAAGTGCCAGCTTCATGCCATTTGTCAGACAGAAGCAGACAGTGCTGTGCATAGTGCCCAGTATTGGGGACTAGAAACAAACTGTGACCTTATGGTAGGCATGTGCGAGTTGCAAAGGTAGTAGCTGTAGAGGAGAGAGATGGTTGGCATATAAGGCAGGAGAGCTGGCAGGCTAAAGTATTTTCTTCCTCACGGTCCCCACTGTGAGAATGACTTTCAGATAATGACATTTTAGGAAAATATAATCTTGTGTTTGTAGTTAACACCTATTAAGACTTAATTGAATTGTGAGAGGTTAGAAAATAGGTTTGTTTTTTTTCAAAATGAAAGTTTCCACATCAACAGAGGATACAGGAGTGGGTCCAACCTGGCTTTGCAGATTGTGTTTTTCTTCTCTGTCCCATAATGAGTGCACATAAATACTCTAATGTAATTTTTTGTTACTTTCAATCCATGGAATTGCAGTGGCAGAAATCTGAGATCAGGACAGAGGACTACGGAGGTGTTGTCATAGAAAGGAGAAAAAAGAGAGAATGTGCTGCCACTCCCTTTGAATGGGGAACAGCAAGAAACTTGCTGCCCATTGCAGTCTAGCAGGATGTACTGGGACTGCTCCTCCTAAATGCTTTTACTTGTGATTAGGCCTAAATGTAGAAACCAGTTTACAGCATTTTCATTCCTAGGATTTACTTTTCAGGGAAAAACATATGCTAATCTCTACTGAAGAAGGGTAGCAGTAGCCCAGAGCATTGAATCACCAAGTCAGGAAGTACATCTGTATCAGTCCTGTTTCTGGACAAACTTGTCACTTCCCTGCAAGTATAACAGGTACGTTTTTCACAGGCTGGATCTTGGTTTTCTTTGGCATGCCACATACCATAGTTACCAAGGGAGCTGGGAATTACAGTCCAACCAGTCCTCAGCCAGGGCCCCACTGCTAGAGGCAGAGCAGGGTCTGCAAGAGGAGTGTCTCAGTACGGTAGGACAGACGTTCCAGCCAGGACAGCTGAGGTGAAAATCCAGCCACAAATCCATATGAGACACCCTTGCAGCTCAAGACATCCATCAGCTAATCCTGCCTTTGGCAATTTCCCCACTTATTCCTTCCATCAAAGGAGCTTGGATTACAACGGCTGTTGACTTAATGAGTGAGACTTCGAAGGAAGCTGGTTTTTACAGTACAAAAATAAAGTACTTTGCGCTCTCTGGATCACCTTGCCTCTCAGAAGAAACAGGCATTTAACACGGTGTTACTGAGCCTCAGGAGGGAGTCAAGAACTAACCCAGAGTGCTGTGCACACAGATGAGTTGGGACTGAGAGAAGCTAATTGCTTTGCTCCATGCCACAAAGCAGTCCTGACCAGAACTGGGCACAGGATCTGCATGTCCCACCTTGCAAATTTTTGGGCAGATTGTGATGCCAAGGCCCTGGCCATTGGTTGTCATTACTGGCCAAGAGGTGTTTTTTGGCAGAGGAAAGGTGTTAACTCTCCTTTCCTGGCCGCACTACAGTTTGGCTGACTAGATTGTTGCTTTCCTAAGCTTCTGTCCAACATACCCAACCATGTTTGACTTTATCTGATTCCCAGAACCACTTGTTGCCCTTGGTTATGACACGGCCCCTTTTTCATGCTGGAACACCATGCGTTGTGTTGCTTAAATGATCTCAGGTTCTAAAGTTATCTACCATGACATATGCTGTTGTGAAGAAGCATGAGTGCAAGATGGGCTTTTTTCCTCCTTCCTTTCCAATCCACGGAAATGTGACTGTCACAGGAGAGGTGATGGAATAGGGTGGTCTTATGTGCAGTTGCAGAGCTGTTGTGCTTCGAGAGGATTTTCCAGTTTCTCAGTTCCCCTGTAACTATTGGAACAAACTGACTGTGCCCCTCTAATCAAAGAAATGTGAAGCTAGAAAGAGGCCCCAAATACATTTCCTGGCAACAAGACAAAAGTAAGTCTACTGAGAAGTTTATGCAAAGAGAATATTTCTAGTATATACAGTTCTGTCTTGTACTCAGATGCCCATACCAAAGCAATTACTATATGGGAGATGCCGACTGGCTGGAAGAACCTGCTCATTCTGGATCTGCGAGGAGCTTAGCTTCCTGGTGTGGAAGAAGGTGAGTGTGTGTAAGGAAGGGAGGCTGGGACTTGTTTATTTGGGAGGGCAACCTTTCTGGGCTGAAAGCCTGCTTTTTAATTTATTTGGTGGTCCAGAGAAATTCGTCACATCACATTCTCCAGCTCCTATTTCCAGAGGCGATTACATCACCCCAGAGCCTTAGCTAGCCAACAGGGAGGCAGCTGTATAAAGCACAGGCTGGCCATTCCATGATGGCAGCAATGCAGATTGTCCCTACGACAAAGATCCACAGGAGAGGTAGAATTCTGGATCCAGACAGAGAAATGCAGATCCACGGCCAACTTGGAACTCTGAGCCAGCTCATAGATCCTTTTTTCCATGTCTCCTCTTACCCCACCCTTGAGCTCCTTGCATCAGATTCAGGGATACACGTGGCCGCTATGTTCTTGTAAGCACGAGGGCTGCTGTTTCTGGGTTCCTGGGAGAAAAGCCTAGGGCAGGTGCCAGGGCTTTCTGAGGGATGAACAGTCTGAGCAGCATTTTACTGGGCTGGAGTTGCAGGGCATCTCAGCTACTTGACAACAGTATGTTTTGGAAAACAAGGATTAGTTCAAGGCCTGCAGGAGGTGAGGTGAGGGCTGGGACTCAGGGTTGTGGCAAAGCAAAGTGCTGAGAGCTGAGGAAGGCAGAAGAGCAGAATCCTGGGGTGTGAGGCTTCAACAGTAGAAAATCCATGGCTCTACCACTCATGTACTGGGTTTTTGGTGTCATCTCCCACCCAAGCATGCATAGAATAGGAAAGCTCAGCATCTGCTGGGTCACAGCAACTTGCTGTGGATTGCCTGGGTTTAAACTCAGCGTTCAAAGCGTCGCATGGGTATTTACTCACAGAGTCTCACAGCACCTCTGAGAGGTGTCCGAGTACACCAGCAGTCCTTCACTGGCAGCAGTATTAACACAGTGAGGGGCATTGCCTTTCACAGCCAGACAGTGAGGCCAGCATACAGCTGGGGGTTGCCTGGTGCTCAATGCATTGTGTTTTCCTCCAGAAGCCTCTGCTTCCTCTGGAGAATTCTGGGTTGATTTCTGAGCCCTGTGTCTCATATTTCCAGTCCATCTTTGCACCAAAATCTTAACAGTGATTTAAAGCTGGCATAGTTTATTTTGGTCAAATACGTCTCTAAGCTCTTGTGGGTAAGGGCTCTGTTTTCAAGAGCCGGCCTGTTTCTCCTGCAACGCAATGCAGCCACACTCTCAGGGAGTTAATAAATCCACGCGTGCCCTTTAAAAGAAGGAATCAGGAGGATTTTTTAGACATTTTTAGGCAAAGGTTCTTTTTTGCTTGCTTTCTTTCTTTCTTTTTTTTTTTTTTTTTATGAAGCCTCCTTGGTAACCATTTAAAACAAATTCCTCCAGACTGTAAACTAGAGATAATGGAGTTCGCCTTTAATCTCAGTTGCTGCAGATCAAGTTACCTCTTAGAAATTACTTATCCTGGCCAAGCAAATGAATTGGAATTGATGTTCTTAATTGTTTTCTAAATTGCTGTTCCCCACTCCCTTCCTCCCCTTCTCGGCACACAGCTGTTTTGCATCAGAGTCTTGTCTAATGGGTACTGTCACTCACACGAGGGGGTGAAGTCATGTGGTCATAAAAGGGAGAGATTGAGGGAAGAGAGGGAAATACCACCCAGTGCATTATCTGGCTGTGACACACACAAATTGAATAGAAATAATTCCTCCTGGGGGGCTAGTCCCAACAATGGACACAGTTTTGTCTTGGGCTAGAAAAATGTGGAGGCTCACTTTGTTCTCTAATACTCATTTCTCAGAGAAGGAGGATGATTAAGGTGTTATTTTGGGGTGCAAGAAACCTGGATTGAAACTGACTCTGCTGCAGCCTCCTTTGTCAGTTTTTGTCCAAGCTACTTTCTTTATGCTGCTTTAATGCCTGCGTTTGTAATGCATAAATAATGCAGCTCTCCTCCTTTCTCCTTGGGGCACCAATGGCATTTCATGGGAGTTGATTGGATGGCCTTCAGAGGTCCCTTCCCACTCTAAGGATTCTGTGATTAGCTGTATCTTGCAAAACGCTTAACCTGCTCTCCATTTCCAAAAAAGTGCATCAGCACTGCCTGTGTTTATATATATTAGTCTCTAGCTCACGTGGACCTTGAGTTGCAGAGGCTTTGGGAACATCAGGCCAGGCCTTAACACTGTAATCCCTTCCCTCTGCATCTTCTAAAGTAGAGATGGATCCCAAGTCTTAAGCAGGAACCAGCTCCTGAGGGTATTTTGCTCATGTAAAAATCATTTTTGCATGTGAAGTATAGATAAACAATTGCACGAATGTCTATGTCCTCCCACCCTATAAATGATCCATTCTCCCAGTTTTACAGCCAGCAGTTTTCCAGATCTCAGCTGTTCCCTTTCAAACCCTGTATTTTCACAGACTGGCAACTGTTTTCTGCTCCAATGTCCATTCAGAATAACTGTGAAGAGCAGAGGTTATCCTCATCCTAACCTTACCCAGAAGGTCTTTCTTGACAAAAAAACCAGTTAGTGTCATTTATTCTCGTTACATTGTTGTGAGAGACCAGGGAAACAGAATTTTCTACCCACGTAAAATCTTGAAATGCCTGCTGGAAAAGCAGCAGACTCTTGGATGGTTTGTAATATCTGAGAATGCCACGTGGAACTGAATCCAAGAAAGAATGGGAGGAAAGAAGGAATATTATGCAAAACGAGGTAAAAAATCATGCTAACTGCTGGAAGTGGGAAGGGAAGCCAACAATATCATAAGCGTGGAGATTTTTTTCTCCTTTTCAGTAAGGGGAAAATGGACTGTTTGGGCTTACTGCAGCACAGCACGCAACTGTCGTGTACCAGATCATTGTTGGCACTAGCAAAATCATGCACATGTATTCTGCAATCATCTGTCCTGGGGGAGCTACACAGTTGGTGTTCTTCAGGACTGGAAGAAGACTGATGTTAGCTGGCCTGTCCTTGCAGACACGGCTATTCTGGTTTAGCAGCCTTGTTTATTAGGAAGCGTAGTGCAAATAGTTCTGGTGGTTAATGTAAACATCGCAGTGCAGATATCATTGGCTTCCTGGATAAAGGACAAGGAAAAGAAAATCTACCTGACAAATACAGTTATGTGGTAGAGTGGTGGTTGTGATGTAGTTATGATTTCCAAGCCAAGTCAATCGGGTGCTTCTAACTATCTAAATTTGTGATTCATCCTGCTGCCTTTCTGCTGATAGACAGACAGACAGATAGATAGATAGATAGATAGATAGATAGATAGATAGATAGATAAGTTTCAAATAGTTTTCAGAGATCTCCCACAGGTCATTGTGGTGAGGTAGGCAGTTCATGAGTACGCCAGCCTGCTCATCACAGGCACTGTGTTAGAAAGCTTGTTGCCTCTGTCAGTAATCTCAGGAGTAGCCCTTTATCTTAAACTGGTCCTTGGCTTGGTCGAACTGATCCAGAACAGTGAATAGTTAGTATTTCAGTGACTTAGTGTCATGATGGCTTGCAGGAGGATGGCTTCTGGGACATGGCTACAAAAAGATGCAAGTGGGCAGTAACGCCTTTCTTCTGCTTTCACGTGAGGGCACTGTTTTCTGATCTGGGAGGGAAAACAGACAGAAAGTGATTAGAACAGGGCTCAGGAGGGAACCCTGACTTTCTCACCGTAGCTTCCTTTTATCACTGAATGATTTTTTTAGCTGTCAGGGCTATAAACTGAGCTCCTGCTCTTTTTGCTTCTTAGCTTATTACCAGTAAGGGTCTGCAACTGAAGTTTTGCTGAAGAGATGCCAGGAAGAAGGGAACCCAATGTGCTTTTGCTGTAGCTGTGTGTGCTAATAGCAGAAAGGAGAAAAAATAATTTGTGTCAGTGAAGCGAACAGATGTGACCCTTAGATGGTGCTACCCTTGCTGACATTAGGTGCTTGATGACTCCCTGAATAGCCCCATTCAAATGGGTCTAACTGCTCTTGGAGCAGGTTTTGCTCAGCATTAATGAAGATGTCAGAATCTGGCCCACAGGGAATAAATGTGTTGAGCAAGAACGGGCTCTTTTATAACCTCTTTCCTAGAACATGCTTGGAGTTCTTGCTAGGAGGCCTGCATTTGCAGCTGGTTCCTATCTCAAGGCTGGGCCAAACCAAGCTCCCCTCACCAGAAGATGCAAGCGTGCCCAGACTTCTGGAAGCTCAGCTCCAGATCCAAACTTTAGGTCTGATCTGAAGTTGAGAGACTCCCACTGACCTTAACAGACATTTGGACCAAGCCTTTGTGACTTGGAGCAGCCCTGACACAAAGCTAAACCAGTACTGCTGGAATGACTGGGCCCATGCTTGTCAGAATTCGGCCTGTTCTTCTTCTTTTTTTTTTTTTCCTCCTGCTTTTTAAACTTTTTTAGAGGAGGGATTGGTCTCAAGGAGGCATAAACTCCCTTCTTTTCCATCCCTGATTGAGTATCAAACTCCTTCGCTGAGATTTCTCCATGGAGACATTGGGTTTTCCTGGCAGGCAGGGTTGCAAACTACTCAGCGGAATGTCTACAGCTCTGCAGCTCCAGAGGAGCCAGGAGGCTGGGCATCCCAGCCAAGGGAAATACTGCTCTCGTCCCAAGAACACTTTCATGGAGACTGAGGTGCATACTGGATTAGAGACGGCTAAGCTGGGTTCTTGGGGTTTTTCGGTTGGTTTCTTTTTCCCCTTCGAAAATCTAAAGCATGGAGAAGAGAAATCCACAGACGAGAAATCTGGGGATCCTTATGGCTGTTGCAAAATGTGGTTTGTTAATGGATCTTTTTACTTCTGGTACTTCTGGCTTGTTCAACACACGCGCACATACACACATACAGAGAATAACTTGGCAAGCTCATGTTTTCGTGGCACAGCACCAGGAAATGGGAGTTCCCCTCCCAACAGAGAAGATCAGGGCAATGAGGCAAAGGTGGGGAATCAGACCCAGCCTGAGTCTCAGTGGAACGCTGGCCCGGACAACTCTTACACAAATAATCTCCAGGAGCTCTGAACCCGTACTTCATTGTGGACACAGACAGTGCTGTAGAAAAAACAGACTGAAATTGCTTCTCTTTCATGGCATCTGTAGTGTAAAAACGGTTTTCGTCCAAGACATTTGTGGTCGGAAAATCCTGACACCTCATAAATTATCTTAGAGGCGCAACAAAGCTTCAAAAAGATGAAACTCAATGCTGAGGTCAGCAGGAATTTTTTCGCATCTTCTGCAGTGGAGGAACGTTTTCAGTCTCAGGAAACCACCACAAAAAAAGGCAGCAAGAAGAGAGAATATTTCTTGGCGTGAGATCCTCAGCGTTCAGGGGAGCGAGGAGTCTTATATATTTATTTTTGGCCACCTCTGTGTTCGCACATCATCAGAACACGATCCAAATGACCAGAGGCAGCCTGATGGTGAGGTGGCTGCTGCAGTTAGGTGACACTTCAGGTCCACCCAAACACTCGGGGTAATTGCTCCTGCATAGTGCTGGGGGCTACTTGGGCCGTGAGCTTCCCAGGATTGGTCTGACAGTACTTTATAGGGAAGCTGGGCTTTGCGGTACTGCAAAACCACAGCATCTCTTGCTCTCTTCTTGGACATTTCTTCTTTAATATATAGAAGGCAATGTCCTTCTTCTAGATAAGAGGAAAGTGGGGAAGAGGACCCTAAGGTTGGTCCCATGCACAGGCTGTTATAACACAAGAACTTCTGCAGGTCCCCACTCACAGTCTTTTGCAGCAGATTAAGTCCTGTGTTGGTCAAACCAGAGAGACACTGGGATAATTCTTGGAAGGAGAATTAGGCACCTGGTATCCAGAATGATCTGCAGTCCCTGTGTTGTGGTGTGGAGTGGGAAGGACCCAGCCAGAGCCGGTTAGTTCAGAAAGGAAGGTTTTTTCAGGGGATGAAAAATCAAAGTGATGTTTCTGAGAAGGCAGACACAAAATTCCTGTGTCCTGTATCAGCCTCTGCTGCTAATCCTGGCGGTCTGAGACGTAGGTAAGCCTTGCCATGTCAAGCTGTGCCAGCCCTTGCCCTGCAGCACTGGTGGCAGGGGAGCTGCGTGCTGCGTGTGTGCTGGAGCTGTGCCTGCAGCCTGGCAAGGGCTCAAGGGCTGCCAAGGAAGGTGATGGCCATGCTGTGGCAGCCAGCCCGGCTGCAGGCTCCCCATGCAAGCAGGGTGCTGCCTCTCAAAGCCAGTTTCACAGGGACCCTCGGAACAAGCTCTGGGCTTCAGGGTTGTTATTTGTTCTCTTTGCTGAGTGATCATCAAAATGGTTCTGTTTTAATCTGTAGCACTGCCTGTTGCTTTCATGCGTCTTTCTTTGGAGAGTGAAGTTACAGGGTAAGATGTGAGCTGCTTTCCGTTCCTGTTCGAAACTTTCAGGTTTGAAACTTCTCTCCATATGTTCAGCCCTCTGAGTCCCTAGCAGGATCTGACCTCCCTGCCCACTTACTAAATCAATGGCTTCTAAGGCATGTAGAACTGATTTTATGGCAGCAAGATGCATTTCACTAGATTTATGTTATTAAACTGGAGGGGGGGAAGCCTCCTTTTATTTGGGGCAGTCCTTGAGTTTTACAGGCTTGTTTAAGTAAGTAATTATTTTGGTAATGCTGAGGCCTCCTTTATTGAATCGTAAATGCATCCTGAACAGCTCTCTGAATAACAAGAGGACCTTTCCCCTAAGTCTATGTGTTGCACTGATTAGCAAATCTGAACATTAGCAGTTTACTCTGCGATTAGCTTTGCTGCTGAGAGCTGCCTTGGTTCACTTCTCTGGGGCCACTCGAAAGATTAAGCCTGTATGTAAATGTTTGCAGGATCAGTGCCACAAAGGGAAAAAAACAACCCCAAGGCCCTTTCTTTGGAAACATCCTCTCTGACCATGTTAGGGAAAAGGATCAGATAATTGGGATCTTTATGATGCTTATTATAAAAAATGTTCTGGAACTAGTTCAAGCACCAATCAGAAACCACATTGTTCCACTAAATCACTTTCAGATGCCATTTCAGATACAGAATACAATTACTCCTCGTTTAAAAATATAAATGTTCCCTTCATAAAACACACACACACACACAAAACTATTTTAATTTATTTTATTTTTATCTGTCTTGGCTGGAGTTCAGGCCTTCCACAGATAATCTATCATCAGATTTTGTACCGTTTCTATCTGCTTGGTGTTGTGCAGAGCCCACTGTACAGTACAAGAGAGCTTTAGGACACGGACGTTGGGGCTTCACATGCAAAAGAGCCCTTGCACAAGCCAAGAGGCTGGAGGCCCCGGCTCAGATGTGTGTATGCTTAAGAAATCAGCTCAAAGCAAAACCTGGAACAAAGATTTTGCCCGCATGTTGCATTAAAAAGCCACCCGAAATGCCTGGAGGGCTTCTTGGCCTGTCTTTTTTTTTGTTGTTGGACAGCTATGGGTTTCGGGAAGCAAGCTCCCTTCCCTGTGTGCTGCCCACGTGCTGTCCTTGTTGTTAGGAGAGAGAACATGGAGGCCATTTGCCAACTCAAGCAATGAGCCTGGCCCTGCTGGTAATGGGGGACTCACCCACTCAAGGAGGCCCCACTCAGCTTGGCACAGCACAGGCCTGTTGGTTGAGGCACTTGGGGTTGGGAGATCCTTTTTGTACAGTTTTGGGTGCCACAGTACAAAAAGGACATAAAACTCTTAGACGGTGTCCAAAGGAGGGCTGTACAGATGGGGAAGGGTCTGAAGGGGAAGACTGTGATGAGTTGCTGAGCAAACTGGGTCTGTTCAGCCCTGAGCATAGGCTGAGGAGAGGCATCGTGGTGGCTTCAGCTCCTCACAGGGAGTAGTGGGGCAGCACAAAGTTCTGCTGTCTGGTCTGATTTTTGGGTGGTCCTGTGAGAAGCCGAGAGTTGGACTCCATGATCCTCATGGGTCCCTTCCAACTCAGGATATGCTGTGAACCTATGATAGCTAACCCCTGCGGTTCAGGGGGCAATCAGTAAGATGGTTGGAAGGGGTCCAGTCTGCCCTGTGGACAGGCTGAGGGCTGATTCCCAAGCCTCATGCTTTCACCATCTCACCACTGGACTTCTCCACCTCACTGGAGGACCATGCTGCCTCCAGGTTGGGACGTTTCTAATGGAAAGCTTTCCTCATCGTTAGGAAATTGTCCTTCGTCATTGCTGAAATCCTTCTCAGAGCCGTTCTGTTTTGGTGAGCTGCCACCCGGCCCCAGCCACGAGTCTGCGGGAGCACAGCCTGCTCTCCTGCCAGCGGCTGCCTTCTTTGGGGCCCCTGTGCTCTGCTCAGTCCTGCTGCGGGACAGAAAACCCACAGACACCCAGAGCGTTGCCCCAGAATCCGCACAACCCCCCCAGAGATTCTAGACCCCCGACAAGCTGGCACAAAGCCCTGGGAACCTGGATCAGAACGGGGCTAGCAAGAATTAGCTTTCTGCCCCAAGGCTAGGGATGTTTGAGGATGCTGCCATCTTTCAGGCGCTCTGCGGGTCGTCTTTCTTTTTTTTTCTCTTTCTGGTGCAAGCAGAGGGATTTCTCAGCATCGGGGCAACGTGAGAATCCTGAGGGCTGCATTTTGGAGAGAAAAAAAATTATATGGAAACATTTTCATGTTTTCCAAAACAAAAGATGCTAAGGGGTTTGTTACTAAGGGAAAATTCCTGCATCAGTTTCGCAAAGCCTGGGATTTCTGAGTTTTCTTAGCGCAGCTCATGGCTTCTTTAGGAGGACTGTAGTCATGACACTGAGAAGAATGGCCTTTGAACTCAGTGGTAGCATAAGTATTCGTGAAATCCTTGCCCCAAAGAAACTAGTGAACTCCCAATGGCTCATCCCAGCAGCCATGGTGAAATCTGGAACTTGGACATGGTCTGTTAGCTGGCGTTGCTTGGGCCTCATGGTGGAATGAGGGATCTGCTCTGAACCAAGCTCCCAGCTGGATGGGCAAAACCCGCTCTGCTCTTCCGTCTCAGATTGCTGGGAAGCAAAGTTAGAATGGAGAACAGGGCCGCTTCTGAAGAACCATCAGAACAATTATTCATTATTCTGAAGAATAAATGTTTAGGCTGACGCGCAGATTGAAGAGGCGTTTTATAACAGACCAAACTAAATCTTAGAAAGGGGACTTTCAGAAGCACAGGATATTCTTCTCACCACCAGTGACTGATGGTACAGTGGGAGCAGAGTCAGGCTGACTCAAGGTGTCTGCGGAAATTTGACCGTCGGTGCTCAGGGTTTTTAGTGTTTCTGGCCAGAAGACTGGAGCCCTTGCTGAGATGTGATTATTTCTGTGATGTTTTGTTGTTACAATAGAGTCACAGAGCCTTGTTCAAAGGCCAGGACCCCCTGTGCTCTGCCACGTCTCTAAATAACGTTCCAGAGACTTCCAGTCCAACCGGGCAGTGCTCAACTGTAGTCAAGAACGATTCACAATCCCTCGCAATATGTATTTTTTGACTATTTCTAATTAATGTCATTAATCACTTTGGTTTTAAGCCAGACGGCCATGACCCTTGTTACAACACGCTGATTCCTATTTAGAAGAGAAGCTGTTAACAAACATTTCACTACCCTTGCATTACAGCGTGCTTCCTACCTTAGAGATGCAAGCTTGCTGTGCAAACAGGAAACAACTTTCACTGATGAGGTGAGGAAATGTTATGTATCTTGATGTGGCTAACTAGAGGTTAGGGGCTATTCCTGAGGTGCTAGTCATTGGTGGTATGTGATTTTTCAAACCTCTGAGGTTTTCTGTTTTTCAACATTATATTTTTAGCCCTTATGGTTATAGAAAAATGTCTAGCTCAATAAGGCAACTATGCCTGAAAGCCTAAAAGAACTTAGAGAACCATTAGATTTGTTTTATATTTCTTGTCTATTACTCTTCCTTTCTTCTCTTTGTCTTTCCTCCTGACTTTTCATACAGAGATTCGTCAGCGTAGAAAACTACGATGGGAAGAGATCTGAGATTGTTTGTGCAGATGGATTTAAGCTCTGATATCAAAGGTGCAGCTCCAGTATCAGACCTAATTTTCATCGGAATTTGCTTTCTGTTCACACTGGTGGTTGAGTTTGAGCTCTGCACAACAAAGAAAGCTTAATTTACCTATACGGAGGTGTGGAAAACCAAGCGTCAGTAGTTATTAGCAGCAGTGGGACAAGTGTCATGTTTGTAGGTATGCGTCTCTTCTGAGGCTCACTCCTCATTCCATTGTAACACTGAAAAGGCCAGAGGAAGCAGAAGCAGCAGGAGCAGAGGTAATGGGCTCAGGATGGTGCCAGAATGCCACGGGTAAGTTTCCTTGCAAGCTGCCCATAGAGAGGGCCTGTCAGCATGCACGAACACAGCCATATTTCATCTGTGCAAAAGAACCCGGGATTGTCCTGGGAGGCTGCGTAAGAAATGAGGCTCCATGGTTGGTGCTAAACCAATAACAAATACTGCATTCCCCCCTGCCAAGAGATCAGAGCACAGCAGGCTGCCTGCAGCAGAGGAAAGCTGGGACAAGCGCACAGCAGCAAGGATGTTTGTTAGTTCTTCATTGTATCTCTTACTAAACATAACTAAACTCACCACCATCAATAGGGATTGTGACCATGGAATGAACCCAACTCTGGGACCTGCGGGGCATTTTTCATCAGAATGGTTTTAAACAAGACATGGTATTTTTCAGGCAGACATTAGAAATTACCTGTCTTTAATGTGTTTTGGAGAAAAGAAAAGCAAAGAAAACACAGCTTTTTACAAAGCGAAACATTTTTGTAATGCCAAAATGTTCTGCTTCTATAGTTGTTGAGTGTTAATTTTGTATTTTCCTGTGTATGTGGGGTTTGTTGTTGTTGTTTTTAATGTTTCAGAAAATCGGTGTCCAAATAGAAGGCAGGTGTGCTCGTGTATCAGTATAGTTTGGCTGACTGTTAGGAGCTTATTTTCAGTATTGACTTCTCACCAATATCAGATGTTTTTATCTACATTGCAAGAGCATGATGTGGAGAGGAAGAACATGGCTGGCAGGTGACAATGAAGAGAACTCAAGGAAAGGACTTTTGCAAGAATACAGGAGGATTTTAATGAGGACCCATCAAGGTTAAAAATGGGGGAAAAGCAGAATGAAACAGCTTGCAGGGTACATTGCTAGGTAGGGGTATGTCCTGCGTAAAGGGAAAGATTATCCACTGGATATGAACAAAGCTCAAGAAGTTGTGCAGCAATAGTGACAGAAAGGAGGGTGCTGATGCGCTGAACATTGCATTGCGGTAAAAAGTATCAGTGCTAAAACACTTTGCAATGCTCTCACATCACGGGCTTTGACTGTCAGGTGGCACTGAAGACATGACCCCTAACTTTGAGCTCCATGGCTGCAGAGTGGAGATGTGTGCTTTCATTACTGGGGTGAGCAGAGCAGAGAGGCCCGGAGGCCTGGTTTCCACTGTGCGGTGACAGGATGTGAGGGGGAGGCCACCAAAGGCGGCCGCGCTGTAGGCTTAGGAAACCTAAAGAGCACTGTGTCTGTATGCTGCTGGGAGCCTGGAGATTGTCCAGAAGATGGGCAGAGCCTGGCAGGCAGCACGGCTGCTTCTCCATGGCCAAGATGGAAGAGGATGAAGATGGAAGTGCTTTATTTCCAGCACCTCTCTGGCAAACAGGCAAACCTGTCCCACTGGGCACATTTTGCCGAGCCAGCTGCAGCCATCCCCTCAGCTAAATAAGCACACAGCGTGGGGGGTTTGGAGGTTTTCAGGGGCCTTCAGGACCACATCTTGGGTGTGCTCCAATTCTGAGTAAACACTCCAAGGACACCACCAAGGTCCTCTGCCTCTCAGGAAGCACAAGCCAAAGTGATAAAAACTGAAATAACCCCCCCCCCCCCCTCCCCAGAAAAAAGACAGGAAAGAGGGAAAAGAGGTTATGAGGCCCACAGGGCAAAGGATGTGGGTACTGCTGGGCTTAATTGTCTTCTTCCTTGCTCTGTGAGGAGGAATTCTGCTGGGACTGTCGCTGTCTTTTGGATTGTTATTGACTTTTTATTTTTAATATAGTTTTTTTTCCCCAAAGCAAACAGGCAAGTGACATAAAGCAAATGGAATTGTGGTTCTCAAGACAGCAGACTCAGAGATGATCCCAGGCTGCAAAATCCAGATCGGGATGTTGAGCTCCCTGTTGCCTAAGGCCTGCAGGTCTTTAGCTAGTTTGGGTCTGTAGCCTGGAAAGGGGGGGCAAGGTGCCAACTTCAGTGTCAGGTTCAGGCTTGAGTTCTGAAACAAACCTCCCTCACTGAAAGTTTAGCATTGTTCGTGGAGGCTCAGAGGGGGGAAGCACTGATTCCAGCTCTTCTCCTCTAACAAGGTTTGGACTTACTGTATCAATTCATCTGGGCCTCTAACCAGGAAAGCTGTCTGTTTTGTGATGACAGTTGAACATGTGCTCAGGCTCATTTCTCAAGGGTTTGTATTATAGAGTAACTTACAATTATTTCTGTGCCGTGGGAGGACTGTTGAGTTGAAGCAGGTAGATGTCTTCTCACAACCTGTGACCTTGTTTCTGTTATCAGCTTGAAGTCTATTGCCATTGATTTGTTCTACAGGGCTGTGAGGTGCTGGAAACATCTGGGAGTGAGACATAAAACAGGCTTTGAGCTTCAATGATCACTGCAAATCTGTGGTTACTCCCTGGATTGAAAGCTGCCATTCTCCCCGAATTCATGAGCTGATTGTACAGTCCATTGGATAATGGGAGAGAAAATGGTTACAATTTGATCAATATTTAAAAAAAAACAGCGGAGTTAATTAAAAGTGAGCTCAGATTGCATATTCATATTGTGGGGCAGGTCAGCCACAAAAAAGGCTGAAAAGTTGATCATGCCTCCTTGTCCCCCTGGCCTTTGTGGGCAAGAAGTCGAAGGGCAATTCAGGGAGATGGAGCTGGCATTCACAAAGTAACCCAGAGTCTGTGATTGACTCAGGATGGTGAAAGAGGAATAAAGGGAGTGCAGTTACTGCATAGGAAATAGGGTCTGTGAAGCTTACAGGGATTTCAGACACTGGGATTTTTTGCAGCATTTATTGGAACAGACAGGCTAAGAGCGCTAAGGGATAAAGGATCCCAAATCAAACAGCCTAATTGGTCTCAAATGGAGTGACTAAGGAACTCTCTCCCTTCCAAAATGGGTCAAATTGCATTTTAGAAAGGGATCTCTGAAATTTGAGTGGGAGGCCTCGATAGAAAAACGAATGGATGAACTCATAATTGACATGGATTCCATTATGGCTAATACCAATGTCAGAGCTGCCACCGAATATGTCCTGCAAATCCAGTCTGGGAGAATTCCCTTCAGAGATGTGACCCAGGTGAAGCAAACTATTTGCCATGAGCCTGTGAGGAACTGAGACTTTAATTGCAAACATATGGCTGGGTAACTTTCCAGCAAGTGAAACCTGGGGGATAGACAGAGACCTGCTCTGAAACTGATGATCCAGAAGAGCTTTCACTACCCCTGATCCTCACAGTCCTGAAAAGGGAATAGATTGCTGTGCTCTCATATCATTTTATGCTGACCAGAAAAGAGCAAAGAAAGGGAAGATGATGTCAAAATATAGTGTTGGCACAAAGAGTCCATTGATTTTAGGGAAGAAAAAAAAAATGAGGGTGAAATGAAGTTCCCTATAACTTTATTTGAAGATGATTGATGCCTTGTTTGTGTTTTCTTTTTAAAGGCAGTGGTCTGATCTTCAGCATCCTCCTGTCCTGATGCATTATGTCATGGACAGCTCTGCCTGGGGTCATTTGTGAAGAGATATCTTGGAGAACAGTATCATCACCAACTGGGGACCAGAGTGGCTGCTTGAATTGTCCATCCTAGTCTTTGCCAATAAGAGTAAGTGCATTGGTTCCAGCTCCTGGCTCTGATTGCTGAGGCAAAGACCAAAGGCAAGGGCCTGAGCTTTAAGGCAGCTCCCAGGTGAAATGGGTAAAGAATCCTGCAGAAGCTTCTCATGCTTTTTCATATTGTTTTTCACTGCAGTCTGTTTCTAGCTTTCAGTGGTACTGGCTGGTCTCTGTGACAGGCAGCTAAACACCAAGGAAGAAGCCCTGACAAGTCCAGCCCCTTGTTTTATCTTGTTTGTCATTATCTCTTTGAACTCTCCTTAAGATTTGTGGAGAAGAGTTTCCCATGAATATCTTGAATACTAGGCAGTCAGTGTGCATCTGTGCTTTCCTCTGGGACCTGGAAACACATCCCTGTGCATAACGAGGAGTTATAACTGTCCTGGGTGATTGGGAAAGAGGAAAGGGGAATGTGGGCTAACAACCTGAAGTGGTGAGCTCAGGGGAGTTTTCTTTTCAGAAATGTTTTTATTTGTTGGGTGGCCTTGACAGGACAAGAACTTAGCATTTCAAAGCAAGAATGGGTCTGAGTGAGCTGAGTTTCGTTAGGGTTGCTTCTATGTACTGGTATGTGCATGAAGTACTGGTTGGTCCATGGGGAACTTTGGACCTTCCCAGCAGTGGAGCTGTGATGACTCCTGAATGTCAGAGGCTCAAGATCTGTAGTGAATTGACCAGGGTCTGTACTTAAGGTGGAGAAAGAAGATTCCCTTTCTTGAGGAGGCATACAGGTAAGGCAAAAAGCGCATACCCAGTATCAGCTGGGCATTTAATTTGTGGAGAACCAAAGATGAGCTGGAACAAATGCGAGAGCCTGTGAGTACCACTTTTGTTTCCTACACTGATCCACGTGACCTAAATATTAAAGTGTAAAGAGGCGACGATTGTAAGGAACTTGCAGTGTAATTGGTGCTTTGTGATGATATTCAGTAGTTCACACAAGCCAAAGCACCAATTTTGGTCTGGATTATTTCTTAAAGAGCAGCATCTGGGACATCTGCGGCAAAGGCTCTTGTTATACTGAGTAGTCTTGAGAACGAAACCCAGAAAAGTTGGGTCTGCATAAACGGAGGCATTTAACAGTAAATATTCCCTAAACCAGTGACCACATGTCTGAAAAGGGAGATTTATGTGAAATGGGAAGTTTCATAACAGCGCTCTTTCATAAAATAACAACAGTGACGTATGCACACATGTACACACACTCATTCCAGATAAGATCAAATATCTAACACTCCAGAGATGAAATGCTTCTGTGTTTATTTTTCTCCTTCTGATTTTTAAATATAATTTCTCTGGGACCGACAGTTACAGGTGGAAATGCTGCAGAGAAGTCTTCCAGCCACTGCTGGAAGTGATCTCTCTCCCTTACATGTAAGGGAACATGTACACCTGACCACTGCTACCCATAACACTGCCTGTGTATTCCAATATTCCAGCCCCTCCAGTCCTGCTCTCTTTGCTATATATCCCTTTCCACAGCTCTGGAATGCATCTCTGCTAGGTGTTCCGTTGTTGGTGATTTTAGCAGATATGGTAGCAGTAGGGATAGGAGTGTTGCCATCAGAAGAGTATTTGGATCTGTTGGAAGGGATGAGATGCAGAAAGGAGAGTGAAGATAGGGTAAAAACATAGAGGGATGGAAGATGGAAGATGTGGGAATGAAAAGGTGGAGATGGAAGAAAAAGGATAGAAAAGGCAAGGATCCCAGAGGACAGATTCTTCTTCTGAGGAACATTAAATACTGCATAAATTACAGTAAATTGAAATACTGTTAATCTATAAAGGCTGTATTGTTCTCTTTTTCTCTTGCCCAACTACTGCTGACGTAAGGAGGAACTCTTCTCTAGGCTGAAGAAGCCTAAAGCCTAGCAAGCAAGCCTGGCGCCCAGACTAGGGCTGGAAGTGGGATTTGGCCTCTGCTATACAGAAAGACTTTGAGGATTCAGACTTAGAGGAACCCAGGGAATGTTAGGCTGCTGGGCAAGCTTCAGATAGAAGCATTTAGTCAGCGTTTCTTCTACAAAGACTAATAAAAATACATCTTTCAGTCTTTTCCAGGAAGATGTCAGAGCCCTTCTGTGGAGTTAGCATGCTTCACATGGACACCAGCTTAGTCATTAGAGAATAAAACAAAGGGGTTTAAATCCTGCAAGAAATTCATATATCCTGCAAGGCTATTTGGGGAGACGCCGCTGACTCCATGATGTGTATAAATGTATGTGTGTATACGTGTATGTGTATGTGTGTATCACTGGGTATAAACAGATGCAGCTCTCTGTTTTCTTCTAATAATTCCATAATTCTGCCTTCGGCTTTGCAGACTCCAGGATCCTGGCCAGCTGGAGCCAGAGAGGCTGCCAAGTCCGTCAGGTTGATGGAGCCAGCAGGCTGTTCCACCTGACTGTCTGGAAACATTCTTTTGCTCTCTTGAGAGTTTCCCAACGCGTCTCCATTTCCTTTGAAAGAAGGTTCACCCATGATTGCCAGTGTCTATGTCAGGTCTTCTTTGCATGGGTGCTGAGACTGCAAAACCCAGAGACCCGTGGCCCCTCTCAGCACTGTTTTAGCTATCTTCCAGCTGCACAGGCACTGAAAAGCTCCAAAAAATATCTAATGAGGCAGTTGAAAAGACACAGGCTCAGGCTCTTGGCTAGCGCTATAGCTGCTTTATATTGATAGAGAGGAGGATAGCAAGAATTCTTCATATCTCACAACCTGATGAGGTCAGTTACAACCCTGATTTTTCTGCACTCCTAAAGCAAAAGAGCTTCCTTGTCGACAGCTGAGAAGACCCTGAAGAATCCAAGGTGCGTGCGGAGGTAACAAGGGGACAGCTGAAATTTATGTTTTTCAAGTTTTTGTGCTTATCTCAAGAATGATATGCTGGGAAAGTAAATCCTTTGCAAACACTCATGAATCTCTGGTATTCAGGTGCCCTGCAGGAGAGATGCAGAGACACAGAAAAGATTTTTACCAGTTGATCTCACCATGTGGCTCTCATCTGGTGCTCTGTTCTGCCTACTTGCTTGGGATAGTGTTCAAAACAAATGGGGTTTTCAGAAGTGCTCCATATAAGGGACGCTAAGAAAATTAGTGTTTCTCCCCTCTGGTCAGTCTAAATCGCTTTATCCAACTACACCTCCCCCTTCTGGGTCCTCCTCCTAAGTACAGGTGAAGGTTTATTCCTCACAAAACTTGGAAACAGAGACAAACTTTCACATCACCTATTCTGACAGTCATGTTATCCATCTATAGTCATGGTGAGCCACTGGGCTGCCTAATGGTAGCATGGTCCATGCCTATGCTTCAGTCTGGTTTTGCCTTTGTAAGTCCTATCATCTGAGTGTACACAGCAGTGATGTGCAGTCCAAGAAGCGGAGAGAGGGAGAGTGGAGTTAAAGGAAAGGTGGGGGGAAAAAAGCATCAGCAAAATGCTGGGAAGTTCAATGAATCCCTATAGCAATACCATTAGGGCGTGCTTCTGAAATGAGGTGAAATATGTAAGATGTAGCAAAATGCAGCCTTACTGGTTCTGTCTGACTTGCACAGTAGGTTTCTTTTATGTGTTTTTAATGTGAGACCTGCCCTCTCAGTTAAGGAATTGTCACTTTTTGTTCAGCTCACTGTGGCTTTTCATGCATAGAAAAGACATGCAGCTCTATGCACTTTCTCTCTTCCTTAACAGAGGTTCCAAACCATGGTGGTGATCCCTGCCAACCTTCTTTATGTCTTTTGGAGCACTTACACTTTTATTGTTCAGCTTTGAATAGAGAGTCTTCGAGAAGCGTTATTATCCAGACCAGCTACAGACATTTCTAACCTCACCAACCATAACGTTGTTATGGGTAAGAAGTACTATTTTGGCCAGGAAGGTGCCATTTCCAAGGATCTCATTCTTTTCCCTTTGATTCTTGAAAATCAACGCATTCTGGTGAAGAAATCCATGTGAAATATGGAGCTGAGGATTAACAAAGAAGCAAAGAGAAGGTCTTTGTTTTTGCTTGCATGGAAAGGAAGACAAAATCTAACGGCTGCTTGTGGAAACATGGAAAGTCTCCAGTATAATGAATAATAAGAATAATTTCAACTATATTTTCAGAGATTTGAACAGTATTTATATGCAAATGCTATCTCAGAAGGTAGTGGAAAAAATCAATTTTCCTAACATTGGCTGGAAAACAGAATTTGCAGTTCTGGAAGAGTTGAGATTTCAATAGGAACTAAATGAGATGAAGTAGAAAGACTTAACAGAGGTGATTAAAAAGTATTTTGTGCTGAAAACAAGCTTTATAGCTGAATGACATACATAACATTGAAGGGAGCAAATGGCCTTTCTGGTAGGTTTAAAAAACCATGCCTGTATCTACCCCTTAGTAACTCTGTGTAAGAAGGCCTTGGAAAGCTGAGAGCTAGAATGCAGAGCACAACCTTGGGGGAACCACAGGCACATCTTTAGGGTGGCACGCTGAGCTGGTGTAAATCAAGCTTAAGCCCTCTGAATTTGAGGATCATGCTGATGTTGGTATGCACACAAAAGAAGCCTAACTTAGTAAATACGGAGAAGACCTTCACTGTTTTGCCTTGTTCTGAATTAAGGTTGGAGGTCATTGGAGTGGGCAGAATGCTTCATCCACACTATCTGATGTTTGGGAATTTTAGTGACAGAAATAATTATGGATGATAGCCTGCATTAAGGACTTGCCTCGTTTTGTGCTTTGTTTGGGCTTTTTTAGTAGTAGTGATTTTGTTGTTTCTATACTCACCTTCCCAGAGAACAGAGACATCACAAACAAGCAGGCTATTTCCTCTGCAGGACTATTTCCGTTTTCTTTTATTAGTGAGCCAGGGAAAGCTTTGATCTACACTCCAGCTTGATATCTAATGAGATATTTTCATCAAACTCTGCTCCTTATTGAACTCATGTTAATCTCAGCAAGATTCATGTAGACAGATGTTCTTATGTTTGTGGGCAGTGGAATGGGATCTTGCAGTTAGATCTTGCTGGTACGAGTTCAGGGGACACCATTGCAGGGACAGAGATCTTCCTATAGAGAATTCATTGTGGGATGGGGGCATAAGAGCAAATGCATTTGGCCTGAAGCGTGATTAATTAATGCATGGTTAAAGGTTGCATATATGTGTTGGTCCTTCTCCCACTGAAGTTGATGGCAAAACTCCCATGAAGTTCAGCAAAGCAGGATGGGATCTATACAGAAAGTATTTTTCCCAGAACAACTTTGCAATAACCAGTGGATTTGCAAACTCCTCTCTCTGACACATTGAAACAATTTGGGACTTTCATTCCATTTTGCTTTAATTGGACTTACGCTACATCTGAGTCTTCCTAAGTGGGTTGCTCTGCCTAAAATATGTGCAGGCATGTTTGCATTCTCTGAGGGAACGTGGAGGTTAAACTAGAAGGCGAGGTTATGTTAGCAAGGATATTTTCTTTTTATTCTGCTTCCAAAGGCAACCCTGTTCTGGGCTCACCACTCTGGCTTGACCGCTCTGTGCCTCTCCATACCAAATCATGCTGGGATTTGATGATAAAGCACATCCTCTTTCCAGGAGCCAAGCCAACCCCTACATCCTAACTCACTGGTGTTCTGGTACCTTAGGCACTTTGTGGTCACAAGGCAGACTGCAAATGTGGGTATGAGCTGTGGTGATGCTGGAATGTCCAAACCCTTTGTAGGAAGTTTGTTACAGAGCCGCTGTTGCCCATTCGATTGCCAATTCCTTTGTTTTTATGTTTCTCCAATGGTGCCAAGCTGAGACGGCTCTGAGCTGGATCCCAGTGCTTGCAGGGCTTGATTTGGTTCACATCTTCCATAAAAGTTTTCCATCTCTGACCAAGGAATTTCAGATCAGGGTAAAACTGTGAGTAAATCAGAGCTGGCACATATCCCAGACATATCAATTCCCCTAAATTCCCTTTTTCCTGTGGCTTTGAGACAATCAAAATAGGGAATGTTTCCATTGCTATACCTTTATGAAAGTACAAGATGTGAACGCTATATCCTGAGTGCATCTAGTGTGTTTCCTTACCTTGGTTGTTACCAACTGCACAGATTTCTCTGGCAATTATGTGAAACGGAGCACTGCAATAGAGTAAATCTATTGGCAGGGTTTGGCTCCGGGGAAGATCAAACCCTCCAACGTGACAGTTAATGAAACAAGGAGAAAGAAGAGGTAAACTATCAGTCCCAGCCAGCCAACACTAACAGACTCCTAAGGCAGCTGGAGGTGTCAAGGTATCTGCTTGCAAGGCTGGGAGAGAGCTGTGGGGGGTCAGACTGGGGGCCGCACCAAGGCTGGTTTCCTTCTGCTTTGGGTGACCAGGGAGCAGGGGAGAGAAGTCATCCTCTCCAAGACTTGTTATGACTGCTCTTTGCTAATGGACGTTGAATACATACTGTCATTTTTAGGATACAGAACAAGCTGGCATTATTCTGCATCCCTTAAGCAGCGGTACTTTGCCCTGGGACTGACCTGGCTGGAGTACCTGGATTGGATCCGGGGATACAAACTAAACGCACAGTAATGGCAAGGACAGGACAGCATGAAGTGAATGATGTGGAGCACATGGTCCCCAGGAAACGCAATCAGTGTCCCTCAGTGGGCATCATCAAAGAGTTAATGTGGCATTCTGCTGCAACACCAGCCACAAAGCAGAGCAGGGAGAGGAGCCGCCGGTAAGGAGCCCATTTATCTCTAAACCAGCATTTCCCAGAGTGTGATGCATGGCCCTTTGGTGATTTATAAAACATCCAGTGGGGGCTCGTGGAACAATAGTAAACCTTCTCTCTCCTCCCCTCCAATGGCCACAGAAGCAAGCACACAAGTTAAATGGGAGAAAAGAAAAGCTACTATAGATCAACTTTCAAATTGAAGTCTTTTGTTTATTTGAATTAATATACGAAAAATATACAAGTTGGTCTTTGGATTTTTATTATTATTTTTTTTTCTGAAAAAGGTTAATCCTCGAACTTGGGAAGATTAAGAAATGTGGCTCTGAGGGTGCTATTTTGGAGCCAATTACAACAGCACTGAAATGTTGAAAGATTCCTTTTGTTTGTTGAAAGATTAGGCTGAAGCCCTTCAGCCTATAAAAGAATAATAAACTTTAGTGGGATAAAATACTTCATTGCAGCGAAGATACAAAAGCCACCTCCAAGTGGTAAGTGGCTGGGAAGGAGGCATGATGCTGGCAATGAGAATTGCTGGAAGTATCTATGCCCAGAAAAGAAACGCTGTGAGCTCTTGCTTCATTTGAGTCGTATGTCACCCTCCACCTCCTGCCACGATCTAGAGCTGTGCAGGGTGTGTGAGAAGCACTGCCATCTGATTTGGCAGCACGTGCTAAACAATATGTGCGTGTAAAGCGTCCCCAGTTCCTCCTGGTTTCCTTCAATCTTGTATAATTTACTCTGAAAGAAGATTTGTTAGAATTGAAGGATTGGCACATTCACATCTCATGAAATCTTGGATTGAAAATGAGCTCTGAGTGACCTTTTCTTCCGTGCCAGTATTGTCATCTGGGATATCTGTGTTCGGAGGACCAGGCAGCGTGCATCTTGCAACTGTGCACTGTTGGCTTTGGATCCCATTTTGCAAAGCAGAGTTTCTGGGTTCCTTGTGAACTGCCATGCGGTTTGCTAGTAGTGAGGGTTGCATAGCCATGTCCTGCCTCTGGTTTTGTGCTGCCTGCAGGTACAGCTCACTGGGTGCATGGCTGATCTGAGGACTTTTCTCAAGGAAAGCTTTGAAGGGTTGCAGGCAGCCCAAGGCACAGAGGTTGCACAAGGGGATGGAGCTGGAGGGGAACAGGCTGGCACAGCTTTGTCTGGTCTGCTTGAAGCACTGGGCTTTCAGCAGTGAAAATGGTTTAAAGCACCTCGGGTGTGTGAGAGATAGAAGCAGCATGTGCCAGTGGTGTCCCATGGTTAGGGACTAAGTGCCCTTACATCCACCGGTAGCAAGAACCTCACAGCCCCAACCACGGTGGGTGCTGTTCTCCGACACCACCCAAACAAGTGGGCAGCAGTGGGGCCGTGCCTCACATTCCCACCCAGCCTGCTGCTTCTGGAGGTTGTGCCCAGCTCTTCCCCCTGCACTGAGCCCAGACTATGTCTCCCAGCCCCTTCTCATGGGGTACCTTCACACAGAGCTCTGAGCAGAGCCTGATGGAAATCACATGGTGCCTTTCCCCATTGTCTTCGCCAAGTTTCAGTGTGATTAATCACACCATTCCTGCCTAAACGTCCCCTCATTCACCACAGTTTTAATTCCTTTCATTTCTTTCCTGGCTAGTGTGTTATGTTGAGCAACGCTGTTCTCATGTGTTATAAGCTCTCTTCTACCCCATAAAGTGCCCCCTCTCCATAGCAATTGGAGGGGATTCCCCTGTGTCTCTTATTTCTTCCCAGGGCCATGGTGAGGATTAATAAGCAAACTTCTGCAAAGCACTTTGTGATCCTCTGATTAAAGGGTTTACACAGGGGTGAAATGTTGCCCTTAATACACCTTTTGCAGTGGACCAGGAGGTCAGACTGCAGCTGTGAGCGCCTTTCGGGCTGCAAACGGGTACAGCGTGTTACAAGCACAAAAGAGGAAGCTGTCCTCATTCCCCAGCCTGACCCGAGCCCGAATTATCTCACATGTCCTTGGACAGAAAACTGAGCCTGTGGCGCATTCAGTTGTAGCAAACCTGTCTCACATGGGATGCAGGGTGGAAGGAAATCTGCCCACCCTCAGTGTCTTCAGTTGGACAGCAGGGCAGAGTTGGGCCTCTGGGAGTGTCTGAGAAAGAACTCTAAAAGACTGATTTCTACCCCGTGCATCAATTCCAGAAGAAAGAAAGAAAAAGAGTCCAATCAGAAAGGTCCGTGAAGCAGACAAACCTCATAGGTCTCATAGGCATAATGCTGCAGCTCACACGATGCTGTGCCTTCTGTTGGGGTTAGGTTTTTCTTGTGTGACCCAGGCAGCTCCTGGCAGACTCTTAGTCCCATCTCGAGGAGCTTCGGACAGGAGTAAGAGTGATACAGCAAGGCCTAATCCACACCTATTGAGTTGGTTTTGAAACTTGGCCTCCTCTCCACACTGAAACAGAGCTATAAAAGCAAGTGGGTCTGTGAAATCAATGAAACCAGCTTTGCTGCGTCTACCTCCTGGTGTCTAATAAAAGTGAGGTTATTTGTCTTCCCTTTGCTTGGGCCCCCAGGTTGGATCTGTCTCCCCTGCAAGGGAATTTTGTTGTCATTAACTTACTTCTGCTGAGGTGCCTGCTTTTGTGACCAGATCAAAAGTGGGCAACTAGTTCAAAACTGGTAAGGGAGCAGATAGTTGTTTCCTTGGGTTGTTCCTTGGGTTGTTCCTTGTTGTTGTCTCCTTAGGAAACTTGCTTGAAAACTGCCCCATCCATCAGTTCCCACTTTCTCTGTTTTGGCTTTGTTTCAGCTTCCTGGCACTGAAGCCCCTTCCCTACCATGCACAGTCCTTCCAAATTAATTGCAGAAAGGCAGCCTTCATGGCAGCAGGAGAGGGCAGTCACACTTGATAATGCTTTGGCTTCAGCTTTTCTAGGAAGCTGCAGCCTGGAAGACTTCTTTTCTCTGCCAAATGAGAGCCAGCACAGTGGCACCCTTCCCTCAGGCCTCTACCCTCTGTAATGCAATGATGAGGAATGATGATGCTGTTGTGTGCCACATGCTAACTCTGCAGCTGCTGGAGCAGCCTTTCCATGTTGGATCCCTGCCACCCCAACAGCAATACTCCTGCAACCACAGCTCTGCCCACCACCCCAGAGAGATGGGATGAAGTGTTGAGCTCAGATCAAACCTTGACTCCCAAAATCCACGGCCGTGCTCAAGGCAGCAGAAAAGAGTGGGACGTGTATCTCCACAGTTCATATCTGTTCTCTAAGCTTGTAGCTGCTGAGCTCTGAGCTTGCACAGAAAGGCCCCTGCCTTTCCCACCACCCTCTTTCTTCCCCTATTGCCTGCCACGTCCTTTTTATCACTGCAGTGGGTCTGGGCTGTGCAGATTGAACTGGGAGTCTGCTCGGAATTAAAACCACCCTGTGGAGGTTGCAGCTCAGCCCCCGGCACACGCGGGCTTGCATGGCAGTGGAGATTAAATATACCTCCTGGGGCTTCTAGAGACACAAGCAACCAGCCAGGTGTTCCTGCCAAAAGGTGGGAGATCCACACGCCAGCATGGTTGTCCTCGCAGCTCCTGCCCAGAGGCTGTGAGGAGCCAGAGGTGGAGGTGCCTCTCCAGCGCCAGAGAAGCATTGCTTGATGCCACATGCCACATGTCTTGAATTTCCTTACTCTGCCCCCTTAGGGAGCTGAGGAGTGGCCTGGGAGCTGTTTTTCTGCTTCCCCCAAAGGGCAGCTCTGCTTGCTGATCCTCCTGCTTCATTTTAAAAGAAGTCCCTCTCTGAGGCACTCTGGGCATATGAGAATAATGTAGAGCCCACAGCGGTGGCTGAGCACTACATGACTACTGTGCGAGCCCGGCACAAACAAATCGGACTCATTTGTGACCACTGCCCCATGGAGAGCTCCACAAAGCACCACGGAGAGCTGGCTGCCGCCGCTCACCCCGCACACTGCTCAGGAGGAGCTGGCTGACATTCATCGTGTGCCATCCATCACGCCAGAGGACAGGCAGCAATGTCATTGTGGGCATTCCTGGCGTGTCACCACCGCCGGGATTCATTCCGTGTGGCTTCTCGGGTATAGCTTGGAGCCCATTGCAAGGAGTGGTGAGGGTGGGAGCTGCCCCCAGCAATGCTTGTGATGAGTCAAATAGGACTAGATGATCTTAGCAGTCTTTCTTACCTTAACGATTCTATGATTCTAAGTGCTGCATCCAAGCAGGACCTCTGGCAGCCCTCCAGGCATGAGTAGAGATTAGCATCAGCTTAGAGCACAAGCTTTGAGACCCTGTCTCTCCATCAGACCCCCTTTGTGCCTTATGCCATGCTTGTCCAAGCAGCGTTGCTCTCCTTGCTCACCAGTGGATGCCGCCAAGAAGTGAAGCACAGGCTCTGAGCAGGAGCCTCCTGCAGCGCGAAAGGGTTAAGCCGTGTTGTTCATTGTCACATGGTGCTGGGAATGCAGAGGCAGCGAGAGGCTGGGGAGCACATCTTGACTGCACATGTGGCCTCTACCACAAACACTTCAAAGTGCTTCCCTCAGACTGACGGAACAGCCTGACGCCGACTGTAAATGCCCTTGACACGCAGAGTGGAAAATATCAAACGCTTCGGCGGTCCCCCCGAAATGCAGCCTGTTTTCACTGGGGAAGGCCTTAATGAACCTGTGCGGGAGAGGAGGAGGAGGAGGGCCAGGCGGACGGTGGTGGGACGGGTGGTTCTCATTTAGCTCATGTATGGGTAAGCGCCAGCCTGGGCAACTGGACTTAATCGGAGGTGAAGCCAAGTGCTCTGGGATATTTTGAGTGGGGCTGGGATGTCGACTGCAGGCAGTTCCGTGTCAGGACCCCGCCATACTTACCCCCACTCACCCCATCACCTGAACACCACTGAACAATTAGGAACAAAGGGTCATCCAGGCTGGAGGATTTTCCCTTTCTTTCAGAAGTCTTCACCTCCTTCACCCTCAGCTGTGAAATGTCCTCCCCAGCCAGGTGCTCTGTGACACCAGTATCATGTCCAGCTCCAGAGGAAGCCGGACTCGCAAGGGACATCCTCACCTCAGGGAGTGAAGATCCATCCACCTTGGGCTGTGGAATGGGCAGGCCATGGTAGCATTGGACAGGGAATATTTGAAATGGACATAAGAAAGAAGTTTTTTACAATAAGGATGCTGAAGCACTGGCACAAGCTGCCCAGGGAGGTGGTGGTGCCCTGTGCCTGCAGACAGCCAAGGTCAGGCTGGATGGGCTCTGAACACCTGGTGGAGCTGTAGGTGTCCCTGTTCAGTGCAGGGAAGTTGGACCAGATGGCCTTTAATGTTTCCTTCCAACTCAAATGATTCTATGATTCCGTGACTGGGGACACACTTTATGAAGAAGGTGTCCCGCCTTGGTGACCCAGACCATCTTGTGTCACTGACAGCTGGTTTTGAGTAGATTTTACCCTTGCTGCATGAAAATGTTATGCTAAGTTATGGGCAGAAGGCATGGGCCTGTTCTGGTGGAAGAGATGCCAGGCACTAACATGTGGCTCTTGAGCACCTCTTAACCATGAATTACCGTCAAGACCACTAAAACCCTCCCCCATGACCCTTGTTGAGTTGGATCTTCATGAGTGGTGGCTGATAGGACATGACCTGTGACAGAGGAGGGGACAGCAAAGCAGCAGGCCTGCACGCGGTCTGCCTTGCTCTGGCATAGCTCACATTGCCGCACGGCTGAACAGCGCTTGGCTGGCTGCAGGCAGGGATCCATCACTTATGACACATTTGGCATGAGTGAAATTGCCTCATAAAATGCTTCTCAGATCAGCAACAACTTGAGGGACCTCAGGAGGGAAGAGAAAAAGTGGAAAGTTCAGATGTTCAGCTGCGAGGTCCCATACCTCTTGGTATGGGAGCAAACAGGGAGGGAGACCACCAAGGGGCAAAAGGTGTAATGAAGGGGTAAAGCAGAGGTGTTATAGCTCACAAAGCTTCATCAATGCTTTCGGAGGGAGCACAAAAGTTGGACCACCTCCATCTCCTTGGGAGAGCAACCAGTATTCCAGATAACAACAAGGTAGAGCAGTTAAGAGGGCTTTAATGGAGCATCTTTGGGGAACAATAATAAGAGGGTAAACAGAAGACGTAGGCGCCACCATAAACTGCTGACTGCTGGCAGCACGGATGTGAAAAAGCAAACCTGGAAGCCTGGGCAGTAAACAACAGGAGGTAGGAATAGCCACCAGTGGAGAAAAAATAATAATAAAAACGAGTTGGTATTTCAGAAACTACGTGGGAAGGTTCAGCCGTGGTTGGATTTCCCAGCACCGCTCTGTTTGGAGGAGATGTTGCTGCCTTCTTTAGGGTTACAGCTTTGGTGCTGGGGGCAGGGCTGGGGCGCAGGGTCCTGGCGTGCTGACGGCTGAAGATGGATGGATGGCCGAGCTGCAGATGGATGGCTGCTGTCAGCTGGTGGCCGGCCTCGCCAGCCCGGGAAGGGAAGCAGACTCCATGCCCAGTCCTTTTAAAGGCTTTTGCCTCGGGTTATGATTTATTGTTAGAAAACAAAGGATGTTTAAGAAAAAAAAAAAAAAAAAAACGAAAGAAAAGAAAAGAAAAGAAAGAAAGAAAGAAAAAAAAAAAAAAGGCAACACAAAATAAAACATCTCAATTGATGAAAGCTGTCTTCAGTCCCTAGTGGCTTTTCCCCCTCTTGTTGAGCCTGGGAGCCGAGGAGGGTTGCATCCCCCCACAAATCACTGCTCCTCCTGCCTTCTGGGCTTGTATCTCTCCAGCCTGGTTGATGAGCAGGGACTGCGTAACCTATCCCCAGGCTGTCAGTGTGCCAGCGAGCATGACACCATGCATGAGCTCCAACCACTACTATTTATATGCAGCGAGGGACCAGATTTTTAAAAGCACAGAGGTGCCCAGCTCTAGGCCCTAGCTCTGGAAAAAAAAAAAAAAAAGAAAGAACAACTTCCCTAGGCTGGAAATAGTTAGAAGCAAAATTAGGAGTGGAAAGAATTGTTTAAACAAACAAAAAAATGTAGAACAGCTGATAATGGGGAAGCGTTTAAGGCTGTTTTGTGAGATGCTCTCAGATAACTGCTATTCTGGGAGCCTTGGCACTGTTTTACATAAACAAGTCCCAGCTAAGTGAGAAGGTGGAACAGCGTTACTGTGGGTTTAACATACGTGCATGCTTAGATACAGCATAAATATGTGGCACCAATGTGCATGTGTGTTAATCTAATGCCTAATGTCTAATGTCAATGTTTTAATGATAATGGTCAATAAATGTGAGAAATCTGCAGTGGGTGTATGCAGGCACCTGGGAAGAGAACCCAAAGGCAGGAGTGGAAAATCTGTTGCTGCTGGGGTTAACGATAATAAGAAATTGTTACCATGTACTGAGAGAAGCCAAATCCTATAATGAGATCCCAGACAAGACTAGGAAAATATTCAGCCTGCGTGTAGAAAAGTGATTTGTTCAACATTTATTTTCTCTTTGGAAAGAAGTAGGATGACACACTCGTGCTTTAAGGAGATAATGAAATACTCCGTAGTCTGTCGGTGACGAAGCCATGTGTTAAACGGCAGTGATTAAAGTTAGACATTCTGCAGGATCAGATATCTTGCATCAAAGGGTAAACAAATTGGCCCAAGAGCTCTCTGAACCATTAGTGTTGATTTTTAAACAAATCTGGGAACGCTGGGGAAGTTCCAGGGAACTGGAAAAAAATGTAACGCTGAGCTAATGCAGCAGTAAACAAGGTGACCCAGGGAAACAAGGCGTGCTTGGCAGGACATGGGTCCAGAAAGACTGATTGTAAGGAAAGCCCTTGTGGGACCATCCATGTGGACTCACAGCATGGGAGTCAATCAGCTGCAGTTTGCAGGAAATGGGTCCATTGTGAAGCTGAAGATGTTGTGTTGTGGGGTTGTTCTTCATGGGACCTTGCAGAAGGCTATAAAATGTGGGAAACCGCTGGGAAAACAGACACTCCAGGTGTCCAGCTCCTTTGAGCTGTCTGCCAGATCTTGTGTTCTGGTCCCTGAGGAGCAAGGAGACATTGCAGTGCTCCAGCACTCCCATCTGGGTTCCCTTTGTGTGCAAACTGGGGCTCTGGGGTTGCTGGTGCGTACCCAATGCAGAGCTGGGACACAGCCAAAGCATGCCTCCAGACCGAAGATTTGGGAAGCATTCTAGAATAACCTCATCAAGGCACAGCTTGGTTCTCTTGGCCAGGATGACTCCCCTCAACAGGGCACGCTTTGGCCCAGCTGCATGCAGGGTCCTCCACAGTTTGAAGGTTTGGTCACCATTCAATTCTGGAAGCCTCAGAGCAATGCAACTCTGCAATCCTCCTGGGCTTGTGAGAAATGGGATTTCTCAGCCAGCAGAAAGGTACCTGTGATGTCAAGCGTTGCGTGTCCTTCCCGGAGCTGTCCCACATATTCAAATACAGCTGTTTGCAATCATGCCTGTTTATTCTTTCAAGTCGCGATAGTGATCATCTCAGCTTTGGTGTGTGTGATATTCTGTCAATTCCCTCCAGCCAAGTTTCCACAACAGCAGTATTTACAATCAGATGCTTGCATGGGCTGAAGTGCCAGGATGAACACTCATGGAAGCTGAAACCCCAACTATTCTGAGTATGCTGTCTTATACCTAGTATGCTTTCTGGAGTCCAAAATATTTTTCTTGAGCATTAGAGACCCCTGCCCCTTTTAGAAAAGCTTTACATGTGGATACATGCTGAGCACATATGAATGTTCTGTCCTTACTACAAGCTGCTGGGACACAGCCTGCAGTTCCATGGTTTAGAAAATAGAATTCCTGATCCTGCAGAGCATGGAGGAGATAAAAGAAGGCAGTAGCTCAGGTTGTGCATGATGCATCTTAGCCTGGGAGCTTCGAGATGTTTGACTTTGCAGAAGGTCTGCTCCAGGAATTGCTGGGATGCATCTGCCCAAGATGAGAAACAAAGACGTGTGGAAAGTTGTGTAGGCAGGTGGTGACCAATGCAGCTCTGCAGCATCTCCCCAGGGGCAGCCCCTTCCCCTGAGCAATGTTTTGATCCTCTGTGGTTTCATTAGTGATGGCTGTTGGGATGGCCATGAACGTATGTGTGTATGGTGTATTGGTGGGGTCAGCAGGACACAGCACGAAATTCTCTTTCCCTTGCAAGCTGTGTGCTCCATCACTCAGGAATGTGAACGGCCACATGTTTGGCTGAAAAATGATCGTCTTCAGGAAGGGAACAGGTCTATCAGGCTAAAGGAAGGGAGCAACTCAAAGCAGGAATGACAGGCAGGAATGACACCTCAGGGCTTCAAATTTGTTCCCCATCAATGAGGAGGAAGAAAATTGACCTCAACGCCATTGGGGTTGACAGATCTTAAATTTAATCTCCTCTAAAGGCAAGACATGACCCCGTTGCTGGGTGTTGTGCAGCTGCAGCTGTTTTACCCATTGGCTTTTCCTACTCTCTGGCCACCTCGCAACATCTCCAACAGAGCAGAGACGTATTCCTGCCTGCACATTGGCTGTCAAACACGAACTTCAGCAGGATTTCCTGCGTACATTTGCAGCTAGGACAGCTCATATCAACATTGGCACTGGGGAGGTGAGCGCAGCCCCCAACCCCTTTTCCTCAAATCAGGTATTTTTCTTCCTCTTTCGGTTTTCCTGGAGTCCTAAACCAGGGCTTTTTTGAGGGGTTGCTTTCTCTGCCATTGCTGTTTTTGCCTGTTTCTTCCTCTTTGTTTTGCATCATCAGGCAATTCCAATTTGTGGTCCTGGCAAGACTGGAAAACCAAACTGGTTAGAACCTGGGCAGTCTGTAGGACACAGGGTCTGGCTGGGGCTCCCACCCCAGTTGCTCCAGGAACTGAGGCTACCTGGATCGCATGTCTGAATAACTGTGGGGTTTTTTGTTCTACCTGTGGAGCCAAAGCAATGAAAGAAGAAAAGGTCCTGCCAAGTCAGCAGAACACATCCATCTTCCCAGTGAGACAAACAAAAAAGGATTTCAGGTTAATTGATCTACCCCAAACAAAATGTTTTGGTTTGGCCTCCTTCACTTCCCGGTCTCCTCCTCCATTCTCCTTTTGCGACTGTTTGGATTTAGGATCTGCTGAATTCAACCCAAAGCCACAGATGGGTCCAGTCCACTTGAATTAGTGCTTCCCAGCAGACAAAATCCGTATCTGAGAACTTGTGCAATTTTTAGGTTCAGTAATTTTCCCGATCACAAATTCCCTTTTTTGACCTTGGTCCAAATGCTCAAGCTCTGCGGGACCCTTGTTTATTTGTGTGAGATGCTCTTCTCTTTCAGCACTGGTTGTTCCTCAAGGCCAGCACTATATTTAAGCTGCACTCTGTGTTTACGCAGTTGGCTGGTGCGGTGTTGTGAAACCATTGCCTGAAGCCTACTTGAAGATGGAGGGCACTCAGTGCGGATGGGCTTTTTGCTCCATCAATCTGCCAAACTCCAGCCAACCCCTGCTATTTCGGAGGCTCGTGATCTGACCAACTACGGCGGCTGTCACAAGGATGGAGAAAGGCCCATCTCTTCACTCAGGGGACACTTTTTGCCAAGCCTCCAGGCAGTGCTGCTTCTCAGTAAAATGGTTGTAATAATGTTTTAACATGGGCATAAGAAAAAGGAAAAAAAAAAAAAAAAAAAAAAAAAAAAAGACCTCCCTAAACCTTGTTCAAAGGGCTGGTGGAAATGGAGTCATGGAAATTTTTGACAAATACAAAACAAAACACGGCCAGAGGCAGAAACCCAGCATGGAAAATTGGAGCCCGGTTAAAGTCTGGCAAAATTGTAAGTGGAGAAACATCTAGTCTATTCTCTTCTGTTCTGATCCTAAAAAGCTGCCTGATGTTTCTTCTCCTCTGGGAGAAGAGCTCTGAGGTGGATATTCTCCTCAGTGCATGACTGGGAGGTGTTTGCATTGGCTGTAGGGATGGTGGTGCGAGAGCCATGGAAGACAGTAGAGCATGACATAGTCATGGGGCGTTGAAGGCCTCATGGGAAGGGGAACTGAGGAAATGGTGTCCAGGCTCTGGTTCAGCCACTGATCCCGTGGTAGCAAGGGAAATGTCAGAGTTGACATCCTTAGTGCTTCAGGAAGGGAGCGTGGGGACAGAGAACTGAGTAAGGGTGGTGGCAGAGGGGAAATGCTTAGTAAGGCAGGGGGAAATGTGTTCATGGGGAGAATGAGAGACCAAGACCCTTTTCCTGCCAGGATCTTCATTCCTGTGCCCTGTACAACATCCCGGCATGCAGCCAGCAGGAAGGGATATTAACTATGACAATGCTTGCCCAGGGCCAGCCTGGCCACATCCAGCTTTCTCCATCTGGGATGTCTCCAGCTGATGACTCAGAGCCTGAGGAATGTGTGTTGGAGCCACTTCCCCTCGGCCATCTACAGAGCAGCCTCTCCCAAGAATCGTCTGGCCACTGCATCCAGTGAGACCATGCACATGGCATCTGCCTGAGTTCTGTCCTTGCACCTGGACCTGGGAGCTCCTGGGCTGCTCTTCCATCCTTCTGCAAAGAGGCTTCAGTCACTATCCCAAAGCTGGGCACAGGGGTCAGTCACAGTAGTGTGTCACTTGGGACAAGGCCATGGCATGTCCCAGACCTCAGTGCTTAAAGATGAGAGCCAGTGGGATTTCCAGAAGTTTCCAGGCACCAGACTGTGCTAGGGAAGCTGGGGAAGCAGGGAGGGGGTTGCTTTCTCTGGTGGGTACTCAGACGGGTCAGCAGGACATGCTGTTGCTGTAAGGGGTCAAAATGAACCCACTTGGGGTGCAGAAAAAATCTAATGTGTGCCTTTTCATGTACCACTTGTGTTCAATTTTCATAGAATGGCTGGGTTGGAAGGGGCCTCTAAGACCATCTACTCCAAACTCCATGCCATGGGTTGGTTGCCACCCACCAGATCAGGCAGCAAAAGTTCACGTTCACATAACCTTGTGCTGGAGCCAGCACATTACCAGTTGAGCTGTGTATGAAGGGGAAATGAACTTCATCTCCTGATTGTTTAAGCCTTTGCCACAAAAGGAATGAAACTAGGAGCTCCTACCTGCAGCCTTGCTCTGCTTTAAGATACCAAGACTCAGATCCAAAGTTACATTGGAATCTTATCACCCATGGGAGCCTTCATAGACTCCTCTGATCCAGGAATAACCTCCTGCTTCTTCATTTGCTGATTTGAGACATGTATTTAGGGCAGTCCCAAACTATCAAACCAGACTTGTTCTTGGTCTTTACTTGACAAAAGCCATGGTTTAGGCTGAGGTCCTCACTGGATGCTGCTGCCTGCAGACAGACCACAAAATGCTGTACCTGGTCTGGGCTGAAAGGGGACAAACCACCAGCTCCAGCGCCGGCACAGCCACGCCGCACCACGTGCGGTTAGAGCCAGCCCAGTGCTTAGACGGCAATGGTATTGAATGTGCTTGCAGCAGACAGACTGGTGCTAAAGCACTTACTGAGAACATTAATAAACCCTGGACCACCCTTCCTCATCATGTGATGTGGTTCTGTCTATAGGCAAGATATGTAAAAACAATTTAAAATTAATTTAGCTTTTAAACCTTCTAAAAACATATTAAAAAAAGACTCAACCTTTTGATATAGGATTGGGCTGTTTTTCCAAGTGGGAAAATGTTCACATCGGGATTGATTTAATTTCTTCTTTTTTTCCCCCCCTTTTAAATCATAAACAGTCCCGGTACAAGAAACAGTAGCTGTTATTGATTAAAAGTTCATTTGCCTTGTCTTTGCCGATGATTGATATTTGGGAAGGAGGGATAGAAGAAGGGAAGGGTGTTGTACTTTGGAGAGAAAAGGAAAACGTGTCACATGTTACCTGCATCTTAGAATAATGTTAGTTTTGGAAGGAGTGTGGCTTGCGAAAAATAATAATTGTTTTAAGGTTCAGCAGATCCCGGCGCTTTCCGCGCGTGCTTCAATGCTCTAGACGGGCCCCCTTGAAATAGCAGAGTGGTGCAGGAGGGGAGCAAGGCAATTGCATTTCCAAATGGGATTTTTATGGCCCGTTGAAGGAAAGCAGCTACCCACTGGATAGCGGCGCGCGGTTCCCAGCAGCGGTTTTTAAAATGCTTCCTTTTGCCAGCACGTGTGCTGCGCTGCCGAGCCGGAGCTGCTTCTAGGGTTGTACTACAGGCGCAAAGCCTCTGGAATTATCTGGGGTTCTCAAACCCCTGCAACAAGCTGGGGGTGCAGGATACAGACAGGGGTGAGATGGGCAGTGGTGGTATTTTGTCGGCATGGGCACCCATTGCCTACTCTGCCTTTACATTGTCAGCCTTCAGGATTTGCAAAACGTCTGACCTCCTGGAGGGCTCTGTCTTCAGCTGATTGACATGGAAACCGCACTGGCTTGCTGGAGGTGGGGGTCTCATAGGCTGCATGGTGTTCAAAGCAGCCAGGCTTAATGGGGCACGAAGGGCGTTTCTCAACCGGAACATGTTAGTGGGCATGGTGGGGACTGGATGGTGGTTGGACTGGATGGTCTTAGTGGTATTTTCCAACCATACCGACTCTATGATTCTGTGATTTTCTGGGTGAACAGGATGGATTTGGGAAAGGTAAAATTCTGTGAGTTTTTCCCCATTCCCCAAATTGTTGAAATGGAGAACACGATGAACAGGGAAACATTTTGCTTAGATGTTTTCAAAGTTTTTGTCTTGGCCCAGTCTTTGGCTTTGAAACCTCCTTTAGTTTCAGTAAGAAACAAAAATCTTAAAAAACAAAACAAAAAAAAACCAAACCTTAAAGCATCTGTCAAAACAGAAACTTCTCAGTAGAACTGAAATCTGCTTTTTCCAAGCCTTCACAATTTGCTGAAAATATTTGTGGCAGAATTTCTTCCCAGCTCATTCCTGGTGCAAAACTCTCCTGAAGCACTGGGGAAGGAACACGCCGGGATCTGCAGAGCTCATGGGTGCCTCATCTCAGCTCTGTTCTGGAGGTCCCTCAGCACCAGGGGAAACTGTAGCAAAAAAACCCAACAACTTTCCCCAAGGAGAGAAGTTAAGATTGCATTGTATGTGTCTTTAGACTGCTTTAATAGAAGTGCGTGGCACTGGTTTACATCTTGGCATGATGGAAACTAAACTTATGCTGGCCCAGAGGGAGGCACTAGGTTCCCACCTAAAAGGGCAGAGTTAAGGGTATCTCGGCCTTGGGCTGGTAACCTTGACTTCAGCTGATTCAGTAGACATTATCCAAAAATGATTATGTCCATAAGGCAGAGGCATCTGGCATTTTATTGCATTTTCTGATGTTTCAAATTGATCTGAAAGGAGGAGAGAGGAAGGGAAAGGCACCAGTGTCTGACACGTATGGCTGCTCTCCTGTTCTGCTACCTGTGTAAGGTCAGGTGTTTTTGTGTCCTCCTGACTTTATTGCTGACTTTCCCATAAACAACATGCCCTGCCTACTATTCCCTTACTTCCCATCACATCCTGCTCCTCTGAAGCACTTTATCCTTGGGAGAAGCAGAATCCAGAAAAGCCACAGATCCTGAGCAGGGTCCCCCTGCCCTGCTCAACTGCGCTGAACTCACAGGGAATGGGCTCAGCCCATAGCCCCTCCAGCTCATTTGTGTCTTGTGTTAATTATCATTAACCCTTTGCTTGGCCTGATGTCATCCCTACTGCCTCTCATGTCTCAGCACCAGGGTTGCATCCACATTGCTGCAGACCACCAGTGAAACAAGGCATAGGGGTGAAATCCCAGCCAGCAGTAGGTCCTGTATGGGGACAGGGGACAAGTGATGCAGAAGGGTCATCTCCCTGCCAAGTGTCACCCCATGGAGCTGGCACCAGCCCTGACCCTACAGGACTTCCCCTGCTCCAGAGGGGATGGAGTTTCTGGGCTTTGCAGCACACACACCCATGCCAAATCCCCTCTCCAATGCAGGCGTTCCTAATCATGCATAAATATGGCAGTGGATATAGCCGTCTGTGTTGCTCCAGAGAGAGCCTTTGATCCTGGATTGAGAGCTCATGTTTCAGGTGTTTGGGCAAATCAAAAGTACAAAATAGAAACTCCAAATTGCCTTGTAATTTTTAAGAGGCAGATCAGGAAGACACTGCTGGCTGGATGGGGAACAGATGTCTCCCCATCGGCTGCGCTGCTGTCCAGAGCTGAGAGGCAATGTGGATGCTGATGGTTTGAAGAACATCTCAGAGCTTATGGATCCTGTATGGGAAGGACAGCAACCCCCATCCTTTGTCTTTTCAAACACCAGCTCAGAGCTAGCCCTGACCCTCCTGCTCCTTGTCACCTGTGGAGAACCACCTCTTCACAGGGAGTGAAGGAAGCACTGGCCACAGGTGTGCCAGCAGCAGAAATGCTCCCTGAGCTGATGGAGCCACCTGGGGAACACTGGACCCTATAAAAGGGGGGCCAGGAAGGTTTGCCCTCCTCTTAGTACCGCCAGAAGCAGGATATGGAGGAGAATGAAGAGAGGAGGATGGAGAGCTTCCAGCTTGGGGAGTTTGGAGATTATTTCATGTTGCCTTGTTTGGAGAAGTTTTGGTACACCTTGTTGGGAAGCAAGTATGTAAAGGAATATGACACTTAGGGTGTCCATGAGGGGAGCCCCAAGGAGGACAGTTTGTGCTGGCTGGGTGCTTGGTGCATGTGATGCCCAGCTCCCCTTGGGTGGATGCTTTGGCTGACGCTCCAAACCACTTGAAAGGGGCTGGGTCTTGTTCTTGCCTCTGAGTCAGCGGAGCCTTGAGGTTAGGGCAGGGCTCTGAGTCATGGATGCTGGAGCTGCAGGGTGCCAAGATGTTTTCTGATGGAGCTGGCTTAAAACTGCCCTTGGCACTGAGAGAGAACCTGAGCAGGAACAGGCCAGGAGTCTGATTCAGGGATGGAAGGGGCAGCATGTTCTCAGTCCTAAAGCTGGTGGCTTAGGGACTTCCTGGTGCTTGTCTGGTCCTCAGTGTCCTGATGCTGGCTTGTCTCCAAAATATCCCTAATTAGAGGATTCCAGATAGAGGCTCCTGAGCTGGGCTAGAGGAGCTCCTTGTCCCCAGCATGGTGTTCTCTGCTAGACATGTTGGGTCCATCTTACCAGTCCACAACACAGCTCCTCCTCACCCTGTGCCTACCCACAGCCCCTGAACTGAGCTATGTGTCATCTCTATGGCCCCTTGGCATGGGATGCAGCTGCTCATGCCTTGGCCTGCACCACTGGTGATTGATGCTGCAGCAGGAGGCTGTCACTGAGCATGGCTTGGCCACCAGCCCTGGGTTGGATGCAGAGCTTCAGCACCTCTGCTCTTCAGTGCTATGTTTCCCTAAATCTCCTTGAGCCCAGGGAGGCATGCGGGGTGTGATGGGACAGCTGCTGCAAGTTAGTCCTTACTGCTAAATTGCCTCTGTGCCCTCCCCCGCTCCCTGAAAAGCAAGCTACAAACCCCTCTGAGTTTATGATCTGCGAGTTCAAGCAGCCTCCATTAATTTTATGAGTAGATTTTCCTATATCTGATCTCATATATCAGCTGCAGGAGCAGGAGGTGGAAGGGGGAGGGAGATGTGATGTAAGCCTGGGCTAGGATGTAGTGCTGCTGGCAGGGCAGGCATGTGAATGGTTGGCCTTGGGGCCATTGCTTCTTCAGCTTGTGGGGTTGCTTTGGGCCTCCCCAGGCAGCAAGGACTTTTGAAGCCCCCAGATTTGGTGCTCTATGGTGTGGGTTTATAATTGGAGAATCACAGTGATTCATGTTGGAGAAGCGTGAAGATCATTGGATAAACACCAGAAGTCTGTCAGTGCCACATCTCTCTAAATACCTCCAGGGATGGGGACTATATTGCTTCCCTGGGCAGCCCATTTCAATGCCTAGCTCCAATTTGCATGGAATTCTTCCTGACATCTGGTTGAAACAGAATCATTCAGGTTGGAAAAGACTCTAAAGATCATCAAGTAATTGTCCCATACCATCCCACCAAGAATCATCCCATCCTGCAGGATGGATTGCAAAACCATGACACCAGGGAAACCTGGTCAAATTGGGATAAGAACTGAGGATGTGGCCAGTATAGCCTAAATAGCCAAAGAGGTGGGAACCTGACAAGGCTCTGAGTCCTTGGTTGTATGCATGAAGTTGAGGGGGAGCTGGGGAGTCCATTTTCCAAGGAGGGAAGGAGCCTGGAGCTGGGGAGAGCTTTGTGGGCAGGGTGTAGGGCACCAGACTGGAAATGCTGACACCATCTCATGCTCATTTAATGAATGATGGCCTCAAGTTGGGCCAGGGAATGTTCAGGTTGAGTATTATGAACATTTCTTCTCGGGAAGAAAAGGTTGGGCACTGGCAGAGGCTGCCCAGGGAGGTGATGAGGTCAGTGTTCCCAGAGGTGTTTAAGAACCATGGAGATGTGGCACTGAGGGGGGTGGGATGGGGTTGGACCTGATGTTCCTAGAGGTCTTTCCAACCTCTATGATTCTGTTCCATTTCTTCTTTCCATCCTGTGGGCTCCAGCCCAGGTGCGATTTGTCCCCAAGGGATGTGGGCAGTGTTGCAGAGATGCTGCCTGGAGCAGGCCCTGCTCCCTGCCCTAACGTTTGTCTGAAGCTCTCCTAGGTTTTATTTATTTTTCCAGCAGTGCTTTGTTTCCACTGATTACCAGGGTCGTTTTTTTGATGATCTGGTCATTCCTTTTGAATTAAACCTGATGATTTTTATTCGCCTTGCCAGCGCTTTGTATTTGTTTCCCAACTGGCAGCACTTAGGAATTTTTTAGCAGCTTTATGTTGAAATACTTTGGGGATTTTTATTATTATTTTTTTTCTCCCAGGATCAATTTTGCAGTGGAAAAATCCCATTTTTCAGCTATCTCTGTGCATTGACTCCGACAGAGCGCCCTGTCCCAAACCAACAGTAACCAAACCGCAGAAATTGTTCTCAAAGAAGCGATCAAAAAGAAGAGGAAAAAGGAACCAACTAGAATTTCTTTTTTCTTTCTATATTCTGAGAAAGCATGTGAATTGTCCTGCTTTCAATTCTTCCCAGAACATCGTAGTGATGTTACAAATTTAGTCATAAAGCTGCGGTTGAATTATAGTTATCATTGTAAAACAATAATAACTATGCAGATACTTATTATGGTGAATTAAGTTACAATGATAGTAAATCTGTCATAATAACCATGGCAACTCTCTTAGCCACGCAGTAGGAATCCTGAGATGTTATTGATAAAATCTGCTGAACTCTGCTGTCTTACCCTCCGCAGAGCCGCTGCAGCGTTTTATTGTAAATGGTGATTAAATGATGCAAACCATATCTCCCCCAGCAGTCATTTGTTCTCTTCCTTTGCATGAAGGTCTGAGTCGGACCCATTAAATGCTCTATGATTTAGCAGGCGGGACTGGGGACTGCAGGTGGGATGTGGGCTTAGAATTAAAGAAAGGGTTTGGTTGGTGTATTGGGATGGCTGGTGTTGGATTGGACTGGAAATGGGGAGTCCTGGGTTTGGTTGGTGTATTGGAATGGCTGGCATCGGGTTGGACTGCACAGGAAGAGTACCCCCAAAATGTTTGGTGTTGAGGATGCTGAGCCCTCCTTAGGGCTGGAGGTGGCTGGTGGGGCTGAGGCTGGAGCATGTTGGTGACAATGGTGTGGTGATGCTCGGTCCTTTATGGCCCCGCATCACTTACCACTGGCCCCGCCCAGCCCCGCTAGTGCCAGGATAACCCACAAGAGAAGCTGTTCCCATGAATTTCCCAAACTTGTTTTCAGGATGAGGGAAAATCACACTTCTCCAGATGCCTCCAGGAGCCAAACCACAGCAGCTCCTTCCTAGTTTCCACCAACCTCATGGATGTGTAACCTTATGTGTGGATGGAGTAATGCTGGGGAAGGTGTCACGCTGCCCAGGCAGGGATGCACACAGAGGCATCCTGCCCCATCTCCATGGGCTGTGACAGTTCAGGGACCACCACCTGCGGCCTCCATCCCATTACAGAGTAGAGCAGCCTTGTCATCTCAGGCAGGCTTCAGCCTTAGCCTGGGGGATGGTGAGCAGAGATAGCAGCCAGCTGAGAAGCCCCAGGGCTTTGTGGCTGAGGCAGGCTCCAGCTCCATCACACCCGTCGTCCTCCCTGCCAGCGTTGCCAAAAATGGGTATGTTTCTCCTTTTGTCATTTTTCCATTGTAACGCTTTCACGCTGCTTCAGGAAAAAAGGCTAATAATTTATCACCATAATGAGGATTTTCTGGCTGGAGAAAAGCACATTAATGTCTCGCTGAGTATAGGAACCAAAGTTCTGTTGTGAGTGTTTATATTTTCTAATTACTCACAGATGACTCCAATTGTGTCAGTGTGCAGCTGGGTATTAGACTGTGAGCCCTCGCTGTTTTATGCCCCATTTGCTTACTGGCTACTCCACTGCAGCCTACCAAGCTCAGAAAGTCCAAGTTTTTGGAAAGTAGAGGTGCTGAGAAGTGCCAGGCTGCCCTGGTGCCACCTGGCTGAGTGTGCTGCTTCTGCAGGATGCTTTGGTGTTGGCCCATTTAATCAGGCCAGGGAAGGGGCTGTGAGGGTCAGCTGCTGCCCCAGAGCACAGCTGGTGTAGGCTGGGGAGGCTGTGATGGAGCCCGAGGGGAACCTCAGCAGTGTATTTCTGGAGTAAAAATGCTGTTTATTTTTCACATTTGAGAGCATTTTGGAATCTAATAACATTCAACAAGGCCAAATGCAAGGAGCTGAGTTTGTGTCGAGGCAATCATAGGTACACGTATAGACTGGGAGATGGACTTGGGGGGTCTAGGGGATGAAAAGCTGGACATGAGCCAGTAGTGTGCTCTTGCAGCCTGGACAGACTTTCTTTATTCACTGCTGATTGGAAACTTATCTATCAGTGTAATTACACAAACATGTTTTATAGGTTATGTATTAGCACTTTAAATGGCAATCTGGTATTTACTTTAAGTTATATTAACTGTTACTGATTACTTTTACAACAAATGCTGACAATTATTGAATGAAGCCCATTTTTAACTGTGAGCTCCCTATATAAGTCACTGTGCAGTGCTTTTCTCTCTGCCTTAACTGAGCAAAGTGTCTCCAAGTACCCAGACTCCTTGGTGCGCTGATGTGGCTAAAAGCACCATGGGTTTCATATGGAGTCCCTGTCCTTGGGGGTGTTCAAGAACTGTGGAGATGCGGTACTGAGGCACATGGTCAGTAGGGATAGAATGGAATTCTATCACCATGATACCATGATTCTGTATTGCAAAATGTGAATTTAAAAAGCGTATTCCTCCAGATTGCTTCTTCTGCTCAGTGCCTTTCTTCCTACTTACCTTGTACACCAAGAAACCCCAATATCCAGCACACCATTCACAGTGCCTGAACTCATCCAATACTGTATGGTTTGGGGGCTTTTTTTCCCCAAGGTTGCAGATGCTGAAAGACTATGGGCAAGGAAATGTCCTCATCCTGCTGTTCCCATGGCATTGTCCAGAGAGAGGCACTAGGGTTGCCACTAAGGGGAAGCTGTGAGGCTGCTAGGTTCAGTGTCACATCTGCTGCTCTGCATGGGGGCTGGTGGAGGACTGCATGCACCCTGAGAGCAGACACATTTGGGAGCATGTTGAATCAAGGAAGAATGTTGGCTTTATGAAGAGGAGCTCTAAAGGACTCAGGATGCAATGTAAGTTCTGTTTCCATTTATGTAGACTGAGTTACACTTCAGGTTGTGGAGGGAGTAAAATTTTGTGCCACTGGTCTGGTGTATGTCCACGTAGGGAATGGGCCTTTCTCCTGCCTGGGGATGAGCTGTGGTGCTGGAGCTCTTTGGTCTCTGCTCCACCCATTCATGGGATGGCAGCAGTACAGCTTCTGAGGGCTGCTTGTGGAGCAATGTGCTTTGGATATAGAGCACCTGGGAGCATTAACTGATGACTTAAACACTGGGCTTTATGAAAGTAAAGGCTCATTTTGTCTTGGATATAGCTCAACAAATGGAAGTGATCATCTCTTAGCTCTCTGGAGGGGTGAGAAGCAGGGGCTTCACCCCACCGTGTGCTTCCAGGTCTGACCTATGTGTATTGGGGAGCAGCAGAGGGGCTTGGGGCAGCCCAGACCCTCCCTGTACTTGTTTTGGTGGGGATGCAAATCCAGGATGTGGGGAGGAATCAGGAAGGCCAGCAGGTTTGGAGCTCACCTGGCACGTGGTGACACCATGAAGGAGATGGGTCCCTAAGCAAGGCACAGCCTATGGCCAGGAGGGTGGCAAGATGCTGAGCTCTGTTTCTGGCGTCCCTCTGGGTGGATTTATTTTCAGTATGGGCAGTGCTTGGTGACAGTGGGGTGCGGGGCCACCCCGTACCTGTTTGATCTTCCGGCGCAAAGATGTGTGTGCTGTGAGCGTGCGATCAAGTTGCTGTGATAACATGGTGACAATGCAACAGCTCCCAGCCCTGCTCTGGGATGCAGATGTTGGCTGTGCAAGGGATGCTCCCGGCAGTGCCTGTGGGAATATCGGGGGACTTGGTTCCTTTCCAATGGGAAATGGCATTGGTAATACTCTCTCTGCAGGGAATTGGAGCTGGGTTGTCACAGCACAACATCCGTGGTCCTGCATCCATCCCATCCATAGGAGCTGAGATGACAACGGGTAGGTTCTGGCTACTGCTCGCTTGCTGGAGGAGCAGAACCTTTGCTAAAAGTTTGGATCCCTTTGAACAGGCTGAGGGCTTTCCTTCAAACATTGTCTCTGTTCCACCACAATGACTGGGGACACCACTGCATTGGGCAATGCTGCCAGGCAGCCAGAGCTGTCCTCGCTCATTACCAGTCTGATGGCAGTTCCACTCCTAATAAGTTAATCTGATGGGCTTTGTCATGAGCGAAACAAGAAATCACATTTTTAATAATAATAATAAAAAGGGTCCTGCATCTTGTTAACATCTGGAGTTCAATCATTTCTGTGCTCAAAACTGTGGAATGCTTCAGCACGACATAAATCTTGCCACTTGCCGTACATGGGCTCCAGATGGGGAGGCAGCGGCTGTGCTTGCCTGCAGCCTGCATGGTGCCGTTGGGCAGGGCCACTGGCACCCCCAGGGGCTGCTGCTTTCACCCAAATTGTGGGGAAACACCTTAAATCCTGAAGGCGAGTTGGGGATGCCCTGACTATTGGGTTCCAGTTATTGCTGTTCCTGCCTGTCCTCACACCTGCTGCACAATTCCCTTCATGGTCTCCTGAGCTGGACTTGATGGAAACCTGAGTGTGGCCATTGTGGGTGTTGTTAGCAAGAGTTTGTTCTCTAAGTTTTCTTTCATCTTTTTCGTAAGCCTGAAAATCATGTTTTTATTTAAACCCAAGATTTTGCAGCTGGGGACTGAAATTTGAGCTTTTTGCCAGGCAGATCTTCATAAATGTTTTCTGATTTTGTTTTTGGTATTTATCATTGAAAATTGCATTTGAACTGAGAAATCCTTGGCTCCAAACTGCTATGGTGGGTGTTTCCATCTCCTGAAGGCAGGGCATTGCTGTGAGACACTCCGTAGCTGACGTGTGGGGATGGAAGACTTTGGGAGCTGTTTGTTGGCATGATAGGTTTGGCTTCTATGGATTGTAGGCACTTTTGGTTAGATATCTCTGGCTGATCCTAGGTGGGAGGCTGGGGATGCTCAAGAAGCATCTTTCCCATTCAAACTCTTGTGAGCACAAATATGAGCTCTGTTATCAGCTGGTGCCTAGGGCTTATCTGCAGGCATTCAGATGGCTTTAAACCAAGGAGCAAATGTTCCCTTCCCAGTGCATTCAAAGAGAGTTATGTATGTGCCTGCCCACGTTCCTCAATAGTGATGCTCTCAGTCTGCCTGTGACTGATGATGGGCTGCCCCATTGCACCATCCCCAGCTACCAGAGCTGCCATGTTTGTGAGGAAATGTGGGCTTGTGGCATAAGAAAATCACTTTTTGCCACTATGGATTTGGGTGGGGAAATGAAGCCACTGGTATGGGAGCTCAGTACTGCCCACAGTATGGGCAGCAGCAGCGGCACAAAGCAAGGACTCACAAATTCCTTTTTCCTCCCCAGAATGCTTGGCTTGTGCTGAGTAAATTCCCATATAGGGTGTCTGTCTTCTTCTTGGAGAACTCTGTTTTTAACTGGAAAGCAAAAAGGAGTTGAACTGGAAGTTGAAATATTTGAGCTGGGAAGCGTCAGATTGCCAAAAATTAAACAAAAAAAATCAGGGATAACTGTTCTGCTTCCTGTTCCCATCTTTTCCCTCTGGAATCCCATCTATCCATTGCTCTCCAGAGGAAGGAAGAGACAGACAAAATAAACACAATGTAAACTGATCTGGGGGGAATATTCCTTCCTGGCCCTAAAACCTAAGGTGTGCCCAGCCTCAAATATCAGTGGGTGCTGAAGCCCTCCCAGGATGTAGCAGGGAGAGGATGGTTGGAAGCCATCCTGTGTTTGAGAACCCACTGGGTCTGAGCAGGCACTTGGGTTTGCCCTTGGTTCCCCCCAGTCTGGGTTTGCTGTCACTGACCAGCAATGGGAAGGAGAGCTCGTGTCCTCTTCCTTGCCTCTTGCAGAAGAGGTGCTGGATGCTCAGCGTGTTGCCTATGGCTGAATGTTGCTGATGCTGTTTGCTAAACAAGAGTGCCGGTGGCAGAGGAATTAGAAGAAATCCCTTCTTAATTGGAAACAGTGAGTTTGTGTATTTTTTCAGTTGTCTATTTTGGGCCTTGTAAAATTAAAGTTATTAACTGTAATGCAGCGGTTTCCAGATTCCCACAGCCCTTTACAATAGTGGGGAAATTCATCCCAGGTCACTGGGAGCCTTTAATGAATACATTAAGACTTATTATTAAAATAAAGTACTTGCAGCTTTATGGGAGACATCTGGCGAGGATGCGCGGCTCCTGCAGGCAGCACAGCTCTGGGTGTCTCCTCCCAGCGTGCCCTGTGGTGCTGTGGGCTCGCTGCCACTGTGCCCACATGTGGGTTGGGGACAACGAGGGGACCTCAGGTGGTGATGGGAAGCATCAGGGCTGGGTTATGGAATCATTAAGGATGGGAAAAAAACACTGAGATCATCTAGTCCAACCATTGTGCCCGCTAGCTGTGTCCCTTTGCTCCTATGCATGCAGGATGCTTGGCACAGGGGATGCTGTTGACCAGCATCTTCATGGGGTAGGCTTGGGCTGAGTGCAGGAGCTGCCCTGGGTGCAGGCAGGTGGGTGTTCAGCCAGATGTTGGCACAGAAGTGCTGAGGTTTTGTGGAGCTCAGGGCAGCAGGGGTCCTGCAGTCCCAGCATGCCCATAGGATAGGCTCAGCTTCTGTCTCCACGGGCAGCGTGGTCGGCAGCAGCAGGCAGTCTTATCGCTGCTTTATCTCTATCCAGGCTTGATCTGTGCAGAAAGCAGAGCCACGTGGCAGTAATTGCATTAGGAAAACAAACTAATCTCTGAAGGGACAGAGAACAGCTGTTGGGCTATCGGAGGAGATGGAAGTGGCCTGCCAGCCTGCAGAGCTGGGGGAATAAAGTGGATTTTGGGCACAGGATTGATAGAATGGGGGAGAGCCAGGCTTGACACGCTTGTCTGAGTTTCTTTGGTTGTGTTGATTTGGGGCACAAAGCACCAGGAGGTGGACACCCTGAAAAGGAGACCGCCAAGCCCTGGCTGTGAGCACCTTTGGCCAATGGAAATGAGAAGGTCAGGGTTGCACCAGCCAGGAAGGCTGAATCCAGAGCCGAGTGCCTGGCCAGGTCCCAAAGCAAACATAGCTGTTGTTTCTGGATTATGTAGTTTAACAGAAAAGAAAATCCTATCGCTAATTCCGTGAGATACACGCTCGTGTCTTGTATTCTGTCCTATGAACTTTATTAAGGCTTGTGTAGAGAGGGATTATATAAAAAGAAATAAGGCCAGAATTATGCAGCTCCCAAAAGTTTTCCTAAAAATAAAGTTTTGCCATGTTCTTCCACAGCAGTTAATTATGGCTTCTATTAAATGCTGACAGGCGCTTGATAATGTTATATATTGCAGCAGGCTCTGTTCGTAGCGTTAAAATGATAGCAGTAAAACAGTTTCCATTAGAGTTGTTTTCACAGGCTAATAACTTCTGCAAACATTCATGTCTCAGGTTGAAGGTTTTGCATGCCTGGTCTTTGCCTGGTGGCAAACTCCTTGGAAACGTTCAGACATCTCATCCTTTGAGTTATGGAAGTGGGGGGGAGAAAGAAACAAGCAATTTCTCTTCAGCAGTAGATGGATGGCAGAGGCACGTGACACCAGAAACTCGCTTCAGAAAGCAGCGGGGCAGTTGTAAAATTGTAGCATCATCAAGGTAGGAGAAGATCTCCAAGGTCATCCCATCCAACCTATAACCAATATTCCCCACTAAACCATGTCCCTCAGTACAACACTTAAATGTTTCTAGAACACAAACTCTTTAGAGGTGCTCTCAGCTCTTGCCTATCTGTAACAACTGCTGGTCTGACTCTGTTAGCTTAGAGCCGGGGAATGTCCCACTCACTAAAATCTTCTCTGTCTTCAAAGCATTGATAAACTCAATGGCGGAGCCTCAAGGGAGTCCAGCTGCCATCTATGAGACATGACTGGTGGTCTCAGGTTAAAAATAGATGCTGGTAATTAATAACTTTTTCCTTCTGTTGGTGTTTTTCGAGATGCTGACAGTATTTCTCTCATGGAGATGAAGAGTCCCAAGAAATGTAGAAACCAAAAAACAAAAGGTTAAGAAATTACTTGGTCAATGAAAATATTGTTTTTTGATAATTTCAAGCTTCCTGTTGTGATTATTTTTTTTTTCCCTACAAGCAGCCTAACCATGCAGAGAAAAGACCTTTTCAATTAGAAACCCTGGGATGTGTCACTGATGGAAATACAGAAGCCAAATGTTTGGACAGTTTGGAAATGCGTGCCAATTTTTTCCCAAGATGAAACAAGTGTTTGAGCTCCCCTTGCCAGCAAGAAGCTCCACAAGCATTTTCCCACCAGCCCACTGCACTGGCAGCTATTCAGCTGGATCCCATTGGCAAGCTGCGGCCAAGGGGCAAATGAACCACGCTGACCTCTCGCTGCACTCTTTGTTGTTTCAGGGACAAATCCAGGTAAACAGGTGCTGAGCCAGTAACAGCATGGGACCAGCTCCCCTTCCTTGGGGATCGTCAAAGTTCAGCATCCTTTGTGGCTTCCAACACTGAGGTCCTGCAGGTATGACTTTGCTTCATGTGGGTCTCCCAGGTTGTTAAAGATGTTAATAGTGAACCTCTACTGCGGGGTCCGAAATCATCCAGGATGATGGCAGATCTTTCACAAATACTGCTCAGGCCAGGAAGGGCCTGCAGGGACAAAGCAGGAAGAAGCAAGAAGGATGCTTGTCCCATGCCCTACCCAACTACCTTCTCTGGAGTGGCTTTGAGGGGCCCCAAAGGTGGAAGAAATGGAAATCTGGCTCCAGGTGGCAGTCCTGATGTGCACGCCCACTCTTTGGAGCTCCCAGGCACATCCTTAGGCATTTGACTTGATCACGGGTAGTGGAGTACTGAGCCATGCTGGAGCCTCGCTTGCTATTGTAGCTGCAGCATGCTCTGGGGAGAAAAATAGGGAAGGGGGAGGCTCATATCCCCTTGGAAAAAGCTGGGGTGTGCATTTGGCTTTCTCCTCTGAGTATTCATGTGTTTTGCCTCTGAGCCGCCCCCTCCTCATGCATTCCTGCACAAACCCCCTTTGTTTGCTGCCCTCAGCCAGCATCCAGGCAGCAACAGCAGCCCAGATGTTCCCTATCAAACTCAGAGCCATGCCAACAAACTTTGGCACACATGAAAGTGTGCTGAGGAATGGGCCTCCGCAAATACCATTTTTTTTCCCCTCTTCCCATTCCTGCGAGTATTTTTAAATGTTAATGGCTTCCATGCTGCAACAGCCCATGGGGGGCTGTGAATTAGTGGTGAGGGGCAAATCTGCCTTGACTTGAAACCCTGCCCCTCGTTCCTGTGGTGTGGCTTTCCCATAGGTGATGGTGCTTGGAGGGAGCTCAGCCTGCGGAGGGGAAATCCCAGTGAAACTGGATGATTGCATGAGTCCAGTGGGTAGTCTCTGCCCATTGGTGCTGATGTTCCTTTCCCACCTCCCCACAGAGACAGGCTAAGGAGTGATGAATGAGGGTGAAGAACCCCTCACCTTTGTTCAGAGATGATCTCCTTGAAGAATGCATCCAGGTTTCCATCCTGGAACAGGACCCTTCTCTTTTTGCGCATGAAGGGATGGTGTGAGCCATAGGTCCTTATCTCAGACACGGCTGTGGAGATAAATGGAACCTTGAGGAAAATATGAAGTAAAGAGGCAAGAAAAGAAAAAGCAGTTTGAGCTGATGAAAGCTGCTTTCTTGCTCTGGAGAATGGGGAGGTGAGATTATGGATATTCACAACAGGTTTGCAGGGACTGCTTCTAGAAAGCAGAAGCTGAGCACCAGCCCTTGGTTCCCTTCATTAAGGAGGGAAGGCAGTACACTAAATTTGCCAGTAAAATAGTAATAATAATAATAATAATAATAAAAACCTTAGCCCTTAAACTATCCTGTTTAAAAATAATAAAAATTAAAAGGTACTTGCTATTTCGCAACGTCTGGTTTAGCTGCAGGGAGCAACGTGGCCCCTGAGAGCTAACCTGCTGGAGCAGATCCCCACTGTGTTCAAAGGCAGCAAGGAGACCTGAGTTTGCTTTCAGGCTGGGGCTGCTGAGGGTTTTGAAGCCCTGAGCAAGTTTTCAAAGATCTCTTTTTTTTTTTCCATGCCCGAGCAGTCTGAGTTAAAATATATTGCTGGGTTGGCATGAAGGGGAAGATCCAGATGCTCCCTGGGTTATGTTGTGGCTTCTGCAGAAACACTGTGATCTTGGGGGCTCTCTATAAAACCTGGAGGACAAAGGTCCTGTCTGTGAGCACAGTCAGTCTGCTTCCCTAAGTGAGGCCGATTCCAACAGTTGATCTTCATTTAATGCTCCCAAGCCAGATGAAAAAAAAATACAGGCAATCTCAACATGTGTATGTAAGAGGGTTTCTAGTTGCTGGTGCACAGGTGTTGCTACACAGATGATGTGGAAGTACCCTGATTCATGCTGGCTAAATAATCCTGCTTTTCCAAGCTAATCGCATTGGATTATAAGATAGTGCTGTCTTGGTCTCAGCTGCAAAGCTCAGGATATCAGTTTGTCCTCTTCAATCCATCTTCAGTCTGTTTGGGAGTGCATTGCTACACTGAGCACGCAGACAGGAATTGCGGAGTCTTTCCTCCTGCTAGGAGAGGAATCTGGAAACGATTACAAGCTGCTCATGCTTAATCATTGGGTGAATCTTAAATGCCTGGCTTAATATTTTGCAGGACCGAAGATGGCATCTGAATTTTTGTGGTGTGCAGGTTACATGGCAGAGCACGCGGGCTTGGGAGGTTTTGCTGTGTGTGTTTGAGGAGCGGCTGGTCCTGAGGACCATGTGCTTCCTCTGAAGTCCAGGTACAATTTCAAAGGAAACCCAAAATAGGGGGGGAGAAGAGGGGAGGGTAATGGAACAGTTTTTTTGCCTGATATTTGTGCAGACTGGCAGCTCAACCATGTTCTCATGAGCTTTACAGAGTCTGGTCATTTGTACTTCAAACTGAATTAGTAGAGAGCGTTACATGAGTTGGAAAATGAAATCTCCTGGGAAAACGAAGGCAACCAAAATAACTCCCAACCCTGGGCTGGAGTCAGTCAACGACGAGGCAAAACAATAGACGTCCTTCTTTCCTTCTTTAAATATCAGAATGCTTTGCATCAGCATTCTCAGGCTGAAGCCCTTTGCTTCACTGAAGATCACTGAGTTTTAAGGCAGGTTTTCTTCATTTTTTAGATGGACCTTAATTTAAAAGAAAAAAAAGTTGTGGGTTTCGGTTTGACTTTTTTTAAAGGATAAATAGGCTCTTTTGCTACTGGTCAGGCAGAATATTTCTCCTGGACCCAAAGTGAAATGAGTTTTTGATTGTACTAAAAATACTTCGCCTTCACCTTGGCTCCAAAACCAGGATTTTCCACCAATGCTTTTACTTTGGCGACCAGAAGAAACCCATCATCCTTGTTTTCACCTTACTGCTGCGGTAGTAAAGGGTCTAATTTTGGTTGCCCCTATTTTAATTGGAGCATTCCTTACTGAAGTGATAATTTATTGCCAGCTGAGATCTAGACATCCATGTTCACAGCCAGGGCGTGGTACAGATCTCTCTCCAGCGATCTTGGATTCCTCATCAAAGAGCTGCTAAGCTTCCCTGGCCTTCAGCCTGCTTATTTACAGACTTTATAGCTCAGGCTCAGAACTTGCAGTTGATGCTAACTAACGAAGATTTGGAAATCTTCATTAACACATGTGGCCCTGGTAAGCCTTGGGGGTGTCAGTCGGGCCTGTGGTTGTGCCAGGAATTAACTAAAGAAAACGCTGCCCTTGGTGAAACTGCTGTAAAGCAGCTTCTACCAGAATGATTTGGAAGGCAGCTCCTGCCCTGGAGGGATGATTTTTCAAAGCAATAAGAGGAAGTTGCCTTCTAGAGCCTTGAGTTTGGCTTCTAGAGCCATCAAGGTTTGGCATTGGGCATGTAACCTTAGCTGGCATCTTCAGTCCTTTCTTGCTAGGGCATGGGGAACTGCCCAGACCTTGGATGGAGCTGCTCATTTGAGTGTTCTTTCAGCCCCGCAGGCCAAAAATGAGCCAAAGCAGTGCAAGATGATTAATTGCTACATTTATGTACACCAGCAGCAGAGGTATCTTTTGGGCATACAGCAGGATGGGAGCAGGGCCCCGCATTGCTCTTTGAGAGCTACCACCACCTTACCTGCAAGTGGCAGTTGTGTAAACCCTGGTTGCTAAGTTATGATGGTGTCAGGCTGTGAGAGATGAGGAGACTGCATCCTCCAAGATGTGTAACTGAAAGTGGCCCTAACTCATTTTGGACTTGGTGGTCACGAGTGGGCATTCTGCAAGTAGTCAGAGGGCACTGAGGAAGCTATTTGGGGTGATCTTCACATTACATCATATAAAGGTCTACTGCTGGCTTTGGGTTAGGCGAACATCCATCCCTTCTGTCTTGCCATTAGAAGGGGTTGATTTCCCATGCTGACTGTTGTAAAGCTGGCTGCCACCAGGGATGGCACGGCCATGTCTGTGAGTGGAGTGACAAGGCTGTGACAGCTGAGGGACGAGGTGGGAATGATTTGGGAAGCATCCTGGTCGTGGGAACAAGACTGATTTCCAGTGGGCTGGCATAGAGAGGTCAGCATTTTTGTACAGCAGCCTGGACTCATGGGGCATCTATGGATCTGCATCTCCCCTAGAGTTTGGGTGGGGATCCACACATCTGAAACCACTGAAAACCACATCTTGTTATCCCAGGACTGCAGTGACCTCTGCTCTGTCTTGCCCAACAGATGTTTATTCTTAAAAATATCTGGTGGTGGAGACCCCGTGCTCTTCTAAAGCCAATTCTTCAACATTTTGCTGCCCTAAGTGCTGGGAAGTGCTTCCTCACATCCAGCTTTCTTCTCCCCTTCTCCACCCCGGACTTCTTTACAGCTGCGTTTTGTATGTTTAAAAGCTACTCTCATATCTTCTTCCCTGTAATTGTCTCTCATTGAGACTAAACAACCGCAACTTGTTCACCTGAGCGTGTAACAACAATCGCTTTGCTTGATGGAATTCAATTCTCTTAGCATAGTGGTTCTAATAACTCATTCTGTGCCAAAACAAACAAAGGTTTCACAATTTTCTCTTCAAATCTCTAGTTTTATCAATTGTTTTGACAATTAAGATTACAATTTTTAACACAAGTGGTTAAAATGAAAGCAATTGCTTTCTAACTTTACCATATAAGTGTTTGAATTATGACATCCATTGAGCGATGCAGTTAGGAAAATTAAAGAACCATCATGAAATATTTAACGTGGCTTTTAAAAAGTATTCATTTTGGACATTTATAGATATAATAATACCTCTTTTAGCCTATCCCGGAGCTGAGATCCTGTAATGCAGTGATTATCTTATGTGATTATCTTATGGCACATGGAGCCTCATCCTGCCATTTGCTGAGCTCCAAGTTCCCAGTGCTGGATTAGGGGTGTGTAAGTGCTGGGCCAAGTGTCTTGGCACTGCCCTGGTGAGGCTTGGTTAAAGGCTGTGGCTCTAGCACATGGCTGAGGTTAAGCACAGGCTCGCATGCTGGTTTGGATCAGGGGCTGGGGCTCAGTGAGACTGATTTCCACCTTTGTTTCTGCATCTGGTATTCCTTAATTGAGTTTTTGGGGTATTTAGCCAGTTAAAAATAATTTAAAAATAATAATAAAAAGCTGAACGCAGAGGCCAGTGTTGATGCTATGCTCTCAGTGGTCTAATCCACAGCCTGCTGGGTCATGGGAAAATCCCAATTTACCTTCACTGGGCTGCAGAGGAGGAGGGCCTCAAGTGCTCTCTTGTTTTCAGTGCCATGCTGAGAAGTTAATTACCCAAATTAATTACTCATCTTGGGTTCAGAACCTTCCTGAGAATCAGCAAAAGAAACTTCCCTGGCATGAATGTCAAAAGCATCCTTCAAAGGCAAAATTAATTCTCAAACATGAACATGAACAGCCTCCATTTTCTGAATCTGCTGCTGGTAAATGCCCTGTGAAATGACTTCACTGGGTTATAATTGTTCCTGGAGAAGGCTGGCCCAACTGCTGGTAATTAATCCTTTGGCTGATGGAAACTGTTAAAGTGGATTGCTGCTTTGCCTATAGCATTGTAGTTAACAACTCAAAAGTCTTTATACTTTTCCTATAAAACACATGGGAGTTTTATGCCTGGAATATCTGCTGCAATAAAGAGAATATGGTGCTTCATTTTTGTTTGCAGCATTAAAACTTGGAAGAGAAGAAAGAACTAAGGTTCAGGAATGAGGTCTGGAGTTGGTGCTTCATGGGGCTCGTTCAGTTGGTACCTGTGGTTTCAGCACAGCCCATGGCAGGGATTTAGGTATCAAGACGGATTTAGATTCCTGATTCCAATACAGGCATCTATGGAGGAATTAAGTGTCCTATGAGTCTGGCCAACACTGATGCATTGTAAAATTCCAGTTGACGCCTGGTTCTGCTATCTGGGTTTCATGGATTTTGAGGGCATGGGAGTCAAGGCAAAATTATGGTTCTCATTCAGTCTCTTCTGTGCTTGGTAAAGTTTCCCAGAGCAAGCTGTAATCCAGCCCGAGGGGCCACCCTGCACCCTCAAGCCCATGGCTGGTGATGACCATGAACAGACACAGTGATGTCTATGACAGAATGGAGATAAACATGCTCTGCTTCTTCTCCACTGGATATCTGCCATGTCTCTGTTTCACCCTGGCCCACAATCAAGCTGCTGGTGAAAAATAGTGATGTTTCTACTCCCCAAAGGCTAAATCCCAGCAGAGATGTTTGAAACCTGCCTGCAAGCAGCAGTCCAGGACTCCATCTCCTCTGAGCAGGGCTGGTATTTATGAGATGTTAGTCACACAGGAGCACTTAGAAGTGCTGCTGCAATGAATTGTGAACATGGCCATCAAATAATGAGTTTTTTCTAGGTGACAGCAATTCTTCAGAGCTTGACTAGTCCCTCACACATTGAAAACCATGAGGGATGTTGTTAGGCACTGAAAAACATCCCTCTTTTATTGCTGATGATGTATTTAAGCCTCCAGCCCACTGGACTGCTTCAGCTAAGACTGAGGCTTGTGTGTTCCACCTGATGTTCTCCCAAAGGGAGGTAGGCTCATCTGCAAGACCTGTGATAGGCTTCAAGCAGCCACCAGAGTTTGGGCTGGCTGCTAAACGTGCATGTTTTCATGGCTAGAGGGAGAATATTGCCTCATCAGGCTCTCATCCCTCCCAGAAAGGGATACCTGACTTTGTTAGCAGTGAAATAATCACTTCTCACATTTAACACCACATTTTGTTGTTATTTTGTGTAGGCTGGGTCTCTGCAATTCTTTGGCAGAGAACACATGCCCTGGGCTCACATCTCCCTTACTGAACAGGTTCCAGAAATGTGCTTTCTGTTCACAGTTCTAAGATGCTGCGGAGAAAATATCGCACTGAAACTGCATAACTACGGTCTATAAATGTCCAGGGCACCACGGTGTTGCCACTTTGATTCTGGAGGTGTCCCATAATTAAGGAGTCCCGCAGACGGGGCCCTGGACCTACCCTCCGCGGCCTACTTCTCGCATCCCTTAAGGCCGCCATCTTGCTCCATCGCGTCGCCATGGAAACTCAAAGCCCCCCCCCCCTCCCCCCCATTGCGTCGCCATGGAAACGGGAACCCTCATGGCGTCGCCATGGTAGCTCGAAGGCCCCCTCGCTGCCGGCCGGGGCTGTCCGCAGCGTTCGCCTGACGCGGGCGGTGCGGCGGTGTCGGGGCAGCCTCGGCCCGTGAGCGGAAGGAGGAAGCGCCATGGCCGGCGCTGAGGCCTGGGCCGGTTTCACACAGGAGGAGCTGCGGCGCCTGCAGCGAGGTACGGGTGCGGTTTGTTTGGCCATTTACAGCCTGTGTTTGATCTTCAGACCTTCCTTTCATTCTTTCTCTCCCTCCTCCCTTGGTAGATTTATCTGAGCCCTCGGAGCGGCCACGTCGTCCTCACCCTGCAAATAAGAATCGGAAGCAAGTTCAGCGAGCACAGGCTGTGCAGCAGCAATGGCAGCAGCTGGGCCTGCAGGGCGGAGCAGCCCCGGTGCCTCCTGAGCAGCTGCTGTCTGTGCCAGCACATAAACCTTGTGACCCCCAGCAGCCCGTGCCAACACCGCGTCATAACCCAGCAGATCAAAGGCAGCACGACAGCAGGGATGAGCAGAAGGAGCCAGTGCCAGCAGGGCCGTGTAATGGCAGTGACAGCACCCGGAATGTCACCGCAAAGACGAGCACCAAAGTGGAGAAAAAGAAAGTGGAATTGTTAGTAAGTCGGTACAATTGGGGGGTTGGTTTTAGTCTGTGTGGGTTTATTTTGTTCTACAGTGAAATGAAACTGAATATTGAACTTTATCTAATAGGGAGGTTTGAGAGATAATGTTTTCTTCCTCTGCTTTGAGCCTTTGCTTTTCATCTCTAGTCAGTTGGGTTAGAAGTGATTCACTACCAAATTCTGGCATGTAATCCATGCAGAAAAGCACCATGACAATTTCCTATAGCAGTGGGACTGTGGATGGAGGAGGTCTGTCTTAATGTTTTGTGAAGATCTAATCTCAGCCGGATCGTGTTGCATAGACATGCCAGCATCCACAACAGAGAGCAGCTGTACCTTTGGAAAGTAGATATATTGTGAATGGGAACTTACATAAATCACAGTGTTACTGTAGATTTATTAATATCTCCTGGTAAGGAGATAAAAACGTCCATTTTAAAGAGTTTTGTATCTTTGACAATTCAAGTTCTCGCGGTTTATCAGCCCATAGTGGGGTGTCTGTCTCTCTCCAAAGCATCAGACTGGTACCTGTGTGAGAGAGAAAGGAAAAAAGGATCTTAGAGGGGACTTCTGTGTGGGCTCAGAAAGTAGTTGAATCATAGCAGAGAAGCTTTTTGCTGTGTAAGGAGCAAATGACATCTAGCTGCCACAGCCACACACAAATCTGCTGAAGTTCTCCAAGTCTGTGCAGGTCAATTTAAATCTTGTCCAACATTTTTCTCAGTGTGTGGTTTTAGGAGTAGAATGGTGAGAAATCTGATGAGAGATTCTTGTGCAGAAATGGTTTTTAAAGTAAACAGAGCTGAGTTACTTTGGCATTGTTAAACCGAGCAAGGCCTTGGAACAGAGACTTCTTAGGAGAATGCATGAGGGATGGGAAAGCAAGATGGGAAAGCAACAAAGCAGGTTTTGTTTCCCCTTAATCCCACAAAGTTGTGTTCACACAGGTTGTCCCCTCCCACCAAGAACCTTGCCTTCCATCCTCTGAGATCAGTCATATCTCTCAGTAGTTGTTGTGCCCTAGGAGATGGAAGCCATGTAACTCTTTCCACAGTGATAAAAGGAAATTCTTGTTTTCCTCATTAATCAATTTCATTGTAATTTTTATCAGCTCTTCTTTCTATCAGTTTAATTGTCTGAGTGCTCTGGTATAAAGCAGACAGAGTGTCTGTCTGATAAGAAAAAGCAGCTGCAGTGGCGAATGGAACAGATAACTTATAGCAGCCAGTAAGAAATCTGGAGTTGCTTCTACCAGTGACAAAGCACGACCTTTAGATGAAAACTCCTACCCAATTCTGTGTTGAATGCTCTTTCTTTCAGCAATCATGGAGCCAGCAGCATGTTTGCATGTGGAGGTTTGTTTTCTGATCAGCATGTTTCATCTGAAGATGTTTATTGGTCTCAGTGACTCCTTGCAGAAACTTTTTTATTGTTCCTTTTTGGAGTTTGCTCCAGGAAACACGGTGTTTAATATCAATGTTGTGTGGAGGACAGGGAGCAAAATTGAACTTGCTATCAATTCTGATCTCTTTGTCAATGAGCAGGCAGGAAAAATCACGGTGGGAGATCCTCCAGCAAGAGCAGCGGCTGATAGAAGAGAAGAATAAACGCAAGAAGGCACTTCTGGCCAAAGCTATTGCTGAGAGGTAAGGGGCTGTCCTGCACTGTGGGCTGAGGCTGAGAAAGAGGTTTTCAATCTGCAACCAATTACATATCTTCTTTTAAGATCTCCTTTCCTCCTCTCTTTGCTATCCACGTTCAGCTCCACAAATTAGCAGCTGTGACATACGGTTCTCTGTGATTACTTACTTGCCACAAGTGATTAAGCATCTTGAGTCTGATTTTCTAGTATGTGAAAAGTGTTGGAAGGAGAAAACCATCAAACATTAAGAAGTTTTTTACACTTGGCTGATTAAAATACATAGAAATTCATGTGTTCTCAAAGTTGTTAGCTCTTGTTCATCCCATGACCAGACTTGAAGACAGTGTTGCCCAGCAAGATAGATAAGACTGCAAGTAAGGCAAGGTTTGTGAAGAAGAGCATTGGGGCAGCTGATAGCAGTGAGTCAAGGAAGGTGACGCACAGCTTTCTGGCTCACAGTCCTCTCCCAGGAACATGTCATGTTGTGCCCATTGAAGCTCTTGAGAAGCAAAGATGAATTAATATCAGTACTGTGCAGAAGATTCTCTTTGACGTCCTGAAGATTTAATTTTCTTTTGCCAGGCAGAGATAAGCAACAAGTAAGTCTGGTGTGAGTCACTGTGGGATGGTGCCACCAGGCTGGCATAAGGAGAGGGAGGAAGACGTGGAAGGTGGTAGACAAGAAGCTACATCTGAGATTTAAAGGCCTTCAGGCTCTAAGTAGTACTGAAAGATGTCTGTTTCTGTCCACCTGCATCAGCTGATGAAATGAGAGGTGGTGTCACTTTGTACCCCTGCTTTGGGATGAAGCAGTGGCTGAATAGCACGGTTTTGCTGGTGAGAAAGAATGACAGCGGCAAAGCGACCTGGTGTGAAATCTTGTTGGAAATTGCTTAGTTTGCCTGAGAGTGAAATCCACTGAAGCTTGCTGCCCTTAGCAGCATTCAGTGTTCAGAACTTGAGAATAAATAGTCTGGGTTGCATATGACTTGGTTGCAGTCCTTTGTATTTGAGATAAAACTTTCCATTGACTTCATTGGGATTTGGCCAGGACTTTTGGGAATGGTTTTACAAAAGGGAAATCAAGCTTAGGTTAGGTGGCTTTTTGGCCACTTCTAGCTGGACTTCTTTGAAAGGGGATATTTGTAGGACTAAATACCCTTCTCCCTCTTACCCCCCAAGCCTTTTCCTGTTTTCTTATGCTGAAAGCTACTTATTTGCAGCAACTTCTTCTGTGTTTCCTCAGTGAAGAAACACAATCCATTTTAGGCGCTTCCATTATAGTCATTACATAATTTTGCTGTAGTCCTTTAATAGCAGACATTTTAGATCCCTGTGGATATTAAGATCAGAGGTCTTAAACCATAAAGGAGTAGCCTTCTGAGTAGCTCTTAAAGACAGTAGTTGCTTTGCAAATGTAATGAAGCCCATTATGTCTAGAAAAGAGACCTGTGAAGGAGAAAAACCCATCTTCCTTTTTGCAGATCCAAAAGAACTCAAGCTGAAACAGTGAAGCTAAAAAGGATTCAGAAGGAGTTACAAGCTTTAGATGACATGGTGTCTGCTGACATCGGCATCCTAAGGAACCGCATTGATCAAGCCAGCTTGGACTACTCCTATGCCCGGTAAGTGCAGGGAGGAGGAGGGAACAGCCTTGTCTGAGTGGGGGGAGAAAATGCTGTTTCTACTCACTGAAGCAGTAATGGAGTTAGGTCGTTGTGATAGTGTGTATTTAAAGCTTCTCGGACTGTCTGCTTAGAAACCTTGAGGTAAAAGCATGCTTTTTATTTCCTCGTTTTTTCCTTTGGAATCTGGAAGCTGGGGTGGGTTTTCTGACTGCAGACTGTGCTTTCCAACTTCATGCTGTCATGAGGTGTACTTACTGCTTTAACTGTGCTGTTGTCCTTAAGCCCTGCTTTATTGTTTCAAGGTTGTTTATTTCTTCTTAGGGAAAAGCGGGCTTTTTATACAATCCTGAATTAAAGCCCATTTCAGGGAAACTTGCCTTCTGATGACAGGTCTGGTCCTGCTACAATCTATGGGACCAATTAAGCTTAAAACAGATTTCTGCTGAAGTACTCTTGGAACTGGAATGAAAAATGGAAGGAAAAAGTGAGCTTTTCCCCCCTTCACAATGTGCCTTTAATCACTGCGGTTTTGATGAGTTCCTTAAGTGCAAGAAATTAATTGGAACACCCTATTAGCTGTGGGTAAACCACAACATCAGTAGATAAACATCAGCTTGTTTATGTAGCCGTTTAATAAAATGGAAATGTTTGGTTGTGGTTTTTGGTTCAAGATTCAGTGTGTGAAACCCCTATTTCCACTTAAGGATTCTACTGTATATTGAGCACAGGCTAATAAGTGTGATTGGCCCTCAAGAAAATAGCTGTAGTAGCTGAAAAACAAGGATTTGGGTTGCAGAATTATCATTTGAAATATCAAAGGTTAACTGCAGTTTCAGTAGCTGAGTGCAAATGGGTGCTGAATTTCATATCCTGGAGAGGGAAACATTTCATTGTATTTTTGGCTTAACTCTGCTTTCTGAAACTGCTGAACGCTCTTGCAAATGTCCTTATCCAAATTTTCTAATAATGTGTCTCTTTGAAGTGCTAAATAGCAAAAGAGAAAGCAACAGTCAGCTCCGGCTTTTGGAAGGCAGTTTATGGTGAGGATAACAGAGGGGATATTGGTTGGGCAAAGGAGATGAAATTCTGGAGCAGTGATTTCAGTGGACTTAGTAAGTCTTTTTGTGAGGGAGCGATTTGGAAGTGTGAGTTAAATAATTGCAGTGCTGTAGTTTTTGTGCAGTGAGCCAAAGCTGATGTACTTCTGAGTGGTGGCTTTGAAAGCAATTTTTTTTCAGTCCTTGGCTTCTATTTTTGGGCTAAAATCCAGTCTTTTTCAGTGGGTCAAGAAGTGCAGTGTAAAGTAATTCTGAACACGTGGTTAATGGCATCTGGCAGTTACCGTGGAATGGAATCTTAATAATTATGATGTGGAGAAGATACGTGATTTTGGCCCAAATGTTTGACTGTGCAGAAGCTTCCAGCATAGTGTTGGCTCTTCCATTTTGGATACCTGGCCCAGGGAAATCTTGACTTTCTTGTCTTGTTCTCATTCCTGATGAGCAAGATTGCATCTCTCTCTCTAATAATTAAGCAGAATTAATATACAGTTTCAGTGAATATAGTTGAAGATGCATCACTGACATGGACACCAGCCATTAGAGAGCTACATATCCGGGATACGTCAACCCCAATAAATATTTGGAATATTTCCTCTTGGCTATATTTGCCATGACAGGAAACACAGATTGGCAGGAGGTATGTGCTGGGGGAATGCTTACAATGAAATTCTACATCTGTTGCCACACAAAAGTTGTGATCGCTATTGATGTCAGATGCTATGTCGATCTGTGGAGCTCAGAATGTGTATCTGGGTGGCCAGAAGAGTTTGCTTCTAGATGGGATCCAAGTGTAATTATGTATAGCACCATGGTAGCATCTGTATCTGTTGTGCTGATGGTTGGACTAGAAAAACACAAAACTGCTTTACAGTGTTGCAGTTTGATGGATGTTGTTCATTGGAAGTGTGAAAACACTGCAACTACTGATGGTTTCTTTGTCCTGCTAGTGTTGCATCTCTTAAAACAGGCAGTAAAAACGCTTGCTTAACAATTCAATCTTTGTATTTCAGACAAGCAAATTAACTCTTGCAATGTAGCAGCACTGTAGGCTGATGTGTCAAGAGAATATGGTTTAAAGCATTCATGCTTGGTTGGTTGTTTTCTCCCCCCCCTCCTTTAACTAAGGTAGCAGCATATCATGAAATAGCAGGCATAATGCATTCAGACCATGTTGCATTTCATGGATGCTTAAAGCATCTGTCCATGTGTCAGATTGCAAAGTGCTTTGAGAACTAACCCACAAGTAATGACACTGATTTTGCAGGAAGCGGTACGATAAGGCTGAGTCAGAGTACGTGGCAGCCAAGCTGGACCTCCAACACAAGACAGAGATCAAGGAGCACCTCACAGAGCACCTGTGCACGATCATACAGCAGAATGAGCTCCGCAAGGCCAGGAAGCTGGAGGAGTTAATGCAGCAGCTGGAAGTGGAGGCAGATGAGGAAAATCTGGAACTTGAGATAGAGGTGGAGCGGATGCTGCAGCAGCAGGAGGCAGAAGCAGGGAGACAAGCCAGCCAGTCGCACAGTCGTGCTGGGACAGCTAAAGAAAACTCAGCTCCCACTGTTACAACAAAGGAGAGTGAGCATGCTAACCATGCTGCTGCCTCTCCTGCTCCCTCTGAACAGTTGGTGCTGTCTGAAAACTCTGCGACCAAATCCTTCTCCAATATGGACAACCAGACTCAGGCAGTAAATGTGACTCCAGGAGACTCCCCAGCTCGCTCTGATACATGACTACTATTTTCAGACAAGCCAGCTGGTTATGGATGCAATACTCTGCAGGCTTCTGCGGTGCCAGTAATATGCACTTCATTTTAGAGGAATTTTTACTTATTTTTTTATTTTTATTTTTTGAGAAAGACCTCTTTTGGGGCTCACCATCTGTCCTTCTCGTTCTATTCTCTTAGGTTCACATTCTAATGCCCAGCTCTTCATGAGGCTTTATACCTTCCACATACAACACTCGGAGGCAAACAGTAGGGTTTTTCCAAAGGCTTTTCTGCATACCATTATCACAGATACCTGTTCCAAACCTTGTGCAAGAGATATGTATCTATAGGAGAAGGCTTTGCCACTTACGCTGCTTCTAAACACATTCTGTCCCCTGACAGATGCTTTGTATCCATAAGGGATAAGTTTTCAACAGTTTTTAATCCAGTGAAACCAAAGTGTATATTTTAATTATCTTCATAGCCTACGCTATTTCCTGTACCTGCTTTAAGGGATATTCATATATTGGGGGAAACTGCAAAGTTAATTGTAGTATTTCCTTTCTATTGCTTCCTGTTTCTTTCAGATCAGCTAAATCATGCAAAGCTCGTTATTGATAATAATAAATATATAATAAATAAGCTCATGAATGAGTTCATGAGCTCACAGCAGCTATGATTTAACTGAAATAATGGGTGCCAATTTAAGACGTGGCTGAATGTATGATGCAAAAATAGAAAAAAGAAAACAGTTATGATTAAAACTGTTCCATTATAAACATTTTCTTCTATCATCGTTGCCTCAGAATGCTCATAATCAGCAGGGACGTTGTGATGAATAATTCCCACAGCATATTGGAGTTGAGCCCATTTTCCTGTAATGATCAGCGCATTCTGTTGCCTGAAGAGTGGGTTTGTACCCCACAAGAAGTTGAGCTGTTTCCCTCTGTTGCTGTTGAAAGGCTTTAGTAACTCCTCCAGGTGGAGAAAGTCTCAGGAATTAAAACAGAGGATGTATGAAAGCCTCCAGTAGAGACTGATGCAGCTGCAAACCTTGGGGACATTGTGGGTATACACTTTGTAACACAGGGAAGCTGCTTTCGTTGTGGCGGTGTTTTCTGTTAATACCTGACCTGAATATGTCAGAGTTTGTGAATGAGTTACAGAATGATGCCATCAAGTGTGTAAATGGGACACCAATTGTCTCAATAGCTTTAATAGTGGAAACAAATATGTCACTACATTTCATTTTTATTCTATTAATAAATCAATGCATCTTCTTCGTGGTGTGTTTGCCTTCAGTTTTGATATCTGATACTAACTCCCATATCCAAGGCTGTTTTTCCACAGGAGGTGATAAATGACAGAATCAGATACGTCCCTTGGCGAGTTTCCTCTGTGTGAGAGTAAAACCTTGAAGAAGGCCGTTCCTAAGTATAAAAATGCATGGGGCAAAGCCATGGCAGGGGACGACTTGGCATGTCATTTTGTCTTCTAGCTGTGGTCTGAGACAGCAGTGACAAATCTCTGCTGGTGCCTCCCATACACAGGAGACAGGAGGATAAATATTTCTAGAGAAATCTTTCATGGTTATAACTGACTGAAGTTAGAAAAGTCCAAACCAACCTTTTTGATGCACATTAAGCACTGCTGTGTCGCTGATAGACTTCTTTCCCTGATGTTTTGCTGAACAAAAGTTGGCCTAACAACCAAATATTTGATTGCATTTTGAAATACAAAAACAAAATGGTGACGGGCTTCCTTTGCCCTGTCTGCAATTGCAGAGCAGCTTGTCACAACCTGATTGTGGTTTTCAAAGCTGGTTACTGGTAAGTGCAATAATAATTTAATCGTACTGTTCTTGTTTCCATCCTCTGCAGCTGTCCCTATTTGCTCCTCAAGAAAATCCTGAGTCTTACTGGGTAAGTCTGTTCCTCGTTACGGTTATATTCAGCTCATTGAGGGGCATAAAGAAGAGCATCTGATGGAAGATTGGAATTGTGATGGTGTTTACAAGGTACAAATACATACGCTTTGGCTTTGGAACTTGAGGGTCTATGGTAGGCTGACATGTTGAAATGGACCTACTGATTGCACCTTGTTGTTATTACCAACGTGGTTATTATTGCCTGAATCCCTCAAACCAAAAGAGGTGGAAAACTGGAAATCTGAAGATCTTTTTGACAGCTCCTCTGGAATATGAGTGTTCTAAAATGGAGCAAGCTTATAGAAAGGCTTATAAGGTGGAAAATCCTCATGCACCACGCCAATAGTGCTGGTGCTGTTTCTGCCTCTAGGGAAAAGCGTTCGAATCAGCAGTTTCTGCTCTCTCACTGGTCTCTCATCGAAGTTCTGGCCAGTTCTCTCTGTATTTAACTTCTGAGCTTGCAAAATGAACCAACTGGCTGCACGCCATATGAAACAGCCACGTGAAACAACAATAGGCAGCCCAACGTTTCGTTGCTCTCTGTAGGCAGGAAGCCGAAGGGTTAAATTGTTTGATCTGAGTTATGAAGCCTTTCTCTGACGTGTGATATAAACCACTACCGTGGTGTCAGTTCCACTTTGGAAATTTGCAAATGTTTTGATGGGTGCCAGTGTGCCGGTTTAACATTCCCCTTATGCCGGAGCCAAGCAGTCCAGTCATAATTGTAACAACATGTGTGCTGGTCAGAAATGCCAGGAGATGATTTTGGTGCAGCAGAGGAGTTGGTTTTTTTCTCGATTATTACTATTTTTTTCTTTCCTTGAAGGAAACAGAACAGTTGGAATTGAGGCTCTTCAAACAAAAGCCTTTTCTACCTTCGTAGCGGTCAACAGGTTTTATCTCACATTTGGCTCTGCTGTTGTTGGAAAGCACCAAAGGCAGGTGCGCTGCCCACCCAGCACGTTGCATCTCTTCAGCAAAGAGAACTGCAAAATTCAGCTGAAGCCAAGAGCAGGTAGGCAGGTTTTTGAGTGAGGGCCCCTTGCTTGTACAGGTAGAAGTCTGAATATGAAACATGCTGGGATTGAGCACTGTGGAAATGGAGTGATATCTAACAGCAGCACTGCAGGGCTCAGCGCTGGGGATTTGGTTTCTCCTCTGGCAGTGCAGCCATTTCTGTGTTGGGCTACAGCATTTCTGCTATGGGAAGAAGCGGAAAACACCAACGTATGCCACTGTGAGGGTGTTAAAAGAGTACAATATAATTGCCCATGTTGCAGTTTGGCCAGGATGTTGGGATTACTGCTCCTTCCTCTGTCAAGAAATGTTTAAATGAGCACAGATGGTCATGGCTCAGACAAAACTGCATTAACTCCAGCAGTCTAGGGTTCCCATGGATGTCTAGTGTGTGGTGTAAAACACTTGGACGGTCCCCAGTTTGATTGTATATCCAGCCAGCTAAGTTGAGCTCTTGAGAGGCTTCATCTTAGGGTAGCTGCCCAGTAGAGATTTAAGTTCTCAGTCAGCCATGTTTCTCCCTGATACCTTCTGCAACATTCTGAAGTCTTTGCTTTGAGCCCGTATCCCACCTAAAGAGGATGGGACACCTAAATAGACTAGGATAGACTAGCAAGAGTAGTTGGGGTCCTGCATTTCCTACAAGCAGTTTCAGCAACATGCTAGATGGGACTGCTGATAGGAAAGTCATCCTATTCAGGAGAAGCTGTAGATCCAGTGATGGGACAGAGCGCTTCCAAATTGCTCTCCAGGCTGGGACCCACTGTTTTGCATTTTTTGCTTAGGACTGTAGGATCTGCATGAGTTTCCATTCTCTGTAAAGGTTCAAACTTGAATGAAAACCCCCACAATATGGATTGTCCCAGCCTGAGGCCTGTTACTTTATCAGCCTCGCCTTGTGTGGGATCTGTGAGTGGTTCTTGTCTTAGTTTAGTACATGAGTGCAATGCTGTGTAGACACAGAGGCTTGGGGTAATACTAGCTGAGACATCTCTGTGCTCTGCTCCAATGCGTGCCACTGCTGTGTGTAAAGGTTCCTACGATGGCTGAGAACTAGATAAACTTTTTATGCAGGCCTGATTCAGCCCAGAGATTTTATGTTTGACACTTTGGTGTTGTGTCACGGTCCCTTTCCTAATGCTGTGCATACAGACAGGTGTGGGTACAAGGGACAAAGGGTTTTGGCAGTGGCAATGCAGGCAGAGTGTAGAGATGTGGGCTGGTATAATGGAAACCACATGCTTGTTAAGTGCCCTATTTAGGCTTGTCTGCGTGGTCCTATTAAAGCGAGTGTTGTTGGCTCCTTTGATGGGGCACGAGACTGGTTTCCTTCATCATTTACCCTGATTTATGTCCCAGCAGCAAACCTGTACCTCAGTGGGGAAAGACCAAGTAAGGAGAGAGGTTAGCCCAGCCTCACCCCCTCGGCATGACAGAACATCAGATCCTTCAAATCCTTGCCTTTGGCAGCCTGTTAGTTGCAGGGTTTAAATCATGCCTTTTAAGATGCAGGTAGAGACAGTAAAAAGCTTGGGCCTTTCTGAATTAGGGCCTGGATTGTGTAGTTAGAGTCATTTTCTCAATTAGCCAGGCATAAATCAATATAACGAGGCACTCGGGAGCATTGGGCAGTTTTAGTACCTTGTCTCTCCTGCCTCTGTCCTTACTGCTCCCACCTGGTTATTTGGCTGATCTGCTGGTGATTTTATTTTTCCACGCTGCCAGAGCTAAGCAGTGAGTTTTAGTGTCTGTGCTGGTTCTCACACCTGGCGCGTGTGTGAGAAGTGATAACTGGGAGAAATGGGTCTTAGACAGTAAGATCTATGTGGCATCATCCTTCAGGGAGTGGGGGCAGCGTCTTGTTGAGTAGGAAATGATGGTTGGTGGCACAAGCACAAAAAATATGACAGCAGTGTCCAGCACCATGTTTGTGCTCTCCAAGCCATAACTCCCTTTCCAGGCCTACACCATGGAAGAGCTGTGCTGCTTTCCAGAGATTGTTGGATATGAAAAATTCAGTGTGAAAGCTGCAGTGCTAGGGATACCTCCTCAGTCTCTTGCATCTTTCAGAGTGGGAGAGAGGATGTGCAAAGATAGCTGAATAAAGGAGCAGGATGCTGTTCACCCAGCCCAAGCATGGCCTGAAGTAATGGCTTTCCCTGAGTGGTGGAGCTGAAAAACACCCAAACCAACCTTGATTGCTTTGTGTAATAGAGGTGAAACTGAGGTCTGACTTTCCCCAGGGAGGAATCCTTGCTCTGTGCTGAAGCAGTGCTGGTGATGCGTTTGAACAAGTGATCATCTGATGCAGTCCTCTCGTGTTATCACTGCTGAATCTGACCCTTCTAATATCTCTTTAGCATTTCTTTTGTCAGTGAGAGCAGCAATGGGTCTTGGCTCTGATTCGCGAATGTTTTGGAGAGTGTAGGCAGTGTATAACAGCAGCTTGCTGTTGGTGTGATTCCTTCTCCAAGGGATGGAGCAGGTATCCTGCAGGTGCTACCTGAGCAAGGCATGCTGTCTTGCCTCTTTATTGTTTTATCATGCAGAAGTGTAACCCCTAGGCTATCCATCCCCAGGAGGTGGTGAGCCATCAGCCCAGCAAGGGGTGCCCTGCTAGTAATGTTTGGCTGCATCTGGTATGACTGAAGAGTCACAATCTGGCTGATCTGGCTGTCCCCCAGACTGTCAGTGTGGGCAACAAGCCCCATAAGCTCTCTGCAGACCCACGCTGTGAGCCTGCGCTCAGTGTTCTCACTGTGTTTGCAACATGAGCTAGTGTGAAACAGTCGTGTCTTTGCAGGCTCGAGTGACTTTTGCAGTACAGACAGATCTTTTCTCCCAAGGATGGGTTAATAGAATTCAGGCATCATGGTTTGGGGAGTTCTGTAGCTGCTGAAGTGTTGGCTCTTATTGCTGAATGTGCATATTCTGTGCTGGTGGTGTCCTAGAGGTTGTATCTCTGTCTTCACTATCACATGAGCTGCAGCTGGTCCCGCATCTTGGTGGTTAGTTTCACGGCAGAGAAGATAATACTGTTTGGCGTAAGGATGTGCTCATGAAGAACTTGGTCCATTCCAACATTTTTCTAGCATGCTTCTCTGATCCTCCAAGAAGAACATCTTGCAGCTGTTTAAAAAGTCAGGCCTGGTTCTCTGCAGGATTTTCTTCTTGCATCCAGATCTTCTTTCTTTCTTTTTTTTTTTTTTTTTAACGTCTGCTAAAATACCACTTGTTTTCTTTTCTGCTCTCCTCAAGTCAAAATATTTAGCCATGTACTTTTCTCTGTGACATCCTACTGCATCCCCCCCTAACTACTGTGGTGTGTCCATCAACCTCTCTGATGCTAAACAGGTCTGCAGGAAGCCCAGCACTGCCAAGCAGGCAGGCTCTCACTCCTGGCCTTGCTCAGCAATCTGGTATTCTCAGTGACACAGACCCTTTGTGAGTCTTTTGGGGGTGATGCTCTTCCTTTCAGAACCCAAGAAGCTATAGGAGGATTGTTTCTTTGACCTGGAATTTGCAGGATGTCATGCTTGGACGCTTATGATGCTTCAGGCCTCGGCATCCACAAAGCTAAATCTACTTTTTGTACAGGGGAATCATGCTTTGCTTTTCAGGTACCTCATCTGTCTCCTCTGTGCATATTGCTCACAACGCTGGAATTTTTCATTACTCAAACCTTTCCAAGCCACCAGGTTTTCTCCTTCAACCTCCTTTGCTTTCTCTTTCCAGCAGCTCCTGAGAAGCTTTCTGGACCCGTCTGCCTGGCAGGCCAGGCATCTAACCAGGGCTCAGAGCTGAGCAGAAGGCTGGGTGAGCATGTGATGCTATTGCAAGTGCTTTGATTCACAAAATTAATACTCAATAGAATTAAACTCAGAGGCAGATTCAGCAGCCCAGATTCCTGTTCTTCCCACTTGTAGGCTTTCAGGCTACCCACGTTTCACTGTTACACCCTTGCTCTCAGTAATCTTTCCTCTCGCTTCCACGTCTGTGATTCCTAAGAAAGCTGTTTTGAGTTGGTTACCTCCAGAGAGATGACAGATCACAATCCATCTGGGCAACCCTGGAGAGAGCCAAGGGGAGACTTCCTGGTGGGGGTGAGGCCTGGAGAAGGCATTTGGGATGGCTGCCATCCACAAACACATCAAAGGTGCAAATGGCTTTTATCAAGAGGCAATAAAACTTTAATCCAAAGCCCACTTTAATATATTTGCCACATATTTAAAAGGGAACTGATTTCACAAAATGCTTTTGTGAGTTTTATAAATTCTCTGGACCTGTGTCTTACAAGCGTCTACTCTGGAAACCTGAGTCTTTTGTTTGGGGATCCCAGATGTTCAGGACTGGTGACTAAGGAGAGAATGAGAACTAAAACCATTTCAAAACCTCTTTGAAACCTGGGCACAAGCAGTGTTGGTTTTTGGGTTTGTTGTTGTTTTTAGCTCTGGGCCTCTGTTATCTTTGCTGTTTGTTTGGCTTTAGCAGATAACATCTTCTCAGACAGAGAGCGAGACATCCTCCATTCAGCTGTCAGAAGTCCCCCAGTTCCAGCTCTAAGGCTACAAGGCACTGGCTTTTTGACCTGCTGGGATGCTTGCCTCTATAGGCCAGTCCTGTTTTACTGGAGGAAATCTCTTGCTGTCCCCACTAAAGGTAGAAATTCCCTTGCAAGATGAGGGGAATTGTAGGCTTTCTTTCCCCCACCGCCCCTTTCTCTTCTTCAGTGGAGAGTATAAAGATCACTGCTTTCATTTGGAAAGGGCAAGTGACTTTCCCATGCTGTAATACCCAGCAAGTGTTGAGAGAATGTGGTTACATAAAACCATATTTTTAATACAACCGACAGACTGTCTTGAGAGCTAAGTGTTTTTTGACAGTTTTTATGCACCTGTTAATTCAAAGCTCTTAACATGTGCCAGTTAAAAAGAGCTAGGCACTAAAACATCCAGCCTGTGGACTGCAGGGGCTCAGCTGCACACCAGAGCACCAGGATTCTGAGCAAGGTAGAAACTTTGCTTCTCTTACAGGACAGGCTGGTATACAACTAATTCAACTCGGAGCTTTTGTTTCCCACTCCTGCTTGGCCTTGAAGATTCCTGCTTCTCCTTCGGACCTGAAGAACAGCTGATGTTTCTTTGGGTTTCTTCACTTTCCCACCTATTGCAGTTACCAGAACTAGACAGCTAAGAAGATAGAAGAGAGGCACTGACAATAGCTCCCCAGGCTCCTCTGTGTGAGACCAAGAGCAGGGGTTCATCTGCTGCTCAGAGCTGTTGGCTGGGACTCTTCTGTTAGATAGTTCTGTGAAATGGTGCTGAGCATCAACGTTGTTTCGTGCATCTCTGCCAGGAGGCGTAAATCCCTTTCCTTACAAATTAGGTTTGAACATACAGATTGGTTACTCGAAAGTGGAAAAATTCATCAGGGGGAACTTCTTGGAATTTCATTAGTGTCTGTGAAGGGTGCATGTGAGCTTCAACCAGCATGAAGTTTGTTTGGGCTTCTTTTAAGCAGGAAATACTGGGTGGGGGCTTGACAGCCAAGCATCTGAGAGGGCGATAGATGGGGTTAGGATTCCCACATCATTAACACTCATTCCATGTCTTGCAAAATTACCTGACAGGACAAATATGATCCAGATCAGGTGTGTGCACACTGTTGCTTTGTGTTGAATTAGTTAGGACACGCTATATAGTATTTATATTGGCTTCATCTTGTACATTGACTGCAGGAAGACATATGATATTCCATCTGGCATAAATTCTGTTAGACTGAAGTTACCTCCTAACAAGTCAGAGGATAAATTTGATGAGGAAAGGGGTATATACGGCATCAGTGTTTGCTGCATGAATTCACAGCAGTTCCTGTCCTCGGTGCCATCAAATAAAACTTGCTGTCTTGTGTAGTTACTATGCGTGACACGGGGATGCTTCCATGAAGAAATGTGAATTCTGATTGTATTGGTGTAATGGTGATTTCTTAGATTGCTCCTTCAGTAATTGCTCTATGTGTACTTAACTGATAGACTGTTTTCTCAGGGTACACATTCAATGCCAAGCAAGACTGAGGTACCAAGCAGGGTGACCTCCTATTGTGGAACCACAAAGTGAGGAAAAGATCTCTAGATGTCCTCTAGCTGATAATCAAGTGCACTTCCATTCTTCCTGTCAGACAATTGTCCAGTAGTTCATGCACGCTGTGGTGATGGAAGACGTGTCTTTGAGCATTTTACCTCAATGTCTAACTTGAGTCTGCATCACTGCAGTTTAAACCCGAGTCTTCTTGCCCCATTAACTGAGTTTGAGAAGAACAGTTATTTCTCTTCTCCAAAGCACAACCATTTCTCCATGTAGCATTTGCACAGCATGCTCTACAGTGAGGCAGAAAGCAAAGCATGCATGGTGGGAAGCATCCAAAACCCCTTCGGTTCTGCACTAATTGAGCCATCTGTGACTCATCTTCATGCTTGTGCGTCAACTCATGCAGATAACTTCAGAGCAAGTAGAGCTCTGAATCACTGCACACACGCATGGGAGACAGCAGCAGGTTCCCTCATTGTTGTGCTCATGAGGGCACAGAGCTGTGGTGCACCAAACGTTCATAAGAAAAGTATGCTGGTTGTTCAGTGCTGTGTTCAAACTATGAAGCATGCTTGATTTGCAACTGCAAACAAATGAGAAGACTCATCATCCCTGCAGAGAGCCCAGATACTTTTGAAAACAAGTTTTCTCCCTTTCCATCTGATTTGAATTTGAGAGCCGCTCCATGTCCCAAAGCTGTGATTTTATCACCTCTTTGCCAGCCAGAGTACATGATGACAGATTTCTCCATCAAACTGAAGGGTAACTTTTCTGAAAGATCTCCTGGTTTTCACCCATCTGAGATGCTCTGGCGTTTGCTTAGCAGCCACTTGTCCTTTACTGCAGAGGTGCCTTGCTCAAAGTGCAGAACAGCTCTCTAGAGTCACAAGACAGCCTCCAGATCAAGCTTGGAGGTTCTTTTGAGAGCTTCTCAAAAAGCCTTTTCCTGTGGGGGTGATCTTACAGCCAGAAAGCACTTGGCAGAAAGGTAATGTGAATGTGACCTTAAACATCAGAAAGCAGCGAAGTACTTGAATGCCAAATGCACTTCTCCCAGCTGCTGCTGACAACTTCATTCCCAGGGCAGATGCTGTAGCTGATCTCTTGGACAGTTTTTCCTTCCCACAGCCACATGCAATGATGACAACAGCAATGTGCGGTGATTCCCTCTGCCCAAGAGTATGTTCTGTTGCAGATTTCATTCTCCTCACTCCAGCTCTCTCTGAGTCAAAGCTGGAAAGCACGTTGAGGATATGGCTTGGTCTTGGGCTGGAATTTCTCACCATCAGCTTTTGAAGAACAGTTAACTCAGATCTGGAATGGGCTTCTGCACAATAGCAATTGCCCACCTCAGAAGGAAACTGAATAGCCAGACCTGCAGGAAGGGCTGTACTCATCTGCTCCTTAAGGTTTCTGGCCAGTCATGTGCTGGGGTGAGTGATTGCAACCCTGGTGGGCAAAAGATGCTTTGTACCATGGTCATGTTCAGATACCTGGGGACAAAGGAAAGAGGCAGTTCACTTAGTTTTGGACCAACACAGAATTTAAAAAAAAAAAATAATAATAATAAAAAAATAAAAATAAAAAAAGAAAAGAAAAAGAAAGAAAGAAAAGGAAAAAAAAGAAAGAAAAAGAAGAAAAACAGAAATATTGAGTCAACCTAGGACATGGTGTCTAATCTGAAATGCAGTGTTCCATTTTACAGTTTCCTTTTTTTTTTTCTGGAGTCAGGTTTTTCAATGAAACCTCCAAAAGGCTCGTTTCAGAAACACCTACATGAAGTCAACCTCTTTCTTTTGAAAACACTTTGAAATGAAATGTTTTGAAGTTTAAAAAAGAGCCTCCTGTGTTAGGGTTGTTGGTTTTGTTTGTTTTTTTGGCAAAAGGTGCTTGTCCGGTTCAACCCAACTTTGGGAATGGTTTATGTCCCTCCAAATTGAAGCTCTGGTCTAAGTTACTGCACAAATTCACCCGCTGTGTCAGTGAATCTGCTGAGGGCAGAACAGAGCCTGTGACTGAGCCCGGAGCTGTTCCACCTCCTTGGAACCAGGGAGGAGAACCCGGGCCGTCCTCATAAAGGAAGCAATTCAGCTCTGGGTAATCAAAACCCAAGCCCTGCTTCCTTTCCAAGGGGATACGGAGTCCCCTTGCTGAGCATAGCCAAAATTCCCATTATCTCCATCAGGAGTTAATGCACACCCTGACACCAAATGAAAAAAAAATACAAGAGCAAGGGTTGAAATGGTCCCATTCCCTTTATCCCCTTTTACCGATCCGCTTCCAAGAACAAAAAGGAGCAAAAAGGCATGAGGTTTCCTTTCAGGCGCTCCCTAATGATGGCCGCGATGATCCAACCAAGCCACTGCGAGCAGCCAGCGGAGCGCTCTGCTCTGGAAGGGCAGAGGAGGATCTGCCAATGCAGCAGCTCTGCAGACGTGTGAGGCTGCTAAGCTCCTAATCCCACGTCTTATTTTTATGAATTTTCACACTAGTTGGGATATAACGAACGTTGAGCCCAAAGACGTTAATTACCCGGGTCCTTTTTTTTTCTTCTTTCATTATTTTTTTGGAGAGGCATTTCGATGGAGTGTAACGTTTTAAATTACAAGGTGTGAAATAAACCCTACAAAACTTACAGCTTTAGTGGAGGAACTCCAAAATCAAATAAAAATGCAAAACCGCCGATGAAGTCCAATTTACTGTAAAATGCTCTGGATCGTGGTGTTCCAGTAACTTTTTTTTTCCCCCTACATACTTTGGTTAAAATAATTTATATCCGCTGCAGTGTTTATGTACCTTAAGCTTTATTTATTAAAGGATATGTATATTTCAAGGCCAGTTTTAATGAGACATGCTGAAATCTGTAAGGTACAGTGCGACTTTTGTTCTAATCAGCACTAAATCTCTTCTCTTTACTTCTTCTGTGTTGAAAACATTCACGTTAGGAGGAAAGAGCCGTGTGCATGTGCATGCGTATATATTTCAGATGCGTATGAATATATATGTAAAGTAGCAAGCAAGATTTATTTATTGTTCTCTATCATCGGGGCAAATGCATCGGTCATTCTGAGCCCTAGTAATCACAAATGGATTTTTTCCCCTAAAGCAGTACAATTGCTTTCTTCATTTTTAGGCAAGTTATTCATCTGCTGGAGGTTGTGCTTGAGGTTGTCTAGAAAATGATTGTGGGTTCATATCAGCTTCAAGGAAAGGAAGAAGAAATCCAAGTGTTTGAGATTTCATATTGAAACAGCACCCGTAAACTAAAGCTAAATTAATGACAAAAATACTCTGAAAATTTAAAAGCTCCTTAAAATTGTGAATTAAGTGGTGCCTTAGGGATGGGATGTTCCTTGGAGGAGCTGCTTTGAAACTGTCTTCCTGGGTTTTCATTCTTGCAAGGCAATAGAAATTATTTCCACTCAGGTAGATGATTTTGAACACTGTGATTGTTGCAGCCATTTCGAAACAGTGTTAGGAGAAAGTTCTAAAAATTTTGTTAGGTATTAGGAATTTACTTGATCCCAAGCCCTGTTTTCAACACGCTGTAGAAAGCCTGGCTTTCCTTGACTCCTCAGGATAAGATAAAGGGTATTTAAGTGCTCAACCTTTACTGATATTATTGGGATACAGAGAAAAAATTGGTTGTGCTGATGCCCCTTTTAGTGCCTAGACTGCTTTTGAAAATGGTACATAGGTTCCTAAATCCCTGTTAGCACACTTTCCTTACAAAGATGGTTTTGATGAAAGATCCACTGCAGCCATTTTTTTTGTTTCTATTTGATGAAAGAATAAAATAGAAAATCCATTAAAGGTGCCCACTGCAAAGAGGGCAAAGTAAAATTTCAACTCTTTTTGGAGAAGGGAAAAATGGAAAATGCTGGGGACAGAGAGGGACGCTTGCCTCTGTTTCGTGGAAAATGTTTGCTGTAAATGTTGATATCTTTCTCGAAAGTGAACCCCAGCAATGGCCAAACAAGGAATGTAAAGGGGAAGTGCTCGAAGTCAGGGAGCAGAGTAATAAAGCACAGGTTTGTTCTGTAACAAATTCCAGCACTTGTGCGACTTTTTAGACATATGGGAGTCCATTTAGGAGGCAAATTGGTTGCAGCCGCCAATTCAGAACCTATTGGAATCAGTGGAAATATTCCCATAGTCTTCTGTCCTAGAGAAATGCTGTTTCTGTCCTTCCTTCCATCCCTAGCCCATGCTCTCTCTGTGAGCCATATGGAATTCATCTCCCTCCAAGACAGGTAAGGGAAGAGGCTTCGGCTGCTTAACGGTACGATGTAGCTATGTGGACAGGAACAGTTGATTTCTGCTTGGTTGGCCACAAATCAGGTAACCACCACATTGGGTTGGAGCTGCTGGCTTTGCAGGAGCTATCTCCTCTTCCTATGTCAGGGCTGAGTGTGGTTTTAATCACCTCAGCACACTAATTGTGTCGCTCAAAAAGAGCTTGGAAAAATGAGGGTCTGTGTTTCGACAATCATCGGATTTCTTTATTGAGCAAGGAAAGAGAGGGATACTCACAAGCACTCTTATTTCTCATAGAAGATTCATTGCCCATCCTTATGATGAAGACAGAAGTGCAGCCATCAGGCTGAGGACAGAGGGCTCCAGCTCAGTTTCCTAGAAAGGCTTGGGTTGGAAGGGACCTCAAGGATCATTAAGCCCCCTGTTCTCTTCCTTCCCTCTCCTTCATGTTTGCCTTGCCCCTCCGATGCTCTGAGTCCCTTGAGATGTGACCCCCTGTCTCCTCCTCCAGTTGGTGGTGGCAGCCCCAGGGCCACCATCACCTCCAGCAGAAGAACAAGAGCCGACAGGAAAACCTCCCCTGACAGTGCTGTGCTATCAGTGGCTCTGTCCCCTTCTCTGCTGAGCAGCAAGTTTCAAGGCAATCTTCTCCGAGTGTTCTGGACAATGAATGTGTTTCTTGCCATGTAATTAAATTATCCACTTTAGAAAGAAAAAGATGTGGTTTTGTTCCTATTACAAAAACAAACAAACAAGGACTGATATTTATTACAGGCCGATGCTACTCAACAAGTGTTTTCTGGAGCTCTAATAAATTGCTGAAGAAAGTTTACAGCTGAGCCCTAAAGATGGTTTAGTTTTCCAAGTGGCTGGGGCATATTTATTTCCCATTTTGTTAACCCACAGCATGGAGAACAGCTCAACGTGCTCTTGCCTGGGTTCAGACGGTGTCAAACTCACGCTCTTCACCCCGAAACAGTTAATGGCTTTTTAATTAAAACCACACCAATTATTCATTTTCAAGTTTTGCATTTATTTTTCCCCTCCATTGCGCCATCTGCTCTCTGCTTTTTCTTCTGCTTCATTAGAATGGCTTCCAAGAAAATATTAATAATAATAATAATTAAAAAGCAACCAAAAGACCTCAGCCACGCACCCAGAAAGCAAACAAGGTTCAAGGGCATGTGTGAGAAGTGAAGGACAGGGCAGGTTGGCAGCGATCCTTCTTGGTGGCATCTGGAGAGTAGTGGGCACAAGGAAGAGGCGCAGGAAACCCTGAGGACATCCATCTTAAGGCTCTCAGGGCTGCAGAAGGAGAGATCAGCCCCCATCAGGGAACCCATGTATAGCAATGTTGGAGTTCCCACTGCATTTTGGTCACGTTGCCCAAGCAGTAAGAAATTCAACAGCTCAGCAATCAGGTCTAGGAAACCTCATCTTCTAAGAGATTGAGAGCAGCCTTCATTTTAAACATGTCATCTGTGCATGAAGATGAGTGTGGACAGATGTCCCCAGGGAACTTAAGTGCAAGTTGTTGTTGAGCACATGCTTAAATATTTGGCTGGATTACCGAGCTGGTATTGAAGCGTTTGCTTTTGGAGAGAGATCCTCAAACACGAGAAAGCTGACTGTTTTCAGCTCATTACTGGATGCCAGTGACATCATTCGTTTGCAAGATGAGAAAAAGTGTTTAAACGAGATTAAAAAAAAAATAATAAAAAATTAAACAAGATGCAATTTTAATGACCACTTACAAAGGAGATTTATGGGCATGCATAAAGCTGCTTTCCACAGGAGAGGGACTAAGCTTTTAACAGTTACCTTCCTTTGCATTTTCCCCCCCTCTTGCAATGTAATACCCACAAATATTTGTGAGTTGTGACTGTGCTCCGAAGGGTTAGTCCTCTTCCAGGAGGGAGAAAAGCAGAAAAGAGTGGTGCCAATTTGTCTGCCCAGACTCTGATTGTGGGAGGGTTTTTTTTTTTCTTTTCCTGCAGGGGAGAGAAGCTGATGGGACTCTTTCTCTCTGCGGGGTTAGGGATATCTGATATCCAGCCCGAGTGCAGCGCTGCAGACTGAACTTTCATCTCCAGCAGCGAGGGACTTACCAAAAAGAAAGAAGAGTTTGTGGATAAAGGTCTTTGCTAAATTTGTGGGAGATCTCAGAGTTTCTGCTGGGGAAATGAGGGCTGTTCGAGTGTCTGATTGTAAAGAGCACAGACTTTTATAATGTGCACTGAGAGGGGGAGAGAGAGAGAGGCGATGGTTTGGAAGAGCGGAGGTGGTTTCAATACATCTATTTATTTATTTGAGTGCCCTGGGCTCTGCCCTCAGCCCGGCTGGGCCAGGTATCCAGTGACCCTTGGTGCTGATTAAAGTTCCCGGGTGACCTCTGAGTGCTTTTGTTACCCTGCCTGGTAATAAAACCCCGCTTAAACGCCTGGCTTATCCAAACCCGTGGCTCCTTCTGCAGGGAGCTCCACAGACAGCTCCACTCAGCCCCTGGGAACGCTCAGCTTAGCCTGGGTTAGCAAGCCCTGTTTAACTGGCCAGGAGGAGACCCTGGTGGCCATCTCAGTGTTCCCAAATAGCCATGTGGGTTGGGTGGATGACCTGAAGGTACCACCGCCTGCTTGTGCTGCTGTAGTGTTCTGTGTTGTTCTCATTGCTGGCAACCATAAGAAGAGCAAAGGCACGGCATGAAGAGCTGCCTCCAGCTCAGATCCACAGTCCTTGCAGGCTGGAAATGAGGATGTTCCCTCTCCCCCAGCCTCACTTCCACTTGGTGGAAAGCTTGCAGAAGAAAAATAGGAAATGAGTTCTCTCCATTGCCAGCTGGTAGATTTGCTTGTCATCTCTGATGAAAGTGAGGTGGCAGCAGCTGAAGCTCAATCTGCCTTTTAATCTGAAAACTGAGTGTTGTACAAAGAAACAAATGAGCAAATCTCCACTTTGCCTGCCTCCTCATCCTCCTCTGCTTTCTAAATGATGAGGCAAGGCCAGAGTCTTGTCCCAGCCTGGCTATGGGAGGTTTGGGCAGGGCAGATTTTACAAAGCAAAGAGCCCTTCCCATGGAAACAATAGCCCAGGTGCTTGTGCACTTTAATCGTGTACAGTGCCAATGTTGCGATCCCTAAGCAAGTTCCCAAAGCCTGATGGTTATCACCACTGTGCACCAGTAACAAGCCACCTCAGTCTGGCTGGAGATGTGATAGTCCTTCCAGGAATGATTGTGTCTGATGTGAACTCAGCCCTTGATTCAAAATATTATGCAGAGGAATAATAAATCTTGGTTTTAAATTGCTGCCCCACTTAAGCTTTGATTAGACTCTGATGGTCTGTTCACCCTGGAGCTGCTGGTATTAATCTGCATGCTAAACCCTAATTATAAACTGCTTGTGGCATTTCCAGATGATATCAAGATGTTTGGGATTAAAAGAAACCATGATGTTGACTTTACAGCTTAAAATGACCGTCGACTACCTGGTCCCCACAGATCTAATAACACAGGTCTGTGTGGGGAGGAGAGGGAGAAAAGAGGGAGATTTGGCCCAAGTGTGTAGCAGGGGTCTTGTGGGGGAGAGGGCTGCCTGCAGGCTGGCAATGTGTGCACACACTCGTGTAAGTCGATACACCTACACATATACGTCCTTGTGCAGGTGCCCTTTGTTTCCAGCTCAGCCTTGTTCTCATCCATCCCTAAACAGTGCTACAAAGAGGGTTTCATAGCTGCAGAGTTGTGCTTTGGCTCCTTGGCACTGGGGTATTGGCAGAAGAGAACTCAAGCAGTGGTGATATTGCTGGGAATGGGATGGGATAGGATGGGGTGGGGTGGCATGGGATGCAATGGGATGGGATGCAATGGGTTGGGATGGCATGGCACGGCATGGCATTTTGGTCTGGGTATGCTCCAGCTGCTTGTCTGCTCTGGGTATTTTTTGTGGGCTGCAAGACCTGTTGGAAGGTTGTCAGACAGGTTTTTAGGCAGGGTTCTGGGTGGTGAGCATGGGACCCAATTGGGGTTATGAGAACCCAGTTGGGGTTATGAGAACTGCTGTATCCTGTCACCTCTCTTTGGGTCTGCTGCCAAGGATAAACTGCCTGTGCACCAGTTTCCCCACCTGACAATGAGACGAGATGTGCTGAGATCTCTGGAACACAGCAGATTGAAATGTGTCTGTGCTTATTTATCCAGCACAAATGCATGAGTTGGCCATTGGACACTCAGAAAGGATGAAACTGAAGTATCTGAGTTGGGTAGCAAATACCTGATCCTCTTCTCCTGGAGAGGGACAAGGAGGTGATTTCCTTGAGAATTCACATAAGGTGACAAGCTTTGAATCAAGTAAAAAGAAATGGCTGATGAGGGGATGTTTCACGCTCATCCTGTGGAGATTATCCTACTCCTGTTGTAATAGCAGTGTGAGATCTGCAGTATTTCACTCAGGAGCTCAGAACATGTCTTCCATTCATTCCCTGTCCTCATCTCTCTGATTGTTTGTCTTTTGCTTGTGGTCTTCTGGGGCTGCTTTGGTCCATCACAGGATGAGTCTGGTAAGGAAATACTTCCTGCATGTCTGATCTTATCCGGGTTATGATCCCTGCCATGCTCTGAACATAGAGATAAAACAGCTGGACAAAGTAGCCTCAGGTGGGTTCTTTGAAAGCCTGGTCTCATAGGCCACAAAATGATGGGCATCAAACCCTCTAGGTGCTTGCAGCACCCTACCATCTCCTAGTGGGATTTCTTCCCATAAATGAAAGCTCCTGGAGCAGGATGCACTAATCCTGGCTTTGAGCTGCTGCTACGTCTATGTTGCTCTTCTGTGGAGGCTGTGCTTATGGGGAGCATCATGACTCATCTCAGGGTATCAGCTCAGAGCTGAGCCCCTCGTGGACTTGCCGGAGAAGCTCTGTCTTTGTAGTAGATGCATACGTGTTCATGTGGATATGAGGAACAATCTCTTCTCAGAAGGAGCAGTAGCAGGGGCTGCCAAGGGAGATGGTGGAGGGACATGGTCAGTGGGGATGGGCTGGGGTTGGACTTGAGGATCTTAGTGATCTTTTCCAACATCAAAGGTTGTATGATATGGAGACCCACAGTACCCACATGCTAAGTCATGGCCTGAAGCAGTGGCTGAGCACCTGGTGGGAAGGCAGGGCCAACCCAGGGGAGCTCAGGTGTATGCAGCGTACCTCAGTGACTGGAAGGGGTAGAGCCGGGATCCACCCCTTCCCTGACCTCACTTAAGGGTTGGCAGTGGAGGTGAGGGCATCGCTTGTTGGATATCCCTGTGTATCCTAGGCCTTCTAAGAGTAAGCAGCTCTTCTCCTTCGTTTCTGTATCTGCGGCTGCTGCATTTGGGCTCCTACTTGTTTGCTGTAATCAAAGACTTTGCCACTCTGCTATTATCATCCCACTGCAGCATTACACCAGTGCAAAGGGGATGGATGTTGTTCAGGCTCCCCAGCACAGCTGTCAGGTCAGCTGTAAAACTGATTAGAAGGAGAATGAGAAGAAAGAGGGTAAAAACTGTTTGAGAAGTGGTCCCTTACATTAATACCCACCCCAAAATGGGACACGCTGATATGCAGTGAGGCACTGCTGCTTGCACAAAGATGCATGTGCAGTATTTTGGGTGTAAGTATGCCCACATGTGTGCATACAGCTTTGCCCCACTGTCTGCCCTGGGTAGCTTTACTCTGCCCTAAGCTGAGCACAGCAGAGCCCCGCCACACTCTTTTGGGTCTTTGAGACTGCAAAGGGTAAACTGGGACTGGAGTGGGGGCCTGAAAGCAAACTAATGATGAAACTGTCTCCTCCATGCCTGTGCCTTAATTAAATGCATGGAGAGGCTCGGGGAAGCACATCTGTTTTCAATCTGGAGCTCTTTGATGGCATCAAATGTTCTTTCCCCAGATCAGGGGGGATGGAAATTCTGGGCTGGCTGTGGCAGCGCTGAGCCCAGGCTGCAGCCATTGGGATGTGGGGGTCTTGGGGGCCTGGTAGGAGTGTGCCAGCACCCGCACCCCTCTCTGCACCCACCGGGCTGCCTTCAGGCCCACTGAAAAGGCTGAGCACCGCCTGTCCTGCTTGTCTGCATCGCCAGGACCTGCTGGGACCTTGGCTCACTGGCTGCAGAGCCCTGAGGGGTCCTTCTCTTATCTTTCAGTCTCCTTTGCTCTTTTGGTTTTTTGTTCTGGCTGTTGTTGGATTTTTTGCTTCAATTTCCCATTTTTTCCCCCCTCCCTTTCCTACTTCTTGCTTTTCTTGTTTCTTAGTTCTGTTGTGCTTTTTCTTCCTCTCTACTTTATCCCCTTCTCTTTCCCATTTCTATCACATTTTTTCATCCTTATTTCTCATTTTGACCCTTTTTTTTTTTTTTTTTTTTTTGCTCCCAGCAGGGCCGTACCCACCCTTTTCCCACTGACCATACCCCCACCCTCACACCCCTCTAAAGGGGCCTGAGAGCCGCTTCTCCTCAACCCGGGGGTGGGGGGCTGACCGGTGCCCACCGTATCCGCCTCTCATCCCGGCCGGGGGTGGGGGGCCCCGCTCCGGTGCCACGTCCCGGCAGGGCCGCCCTCCCCGGGTACCCGGCGGGGCCGCCCCCGCCGTTTGAAGTGCGGCCCGGAGGGGCGGAGGGAGGAGAAGAAGGGAGGGGAGCGGAGCGGCCGGGCGGGGAGGCGGAGGGACGGGGCGCACCCGCCCCAGCCGCCCCACAGCCACCGTTCTCCTCCCGGCCGGCGGCAGCTCCCGGCGCCCCGAGCCGGCCTCTCTCTCCCCTCCGGCATGTTTTAAGGCCGGCCATAGCCGCTCTCCTTTGGGCTTTCCTTCCAGTCGCCTCACCGCCGTCGGGTCCCCGTTCCCCCCGCCCTCGGACCGTGAGCTTCCCCCTCGAAGGGCCGGCGGCTGGGGGGGGAGCGGGGGCGGTGGGCGCCGGGGGGGGGGCGAGGGCAGAAAAGCCCCCGCTCGGCACCATGGCGTCCAGCTATGCCCACGCTATGGAGAGGCAGGCCCTGCTGCCAGCCCGCCTCGACGGCCCCGCCGGCCTGGACAATTTACAAGCCAAGAAGAACTTTTCCGTGAGTCACCTGCTGGACCTGGAGGAGGCGGGCGACATGGTGGCCGCGCAGGGGGACGAGGGCGGCGGCGAGCCCGGCCGGAGCTTGTTGGAGTCCCCCGGGCTGACCAGCGGCAGCGATACTCCGCAGCAGGACAGTAAGTGCGGGGACAGCCCGCTGCCGTTCGTGGAGCGGAGCGGGGTCGGGGCAGAGCGCGGGGCTGAGCGGGACGGGGTCGGGGCAGAACATCCGTCATCCCTCCCTCTCATCCTCCGTCCATCTGTGCCGCCGTCCGTCCACCCGTCACCCGTCTATCCGTCCATCTATCGCCCGTCCCGTCGGAGCCGGCCGCAGCTTGGAGCTCTGCGCGCAGCCCCGAGCTTTCGTGCGGGGTCGCAAAGCCGAGCTCTGCTTCTCCCGGCGCCGTTTGCTTTGGGCCCCTGCAACCCAACCCAACCCACCCCCCGGGCGTGGGGCATCGGACAGTACAGGGCATCCCGTCTTAAAGTGCCGCAATAGAGCAGTGGGGAAGGCGCACGGGCTTGCGCGGTGTTTTCCAAGCGCGGCGCTGTGCGACGGGCGTGTCGCGGAGGACTGTGGTGAGGTAGGTGAGCAAGTGTCTCTGCCTTTCCACTTCACTCCTCGTTTGGGTTAAAAATGCCCCCCAGACTCGGTTTTCGTTGTGGGGCGGGTCTGGCGGCAGCCGCTGCGGAGAGCGGAGCGCAGCCAAGAACACGGGGTCCCTTCCGAGGGCTCCTGTGAGCACCCCCCCCCCTCCTCCCCGGGATCGGCCGTTCCGCCAGCGAGAGGCGAACAAAACGAGAAAAACGAAAATAGCCACTTTCGTTCCTTTTCGTTTTTTTCGCCTTTCTCTGGCGGCCGCCATAAATAAACGAGCGGCACCGCCGCGGTGCCAACATGGACCGGGGCAGCGGGACCGCCACCCATCCACGGCTGCAAGGAACCCTTCGAACCCTTCCCCTGTGCCCCCTGCCCTATCGCGGACTTTCCGCTGTGTTCTCGGAGCCGGCCCGCACCTCGCAGCACCCGCCGCCGCCCCGACCCGGCTTTGCTCGGCTTCCCCCGGCGGGGCTGACAAAAGGGTATCGCTCCCAAAAAGCGGCGATTTTCTCCCACCGTGAGACCCCCGAGCTTCAGCGCGGTGATCGAACGCTTCTGTCCGGCGGAGAGGCAGCGTCCCGGGGCGGCTTTTCTTTTGCGGTGGAAACGGGAGCGAATCGAACGCCGCAGGGAAACTGCTTTAAAAACGTCCCTTCCTGGGAGCCGCCGAAATGAATTTTCGGGCCCTAAAAGTGTGCGTTCAGTGGGTCGGGGAGGCTGCGATCGCCGTTGCCCCGTGGTTCGGCTCCTGTGCCTCCAGGCTGCGGCCGGGCAGCCCCCGAGATAAGCAACGAGTTCTGCCGACAGCTCTTTTTTCCCTGTTTGTTTTTGCCCCCAATTTCCTTGATGGTTTTTAACTGGGCCCCCGGTGGTTCTGCCCGCTGCTGAGCTCAGCCCGGAGCAGAGGGGCTGCATTCTCTCACTGCCCACGTTGCTCTCAGGGCATTGAACGCTTCATGTCCCGGTCCAGGGACGTGTTGCCCAACCAGCAATGCCGAGCAGGGGGAAACTGCCCCTTGAAGTCAGTCAGGGGTTCTCCAAATGCCTTAAAATCTTGGATCCCGTTGTGGTGAATTAGGAAGTTTTCGAAGTGTTTCAAAGCAAGCTGAAAAGAATAGCGAGGATAAATCCTCTCTGTCTCCGAGGGCAGAGCTGTCATCCGTGCCGTGTGGCTGTTTCACTGATGTGTTTAGCAGCCCCGGTGTGGTTCCGTGCCTCAGTTTCCCCACCTGCAGAGTGTCCTGCTGTGTGTGTATCTGAAAAGGCAGCACCCGAGCACAAAATGAGAGCTGATTCAGCGGGACAGCAAACATAGGGCTGTTGTTCTTTGTTACTGAGGGTGAGAAGAGAAAAGCTGCTTGGAGAAATCGTGGGATGTCTGCGGAGTAATGAAAACGTTCTTCTAATCTGGAGGAAAGTCGGCCTGCTGCTGTTCTCTGCCCCAACCTGCACCAAACCAAAGCGTTGGGTGACACCGATGATGAAGTCTTATCCAGACTTGTGAGACTGGAGGAATTACGTTACCATTAATTCATTGTAAAGGGGTTGAGGAGAAAGCTTTTTTCCTATTGGAAAAAAGAAGGGAAAACAGCATCTGTGAGAATAGCTCAGATCGTAATACGTGCGGGGAGAGCTGTCAGTGTGTAACAGGATTTCATCAGCGATGCTGCAAAACCATCACTGCGCTGAGTTCAAATCGCAGCTCTGCAAACATGAAAATCTGAATGGTGAGCATTGGTATCGCTGTCTTGCAGGCAGGAGCTGAGTTCCTCTTTGTTGCAAAACCACCTGATAGATACATCCGTGCTGTGTTTGCACTGAGGCCAACTGAAACTGGGATGGAAACACCATCCCAGTTCAGCAGGGAGGGCTCCCAAGTCTTCCCAGCAAAAGGATGTGGTGCCCTTTGGTAGTAGCAGGAGCCCGATGGTGGGTTCCCAAAGCTCGTGATGCTGAGCAGGGTCAGTCCTCTGAGCACAAAGCAGCAGAGCTCACAGCTTATTTTGGAGATGGCATTTTTGCCATCTGCTTTTTTTGTTTGCTTGTTTGAGTGTGACTGTTGACGGCTCGTAAAACACTGTGGAGAGTGAGCAGCAGAATTAAAATTGGTAGTGCTCTCAGTTCTCTTGTGAGGAAGGAATAAACCCCACTTTGATCCAGGACGTGCTCAACTTCTGCATGTTGGGGTTATTACTATCCCTTGATTTCTCTTGGATACGAGGGGGTGGCAGCCTGGGGCTGTGCTTCTCTCCCAGCCCAGGTTGGGCTGCTGGGGCTGGGCTGTGTTTAGGCAGCTCACCCGGTATGGGGATGGAGGGATGAACCAGGGCAGGGATGATTCCATTGCTGCCTGGGCTCCTGCCTGCCACCTCCATGTCTCATTGCTGGCTGTGGCAGGCAGGACCCCAAGCTGTGGGACACACGGCCGCTGTTTGTGCTGTTCTTCACTCCTTTTCACTTATAGCAAGTGCAGGTGCTGCGGGAAGATAAAATGATTTGTGTATATATTGAATTGTTTCTCCTTTTCTTGCTGATCTGGTGTTGTGGTGCCTCCCCACCCCGTGCAAAAAAAAAAAAAAAAATGACCAAAGCCATACTGTAGGTATGGTATTGTTGTAAAGAGAGGAAGAGCTCTGCCACTGCTTTGTAATGGGAAGAGCAATTCGGGCGCTGACGAGGTATGTGGGGAGAAAGCAGCAGGGCTGTGGGGTTTTTTTTCACAGACTTGTTTTCTCTTGAAGCTCCAAGGGACTCTTTCATTTGTGAAATGCAGCCTTTATTCACAGAAGTTGTTCAGACCGGGATGGGCGAAGAATGGGCAGGAGGCAGGAGCTCGTCTCACAACGAGAGAAGCGAAGCCTTAACCCCATGGCAGCTGTGAGCATCCATCCACGGTGCTGCCGGGAATGAGTTTCCCAAACCCAGCCTTCCCCTCCCAGCCACTCACACAAAAACTGGGGATGGGTGCTTGTTCTGAGGCGCTCCTTTGGGCCGTCTGCTTGGAAGAAATAGAGCAGCTCACTGCTTTGTGCAGGACTGATCTTGGTGCACACCAGCAGTGCGGCGAGCGTCCTGGAGCCTGCCTGCTTTGTCATTTTGCTCTCAGGCTGGTTGGTGTGTGATTGTTTGATGAAGCATTGCCCACTGTTTGATATTTCTCTTGCATCCTTGAATGCTGTGATTTGAAATTGGAAAAGCATTTGTTTTTCACATAGATTTCTCCATCTTCTGCCTTCCTGCAAAGAGGCGCGAGGGTGACCGTCGCAAGCATAGAGTGCTGAAGAGAAATAAAAAGGAAGCAAAGAATGGACAAAAATGGGCATCTTACTGTTTTTAATGGGGGGGGGGGGGGGGGGGGGGGAGGCTGTGTGAATGTGAAGGAGGGAGCTGAGTGGGTCTGAGGGTGCCGATCACGCTGCCCTCCTTTAGATGGACGAAGCCAGGCTTTTATTTGTGCCTTTCACTTTGTTTTATCGCGATCAGATTTGCTTCCTGGTTCTCATGGTCTCCTAATTTGCTGATGGCGTTTGTGTTTGCAGTCCATCCGCAAATGCTTCCAGCTCCTTAATTTGAACAAGGTTTTGCTGAAGGTTTTTACTTCTTTTTGTTTTAATTCCCCCCTTCCCCTGACGTAATGAAAACAGTGCCATGGAAATGAGATTCTGAAACGTCTCGTGAAAAAAGAAGCTGCAGAGTTTGGTCTAAACTTCCAGCAGGCTTTGAACGAATAGCCGCTTTCTGTCATCTGTGCTGAGTTTCCAACATTAGCCACTCCATTTTCTGTCCTTTTGGTGATATATGGAACAGTGATCATATGGGAAAATATTATCTCAGGGTTAATTTGGGCAGTCCCTACTCACACGAGTCATTGCATGCGATTCAGTGGGCTGCCTATGTCTATGCCAATTGATGACTATTAGTATTTAGAGGCTTGACCAGCAGCCTTGAGTCATGCAAAAAAAACCCCTCTCTTGAGGCCGGTGGAATATTTCTGTGCAGGGATGAGGCGTTGCTGTCTGTACTCAGGGGCACCATCCTTGTGCATTTTGGCATTGGTGTAGCACGCACCCAAATAAATAGTGATGGTAGGAAGCCTGAGTGCTCTGACAAGGCAGGCATGGAATTACAGCGTTGTAATTCCTTCGAGATGATGGTCTTTCTTTTTTTCCTTTCTTATTTTTCCCCCCCGGTAACTGAATATGTTCCTATAGTTTTTTGAGATCACCGAAATGGCTTGATGGGATTATAGGTGTTTATTCCTGGTTGCAAGTTGTTTATGGTATATTTAATCGTTTTGGAAAGCCGTATGAAGTAGCCCTGAGGGAGCTGTGCTCCTGCTGAGCCTCCGTTGCATAATGAAGCACATCACGAGTATGACCAAGTGTCACAATATCCCAGCCTCAGGCCTCTGTTTCTGGGGAGGATGAATCACTGCCTTTTGGTTCCCCACCCTGCTCCCTTTCTCTGCAGTGAAGTGAAAATCCCCACCGCCTGGCAGAGGAGCTGCTGTCCAGGGCTGTGTTCTGCCTTTGTCTGGACTGTCCTTGCAGCTTTACGCTCGGAACGCAGAGGTTTCAAACTCTGCATGGGTGGCAGAGCACAGAACATAGGTTTACAGTCTGGTTCTTTCAAGGAGGGTGCATTGCATGTTTTTTGTATGTGGGGTGTGATATCTGGAGCTGGTGAGGAGAGTCACCATCTCCGAGGGATGTGAGATGCCCTCAGTCCCAGTGATGCTTCCCTGAGGGGAAGGAGTATGAATTCAACCTCTCATGGGCCACGCAGGAAAGTCCTTCTGAACAGAACTAAGTTATAGACTCCATGGTTTGAAGCCCGTGTATATGGACCTCATTGCCACCCACTCTGCAGCACAGGGCTGCAGGGGTTTGTGCTGTCACCCTGTGCTGTGACAGCTGAGGGTCTGAGGTCTTTCAGCACCTCAGTTTGCTGCTTTGTCCCTTGGTACATCGGTGTGTGACGTGCCTGTCCTGCCATTTCCCTTCCTGCCTGGCTCTGCTCTACCATACAGCCACAGAAGGCATCATTTCTCTTAATGCGCTTTCTGCTGGGCCCCCTCCCTTATGGAAGGTGCCCTGAGGTGGGGATAGAGGTTACTGCACATCCATTGGGACCACTGCAGCATTGCTCACAGACAAGTTTCCCCAGAATGAGAACATTCCCAGGACGCTGACTGGGCTGGGAGCAGAGCAGCAGTGCTGGAGCTGGGATGGCCTCCCGCAGCGGAACGCCTGGCGTCTGCAGAGCCGAAGCCGGGAGGAGAGCTTGATGAGCAAGCCAGCTTTCATCTGTCTCAGCTTACGTAGCTTTCTGGGCTTCTCTCTCACTGCACAGGCTAAGGAAAGGCTACGGCAGCGCTTAGAGCACTGTCCCAGACAGTCTGGATTTGCTGTGCCCGGGACCTCCTGGTGCCGTGTGTTCCTGGAAGGGAAGGAGAGAGGAGAGGTGAGGGGAGCCAGCTGTGCTGTTAACAAGTCACTACATCCTATCGTGGCATCCAGTTCATATTCCACCCAAATTTTCCCAGCCCTGTCTTGTAGCCCATGTAGGTGCCAGACCAGTCATGACCGTGCAGGGGTTTTAGCTCATGGGAAGCTTTGTTAGTCTGAGTTTTGTTCTTGTTTCCGTCGTGTTGGAGGGTGGTGAGCTGGCAAAGCTGTAAAGACCTGCTCAGCGCTTCTGGAAATCATCTGCTTTTTGGAAGCTTCACTGATACAACCTGTATTTAGGAAAAAGAACCGTGGTTGCAGCTTTTGAAGATCTGCTGCTTCTTAGTGTCATCTCAGCTGCAGGGCTCTGCAGGGATGGATTTGACTTGGGTAGGAGAAGGTGCCTGTAATGGCTCTGCATGGCACCTTACTGGCTGTCTCCGATGAAGGGAGTAGCACAGAAGTGTGTGAACCCAGCATCAAGTCCTTTCTTGGGGTGGATGACTCTCGTGCTGACCATGCTGGAAGGAACTCGTGGATATTCTGAATCTCTTCCCTGAGCGTACTTACTCCATTTTGCCTCTGGGAAGTCCATCTCCACACCCAGGCTGGTAGCGCAGCCTATCTGGTCCAAGGTGCTTGAGGATGTTGGCAAAGGTGGCAGAGATTTTGCAGGAGGAAAAGCTTTCAGGACAGGGTTGGAACTGATCTCTGCATCTTACTTCCTTCACCTGAGTGCTGGTGGGATTCTGCACTCTGGGGACCTAAGGTGGTGGAACCACAGGTTTGGATTTTGTGCTCACATGAAAGAGAGCCCTTTAGGGAAGGTGGTGTTCTGCTCTGTGCACTCCCCAGGCTGCATGGGACTGATATGCATGGGGTGTTTGTAAGGTGCAGACTTTGTGCTGGATTTACACCCAAAATTTAAATAGAAAATGGTTTTTGGTGTGATTCTTCCTTCCCGGTGTCAGTAGATGTGACCCAGTTTTTTGTCGCTCCAAAATTCCTTAGTGCAATATTTATGTCATTTTTCCTGTGTTCTTGCTGCAGTAACTTGGCAAAGTTCACCTGGCTGTGCCTCAGTTTCTCTGCCCATGTAAGTAGGCCATGATCCCAACTCCTTAATAAGGGGCACTGAGATCTGTGGGATAGTTGGTATATAAGAGGTTGGGTTTAACGATTTGGGAATATTCTCCTCCCTCTGCATCCTCTCCCCAGCCAGTTGTTATTTAATTTCCCTCCATCTTTGCAGCTGACCACCTTCCTTCTTAATTAGCTGATTAGCTACAAGGAGATTCCCTTTCTATGAACCAGAGCAACTTCCAGCAAGTTCATTCTTGCAGGGAGCCCTCTCTGAGCCCAGCCACACCTGAACCCACCCCACTCCTTGTGCTCAGGTCTGCTGAACACCATGAGATGGTTGGGCTCTCCATGAGCCCAGAGGATGCAAAGAAGACCTGGTATCCAACAGAAATTGCCAGCAGCCCATTGGGATGATCATGCTCTTTTTCTTGGCTATTGCCTGGTCTGGAATGTTGGGCCAAAAAGATCTTTGCTTACATTTTGTTTCATTTGGACATTGATGTGTCTCATGGAAACTAAGGAAATTGCTCCGGAATAAGAGCTTGCTGTGTGTTGCTTGTTTGTGATTTGGTTTTCATTGTTTCTCCTTAAAAAAAAAAACAAAAAACAACAAAAAAAATGATAATAATAGAAAAAATCCCACAAAGAAACAGCTAATCAGTGAAGAGAAACAATCACCTGTGATTTAAGAGAGGGATCTCACTGTAAATAATAAATTAGTGTCAGGAGACCAGGCAGACAGAATGGTTGATGAATATCCTGCGGGCTGAAAGTTGTTTATCAAGCCTGTTTGAAGGCTTATGACTAACAAGCTCATTTACAGAGTTTGGAGCCTGTTCGTGAACTGTTCTCCAGCTGGGAGGATGTGAGAATCATCAGAAATTGTATTCACAAGTTACTTGATCATTGAAAAAAAAATGATCAAACAAACAAAAGACTGCTCTTTGGAATGGAACTGTGAATTCCTCTTCCTCCCCACTGGGTTTTCTGAGGCATTCCCCTCAGGAAAACGAGGGGCCTGGAGAAGAATGCAGAACCCCACGTTGCTCACTGATAGCTTCTTTGGTGTGAACCCTTCCTCTGCGTGGCACAGGATGCTCATTGTTGTATGTGGGGTGAGGTCTGGTTGTGATGCTGGATTGGTCCCATCCACACCAGTGGCTCCTAGCCAGTGACTGGCGCTCACCCCAAAGGAAAGCAATCACTCTTGTTTCTCTGCTAGGCTTATGGAGCAGATGTCTCCTCCAAACCATGGCCAAAGCCTTTCTGCGTGGTGCCCTGTAAGAAGGCAGTGAGGGAACTATCAACCTGCTGCTTCTATGGAGGGGGATGAATCTGGCCTAAGGAGTGCTGTAGCTCTGTACCCTTTGCAAATCATTAGGCCAACTCTCTAGCTCAATGCAAGAACTGCACCTTTGTGAGGAGAGGCAGATGTTTTTCACCCCCTGGTATCACCTGTAGTTCTGCTTCGCTTACAGTGTGTCCTCTCGTGCTTGGCTCCACTTCTGCTTGCTGAATGTCAAAGGCACCAACTGTGTGAAAAGCCCAGAGATAGAAAGCAGCAAGGAGAGCTGCAGAACCCATGGAGTCTAGGAGGAAAGAGAGCAGAAGATGACAGGAGAACAGCCTTCAAATATGCTCAAGGCAGATAAAGACTGATCTCCATGTGTATGTACTTGTGTTGCAGCAGGGGAGGTCCTTCCAGCTCTAGTCAGGGTGAGGAAGCCCTGGGAGAGATGATGGGAGTGTTCAGTGGAGACCCCAGCTGAAGATCTGATGAAGACAGACGTCTGAAGGAGTGAATATCATATAGCTGATCCTGCCTTAGGATCTCTTAGATGTCCCTGCCCCATGTTACAGTGACATTGGGACTTCAGTAGGCAACCTCCCGTGTTCTTAACCTGGTGCTCTGCCTGTCCTGGGCAACAAAGCTGCAGTGTTCATTGCAGGACTGGGTGCAGAGCTGTGGCTTCCTCGCAGTCCTGGGCTTCCCATGTCCCTGCCCCTCTGGTCACAGGCTGCCTCTATATAGGGCTTTGCTCTCCACTGGCTTTCTCCATTCCTGCTGGGTTTTGCTTGTGTTACATATCCCTTTCCCTCTCACTCAGTGCGTTGACGAGCCATTCCAGACACTTGCTATGCTGGGTTTGAATCCCTCTTTCTGTGACTCTCTAGGAATAGTTCTTTGTTTTCTCTTTAATCTATCAGAGGAAGGTAGAACAAGAGCCAAGGGGCTGTGAGCAAAAGCCAGATGAGCATTCAAAGAAGGCAGGAAACACATTTATTTTTTTACAGTGTGATATAGTCACTAGAACTAAGGAGGGTGTTGGCTTCTCCAACCACAAAGGCCTGGAAGCCCTTTTGGAAGATGCAAGTCACTGATCTTGCAATTGGGTAACCGGGTGAGATGCTGTGGCTGGGTTGCAGACCCCAATGGGCTGAGCAGCTCCGTTCTGGCTGGGAGATGGAGGGATGTGCTGCAGCATTCCTGTGTGATTCCATGTCAAGGATATTCCTGCCAGGAAATCAGCTCGCAGGACCAGATGGAGAATGCAGATCCATGCAGTGCAAAACTGTTTACAGGTTTGGAGCAAAACATAGTGAGAAACAAAAGGAAAAATGTGTCCTCATCACCAATTGTAACTCAAGCTCTTATGTGAAGCAGCTGCCACGCTCATTTGTAGGTCAGTCTCCTTTCCAAAATCCCACTGTTCCAAGTAGCAGAGGTAGGAAAACCTCTGCGGAGATACAAAGGGTGAATATTGGGCATGGAAGGGGCCTGACTTGATCTTGTATTTTGGGACCTCTTCAGACTTTACTGAGACTCTAAAGAAAATAGGCAGTTGCAGAAGATTTCTGGTATTTCTGGCCAAATTGGAGAGTCTGTGTGAGCAGCGTCGCTCATAATTGCAACAAGGTTGGCTTTGGGTGAAATGAGGAAAACAGGGAGAACTGCAAATCTAATCAGTGGGATGGGGGATAAGCGCACTCAATATCATCCAGGGACAGAGGGGCTCTGAATAGGTGGGCTGAGCAACCTGGAAGGGTCAGAGAGAGCACAGGGCTGGCACTGAGCACAGGGAGCAGTGGTGACAGCTGTCAGAGCCATCCCTCGCTGCTCACTTCTCTCCATTTTGTGTTTGCTTGTTGCCAGCCAGGGAGGAGCTCACTGAAACCAGGAATTACCAGAGAACAGCGGAGAGGTGGGTGGCTGGGCAGCGTTCACAGTGCATGGCCCTACCTCCCACCCTTTGCCTCACCATCCATCCCTCCATCCAGCCCGTAGGGACCAGAGCCATCCCTAACCAGTAGGTATTGCCCAGTGCTTACATCTGTGTGCTGCTGGACAAGGGGAATTCAGGCACAGTGGTTTCCAAATGTGTTCCTAAAAGTATCAGTAAGTAAAAGGTGCTGAGAAATGGTTTGGGAGATAGTTTGGAGGAACTGCACTTCCCTGGGATATGATTGATAGCAGGGAGAGGGGAAAGGTCAAATTAATCAAACTCCTCTTACGTTAATGGACTGAGTTCCAAAGTAAGTCCTGGGTGTGAAGAGTTGGAAGGTCTCTGAGTTTCTCCCAGATCTTCGGGGCACCCTATGTATGCAAAGGAGGCAGGTCTGTCCTAGGGGAAAGTGCCCAGCCATCAGGATCTGGTACCACTGCCCGTTCTGCACTCGGAGATACTGTCGCTGGTAATTGAAGAACCGGAGGGGCTTTGCTGTTATTCTGGTGCCATCTACTGGTGTGAGCCTACAGGAATGTGCCGAGGCAGCAGGAAAAGGGGAGGAAATGTTAGCGGATGGAGTCGATTGCAGGAGCCGGGTGCATCGTATCTCGTTGTTTGTACCAGGCTATCGGATTTTGGAAACTGTAGGAGTTACCTTTGCAGTTCGTGTTGTTTTCAAACTGTGGTTGAAGTTGGCCAATGACTCCCAAGACATCGAGGCAATTAGGGACTTAACACACGTTGCATCACAAATAATTGCTTAGGAAACCCAGGTGAAGGCAGCCGGAGCAGCTGGGCTGCCCTTTTGGAAGGCATCTCAAAGGGATTCAGTGTCAGAGCTCAGCTGGGAGGCATCTGCCTCTCCCCCACCACACTTTGGCTTTGCTGTTCTAGAGGTGGGGGCCAGGCTTACACAATGCATCCCCAAGGAGGTGTCCACTGCCTATTCTGGGCAGTGCTAGTGGGTGGTTGGGGTGGTTTGGGCACCCGTCATTGGGTGTTGCCGTGAGCAAGAGCTATGTGGATAACCCAAAATGGAAAGAGATGTTGGGGCTCAGACTTAGGCTGTAACCAGGGAAAGATGCAGTTTGTTCCCAAGAGGGAGGAGGTGATTTGAGAGGCTGAGAGACCTGGGGCTGTTGAGCCTGCAGAAAATAGGGTGGGGATCTGATCAGTGCTTACCAATGTCTGTATGGTGGGTGTCAGGTGGATGGGGCCAGGCTCTTTTTGGTGGTGCCCAACAACAGGACAAGGGGCAATGGCCACGAAGTGGAACACAGCAGAACATGAGAAAGAGCTTCTTCGCTTTGAGGGTGACAGAGCCCTGGGACAGGCTGCCCCGGGAAGTTGTGGTGTCTCATTTGGAGATATTCAAGACCCACGTGAGTGCTTTCCTATGCAACCTGCTGTAGGCAACCTGCTTTAGCAGGGGGTTTGAACTAGATGGCCTCCAGAGGTCCCTTCCAAGCCCTACAATTCTGTGATTTAATGTAAATGACGATCGCTGGGAGCATTCTGCCTCCCCTGTTCATGTAACGCAAGATCAGAGTGCTGTAAGCCAGAATGAAATGTACTATTTGTTTTAGCGACCCATCCATCCTTCAGCGGGGATGAGATGAATTCTCCAACTTAATAGGAGCTTTTCATCTGCTGCTCTTAGAGTCCTCCTAATGCTGGGAGCAGATTTAGTCGGAATATTTCTTGGGTTTAATTTATGTGATTACTTGAGCTGGGTGTTTTTTTCCTCTTGCTTTTGATTTATGAAAGCATCTCTTTTCATCAGGGGCACTTAAACTACCTGCAGAGTAAAAGCAGTGTCTGTGTAGGGAGCAATCCCTGTGTCCTTGGTGTTCTGCTGGCACTCACTCTGATACAACAAGCCCATGGCAGTGGGTGACGTGCAGCTTGATGCATTTCTTCCCTTTCAAATGCTGGAAGAGATTCCAATGCAATCATTAGGCAGTATTGGCCTGCAACTCTTGGGAGAGAAAATCTGAATGATTTTTTGTCTGATGAAAGGGGAGGAGAGGGCTCCCGAATCAGAAATGCTTTATGGGAGGGCTGTCACTTATGAGTGCCATAATGGTTCAGTGAGGCCCAAGTATGCTCTCCCTCTCATGGCTCTTGATTCTTTATTTCACCTATTTAGGTTGCAGATCCTGGGAGCATCCAGCTTGCTGCCTATGAACTTTTAGGTTGGTTGTGTTGTGACCATTTCCACTCTATGTGAGCAATACTGGGTGGTACCTGGGGCCAACTGAGGCCAGCTCCTCAACCCCAACTCAGAGCGGACTCACGGGCTCTCCTTCATCTCAAGCCAAGTGATAGCTCCTAGTTGGAAGGAGCACAGGAGCAGGGGTTAGTCAGAAGGCTGCAGGCACCACAGTGCTGGGCAGCACATGGCCTGCCCCATCCCATGGGCTGCAGCAATGCAAAAGGTTTTATTTCCCCTTCTCACGCATAAACCTGGTGAATGGTAAATACCGTGCCAGAGCAAGGTAAACTAGGGGCTTTTGCCCAATAAAACCCTGTCTTTGTATGTCTGCTGTAGCTGCACTGGGGAAGGAAGCAGTAAAGTTCCCGCAGAGCACAGGTCGGCAGTGCTTCAAAGCTCACTGAGTGGGCTCTGGGCTCACAGCAAGAGCACTGACTTTGGCTAAACTGTGCAGAGTTCACTCTGAAAGCTGGTGTGGGAACTTATTTTGAACCTATAGGCTCTGTCACTTTCTCTGGGCTAATTCCTTAGCACTAAGCTGCTGGGGGACAGTCGCCCTCTCGCCTCAGCAATGGGGCTCTCCTGCTTCCTACCGCAAGTGCCACATGGTGACCGGGTGACCCATTCATTCAGTTCCATGTCCTTGGACCTGCCATGCTGTTGACTTGAGCTGTGGCTTAGAGATTCTTCCCAGCCTGACCAGAGTTGCTTCCCCATCAGTTTTGCTGGTCCTCATGGAAATCAACGTGCAGTGCCTTGAGTCTGGTGGATGAACTCAGCAGCCCAATAAGGTTTGGGGACAGGGGTTCTCTGCCCTAAAACTGGTGGCATCCTCCTGAGCAGGGGCAGGACGCTCCTAGTGCCTTGCTGAACTGGCAGCTTGCACTGAGCATCGTAGCCAGGCACATTCATGGTGTTTTATAGGGCACAGTCTGTTGTCATCGAAGCTGATAGCAAATTCTGTACTTTCTGCAGCCGACGTTAAATGGATCTTTTGAAGGTTGTAATTTCTTGTTTAACCGATGCCAGCTGCAAATACTTTGTGCTGAGGAATAACCCCTTTGTGCCAAATAAAATACGGTGGAAGTCTGTGGCATGTTTTTCAGCATATTGTTAGTTACGGCCCTCCTGACAGAGCACATTCTATGCTGAAGATAAATGCTCGGCAGCCTTTTGCCAATTTATGTCCAAAAGGGCTTTTCTTGGATGTCCCCTTCTCAGTGGAAAATGCTTTTCTGTTTTTCCAGCAAACATTTAACGAGCTGCGTTCACAAGAAAAAAGAGAACTTATTGCAGGATCTTTTGCATCGTGTGTTAGCTCTCTCTGAGCTGGATCTGTAGCTCTTTGGATGCTGTGATCTTTGTTACGGTCCACACAACCAGTCCCATCTCAACGTTATCAGCATGAGCCTGGGACCTGGTCTGGCAGGAGGTGGCCTGGGCTGTGGCCTCCATCCTAGTGCCCCTTTCCAGGAGCTGTATGGAGAGCTGCATGAGGAGGAAGCCATGCGCTGATGTGTTTATTCCTGCAACTGGGTGGAGGCTGCCCAAGCAAAGTCAAAGGCTCTTGATGTTTCTGGGAGCAGCTGAGCTTTCTTGCCTCATGGTGGGGTGGCTTCAGAAGGCCTTCTTCAGGGATGCAGTTGATGAAGCAGAGTGGGAAGCTCATCCCTCAGCTGCTTGTCTGCATCATCACCGAAAGATGAGCTGCTGTGTGCAAGTACAAAACGGTAGTTTTGATCATGATTGTGATCACAATTGTGATATGACCAATTTCTGGTTTATTCTGAGGTGACTTCCTTGTTGTCCACACCCCTGTAAGTGCTGTGAATGAAGTGCCAGAATATATCCTCAGAGAGCAGTATATTAGATATATCCTAAATGGATGGGGGAAGCAAAGCAAGGAGGGAAATGGAGGCAGAGTCCCAACATGTGTTTCTCTAGCTCGTAAGGGCCTCTGGTGATGAATAAATCGGTTTAACATACTCTAATGACCTTCAAGAACTTAAATCTGGCTGAAAGTAATTTACTGATTACTGACTTCAGTAGGGCTCCAGCATGGAGCAGAAGCCCTCATCCCATTGTCATTGGGAGTCATCGGGAGAGAGGCTGGAGGGCGGTGGTCTTCAACCTGCCTCTAAGTGCTGTGTTGAGTGGGGGCCTGAGGGCATGGAAAACATTGTCTGACTCCCAGTGGTTTTCTTCAGTATTTTTTTATTACTTGGACAACTTTTTTTTCAGGTTTCTGTTGCAATTTATAGATGAATTCTGAAGTGTTTTGGCTTAAGAATGCTTTCTACAAGACTTATTTTATTTTTACATTAATTGTTAGCGAAAATAAGCGTAGCAAAATAACCAGCAAATGGTTTTGCCAGTGGGTTGATCGAAAAAATGTTTTTTCTAGGGGAAAGAATTCTGTTTAAGAATTTCTCAGTTAAAGTCATTGGCGTTTCTGGACATGAGTGACATGAGGGAGTATGGAAAAATGCCGGTGCTAACAGGCTGGGGGATGGGAATTTGTGTCTCTGACAGGCTGTATACAAGAAGGATGCAGCCCTGCAAATTCAGCTTCACAGCTTTGCCAATGTGTCTAGACAGCCCATCTCCATGGGGGAGAGGGAAGCTTATTTCCTGGACCCACTCCAGCTCTGGCTGCTCTGATGAGACATGGCCACATCCTTCTCTCCTTTACCAATGGAGACCACATCTTGTAGCATGGGGGTAGTGCTAAGCTTGCTCAGCCATAGTTGCTGATGACCAGTGTGGTGCTCCCACAGCGATGGGATGCAGTGGCTGGAGCAGGAGGTGGGACACACAACGAGTGCGTGGTTGTGTTAATTGTGTGCCCCTTTGGGTGGGCTATCAAATCTTATTTGGGGCGAGTTAATCCTCTGCTAGACAGGGATTGGTTGGCTGTAGGGTAAGTAAAAATGATGGATGCAATTAATTATCTAGAACCTCTAAAAACCCTTAGATTGTGTTAAATTAGGCTGGAAAAACAGCATTTGTCTGCTAGCCCTGCAGCAGGCTGAGAACAGCAACTTATGGCAGAAATATCCTGTGTTTCCATATGGCTTCCCTAAATCGTCTGATCCTCAAGGTTAGCATATCTGACTTTGCAGCGTGATGAAGGGCAGCAATAAGCAAAAATCTGCTAATATATTCATCACCTGGAGGCAAAGGTTATTAGTCCATGTTAGGGAGCACGGTTTCCAGCACATCACTCATTTGCCCCAATTCGCAGGAGCTCTGACAACAGTCATTCTGCCTCCTCTGCTGGGAGTTGGGCTTTTCAAACTGCAGTGAACTTTGTGGAAAGACAGAGGTTTCCATTTTTCAGCCTTTTGATTTAAAATCTCTAGATGATTGTTTGACTCTGGCAGGGAACCATTCAAAACACATTCCGAAATATTCATCATTCCAGCAGGCTAGGAAACATAAGATGTAGCAATTTATTAGCTAATGTGAAATGCATTTGCTGCCCAGAAGGGGCTGGGGATGGATGTGGGGCACAGCCCAGTTTCTCTTGGCGTGGCACAGAGAGGGAGCATGGGGCTCATGGGAGCCCTTGGAGCATCTCCTCCATGGTCCTGTTCTGCAGAATGCTGCTCTGTCAAGAAAGCTGCACTCTGAAATAGCTGTAAGGGCTTCAATGGCTTTGCCTCCTCGAGCAGTGTGGGATATAAAGGCCCTTTATCCCCACCCGAGGAATGTGTTCCCTGTCAGGATGCTCAGAAGAGGCAGGTGGGCTGGATTCTGACAGCCGGGCTTGTGTTCTGTTATTTCTGGACCTCTCATGTCATCGTTTTTCCAGTCGTGATCAAGAGGGACCCATAAAATGCATTAGTGGTCAAAATCTGGATTTCTGTGCGGAGCTCTGCAGCGGCTCCGCTCTGATTTGTGTGTTACCTGGTGGCCTGATCTGGTCAAAACCCATTTGTTCTTGGATGCTAATGAAAGGGGAGCACAGCCTTTGGGGAGCCGGTTTCCATGCTCTCGCCGTGCTCTGTGCCTTCCTTTCTTGTTGGTGCTCTGGGCTCCAGCAGCGGCCCTGGCCACCATGTGAGGTGAGGTGGAGCCCCGCTCTGCCATGCAGCTCCAAGGTCTGCTTGTCTGGATGACAAACAGATGAAATATCCATTGAGAACAGCGTTTCTATGCACCGCCAGGGCCAGCTGGCATGCATCCCACAGGTCGTTGTCTGCTTGCGCGGGTCCTATGTACAAAGCCCGCATCCAAGTGAATTTCCAGACCCGACTGGGGTAGGGCTGTGTGATAATGGCCCTGCTCAGCACAGTGGGGACCCAGCATGCTCAGATACTCATTGGGCAGGTGAGCCCGAGTTGAGCTTTGCCAATGTGGGTTGGTGGGCTCTGGTAATGTTTGCAGACTCTTGCAGTGGCTGCGGCATGTGGAAATGATCTGTCTGCCCCAAATGCCAATTAGCTCATTTGTAATCTGTATATGGTCTGGAAAGAAAAACAACCCAACAAACAAAATCCAAAGCAGCTCTTCCCTGCAGCTCTTCCCTGCCTCAGCAAAAGCATTTTTTTTTCCTTAATGCTTTAACTTTCCCTATTAGTAAGTGTCATTGGCTGAAATTCGTGGGGACTTTTGCCACCTTTTTTTTTTTTAAATACAGGAGAAAATGAATAATGAAAGCAGTGTTGCCCAGAGTTTGTGTGGGTGCTGGATGGGGGGAATGGTTTGAGGGGGGGCTGCAGGGCCACAGCTTCATGGCTTCTGCAGCCTCTTGAATGAGTACAAACACGGAGGCTCAGCACACTGAACCCACGGCCATCAGGAGAAGGAGGTTAAGTTGTTTTTGTCGACTCTTCCCTTCTGTGATGGGATGTGTACAAAAAGCAACCAAATTACCTGGCCGTGTCAGGCTCTGGTGGCAGCTTATAGTCACAGCCTTGAAGGCAGTTGGTGATGTCCAGGAGGATGTGGACACTTATGCTGGGCTGCTCCTGCCTGGAAGTGCTGGATAAGCATGTGGCCTGTCTGTAAGAGCAGCCTGGATTCTTAAGAGGGGCATTCTTTGTAATTGTGTGCATGTGGATGTACCACATGTGCGCAATGGGGTTAAAAGAGGCAGAGATACCTGGCTATACATGGCTGAGCTTCTGAGCTTCTTCAGAAAGGCCAAGAAAGGGTGCTGAGAAGATGGAAAGACGGATGTTATCTGGAATGAACTAGGGCAGGGAGGGGCTTTGGAAATGAGAAAATACCGACGGAGCAGGGCGGAGGTTGGGAAGTTTGATTTTGGCTGCACGAGTGCCGTTTCTAAGTTGAAACATCAGGACACATGGCATGGGAAGGGGAGCTGATGGGAAGAGGATGTGGGCGTTGGAAGCCATACCCTGACCTTGCAAAGGCATGACTTCATGTCCAGCCCTGCCCAACGCACCCCTTCCAGGTCTGACCCCAAAATGAGCTGGGAGCTGGGAAGGCGCAACCTCTTCAGGGTGCCATGGGTTCCGTGCCTTGTATATGGCAGTGGGGTTTGGCTGGAGAAGTCATGCGATTGTGTTTCTTCTCCTCGGTCTCAGGTCCAGTGTGCCTGTGGCATTGGGCTGCCCTAATGAGGGGCTCGGGGGTCCACAGCCCTGCTGGATCCTATCCCCACCCTGCCTGGCAAACCCACCCTGCTGGATCCCAGCCACGATCTGGTGGTTTGGTCTCTTTGTCAGTTACAAAATGCAGTCTCACAGAACATGATTTGCCGCTGGCAGGCTTTTAAACTATGTGTTTGCTTTTGATTATCTTTTTTTTTTTTTTTTTTTAAATTAATTTTCCAAGGATCAATGTGGTAATGCATATAAAAATTACAATATGTAAAACAAAGTATAAAAGCATACGACGAATTCCAAACACATAACATACTGTGCCTTGGAGCTTATGAGATCCATACAGCGCTTATTGTATTATGGGAACACTCTGACCCCAAGACCCGGTGGAAAGGCTTGTTAGAGGAGCTGGGCTAAGCCGTGAGCTGTAGGATGCCCAGGAGGAAAACCCTAGGAAATATCAAAGCAGAGCTGTTAGAGCAGAACTCAGGCTTGTCTCTGGGATCTAAGGGGACTCTCAGTGGCTCTGTACCAAATTCTGGAGAAGGATGTATACTTCCTCCCCCGCAAATATTGTTCTCCTAGTAATAAGCACTTAGCGTCATGCCTTTCTAGGAAGAATGTCTGGATTCCCATTGGGTCACAATTGCAAGTTTTTTGTCCAACTTCATTGCTGCTACTAAGTCAAGCTCCAAGCAGGAGCACTGACATGGGCAGGGAGAAGGCACATCTTATGGGTTTGCAACCGCAGGAGGCACAACCTATGGGCTCTGAGATTCCCTCTGGACGAGAGGCAGAGCACCAGCGCTGAAACCATCTCAAAGAGGAGTGCTGTCTTCCAGCTGGGATAGGACTCATGGTGCCCTGGTGAAGGGCTGTGCAGCACCTCAGCAAGTTCCCAGCCTGGAAGCAGAGCTGTGAGGCTGGAGGCACGCAATGCATGCAAGAGCTATTCACAGCTCCGTAATGATATGTAATTGTTTGTATGCGGTCAGCTAGAAATTACCCTGATAAGTTCCACATTGCAGACACTTTGGAGAGAAACTGCTGTCGTCTCCTGGGTAATGCTGAAAACGCACACGCTTTTCTATTTAATATTAAAACTTGGTTTTGATGTGAAAAATTCAGTATTGCCTTTCTGAAGTCCCACAGCCCATTCACAAAATTGCCGTTTTTTTTCTTGTGAATTTGACTAGTCCATGAGATCATCAAACCCGAAGATGTTTTAAAAAACGCAGCATCTGTTTCTTTCTATTTTCTTTTTTCCTTCTTGTGTTCCTGGTGATCCAAACAAGAGAGTTTCACATACTGTGATTTTCTGTGTAACTGAAATAATTTGAGGTCTTGTGTATGGGTGATGCATCTCATACCTGTGTCACCGTCCCATGGACACCTATCAGGACACAGGGGAAGGAGAATTAGCTTTGATTAAACCTTTCTAGCTCTTTTTTCCCTTCCTTTTCCTGTGTTGATTCCCTAGGAATGACAGTATTTTGGATGGAGGTAAGGAACTGAAAGCAAAGGAGAAAGCGGATAAAACTGCAAAGTGCGCCTGCGGTGGTCTTAAAATTCAACTTCAAACCCAAGCAAAAGATTTTTCCTCTCCCTTCTGTTCTCTATTTTTCTTTCTTCCCCACTACTCCAAGTAAAACCTTCTTCTTTTTTTTTTTTTACTTTTGGCTTGCAAGATTTTTTTCAACCTTAAAAGAGTTATCAGTTGCTGGGTTTTTAGTTTCTAGATTTGTTTTCTCCCGTGAAATAGATTTGTTTTGGTTTTCTTTAATCCATATTCAAACTCTGGTGGTAACTTCTTGTTTTTCAGGCTGTGATTACAGCGTGATTCCTTTTTTTTTTTTTCCTGGAATCCTTCCTCAGTTTACAGTTTATATAACCGATGTGACAAATCTGCCTTTCCTTACTGTAAGTGATTTGTGGCTGGACGTCTCAGCCTCTTGTTTAATGAGACCCAATTGTTGACTTTCAGTTCAGATCTGATACATGCTCTCTAACCTCTGCTTCAAGACTTCATAGAACCGGTCAAAACTTTTCAAAACTGCCCACACAATGTAAACCCCATCTGGAAATTTGTTTTTATTCTGACCTGGAATGAAAGCAAGTATGTACAGGCATTCCTACAAACTGGAAATCCAAAATATGTTGCGGTTGCACGTACTGTTGGAAAAAAATACTGGTCTTGTAACTTACATGTAGGCATTCAGTTCGGAGCTCTGGTTTGGTTTGTGGTTGGTTATGTTTTCAATATGATGTCCCAACAGACCCATCTGATGATACTCCAGTGACTGTCCCTGACATGAAGACAGCGGCTCTGCCCTGTTGCATGGGGAGACATGATGAGCGAGGAGGAAAGGATAGGACACTGTGTTATTTGGGAGCAATTAGAAGTGCTCTGGAGCATCCTAGAAGTGTGTTTGGGTTTGCAAGTAGTGCATGAACATAGAGCTTGTACAGGAAAAGCACGTATATGGAAACAGGAAACAAAATCCCCCCCAGTGCAGCGTGAAACATTGGGATTTGGAAATGAACTTCTCAGAATATCCAGCACCGGTTCCAGAGCAGAGGAACGTGCATCTCTATCTCCCTAGGGGCTGTGCTTGTGAGAAGTGGGGCTTTGGAGAATGCTGTTTGTAATAATTCTGATTAAAAGAATGTTGATGAAAGGCTCCTGACCCATCTCAAGAACTTTAGAGCTCATTTCCTCTTCACTCTGTTTCTGCTGACTCCAGGCATTGGTGCTGTCAACATAATTTAGGGGTACCATTTGTCAGGGCTCCTTCCTGATAAGGAAAAACGAGACTTGAAGGTCTTTTCTAACCTGAGCAATTCTGTTTCTGTGACTGGTGTAAAAAATAGTCTGCCAACATGTCAAAGGCTGCCCTAAGAACTGTGAGCAAGGTGTCATTTGCAGACACATGGGGTTTAGTGCCTGCATTTCCTTGTTAGTGGATTTTAGTTGTCCTGTGGTGTGTCAATTAGGCAAGGAGTTCCAGCAAGGCTGATTATCAGCCCAGCTCTGGGCTCACACTGCTATTCTGTAGTTTTTTTCCTCCTGCCCACGTCTCTTGGATCCAGCTGTGCTGCGCCGTTCCAGATGTGCAGCAAAGAGAGACCTCAAAGCCGTGTCCCGCAGTGCAGGCTGAGCTGTGCTGCTTGGTGCCGGGACAGTGACTCACATCCCTGCCTGGTGGCAGCCGGGGCTGGAGGTGACCTGGCCCTGAGTCACTGTGGCAATGCCAGCATCCTTCCGCTGCTCAGCCTGGTGGTTAGGAGGTGAGCTGTGAATCACCGCTGTCTTGCTTTGCTCTGGGAGGAAACCAGGCAAATGGTGTTAACGTGCTTGGCAGGAGGGGTCCTTGTTCCCCAGCCTTGTACAGCCTTTGGCTTGCTCACTTCTCATCCCTCAGGGCGTTGTGCTCACGTTTCTTCTTATGGAAGCATCACACAGGATCTGAGCAACAGTCAGGCAGCCCTGAGTGCCTTACACTGGGCTGGAGAGGATCTTGAAATGCCTGGGGGGCTCCCGGCAACCTCCCAAGGCTTTCAGTGATTTGTTCATCTGATCTGCATGCACAGGGTTTAGATCCAAAAGGAGAATTGAATGGAGAGCTCAGAAGGAAGAACAATGTCCAGGTTGACATTGATCTTGATAGCAGCTGCTGATTTTGCAGCATTTGTGCAGTTTGGAGGGGTGATGGTGGTTCTCTGTTTGCTGGGTTTCATGGTGCACAGCTGCCAGCACCTCACTGAATTGGAATGAAACGTTTCCCCAACATCTTGCCTAAGTCTCCTCTCTTTTAGTGTAAAGCCATTCCCCCTTGTCCACCACTGTCAGACCATGTAAAGTCAGTCACCCTCCTGCTTGCAAGCTCCCTTCAAGTTCTGGAAGGCTGCAATGAGGCCTCTTGGAGCTTTCTCAGAATTACTACATGTATTTATTTTCTTTGCATATCCCATTGCAAGTCCCTTCCTGGCTCATCTCCAAACACTTCCTTTCAGATACAAGAGAGCTGTGGGTGTATCTCTACACCCAGGAATCCCCAGGCTGGAGAGGAGCCTGATGAGGGTTGTCAGGCTGCTGGAGAGGGGATGGAAGGGCTGTAAACCTGCAGGAATTTGAAAAAGCTCCTTTAATTTAAGAGGAATGTCCTTTTGTTCCCAAATGGACGGGCGCTGTTCCAAAGGCGCTCAGGTGTGGTAACTATAACCAGATGGGCTGTGAAAAGCAGCACAGACAGGTGGTGAGGACAATAGCTGTGGATTTTAATTTCCTTGTCAGCATCTCTGTGAGTCTTACCTACCCTCTCAAGAACAGGAAGATTAGGAGAGCTGTCACATTTCTTTATGGCAAAAGGAATGACGTTCGGGGGGTTATTCTGCAACTGCATAGCAGTGGTACTGTCTTCTGAGCCCAGGTGCATATTAATTAACATCAAGTGTAATTCACTATGTGTTTTGTAGATACAGTAATTGATGTGTTTTAACGTGTGTTTATACATATATTAGCTGTGGCTCTTCTAGGTTTAGCTACTGTTCTTCTACATCAGGCAGCGGGACCTCTCCAGCATTGCCCACCTGCTGTGCTTGGCAGCATGGAAAGCCATGCTGGTTTTGGTGGGACCCATCATGTGTTAAGTCTTGAACTGTGGGGACTGGGGCCCTTATAGATGTACAAGTGCAAAGCAAAGGCTTATGAGCATACAAGCAAAAGTAGCTTTTATGCTTGTCTCTTGTTTAGCCCTGGCACCTCTTTGTTAACATCTCCCCATCTCTGCTCAAACTGGTGTCTCTTATCTGGGTGCAGAAAAAGTGCAGTTCTCATTTAAGCCAAACAGAGTTGCTTACAGAAAGTGGCACTGCCTTGGCTATCATCAGTCCCAGAGTAGAAGTTGGCTCCTTACTTTTCCTTATGTAGAGATGAGTATGCTGTGCACTAGTAAGAGCAGGCATGGAATTCATACTTACCCCCCAGGGATCTGTTTCATTTCTCTAAGGGCAGTCCTTGGAAATTAGAAGCCCAAAGAGGAGCAGTTGGTGATTCTTCATACTCAGAAAAGTCTCTGATGTTGTCAGAATGGGGTAGGAAGGTGAACTGGGTTTGTGTGCATGTGTAGGTTCTCCATCTATGAGAAACATCTTCTGCAAGCAAATGCTCTCAGGGAAGCTGGGGTGAAGACCAGCATGTGAGGTCTGTGCATATGTAAGAGATGCGTACAAGTCAGATGAGAGCAAGGGAGTGCAGGAGGAGAATCTTTCTCCAAAGTGGACAGGAAATGATGTCAAACCTTCCAGCTGGCCCCCAAGGGCAATATCTGAGCATGCCTAGATGGCAAATCAAAGAACGCTTTGGAGATGGCAAGACAGTGAGGGTGGTGGCATACTGGAACTTTTGTCCACCCTGACCCTTCTTAACGTTCACATCACAACATTGCTATGGGTTCTGAAACTTCTAGCCTTTCATATCTCCACTTGTCTCTCCTAGATGATCAGCTGAATTCAGAAGAGAAGAAGAAAAGAAAGCAGAGAAGGAACAGGACTACCTTCAACAGCAGCCAGCTCCAGGCACTAGAGAGGGTCTTTGAGAGGACACACTACCCCGATGCCTTTGTACGGGAAGACCTTGCACGCAGAGTCAACCTCACTGAAGCCAGAGTTCAGGTAATTCTCACCGCTTGTGTATAGGCACACCTCATCTAGGTGGTGGTATCATCAGGCTATTCAGTATGGCAATAGATATCATTGAAGTCCCCATGGAACGGTAGGGTCACCAAACTCTCGGTTCATCCCATATTGCATTCCCAAGGATGCCTTGTCTATGGAAGACTGCCAGGCCTGATCTGCCTCCATACGTGCTATCTGCTCATTCAGATGTATTCATAGAGCCTTTTGAAGGCTTGGATGTTGGATGCTTTTTGCTCAGGTTGCTCATGTTAATTTGAGCTGCTCAGCATTTAGCTTGTAAACCTGCACCTTCTGAAGGTGAAAGTATATTGGGGGGTACACTATGGGTCTTGCAGCACAGAACAGATCCAGTCCCACAGGGACCTCACTGAGTCAGTTTATTACACAAGAGCTCTACCAGGGTGGACTTATAGATTGTCTTGTCATTAGGGTTTCCAGTGACAGAGAACTCGCTTTTGCAGAGCACCATCTTGCCCAGCAGGGTTGGGGTAGTATGGTGAAGAAGTGAGCATCTCAGCAGTGCAGGTTGTGGTGGATGATTGGTCTGTGTGTTTCCCATCCCAGGTGTGGTTCCAGAACCGGAGAGCCAAGTTTCGCCGGAATGAGAGGGCCATGCTGGCCAGCAAGAATGCCTCTCTGCTCAAATCCTACTCAGGGGATGTGACCGCCGTGGAGCAGCCCATAGTACCTCGCCCAGCTCCAAGACCCACCGACTATCTCTCCTGGGGTACCGCCTCGCCTTACAGGTGAGTCAGCAACCCCTCTGGGGCTGACTGGTTGCTGGTATGATTCAGGGCAGCCTGAGTGTGGCTCTCAGCTGCATTTGTTTTCAATTGCTCTAAAGGGCTGTTTATGCTCGCATGGGGCAGCTGGAGGTACAGCAGTTTCACTGTCCCACTGGTTTTCCTTACATATTCCCATCCCACTCCATCTCACAGCCAGGCTTGCAGAGTGGGCTTGGTAGAGCATTGGTGTGGCTCCCCAGAGCTGCTTCCAAGGGAGGCTGCACATTCTCTGCAGTTCAGGAAGTTTTGAAAGAGGATCAAGAAGGAGTACCTGGAAGCAGAAGGGGTCACACTTCTCTTGTGCATCTAGTTTGAAGCAAGGAGGAAATGTTTCCATGAGTCACTGATCTGCTCAATGGAACTGGGATGTCCACACAAATCACAGGTCTCCCTGCTCTCTTCTGTCCTCTCCACAATCTAGTGGGAACTGACTGTGAATGCAAGATACACTGGGTATGTTTGTTTGCAGGGATCCAGCTGACATACAGGCAATTAAAAATGAGGTTGGTGGGTGTTTTTTTAGCATAGCAACCTCATTGCTGGTCAAGTTCTTGTAGCCCTTGGCTGAATTTCTTCCTGTTCACCTGGCTTTGATGCAGCCAGCTTCCCACTGGCCTGTAGGAGTTACACCAAACCCAGGTCCTTCCTTCTTTAGCCATTTTGGCCTCCTTCATTTACCCCAAACATTGCTGGCAGGGTGAGGTCTGGAAGCATTTTGCTGCCTGGGTAGTTTGTTGCTTCAGTGCCATGGGGTCACCCTTGCATACACAGTAGCTCCAGAAGAACAAGTCTTAGGTTCATCCACTGCAGGTACTGCAAAAGATGCTTCTGATGACTACTGGTTTGGTCTTAGAGAAGGCTCTTATCTTACCCTCTGGATTTTATCTGAAGACTAGTGACTGGCAAATCCCCCATTAGAGGTTAAGGCTTTCTCTCTGTGAAGTGTTGCATCATAAGGAGGAGTTTGGGTGGCAAGTTTAGGGGAGAAAAGCACGAGTCCTTCCCCACCCTGCTAAGTCTGTTCTGGTCACAGCACCAGATCTCTGCTGAACACCCATGGCTCATTTCTACCTCTCACACTTTTAAAAATAGATCATCCCTCCCAAGATGTTATTTACACAAGGGGCTTCATAACGGCTTCTAGGAGAAGACCCTGCAAAGGTGACTTCAGGGTCACACTGGGAAGGGCTGTCTGGGGCTGCTCTGGGCAAGGGGAAGCCCAGCACATCAGGGGCGTGCAAACAAATAGAGCAAGGGAGAAGGAAGAGTCTTGGGAAGATTTTTTTCCCCCTGAGGTGAGATCCAGACCTGACAGTGCCTCTCCATGGTGAGAAGGCACTTCCCTGATGTCTTGTCTTCTTACTCCTGTTTATAGCCAAAGCATTTCAGGAAAGGCATTTTCAGCTTGCAGCCATTCCCACTAATACACCAAACCAGGACAGGTCTTCTCCCATTGCCCCTGCAGTGGGGTGGGAGGCGTTGGCAGAGGAACAGAGCAGTTGGTTTCCCAGCATGGAGTGGTCGTGACCCTTAAGACACTTTCCGCTCCCTAGCTTTCTAATTCTGCCGGGCATCACTTAAATCATATTCATTTTAATGGGCACCTGGGCCAGGTTGTCAGAGCCTCATAAAGGCTTTGAACTCAGTAGGGTTATTAAAATATTGGATGCTTGGTGAAAAAACAGCCGTGCAGAGTGTTTGCATGGCCCTCTGCCCCCTCCCCACCTCCTCAGGCTGCCCCAGCAGCCTCTGATTCACAGCTGCTCCATAGTAGGGCTGAGAGCTGCGTGGCCAGTGCTGTTTTTACTGTTAGATGTGGGGCGAGTTTTCAATCAGTGTGTTTATTCTCCAAATACATTCAGCTACAGGTCAACCAAAGCTATTTGCAGATCTGCGTTGCATAGATAGCCAAGTAGATACTATTATTTTTTGAAGCTGAAATGTTTTGGTTAGACATATTTTAGTGTAGGTTCCTAAGAAAACAAGACTAGCAGTCGCGCTGTCAGCCTGCACTTCCCACTCCAACAACCTTTGCCTCCGTAGTCCATTGAAAACCATATTTGAAAGGAGGATTTTAGGACTCAGAAACACGATGTTCCTCTGTGTTTCATGAACATAGGCAGCTGAGGAGAGGACAGAGCCTGGCTTTTGCATCTGAACAGAGTGATGGGGGGACTGCAGGGTGATGTCAACCTTTAGACCTTGGAGAGGCTCTGGAACGACTGCTCAAAGCAGAGCAGTGTTAAGAGAAGCCTTTGCGTGTGTTGCTCCTGACAGAGTAACTTGCTAAAGGAGAGTGTTTCTGTACATTTTTGCTTTGGCAGGGATTTCATGGGCCAGCAGCAATTTCCCCCAGGCCTTTGGGGAGCAGGAGGCTCCTTGGAGTTGTAAGCAGGACTTGGGCAGCAATTATATATGGTTTTTGGATGCCAAAAAAAATAAAAATAATCTTGTGGAAGAGGGAGGAGAGGAGGAAACCTGAGTCTCAATAAGGGAGATAGTGGAGTAGTCATAAATACAGCCAAATTTATGAATGTCAGCAAAAGAATGGGGACGGTCTTCACCCGAGGCTGAAAATTCCTGTTTTGTCTAAGCTAGAGCTTCAGCCTCACCTCATTTCTTCTAGCACTAAACCACAGGGAAGATGTACCTGTGGGAAAGGCTTCTCTATGCCCACCAGCTCTCCATACACAATGGGAAGCTTCAAGCAGCAAAGATCTCCTCTTATTGCTGCTGCTACACGGGGCAGAGGGTGGTCAACAGTCCAGGGGCAGACATGGGGAACGAACTGATGGAAGTTCATGGAAGAACTGGAGCATCCGTGAGCCCCTGGGGTTATGTGGAAGCTCTGCAGCTCTCCCCACAGCTCTTGCCCTTGGGGCTGCTGGAGGGGCTGAAATTTATACTGTTCTTCTGGAGGAATATAGGAAGAAAAGGTGTGCTTTAGTATGTGTATTTCAGTTTCTTACCTCCACATTAGAAACACTGGAAGTGTCTTGAGTGTTTTCTCTCCTGCAAGAGGTTTTGTGCTGTTCAAAGGGTGTAAGCAGTTGTATGTCCATGGCCCATAGCAACCATTTCCATGGGTGTGAGCTGTTCTGTTTCCATGCAGATGTAGCATTCCTCCCAGAAGTTCTTTTCCCTGCTTACAAAATGAGAAATATCATCTAAGGTGGGACCTTCCAATAGCACTTGTCTGGATCTCCTGGCACCTGGAGAGTTCAAGCAGTGCTGAACTGGGTTTAAACTGCTGGCAGCTCTGCCCCACAGTGTCTGAGGCAGTGTTGGTGCACTGGGATGAGCGTGCAGCCACAGCTTGGATCTGTGTATGCAGCAAACCCCACGGCCCTCCAGGAAGCTTTGCTGTTGCAAAAACTCCTCGGGTTATGGAAGTCAGTGCTGGAAGGAAAAGGGGTGTGGGGGTCAGTGTCCCTAGAAGTGTTCAAGAAGCATGGAGATGTGGCCCATGGGCTTGGTGGGGTGGGTTGATGGTTGGTCTAGATGATCTCAGAGGAATTTACAACCTTAATGATTCTACGATTCCATGGTTCTATGGGTAGAGGAGACTATTTCCCATAACCTCAGACATGAGCCACCCAGGAAGGTGATTTGGGAGGCTGAGTACCACCAGCACCATTTGGGGTTTCCTCCTAAATGCACTGACCGTATTGAATTGGCGTCTCTGGTTCACTCAGTGTTTGTCTGTGGACCCCCATAAAGATACTCACCACATCAGATATTTTGCTGGCTTTTAGGGTGGGTTCTTTTTTGCAGAAGCCTGGGATGCATGAGTTAAACAAGTTTTCTAGTGGTCTGGAAAGCAGATTTGCAAATTTTTTGGTAGGATAAGAAAGGACTCTGACATCTTTGTTCAGTCTCCACTGCCAAAAGTGCTGTTTTTCACGAACAAAGACGTGATTTGAAAGTAGCAAAAATGTGTTTTTGTTTTTGTTTTCGTCTCAGCCTTTAAGGCATGTCCTATATGATTGGTGAAGTTTTGAGGGGGAAAAAAATGTGGAATTTTGCCTTCCAAGATTCTGCATCTGACAGGCATCGCAATTGTTGAAATGGGTTTTTCCCGGAGCACTTCTTTGAAGTAACATGTGTCTCAGAAGTGACGTGTTTTCTCAAGCAGTAAAAGCAAAACTTGGTCTCATCAAAAGGACTTTGCTTCCAGTGGGAATAGTTTTAAGGACAATGGTCTAGTTGGCAAGCCGGGCACCCTGACCTCATTGCAAACCTCTTGGTTTAGTGAATAGGAAGTGGAAAATTTCCTCTTGCCTTGAAGAACTCTGGCCTTGGCTGTCCCTCAGCAAGTGGGCTGCAGCGCAGAGATTTCCAAGGGTGTTCAATGAAGGGCTGTGACAATCCCATGCTCATGTAAGAAACGCATCCCACAGGGATGGAAACCCCAGGGTTTAACCTCTGCAGTGCAGAGCTGTGTGCCGCGGTGCAGGGACCCCGCTGTGACCCAATGTTTCTCTCTTTCTCCCCCTCCCCGCAGTGCCATGGCCACCTACTCCACTACGTGTACCAACGCCAGCCCGGCGCAGGGCATGAATATGGCCAACAGCATTGCCAACCTGAGACTGAAGGCAAAAGAATATAGTTTACAGAGGAATCAAGTGCCCACAGTCAATTAATGACTGGAGGCAGCTGCTTCGCAGAAGGAGAAAATACGACAGCACCCGTCATGCTTCGCAACTTCTGTGCTGAAATTTAAAATAAAAAATATATATCTATTAAAAAATATTAAAAAAAGAAAAAAAAAAAAAAAGGGAAAAAAAAAAAAAGCCAACCCCAACCCAGAACTGAACATTGGGACCAAAGCGGGAGCAAACTGAACCGCTCGAGTGACAAGGTTCCTCCTTCCTTTTGGGATAATGCCACCATTTTTTTTCTTGTTATTGTCAGGTTTATTGCTTCTGCTCAGTATACTACGAGCTTCTTCAGTTAAGGACAGTCTCACCCTTGTTGTTTTCCATTTTTGTATGGGACTGCAAAAAGAAACCTTCGCTGATCTCAGCCTGCAGCCGCCTCCCACCCAACACCGCGCTGAGGCACAAAGCTTGCTCCCTTGCCCCAGCTCACCCTAGAAGAAGAAATTGTTTGGTCACCGCTTTCCGTTGTATCCACCTGACATTCCGTCCCCTCCCACATTCCGTGTGCCACAGTGGCAATGCTGTTGATGTTGACTGCAAGAAGCCCATTGGCGCTGTGGGCTGGGAGCATCCTTGCCGGGTCGCCTGGACCACGACACAAGGAAGATCTCTGTGGGCTTCACACACTTTGTCGGTGCCTCGAAAAGCCAAAAGAGAGAAAAGCCAATGTGTGTTTGTGAGTGGGGGGGAGGATGGAGAAGGGTTCGCTCTGTAGTGCCAAGAATAGGACTGTTAGGACACTCCTTTCCATGCCTTATGGCTTGTGCCACAGGGAGAGGTATTGTCCAGATGCATTTGTTTTATATATACTGTATATATTTATATATATAAGATATACTTGCAAGCTTGGTTGGTGTTTTTTATTAAACGAAATAAAATCCATTGAAAATGCTTGGGATGTCTGTGCTGCATCCAGGTTCCTGGAGCTGTGTGTTGAAATTCCAGCCACAACCTCACATCCTTGTCAGACCCTTCCCCACAGCCTCCTGCAGCACTCACAGTGGCTCTCCTCTTCCCACAGCAGTGGGGCTGGAGGGAAGATATGTTTGTATGCAGATTTTTCTCTAGGGCATTTGCATCCAGATAGGCAGGTAAGATCCTCATCTTATTCTATCTGACTAGATAGGTTCGTGTGATTGGGAATGCACAAGGACATCCCAGTGGAAAATCTCCACCAGTCCCTCAGAGGATGGGTAATATCTCAGCAGGGAGAACACACAGACCTATCATTACCACCTGCCCTCTGGCCTTCACCACTCTCCTTTTCTCTCCCCACCTGCTCCCCTCCCTCCTCTGGAGAGCCAATTAGGACCTAATTTCCTCCCCTCCTTGAAAAGCAGATGAGATACAACCTGAAAGGAGTGTCTTCTATGCAAGCAAAGATCTTAGGATCTTTCATGTTGCTTGTTGTGTCTGCCTCTTGGAAACCTTGGGTGAGGAAGGGGCTTACTTATAGCAGATAGAGCTTCTCCAATGGAGGGGGCTTGACCCTGGAGCTGCCCTACTGAATTCAGCAGAGCTGATCTGTGGTCCATGCACGGATGTGGGGAGGAGAATGAAACTCAGCCATGAGTGGTACTCCGTAAGTATGAGGTCTCCATGCTTGGTGTTTGCTGCCTTGGGCACGTGCAGATGTCTGATACAGGGGTTTGGTAGTCTAAAATAGCACATTGCAGGAAATGAGAAATAAATCTCTTAAAGTGAAGGTGAAAATTAAACTGGCAGAGTATGAATGGAAGTCCAGATGAGGTATCTGAGCTACGCTGGAAACAAAGCCCCAAATCCAAACTGGTGTGAGTTGTGCTGATGATTGCATACATGATCGCTTGCTGACTTTTTTTTCTTCCTGCATAGGTATTTTTGGTAAAAGAAGAAATCCACTTTTGGGTAGGACTTACAGCTAAACAGAACACAAAGCAAAGAAAGCAACGCTGAACAGGGATTTTAAGAAATCCCTGATGTTCTGTTTTGGCCCCTTTCTGATCTCTAATTTTGTGATGTAAAATGTACAGTGTTTGCACTAGAATAGAAATGATCATTTTCAATAAAAGGTGGGGGGAAGGCTCCCAGTCCTTTCAGTCAGCTGCCCCACGTGTGATGTGTTGCTGCCCTGAGGTCCTACAGCTGGTCATGGGAAGATCCGGGAGCGTGGTGAGGCTGGGGCTTGGGCATCATTACAGGGGGGTGCTGGTGGGCTGGCAAGCAGGGGTGGGAGGTGAGGAAACCACAAAAGGAAAAGTGCTTTGTCTCACTGCCTGGATGGGGAACAAAAGGGGATCAGCTGAATAGGCAAAAGGCAACACTGCCAAACAAGGGAGGGGCTCAGAGGCTAATGAGGGCTAATCAGTGCTGTCAGATGTTAAAATAAGAGTGGGCAGGTGCTGGGGTAGAGCTTTTTTCTTCGTGGAGGAAGGCACCAAGCTTGGTTGGATTTGTTGAGCTGTGCTTCAGGGATACAGCAACTGTTCTTGTGGGGATTCCTGAGTATGATTTGGTTGCCTTCCTGCTTCCCTTCTCAGCTCTTGACCACCGAGTTAGGGTAGATGGGCTGAAAGTCTGGAGCAATTGGTGTCTAGGAGCCCGCTATGGGAAAGAAGGGCATCTGCTGAGCCTCTGCAGTTACCTACCTTGAGCTAAGCTGCTCCTCTGAAATGATAGCATCAGCTCATTGCATGCTATTGCCTGGCTGTCTAAAGAAGCAGAACTGCAAATGGTGTAGCTTCCAAGCCAACCACAGGACTGAAGTTGTTTGGGTTCCACAGCAAGATGTGGGAACCTGCTTTAGGGAGGAACACCAGCAGAGCTGAGGAACTTGCTCAGTAAATGTGCCCAGTAGGTTTCTGGCTGCAGCTGTTGGTCCAGGGGGTTTTCTCAGCTCTACATCATCTGCTGCATGAATGTAGAGGAAGAGAAAACCAGAACTGAACATCCAACCATATTCACAATAGGGAGTGAGGGCATCCTGGCTCCTTCTGTGGGGCTGGAGCTCCTGTGCTTCCCACCATCAGCTCCCTGGGGGACAAAGCCCTCCTGGGTCACATCAGGCCCTTATCTGTGGTGTGAGTGCAGCCCTCCATGTTGGCAGCACATCCATCACCACGTCTGAGGGCTGTATCTAACACTGACTGAAAAATTGAGTTTCTTTTCCTGTGGCAGAGTCCAAGATTTCACATTTTTGACTTCATCCCAAATCGAGCTGAGGAGTGGAAATCTCTAAAAATACTGTAATGAAAATGCAAATATGCACAGGCATGGCCGGGATACTGACACAATAGATTTTCCAGCCTTACCGAAATGGAACACACAGAGCCTTTGAAAAATAAACTCCCAGGAAAGCTGTTATGTGTCTGCCACAGCCACGCATCATCAGGGCTCAAGTGAGACATCTGAGCAGGATGTTCTGTGTCCAGAGCTTGGCAGGATGAAGGCTGTTTTCTTCAGCAAGTAGTTCTAGGGGTCTCCTCTATGAGCCTTGTGGTCAGTATGGCTCTTCATGTTTACATAATGGCACATGGACGCGTTGTGGTGAGGTGGGGGTTGGCCTCTTTTCCCAGGTAACAGCAATAGGATGAGAGAGAATGGTTTTAGGTTGTGCCAGGGGGGGTTCAGGTTGGATATTAGAAAGCGCCTCAGAAAGAGCGGTGGTGAATTGGCACAGGCTGCCAGGGGGGTGGTGGTGTCACTGTTCCCGGAGGTGCTCAAGAACCATGGAGATGTGACACTGAGGGATGTGGTCAGTGGGCAATATTGTTAGTTAGTGGATGGTTGGACCTGATGATCTTAGTAGTCTTATTCAGTCTTTACAATTCTGTGATTTGTAGGCTCCAGAGTATAACCAGGGTCCTGCTTCATCCTCATCATCCAGTTTGTTTAGGGCTATGAAGGTCCCATGCTGCCATCCCAGCTGAGACGTGTCAGAGCTGATGAAGAATGGGTTGGGTCAAAATGACAAGGACTGCCTTGGTAGTCAATGGGCATTTTTTTCCTCAAGATGAGGTTTTGGATCTAACACAAATGGCCACGAAGGATTTCAGAAGTAAGCAGTGGTAATCCACCCAGGGTGATGACTTGCTGAAGGTGCTTGGCATGTGGTACATCCCTCACACCTACAGGTCCATCTCAGACTTCACCAAGGAGAGCACACTCACCCAGTGTGGCAGCCTCAAGCTATAGATAATAATCTGTCTTTAATTTCCCCTCTCTCTTCTTGGTGATGAATGGCTCTCGGCGAGGAGAAGCAGCTGTTGACGGGGAGCAGGGTGGCTTCTCTGGGGTTTATTGTTTTAATCATGGCCTGAGCGAAAGTGACAGCCTGAAGATGAAATATCTGCTGAAAGGAAATCATAATTCTGGGTGACTCCACTTAGCTCTGTGACAGGCGAGGTTGTATTTTAGTTGGACACAGTGAATGGTGATCTCAGTGGAGCTTTTGCTGGAACCCTCCTTCTGCTGTTGGGTTTGTAGGATCCCCAGTGCTGCATGGGAGCTCCCTACAGCCTTGTGTTGGAGCTGACCTGCTGGCCTTGGCAGGTCTGGTTTCTGGGGAGATCTGAAGATGTGAAACCACAATGCTGAATGGGGCTTTGTAACCCCAAAGGAGACAAGGTGGACAAGGCAGTGAGCATGCGGTCTGCTGATCAGGAAAGAGAAGGACCTTCCCATTGAGGGTGAAGGATGCCAAAAGAGGAGGAAAGGCTGTTAAGCTGTAAATGAATAAACAGCAAGAATCCAACCTACAAGGGGTTGGATGGCCACTCCACCACACATCTGGCCCCCGGGATCTCTGAGTGCCCCATTGTTTGGCTCTAATGGGTTAAATGGTGCACGTGGCTGCAAAGTGTTTGAGCTGGCGCATCTCTGAGCACCATAAGCATGGGGGAGAACAGTTTCTAAAATAGCATCTTTCATGTTCCCGAAAAAATGTTCTCATGTGCTCTGCTGGCTGAAACCACTGTTACGAAACAAAATGCTTCCCATCAGCAGTCATTAGGGCTTGAGCCTGGGCTGGGGCGCTGCTTGATACAATGAGAGCAGTTAACGAGAGTAGAACAAGACCAGAACAGAAAAGTCAGCAAAGTTGTTATTTTCCTAATTAAAAAAACACATCCTAAACCACTAACGGTGCCAGAACACTCACACTCCTTCTGTTGGATGGGAGCCCTGGCAGCGCCTTCATGCAGAGCTCAACCTCCAGCCCCCATGTGAGGACAGGGGTGACACAGAGGGGACAATCACAGCTGTCCCCATTGCAGCTGCATGTGTCCCCACCTGCAGAGCTGCATGGGCTGCACGCTTGAGGATGGCTCGTTCTGCAGATTTTCTCTTCGATGATGGAGCTGCTGCATGTGTGTAAGTCAATTTCATCACATGTGTTGAGTTTATTAATGCAAACAGGGAGAAGCGTGGGCTGTACAGGAGCAAGAAGGTGCCTGTGCCCAAAAACATCTGGGAAATGCGCATTGCATGTGCCATACACATGCAACTGATATTTGTTTGTGCTGTACAAACGCACGCAGCCATATTCTTGAGCTACAGCTGTAGGTGTGGGGGCTGGAAGGGACTCTCTGGAGCCCACCAAGCCCAGCCCCCTGCTAAAAAAGGTTCTGTACAGCAGATTGAGCAGGAAAACATCCAGGTTTTGAGTATCTCCAGTCAAGAGAGCAATGGTGGGTCCAGGCGCTGCTCCCCCATCCGTGTTTTCCACTGAACGCGAACAGGTAACACAGACCCACCCCCACCCCCCAGGGGCAGCAAATATGATGAAGAAAGAGAAAGGCAGAGAGGAGGTAGGTGCTGGGGGGAACCGAAGAAGGGTATGAAGCGCTTTGGGACTGAGACAAGGCCTTGTGTCCCCCTGTCCAGCTACTGCTGTGGGGCTTCCATCCCCAGTGTCCTTTGTTGGAATGGATGGGTTTGCACAGTGTGGCTGAAAAGCTGCTTCCCCAGCACCCTTCTGGCTGTTGTTCACCTCACATCCTATTCCACAAAGAAAGGGATTGGAGGGAGTTGGTTAAAGGAAAAAAAAACAGCTCACTCATTGTTTGTCCTGGCCAAACTCTACCTTGCACAACCAAATCTGCAATCTGACGACCCCCTCCAGAAGTTTATGCACTTAAGCGTCACTTTCAGCAAGTTCTAAAGTCTGTGGTTTATTTGACACCGAGTGACTCTGCTCGTGCTTGTTTTTGCTGGGATGCCTTCAAGGTACGACTCATTAAACAACCACTGCTTGAAGGTGCCAGCATGCTGGCCATGTCCCGTTATGGGTGAGTAATGAGGAAATGAGCACTTGCTGATTAACAGCGATTCCCATGTTAACGATGAACACGATGGAGAAGGAGCCAGGATTTGAAGCTCAGCATTCCAACTCAGTCCCCGATGTGGGGACCTCTGTTTCCATCCAGTGCCAAACATGCTCAGAGAGATCAATTAAAAGCCAGCCATCAGCTCCAGCTCAAGATGCTCAAGATCAAGATGCTCAGCATCCAGTAGATGCTCAAGATGCTGCTGCCTGCTTGAAGCATGAAGCTGTTGTGGCCTATGCTTGCATCACAGGGATGTTTTCTTTGAGTGGCAGCTCTGCTGGGCTCTTCCCATGGAGAAGGAGAGAAGGAGATGGGTATCAGCTCCTTCCTGAGGCTGGGTTGTGATGGGTTCCCATCTCTTTGATGGAGGAAAGGAACCATGTTGCAAATGCTTTCTGTCACCAGGCAGCTCCCTTAGACTTTGTTTCATTTAATTATGTCATGGTTAGCAGAGCAATACATCAGTGAGTGCCAGGACATGGTGTCCTCAGGGACTTGTCTTCCAGCAGTCAGACCCTATGCTCAGTGTTTCACAGGTGGATCCTCTTGAAACTCAACCTCTGGCGTCTGTGTAAATCTCTCAGATCTCTGCTAGGACATAAATTTCCCCCAAAACGCAATGATTACCAAGCGTTATCTCCTGATTGAGACATAAATCCTGCATCAGTCTTGTGAAACATCTGTGGCTATCAAGTTAACCAAGTCAAGACAGCTCTTTAACTATTCCCAAACATCAGCTTATGAAGATACAGACAAGGAGCAGCCCATCTGAAATGCTTTTGTAGCAGCCGTTCATCACGTTTGTACAAGTCATAAACAGGTTCTATGGCTTCTTGTCTCTGCCTTGAGCTTCGGGGAACAGCAATGTGTGGGGGTCTCCTTGATTCTCAGTCTTTGCTTTTTCTTACATTGAAGGATATTCTTTGCTCCCTGAAGTGCAGGTGAGGCTGTGATTGTGCTCCATCCCTTGGAGCTTCTATCATGCCTGGCAGCATCTCAGGGCTGGTTGGTGCCTGAGCTGAGCCTCCGTGCAACTGCCCAGGGAGATCTCCCAGCAGGAGAATGAATCAGCCCTGCAGGCAGCTGCAGCAGCCCAATGACGTGAGGTCAGTGGCTGGGCAGGGGAAGATTTAAAGCCCCTTCTCTCCAGGGCATGAACCCCTATGATTTGGCTGTTTCAGCAGCTGTTACAGTCCTTGATGGCGTGAAATGTCAGCGATGGACTTTGCCCAACATTTATGTAAACTCTGAACTGTGTGCAGCTGTGGGGCCAAGCTATAAATCTTGCAGAAGGAGCAAGGTTGCAGAGCCTTCCAGGGCAAGCTGAAGTTGGAAGCAGAGGGAGGCTGAATGTGTCTCTTTTCTCCCCATGGCCCTGGATGCAGCATCAGAGTGGATGCCATCCTTGGAGAGCCTCCAACACCTACCTGTCTGGAGACCTGAGTACTTGGCCCTGCCCTGTGCTTTTCAAGGGTCACCTACTGCTCATGTTTCCTCTCTTCTATAGAGGGTCTTGGGCTCGTCAGAGGGATGCTCTATCTTGGTGTCCCCAGATGTGAGGGCATGGCACTAAGGGACATGTGCTGTTGACAGGACTCTGTAGGTCAAGTTAGTGATTGGAGTTGATGACCTTGAAGATCTTTTCCAAACAAGCTGGTTCTGTGATGCTACATTTGAACGGCTCAGCTGTACTTTCGGCTGGCACAGAAGATTTGCTCCCCATTGCCTCTTTCAGCTCGTGGCTAAAGCAACATATCTTATTTGGTCACGTCACAGTAGCTCCTCCTCAGCTCAGCCCTCCAGCCTTACCAGCAACACTTATGCCCTGTTCCAGTTCTCCCCTGCAGGCAGAAATCAGATCAAGGTATGTTCTCCAGCTCTCCACCAAATTTTCAGACTGCTGAGTAGCAGCACTTTAAAAATTGCAATATAGAAATTGCCCAGAGCAAAGTTGTTGTTCTTGGGGGGTTGTTGTTCTCAAGTACAAATTGCTTTTGAAATTGGAAGTTTGGCATCTGTGAAAAGCAGCCTGGCATTGGGCAAAGGGCAGTAGTGGAGGTGCTGAGAATGGTGTTTATTGTAATTACTGGTAAAAGGGTGCAAGTGAAAAGGAAAGAACTCCACTATCAGAACTGCACTAAGTTAATTTTGTGGGTCATGTTGTTGATATCAGCATTAATATGAATTTCAGACTTGTTCACTCAGATTTAGAGGATATGAAAGCAAGTTCTTTTATGTGTCTTCAAATGGTAAGAAAATGGTAAGAAAAGCACCCCATGATCCCCAAAGTGTTTGTTAAAAGGAGAATCACACTGCCCTGTGGCTTTTTCACAGCAGATGTCTGGCCCAGGTGACTGGGACCATACCCCATCCCTGAGGTATTATCCACATCCTGTTGTGTGCATGTGGGGCTGGACCTGCATCCCTGAGGGGAGGAAAAGCCCAGTGTGGGGAATGTCAGCAAATTAACAGATCGAGCCATTTCTCCTCCAAAACTCTGCTGGCTTCTTCCCATCCAGCTGTGCTTTACCCCAGGGGCTTGACCCTTTTTCTTGGGGCTGGAGTTCAAGTGACCTACATCTAATTTCTCACTGCCTTCTGATGAGTATTTTCATAACACTTTTCTCTTTCCCATCTTTGGGTACCTGCCAGTGCTTGGCCAAAGCTGAAACCCTTCTGCTCTTTGACACAGCGGCTGCTCTCTGCAGGATGCTTCCTGCAGACTCATGGAGGCAGGAAGCAAGCAGAAATCAGGGCTGATGATGTTGTGTCATGGTCTTACAAGTGGTTGGAAAGCACCAGGATTAGCCTGGGACCATGCCAAGGGATGGTGACTGATGGTGATGCAGCTGGTTGGTCCCTTTCTGAGGGGCTGCGGTGTAAGAAGGGGGGAAGGTGTGTGTAGGAAGGGAGGAACTGATGGATGCTTCACAGCACAGAGGCTGGTGCTGGAGCTGTGGCTCTGTGTCACCAAAGGCTGGATGGGGGTGGTGGTTTGGGATTGGGGATGGTAATGGTAATGGAGCTGGGAAAGGGGATGGAGGAATGGACCTGGGTCTGAGCCCCTGGAAGTGGGCAGCAGAAGTGGGAAACTGCGCTGGGAATTGCACTGGTGACTCAATGAGAAAATGTTGACTTACCCACTAGAGGGTGGAATATCATGCATGGAAAAGGAGGCGTTGCTCCTGATTGCCACCCATGTCCAGCTCCATCAGCCAAGTACATAGTATGCGGGAATCACCTGACCTTTGGTGGGATGGGGAAGCTGTCATGTGTGCCTCAGGTCCAGCAGCCATGGATTTGGGGATGCCTGTGGGCCCCGGTACATGCAGAGGAGCCATCTGTTGATGCCTCCACTTTCTGGACGTCTCTGCAGCCTGATGCTCATCTCATGTATGAGAGCCTGTGCTGGTGCCAGCAATGCTGCACTCTGACACGGGAGTGGCGAAACGCTGGGTTTAGCCTCCTGATCTTACTTTCATGTGCTGTGGTGCTGCCCCAGCTCTCACTATTCCCCAGAGCAGACCCACCCCCCCACCCTCTCTCAGTAGCCATGAGAAACATCCTCCCTGTGGTGTTTCCAAAAGGGAAAAATGCCTTCGGCTGCTGTAAATAGCGCAAGGAAATGATTTCTCATGGTCCATCGAGGACCAGCATTTCTGCTGCTTGAGCCTCACAAGCTCGCTGGGCAGATGTCAGTGGAGAAAGCCCTCCTCCATGGCCAGGCAGTTCCCATGCTGCTGACTCCATTAAGGCTTTGGGGGGCTCCCAGGAGCCCAAGTGACTGAAGTGCTGGAAGAATTGAGAAGATTTGAGGAAATGTGGATGTGCTCACCTTGCACGTGGCCAAAGGAAGCTTGGAGAGGCTCACTGACCTCAAGCTGCTGGGTAATGTGGCGCTGAACCTGTGGGTGTTGGTATGGAACGTGGTGGGGTCACCATCCCTGGAGGTGTTCAAGATGTGGCACTGAGGGACGTGGTCAGTGGTCACAGCGTGGAGGGGGGAGAGGGTAGGGGGCTGTTCTTGATGATCTTTGTGTTTTTATCCAATCTGAACGATTCTATACATGCAAAATGGGCAATAGGAGAAGGAGGGCATTTCATATAGGGAAAGAAGCCAGACCATAGGAAAAGAAGCAGGACCTGCACTCCTGCTCCCTTGCATCAGCCCTGTTGTGGCCATGTGAGTGAGATCTGCCGTATGAAAGCCTCAGCCCCATAGTCAAATGTTATTTTAAAGCTAATGACAAACACCATCTATTTCTGAAGTGGTCTTGTTGAAAATATTTCCCCTTAATACTCTCAAAATAGCAGTAATTGAAAACGGTTCTTTGAAACGCCAGTGCATACTTCTTTAATTATATCTCACGCCGCCTGTTTCCAATGGAAGAGCCCTATATCTGTTTGCACTTACCGGCCCTTATGAAAAACAGGCTTGGGCCCAAGTCGGCTTGAACCGAAAGGAGGAACGTTTCCCATCGGAGGCATCATCGGAGCTAATTAACTTGAATCACGGCACAAACATCTCATCCCGTACCGCCAGGGAGCGCTGAGCGGCCGCGAACGGCTGCCGGCAATGGGGCGGAGCGGTGGATGCGGGCGGAGGATGCTCACAGAGCCATAAAGAGCCGGATGAAGCAAAGCGATTCTGCACTGCTTGGACTCCAGAAGCCAGGGGAGAGTCAATATCCAGCAAGTTAACTGATGTTTTAATCCAAATGTCCGTTGTCCTGGAGGAGAGGCAAACCCCACATGGGAACTCTGAGCAGACACCACAGCCCCTGTAATATCATTAAAGGATTGACATGGCTAAGAGATTACTAACGGTCAGAGCCCAAGGACAAGCTGTGGGTTCCAGGATCATGTTTGAGTTGGAAGGAACCCTTAAAGGCCATCTGGTCCAACTCCCTGCACTGAACAGGGACACCTACAGCTCCATCAGGTACTCAGGGACCACCCAGCCTGACCACGAGTATCTGCAGGGACAGGGCGTCCACCAGTCAACCAAAATGGAGAACATGATGTTTGCACGGCTCTTTGCTGGGGCAACTCAAAGTAGCTGGTCCACATGGGGAGGTTTATTGGTTGGCAGCAGAAGAGCAGATCTAGATCTAGTTTCAGATTCTGTGTAAATGAGTGGTAATTGTGGTTAATGGTTGTCCTGAAGCTCATAATTTTCTTACCAGTATGACAGCAATAAAAATATGATTTAGTTACATCCCTGCAGCATGAAAGGAGATCAGACTGAGCTGTCTGGAGCTCGGGATGGGCTCGTTGGAATTGCCCATTGACCTGAGCACAGGGGGGTGCTGGGGCAGGCAGCTGGCACACAGGGGAGTGAGGGTCTTAAAGGAGAAAGGGCTGTGTGACTTAGGTTGCTGCTCAAAGCCATTGGCTGTGCACAATGAGCAGTTGGATGGTTTGACTTCAAAACCAGTCTGACTTCCAGCACTGCCCCAGAGTGGGGCATGGGAAACATATGAGTTACCTGTAAGGTAAACAGGATGAAGAATACAAGCATAAAGGTGTTCTAGCAGTAGCGGGATTGATCCTGAATACATGATATGAGGAAGTTATTAAAGGTAAAACCTCCCACAGGTATATGGCAGGTAACTAAATACAGTGTGAAGAAAGCAATATGCAGGGCAAACAAAGCCAGGCCAGAAGTTTGGGCTGAGGCAGCTCCTTCAGGCTGACCCTGTGGAACAGCAGTGGTTCAGTATCCCATAAGGGCAGAGCTGGCTGCGATGTGAGAATGGATGTGAAAACCAGGGTGTAAGTTGGGCTTCTTCAGCTCTCACTGAGGCTGATGCCTCATGAATGACCATGTTGTAACAAGTTTATGTACAAGGAGGAGAAAATGACCCGCCCAGTGCTGTGCGAATGGGCTGCTGCACCCAGAGATCATCCCCAGGGCTGGTGTTGTCCTTCAGTGAGTAGAGAGGGACATTGTCTTCTTTGGCTGGGTTTCTTGTAACTGGTAATTAACAGTCCTAAAACCATAATGAGGCAATTTGATTCCTTGCTGCTGGGGAGCAGCTGTGATCTGCAAAGAGAAAAGGGATCTTGTGCAATGCCCTGGGGCGACAGCCAAGCATGAGGGTGTGAGCAAATGTCCTGCTCTGCTTTGGGGGAAGCAGCTGGAGGTGTCCAGCTTGCAGGAGCCCCTCTCCTCCAGCTGCTGGGCACCACTTCATCCTGTTGGCTTGCAGCTTTACTTATCTATGCTGATGGGACAGGAGGGGCGAGGGCAAGGTGTAGGAGTATAGTCGCTGCCATCCTGCTCCTGAGTGGCTGACCCAGATGCCTTCTGTAGAGGTATGTCCCTAAAAGGACAAAAGGGGTATGGTTAATTAGCAGGAATTATGTAATGATTAAATGCACAAAAGCTGTTTCAGGCAGGCTTGGTCACAGAGTGTTCTGTGCTGAGACATGAGCCCCTTAGTCTGGTTCTGTGTTTGAGGGCTGCATTTGTTCCTCCTTGGTAATTCCTCCACAATCTGCAAAAAGTGAAGCTGGGGATGGACGTTTGGGATGAATCACAAAATGGCTCGGGTTGGTAGGGACATCAAAGATCACCCAGTTCCAACCCCCTGCTGTGGGCTGGCTGCCCCCTACCAGGTCAGACTGCCCAGAGCCCCATCCAGTGATGGGGCTCTGGCCTTGACCACCTCCGGGGATGGGGCAGCTACAGCTTCTCTTCCCATACATGGACCAAACCCAATGGGTTGTCCATAATCATGGTGTCTCTGGCCTTAGCAGCTGTTATGAGGGTGGCAGCAGTCCCCTTAGTGTCACTGACAGGAGCAGGGCTTTACTCATGCGATAGCAAAGGCATGTCCCTGGGTCCTCCACTCCTCCTGCCAGGTTATGTAAGAATTAAAGTAACACAGAAGCCAGGTAAACATTGGGAGCCATTTTTGCCAGGTGATTGCTCAAGAGAAGGACAATATCATATAAAGTGCCAGGTGCTTCTGGGCATTCACCCTTCAGCCCTGAGCTGTCAGTCTCTGGCAGCTGCACTGGAGCTGAGAGTTGGGTGTGAGAGACAATGGAGTGGATAAGGTTTCACCTGATGCTCTCAGCTATTCCTCAGTGCTCTGAGGATGCTGCCTACATCCAGACAGCACCCCTGGAGATAAAGTCAAGAACAGAGATAATCTGCCAATGGATTGAAGACTAGGAGAGGGAGGGTCTACAGGGCACCAATGCTGGGTGGTGGTGTGGGGGTTAGAGGAGAGTTTTTACCAGGGATGGATGTATTTGAAACTAACACAGCTATACCTGGAAAAGATTTCATGGACTTTTGGGGCTCTTTGGCCCTCTCTGAAGTGCTTTGGGTTGCACTTGCAGAAGAGAAAAGGTCCAGGGGGCTTCTGGACAGGAGCTGTCCCAGGTCAGGGCTGAGAAAGGAGAGTTAAGAAGGCATGCCTTGGATTTCAGCTAATGGGTAGAGCAACACAAGGTCCTGCAGCCCTTTCCTGTAAGGATTTTGCTCACAAACAATAATGAAGAGGAGGGATGTGGAGAAGGAAATTAAAAATATGTCATTAACCACTCCTCCAAAAACAAGAGGGATGCAATTAGTGCCAATGGGAGGTGGGTGCTCCCCATTGCAGTCCGCCTCACTGCGATGCCAGCTGCTGATTTATTGTCCCTGCGCAGGACTGCTGGGATGGTTCCCATTTGGCACTTCAAAGAGGGCAAACAATGGGGCTGTGCTTCAAAGAGTGAGGGCTGAGGGAAGAGAGGGGCCCTGCAAGGCAGCCGCGGTGCCTCTGGAAGCTTTGCTCATCTCTTGCTGCCTACAGCACTAGGAGCTCATCCACGCCTTTGTGGTTTCAATGAGTTCTGTGCTCCCCAGCAGTTCCCCAGTGGGCATAAAGCATCCTTTCTGACCTGCCCATCTGCTGATGTTCATCCTTCAGCTTTCACACCTCAGCTGCTGCACAGTGCCTGCTCAAATCCACTTCCAGCCTAAGCTGTACACTGTTAGTGAAAGAGAGCTTTGGGCTGGAAAAGTAGGTTCCTCTAAGTGAGACCACTTTTCCCCCATCTGCTGTTGCTCTTCTAGAGGTTGAGAGCTCCTCTCTGCTGCTTCTTTCCTGTAGCGCTTGTTGAAATATCAATTAGGAGTTTGCAGATGTTGGGCAGAGCCACCTTTGGTGCCATTAGAAATGATTTTAAATGATTTTTATTATATTTTTACAGACTTCTGCATGCCTTAACTTCTCTTCCTTTGTATTCCCATATCTGCAGCCTTTTCCTTCTCTTTTTCTTCCTTTTCTAGAGGAAAAAAATGGAAGAAAATATCCAAATTCTTCATTTTTAGTACAGTGGCACTGGGGAAATGATGAGTCAAGAGGTCCTCATTGATAGGTCTTTAAACTAGGAACGAAGGGGGAAGGGGGCAAAATAAGGGCTACTGGGGTTGAACGGTACATTCGAGGGATTGTACCAAACTCTGTGGGCAAAGATTGCAGAGTGCAAAAGGAGGGAGTAGGGCAGGGGGATGCTGGGGATGCCGCTGTTCTAGTGGATCCTGGATCGCTTATGAAGGTGGTGAGACGGACAGCCCGGCTGAAGTGCCTTTATACTAATGCACGGAGCCTGAGTAACAAGCAGGAGGAACTGGAAACTGTGATGCACTCTGAAAATTATGACATTGTTGCTATCACAGAAACATGGTGGGATGACTCCCACAATTGGGATACTACCATCGATGGCTATAGGCTCTTTAGGAGAGATAGGCAAGGTAGGAAGGGTGGGGGAGTCGCCCTTTATGTCAGAGATTGGATAAACTGTGAGGAGCTCCCCATGAGAAACAGTCAAGAACAGGTTGAGAGCCTGTGGGTTAGGATTAGAGATGGGACTAATAAAGGTCAGCTGGTATTAGGGGTATACTACAGGCCACCTGATCAAGGGGAGGCTGCTGATGAGGCTTTCTTGCTCCAGATGCGTGAGGCGTCTGGCTCACGGGCTCTTGTCCTGGTGGGGGACTTCAACCATCCTGACATCTGTTGGGAAAACCACACGGCGAGCTGCAAGAGCTCCAGAAGGCTCTTGGAATCCATTGATGATAGCTTTCTGGTTCAGGTATTGGACAGACCGACCAGAGGTCAAGCGTTGCTGGACCTGCTGCTCACCAACGCTGAGGAGATCATCAAAGGCATCAAGGTTGGAGGCTGCCTGGGCTCCAGCGATCATGCCCTGGTTGAGTTTGTGATCTCAAGCGATGTGGGCCTGACAAAGAGCAGGACCAGGATGCTCAACTTTAGAAGAGCAGACTTCAAGCTACTCAATGGAATGCTGGCCAAGATCCCCTGGCGCGCTGCCCTCAAAGATAAGGACGTTGAGGAGAGCTGGCTACTGTTCAAGGATGCCCTCCTGGCAGCACAAGAGGTCTCCATTCCCCTGATTAAGAAAGTGGGCAGGAGAGGTAGAAAACCGGCATGGCTCAGCAAGGACCTGCTAAGAGAACTGAGGGTGAAGAAAGGGGTGTACAAGCTCTGGAAACAAGGCTGTGTCACCCGGGAAGAATACAGGGATGCCGTCCGAACTTGCAGATGTGGGATCAGGAAAGCCAAGGCGCAGGCAGAACTGAACTTGGCGAGGGATGTGAAAAACAACAAGAAAACCTTCTACAGGTACATTGGCCAGAAGAGACAGGCCAAAATGGACGTGCCTACTCTGGTAAATTTAAAAGGAGAAATGGCTTCAACAGATGAAGAGAAAGCTGAGGTGCTGAATGAGTTCTTCACCTCGGTCTTCACTGGTGGCCAGGATTCTAGTCTTTTTCACATCCCTAAGTCTTGCACCCCCATACCTCCATGTGGGGACCAAGGAGGTAAATCCCTCCCCACTGTAAGGGTAGAGCAAGTCCGAGAGTGCCTCCTTAGACTGAATGAGTATAAGTCTATGGGGCCAGATGGCGTGCATCCCAGGGTCCTGAAGGAGCTGGCTGAGGTGGTTGCTGAGCCGCTCTCCATCATATTTGAGAAGTCGTGGCTGTCAGGTGAGGTCCCGGATGATTGGAGGAAGGGTCACGTCACTCCCATTTACAAGAAGGGGAGCAGGGACGACCCGGGTAACTACAGGCCGGTGAGTCTCACCTCTGTGCCTGGGAAGATTATGGAACAGATCCTCCTGGACAACATGCTTGATCACATAAAGAACAAGCATGTGATCCGAGACAGCCAGCATGGCTTCACCAGGGGAAGGTCATGCTTAACTAATCTTGTGGCCTTCTATGATGGAGTGACGGCGTTGGTGGATGAAGGGAAGGCGACCGATGTTATTTACCTGGACCTGAGCAAGGCCTTTGACATGGTCCCCCATCACATCCTCATCTCCAAATTGGAGGGAGGTGGATTTGATGGGTGGACAACTAGATGGATAAGCAATTGGTTGAAAGGCCGCAGACAGAGGGTGGTGGTCAATGGCTCTATGTCCAGGTGGAGGCCGGTAACGAGCGGCGTCCCTCAAGGGTCTGTCTTGGGACCGGTGCTCTTTAACATCTTTATTAATGACATCGACGAGGGAATGGAGTGCACCCTCAGCAAGTTTGCTGATGACACCAAGCTGAGTGGTGCAGTCGATACGGTGGAGGGAACAGATGCCATTCAGAGGGACCTTGACAGGCTGGAAAGCTGGGCTCGGGTGAACCTAATGAGGTTCAACACGGCAAAGTGCAAGGTTTTGCACTTGGGCCGGAAGAACCCCAGGCACCTGTACAGGCTGGGAGGAGTTGTCCTTGAGAGCAGCTCAGCTGAAAAAGACCTAGGGGTCCTGATAGATGAGAAACTTAACATGAGCCAGCAGTGCGCTCTGGCAGCCCGGAAAGCAAATGGGATCCTGGGCTCCATCAGGAGAGGGGTGGTCAGCAGGGATAGGGAGGTGATTGTCCCTCTCTACTCTGCTCTTGTGAGGCCCCATCTGGAGTACTGTGTCCAGGTGTGGAGTCCTCAGTACAAAAAAGATATGGAGATTTTGGAAAGGGTCCAGAGGAGGGCCACAAAGATGATCAGGGGGCTGGAGCACCTCCCCTATGAGGACAGGCTGAGGGAGTTGGGTTTGTTCAGCCTGGAGAAGAGAAGGTTGCGGGGTGACCTCATTGCAGCCTTTCAATACCTGAAGGGAACTTACTCCCAGGAGGGGAGTAAACTCTTCGAAAGGGCTGATAATAGCAGGACTAGGGGAAATGGTTTTAAGTTGAAGGAGGGAAGATTTAGGTTGGATGTTAGGGGAAAGTTCTTTACTAGAAGGGTGGTTAGGTCCTGGAACAGGCTGCCCAGTGAGGTTGTGGATCCACACGGCCCTGGGCAACCTGATCTAGTAAATGTGTATGTTTGGTGGCCCTGCTAGGCAGGGGGGTTGGAACTACATGATCCTTGAGGTCCCTTCCAACCCGGGTAATTCTGTGATTCTGTGATTCTGTGATTCTGTCCTTGACCTTCTTGTCTCTGATGCTTGGCAGCTGTGTCACTAGGTAATGATTGACTCCTCCTGCACTCCTGCTGCACTCTTCCTGCCATCCTCATGCCAGGCAAGGGACAGGCACTGCCCTCCTCTCCTTGGTCCCAACTGTCTTTTTCTAACAAATGTCTTAATTTGCAGCAGTTGTCCTCCTGCAGGTTGTGCCCTTCTGGAGTCATGAGGATGAACCACACATCTTCAGGGCTGGCAATCCAAAAAGCCAGCTTGGCAGGTTATGTGCATTAAGTCCACTTAATCACAACTCCATTACTGTCCCCTTGAAACCCAAACCAATTTGTCAGGCAGCGGAAAAATAAATTGTTGTTTGTTTGTTTGGTTGGTTGGTAGGTTGCTCAACCATTTTGCTGGCATTCTCCATTCTGTTTTATTCGAAGTGGAGGCCAGGAATTGATGGATGGGCTTGCAGTGAGGCAAAGATGGAGAGCACAGAGTTGGATTTGGGGCTGCAAACAGAAATCTCTGTTCTTGCCTGTGTTTTGTCCTTTTGCAGACACCACTCGAGGGCCTCGATGTCTTTTTTGTAGTGAAGAGCCTAGAACTGAACACAGAACTCAATGTGCAGCCTCACCAGAGCCTGACCTGCTCTCAGTGAGTCAGGCATTGCCTTGCTGCTTTGCAGAGGTGCTGGGGGCAGCTGCTGAGTGTCCTTGACCTCTTGCTTGGAAATAATTCCAGCCCAAAGCACTGATTTCCTAACTCAGGAGCTCTGAGCCCACAGCTCCTCACATTGCAGCTGTGGGACTGCTAAAGTCCACCCAGCAGAAGGCAGCCATCCAAACTGCTGCAGGGCTCTGGCCCTGCCTCCAGTGCCGCACCAGATAAAAGCTTTGCCCTTGGCAGGAAACGCCTCAAAGCTGCGGATCCTCTTCTCCCACAGCTCCCACTCTAAGCTCTGAAGCAACACAGGCTGCACAGGTAAGCGAAGATAGATGAAAAAGCTCCAGGTGTTGCATGGGGCCAGACTGGTCCTAGGAGTGCAACATGGTGCCATGACGGCCGCTCTCCCACCTGCAGGACATCATGGTGCGACGCGTGGCTGTGGTGGGTGCAGGCATCAGCGGGTTGGCAGCCACCAAGTGCTGTCTGGAAGAGGGGCTGGAACCCACCTGCTTTGAGCAGAGCGAGGACATCGGGGGGCTCTGGCGCTACACGGTGAGGGGTTGCGTGGTCTTCTGGCAATCTGGGGCTAGGGGAGAGACGGGGGGAGAGACGGGGGGCGGGGGTGACTGCAAGAGCTGCTCAAGTGGGGGAAATGACCGCGTTAAAACTTATGGTAGAGGGCTGAAGACATCAGGTTAGCTCTGGGTGATGGCTAATCAGCTCTTAAGTGCCTGGGGTGTGCCCTCCTCACGGCTGCTCAAGGCACATTTTCACTCACAGGGGTCACTTGGCTACACCTGATGGCTTTGGGGTGTTCTTCTGGGCCCTGCCTGGGGTCACCTACCGATTCTATCACTAGAAACCTGTGGAATTGGTTTAAGTTTTAACCCAGAATATTTTTGGAACGTAAAAGCACTGTGGAGCAATTTCAGCAAGACTTGATCTGGGCTTGCTGATTCTAGGATCAGCTGGAGCACTGACACCTCCAGCCCCAGCGAGACTCTTATTTTGACAAGAGTGTAATAAAACACTTAAGAGTTTAGAGTTTGGTGGGGGTTTCTTCCTTTTCTTTTTCTTTCTTTCTTCTTTTGTATTGTTCTGATGCAAATAACTTTCTGTTCTTCAGTTTCCTTCAAGCTCCCTCGGGTGTGTCTTTAAGCAAATTTTAACGGCAGAAAATACAAAGTTTTCTGGCAGTTCTGCTTGGGTGAAATGTCTTATTAATGACCCCTTTGGCTAGTTAAAGATGTGGTAAATGTTGTACATCTGCCCTGTGCTGCCTACTGAGCAGGTGAACCCCCAGTGAGGTGGCCACCTAAAATTTGCTGTTCCCTTGCTACAGGTGTGTCCAACCCTTAACACCATCTGGGCAAAGCTGGGGACATAAATCCCAACCAGAAAAGTCAACGTGCTTTGAATGTCCTGGTGTCCAGACAACAGTGTTGGATCATCTTGTACATCTGAGGTTTTGGCAGGGATGTGCCCCTTGCTGTGTCACAAGCTTCTTGGCCAGCAGATCAGATGCATGGAAAGCAGATTGAGGGCAGTTTCACAAAGTATTTATCTTTGCTGCTGATGGTGCCTGGATTTTTTTTCCATTGTGAGCAATAAGCCTGCAATGTCCCCTGTGTGCCCCAGCTAAGCAGAGGGAAATATCACTTTGAGCTCTGCAAGTGATGTTTATAAGAAACAAGGCTTGAAGTGGAAAATAGCAGCTGTGCTTTTGCCCAGGGTTAAGCCTAGACAACAAGAGAGCTGACCTTTCTACAAGGAAGATGTTATGCCAAGTAAAGGACTCTGAGGTTATTGCAGGGATGTACTGTGTATGGCTCTTTGGGATGAGCCCACAAAGCCTGTGAGCACATGAGGAAGGTAAGCATTGGGCTGGGGATGACCCTCTGGGGTGATCAGTGCCCTTGTTTCTGGGCTTGGTTGGTGAAGCTGAGTGGAAGGACAGGCTGAGAATTACATGGCCAGGCAAGGAAGGCATAGGAAGCATGGAAGGAAGTGGGTTACAGGTGGAGACGTTGCTCTGAGAGCCAGACACTGTGGTTCAGGTCCCCAAAACTGAGGTTCTCCTAGTAGTCATGACATTGGGTGAGGTCATCTGCAGGTTGGCTTAGCATTTTCTTGCCTATGGCTCATGAATTTCTGGGGTGCCCATGACTGACCCCTCTAATTGAAGACCTCCCCTCTACTCTCCCTCCAGGAAAAGCCAGAGGAAGGCAGAGCTAGCATCTACCGCACTGTCTTCACCAATTCTTGCAAGGAAATGATGTGCTACCCTGACTTCCCTTTCCCCGATGACTACCCCAACTACATACACAACACACGGCTCCATAAGTACATCCGTGACTATGCACAGCATTTTGACCTTCTCCGGCACATCCGCTTCAAGGTAGGCGGGATGGACATTGCTGCTGCATCTCAGAGAAAATCCTGTGGTGTACATCCTGGGGAGAAAGCTTGCTGGTTTTGTTAAATTGGGTCTCATCAGCTGTTGGTTAGGTAGTGTCAAAGGACCATTCATGGAGAAACCATTGCTTCTGGGGGTGGAAAATCACATGGAATGGGAGTACACCAGTGGGTTTTCTCTATCCAAAATAATTGCCATGTCTGTGAACCTTGTGTCTGGTGGGGACAATGACTGCAGTGGGTCTCCCAGAGCACTTCTTACACCCTTATCCCTTTCCTTTAAGACCTTGGTCACCAAGATAAGGAAGCGTCCTGACTTCAGTGCTACGGGGCAGTGGGAGGTGGTTACACGGAAAGACGGGAAGGAAGAGGCAGAGGTTTTTGATGCTGTTATGGTTTGCTCTGGGCACCATGTCTACCCAAACCTCCCCCTTGCCCACTTCCCAGGTAAGCTATCTGAACGTGATTCAGCCATCACATAGCCAGGTGTGCACTTTACATTCAAATGTTGGAGTCTTTTTTTTCAGCATCAAAGATTGGTTTTAGGGGTGAGCTCTGTTCAGGAAATCAAAACTTTTTTGAGACAAAAGATTGTATCCAAACCATGTCTAAGCAGGGACATTTTTACTGGAGGCAGTGCTAATATTTCCTGGAAAAATCATTGCAGGGTGTTTCCATGTAATAGAAGCTTTTTCACTAAAGGGTTTCATAAAGCATTTCTTCTGGCACTTTTTCCATGGTTTCTAGGACAAATGCTTGTGTGCAAACTTTGCCTCTGCTTACAGGATCAGCAGTGGCAAAACCTCCTATGATGAGAAGTATTTGGTGCTGGGGGTCTGTTTGGGGGGGTGAGGTCTTGGGACACTGACTGGCTAGGAATACTCCCATTGTGTCCCTTGTCACCTTCTGTTTTAGAAATTAAATTTGCTTTCCCATCGCTTACTGGTACAAAGTCACAAAGACACACCAAGTGGGTGGACCATGGCTGGTCTGGTGTCTCAGGGCGATGCTGGGTTGTACCTTTAAGGCACACAAAAGCCACACAAAGTTATTCTGTTCTCACATGCTGGGGCTCCTCTCTGTTTAAATATTAAATGAATCCAGAGACAAACAACCCATCTACAGGTTTGCAGCAACCCTCTGCTGTGAGCAACTCCCAGACATGCTCTGGAAGCACCTGCAGGAATGGGAGCAGCCAAGGTTAACACAGCCACGCTTCTTCACTGATGACTTATAACCCTTTTTGCCTTCCTGCTTCCAGGGATAGAGAAGTTTAAAGGCTGCTACTTACACAGCCGGGAGTACAAGGGGCCGGAAAAGTTCAGAGGGAAGAAGGTGCTGGTGGTCGGCTTGGGCAACTCTGGCTGTGACATTGCTGTGGAGCTCAGCACCGTGGCCTCACAGGTATGGGGACCTGAACCAGGGCTGGATGGAGCTGGTGGCCACCACAGGGGTGGCTCAACCCTGCCTCACCATCCCTCAGGTTTACCTGAGCTCCAGAAGGGGCTCTTGGGTGATGAGTCGTGTCTGGAACTTTGGCTACCCCTGGGACATGCTGCTCATCACCCGCTTCTGGACGTGGCTGGACAACTTTATCCCCAAGGCAGTCAGTGACTGGCTCTATGTCAGGAACATGAACCAGCAGTACAAACATGAGGACTTTGGGCTCATGCCAGTGGATGGGTAAGCGTGAGGCCATCTGTTCCCAAAGACACCAAAGTCCCAGGCTGTGGGGCATCAAGCTTGTCCAGGGCCAGCAAAGAAGCCAACTTAGGCTTTTTCCTTGCAGAACATCCCGCAGGGAACCAGTGTTGAATGATGACATCCTCAGCCGCATCACGTGTGGTGTGGTGCTGATAAAGCCAAGTGTGAAGGAATTCAGAGAAACGTCAGTCTTGTTTCAAGATGGGACTGTGCAGGACGACCTTGATGCGGTTATCTTTGCCACTGGTTACTCTCACTCCTTTCCTTTCATGGAGGACAAATCCATCATTAAAAGCAGGGAACATGAGATTTCCCTCTACAAATGCATTGTTCCTCCTCAGCTGGAGAAGCCAACCATGGCAGTCATTGGGATGGTCCAGTCCTTTGGGTCTGCCATCCCAACAGCAGACGTCCAGTGCCGCTGGGCAGTCAAGGTGTTTCAGGGTAGGTGAATGAGCTAAGGTCCTTGAATAGGAAGAAGTGTTTCCCATCAGCAATATACAGGTTCAAAATAATATGAGGGCAGTGTGTGTGTGCTGGAAATACCAGTAACAGGTTCTCCCTGGGATGGGCTGCCTTGCACCGTGGGGAACAGGTCACTTATCAACCAGCTGCATATGTCAGTAAGGTCCAAGTGATGGGGCTACCTGGGCACCACCACACGTCCTAAAGGACAGAGGGATCTATTTTATCACAACCCCAAAGCCCAAGTTTGATCCAAACTCAGATCTTCACAGAATCACCAAGGTTGGAAAAGACCTAAAAGATCATCCAGTCCAACCATTCACCTATTTCCAATAGCTCCCACTAAACCATGTCACTCAGCACAACATCCCATCTTTCCTTGAACACCCCCAGGGTCGGTGACTCCACCACCTCCCTGGGCAGTCCATTCCAGTGCCTGACCACCCTTTCTGAGAGGTAATATTTCCTAATGTCCAGCCTGAATCTCCCCTGACATTTTCCCTTGACACCAAAGGGAAGAGAAGTACCCAAGGATTCAGCTACAGACCCCACTTGCTGGAGGAGGGATCTAATGGGCATTGTCAGCCTTTGTTGACACTCTTCCTGCTCTTTCCAGGGCTCTGCAAGCTCCCCTCAGTCAGCGAGATGCTGGAGGAGATAGAAGAGAGGAAGAGTTATAGGATCAAATGGTAGGTGCAGCTCATGGGACACTGCCCAGGACAAAAAGCCTTGCTGTCATCTCAGCCTTGGTGGGCTGGATGGGAAGGGCTGCAGCAGGGGCAAGCTCTGTGCAAGGAAACCCTTCTTAACTGCTCCATTTGTGTCCCAGATGAGCAAACCCACTGGGACCAACAGAGTAAGGTCCTACACAGCTTCCTTAGTGTCCGTTCTCAGGTTTCCACTTGCCCCAGGGCGACTGAATTGGGCAAATCTGCACAGGAAATCTGTGATGGTGAGATTCCCTGTCTAAAAATGCTGCTTTGCTGCATTTGTAGAATGTTATCACTCCAAAAAAAGTGTTTCTCACACAAAAAGTGAGGCCCCAGCAAAAGCATTCCCTAATTCCCTCATTCAGTAACATTTTTTTTTGTTTCACAAAGTACACAGAGGTCTTGTTTACCCCCCTCTTTGCACGTATCTCATATTATAGTGAAGCAATACTTTGCAAATATCAATACGGTCAAAGCTGAATCTGGCCCAAGCAATGTTTTCTGTTGTTTTCAGAAACTGTTGCATTGCAGGAAGTTCCAAAGCACAGCGCTGCAGAGGGAGCCAGATCCCTTCACCAGCAGCAGCAGCAGTGATGTGTGGCTGTGCCCCAGCCCAGCACTGCTCCCCAGTTTTGGGGGACAGTGGGGACAGGTGCCACCTTCCCCATCTTGACAAGGGGCACATCATACCCTTCTCAAGTCTCTGTGGGAGAGCAGATTTCCTGTCCCTTGCCTTAATGTCATGGGAAAAGACAGCTGCCGAGCACAGAGAGCTGTCTGTGTTGTCTGCCAAATCCCTGCGCTATTTTGACCCTACACTGAATGTGTCTGAATTTAAGGAGGATTTCCTCCCTGCCCATCCTGGCTGCTGCTACGGGGTCCCCTCAAGCAGCAGGAACAAAAGGTGATGTCATGACGAGAGAAATAAAGGAGATCTAAAGCAGTCCCTCTCTTCCTCTGCTCTGTCTCAAAGGTTCGGGACAAGCAACACGCTGCAGATGGATTACATCACCTACATGAATGAGCTGACCTCAGACATCGGTGCAAAGCCCAACGTACTCAAGCTCCTGTTGACAGACCCACTACTGGCCCTGAAGGTCTTCTTTGGCCCCTGCAGCCCCTACCAGTTCCGCCTGACAGGGCCAGGGAAGTGGAGTGGAGCCAGGAGAGCCATCTTCACCCAGTGGGACCGGACGCTGAAGCCCACGAGGACACGTGAAGCCCCCCCTGCCAGCAGTACAGTCCCCAGTCTGCTGGTGGTAGGGATACTCTTTCTCCCGCTTCTCCTTCTCCTCACTGTTCTCTATTGGTAGGGGGGTGGGGAGGGCTGCAGGCGTACCGAGTAGCTTCTGTGTACGGGATGCTTTCTGCTGACCACCGTTTGTGCTGCTGCCTGACTCCTTGCCCAGCTAATTCATTGAGAGCTCCCCTATATATAATATACAGCTATGTAAACTGGTGTAACCTCGGTGCCTTGTGAATTTGGGACCTTTCACAGCTGTGGCTATGACAAAGTATAAAAGTGTCAGCTGGTGATTTTATCTCTAAATGCATGTTCAGTGTGTGGTGCAATTGCTTCAATTCCACCTTTCTACAGACTTTTCCTATAGTGGAGAAATGGCGATCACACATTTGCCTGTTCAGTAAATGTTTTGGTGTAAAGCATATGCTCTGGGCTAAACAAGCTTGCCTGCACTGGCCCTTCTGAGCAGACAGAGGTACCTGGGCTGGGTGACATCCCAACCCGCTGCTGTGGCTTTAGCAGAGCAGGGATGTGCCCTGTGACAGAAATGTCTTTGGCTCTGTGCAGCACTGCTCAACAGCAGCTAAAACATCCCTGAGTTACCAGTGCTAGTTTCCTTCTAAAGCCAAAACACAGCATCATACCAAATACTATGAAGAAAAAATCAATTCTGTCCCAGCTGAAATGTGGATATGCTCATCATTTCAGATAAGAGGACAAGTGATTTTACTCTTCATTTAGCATTGTGAATTGTATTGCATTTTGTGATCAATACGTGCTATGGGCTGCAGGCTGAGCCAGGCATCAGGCTTGATGTGGGAAATAACTCTAAACTGAGCATTAATAGCAAAATGCTTAAACTAACTGCTATGGATAATAAAAACAGAAGTAGCCATTCAGTTGTGAATTCCAGACAGCCCTTACTTCTTTCTTTATTGCTGTACCTAGAAAGTAAGGGCTGGTTATGACATCTCCATGGGCACAGTGCTTTCCTCAAGGGTGAAACCTGGAATAAAACATCAGAATGCACACTTGATGAGCAAAAAGATGGACTGGTGGTTTCATCATGAGGACCATGGCCAGGTCCCGCACTCTGGGTGATTTTGAGTGCAGGGTATGGAGTAGCTGATTCCTGGACAGAAGAGATGAGTCTTGGCTCCAGTCCTGCCTGACCTGTTCTTTACTCTGCTTAGACTTGCTCACAGCAAACACATCTAAATGCCTGTGCACAGACAGGTCTGAAGTCCAGCAGGCTCAGCCTGGCTTACCCTTGCCTGGTTAAAAGGCTTTCAAGATGCAATCAGCAACAGTTTTTGTGTGTCTCCTGCTGAGGGTGGGTAGTTTTCCCCCTCAATACATTGGGTGAGGCGAGGTTATGCCTTGAGAGCCTGTGTAAAAACTGAAGGAAGAGGCTTGGAGGCTGGTGTGAGGAGGGTGTGGATGGGGCTGGGAGCTGGGCAGAGGGTTGCAGAAGGGCAGGGGGATGGAGAGCTTCATCCCAGGGGACAGGTAATGTGTCTGGAGCAGGAACACCTGTTGCTGGTGGGTCCAACCTCAGGTACCTCCTGTAATTCTGCCCTGAAGGTGCAGAAAGCAACCCAACAGCTGGGCTATATTCCTTCCAGACAAATTGAAAAGAAAAAAAAAAAAAAGGGTTTTGTTGGTTGGTTGGTTGGTTGGGATTGTGTGGGTTTTTTTTGTCATGTGTTGCACAATTTCACTGATTTTGCAATCTGAACAAACCTACAGGAACCTTCCAGCAAGGGTGACTACCCTGCTGCAAGGAAGCACAACAAAGCATTGCTTTAGCAAAAGAATACTTTAGCAAAGGTGACCAGACTGAGGATTTTACTGCTCAAGAACCATGGGGATGTGGCCCTGAGGGACGTGGGCAGTGGGCATGGTGGACTTGGGTGGCTGGACTTAGTGGTGTTAGAGGTCTTTTCCAACCTTAGTGATTCTATGACTCGAGTGCACAGAGACCAGCAGGTTGCCTAGTCTTCAGGTTTTTGTCCTTACCAAGAATTTCATTCTAGGAATCAACACAGCAGGTGCTCCTGGGTGGGAGCTGAGGTGGTGTACGAGCTCATCCCTGTAGGATGTGGAGCACTGCTATGTCTCTGTGCCAGGGTTTGGGACAGAATCAAGCACAGCATACCTATGATGGTATGTTCAATACCTGTGCTTAAGGTGCTCTTGGAGTACTTGGAGGAATTGAAAGCATTTAAACACTGAGCTCAGGAGGAAGGTCATTGTTTACAGAATGTGACCAACTGTGTTGACAAAACTCTTTGAAACACTTGAGGAGAGGGGTAGAGGTAGGAAGGTGCTCCGTGTTTGGGGTCTGCTTTGTGTCCTGATGAAAAGCCATGGCGAACAAAGGAGAGAGCATGCATCCATCAGGTCTGATCTTGAGAAGATTTTTAAGTCATCATCTGATGGAAACACTTCAATGTACAGACAGAAACCTCCGAACACAAGAAGCTAAGGGCAGCTCCTTTCCTGCCTCCACTGACACAATGGGAGGCAGCAGGTTTAACAAAGACAACAGCTTCACCATGACGAAGTCCACAGCCTGCACAATGGAAAACACAGAACTTCTTATTAAATCAGGTTAAATTTTGCCAGGTGTGTCACAGTAAAGCACTTGTGCCCTGCTCACAAGCCCATGTCTGCCCTGGCACATCCTTTGGGTCTCCACTGTGGCATCTCTTGTGAGAGCTGAAGGTATTGAACACACCTGGTTTGGACAAAATGAAACATAAACGTGCTGCTGGTGTTTGCTGCTGATTGCTTTAGGGTCTTTTTTACTGCTCCCAGCACAAAGTAAACAGGAAAACAGCCCCTGCTGCTTGGGGTAGTGGGTTTGTGTTTTTAGCAGGACAGTTGCCTTTTGACCTGGGGCCATCCCTCCTGCTTCAATGCACAAGCAATTTAGCAGGTTTTTTTCAGGGCCAAAATCCAGTTCTAAAAAATAGGGGCATGTTGTCACCAGCAGCTGCTCACAGCCCCCTCTGTCCCCACACGCCCCTCCTCTACCCTCCCCTCCCTGGGCAATGGGAGAACAGGATTTCAGCCTTCTGCTCAGTGCTGAGAGGCATCTCAAGCACCTCGGTGAGAGGACAAGAAGCCTACATAGCTGAGCCTGCAAAGGGCAGTTTGGTTTCTCCCAGTCCTCACTTTCCAGTACGCAGAACCCAGATAGAGATGTCCCACTGACTGAAAGCAGCTGAGAATCCAGGCTGGGGAGTCCAGGGAACCAGAAGCATGTGAACAACATGTTTTCCCTTGTGGATTCTCTATTTTCTCTTGCCAAGTTCTAGCAAATACTTCTTCAGGTGCAAGGTCGGGCATGTGTGGGAAGGCAGGGCAGAGACCCCCATGGTCTCTCCTTAAACCTTAGCAGTCCTAAAGCCACAGTCCTCCCCCAACAGTCTCTGCATGACCTCTGTGTCCCGTCCCCCCCCACCCATTTGCAGGGGTTTAACGTTTTCATTTCAAGTCACTCCTAAACACACTGAGTAGCTGCAGCCACTCTTTCTCCCTTATCTTCATGATAATTCACCCCTGGGAGATGTCTGGATGAGAGCTACATGTTACACTGATATTTTGGAAAGTATTTCCACTTTTTTTTGTGCCCTCGGGACCTTGCTGTGCTGGTGGTTATTTCACCTTCTCCAAGTTTGCTGGGCACCAACATCCAAATGAACCTGGGACGCCTCTGGATCACACCAGACCATCCCACCACCACAGTCCCTTTGGCCATAGATGCACGGTGGTCACCACCACCCAGGCAGCCTGGTGCCAGGTGCCAACACTCCTCCTACAGCAAACCCAGCTTGTGCAACCAACACAGGAGCAGCCAGTCCCACAGTAGCTCCATGTGTTCCCTATAAATTGAGGTGGGGCTGCTCTGCCTGCAGTAGTGAGTGTGGTGCTGGGAGGTAAGGAGGTAGGCAGACGTTTCCAAGGGCTCCCAGTGTTCTGAGCAGTGAGTTGAACACTTTGCTTTCCCCACCATGTTTCTGGGGTTAGCTGCTATAGGGAGAGCACAGGAGTGTGGCAGTTCTTGCCATGGGGCAAGCAGGGGCATGGGGTCCTGGGTGTTATCTCTGGCTTCTCCGCTATAGGGTAGGAAATGAAATGCCATGCATAGCTGAGATGTTTGTCATGCAAGTTAACTCCTGACATGCAAGGGGGGGGGGGGGAGGGGGAAAAGCAGTGAATAAATAAACAGCCTGTGCTTGTGGGTTCTTTCTTTAACCTGACAAAGTCCAGTTTTCATTTAGAACTTGGAAAGCCAAGAGTTTTGAAGGTTTTACTGAAAGCTGAAATTGTTCATAGGAAATTGGGTGTTTCATAGAAATTTGTTTGATCCCACTTTTCTGCTGAAAGCTACTTGCTGCTTTTTGTGCCCTAATGTGCCACTGTCCCCCAGCAGCCAGAAGCATCCCAGGGTTGAGGAGCTGGTGCTGCTTGGCCACTGTGCCACCAGGCTGGTGACCGTGCTGGGATCAGACTAGGCTTTGCAGCAACACTGCAGCCATCTATCTGTCTGTCTTGCACTTCTTCAACAGGAAGGCTTTGGAAGGCAGAAGCAAAGCATTGCTAAAGCTGTAGTGTTACAGCTGCAGCAGTGGCAAGGCGGGGGCAGCAAACAAGAAAGGGCTTGGAGCAGCCCCATGCACATTTGACTCTGTTTTCTTAAGATAGGCAGTGGCAGAGCTCCAAAGATTAGACACAAATATTTGCAAGGCCAATAAAGGGGGGTAGTTCAAACATGATTGCAAGAAAAATTGGCAGTGGTTTGTCCCTGAGCTGCAGACTCATAAAGAGAGTTTCCAGGGCAACTGCAGGGCTTTGTGAGCAGCTGGCTGGTATGCAGAAAGGGGATGGGTTTCTTTATTGGGGAAAGAAAAAAGAGAGAGAGAGGATTAAATGGCCTTAAATGTTCATCTAGTTTGTAAATTAAGAGTCCAGGTAAAGGGAGTGAAAGGTTTGCTTGCTGTGCAGAGATGTGAAAGATCTCAGTCTGTGAGGGAAGCACTAATTCTGTGTGTGTGGGATGGAGGGCTGGGCCTCCCTGAGTCTTCACTGCCCATCAATTGCAGCTCTTCTGTCTTGCCACCTGGATTGATCTTGCAGAACTTGACCCTATAAATGTCACAGGTGCTCAAAGTAATTAAGGCTGATGCTTTCCTAGCTAGCAGTACAAACAGCCCGGTGGATTTAAAGGGAATCCTGTCCTTGTGGTTGGCATGGGAGGGAACATCAGGGCGGAGGTCAGCTGTGTGGCCGTGGGGGTACCACCACCAATGGAGAAGATGAAATGTGATGGTCTCAGATTGTACCAGTGGAGGTTCAGGTTGTGTATTAGGAAAAACTTCTTGTTCAGGAAGAGTGTTTGGGCACTGGCACAGGCTGCCAAGGGAAGTGGTATGGTCACCATCCCCCAGGGTTTTCAAGAACTGTGGAGGTGTGGCACTGAGGGACGGTCAATGGGCATGGTGGGGGCAGGCTGGGGTTGGACTCAATGATCTCAGTGGTCTTTTGGAGTCATAATGGTTCTATGCTGGAGGTATTGTTGAAGGACAGCTCAATTGTCTTCCACAATTGCCCTGAAAAGGAGCTCAAAAGGCAGGATTTGGTGCTTCTTAAAAGGCAGGTGTTTTGTCCCCAGTGAACACCGGAGGAGAGGAAAAGGTGGAGGTGAGTTCATCTCTGAGTGCGTTGGCAGAACAAGCACTGTTGAGCTAAATACAGGTAATGATACTTCCCTGTCCTCCAGGGCAAAGGCTTCCTACATTTGCTATTGCAGAATGAGACCATTTGTCTCTTCTCCTAGAAGTTAAACTCCCCAAGATGCCCTCGTTTGTTTCCCAGGATTCTGTCAGCTTCCTCCACGCTCTATGATGGGGAAGGAAATAAAAGAGAAGATGACAGAAAACAGCATATGCTGCTCTCTGCATCAACAGCAGAGGCTGGAAAATATAAGTCCCTGTATCCAGACATTTATTTGCTTGTGCTGAGCTGATGTAACCTGTATTTTGACACTGATATTTTGCATGTTGAGGGTGGGAAGGTATTGATTCAAAGTAATTGAGACTGAGGCTTGCTTGGGGAGCTGGGGAATCTGCCATGATCCTGAGACAAAATGGCAGAGAAATTAATGGTAATATATGCAAATTTATTCAGCAGAATTAAAAAAAAAAATAGGAGGAAAGAAGATCAAAATAGAGAATGGATCAGAGTAACTGCTGTCTAATATAGAACTGTGTAATGTGGTTATTTTATATATTGTATTATATGTTATCATATATTTTATATATTTATATATTGTGCATTCCACCGGGTAAGTGAGCTGGAAGCAACCTTCTGAATCACTGTGCTTCCCTGCAGCGTACAGTGGAAATGAGCTCAAGAGGAAGCTAGAGGGTGCTGCTCCCTTTCTCACACAGCACGTGATGCCTCTATGGAGAGCAAAGGCAAAGCTAGTTAAAAATAAACTTAAACAAACAAACTCCACAACTGAACAAGCTCAAAAAACCTTGTTTTAATAAGGTAGATTGGAAAAGGTCCACCAGGGGCCTTGAGCTGAGGAAGCGTCTTTACTCACTGGGACAGGACCTTGCAGCCAAACAAGACATGAGTCCTCATCACCTCCTCCAGTGACAGTGGCTCATCTCTATTGGTGGAGATTTCACTGTGCAGCACGCAGTAGCCTACATCCCCCAGGCCAGCAGGTGGGCACAGGGAGCCTGGTGGCCCAGTGCCCCAGTGATGGGGCAGGATGCAGGGGTCCCCAGGCACAGACATGACCCCAGTGGCATGGGTGGAAGTCCCTTCAAGCATGCTGCCTTGGGGATTAAGGTCCATGTCTTTGCTGTGTACGTATTCAAGCAGCAGCAGTGGAGTGAGCATGGGTATAAAGGTCGGTGGTGCAGCAGTCAGGGCAGAATTCCATCTCGCCCTTAAATCCATGCTTGGAGAAGCTCCAAGTGAAGATCAGATGAGCCCAAAGCAGCGAAGGCACAGTGAAAGTTTGCTCTGAATTCCTTTCTGGCTGCATTTTGCATGTTGGCAAGACAGCCGGCCAGAGGGACTGGCATCCAGGTGGGTGAGTCTGGGGGCTTTATGGAGTTGTGACTGGCTGAAAGGCACACTCACTTTGCTACACGGGGTTTGTGCCTGTCCCTGTAGCCTGGGGAGCTGCAGCTGGATGGGAGCATCTGCGGGTGTACTCGGGTCCCTTGCTTATCCCAGCTGCTTTTCTCTGGATTTCTGCACTATTCTCCAGGTCCTATGTAAATTAACTTAATCTTTGACATAAATTTGGTTGAAAACATGTTATAAATGAATCTTTATTGAGACTTTGTGGGAGAAGTGCTTGTTATCTAGTAGGAGTCTGCACAGACTTAATTCTCTTCATTTCTCTACGCTGGTTTCAGCGTATCCCAGTTTACACAGCTGAGCTTGCACTTCCTCCCCCTGACCCTTGCCTTGCCTGGGTTTCTCTCTTTGCATGTTTTGTAACATAAGCAGCACTTTCTCAATGCTGCACAGCTTCTGAATTGCTGCTTCATGCCCCCACCCCATCAGGAATCGTGGTAGTTTTTTCCCTAAAGTGTTTTTCTCTCCTACTTAATGGAAATTAAATATGAAAACACAAAAAGCAGCCACGGAGGTGTGAGTGTGCCCCGGTGGCGCAGTGGTTAAAGACGCCGCCTTGCAACACTGGGGCCCGGAGTTCGAATCCCCCCTGTGGCGCAAGTGGTAGAAGTGCCGCTCTGCTACACAGAGGCTCGAATTCCGGGGGCTGGACTCGATGATCTCTAAGGTCCCTTCCAACCCGCACGAAACTATGAAACTATGAAAAGCACTGTGTTTTTGCTGATCCCTGCACTCCACATTCCCTTCTTGGTCACTCTTCATCCCCTTGCTGCCCACAGGACACCATGGTGCGTCGAGTGGCCGTCATTGGGGCTGGCATCAGCGGGCTGGCGGCCACCAAGTGCTGCCTGGAAGAGGGGCTGGAGCCCATCTGCTTTGAGAGCAGTGAGGACATCGGGGGGCTATGGCGCATTGCAGTGAGTGAGCTCTGCCTGCTTTTCTCCTTCCCCTGTGCTCCCACAACAGCCCTGCTTGCTTCTCACAGGACAGCACAGACTGCAGAAGGGTCAGCGTGTACCACTCCATCATCAGCAACACCTCCAAGGAGATGTCCTGCTTCAGCGACTTCCCCTTCCCAGAGGATTTCCCCTCTTTCCTCACTCACAGCCTCTTCTTGGAGTATTTGCGCATGTACGCTCAGCACTTCCAGCTTCTGAAGCACATCCGCTTCAAGGTGAGCTGGGACAAAAAGCAGAAGGGCCTCAGGGGCTGCAGGAGCTGCCATCAAGCAGGTGGGATGGGACAGTGTTGGGTGCGAAGCCCATGAGCTCTGCTCTCCCTGGGCATGCACAATTCAGCCTTTTTGGCTCCATCTTTTAACTGAGGCTGCTTGAGCATGGGCTGCCTTGTGCCCCCATCCTATGCCACGTGCAGGGGGAGGGTGTAGGTTTATCTTATCAGTTCAGATGTGAAAGGAAGGCCCAGCAGCCCCAGTCCTTTGTAAGCAGCACCTTTCTGAAACACAGCACAGTCTCCAACGATTATGTTGTTGGGCTTTTCAAGACAACAGTCATCAGTGTGAGGAAGCGCCCGGATTTTGCCATCTCGGGCCAATGGGATGTGGTCACTGAGACAGAGGGCATCCAGGAGTCCCACGTCTTTGATGCTGTCATGGTCTGCACAGGAAACTTCCAGACGCCCCACCTACCCTTGGCTTCTTTCCCAGGTGAGTCCTGCCCCTGCAGTAGGGTGGGCTGTGGTTGTCCTTCTGCTCCACAAAGTTCACCAGCCTGCACAACTGAGACTTGCCCCATGAAAATGGATGTGGGAATATCCAGAAATGGATAAACCACCTCATGAAGATGCAACAGTGCTGTTCCAGGAGGATTTTCTGAGCAGGACCATTACAAGGTTACTCAAGAAGGTGGGAGAAGGTGAAAGCATCACCTCTAGTAGAGCTGAGAGTTCTGTGGGCTTTTAAGCTCTGAGCTTGGCTGCAAGGAGAGGGGGGAAGCAGCAGGACCAGGGCTTGGCATGAAGTCGGAGCAAATGTGTGGTGACAGGAGACACTTCTCACTCTCTGCACAGGTATTGAGACCTGCTTCAGAGGTCAGTACTTCCACAGCCTAGAATACAAAGATGTAGCTGCTTTCCGAGGAAAGCGGGTCCTCGTGGTCGGCCTTGGGAATACCGCCTGTGATATTGCTGTGGATATGAGTCATGTGGCTGCAAAGGTACAGCATCATGGGACAAGGGACAAGGGACAAGCAGGAGGGAGGGTAAAACCAGGTTTTCTCTCAAAGCCAAGGTTAGCAAGTACAGCTCTATCTTTGCCTCTCAGTATCCACAGAAACACGCAATTTCACTCTCCAAGAGTTTCCTCTCACTTGCCCATTTGATTTCTCAACAAACAAGCCTTAAATTGAGGCCAATTGAATGAGATTTGCAATTTCTGGAAAATCTGGTCTATCTAGGAACTTCACAAAATCCACCATGATCTGGTTGGTTCATCTGGACGCAGGTTACCTTTGTTGGGACTTTGCTCCCAAGCACAGGAGTTGGGATTTGCTGTGTCAGGCTTCTGGGCAGGAGGCCCTCAGACCTGCCTTCTCTGCCAGGTGTTTCTCAGTGCCAGGAGCAGCACGTGGATATTCAGCCGGCTGGCAAACCATGGCTTCCCCTGGGACATGGTCACCAACACTCGCTTTAAGCATCTTCTTGAATGGTTTCTCCCATCAGCCGTTATGAGAAAGATCAAGATTTGGAAGCTGAATTCATGGTTTAACCACGAGATCTACAGCTTGGCTTCTGCTAGAAGGTTTTTGTTCCTTTTTTCTTGGTTAGAATGTATTTTTTAATAGTGTGAAATCATCTTTCATTTCAAAGGATATCTGCAGAATAGCAAACCATCAGAGAGGATTTTCTTTCTTTTTTTCATTGATAATGCATTAATATGGCTTCATGCTCTTGGTGCCTGTTTGTAGCCCCAGTGGGTTCTGGGGACTCAGTGATGTCCAGGTCCTAGTAACAACTCAACCCCACATCAGGGTGGTTTGCAATGGCTAATCAAACCACAGGGGTCAGAGACCCAAGGCACACGCCCCTTGCATCCCTCCCAAGCACCACTTTGGTAAGAAAGGCCACAAAAGATGTATTGTGTTTCCCCTGGGTGCTAACATTTCTCTCCTTTTTTTTCCACATGAAAGTTCCAATTTTAATTTCATTATCAATGAAGAGCTGCCATTTTGCTTGCTCTCTGGAACCATCGTGCTGAAGTCAAATGTGAAGGAGTTCACTGAAACTTCAGCCATTTTTGAAGACGGAACAACTGAAGAGAACATTGACGTGGTGATCTTTGCCACAGGCTACAACTTCTCATTTCCCTTCCTTGAAGAGTCGGTTCGCAACTCACTCAAAAGCAATAGTACCCTCTATAAATGCGTCTTCCCACCCCAGCTGGAAAGGCCAACTCTAGCTGTCATCGGTTTGATCAAACTGACTGGCTCAGTGATGGTGGGAGCAGAAATCCAGGCTCGCTGGGCAGCAGGAGTCTTTGCAGGTGAGAGAGGGACTGCAGGGATAGGGAGGTGCTGGGGAGGGGTGCAGGTCAACTTGCTGCGCTTGGCATTGTCCTGAGCGTCACCATGCTCGGTGCTTTTGGTGAAGGTGCTGGGAGCATGGAATGGGTTTAAGGACCACTAACTGCTCTGCTCATAGAATCACAGAATCACAGAATTGTATAGTGCTCATAGTGCTGTGCATGATCTCTGGTCTCTTTACTCTTCTCAGGCGCATGCAAGCTCCCTCCTAGCAGTAAGATGATGGCTGAAGTCTCAAAAAACCAGCTGCCAGTCAAAAGGTGCGTGATGCTCCTGTACTTGGGCTATAGTGTGATATGCTTTTGTTTTTCATAAGCAAATCAAGCTGAACAAAGTTGATTCCCTTTCTTGCCAAAACCCTTTCTGCTGATCCATGCTGAGCTCTGGGATGAAGCAAACCCTCAGCAATGGGGGGAGGGAGCAGCACAGCACTCATGACCTGCAGGTCCCACTGTGGGTCCTCCAAAACCCACCTTCTCTCACAGCACCTGGGCACGGAGTTTTCTTTTCCCCTAGACAGAGGGTGCCATCTCGTGGCTACTCCCTCCCCAGTCTAGGACATGGGCAGTATGGGCTGGTCACCACATCCCACCCCCAAAGCTCACTGGAGCTGTGTTTAGGAGCAGTTTCCTAGCTCAGGCCACTCTGTGGGTTGTATTTCAGAGGCCACAAGCAGGTTATGGAGAAAGAGCCTCTTCCCTGCACTAGGGCAGCTGCTGATAACCCACACGAAGGCTCTTTGGGCGCCTTTAGGTCCCTTCATGTCACCCTACAGCAGGGCAGGAGCTCAGCTAACGTGTTCCTTACAACATGGTGGCTCTTGCAAGCCTAGTGCTGTGAACCAAGGTGGGAACATACTGTTTGACTTTCTGTATTGATTCTATCCCCCATGGAAGGAATCCGTCTGCGAAGCAGGTCTTGAGGTTCAATTTCATTAGTTACACCAGTGAGATCGCTTCGTATGCCGGCGTGAAGCCCAACATGCTGTGGCTGCTCCTGACCGACCCCCGGCTGGCGCTGGCTGTCTTCTTCGGGCCCTGCACATCCTACCAGTACCGCCTGACGGGACGGGGGCAATGGAGTGGGGCCAGGGCTGCCATCTTGACACAATGGCAGCGGGTCTTGAAACCTTTGAGAACTCGGGTGTTGGAGGACGGTGCCTCCTCACACTCCTGGTGCTGGCTGGGCCTCCTCGCCCTGCCCACAGTGCTGGTGGTAGGGTTCCTGCTCTCCAAACGTCCCCGGCTGGGGTGGGCTCCCCAAGGACTTCTATTCTAGCAGAGCTCCAATGAGGATGGTGCCATGGGGGGGCCTACAGGGCTGTGCTTGTGGGTGCAGCGTGTGTGGGATCTCACCTCTCTGTCCCTATCCGTGGTTGTAATGCAGCAGGACGGGGCTGTGGGAGCTGTGGAATGAGGCTGAGGGGGGTGGACATGGCACAGGGCTCCTCGGGGAGCGGCAAGTGTGGAAGTAGTTGTGTTCATATGGCAGCTTCTGGGAGGGGCCAGCCGGAAATAAACCTCAGTGAGCTTCTAATGGCGCTACTCGTGGTGGGGTCCATGTTTTTACCAACGCGCTGACTAATCGGCGGTGTGTGCTGGCTGAGGTGGGCTCCCAGCTCCGTACCGCGGCCCTGCAGCACCGCACGGCGCCGGCACAGCCCGCACACAGCCCCGGGCGGCGCCTCCACCGCGCAGCGCCACTTCCGACCGCCAGGGGGCGCCCGTGTGCTCAGCGCGGTCCCGGACTGCGGCACGGCGTGGCGTCACGTGGGAGGCGGCGCGAGGGGCGGTGCGCGCGCGGCGCGGTGAGGTCAGACGTCGTTGGCGCCGGCTTGGCCGCCCGCCATCTTGGCCCCTGTGTGGAAGCGGCTGAGGCGGCGTCGCGGCGCCGGGAGCGGCAGCGGCCTCGTCGAGTCCGGGAGCCCCGGGGAGCGGGGGGGGGGAGGCCGGAGCGCCGGCCCGCCGCGCTGCGCGCCAGGTGAGCGCGACCGCTTCTCTTCTCCCGCGGCTCCTCGCCGGCCGGCGGTAAGGAACCGGGCGCCCGGAGGAGCGGGCGGCCTGCGCCGCATGGCCTCGGGCGGGGGCGGCTTCCGCCCGGCCTGCGGCGGTGCTGAGCGGCCTGACGGGGAGCGGAGAGCCCGTGGGGGCTGCGGCCGGGCGGCGGGAGGGAGAGCGGAAGGGAAGGAAGGAAGGAGGGAGGGAGGCGGCGCTGGGCCTTGCGGCGGGCCGGGCCGCCCCGCGCTGCTGGGCCTCGCCGCATCGCAGCGCATCGCATCGCCGTCTGTGGCCGCGCCCCGCAGCGGGCACAGCGCCGGGCCTCGCCCCACGGCTGGGCTGAGGGGCCGCTTCCCGGTCCCCAATTCCACGTTTCTCATCCTTCTTCCCCGTTTCCCACCCATTTCTACCTTCCTTTCAGTTCTATCCCCTCCCTTTCTGAACATCTCCGTGCCTCTCTAGGGAGATCCCCAGTGTTCGTGCTCTCTTTGTGGCAGTAATTCTTCCTCCCGAGATGCCCCGGGAGGAGGTTTATCCTGCGGCACGGTGGGCACTGCGGTTTGCTTTTCTAACTCTGAAATATTCATCCACGGTTCTGGAGGTGCACGGTAAAGGAGCGCTGCTGGGTTCTTTCTCTTAGATGTGATTGGAGCGCCTTTGGGGAAGGTATTGTGGCTTCTGCTCTCAGGGATGAGGTTTGTAGGAACGGGGTGGAGAGGGCCATGGCGGGGTTTTGGCAATGAAACCATGATGTGAGCATCGTTAGATGACACGGCTAAAATTCAGGCAGGTGGTCACATAAAGCAGTGAGCATAAAGGGAGCCATCACACAGGTACAAATTGAAGTTTCGGGGCTAGTTTCCAGCTCTGTCCAGCCTTATGGGGGAATCAGAGCATGCTTGAGAGAGAGCCTGATGCTGGGAGTTGTAGGAGACGCCATGTGGTTTTGCCATTTCTTTCCCTTTTGTGTCTTGGGCATTCATTTTGTAAGCTTGGCCCTTTGTGAAAGGTTTCGAATCCTTTCTCAATGGAAAAGGGCTGTTTTTCCTTATCGCTCTTTGGTTACTGGAGTCAACTGAGTGAGCTATTAGAAGCGTTATTTTAAGGAGGAGTTGGGTTTTTTGTGTTTTTTTTTTTTTTAAATCAATTTGTTTCTAGTGCTGTGGGATATCAGGCCTACCCATTGTCCAGCCTTAAGAGCTGTGCTTGGACAAGAAACTGCATTTTAATAGGGGAGGAAATGGGGCGTGATCTCATCTGTCCATCAGGAAGAAAGGAAAGGATGGCCTTCTAATACTGAGTGCCAAGGGATGAATGGTTCTCAAATTCCTTTGAATCATAAAACACAGAGAATTCTTCTTCATTATTAATACTGGGACACTTCCTTGGGACTAAGGAAGCTTTGAGTTTTGAGAGCTCTTTGGATTTAGAGTTCAATGAAGAGGCATTTGGTCACTCAGTATTGGGCTCAGTGTGTGAGGTTATGGCTGCTGTAATGCAGGTGTGTTAATAAAAGGCCATGTGAGCTGAACTGGGGGGTGGCATAGGCAGGTGCTTGTGTATGGCCTGCAAGTCTGCATGTCACCTGCACCACCACCTTACTGCATATGCATTTTCTACATTACGTACTGCTTTGGTAAGGAATAGCTTGTAAAATGCGTGTAAATCGATATGTAGACATCTCGGTGAGTCCTCAAGTCTGCTAGAGAAGGAACAGGGAAAAAAATGATGCTTTCGTCTAAAGATGATGAGAGAGCTCTCACTCTGTCTGAATGAATTTCTTAGATGGATAAAATGAAAGAATGGAAGCCAAAGGAGCGGGTGTGTTGGTGGGGTTGACTCACACCAGGTGTCTTGGGTTACACAAAGTGCACACCCCATATTCTGGAGTATTTCCCTTGTCAGCTGTGGGAGTGATATGAAAGTGGAGTGAGGGTGAAAAACAGCCTAAATACCATATAAGGGTAATGTGGATAAGAGGCTTAGATGTGGAGACAGAAAGGAAAAGGCAGCTCTCACAGGAGGGTTGAAGCCATAGACAGTGTGCTTTTGCAGAGGAACAAACCCTTGTATAAGTGCATTTTGGATAGTGATAGGACAAAGAGGAATGATTTTATACTGAGATAGGAGAGGTTTAGGTTGGATCTTAGGAGTAAGTTTTTCACACCCAGAGGGTGGTGACGCACTGGAACAGGTCACCCAAGGAGGCTGTGGATGCCCCATCCCTGCAGGCATTCAAGGCCAGGCTGGATGTGGCTCTGGGCAGCCTGGGCTGCTGGTTGGTGACCCTGCACACAGCAGGGGGTTTGAAACTAGATGATCATTGTGGTCCTTTTCAACCCAGGCCATTGTGTGATTCATTGGAGGTAGGAGTGAGGAAGACAGATGTTCCTTCGTAGTCAATGAAGGCAGAGGCCAATTATAGTAATGAAGGATTTGGAGGGGGGAAAAAAAACCTCCACCCTGAAAACTCAGCACCTTTCCACTAGTTGGAGATGGATGCTGGGCCTGTAATGACGGGACGGCAAGTGGTATTTTACTGGTAGAACCAGTTGTTCATCTTCAGTAGTGAATTTTTTCTTCACTCGGTTTCATGCCCTCATTTGTGGGTTGTTGGTGTGCTGTTTTTTTTCAGGCCCAGGTTTCACAAAACCTTGTGGAAACTTTCCATGGGTAAAAGCAGGTGTAAAAAGAAATGCTGAGATTAGTGTGAGGAGCTGGGGGGAGATGATACAGTGTGCATGTGTTTGTGAAGTGCAGATGGGGTGGACAGAAGACTTAATGCATAAAGAGCAGAGGAATATGAAGTCCTAATAAAAATCAGCTGAAGACAGCTTTTATGTCCATGGAGAACAGGCTGACAGAAATAGACTGTTTTTATTACAAATACCTCAGCCATTACATAACATTCTAACTGAACAGTAAGGAACGAGTCTACTACAGATTGCACCTCTATTAGAGGGAGAAGCTTTGTATCATCCTATTGTTTTCCTGTATCTGATAACATCTTGATTAGTGGTTAAATTATAGCGCAGAATTGCGTTGTGTATCTTCTATCTCAAGTACAATGGTGGTAAGTTTTAGCCGATGTGTTTTTGAAGATAACTTGAGATTCATTTTTAGGGGTTTGCAACATCAGAGACAGAAATTACTGCATTTGAAATTTGGGTGCATCAGCTGTGAAAGTATTGGATGAAGAACTGTGGAATCACCCAGTGTCAGGTAACTGAGAGAACATGATCTTAGATATCTCTTAAATTCAGTGCACAACTGGCTTCTCAGTACAGGACAGATTTACTCCACGTTTGTGGAGCTGGGATGGAAGTTGTAGCTCAGCATGCTTGGAGGTACCAAATGGATTTCCATAGTAAAACTCTAGTGTCTATGTTGCCTTTTTTTGCTGCTGTGCTTGCTTCTGTTAGCACATCAAACTTCTCTGCTTAGAAAAGCAGTTTCAGGCTGTCCTCGTTCAATCTCATATGCAGTGTCAGTTTATTTTTAGTATCAGTGTTTCTGTAAGCATGTGACCTTCATATTTCCAGATTTTAGTTTGTAAGCTTTTAAAATTATAGATGTACTTATAAATGGTATGCACGTGTATATAGTTTATTATAATTTTCATATGAAACATCTGTAAGCTGTCTTTCTTTATTCAGCTTATTGAACTGCTTTGGATCTTCAGGCTGGGTGCAACTTTGGGAATGTTTTCCTCTTCCCAGAAGAATAACTTTGTTTCAGAAACCAGTGATATTTCTTTCAGCTTGTCTTCAGTGACAGGACCTGGGTGTTTCTTCCATTTCAAAGTAACCATCTATTCCACCATGAGAGAGCTTGATGTCTTGGGATCAGTGCACTGATGCTTTCATTTATTCAAAACCATGTTCCTATGTTTACATGTCTTGGTTTATAGCACTGTTTAAAACAGCTTGTGTTTCCTATACGAGTGTATCTAAACGTGCATTTGTGTGTACATCAGCAATATTCTGAGGTAGAGCAGTAATACATTTTCTTTTGCAAATAAGAATAAATACTCTGCAGGAAAAATGCATTCTATTAAGAGAAACTTTCCTTTGGCTCCTGGTATGGCTATGTGATCAATTTACTTGGTTAGGAAATGTTTTTTATGCCACATATCAAGGGACAAAACTTTGTAGCATGCACTTAGCTGTGGATTAGAAGTGGTTTAGCTGTGGCTTTGGTAGTGTATTGAGACTTGTTGACTGTTTGCCTGCTTTTGAAAACAGCATCAAGGGATTGTGGAGCTGGTTTTTGTAAACAAAGAACCAAGAGCAACTGAAAGCGTTCGGCTTAAGCTGGTGTGATTTGACAGATGAAAAGTTGACTTCCTTACTTGGATTCATTCTGTAATGATGAAAGTCATATACATTAGGTATGCTGATGAGGCTTTTCTCATCTTTTCTAATTTAGCTCATCATTTTTATTTTTAAATAATGAACTTGGTCTAAAGCAAAGGGCTGAAGCTGACCCTTAATTAACCAGGATTGTCTGCTTGTTGGTGTGATTTTCACAGTTGCTTCTCTTACATAACGAGCATTGCTTTCATTGCTTTAGATACAGGGTGGAGATGGTTTCTGCTAAAAGAAATTAGCATGTCATCAGCAACAGCCACATAAGCAGAGATAAAGGGCATAAGAGGCTGCATTGGTAATGCATTGGACTGGACCAAGGCTTGTGAAGGAGCAAATTCTTCTGCCTCTTTATGCAGAGAAGTTTTCTTTATTGATAATGGAGATGGTAATCTGTGGGCTGTTGGCATCCCTGACTCTAGCTGTCACAGTGGGAACTTGTCTTAGATTGTATTAAAGACAAATATGATGTAACGTCTCCTAATACAGAGGAGAGGTTGTGGTTGTAGCTATATAAACCAATTTAGAGATTTGGAGTATTATGGTTACAGAGATTTGGAGTATTATGGTTGGACTTGGAAATTGTACTGAAGGAGGAAGAAATTGACACCTGGAAAAAAGATTTTTGGTCTGGATTACCGACAGTAAGGAACAGCTTGGCTTTGCTTTTATCTCTTTATCTATCCTGCCCTGTTCTGTTTCAATGTGGGGTGAGTGAGAAGGGTAGAAAATATGTTGGAGGTCTCATTTGGCTTTTAGAAATCACCGACAGAGACTTCCTTATTTGACCTAGGCAATAGCTGATGCATACTGGAGAGGCAAATGAGTGCCACTAGTTTAAATGGCGTTGTTTCAGAGCCTGTAACAAAGCACAAGGGTGCTTGCAGTAGGAATATTAGATCAAAGGAAGAAAATAAAATAGTAGAGAGATGGGTGACTTTATAGGGCTTCTACTTCCTGTGCTCATTTGAGTTAAGAATCTGGTCCGTTGTCATGTACCTACCAATTACCTTTCAGCAGCTTCCTAAAAGAAGATATTTTGCACCTGTCTGTGTGGCTGCCTTAAGGAGCTGACCCTTGTGCAACCTGGCTCTTGTTTCAGGTAACTTATCCCAGCCAGGCCTCTGCCGAGGAAAACATCCTGTGTGCTGTTAAGTCTGCATCTGGAGTCAAAGCTGCTGGAGTGCAGCTGGAACAGAAACCATGCCTTGCTTCCTGTGCATGTTTAGAAATCTGGAGGAATCCAGTAACATGTGTAGACTTCTTGTTTGTACCTTTTTACTGCAGGGTGCAGGCAGTTTTTGTTTTAATTATTCTTGCAAATTGATCCTCAAACCCCCCAGTATCACTAGTTTTCCTTAGTCTCTGTGTTTTTTCATACGTTGAAATTTAAGCAGAGTGGTGCTGACCATCTGAGCGCTTTCAGCACTCATTTGAATAGTCACAGGGATGGCTGTCTGTCATCAGTAGTCTTGCTTTTCCAGCAGATTAGACGCTGGCTTCCCATTTGCCCCTCTGTTATCAGACATGCTGTTCTCAGCAAGCAGAACAGTGCTACTTTGGTGACACTAAGGAGACTCCCCATGTTGCCCTTGCTATGCCTGAGGACAACGGCCATGCCAGGAGTTTGGCCTTCCCAGGCTTGTGCTGTATGGTGTGATGCAGTTGAGCAGGAAACAAAGTGATACTTGTGACAGCATGCTAAGTGCTGGTGTAATTTAATGGACCGTTTGTGATCTTAAACATTAACAGATGCCTTTGCAAAAAGCAGCTGTGGTCAGAATAAACTGACCTGAATTAGTTTGTGAGAAGCCTCGTGTACAGTTCAACTTTCTTTTTCAATTAAAGATAACTGATAGGTAAGACAGGTTATGTTCATTCTCTTTATTCAGAGAAACTTGCTGCCTACTAAACTACTACTTGAGTGCTCTTTAATAGCAGGTATACGGATTGTTTCTGCGATAATTTGCCTTACTTTATTCACTTATCTTTTTCCATATAGTCAGCAGATCAGTCCAAGGGCTTTGAAGTATTCTCATTCTTCTAAATAATGGAAATTTGGTTAATAAACTCTTGGAAATCTTGAAAATAAAAATCTCATTTGGCATCTGTGAGTTGCAAAGCTAGTTGGGTGAAAAGCTCACATTGTTCTGCTCCCAGAAGTAATGAGAATGCATCTCATTATGATGTTCTCCTTAATTGTATAGAAGCTGTTCTTACATTTATTTTTTCTCCTGGTCCTGGCTTCCTTCCAGCACTTGAGAAGTCCTGCTGCAATTAAAAATGGACCATTTGGAAAAGTTCCTTAGCAAACTGCGTGAAACTGGGAAAGCAAAAATCTGTCTTGCAAAAAAATGTGCTCTGATATTTAGTGGCAGAGAACTAAAGACTCAAGAAGGTTAGTCGGGCTAACTAGGAGCGCAGTAGCTTGCCTTAAAATTGAACTCTAAAGAGATTTTGGATTACAGATTTACGGAAACATAGTTTGGAATATATTTGGTAATCCTGCAGAGCAGTTAGACTATTCTAATTTCTGTTTGAGGTTTATCAGAAAGAGGCAAGAATAGCTTCGTGGTGTTGGTGCCTGAGCTGCATGTTGTGCTAGTTCTGCCTTATGTGTGGCACGCACTGTCAGTCTTCACAGGAATCTCTTGAAATAACATTCTGGCGAAGAAGCTGCTTCAATGTACTTTGGTAATTTGAAAACATGGTACTTGTAGGAAAACTGGTGTTAATACAGTACTGGTTAATCGCTGTCATTGAGTTGTGGTGATATTGCTTGAGTGCTGGAACAGGAAGGTGTTTTTAGAACTCTTAAGAGTGGAATTTTTGGAAAAGGTAGGTCCTGCTTACAGCCTTTGTCATCATTTGACTTCAGGTAGGTGTAAGAATCACTTTCTGCTGCTGTTCTGAAGTTCTGGAAACAGTTTTGGATGTGACAGTCATGAGTGAAAGCTTTGGAGTTCTAAGTTTAACCTCTAATTGGGTTGAGGATGCGACTTTTATTTAGGGATGTTTATGAAGTTGATCTTGTTGATGTAGTACTTGACCTTGCTACTTTAAAAAATAATAATAATAATAATAACTGTGGATGTGTCTTTAAAAAAGAATTTTTTTTTCTTTTTTTTTTTTTCCTTTTTATTTTTTTTTCTTTTTTTCCTATATAGAGAATTTAAATAGATCAGCACACAGACTAGAAAGAGTGAAATCTTCAATGGAGAGACAGAGGAGTGTTAGTCTGAGATGTTTTCTTGCTGGTTTTGAGCCACGCATACATCTAATGCTAGTGAACAGGGCTTTGTGCTCCAGACTCCCTTGGCTGCCTGTTGCTTGGGAGCATCACTTGCTCTCTTAGGAGTCCTGCTCTGTGGGGACTTGCTGCCTACATCCCTGTGGTTTTTGTTCTCTGAGAGGTGGCAGTGCTACCTCGGAACAACCTGCTTTTCGTTAGGAGCTACAAAGTACAATTAGCTGCATTGCTGGCAGTTGGTATGTTTTGGAACTGTAACAGTGAAACACTAAGAAGTTACTGACAGTCTGAGCTAGTTTGATTCCTAGGGTGAGATCTGAAGTCTTAATTCTGTTTGTGTAAGAACTCACTTCCTGTTACGGTCAGTGGAAATTAGATGCCTAGAGGTATTTGGAAGATCATGGCTTTCATGTGAAATGTAAGCAGAAATTTAATGTTGGTTATCAGCCTTTTCCAGTGAGAGAAGTGATACCAGTGCTTTGCTCTTACAGCTTTTTTCTTCGAAAGGAGGGTTGGTTTTGTTTGTTCGTTATAGAACCTCTACTTAACTGTCTTTATTCTTCCTAAATGGAGCTGATTTCAGGTCTTGAATATTACTGCAGCCATAACAATTTTCTTCAGAATTTGAGAGCCTTATTTTTCATTTTGAGAGTAGTTACACTGATTCCATGTGTGCCCATCTCTTTGAAAGGGTGACAGTGAAAGAGTTCAGCAGTTTTTGGGCCTTGCTTTGGTACTGTAGCAACCTTTAGAGGTTGAGTGCATCTCAAAAGCATGGCTGAGGTGTGTTGTTTTGTGGCTTCTGAGGACAGTCTTATACTACTTAAGTGCCTCACTGATAGCACTTTGTATGTTTTTAGATTTGAAACTTCTTGTGATAGAACTTGCTTTGCATCTCAGTTATGGAAGAATCTGTAGCCTGAGGCGTTCCTGTGCAGTTGTAAAGCTAACATAGGCAGAAGTATTAAATCTTCTGCATGTAGAATAGATAAGAGCTGAATAAATTTTTAGTGAGGTGCTTAACTTCATTATTTTGGTTATGAGAATGGTTACATTCATATTTTAAGTGCCTCTTTGCATTATCTCCTTCCTTTTAGAAGGTAAAAATATAACTGTTGTGCTGATGAACAGCTTCTTATATTAATGAGTAAAACATGGAAAAAAGGGATGTAATTACTGAAAGTACTGAAGCCCAAAGGAGGTGATACTGTTTTAGTTAATATTTAGATGGTGTTTGTTAAAGTAATGAACAGCTTCATATGAAACTCTAAACATGCAGAAAATTATCCTCAAACTAAACAAAATGAAAAACTGTCCCTTTTCCTTTCTCTCCTCAGATATCTTATGCAGCTGTACTGGCATCGTTCTGCCTGTGAGGGGGCAGGACCATGAACTCTCCATGCCCTGGGTAAAATTCAGAAGGAAAAGAGTTCATAAAGAGTACAATTATTATTAATTACTGTTTCTAGACAAAAATAGCCTTGTGATACATGGAAGTATTTGATGTGGTTTTGACAGTTTTATTACCAGTGAGAACTGTTAAGGGAGTTGTTCATGCACATACCCTTAAATATTTATTCAGATCTGTGAGCAGAGACAGGCTGGAGGTTTGCATGGCTGCCATTGTTTCTATCTCTGGCTTTTGACTCCAGCCAGCCCTCTTAACTCATTTTTCCTTTTGTTCTTTACAATGCTCTGATAAAAAGAAGTAGAAATAAGTCTGTTTTAATTCCTTGTAGCCTTTCTCTGCTGCAGGATATGTCCTGAAAGTTGATTTTCAGAAGTGTTTGTCACCTTTACTAGTGCCATCTTATATTTGAGAGAACCTAATGAAGGTTCCCTTCGTACCTGTGGCTTGATGCTGGTTATGCTGTTGTAAGGCCGTGTTCAAGGCGACACTGTTTCTCACAAGACAGTTGAACAAGCTGCCTTACAGTTTAAGGCAGCAGAAGTTTTGCTTGCTCTACAGATCTGTAGTTTGAACTAAAATATGATTTGCAGAACACTTGGTTATCACATACAGCTTTTATAAGTGCCTAATTTTGGTTCTCATTGCTTGTCGTAGTAGCTCTGTTTTAAAATGTACATCTTTGCCTCAAAACTAATGCAGGCATATTTGTGGATGCTCATTTCTGGCATCTACAGACTGTATGTTTTTTAAGATGCATAAGATGGGATAATGTCCTCAGGTGACTGTCTGCTGTTGTGAACTGCTCTCCACCCAGCATGTAGTTAGTTCTGGTAGATTTTTTTTCCGAAACATTAGTAGGCTTTGAAGGTGAGTAATTTGAAGAGCTAGCAGGGCCTGCTTTGCTTCATCTTCATCTTAGAGAATGCCTTGGTTCTAAGGAGATCAAGTCCTTGATATTTCCATTTGAGGTCATTCGCAGCACTTCTCTCCTGCATGCCCAGTGCTTAGGGGATTGGCCTGTGCTGCAGTTCCTCCTCAGAGGTGATGGCTGCAGAAGAGATGGTATTTAAAGGCTTTTCTTTTGTACTTGGACACTAACTTTCACAGAGTTTGTAACCTGTGTGACCTGTGCATTGTGCACTCCTCAGGCTTGCCTGAAAAGCAGAGAGCACAAAATCTAGACATGTGGAAGAGAAGTGAGGATCAGTAATTACACAGCAGTGCTCATTTGTAAAATAATATGTTCCTTTTACATGGTTTGCTATAGATAAGGCATGAGGAGAGCTTTCTTGGGATCCTGTTACATAGAATCCAGCATCCTTTGTTGTGCTGTTTTGATTTCACTTTGCTCTAAATGGTCTGGTGACTGTTTTTCAGGGTATCCTATAAATGTTCAGAACATACTGTCTAACTGCAGGTAATGCTTTTTGCACATGTGAGGCAGCTGCCTTGAAATAAAAACCCTTTCTTTGTAGCTGAAGTTTTTGATGCCATGTTATCTGTGGGTGTCGAGTGCAGGTCTTACTGAGATATCAGGGGTGCTCTTTCAAAATTAGAAATAATGAATTTGGGAAATCTGCCTCTTAATATGCATTTATTGCATATGGCAAGAAAGATTTGGGTTTATTTACGTTGTATTTATTTTTAGTTTCAAAACTTACCAGAACCACATACTTCAGTGTGCCCTAAATAGAGCCATCCTAAAAAACACAGTTAAAAACAGATTCAAGTGACAAATTTGTATGTGAGGCTTTTTGCTCCTTAACCACTTTTTTAGTGTGCTTAAGATCAGAGAAAGATGCTACAAAAAGTCTTCCTGGATTTGTTTCTTGTTTTCTGCCTTGAGAGTTGCAAACATGGCCTGGTTATGAATAAACTTTCATATCACGTGTGGGGTTTTTGTTTTTGTTTTTTGTTTTGTTTAAAGTTTCCTACTTCACAGATGGATATTTGAGGCACCGAGAATTTCAGTTCTGAGGAAACATGTGGAAGGTTTGTCTTAAATTATGTGCCTCATCTTATGTCATTGCAGCTCATCCTTTCCAGTTCAGCCAAAATACGTCGTTGGAGTGAAAGTGATGGGATGAACTATTCTGAGTTAAATAGGGAATGAGGGGATGCTGCTGCTGTTTAGTTAATGTTTTTGGAACTTCCAAATTAGGTATAGTTTATGCACAAATTGCCTGTGGTAAGTGCCTGAGTGCATGAAGGCTGAACTGAACTGGGGGGAGGATGTCCTGAGCTGATTGGACTGTATTTTTATAACTGTAGTCTTGCTGTAGAAGTCTCCTGACATGTTATGCTTATGTTGAAACAACAACTAAAACAACAAAAAAGAAACAAAAGACTTTGCTTAGAAGTTGACAAGTGGGAGTGCATAAAATACAGTTTAGATGTTTTCCTGCAGCCATCCGTGCTTACCTCAGCTAGAATGGGATGCCTGGAAAACAGAGAGAATAGGAATCTTTCCCCCAGAAATGAGGGATGGTGTGTGTTGTACCTCAGACATGGACAGGGTTCCTCAGGAGTCTGTAACAAAGCAAATGAACTTGGTCCCCTTGGCAGAGTTGATCTACCTCTTGCCAACAACTTTTTACTGAAGGCTTTACATAACTCTGTTCCCTTTAGAGGTGCCTGTGTGTATTTATTCGTGGAGATAACAAAATGTCATAACTTAGACAAAATGCTTGTCTGTATTGAAATGGAATTTTGTAAAACTTTTTAATACGTATAATAAAACCACAGAACGCTGACATGGACATGGTGCAAGAGAGAGAAGGAAACCAGACAACAGCAGCTGCTGAGTTATGTTAAATGTTTTCAACTCCTTACCAACTCCTTACCATTCCAGTCCTAGAAAAGTGACCTCAGAAATCTTGTTTAAGCGCAGAAGAACACTTTTCCAAAGTGAAATTAAGATCTTTCCTGGTATGCGGCTTATCCTAATCAAAGACTTTGTCAGGTGCGCAGAGATGTGAATCATCACTATTCTAAATAACTTGTTTAGGGGGAATCTGAAATGATCAGAGCAGATGAGGAGCTTGGTGGGAAAGGTCTGTGTGGTGTCAGATTTTCCTGTTTGCTGTTCTATGTTAATATACTGCATTCAATTTGTTTTTCTACTGACTGTGAGTATCTCAGAGGGTCCAAGTAAATGTTCCTTAACAGTGGGTTTCGGGAATCAGTGGGCATAGTGATGACTACTTGCTGTGCTGATTTCTGTAGACGTACTTGAGTTCATTGCAGGATCTAATAAATAAGCCAACAGACTGCAGTCTGAAAAAAAGTCTCATAAAGAAATTACAGTAATAATTTTAATATGCAGGTCTTCAGGCCACAGCAAAGGTCATTTGTGTTACTTGATAATGTTACTAAGTGTCCGAAAGGTAATCTTTGCTGCAGGAGTTTAGGAGCACTAGACCTTTAATTATCCATGGAGTAACTGTAGTCCTTAAAAATGAATCACTGATTTGCGTAAGTTTCTTGGTTGTGCACTAAACCCTGCCAGCTGCTCGTGTTACTTTTGCTGCTGCCCGTCCCGTTTGCTGCCATGGGAATGATTTCATTCGTGGAAGTGTTTTTTTTTATGTTGCTGCTGTTCAGAGCTATACAGCTATTGATGTGTTTTTGTTGTTAAAGGTTTGATTAACAGAGTTAAGACTAATTGCTACCTTACCAGTAACAAAATTTATTTCACTGATTTCTGTAAATTTGACATTAAAAAAGTATTATTTTTTTTGGACAGATGGTGGGCTGATGTCACCCTACTTCCAGCCTGTTTTTCAAGTCTCTGAATGATGTAAAGATACTGACCAGTCTAGCAAAAATATCTGGGAGTTGCTTTCTCCTTGTAGGAGTGCAAAATGTATTTCTTAACCACGCATGTGGCCCAGTACAAAGCTGAAGACTGTCCTCTTGCAAGAGTCTGCATGTGCTCTAATGGAATAGCATCTGGCCTGAATCCTGCTGAAGCTGAAAGCCACACTAAGGCTGTTCACATCTCCATTTCCTCATCTTTTTGTTGGTGGCTTGTAAATGGAAGTAGAAGGCAGAGTGGGGTGGGAATCCTTCTTATATCTATATCTATATATATGAGACTTACTCGGTCTTTTGCCATTGGTTTATGTCATCATGACCAACCAAGGATATATTCTTTCAGCTGCATATCCGTACAGTCTCTTAATAGTGTGTGAGTGCCTTGCATGCAAATTGAGTTCCTCTCGAAGGTCTTTGGAGACTGAGTTTGACCATGAAGTTAGTTATCACCAAAGAGTTTGAGCAGGTTGGACAGCTGTGTCTTGCTTCCTGCTGTCTGGTCCTAGAGTAAAAGCAAAAATATTCAAGCATTCATAGCTTTTGGAATTGACATGGCAGTATGTGAAAAATGTTTATTCTGGTGGCTGCAATGATATTTTTCCCAGTAGTGTTAAGATTTAAACAGAATATTATTGTCTAGTCAGTTTAATGAATGCCTGCTTGTGCTCCTAGCTGATGATGAGCGGAAACTCTGTCAAGTTCCTTCTAAGAACAAGAGAAACATCAGTGATAATTACTGGGTGGCTCTTCTGAAGATCTGTTAGACTGGGGAAAGAAGGGAGGAGAGAAGACCTTCTCTAGCAGCCCTGCGATTTACTGTTACAAGAATAGCATAGCTTTTAATTCAAGCAATTGTTTACCTATATGTCTGAACATATCATGTTTCTAGTTTTGATAATTAGGCTTCAGATTTGGTTGTATTTCATTTCTCTAGCTGCTGAGTTTATGGTGGTTTTAATTGAAAAAAGCAAATTCCAGAAATATTGTGTCGCAGTTTGTGATATCTGAGCACTTGGCTGACAGGAGGGATGAGGTCATTGTGCTTCCCCAGTGGGGAACTGGTTGCTGGTGGAAACTCTGCTTGTTGTTTTTTTGGTTTTTTTTTTAATATTTGGGTTTTTTTTGTGTGTGTGTTTTCTTTTTTTGTAAATTTGAGATTATAGACAGTACTGAGAGTTTGGTGCTGTTTAAATGCTGACCCTCCTGATTTTGTGATGACATATTGTTTCAGAACATAAACTGTTCCTTGGTCTAACATATTCTAATGCATCTTCAGTTTGCTTAAATGAAGTGATGCTTAATAGTATTAAATATGCTGTAAAGTGTCATTTTATGACTACTGTCTCAAGTTCTGGCTTACATTCAAGTTGATTTATCTCTCTGGTGTTCTTGTTTTCAGGCTGATTTTAAGGAGTGAGCGGGCGGTACCAGACTCGATGAGTTTCCATCGAAATGTCGGAAAAGTCAGGCCAGAGTACAAAAGCAAAGGATGGAAAAACGAAGTATGCAACGCTCAGTCTCTTTAATACCTACAAAGGAAAGTCACTGGAAACTCAGAAAACCACAGGTAAATTAAACTGCCTTCGTTTAGGCATTTTTGTTTCACCTTCACTGTTGTAAAGCTAATTAAGAGGATGATGGGATCGTTAACCACAGCAAAGTTTTTGAGCTGCTTCATACAATAGTTAAATGGAAGAACTGTGAAACGCAGTTTTGGTTTCAGTTGCTGGTTACGTGTTAGCTTCAAGTTCAGGGAGAAGACAGCATTTTCAGTTCAGTAGGATGCAAGTAAAAGAATTGTTTTATGGCTGCAGTTTCCACGTGTTATCAGTGTATGAGATGCTGTTCCCCAGATGTGCTTTTTGTTGTATTTCTGAAGACAGCAGTACTTATGCTACTGGAGTATGTTCTGAGATCAGAAAAATTGAGACAGACACGTGGGAATTCCTGGACCCATTAAAGCGTGATAAACCCCCAAGTGGAGTGAGAAAATAGAACATCGTAGAAGGTAGCAAGACATTAGTGTCATACTTAAAATGTCTTCTCCAACCTTCTGTGAGAGAGCATTATATACAAAGCAGAGTGAACATATATCTTTATTTGCTTCTGGAATAAATTAACCATAGCAACTCAATATTCAAAGTGTTCAGCTTCTCCCAAATAAAGTACTTAAAATTCCTTTTTTTTTTTTTTTTTTTTTTAAATTAAACAACAAAAAGAAATTGATTTTCTAATCCTTATATTCTTAAATTTTCTTCCCTTCCCTTCCCTTCCCTTCCCTTCCCTTCCCTTCCCTTCCCTTCCCTTCCCTTCCCTTCCCTTCCCTTCCCTTCCCTTCCCTTCCCTTCCCTTCCCTTCCCTTCCCTTCCCTCCTTCACATTTTCACTGGTTTCTGCAGCTTTGCAGGAGCACTGCCTGCTAAACAGCATTGCTAACTTGCACTTTGTTTTGGTATGCAGTTGCCACACGCCATGGATTACAAAGTCTTGGAAAAGTTGCTATTTCAAGGAGGATGCCTCCCCCAGCCAACCTCCCTAGTCTCAAAGCAGAGAACAAAGGCAATGATCCCAATGTGAACATTGTGCCTAAGGATGGCACAGGATGGGCTTCAAAACAAGAACAGCACGAAGAAGAGAAGTAAGTGAGCAGTGAAATCAGGGTTGTTTTGTTGCAGTATTTCTCTCAAGTTTTCTAAAACTCACAATGGATGGGAAATGGGAAGGAATTTGTTAGGCTTAGTAATCCTCTAGGGAGATACTAGAGAGGAAATAGCACCTCAAATATTAATATTATTAATTTTTGTAAGGAATAATCTTGCTGTTGGGGGAGAAGAGGGAGGAACAACAACAAAGAAAATACCAACAAAAAAGTGCTGCTTAGGTTGAAGGCAGTATGTTTATAAATCTGGTGTAAGAGGGCACTGGACATGGCTACCTTTCTTTAAGTCTTGGTGGCTCCTTACATGAAATCCTGTAGTATATTCTTATACAAGGTGGTATAATCACCTTAAATTCCTTTTGAAACTAAGAGAAGTCCTTGAGTACATTGCAGCTAAGTTAAATTTAACTTGAGAATTGGTGAGTATGCAAAAAATCTGATTTAGTGTGGTTTTCCTGATGTATGTCAGGAAAAACTTAAAAACTCTTTATTTTGTATGCATTAGTTTGAATTTCTACTTTATTTTTCTATCTGTTCATAATACACATTTGTGTTTAGCTTTTATCTTCGGTTTGGGAAACCTATGTACAATATTCTGCCCAATGTTTTGTATGGTAGTTCCTGTACCCCAGAGGTCATTTCCATTTGATCTAGTTAAATTGGTGTGGAGCTCAATAGCTTGTTTAATAAAAACACACTTTCATTTACACCTTTCCTGCTACATATGCTAGAAGCATGTTCCATTAGTTGATTGTGTTTCTAAATAAATAGCTGTCCTTTGTGTTCAACTACTTTTTGTAGTTACTGCTGTAGTTCTCCGTTTTTCAGTGCATTTATAAATGTTTCATTTTATGTATAAAGCTTTCTGATACTTGTTTCAAGTATAAATCCTTTTTTTCCCCCTATTGTGTCACTGCTTAGTTTTTCCAGGCTGTTATTTCACCAGTTATCTCTTCACTGGGTTAATAAAGTGGTTCTAGACTATTAGACTTCCCCTGTGAATAAAAAATAAAGATGCTCAGGAGCTGGAGGTCTTACAGGCTCTGATGCTTTGAAGTCTCAAGTTATATGCAGATTTCAGAAATGTCTAGATTAAAAATATCTTCCATTAGAATGCAGTCACCTTTTAGATTGTACGGAATGAGGTGTTATTTTAAATGTCTGAGACTGTATTTGATCTTCATAAAGGTAAATTTTCCTATTCTGATTCCTGGTGCCCCCAAATTTCTTCATGGTGTCTCAGGCCTTACCAATGCCTGTATGTAGTAAGTTCTGACATGCGTAATTGTCTTTCCCTCCATTCATGGTGATCTGTTTTTAAAGTGCTTTCCACTCCCAACCCAAGAGCATTACTCTGAATTATTCCCTTCCATAGTTGTAAATTGGTTTCAGATGGTCCGATAAGCTGCTTGGAAAGTTATAATTCTGTTCATGACTGACTGTGTTTTCTGCCCCTTTGTTTTCATTCATCCCTCTCCACTTTTCATCTTTTTCAAAAGAATTAGCTAATTTATTCCAATTTTAACTTTACTGTTACAGCTCCTTTTATGTAAGAAAATGCTTTTTTCACAGAGAAGTTATTGGCTCTTCAGCTGCATAGTTATCTCCTTTCATTCACTTGTTTGCAGCAGTAATCCTGACAATCTTGCATTCATGAGCTCTTTTCCTCTAACTCCACAGACAGCCAGAGGTGCCGCAGACACAGCCAAAACCTGCTGTTCCTGCTCCTCCAGAAGCAGCTCCTGTTGCCAAATCGTGGGCCAACACCAAGCCAGGTGGACAGGATGGTAAGTGATGTTAAAGGTACTGAGGTTCTTGGCCGTGAATGCTCAGCAGCCCATTCAGCAGCCTTTTGAGTCCTGAGCAGAACAGCACCAACTGAGAAGGCTGTGGAAGAAGCTTTCATGGCCTGTAAGAGAGGTTGTCCTGTCACTTGAGTAAACTCCAGCCCAGTTTAGCAGCAGGTCTGACTGCCTTTTAAAGGACCTGCATAGCCTCTATTTTTATTTTTTATTGCCACAGAAGTAATGACCTGAGCATGAGGTCTTGAGAAAAGTCTCAGCCTCATACTGTAACACCTACAATTTTTTTGCATAAGAACCATAAACAGTTGTTAGCGGTCAATTTGGTCATAACTTCAGATCGTTTTGTGCTACATGTGTATAGTCTCATTTCTGTTTAAATGTGTGCTACCACCATAGTTTCCCTTTTATAGATTATTTTGTTTTCAAAGTGGTAGTGTTCAAGCAAGTTGTTGTTCGAGCGTTATTGTTTTTTTTTTGGCTCAGGATAAGCATTGAGGGTGTATTTGGTTGTTTTACATAATTGTTCTCAGTCCTTACACACAATTTCCACAATTGTGGATCGCAGGTTGAGTGTTTTCATGACAGGTGTGAGGTCAAATTGAATCTTTAGCAGAGCTTAAGAACTGATCATAGAGTTAAGAGTTTACTCAGAGTTTCCACGTAGCCATTATGGAAAATAACATATGACATGTTTTATTCCTTAAATTGAAGACTTGCGACTGAAAAAAGGGAATTTTGGCTTCCTTATTGGGAACGAGTCAGCTCTCTACAGATATCTGAGAATAGTGAAATTGAAATGATATGGAGGTAGCTTTTAAGGCTGTGTTTGGAGTTTGTTAAAATCACATATCTAATAACTTTGCCATTTCTTGCTGTGAGTGGTAGAAGTGGCAATTTGATATCCTGCGTTTCTTGCTCTCCTGTGATAGTGCTCAGTGCTTTCTTGTTCTCAGATGAAGAATCTCTCTCCATATAGCTCTTGCAGGAGTATTGTGTAATAACAGGTTTTCTTTTAAAATGGATTTAACACTGGAATGCAGATAATTTTGCATCAGCCTTTCTACATAAGCTGATAAAATCATCTCTGATGATTTGAAATAATGATTCAGCTCAGTGGCTTCAGAATGCATTTAGCTAACTATTTTATGGTTACCATGGCAGCTTGCGTGCCAAGCCCAGATGGCATCCTCATTTCATTCAATTAATGCAGTAGTGGGTTTGCTGTTTCCAGAAGAAATAAGAGAATTGGCTTCAGCTGCTTGCCATCATCCATAGTTAGAAAGTTGGGATACACCTGTTGTGTTCATAGTTTCCCGATCTCCAGTCTGCTAGTGGAACTTGTACTTCTTCCAGATGCCTTGTACATGTTTCAGCAGTCGTTTAGCCAGCTGCTTTGGATAAGACGTCAGCTGAGTGGGGATAAACTGAATCCTTCTCGGATGCTATTGATAACCATGCAGGAAAAAAATAATTGCAAAATCTGATGGGGGGTGTGTATTTCTTTTGCTCATGTGTTGGTTAGGAGTTGGGGGTTAATTGCCACCATATTAAATTTGAAGTCTTTAACAGCTGTTGTTGGCTGAAGATGTGTCTGAGGCTGATAGCTTAGGTGATGTTAGGCTGCTAACTGAGGATACTATTGTTTTGCAAGTGAAACATTGTTGCTGCATAAGCTTGAGCAGAAAACATGTTTTGAGACTGGTGAAACTTAACCTGCTTCAGGCCCTCCAAAATGGTTCCCATGCCTGGCAGGCCATTTACTTAGTGTGGCTGTAGTTTTGCCTTAAACTGCTGGATGTGGCTGCTTAGGACCATGAAGCGTTTGATGCCCGGTAACAAAAAACAAGTTAACGTGACCTGTAGTAGGTGAAGTTGGAAGATTGAATGCTTTTAAGCTGATCTGTGGGCATAGAGGTTATTATTGTGGTATTTGCTGTCATCATATTACAAAGAAAGTGAAAAGAGAGGAGTTTATGTTGTGCTTAACATTTAACCCTTAAAAAAGAAAGAACAAAACTAGATCCTTGTCTTTCATGCTGTGTTGTTACTGCTGTGATCCATGATCCTTTCTGGGATCAGAGATGATAGCTCTTATAGCTGCTGGCTTAAAAAATAGTTTATAATAGAGGTTGGGTTTTTTTTTTTTTAACTGCTTATTTTTTTTGTCAGTTTACCTTGTAGCCATTCAGCAGCTTTAATAGTGAATATAAATGTTTGTGGGGAGTATTCCTGGCTCGCAGATCCTATTGCCATTAAACTAATGCCTTTATGCCTTATTTTTTAAGGATGATCAGGCTTATAAGAGCACTGTCTGAACTGCTTTGATTACAGAAAATTTGTGACTCTGGATATCTTATTTTGTAGGCCCAGCTCTTCCAGTAAATAGTTATTTCCAGCAAGAGTTTCCCAGTCTGCCGGCAGCTGGGGATCAAGAAAAGTCAGGCAAAGAGAAAGATGCATCTGAAGAGGTCCATGGACCGAGCTTGAGACCACAAAGTAAGTATATGGTAGAAATTTTAGTGAAACTGCATGCAGTTGTTTGGAATGCGTATTTGCTCCCCTTACGGAAGAAATGTATGAGTTCTATTTTAAAGATTTGCTATTGCAATAAATAAACACCTACTAACAGTCCACCTACCTGAAAATCTTGTAACTGTCTTTTCTGTTATATGGTTCCATTGCTTGAGAGCTTGTTATAAAGATTTTTGTGTTTGGTTCCTTTTTTGCTTTACTGTGTTCCTGGTGTGGAAAACAGGTATTTAATCGTATCCTACAGTTCACTTCATATTTGCCCAGGCTGATGCTCTGAGGAGTGTTTGCTGCACACTATTGGTCTTCTCTTCCATCTGCTAGATGCTGTGACAGCTAGAATGTATATTCAAGAACTATCCTTATAACCAATAAAATACAACCCTCATCACTTCTATTGCATCCTTTATAAGAGATACAAGCCAATATCTGGATATTCTTTACTTTGAATTGTAATGCACAAATATTTCATTTTGAACCCCTTGAGGAGTTTGTGATAGTCCTCTTAAGCTTGATCTTTCCATTGGCAGCATCTGTGCATCAAACCAGTAGTGGTTTATCACAGCTCAAACTCTTCTCTATCTTGTACTATTATGAGTATCCTTTCTAAATGGCATTGTGTTTTAGGAGGTAGAGAAAAGCAGCTAGAGCTGTCTATAAAGATAACTCTTACCATTTGGGATCACAGTTGGATGGTAGGGCTGAAGGGTATTAGAAAACCTCTGTTTTCTTAGTAGCAGATGTCCATCTGCACAGATAGCTATGTCACTGAAGACTGCCTAGGAAGATCAAGTATGGACTTCTTTTACTGATTCTGTCTACTCAGATGGAGAGAAGGTGGTAATAACAATTCACTCAATTCTCCAACAGATCAAGAAGCTAAGGCTCTTGGGCAGGAAGATGGCAATGCTACTTCAGCAGAACAAAGCGATGGCCAGAAGGCAGCAGAGAAGAGGGATGCGCGGTTACCACAGATCCCACAGCCCAAGATGAATGGTCAGCAGCAGCCACCCATCTCATCTCAGTACAGGGCAATGATGCCACCTTACGTAAGTAAAGGTTACACAAAGTTTTAAGCAGCAGGGATTGGTTATTGACTACTGTGATTCCTTTATGCCTTTTTTATCCTTCTTCCATGGAATGCTTAGTAGTTTTGCAGGAAGCTGGGATCACAGCCAGCTCCTCAAAGGATGTGGTTCCATGTTGCCACTCCTGCTGCACTAAGCTTCAGCTTGTCAGGGGTTGCTGAGCACTTGTAATCATTCCACCTTTGGTAACACAGTTGTCATTAGATCAGACTTGAGTAAAAAACCTTGCTTTACTTCCATTATGATTCCACTGTTCTCAGTATGTCTATTACGGTGATAATTATAACGTATGGCTTCTGTTTTAAACTTTTCTTAGATGTTTAATCAGTATCCTAGAATGGCATATCCTCCTTCCATGCAAGGCCCAACAAGGTTTCCGAATTCTGAGCCTAGTAGGTAAGGTACAAATGTTCTTATTCTGTGATTATGAACTCTGCATCCCCCTGTGAAAGGGAAAAATTAAAAACAAAAATATTGCGGTGATTACAACTGTACACTGTCACTAGTTAGTCATGTCTTTGGCTTGTGTGGAGCACTGCTGTATAGTGCTTGACAACTCGACTGCAAAACTAATAGAATCGTGCATGATATAGAGCTTTTTAATGGAAAAAGCAGGAGAGGGGGACACGTTTGTGATTTTGAGCAGCACTTTATCTTTAAAAGGACTGTTGCTCCAGTGTCGCAATGAAAGTAATTGATTTCTGGTTCACAACTCCACTGCTCTTCAATTAAAGTAGAACTGTAATCCTTTTTAAAAATAGTCTTCTTCCTATGTGATGGTGTGGCAGTAATTATTTGAACTGCAGCAGTCTTGTGTGTGATATATAACAAGTATACTGATGTGAGGAAATAGTACTGGGTACTTGAAATGAGTGTCTTGCAACTTGACATTCTGTCTAGTCATTTTACTGAAAAACATAGTGATGGTGGCTTTTGTTTCTCTTTCTCTTCTAGAGGGCCAAGGGGAAGAGGACCACCTTCGTGGTGTTCAGAACCTATTGAGCGCCCATCCATTCTTAGTGCTAGTGAACTTAAAGAACTTGATAAATTTGATAACCTAGATGCTGAGGCTGATGAAGGCTGGGCGGGTAAGAATCTCAGATTAATGATTTCTTGTCTTTGTATATTTAATTTTTCTGAAGGATTAATTGAGTATTTGCTTGTGTGTCAGGTGCTCAGAGTGAAGTGGATTACACTGAGCAGCTGAATTTCAGTGATGACGATGAGCAAGGAAGTAGTCAAAAGGAGAAGGAAAGTGGGTGAGTTGGAGCTGCTCGTTGTGTGTGAAGGCTACACAGCTAGCTTAACTTTTGGGAAACTTGAATGAAGTGAGTGTGTGAAGTGCTTACTCCAGTAATACTTATTTCAGTAATTAAGTACTGGTTTAAGCTGCGTAACTGCCTGCAGCCTGTGGGGCCATGAAGTCGAAGTGATTTTTCTTGTGAGGATCTTTCACTCTTGCTTAGAGATGTTGAGGATGGAAGATAAATCACCAAAGAACAGTATTGAATACTCCTTCCACTTTTCTTGTCTCTTTGCACAGTGATGAGCAAACACCATCAAAAGATTCTCAGAGCCCCGATGGCCAGAAAGAAGCAGAAGAACAGACAAATGCTAAGTCTGCCACCCAGACTTCTGCAGCAGCAACCAAAGGATCTTATGGCAAAAGTTCTCAGCTTGACCAGGTTTGCATTTTCTTCTCTTTAGCTCTTCCCACCCTACTTCTTGTGAAACTGTCAGGCAGATTAAGGGTTATGAAGCATTATCTTCTGGTCCCAAATTAAAATAACATGCCTTTGTCTAGTGTGTTCTAACCTGCAGTTGTGAGAGATGAGAACTCTTATGTCAGTTACTGTTGCTCAATTGACAGACTTTAATTATTTTGTCTGTCCATTGCTGTGGCAGTGGATAAAGCCATTCTGGTGTCCATCATATTTTGTAGAGGCACAGAGAAATAGTGCCATGTTGACCCACACACTTTCCTTATTTTCTTTTTTTTAAAATCATAACCTGGTTTTCTTCAGTACAGCTTTGCAGTAGTGTGCTAGTTTATTTCTTCTCAGGCAGATGGATTTCTCTATAGACATCATGGAATGCATCGGTTCAGCCATTTTGGTTTTTGGATTATCCTGTAGTAGAGGAAGAGTGACAACCATCTCAGCTTATGCCTGCTTCAGCTTGGTGGGGGTTTTTTTCCCCATGAGAGCTGCTGTTGGTGTTGAGTGAAAATTTCCTGACACCAGGAACCCCCATGAAAATGGGGGATCCTGAATTTGGCTTTTTGCTCTTTTTCTCAGTAGAAAGATAGTGTCATTTTCCAAGGTTTGATGCTACACTGAATCTGAAGAAAAACACTGCAGTGAATTAAACTGCAAGACTTTGATGCTTTTTAAGTACTTGTTCAGCTGCAATGAAGATGTTCTTGCCCTCTTTGCATAGTAATCTGTATCCTATGCAAGATACTTCACTAGATAGAGTATTTTAATGTAGCAGGAAAAAGTATACCGAAAAATTACCAGCTTTACTCTTGTTACAACTTATTTACTCTGGTACTGTGTTTGATTGAATAGGATCGGGGTCCAGCACAGCCCTCTATACATGAAAGAGGTGGTCCTCCTGTTCATCCCAAATCTATTCTACCACCGGTAAGAAAGATCAGCATTGTCCTTATTTTCTTGAGTTAAATTCCTTAATGCAGTGATGGAAGAAATTAAACTTGGAAAAGTGATGGCTTCACATAGTGTTTAGCCTTTTTCTGTGACAATTAAAATGATTGTAGTACTTGGGGTCAGTAAGAATGAGACCTCAATGCAGCCATGATGCTAATTGTTTTTGTAAATTGTGTGAATCTTGTCATGTGAAATGCCTTAAATGGGACTAGATAGGAGAGGGACATGAGAAAGGTGTTTAAGGGCTGAGTGTGGCTTAATATTGGCTGCATGCCCAGGCAAGCAGGGAAATCAAGTTCCAAGTCAAATGTGTAGGTAGTAGCTGCTTACCAATTTTCAGCAGTGCTCATTAAAATCTTGGTTAGCTTAAGATAACCATGAATTTCTTTGCCTACTTGGACTTTCTGTCTGAGATCTGCCAGAGCAAACTGTAACCAAATCTAAAAGGCATTTGTCATCTTTGTGGCCACTTTGCATTAAGCAGCAGTAAGAAGTGACACAAGCTCAACTGAATCTTCTGCCTTTGAGTTCAGGTTGCATGGAAGATGTCTTTCAAACCTTACTTTGTAAAAATGCCATCCAAATCCATTAGTAGGCAAACAGTTAAAATGTTGTATTTCAGCTAGTTTGTTTTATGCAATCATGCCATAGCTGACTCACTGATTTTAATACTACAGCATCCTCCTCCTCCTGATCGCCAACTAGGACCTGGAAGGCAGGGACCCTTTCCTCCTAAACCAGTACCAGATGAAGATGAAATCTGGAAACAGAGGAGAAGACAGCAGTCAGAGATATCTGCTGCAGTTGAGCGAGCCCGTAAACGCCGTGAGGAGGAAGAAAGAAGAATGGAAGAACAAAGAAAAGCAGCCTGTGCAGAAAAGCTGAAACGGTTAAATGAGAAATTTGGCTGTATGACAAAACCCTCCCGGGAAGACCCTCTGAAAGAGAGAGAGAGAGAAAGAGAAAGAGAAAGAGAAAGGGAGAGAGAAAGGGAAAGGGAGAGGGAGAGGGAACGGGAGAGAGAGCGGGAAAGAGAAAAGGAGAGGGAAAGGGAAAAAGAAAAAGAGAGGGAGCGGGAAAGGGAAAAAGAAGAAAAAGAAAAACTGGAGAAAGCAAAAGAGCAAGAAAGGGAAAAAGAGAAAGAAAATGAGAGGGAGAAGGAAGAAAAAGAGAAGGAGAAGGAGAAAGAAGAGGAGAAACCAGTACATGAAGCTCCTGAGCCTGTGGAACCTGTGGTTACACCTGTAGTAGAAAAACAGGAAAGTGAAAGCAGGAATAACAAGGAAGAAAAAGGTATGCTTGCATGCAAGTTGTCTTTCTTGAAGCTGAGCCACAGAGTGTAGTACTAATCTAGAAGTCTGCTTTCCATACCTGATTAACTTTGTGCATCCATATCATGTTTTCCTGGCACACCACAGCTGCTGACTCTGTCATTTGAGCTAGACCTGTCTGGCCAGCTCATCAAAGTGTTAAAGGAAAAATTGAGTTCTGTCATTTAAGCAGAGAGTGGAAGAATACAGAAAAAGTAAAAGACTTTTCTTGCTAAGAGAGTCAGTGATTCATACTGCCAAAAAACAACATAAATTAGTTCAGCTGTTCTGTTCTTTAAGCAAGCCTAGAGAAGTAGACACAGAGTGCATGTTTATACTTAATGCATATTTTTGCAGTGGAGCTTGAATGCCTCTGTTAGACTATTCTTAATGGTGTCATCCCTTAAATGGATAAAAATGATTGTAAAACTGAAGTTTGGTTCGTAAAGAAATTGATTAAAATTCGATGCAGTAACATTTCTTAAATGACACAATAGTTGCAGTGTTAACTGAGCAAGCGTTTATGATTATTTGAGTTTAAAGGGAACTCTGAGAAATAATGTTTTGAGATGCTCTTCTTTTAGTCTGTGTGTTTTGGGAACTAGAACTGTGAGGTTAGAGAAAGCAGGTTTGCTTTCATTTTAGAAAGATATTCCTTTTCTGTCTTTCTGGTTAATGTGAAATCATTAGCTTTACAGTGCACTCTTTTCTTCTACATCTGTTTTTTCAGAAGATCAAGCAGTGTTTACCCGACAAGACAGTGGTCGGAATGAAAAGGAGATTTCACAGGTGACTCATGAGAGCGAACCAGAATCAGGATCTCAACCTCGTCCTGCTGTTTCCTCAGGATATTCTAAGCAGTTCCAGAAATCATTACCACCGAGATTTCAGAGGCAGCAGGTAAGCAGCTAGTTTGCTTAAAAAGAAGAATGACACAATGTCTTCTGATTCATTCTGAATAAGAATGTGACCATTTTGGGGGGGGAAGAAGTCCAAGTTACTGGTTTCCAGCTTCTGTAATATCTGTTGTATTGGCAGAATTGGTTTTGTAAGAAGCACTTCCGTCACTTTCAAAGTACACAAGTGAGCAAAAGACAAGAGAGGCTTTTAAAACTGTCTGCTTTTGGCATTGGTTACCAGAAGTGGAGCATTACCCTGTGGATACTTGTGCAGTCAGATGATTGTTGTTTCTGCAGCTTTACATTAAAGGCCAAGGCAGTCACAGATATATTTTCCATCCAGTTCCTAAGGTCTGAAGAGCACTGGTGATTTACAGCATGAACAAAGTATAGATTGTTCTGTATGTCAGCTTGAACACTAGCCAAACTTTAGCTATTCTAAATTGTACAGTTTTCTCCTGACACCTCCCCCTTTTCTTCTCGTTCATTTTGATTTATGATTTATTTTCAGAATGTTTAGTATCACAGAGGTGACTGCAATTCTTGTTGATTTAATTCTGCTCAAGTCTTCATCTTAACGTAATGTCCTATAATGCTTTTTTCTATTACGCAGGAGCAAATGAAACAGCAGCAGTGGCAGCAACAGCAGCAAGGTGTAATTCCGCAGTCTGCTCCCTCACAGCCTTCTAGTGGCCCTGTCCCTCCTCCCCAGCACAGACCGCTTTACCAACCAATGCAACCACATCCACAGCATTTGGCTTCAATGGGTTTTGATCCACGGTGGCTTATGATGCAGTCTTACATGGACCCACGAATGATGTCAGGAAGGCCTGCAATGGATATGCCTCCTATTCATCCAGGTAAAATCTGGCAACTCTTACAACTGCTGAACTTTCTTTGGTTTGAAATAAATGTGTTTTCTTAACCACATTATATATAGTAAATGAGTTTTAGTTGTTGGGTTATTTTAGGTATCATTTTAGGTATCATTTTAAAGTATGATTTGGGGTTAAGTAAATAGTAATGATACTGTGAGATATACTGATACATGACAGTCTCAATATCTACGTAGTAATATCTACTACGTACTACGTAGTAAAATCAGCTTTCTCTTGTATCACAAGCAAGTTACTAACAGCAGGGCTGTATTCAAAATGTCAATATAAGCCCTACTTGCTTATGGTTATAATTGGCATGAGTTAGAATGCTATGCTATAAAAACTGGGTATTTGCAGTTCATCGTTCATTATATGTTAGCTCTTGGTATTGCTTCAGTTATTTTAAATAAAAAATGAGGATTTGTTATTTTTATCTTACGTGCTAGCACTCCTGGAGTCTTGCTGAATTCCTTTTTCCAAATTCTTGGCACTAAAAAGTCCTTTTAAACTTTTGGAATGGCTATCTGATTTGAGATTAGGAAAGCTAATGCGCATAAATAGGGCTGGACTGGCAGATAATGTAGTGGAGAGACCACGGAGTCAGAAGGAGCAGGGCACAAGAGAATGCATCTCTTGAGAGGAACATAGAGATTGAATGTAAAAAATGGTAACCTGTGCAAAAAAATGATGAAAACCATGACACTGCTATTAGAACGTTAACAAAATAGGACCTAAAGTCTTAATAAGAGTGCTAAAAACCATCTGTATACATTGATCTTGCCTTTCGCCATTCATATCTTAGAGCAGTATCTTTATTCTCACGTTTACAGGTCTACAGGCCTGGTTCTTTCTGTTATGGTGGAAATGGATAGCTTTTGCTGTTGTTGGTATAAAGGGTGGTGGATGTGTCTTAATCATTCTGGGGTCGGTTGACAGTGAAGAGACATTAGGTTCAGTAAGAGAAGGTACAGAGGAAAAGCAGGAGGACAGAGAATAGGGCTTTTCAGGACCTCGTGTTATACTTTGTATGTCATGAGCTAAATCTCTTTGCTAATTCAGCTGTTCAACTTAAACTTGTAACAGGAATTATGCCTCCCAAACCACTAATGAGAAGAGACCAGCTGGAAGGATCAGCGACTAGTTCAGATTCATTTGAACATATAGCTCGCTCAGCAAGAGAGCATGCTGTTCCTTTGTCAGAGCCCCGCATAATGTGGGGGTCAGATCCATACCCCCATGCAGAGCCTCAGCAAGCCAGTTCTCCTCCCAAAGTGTTAGAAGAGCCTGACAATTTGAGGTAAGCCTGAGTTACATATTCTTTCTGGTCTGTTGCTGCTGAGCCATGCCTGCTTAAACATTTAGCTGTGTTAATTGTGCTGTAAAACATGTTTTAAACCGTAAATTCAAACCAGGTTAATGCTGCTTTTCACACAAAACATTAAAAGGAGTTGTGGCTAAAGGGAATGTGCTTGGCACTGTTGTATAAGCAAGACCTGCCTGCTGCATAGTAGGGCACAGGAGAACAATTTACCCATTGTTTAGGATCCTTAGCCTGGTTTGATGAATGGTGATTGTGATAGTGTTATGAATTTCCAGTTCTGTAGAATGCTACTGCAGTGTTGTGTCCTTTGTCTGCTCACCATCTTCCCCATATTAGTGAGCTTCTGCCTGGTGTACATCTGTTTCAAGAGTGACGTGTTAAGTGCAAATGGCTTGAACTAAGACAGTTGCCTCAGACATCTTTAAAGTACCTTAAAGTTTCTTTTTTCCTCTAGCATTGATCTGTGTAATACTTGCTTGACAGCCTGCTAACCTGAAGGTTCCATTTAAAATACATATGTAGCCATTAATGTTAATGGATTCCTAAAATCATCTGTACATTCGACACTGAATTTTTAACCAAAGTGGCATAAAATGGATCTCTATATAACTGTCAGGCACTGTGAAAATTGATAGTTTTTTCCTGGATCTGACAGAGATCCCATACAAACAAAATCATTTGGGTAAATATTTATGAATGAGAATTTTATCCCCCCCATAATGTTCTTAATCATTGTTTCTTAGATCTGAGGCACACTTGGAGCAAGAACGAGTTGCTGTTCCCAGTGCAGCTTATCCTGTAGAACACAACCAGCTGGACTCTCATCCAAAGACAGACTTTTTCAGAGAACCAGGAGAGATGGAAGTACAAAAGTTTCCAAGCAGGCCTTTGGAAGATGCCCAGCCTCTCCAAACTGACATATCTAACACTAAAGTTAATTTTGAAGGAATTGATGAGAATGTTTCACGCAGCTCTGCAGAAGAACTCATGCCTGTTGGGGAAAGTCACTCTTCATTAAAGAGAAGCATTTCCCATGGCTCAAGTCATTCTCTCAAATCGGAAGAGCAGAGGAATGAGGCAACAGCAAATATCCCTAAAATAAGTAGCAGGTCTGTTGAGTCAAAGGAGACAATTGAGAGAATTGAAATTAAGCCAAAAAAAGAAGTTTTGATCAATAATAGAACATCCGAAGGACCTAAACTTGAGAAAACATTTAAACCTAAGTCTGAAACAAGATGGGGTCCTAGGCCAGGTTACGGCAGGAGAGAGGAAGGCAGTGACAGACCAATAAGAAGATCAGGTCCTATTAAAAAACCTGTGCTTAGAGATATGAAAGAGGAGCGTGAACAGAGAGAAGAGCGCGAACAGAGGAAGGAGAAGGAAGGAGAAAAGATAGCTAGTGAAAAACCAAGCAAGTCTGAAAAAAGCGACAAAAAGGAAGCACCTCAAGTGCCAGTGCCTCAGACTGAGCCAGAGACATCCACCTCTAGCGGTGCTCCTTTGGCTAAGAAGATAGTCCAAGATGCTGCTCCAACACCAGCAGTCTCTGAGAGCACTCAGGCTGAGGCTGCAGCTAAAGTTCCAGTTCAGCCACCCACTCCTCCAGTATCGCAGCAGCTACCACCTGCACAGCCTGCTGTTCCACAGCTTCCCCCTGCGGTACTGCAGCAACCACTGACTCAGCCTGCAGCACAGCAGCAGCCACAAGCACAGCAGCCGGTTACCACGGTGAAGGAAGAAAAGCAGGCAGAGAAGGTAGTTAACAAGGAAGTTGTAGAGAAACCACGCTTAGAAACCAGACCAGTAAAAAGAGAGCCTGGCTTACCACCTAGGACTTACTGGAAAGAGGCTAGGGACAGAGACTGGTTCCCAGATCAGGGCTACAGAGGCAGAGGTCGTGGGGAGTATTATTCTAGAGGTCGTAGCTACAGGGGTTCTTATGGAGGACGTGGTCGGGGCAGCAGAGGCCATAATAGGGAGTATCCACACTACAGGGATACTAAGCCTAGAACAGACCATGTGCCTTCTGGGCCGGTTAGACAAAGAGAAGAGAGTGAAACTCGCAGCGAGAGTTCAGATTTTGAAGTGATTCCAAAACGACGGCGTCAGCATGGTTCAGAGACTGATTCTGACAGTGAAGTCCATGAAAGTGCAAGCGACACTCTGCTTTCAGACAAAGACAGTCTCATTAAAGGCAAACACCCAAAAAGAGAAGAGAGAGCTGACAGCAAGAAACCCACAAAGCCGCTGTCATTCAAACCTGAAAACAATATCAGAGTGGACAATAGATCTCTGGAAAAAACATATGTAAGAGATGATGAGAATAAACCTAAACCAGGGTTTCTTCCTAAAGGAGAACCTTCTAGACGAGGCAGAGGGGGAATGTATAGACGTGGTGGAAGAGATCCTGGTGGGCGTCCTCCACGACCATCCACAATAAGGAGACCAGCCTACAGAGACAATCAGTGGAACCCCAGGCAAACAGAGATTATTAAGCCAGAAGATGGGGAGCCTCCACGGAGAAATGAGCATTATGGTCCTATGCCAGTTGATAAAAGACCTCCAAAATTTGAGAGGAAGTTTGATCCAACTAGAGAGAGACCACGAAGACAACGGCCTGCTCGGCCTCCAAGGCAAGATAAGCCACCGCGCTTCAGGCGCCTAAAAGAGAGAGAGGCTGCATCAAAGATAAATGAGGCAGTAACCAGCTCATCAACTACTGCTGCGGTCACTAATGCAGTTCCTGAGCCCTCCAACACAGCTCTGGATGTTTCAGGAAGTAAGACACCAGATTTGTCTAATCAGAATTCTTCAGACCAGGCAAATGAGGAGTGGGAAACGGCCTCTGAGAGCAGCGATTTTAATGAAAGGCGTGAGAGGGATGAGAAGAAAACAGCAGATATAGCAGCACAGGTGGCTGCAAAAGCAGGAGAAAACACTGGAGCTCCAAAAAGGGAAATAGCTAAGAGAAGTTTTTCTAGCCAGCGGCCTGGAATAGACCGTCAAAACAGACGTGGTAACAGTGGGCCAGCTAAACCAGGAAGGACCTTCTCAGGGCCCAGGAGTGACAGGCGGAGCGGTCCTCCACCCAGAAGTGGAAAAAGAGGGTGAGTACCAGATTCAGTTAGGAAGCAGGCATAGATATGGTCACGAGTCATCCTTTTTGTGGTTTGGAGTCATTAATAATTGTTTTAGATTTGTAGTGACTGATAGACAAATGCAGAGATACGTGCACCAGTATCTCTGTGTTTTCTGTTTTTTTGGTTTGTGTGTGTAATCCAGAAAATTGACTGAAGTGCATAGTGTCTTACATTGGATGCACAGTGTTAATTAGCCTGATTTCAAAAGAAAAGTGATGAATTTTCTCAGTTATGTTTCCTAAGATCTGGATGCAAGCTGAAGGGTTAATGTGGGTGCTTTTGCAGTGTAATACATAGATAGCTGTGTTTCATTTGGCCACTCATCTAACAGAAAAGCATGCTGAGACATGCTTGCCACTGAGAATAAATTTTTCTTCTCTATATGTTAAATTTTATTAGAACTTGATAATTATCATAGTGTTACTGTTATCCCACTGTTTTGTAGCCGCGGTGCTTACTAGTCTAATAGGCAGGAAGCAGGGCAAACCATTTCTTCTTGATTTCCTACCTCTCTTGTTCTTGTAGGTGGTTGTGTATTGAGTTCACATTTTGCTTGGACTTAAAAACTTAAATTCAGTGCTCTAATCTCTGAATTAAAAATACTAAGGCTTTCTTTGATAAGTCAGTTAAATATGATTTTGAAACAAAGGCTGGGTTTTCCAGGTTCCACAGCAAAGCCAGAATGTTTCAAGTCTCTGACTCTGATGGCTGCAGAGAGCTTCTGGCAAGGGAGCCTGTGAAACATTTCGTACTGTAAGCTTCCATTTCTGTGTGTGCTTGTTTGTTTGTTTCTCTGCAGAAGGCTTTACTAGAGTTTTGAACTGCAGACCTGCTGAGTTTTGCTGTGTCTTAACTACATAGAGTGAGACAGAAAATCGTGCACTTTTTTTCTCTTTGTGATTACTTCTGACAGCAGTGCATTGGATATGTCACCAAAACAGCTTTTTCTGTTTAGTTTCTGCTCACTGAGGAGCTGAAAGTAAATGTCTGGAACCTACCAAGATGTTGCACATTAAATGCTCTCAGTCCTATAATACGATTTGCATTTAGTTAGTTCCTTCCTTCCTATGCTCTGTTAATGTTAATTAATTTCCTTAATATAACTTTTTTTTCTAATATAGGCCATTTGAAGAACAGACAGCAAGCGTGCCTGGTGTTGATCCCAGCAACAATAACTCTTTGCATCAGGAAGAAGGTGTTAATGCAGCAGGACAGAAGAGCACCAAGGATGCAAGTGGCAAAAAGAGAGAGGAACCTAAAGCAGGTCCAAAGAAGCCTAAGGAAAAAGTGGACGCTTTGTCCCAATTTGATCTTAATAATTATGCAAGTATGTGTTGATAAGATACCGTGCTAACAAAAATTTGTAACTCTGCAGCTTTGCTGGATGTATTGCTAGATGTTTGAAAACGTAAAAAAGATGATGATTTTTTTAAAAATCTATGTTGAATAAATGTATATTTCCGTATTGCTGCTTTTGTCATGTTTAATTAATTTTTTCACATACTAAGTTTTCAGTTCTAGTTCACCTGCAATGCACTTAGCAAGCAAAGTCTTAGCTTTTATCAAGGCCATCATCTGTATCTTCTTATTGGGAAACTGCTTCTACCTAAAGCAGTTTGTTCTTAATGAATTTTATTGTGCGCTGCATCTGAAGCTGTTAAAACAGCAGCATCTGTATCTTTCCTCTTACAATAGGTGTTGTGATCATTGATGATCACCCTGAAGTCACAGTAGTTGAAGACTCCCAGTCTAACTTGAATGATGATGGTTTCACTGAAGTGGTGTCTAAGAAACAGCAGAAACGCTTGCAAGATGAAGAGCGCAGAAAGAAGGAGGAACAAACAGTGCAGGTACAAGACTGCATTTGTGTCAGGCGTTTGTGGTGGGGAAGAGCTCCTTGTAATACTGGGAATGTCATGAGATGTGCAGTATCTTCATTTCAAAAAGCTATATTTTCACCTCTTAAATGTGACTAGATAGTTGTATTAATTTTGAGTTCAGAATTAGTAGATTAAACTAATTTTCACTTGGACATCTTAGTCCAAGTGGTAAGTACTGAATCCTGTCAGCTGCAAGAGTGAAAATTGGCTTCCACTTGCAGGTTTGGACCAAGAAAGGATCAAGTGAAAAAGGTCGAGGTCAAAATTCCAAACTCCCACCCAGATTTGCCAAAAAGCAGCAGCAACAGGCAGCAGCTGCAGCTGCACAGCAGGCACAAGCTCAGGCACAGACTCCATGTACAACACAGACTCCAGGTCAGCCACCAGCTTCTGTTCAGCCTCAAAATCAGGCTGCAGGAGTGGCGACAGCCAGCACAGAGTTCACGGTGTCGGGCAAAGTCTTGCAGAACACCCAGGCTCACAATGGTCTAGGAACTGAACTATGGGAAAACAAGGTGCCTCCTACAGCAGTTCTGAATGACATCTCCAAAAAGTGTAAGTAGTGTCTTCTGGATTCTTTTTTTGTGTTGGGAGGGGCAAGTATTGTAGTTAGAGAGCACTGGTTGTCAGCTCTTATGTTTACATGTGCAAGTGTATTTTGCACAGGGGTTAGAGGGCAACACTGTAATATGTTAACCTATGAATATTCCTTCAAAAGACTTTTTGCAGTGTGATGTTACTCAATTTTTTTTGTTGTTGCCATACTCTTATTTACAAAAAAAAAAAAAAAAAAAAAGGATATCACTCTCTTTAGAAATCTGTCTTGTTGGGTTTGGTTGAGTTTCCAAATGTGATGATAAACCCTCTTAAAAACAGCTAAATATGAATAATGTCATATAATAAATAATAACTTCTGAACCAGAACTTGAATTAATCAACACATCTGTGGTCTGATTTTCCTCAGTCAGTTGGTAACCTTAGTCAAATACATTTAGCAACTTAGTTTTTTTGGTGGTGTTTTGGTATTAACTCTTTTCTTACTTGTCAGTGGGACCTATTAGTCCACCTCAGCCACCTTCAGTGAGTGCTTGGAACAAACCTTTGACATCTTTTGGATCAGCTACATCTCCAGAGGTGAGGATGAAGGGAAAAACAGCTTACTCAAATTGTTTATTGTGTGGAGATTGGGTCTGTTTATTCAGATGTGGCCATACATAAAAACTGGTGTGTGCAGAACTTCATGAAGTAGGGAGGTAGTACAGAAAGGCACAGGCTAATACTCTTATTAACTGCAAAACAGAGGAACTCTGTTCTCTGTGAATCAAATTTCAGATTTCACAGATTTTTATTGATAACTGCTGTTCATTATATGGTTTTTTGCCTAGTTTGTGAATGCTTGTGTCCAGCTTAGCAATGCAGACAGAAACAAGATGCCTTCTCTTACGACACCATTTCAGATGGCATAAGGAGTTCTGTAAATCTTTTTTAGTTTTTAGTTATTTTTCTTGAATGCTAATTTTGAAGTTTCAGGGAAATAACATGAACTCAAATCTAGATGTTTTTATATTGTATTTCTCTTCCCTTTTCAGTACCACATCTTTTTCATGATCTCATTTATGTATTTCTTCACTACTTTTACTTCTGTCCCCCTTGAGCTCTTATAGATGGTAGGAAGCTGAGGAGAAAATAGGATACTTTCATATGTTGTTTACTACTTGCAAATTTGTTGCAATCACAAATAAGGCTTTTCCTGGCAGAAGGTAGAAGTGTGCTTATAGTGTTCAAGTTTCAGTGTACTTTATGCTCTTATAATCTGATGGCAATGTACTGAGTATGTGTCTTTTGAAATGTGTTAAATGCTTGCTTTTTAAATAGGGAACAAAGCCTGGGCAAGAAGGTGGAGTCGAGCTTGGTATAGAAACTATTCAGTTTGGAGCTCCTGCTTCCAGTGGTAGTGATAATGAAGTTGGCCCTGTACTTTCTGAGAAGTCGACTGACAAGCTACCAGAACCAAAAGAGCAAAGACAGAAACAGCCTCGGGCTGGACCCATCAAAGCACAAAAGGTAAAACATCGTACCTTTTAAACTTAAAAAGCACATTCAGTCAAAAAGAAGTTGGAAATAATTGACTGAAAACTAGAATGCTAATTTAAATAGGACTAGGCCTATAAATATTGCATTCCATATTTGTATTTTGTAAAATAATACGTGGTTCTTGGAGAGAAAATGGGGATTCACTTAAAGAAGTGTAAGTACACAGCATCCTAATGCAACAGAGTATGGAGGAGTATGGATTTTGTAGGGTGATTTTGTTTTTAATTTTTGGTGTACACCAGTGCTTATGTTGCTCAGCTCATCTTGAGGCAGGCTATATATCTATATCTATAGATCTATATGCCTCATATCTCCAATTTCAGTTCTTCTGCCACCATGTCTGCCTTTCTCTCCCACACCACCATCTGCAGCCATTGACACCTGGTGCCTTGCAGTTTTGTACCTAGGCTTATCAAGTCATACAAAGTTGCAGGGAAGTGTTTGAAGGAAAGGGGAGAATGTTAGAGTCCACTGATAAGAAGTCTTAAAAGCACAGACATCTAGATAGTTATCTTTTGTAATTAATCTGGGAAAAGCGAGTAGGTAATAACAATTAAAATATGTTTCTCATTCTTCTCAGGAGATTTAGGGGTTCCAGTTAACCGTTATCAGTTTGTATTTTCATTGTTACCACTCACAAGGAGTAACACTTCCTCCCATCATTCAGATTACGTTTAGTGATCTTTCAGGTTAATGAAACTTGCTTTCCTGTTGTTTTCTCCTTCAGTGTGTACTTATTTCTGCATTGCTGGCACTCAGCACCAGCTCCTTACTTGAAGGAAGAGGTAGCTCTGACAAATATGCTTTGCTCATAAGTTACTAAACCAGTTAACGCAGTCTCTCTTGTCTGAGATTTGGCAGTGGTCCTGACATACTTAAAGCCCTTTTTGTCTTTCTACAAGACAGGTGCTTTCTTTTTTTTTTCCCAGTAAACCCTTGGAATCTGAAATTGCAGTTATACGCAGAGTGAATTTATTGAGGCATTCATTGGCTCTGCTGCAGCTGATGGTTTTCATTGCAAAGTATAAAACTCTTACATCAGAGAAATGTACAGTAACTAATCATGCTGGTGAATTGTAGTAACACAGCATGTTCAGAAACCAGTGTCATGCCTAGAAGTGCCCCCATGAAATCACCTCGATACTAAACTCCTAAAATGGTCTGTTTTACAGTAGAGGTTTCTTTTCTTTTTCCTGCTTGGCTATAACTGTTAAGATTCCTGAAGGTTTTGTTGAAGGACATGTGCGACTAAATGGTAAACTCATTGAAGATGACCACTTTGAGCTTTTCTGATCAAGGGTTGCAATCCTATAACCCTCCTGATGGAGAAGGAAAAGTGGAGGGAAAAATAATCCCACACACCCCCCACCATGACGGTATGCACTATGAAGCCTAGATATTAGCTTGTGCAATGTCTGCAGGCAACATGAGAGGACTGTATTTGAAACAAAGCCATTTACCTCTCAGAGTGTGACCTTAAATTGTCTGGAGGAATAGCTTCTGTTAGTTGTTAGAAGAAAATGTATTTAAGGTGGGCTTGATGATCCTGTTTGCTGCATTGCAGAGCTTAGGCACTCAATTGCAAGGTGCTTTCATCTTTCCCTTTCAAGACGTTTTCCAGTCTATACTGGCCTCTTGAGTAGACACTGGGAAAACTCCAGCCCTCCCCACAGGCATTCTGTTATAAGGGGTCTTCATCTATTTGTGAAACAGATGGTTTGTGTTTATAGAGACATACCATCGGCTTCTGGTTTTCTACTATCAAAGCTTAAGCAATAGATTTTCAGAGACTGCCTTTAAAGAATTTTTGTGCTGCTCTGTAGTAAGGTGGGCTGAGCCAGGAAGGATATGCTTCTTTAAACAGAACATTCATGTTCCCTGAGGCCCTTCCTTCTTTAATTCAGTTGTACAAAAAGGAACTACTGAATTACAGCAGCTACTCCAGTTCTAGTCTCTACAGTATAAGGCAGTGCATGAATGTGAGTAGGGTTTTTTTTGTTTTTTATTTCCTGGATATCCCTTTTGTGCTCAGTCACTAGAAAAAATGTTGCCAACATTGAGATATCAACAAATGAAGGGAGTCCTTTTCTAGTTTCCTGGTCTCCTGGAACTCTAAAATCAGAATTAGGTCTTATTTTAATTGTATTTTATATAGTATGTCTCGCTTGACAACAGTGCTTACATGCTTGAAGTCCAGACTGGATGCATTTTGAATACTTGCCACTAATTTAGTCTCGATTGATTTATATATTAGAGAATGTTTAGTTTTGAGAAAGGCTTTGTTAGATTTAAACAGATTTGTTCTAAGCATGTTAAAATATTGTTTTATGGGCAACCTGTGGGGGAAAGACAACTGACAAGTTAACACTAACTTAGCTTCCAGACTTGAGTCCAGTAGAAAACAAAGAGTATAAACCCGGTCCTATTGGGAAAGAGCGTTCTTTAAAGAACAGAAAGGTGAAGGATGCCCAACAGGGAGAGCCTGAGGGACAGGAGAAGTCGTCTCCCACTTCTGTGAGAAGTCCAGAGCCTGTCACTGTAAAGGAAACCAAAGCAACAAGTGAACTGAGTACGGAAATAGGAACAATGATATCTGTGTCTGCTCCAGAGTTCGGAACAAGCACAAAGGTAAGAAAAATGTTGAAATATTATAGAGCACTATATGTAAAATAATAGAACATTGATGTAATTAACGTTTGGTTGCCTGCTGATGCTAGTTATCTGGACAGCAGAGCTTACTGATTATCAGATTTGAAACAGATAGTTACTGCTTGAACTTAAATAGTTCTCTGGAAGTGGTATGGAGGTGTGCTGTCACAATCCTTGCAGAGGTCAGCTTGAAGACTTGTAAAGTCTTCCACTGCCTTAGGAGGAAAACTATCCAGAGTCTTACCTTCTGTGGAGAGTGGCACTAAAGCCTGATACAGATTGCATGAACTCGTGTCTTGAGTGTGTTTGTGGTGTATGTAAGATGAGACCTTGACTTTCAGCAGAAAGCTACATAAATGTGCTCAGTGGTTGTTTGAGAGCGTGGATGTCCTGAAGCTGTGAGTTAAGAATTCTGTGGGGGAGGGCTGGAGGAGGGAAATCAATCTGTAAACTAGGAAAATGCTAAAACATTGGATAAGGCTTGGTCAGTTTAGCTAAAGGTTCTGTCTGTCAGGTTTGGGATATAGTCAAGGTACATCCACTTGAAGAATTCAGGACTCATCGCAGTTGTCAGCATGGAGCTCCCCTGACTTCCACTGAGGTGGTGACTAACTGTCAGCCTTCGCTGTTTTGTAGCTCAGTTCTTGGTTGTTATGCACTGAAAGCACTGAATTGTTGAAAAACATCTATGGACTGACTCTTCTGTTTGTGTAATGGCCCATGTAGGAGCTGTCTTCTCTTCTGTCAGTTACATGTCTGAAGCAAGAACTATGAGTGTTCTTAAATGGAGAGAAGCCTCACAGGATTCAGTAGGTGCTAGTTCAGAAGTTATGCCTGCTTTAGTAATAGGGAAGTTTGCAAAGCAGTTGTGTGAGTTTAGACTCAAGTTTGTTGCATGCTGTCTCATTCTGTTTTCCTAATCTTAAGAAGAAACATTCTGATGCCTCTTAGGAAAACCATTTCTCTGCAGGAGTTTCACTAATAGTTGAAGAATCTGAAATGCAGATCAGTTCCAGTGTTTAAGCCTGCTGTTGGGGGTGGGGGGGCAGTCCTAGCAGGCATTTGTCAAGCAGAAGATGCTGTTGTGATGAAATCTTGTTCCAGAGCAAATGTTAAGGGACAGACGGTTCCCAGCTATCAGCTGCAAACTTGATTTTTAAGTGGAATGACAAACGTGTGAAAATTCAGAACTGGGATTTCTCATCCTTCCTAGCAGTTTTTGTATTGTGTAGTAGATGTGAATGGTTTCTGTTGACACCAGAACTGGATGAAGTGTTCCTCTTTTTTACGCAGAGGTGCAGAACCATAAACATCAAACTGTTCTATGCTAAGGAGGTTGTTCTTTGTGTGCTGTGTTCTTTCTCACCATCTCTCAAACTTATTTGACTAGCACTCGAGGAAGCTCCTTTTCTAACCCTTTAGAGTAAACATCTTTGATTACTAGACTGACTTGCTGGTGGCTCTGGTGAAGTAAATCGGTACCATGTCCTCTCTATACACGTGTTCTAAAAGAATGAGATCTTCAAAAGGGAAGTCTGTGTTTTGGAAGTCTGTATTTTGTGCCTTTCTGGCCCTAGTTAAAAGCAGATTGTCAGTATTCTTTGAACTACCACAGTACTGAAGTGTCAAACCTCTGTCTTCTGAAGGGAAGAGCAAATTGAAAGGAAAACTGAAAGTTTCTGCTGGACATGCCAGTTTCCAACAGTTTCTTCATTGCTTGAAGTGGTTTCTTTTAGGAGCATTTAATATTTGATATAAATAGCCCTCAAAACACCTATTTCAGCGGTTCTAGATTTGCCTTTGAATTCCTTTTGTCATGTAGAGTTCCATGGGCATCAGTAGTAGGTTTTCTAGGAAACAAATGGCCATATTTTATATGGAAACTTCTATGGAAATTGAACGTGCAGGTCTATTAGGGAAGGTAAGCTTCATCTGGATTTCACAGAAATAAACCAGTCTTGGTACTTTTTAAGTGTCTTTAAATACTGATTTAAATAACTAATGATTAGTGTCTTTAAATGTCCCAGTCTTGCAGTTTCTGTACTGGTTAACATTACAGCTGCTTTTTCCTGTTTGTGTAACATTGTCTTCGCTCATTATGAGCTGTTTATCAGGAACGTATCAGCGTGATGCTCTGAAGCATTTTCAGCTGCTTCTCTTGGGTTTTGTAGTATTTCTGGAGTGAATGCAATTTCTTGCGTAGGTCTCTGAGCCAGGTGGGATGTCTTTAGCTTTCTTCCATTTGAACATCTCCAGGTAAAGATCTGAAGCTTTCTAATTGCAGGAATGATCAGTACGTAGTGGAAGTGGCAACAGTTTTGGATGAGTGCTTGATAAAAGCTGTATGTTGCAGAGGTGAAGTCAAAAAGGAGACATACTTTTATATAGAACTGATTTCTGAAAGGGTTCAGTATTTGACAAGTGCTCTGGTTTGAATTAATTCCACATCTCAGGAATAAATCACGTGTTCAACACCTTAATTAATTGTAGGCCCTCACTCCCTTGTAGCTAGGTCAGCTCTGAGGTGTGCTGTATCCTTCTGTTCGTAAAGTCACTTCAGGTTTTGGGAGCTCTTTTGAGCAAATTAAACAGTTGTAAAAAGTTAACCTGTTTTCTGTTCAGATATAAGTACCCTATATATAACTTTAGAACTTACTGCTGATGCTATTATTAGTTATTAGTTTATAGTAAAGTGTTTGGTTTATTCAGTAAAACAGTTGTTCTGAAGATTCACTTTAATTGAGCTACAAAGGTATCTACGAGTGGTATCTATATATAAAAGACTCCTAGACTTTTTTTCTATCAGTAAATGGAAGGTGATGTTTAACCAAGCCATAATATCTGCAGTGCTGTTAATGCATTGTCTTCTGTGCATGTTTAGCACATAACTTATTTGATTTAATTTATTTTGTGACGAACTGTAGTGTGGAGAACATATAAGATTAGGTCTAAGCCTTGAAGGCATTTTGATAATGTTACTTTAAAACTTCCTATGATAAAGGATCTTTAAAAAACAAGAAGCCATTCAGTTACACTTCCTTAGAAGGATCTCATGATTAAAGCAGCTTTGTGTGCTTGCTTTTTTCTACATATATAACCTATAGCCCACCTAAGATTATGTGAGATCTGGAACTTATATCCCACCAAGTCAACGAGTGAGAATAACTACATGGTGAAGCAGCTTCTTTCTGTCTCCATTGTAAATGCATAAGTGTGTACATTCTTGCCCTTATAGTTGGACTCTTTGTTCTGGTCTTTTACCACAATAAGCTTATCCTTAAGGATGGCTCTTTGTTACTTGTTGATTAGTATCTTAATGCTTCAGTTAATATTTTAGGAGACACTGTTATAGACTTGAGCAGTGAATTCAATAAACTTATTCATAGTTTATCATCATACTGGTTGAGTGTGGTTGAGTTAAACAAGTATAATCTTGGTGCCTTCGGAGGCATTGTGTTGGCACATCCAAAAGCTTGTCAACAGGTAATTTATGCTTCAGATACTTCTTGGCTCTGCAAAAATGATGGAGTTTATTCTGGGCTTTCAGCATTTGCTGGTGAATTAATGAATCTCAGCTGATTCAGGAGTATATGGTCACACCATTTATCTGATAGTCTTAAAATATTTATTTTAATGCTTGTTTGCCTGGAATACTCTGGTTAAAATATCTAGTGACAAAGACTAAGAACAGTGCTAAATTTTGGTTCAGAGAGATGCTGCTGTCCTCTGTGTTCATTGTAGATCATTCTGTAGGGAGCTGGCAGTGCCAGCAATTACATGCAGGGATTTTAGACCTACAGCTGCAGTAGTCACTGGCTACAGTTAAGTCCATGAAAGTGAGCTTGATTCATGGAGCACAGTATGGCTTACCTAACTGTGAGGATAAATAAGCTGCAAGGAAAGCCTTGGGGTAGTCTTGTGCTTCCACCCCTTTTCTTTCTTGATGTCACTGCCCAGTGCGGAAATTGGGAGGCAAACTGTAACTGTCCAGAGGTACTGTCTTAGGGTTTGAGACAGGGCTTTAGGAAAATTGCTCTGTTAAATAGCACCCTGGGTTCTCTTATTTTTTTTAACTGGAAGGCCTTGCTTGTTTCAGATTTACCCAAGACATTCCTGTTTGTATAAAGCTACGGAAAGATTTCAGCTAATGCATTATTACTTTTCAAATGAATTGGACTAAAAGTGCCTGCAAACATTTAAAGCATCTTGGGTAACCAATGAGTGCCTACACCACCACAGTTCCATGTGTTTAACGTCCAAATGTGACATCACCCGCTTTAAAGACTGTATTTTGACTTGTCTCAAGTCACGCTTGTGAGATCATGAGGCCAACTGTAGTCTCCCCAAAATAGTTTTGACTTCAATAGCAGTTCAGCAACAAGGATTGCTGAACAAGGATGTGCCTACCATGCAAAGAAAGCCTTTGGGAGATCAGATTCAGTGGTGTGGTTTCTTCCTGTGGAAAGGCTGAGCTTTGTCCAAGAAACTTAAAATCAGATTTAGGTAAGGTGAGATATTTTAATGGAATTATTTTTCTTCACAGGAGTCTGTAACAGACTACACTACACCTTCTCATCCTAACACAGTGGCTACTAGCAGTACAAAAATGGAGGAGACTTTGGTGACGAACGTAAGTCTATTGCAGTGAATCGACTTGACTTTGAAGACAAGAAAATTTTCACACTTCCTTAAAGCACAAAATACTGCCTTAAGTTCCAAGTCACTGGAGTTTCTTCATATTGGCTAGCTGTGCACTACCCAGTGATCTTACTCTGAAGGACAGGTGTTGTTTCAGTTAGTATCTGTCCTGGAATTCCTCAGATATTTCCTCATTTTTCAATGACCTGCAGAGCAGAGAAAGTGTGAAAGTGTTTGTAGGGACAATTCTAAAATATACAAAGACAAGTAAAATGAACACATTCTCAGTAGTTGGCTGGACCTTGAACCTGGTGCCAAGGTCTGTAGGTGAGTTTGAAGAAAGGCTTCTAAAAAGAAAGCAGTTTTGGACTGTAGCCTGAAGTCAGTGACTGTGTGCAAAGGGAGCAGCTTAATGGCCTTTGAAAGAGTGTGGCAGGATTTCACATTCAGTAGAGATGTAACGTACAGTCCTCACAAAGCCAGTGATCCTGACTGTGTGTGGTGTTCTGATTGAGAAGACCAACAGGATTATGTTGTGGAGTCAAGTTTGTCTCGAGTTTGCTGGGATACCAGGTTGGAAACACGGATCTTGTTATTTTTGTTTGAGTAGCTGAAGTATAATTAGCTCAGGGTTGAGTCACTTGTTGGTTGGGGAAGGGAAGAATTCATGCAGTAGTGTCTCAGGTTTTTGCTGATGTCTCGTGGAATGCTTTTCAGCTTTACTGCAGCATCCTTTAATGCAGTCTTGAAGCAATATTGGCCAAGCTTACTCTTCTGTTGGATTTTTCTGGTGTTGTTGTGGTTTGTGCCGTTGGTGGTTAGTGTAGGAAACTGACTGCTTTTGTGTAAATGGTGGTAGTGTATGCTCCAGTGTGGCACGTTGGAGTTGGATTTGCAGCACAGGATCCTGGCCACAAAGGATCTGTGGTATCACCTGCTTCAAAGCTCTCAGTATCTGTATCTTTGGATTAGCCTCATCTCATCAATGGCTGGAATTCCATTCGCTGTGGTCTGTGGGAGGAGAAGGATGGAGAAGGAACTAGTCAGAAAGGAGTAGACTGGCCACTGCATTATTTTTTGTACATTGTTTAGAATATGAAGGAAATTATTAGCATTTTCTTCAGTAAAGATAGAAATAGCTTTTTGTCAACTTCATTTCCCTAGGTTTGACATCTTTAATCTTTTGAAAGAGAAGATAACTGAATTTGGTTACTGGATGGCAAATCTGTTTTGGTTTGTTTCATGGTCCTGTGACTCTGAAGGTTCATAGCTTCCTCTCTTCAGAAATTGGATCTCAGAACTCAAGAGGTCACTATCCCCCATGTACTGTATTGGTACAGAATGGGCATATCAGTAAAGTAAAATGGTACTTCAAAGTATATCCCAAAGCAGAAAATTGGTATTTGTTTATGCAGAAGACCCGAACCCTTCAGAACCCCAGTCTTCAGCCTCTTTTTATTAAGAGAGTTGAGAAGCATCTCAGCACCTGCTGAATGACCTTTTCCCACCTGCCATATTTTCACCTTATTTTATCAGAATCTCCCTGCCAAATGCTCAAGCCTGGATGAGGTTGTAGCTCACTGAATAAAGCTTGAGCTTTGCTTTTTCTGGGGCTTTCATAATAGACGTAGTTAGAATGTGATGTGTGTTGCCTGCCTTTCAGGTGCCCCTGCCCCACACCCTTCCCCTCCCTAGGAGGGAGACTCTACAACAGAGCTCCAGCCTAACTCCAGTTTCTCCCGCTACCGTCGACCTCACCCTCAAGGTATGTACCACATCCCTCTAAGGGTTGTTTTCTTGCATGCAGGGGAAAGTTAATGGAGAACTTGCTGGTAAACCTTTTTTTAGAGCCTTCCTTTGTTTCCTCTGCTGACTTGCTTCTGCATATAAACGGATGGCTGAAACACAAGACTATCAAAGGATGCATTTAAATTCTAAATCTCTAACCCCATTTTGCATTAACACTTGGCATCAACCAGTCTTGGCTCCCACTGCCCTGAAAAAGGATCCTAGCATTTTAGCGTTCTACCATTGTGTTCATGACAAACCATCAGAATCTGACTGATTTTTTAAGTTTTTTTTGGTTTTGTTTTGTATGTAGCATAAAGCAAGTTGCTTAGTTGGGTATTAAAGGCTGCAAGGAGTTGCTTAGTAAGGCAAGCTTGATTTTCTTAGCAGTAAGATTTTGGTGCAGTGATACTGTGCTTTGAGTTGGATGGCTGAAGTTTCAAGAAGTACTGAGTAGGTGGAGTGTCGGTGACTGTAAGGCAGTTCTATTAGCTAGTCAGAACATGCTTTGTTGTGTTAAAAATATTCTGTGTTCTGCTCATCAGTGTAGAGCAGGCGTATAGAATATATTGAGTGGCATTTTGCCATTTGGATGGATTTTGGATTGTGTGTCTTGTATAACTCACTAACATAGTATTGGTCTCTGTTTTGCTACTGTACCTTTAGAAGTTATTTTGTTCTTTCTGGTGTGCGAGATCTGCTTTGCTATTGTGGCTGCAGGTGATTGAACTAGTAGAAATGGTGTTCCTACTTCTAGTGTGAGGAGTCATGTTTGAAATTAGTTTCTGTAAGTTACCTTAAAAAAACCAAACACTTGAAACCAGGGATTAGGTGCAGAACTAACACTGGAGAAAGTCATTTGTCAGTCCTGGTGAGACTTCAGTCTTGCTGGCATGGTTTGACAGCTGCTTGCTTGTGTTCTCTATGGATGACAGTTATTAATGGTCTCTTGTTGTGTCTGCTTTTCTTTTGTTAACAATTTTTTTTTTTTTCCTGGGGAGAGAAATGAAAAAAAATAACATTGTAGTCACTTGGGCCAGCAAAATGGGGAGAGGGCCTGAGGAGGGACACGTAAATTAACAAAACTCTGATTTTCAGTTGCATTCTTGTGTAACAAATTACCATAATCTGACTTTCTGGCGCCTGAAAGCACTTTTCTGAAGTAGCAGTCTCTAACTGTTTAACAACTGGATATCTGATCCGCATGTAATACAGGTAGGATTGTTACTACAGCACAGATCCACAAAGAATGTGATGCTGCTCAGCCACAGAGCAGACTGCAGTGTTCGTTTGTCCACTTCATCCTGCAGTTTCTTATTCTCTAGTTCTGGTGTCAGTGGTTTGACTCATTTCTCAGCGGATGATAAATCCTGGATGTGTGGTAATGCAGTACATCGAAGATCCATGTTTTTAAGGCTACCTTGAAGTACACTGATTAAAATCTGAATAGAAGGATGTTTGGAAACAGCTTTATCTCCATGTTCTCTGTTCCAGCTGCTGGAGCACTGCATCCTTCTTCCAAATGCTGAAGGCAACAAGCTTGTTTTGAAGCGCACACTGTGAGGCTATCGCTTCCACAAAAGGCTTTCTGGCTCAGGCAGTGCAGAGCTGCTTGCTCTTACCCTGTCTCTTGTCATCTTTGCTTTTATGAAAGTGTCTTAAAAGCAACAGAAAACAAAGCAGTTCCTTCCCTCCCTTGGGGCAATGTTACAAGGCTCTGCCTCCTTCCTCTAGCCACACCTGCTCCTAATACTGTATATCATTCTGCAGGAGCATAGGTGCAAAAGGTGCTAGTCTGAGAAAAGATTGAGAACTTTTTCCTTGTACCAACTTTACTAAAGCCACCCTTCCCGAGGCAATAATCCTCAAAGGACTTGTCTGATATGGCTATTTCTAGCTAAAGAGCTGAGCAGAAGAAAGCCAAAGTCATCTCAAGCTGAACTGCTTGGCCTGTTTCCATGTTGCAGGGTTCAACATGAAATTCTGATGTAGTCACCTGAGTCTGGAGTCTGGCAGCTTTAGAATTTCTTTTGTCTGTCACCTAAACTTTGACATAAAGAAGAATGTGCACATAGATATTGTCTCCAGTTAAGTTTGTAGGTAGTAAGTACTGGACTTTGAATTCAGTGTTGTTCACCCAGTGGGTGAACAGTGAAGAAGCCTTGAGCAGCCGGGATCTTCAACCTGTGCTCTCCTTTTCCCATGACTGAACAGTAAGCAAAGTCACAGCATCTTCCCAAGTCTCGCTCAATTTAGAGCTACTTCCTCCTTTGCATCTGATCTGTAGATGTTGCTGTGTGGGTACTTGTAGAATATCAGTGCCTCTTTTATTCAGACATTGTTGAGGAGGTCTCTAAAAGCTCAGATCTCTGTTAAATGCCCTTTGCAGCAATTCCATAGGGATATGGAATGACTTGAGAAATCTCTGTAGTGTCTAGGTTTGGAAGACAAAATTCCGTATGTAGACTCCAGCTCTCATTGTCACTAGTTTCTTCAGGACATCATGAAACATGGTGAATGTAGTGGAAGCTTCTGTGTGTTCTCTGTTCAGACATCTACAGGCACTTACCTCATTTTCTCATAATACCAGCGCAGTGTTCCACCTTATACAAAATCCAGCAGATTTATAATAATTCTTTATTTTCCTCCACTTTGGAGGACAGTGTTGAAGTGGGAAAACTAAACATAAGTGCATGATGATGATGATGGTCTCAAAAAGGAAGATGGATAAGTCACCTGTCTTCAAATGATTTAAGGTGCAACAAAGTTTGTTTCCCTCTGCTTTTTTTTTCTTGAAGAATACAGAGCTCTGGCTACTTTCCTTATGGATGTGTATCAGTTGTCAGCCACTTTTTTTGTGTGTACTGCTTTGCTTTTTTTTTTTTTTTTTTAAAATCACTTTTGAAGCATCTAGCCAAATAATCCAAGTTCTTTTGGCTGTCCAGGCTCTGCCTAATGCATTTAAAGCAGGGTGGTTGAAAGCGTGACTTTGAGAGGCTGCAGATCCCAGTTAGGGTGCTCTACTGATCCAGGCAGCGAGGCTGGTGAGGATGTATTTGAACCTTTGCAAATACCTTTAAATACAGCATCTGTCCTTGAGAAGCTTGGAATCCTATAGATGAGGGATTTTAGCCTCTGGCGTCCAGCTGTGCACACAGTCTTTCCACTTCAACCCCCAGCTCTCCTCAGTTGTAGAGAGAAGTCTGTGGACTTGAAGCATTTATATTTCTGGATGTGGTCTGAACTTAAATATGTTTGGTAGTCCCTCAAAAGTGGCTCAGTTCAAAGATACAGCCTTCAGAACCTGTTCTAGCAATGATAAGATTGTTGTTGACTGCAATGGAACAGTAGTTCTTCTCACTCTTGGTGGAAGAGGGTTGTGCCTAAAACTTTTAGACTGAAGTTTCAAGTTGCTTTGCAGTGGTGAAACTCATTGTAGAAAGAGGAGCATGTAGCATCTTTAGTTTTGGCGTAAAGCAGAATGCACAAGTTGTGTCAGCTTTGATCGCATTTTGAACAGCAGTTGATTTGGAAATGTGCATTTGAGTGCTCTTGTGTTTTCTAAAACGTATGTTAGATTTGGTGGTCACTCAAAATATATGACTTAGCAAGAAAGCAAGGAGCTACTTTGTTTAAAAGGTTCAATTAACTTATAAGAAAAAGTCTTCCTGGAAATACTTGGATTCTTTTGTAGCTTTCTTTTGCTTCCTGTGTCATTTGCTCTCCGTGTCAAATAAAAGTAAGCCAGATTAGTGTGAGTGAACTCTTTTGAGTACTCAGCATTAAGATGAACTGTGCACGCGTGCAGTTGGAACAGATAAGGAGCTCCAACTTCAGGCCGTATGCTTTTTGCATGAACAAAGTTGCACGATTACGGCAGTTTTTTTAAGAGGCTCGCATGAAGCCTGAGTTGCCTTTTGAACTAAAAATAACTGTTAAAAGAGAGAGGCTGTTGGGGCTGGTTGAATTTCCTAATAGATAAGGAAATTTGTTTTCTTTTTGAATAGATGGAGTCTGCACGCAAAGCATGGGAGAATTCCCCAAACATGGGGGAGAAGAGTTCACCGGTGACCTCAGCAGCATCTCCCATAGCTGGTGGCAGCAGCAGCAACAGCAGCAGCAGCAACGCTGTGCCAAGCAGTGGTACTTACAGCTCCTTCTCCAGTGCATCAATGCCTCCTATTCCTGTGGCTTCAGTGACACCAACAACTTCACTATCAGGTACTGGATGTCAAGATTGCAGTGTCCTATTATATTGCTCTTTGTTATGTGTTCCAACAAAATTAAGTTCCCTATGGAAATACATTTAATACAGAGCTGACAAATTCTGTGCAGTTGTGAAATGTCATATCTGAACAGTAGCTTCCCAGATACCTCAATAATTAACAGAGATCCTTCCCCTATTGCACTTGAGTCAGCTAAAAGGAATACTGAGAAGACATCTTTCTGCTTATGCTACATATAAGGACTTGAAAGAGGATGTAAGCTTCTGTTGGCTGACATGTTAGTTTCATTCTGTTTATCTGAGTGAAGGGAGGCAAGTGAGATTTTTTTTGGAACAGATGTCAGTTGTGGCAGCCACTCAGTTCCAGCAAGCAGGTTTGCCTTCCTGCAAACTCTTCATCCAGCTAGTTGCAGCTTTAATTTCATTTGTAGATTTACTTTTAGAGCCAAGGCTTCAACAGCTTATACCAGGACTCCCTTGTATTAGGGAGAGCAGATGCCCAACTGCTCTTCATGAACAATGCTTGTTCCCACCCTTGATATGTCAGAACCAAAAAATGCTGTGCCTAATTAAGTCTTCACATCTAGGAAAGTTAAAATGTATGTCAAAACCTCAGCTGTTTAAAAAGACCTTTCTTTGGAGCCAGACTTTTGGTCTTGAGAGGCACAATCATAGTACATTGTAGTATTTTTAACTGAGATAACTACTTTGATTTCATGTCCTCCTGCACTTGAGAAGGGAAGAAATATTATTGTTGTAGCTCTTCCTGTAGTGAACCTAATAGAATTGTTCTATCTACTCTCCATCTGCATTACAGTGATGGAAATAGCTGCAGTAGATTTCAGTTTTCATTACTGATAGTGGCTGTGCTTGCATAGTCATAGCAAAAACTCTGAGCACTGAAAGAGAAGAGGCTTTGGAGTGTCTTCAACTGGTTGATGATACGCCACTTGCTTCTCTCCTCCTAGGAGCTGGAACATACACGACCTCTTCACTGAGTACAAAGACTGCAAGCACCTCGGACCCTCCCAATATATGTAAAGTGAAACCACAGCAGTTGCAGACAAGCAGCCTAGCTTCTGCAAGTCACTTTTCCCAGCTGAGCTGTATGCCATCCCTCATTGCCCAGCAACAGCAGAGTCCCCAGGTCTATGTGTCTCAGTCTGCAGCAGGTAATGGTGTTTGACTGAGAAACCACGTGTCTGCTTTTTTGGCTTTCTGAAGCTTGAGAATTGAATTTCACTCTGAATTTATCTGTAGTAAAGGCAGAACGATGGAGAAGCTTTTATAAGCAAATACTTACTAATCATCTTATTCTACATATGCAAGTTATATCAATAATGCTGTGTTGTTAGCTTAGTGAGGAAAGTGAGTTTCTTGCTCTTTGATATACTGTTTTTCTGTTCCAGAATTTTAAATTGCTATTTAAGATCAAGAATGACTTGGTGTTGGTGATTTTAGTGAGGTGCCACTGTAGTTTATGGTCGTGGCATTTTTCTTCAAAGAAACTCCTACATGTAGTTAACCTAAATTACATGAAGCGTGTTCTTTCCCTTACTTCATCTGACCTGCTTTGGCCAGAATCTGTTTTGTCCCCAGAGAATAACATAGGTATGCAAAACTGATAGATTCTAATAGGGGTGAATTGATACCAAAGAAAAAATAACACGCTTATTATGCACCCAGCTGTTGCGTTCAAACTCTGGTAGTTGTACTGGGAAGTACTGACGGTGGCTGTATCTCTAACTTGGTGAAAATTCATCTAGCAAGGGAATGCCTGGAAGTTGATACTAATTGTATTTCTCTTCTTGAGGTACTGCAGCTCAAATTCCAACTTTTTATATGGATACAAGTCACCTGTTCAACACCCAACATGCACGTTTGGCACCACCTTCTTTGGCCCAACAACAAGGTTTTCAACCAGGACTTTCTCAGGTATTTGGGGGTTTCTTTTTTCTTCCTTTCTCCTCCATCCCAGCTCTGCTGATCGTCACATACGGGCAAGCAAGAGTGGGAAGATTCTGCAAAAAACACAGTCATGTCTATTTCTTTCTGCTCCATACTGATGCTTATGGATGGTATTCAATCTCTCCTGCCCCTCTGGATTCAAAACATTTGTCATAAAAAGCTTTCACTCATGGTATACTTAATGTGAAAGTGCATATTCACAAGGTGGTTGTATAATCATGTTAAGACAGGTTTATTCAATTTAACGGCTGCTTATTTTTGCAGCCTGCTTCAGTGCAGCAGATCCCCATTCCCATCTATGCACCTCTGCAAGGGCAGCATCAAGCTCAGCTGAGTTTAGGAGCAGCACCAGCTGTGTCACAAGCCCAAGAGTTGTTCAACTCCTCTTTACAGCCTTACAGGTAAGTAACATATGTGAATTCATTTGCTTTTTGGGTGGCAGAATTCACAGAACCCACTTCCTTGCAGATACATTCTGTGCTCAGTGGCTACTTCATTTTTCTATCTTTCCCTCCCAAAATCTTTAATCTGTTAATCTGTTAATTTGCATAAGAACTCCATAAACAGATTAGCCAGTTTGCACATACAAGTGGAGCTGCGAAATTCTGGGTTCAGAAGTTCAGTGATATTTATAACTCAAGGAAACAAGGCTGAAAACATAATCAGTCTTAAATACTTAATAAAATTTATAAAAGTGGTGCATGAGGGGGAGGATTCTGACCCTTTAATTCAGCATTTTGTTTATTTTCTGGTCAAACTAACACTGGAATCTGGAAACACTTTGAAATCCTAATTTGAACCCCATGGGTAACCCCAGATGCATTGGGAATAGTAGGTCATGTTTTAGAATAAATATTTTCGGTTTGCTGCAAAAGATAATCAGAAGATCAGCGTATCTCAGGTGGCATTGAATTTGTCTGTGTGTAAATCTGCATACAATTTTCCACTGTAAACTATTCCAGAGTTTCCGTGCTGTTCCCATCAAAATTTATTCACAGTGGTACTGACTTACGGACATGCCACTCTTATTTGATTCTCCGGTGTGAAGATGGCAATTGAGCTGACTTAAGGGAGTGGTTTGAAGAAGTATTTCCTGGTGGACTAAAACAACCTCTGTTGCAGTGCTTTGCTGTTCTGTTTTTGGTCTTTGTGTTTTAAACTGCAAATTTCCTATAGTGATGACAAAGCAACTGAATATCTAGTTAGAATTAAAGGCTTTGGTGTCTGTCTGTGTTCCAATTGTGAAGCCAGAGCATTCATTTAGAAACTACAATTGTCAACATCCAGTAACTTAGCTTGTAAGTACTAAAGGTCAGACATTTGACTCCATAGATCTCCAGAGTACAAAAGCAATTTGCCTTATGACTAAATGGAACTGTTAATGTGATGCTTTCGCACTGACCTGCCTTATAGTGCGTGAACTAAGAGCTAGTAGTTGGCGTATATTACAATTTGGTCAAATTATGAAAAAATACTGTAGCTTGGTGTGTATAAGGGTATGATAAAAAAGCCTGGTTATTTTTCATGTGGTCTTTAGTATCTATTGTTTTGCTGCCTGTAGGATAAATATATATATATATATCTTTCTCTAGTAAAAATTTGGCCAATCAGACTTTCTAATTATGTTTAAACAATATAACTCAAGGTTTTAATTTTCTGATGGTTCATTGTTGAACTCTTAGTTTATATACATAATGCTCCAATCTATTGCAGGTCCCAGCAAGCTTTTATGCAGAGTGGTTTGTCTCAGCCATCACCAGTAGTTCTGTCTGGTACAGCCTTACACAACTTTCCCACAGTACAACACCAGGAGCTTGCAAAAGCACAGTCAAGCCTGGCATTTCAGCAGACATCTAATACACAACCTATTCCAATCTTATATGAACATCAACTTAGTCAAGCTTCAGGACTGGGAGGCTCTCAGCTTCTTGATACACACATTCTCCAGGTAGGAAATACTCAGAAAATGCAAAACTTCTTCAGTGATCTGATTTAAAAAAAGAAATATTGCCTATTTCTATAACAGCTACATGACAGTTGAGGTGGCAGAAAGCTTCAGACACTTGGAAGATAATGTTCTTTTAGTTTCATAAACATACATTAGAATAATCTCTTTAATTGAGGGTTGTTTTCCAGAATGTATCACTATTGAAGCTTTTTGTCTGGTTTCTTTTACTGTAGATGGCAAAGGGCTATTCCACTATTTGCAAATAAGAGCTTTATTACAGTCTGAAACATTCAGGTTTTCATATTTCTGTGCTGTTCTTTCTACTGTACTACTATGTCACACTGTCTCAGTTTCAAGAATTAAGTATTATCTTAATCATTGTATTATCAAGTATTGTGGAATTAAGTATTCCTTATGTTGTTTTTCACTCCTCCTAGGCCAGAGCTACACTCACCCAGGCTTCAAATCTGTATTCTGGGCAAGTTCAACAACCTGGCCAGAGCAATTTCTACAACACTGCCCAATCTCCCAGTGCTCTCCAGCAGGTAAACTATGGCATGGTAAATTCCCTAAGTTGTATTCTTCTAAAAAGCATGTTGTTGGTGATGGGAGAGGAGGTTTCAGAGAATCCTTAATTCTTCTAAACTGCAAGAATTAAAAACTGATAGCGATGGGGAGTTACTGCAGCAGCACTGCAAAACTGAGTTACTGAGAAGCTTCTCTTAAATAGTTCTCTTTCCAATGACAAGCAAAGATGTAGTTCGCACAGTGCTGTTGCTAATTGGTTGAGGCATGTGCTACCTTCCTGGGTTCAAGTATTGGTTGGTGGTGGAAAGAGACAAGTAAACTTAAGGGTGCTTTGTGCAGCCCAGTTGTTAACACCCAAGTTTCACTGAGTTGAAAATCAGACCTGCCACATGTCAGAGATGAAACATGTAGAAAGCAACTGAGAAGTGGATAGATCAAACAAGCAAAATAGGACAGCCAGGTCAGTAACATGTGTCAGGAGATTTGTAGAATAGCTCCAGTGGAATTCTTTTGTGAAAGATCAGTTAATTTGCTATGTGTAGGTATTGTTATATTTACAGCATGCTGTCTAGAGGCTTCCATCTTCTGATTGAAATTTTAAGTGGCTTTGAAGGAGGGGGGGAGGAGGTAAATCTATAGTAGTCTCCTTAGTACGTGAGAAGTTACCAAAACAGATGTCTAGAAAAGGGTATTGAAAGATTGGGTCTCATCTGTTGAAAATAGAGTGTGGTTTTAAGGACCTCCTGGAAATGTTCATGTTTTTAATGTGTTCAAATATGACTGTCTCTGTACTTGAAATATTTTATCATTCAGAGCAGAACCTTTTTAAGTCTTTCCCATCTGGAGAATATCTTCCCATACATAGTCTTGAAGTCGAACAATATATTTTTTTTTTCAGGTTTGAGAATGGCGGTCTAACTACTAAATACAATTATTCCTGCCACTCAGGTCACTGTGGTATTTTCACATGTTTACCCACTGATCTTTAAGATCCCTTCTAAACCAAACTGCTCTATGATTCCACAAGAAACTAAGCCATTTACCCTGTATGTGACTGGAATCACGAACTAGTAAAGGAAGTTAAATGATGGCCCTGTGTATATGTTACTGGTGATTCTATACTTCTTTTTTTCCCTCCAGGTAACAGTACCTTTACCGGGATCACAACTTTCTTTGCCCAACTTTGGATCCACAGCACAGCCACTTATTGCCCTACCCCAGTCTTTACAGCCACCACTACAGCACACACCACCACAAGCACAGGCTCAAAATTTAAGCAGACCTGCACAAGTAACCCAGCCTTTCAGAGGATTAATCCCAGCAGGAACTCAGCACAGCATGATAGCTGCGACTGGAAAGGTATTCATATGGATAAATCTACAGTACCAAAATTAATATGAAGCATTACTATCTGCTGTTTTGTAGAACCATTGTGGCAACCTGCAGTGACACTTGCATTTAAAAAAAAAACATTTCTTGACCTTAAAAGTTAGAGAGGGGAAAACAGGAAAGCCAGCCAAGATGAGTTCCTTAGTGACTGAGAGTTTGCATCTTGTGAAGTCTTAGCTGAGTGTCATTTGTGGTTGGCTTGCTCCTAGTCAAATTGTGCTGCAGGAACACTTTGTTTGATAATGGCTTTGTGGACTAGTAGAATATTTCATGTAGGGCACCATGTAGAAAACTGTACAGGAGGAATTGTTAAAACATCATCACAGTATCAGAGCTGTGATTCTATCTGTCAGTGTCTGTTTTTAGTTCTTTTCTTTGCTGGAGTAAATGGAGATTACATTTGTGCTTCCAAACTGGCACATACATTGAATGCATTTGTAATGCTGCCACCTGCTGCATGAATTTGCTCTTGTTGTGCACCCATTGCTCTAACAGGATAGATGTGATCTTTACTGATACTGTCTTGTTCTCCATGTATCCCAGAGAATTCCTGTCAGGTAGTTGTGGTGAAAAGCATCACAAGAGAAGCATGTATATCTGTGTGTTAATAATTTTAGGGTTGGGAAGTTATCCCTTCTACTTTTGTAAGGACATTAAAATCTCTTCTGCCCTTGAATGTGAATCTAAGAGTGAATGGCATGGAAACTAGTCTTTCTGATGCAATGGACTGGAGTTTTGGGGACTTCAATGTACGTTGTATTATCCATGACCTTAAAACAGAGCTAAATTCTTCTGCTCTTTGAGATTCTGCTTTTCTGAATAGTACCATAAAGTGCATAATGAGAACACAGAACATTGTGTGTGATGGCTGGTCTTACAGCAGAAGAAAACTGGCCTTGAGTGACAGCTCTAGCAAGGAAGTAACACTGAAACAGTTCTGGAAATTTTCTCCTTATGTGGAGCCTCGGTGGCACCTGCTAATGAAGAGAGGTGTAGATTTGCCATCCCATCATGACATTTTGTCTGCAAATCTGAAATTGCATCTACATGGGATTTTTGGATAGTTTACAGCACCACACACTTGCGACACTTTCAGGTAGCCCTGATAACACTGTGCATGAGCACAGCCAAGCTTTCTGTCAGGTGCAAGAAGGTCTTTCCCTGGAGCAGGAATACATGTGGCTCTAGAGCTACGCTTGAAATACTTAGAGCTCTGGTGGCCTGGATTTCAAGGTGCAGTCACTATTGCGTCAATAAGAAATGAGAAAGCTAATGTGGGATGTTTCCATAGGTGCCTTTGCTGTTCTGTTAGGGGCTCCATCATCTTCCTGCTAAAGGTAGCCAAATGAAACCAAAGCTCGCTTTACATTTGACTTTGTGTTGTTATTATGCTAAACAGCTGTGTGTGGAAGGATGCTGTGCCAGAGACCAATTTCTATTGACTTTATCTGCAAAATAACATGCAAGACTCATTGCTCCATTTAGAATCTGAGGAATTTAAGTGCGAATGATTTCTTGGCTGTGCTTTTGCTTTTGTTTGTTTTAGAACTTGCTTATTTTATTCAGCTCTTCCTTTCGGCGTTTTTCAGTATTGTAGTTAAGTATTTCCATGTGGTATCTGAGGTGGGAAGGAAAACTTGAACTCTAAGCTGTTTAAATTTTCTTTACTCTTACTGAATTAACATGAGAATTGCTGTGCTTTTCAGATATCAGAAATGGAACTGAAGGCGTTTGGAGGCAGTATTGATGTTAAACCTGGAACACCACCAGTGTCTGGCAGAAGCACTACTCCAACATCCAGTCCCTTCCGGTAAATCTCTTTTCAAGCTGGAGATTCTTGAAATCAGATCTGGAAAATTCACCTGGTCATACATGAGCAGCCAGCTCTGAAAAGTGTGGGATGAAGGGCTATTAATGCAAAATGCAGTGTTTAATCTGAACTTAAGAGGAGCGTGCTCTTAAGGTGTATGGCATCAGATCCCCACTGCATTCAGCCAGAAAAATAAAGCTCTGAAATAAGGCATGAAAAATATTTTGGAATCAAATGGAACTAAACAGATCATCTAAAAATGAGCAAAAAACTGGAAACTGGGCAGAGAAGATAAACTTTGGAGTAAAACTATCAAGGCTGTTTAACTTCCCTGAGCGTAATAGTAACTGCAGTGTTGAAACTTTAAAAAGCAAAACAAAAAGCACTTGAGCAGTAGTTCTTAGAGCAGTTCTGCTATAGATCCCACACCTTTGTTTCCTGAGCTTCTTGTGATGGAAATGAAGCAGTTGGCGGATTTACTTGGTTAACTGACAAAATGGATTGAATTCTCATATGCAGAATGTACCTCTTAGTGAACTTACCGAGGTGCTTGTGGGTGAAGTTGAGTGGGCTGAAGGAACTTTGGAGCTAGACAGTTTTGTTCTTGAAAACTGCATGGTGACTGCATTGCATTGACTTTCAGTGTAGCAGGCTGAAAGCATTCAGGCTTTTCTAGTGAAGCAGAAATTAGTTTGAACTCCTGCATGTGATCCTGAATTCTTGCCTGCAACACTTCACGTAAGATCTCTTATCATAAGATAAGAGAAAAATAAAGGAGTGAGGAAGATGGTCTGTGTCCTGTAGAGATACTCTTGTGTAGAATCTCTGAGATGCAGCTGAAGCAGGATGGTGCCATAAGCTTTGGTGTTGTGAAGGTACTGGGAAGATGCAGAAAGATGTAATAGAGCTCAAAAGTCCCAAGTAAAAACTAAACAGAAGCTTGTGAAAGGTTGTGTGTGCTGAGTTTAGCTGCCTTCCTCATCATTGCTGTCCTGCTGCTCATTTTATGTTGTGTTTTGCCCACACACTCTGCATGAGAGCTCTCTACAGGTCAGCCTCCATTTCTAAAGAAGGCTGCTCACTCTTTCCTCCTCTGAGAGCTGCTGAGTGCCCTTCCCCCAAATAATCTTTCAAGCTTCGTTTAATTCATGGTGATTCCTCACATCCTAGAAGTTATAATGGGGGGACATGCAAACAAACAAAATACAAGAGAGCATTTTCTGTAGAACTCTGGAAATTTGCTCAAACGCATCTTTAAGACATTTGCCAGCAGGTCAGAGTGGAAGGAGCTGCACAGTGCAGTTAAATGCCTGTTGTGATAAGCTCAGGGCCTAAAAACCGTGTAAAGAGAAAAGGTAGCAGAAATGGGAAAGAGTACACACTTTATTAGTACCTGTATTGTAGTACTTTGAGGAGAGGTCTTTTGTACAGATGTTACTCTATAGCCTTTCCATATCCCAAGTGTTTCTCTTATGTTTTCTTAGTGTTCTTAATAGCCTTTAAGTTCTGGGTTTGTTTCAGTTTGAACTGACAGTACATCCAGAAAAATCTGGTACCAGCTTCTCTAAGAGATTTCCCCCACTCCAAGCTGCCTTTTAAGTTGCAACTAGCAATAGAAACATGCTTCGATTGAGAGTGATGTGACTCTTAACTGTTGTTTTTCTTCAGGGCCAGTTCTACAAGTCCTAACAATCAGTCCAATAAAATGAACAGCATTGTCTACCAGAAGCAGTTCCAGTCAGCAGCTGCTGCTGTGAGAATGACCCAGCCGTTTCCTGCACAGTTTGCACCACAGGTAGGCAGCTGGTGGCTTCCTGCAGGCGAATCTTGTTCTGTATAACTGAGTGACTTCTCAACCTTGCTGTGTTTCTTCAGGTTTTATCACAGGGAGATGCACAATGAAATCCTTTTTAAAATAAAGAAATGTGTGAAGAAACTGATTTCAAGGTCAAGGCAAAAATAGCTTCGGGTCTTGCTAACTTGTAGTGCAGATTTTGTGGTGGGTTTAATTGGAGAGTTCTGTGTGTGCCCGGGAATCTGTCAGTAGCTGAATGAGGTCAGTTCTTGTGCTGGCTGTCCAGGGAGTGCAGCTTTACAAGGGTGCTGCGTCCCAGTTGTGGGTGACTGTAGCCAGGCTGCCAGGGAGATGGAGCCTCTGTTAAAACATAGGATTACATGTAAACATTCTCTTTAGGCTTTAACACTGGAGTGTCTGACTGCAGAGCATAAGGTTTGATTTTGATATTTTTTTGGATTGCAACTAGCAGAAACTACGTAGACTTTTCAGCACTGCCTTTCTCTATGACTCCTCCACCACCCTGCCTGGGTCTTCTCCCTTATTATTTACAGTGTCTAAGTTGTCAGCAGCACTTGAAGGCACAGCAGCACTGTAGTGCTGTTTTGTCCTGGAATTTAAGCATGGCCTCTCAGCATAAAAGCCTGTTTTCTTGACATCAGTTTGACAGCAGAGCAGGCACTTTTTTACTTTTTTTTTCCCCTATAAGATGATGCCAACATGCAATCTAGTTGGCAGTTTTCTAATTGTTAAATGTCTCTTTTTGTTGTTTTTCCCCCACTTAGATCCTCTCTCAGCCTAACCTGCTCCCTCCATTGGTAAGAGCCCCATATACTAACACCTTCCCAGCGCCTGTTCAGAGGCTGCCAATAGTACTGCATAGTCAGATGCCGTCTCAGATGATCACAGGCCTTATGAGCCACCCTCGCTTACCGCATGTGGCCAGAGGTCTTTGTGGATCAGTGTCTGGAGCCAGAGGCAGTCAGGCCCAGGCTGCGATGAAGGCTGAACAAGACATGAAGGTTAGTATTTGAACTGCGGTGCTGCTAACACCAGTTCAGTCTTGACGGCTTGTAGGGCAGGAATGTGTCTGCGGATCATGTCTTAATTCAAATGCCTCTGGAGCTGAAGCCAGTAGCCGGGCCTCCAACAGCTGAACATAGACGTTTTCTAAACCTCGTTTTGTATTTTGTTTTTCTATTAATACGAACCTGAGACTGAAAGAATGATTAGGGAGCTTCCTTTCTCAAGTGCTCCTGTGGTGAGTGGCTGTGAAGCAGCTGCCGCTGCCTAAGGCAATCTGACAACTGGATTTTTGAAGGAGTGATGAAGCCCATGAACTTGAGCGCTGGCTGTCATTTCACATCTCCCCCAACTCTGAGCAGTGGTATGAACCCTCGTGTCCCAGCCAGACTTGCTTCTAGCTTATTCTAGTAATTCTTTTCCTGGTGAGTTGCAGTGCCTGTGATAAGTCTCTGACAGAACGCAGTGTGATGTGGTATGCTCTGCAGAAGAGGTGGCTGCATTTTGGTAGCAGGTAATGAGTCATCATGTATCTTGTTAGAGTGCTTTGGGACCCTTAAGGATGAGACAAGCTCTTATAAGGCGTAGATTGCAGTACAGGGATTCTGCATAGAGACACTGTACGCTTAGCTCATCTAGCTGCTTTCTGCAGAATAAGCTGCTTTTGCGGATGGATGGTGACAAGGAGCTCCCTTAAGTGCTATCATTGGCCACAACTCATCTGGAGAGGAATAAAGTAAAAGAGTATGCTTTTCCCGATGACTTCTGGTTGTAGGAGTTGATTACCCCCATTTAAATAGGCCAAACCTCTGGAATTTTTCTACCACCAGTTGATGCCATCTGGAGACCCAACAGATGATGTTTTAAGGGTATTGTCTCGAGTCTGTATTACAAACTGGATCTAACCTGTCAAAGCAAATACAGACATGCAATCCTGGCTTTCCGAATTTCCCTGCAAGTGCTGTTCAGAAGAATTTAAGTTATTTTGTCATGCTTGGTTGCCTGTGATCAAATCATCCAGCTTTTTACCCTTAACCTCAGGGGATATCTGAAGTTACACAAAGGATTTCAGGTGTCTGTCTGGCTTCAGTAAAACCAGGCTGTAGTTGCAGTTTGGCATGCCAGAGTTCACAGATTTGTTTTCTGTTCTGTTACTGGTTTTGGCTACTTGAAGCAACTGGATGTTTTCGAAACTAAGACATCATGTTCTGGGCTTTGGCTATTTTTTTTTTGTCTCCAACTTCCTGTAAAGTACTTAACATCCAGAGAGGTGTGTGGGTTCTGGATGTCTGTGTTGTGGTTGGGGTTCCTTGTATAAAGTAGGTCTTATTTATAAGAGGCATTTAACTGCTTCCAGACAGTTGAACTGGCAGTGCAGCTCCTGCTTTACCCACATCTGGGATGGGGAGGAGGGCCAGGTGTTTGGTCAGAAGCATCTGGTGTGCACAGCTCTTCACTGACATGTGGAAGGTCCAGCATAAGATGCAGCTTTAACACTTGGTCGTGAAGGCTGAACTTAAGTGCAAGTCGAGGTTACTGGGTGGGGTCAGGAGGGATTTGAAGAAAGCCTGGCAGTCATTTGTGCTTCCCAGGATGAGAACTTGCTTTGAGTTAGAAGCAGATACAGCATCAGCTACATGTAGCACAGATTTGGGTTCAGCTGCAGTGGCACTGCAGGCTCCAAAGTCTGTGTCCAGAGCAACAGGAGGAAAATTTGGCTGCTGAGACTGCTTCTCTCCCGCTGCCCCATGCTCTGAGCTTCCTGGGTGCAGGGGCTGGATGAAGGGCAGCTGGTGTGGATGGGTAGTGTCAGAGCTCAAATGTGTTCTGGTCCTGTCTGACACTGTGCAATGGAACTTGAGTTTGTTTGTACTCTTTCAGGGCTGTTTGTACTTTTGGGTTCTGTAATGCTAGTTAGAAACATAAAAAGACGTGAGATGATGATTGAAACTTGTTCTTGGTTCTTCTCTCTTGTGGATGTGAGGATTGTGAAGAGCAAGGGAAGCCGAGGCACACTGTGCTGAGGAGCCAAGTGCCCTGATGTGTTGGTACCTGGGAAGGAGCTGGACAGACTCTGCCCTTGTGGCAAAGCCTGGCCAAGGTGGTCAGTCCTTTCATTTGGGAATTACTTTTGGGAAGTCGCTTTTATTCCTGTCCCCATCTCTTCAGTAAATGTGTTTTCTTCCTTTCTTAAGGCAAAGCAGAGAGCAGAGGTACTTCAGTCCACCCAGAGATTCTTTTCTGAGCAGCAGCAGAGCAAACCGATAGGAGGCAAAGCGCAGAAAGTGGATGAGAACGGGAGCAAACCCTCCGAGGCCATCGCTGACTCTTCAGGGGTCTGCCAGGACAAAGCAGAGGAGAAGCCTGCCCCCGCACCTCCTGCAGCTACAAAGCCTGTTAGAACTGGACCAATCAAACCTCAGGCAATCAAAACCGAAGAAACAAAATCTTAGAGGCTGTATTTCCTTGGAGGTTGGGGGGGGAAGGGGAGGACGGGGGAGATGGCGGTGGCAGCATGAATTTGTAGCCCCAAGGATGAGATGGCAGTCCTCTCTCCCTGCAGGGCTCTTAACTACATAAAGGGACATAGAAGCTGTCAGCAGTTATGAATTGAAACTGCTGTGTATCCAGCTGAGCTTCTGGGCTCTTTGGGCTTATTATTTCCTGTGACAGCATGAAGAACCGCTTTTGGTAGTGTGCACGTTTCACACGTGTGCGCATGTTCTGGCTTACACACCTGTTTGCTTCCCAGCCTGAGAGCTGAGGCATAGCACAGCGAGGAAGGCGGTTGGGGAGGCATGTTCCTAGCTGACGAGATGAATACTCTCACTTTCTTCTGATCTCCAGCTGCTATTTATCTTTTTATAAACTCATGAGTATGAGAACACGCAGATCTGAAAATGGTGCTGGGCCAAGTAACGTGCATTAAGTTTGTAGTGACTTAAGGAGCTCCCGTGTTGTATTAAACAGAGGGATTCCCATAGCTGGCAGAATCACCTTTACTGCCTGCCACGTAACGTAGCACAAAGGGTAACGTGGCAGTGTGGAACTCCCTCTGAAGGCAGTGCTTTGCTGGCTGCTGCTTCTTGGATGACAATATACTGTATCTAAGATCACAATATGAAAATGCTACTTGGCCACCCGTGTTCTCTACACCCACCCCCTCAGTCGTTCACCTCTGGAGTTGAAAGGTTAATTGCATCCATATCCCAGTTCCTCCATACACCTCTGTCCAGCTGTCTTTATATGAAGCGAGTGATCTTTAAACGGTTTCCAGCTTATGTCTGTATACAGCGATGAGCACTTAGAGCTGTGCCACCAGAATAAAACAAACCTTGTTGGATCAAAGAGAATCCTCTATAAAGGTGCATTCTTTCTATCGGAGCTGCGTCGCACCGCTTCCCCGCCCACGGTGAGCTGGAACGTAGAATCAAGTCAGATAATGCCTTTTTAATTGTATCCTCTAGTATTATAGCTGTAGGACAGTACTGTATGATACTTCTGTGAATGTAAGATATCCCGTACCTGCTTATGATATGTAGTAGTGACTGTGCTATACTGGAGCTGTTTTTAATAATGTTATTCTAGAGGTTTTTTTGTTTTTTTTTTTCCAGACGATGATTGCAAAGCTAATAAAGCACCAGGTACCACATCAGTAGCAGAACTTGGTTTTTTTCTGGGATTTTTGTTGTTGTTGTTGTTCCTTTGGTGTGGTTTCTCTTTTTGTTTTGGAAAGCGGAGTGAGTTGGAAGCCTGATGTGTATAATTCTGTCGGGGTGACTGCAGAAGCTGGAGAGGCCGTTGCTGCTATTGATGCCTCGTGAATCGCTCTTGGTTCTCTTTTTATATAAATATATATATATATAATTTGAATTTTTGGAAACTTGAGCTGTGATGTCAACTCCAGACAAAGACAAGGAGATTTCCCACTCGTGGTGTGAGTTGGCATTGTACAGAGATTAACAGCCATATTGGTCTAGAAATGTTAAACTGCAGTTCTTTTTTTTTTTTTTTCCTCCTTCCCATTTGTACAGGGGTAACGCACTGTATTAAATATGTACGGTCTTATTTACATGGGTTTGATTACAGAAACTAATAAAGTATTCTCTAAATAAAGCACCCTGGTAATCTCGTGATTCACAGTGTGCCGCAGGATGCCAGGAGAGCACCCAGACGTGAAGAATGTGAAGAGTGTGCTGCAGCCTGGGAAAGGAGAAGGGCCGGAGAGAGAAATTGAGTTTGGAGCGGCTCTTTTGGTGGCTTCCCTCTGCTCCTGTTCTCCATGAAGATCTTGAGTGCCTGCAAAGAGCACTCTGCTGCTTGTACCCATTGGATGTGATGTTGCTGGTGAGCTGCTCGGTGTTGGAGACTCGCGATGCTTCGCTTGGAGAAGAGCTGCTGGTCGTGGGAGACCTGGATCCATCCAGCTGGATGCTCTCACCTCTGACAGCAAGATGTGCCTGTTTCTTTTGGGAGCACTTCCCTTGCAGGAGCAGGGAGCTTCCCTCTGCTGCTCAGACCTCCTGCAATGCTCCATTCCCAACTCACCGTTTCGTGGCCAGAAGGGAAGAAGGAAATGGCCGAGCCCCCAATGCACCCACCACTTCACACCGTGCAGTTACTGACCTTTTTCTCTCCTCGCTCACCCTGAAGCACAGATCGTAGTGAGGGGTTGAAAACCTCAGCAGCCCTTCAGCTGCAGGTGATGCCGAGCAGAGCAGCTGGAGGCTGTACCAGGGGAAGGCAGCTGCTCCCTGCGGCCACCAGAGGGTGTGCTGCTCATAGCAGACGTCCAGCACCTTTTCTTCCCATTTCTGTCTTGGGGCAGAGAAACAATTCTGCCCTGGGAAAAGAAGGAGCCGGCTTTGCTATATCCCTCTGTAGGGCAGACATGGGAAGAGCTGTGCTGCTGTCGGGCAGGCTGGGGCTGTGCTCTGGGGGCAGTGAAGGAGCTGAAGCCCTGTGCTGCTGGGGTCGGTGCTTCCAGGGGCTTAAACTACAGCAGTGTGGGTCAGATGGAGGTGCTGTAACCTGGAGCTGGAGCCATTGCAGAAGTGACTCCTGAGTAGGTAAGGCTGCAGGTAAAGTGCTGCTTGTATGGGAGAAGGACAAGCACGGCTACAGTGAGCACCTGGGAGCATGAGGAAGAAGGTGGGAGAAATGAATGCCTGTTTTCTGCTGGTTTGTTTTTGAGGGACTCTCAAACTTTCCTGCTGGGCTTTGGGAGGGGAGGGAATCTCTGGGCTGACTTTGAGCAGCCCGCTAAGTCAGTCTGTGTATTTACTGCTGTTCAGTTTAAGCCCAGCTTTCTGGAAATCCTGTGTATCTTGGCTTGTCTTCCTTTATTTTCTCAGTCAATTAAATGACGGACTTCCCAGCCTGAAAAGCCCCCGGTGCTGGCAGGGAAGGGGAGCTGTGAATTCCTGGGCTCTGTCGGTCTGGTCCTCGTGCAGCTCCCTGAGCTCCACAGTGCACGAAACAAACCGTCCCTTCATCCCCAGTGGGGAGGAGCTGACACACGTGGGCCCCTCCACCCCAGTTCTGTGGCCTTGGGCTCCCGCAATGCCTCTCACCTCAGCTCTGGGGACATCAGGTGGTGCCCTGTCCCTGCAGACAGACAAGGTCAGGCTGGGTGGGCTCTGAGCACCTGATGGAGCTGTGGGTGTCCCCATTCATCACAGGGGAGTGGGACCAGGTGGCCTTTAAGGGTCCCTTCCACCTCAATTCTCTCTCCACTGAACCGTTCACCCCCAGGGTGGGTTTCAGAGTGAGGCAGCAGGTCGGCTGCCCTATGGCCACAGACAGCAGTTCCCCAGGGCCAGGAGTGCTGTGCTGGACTGAAGTTTATTGCTGGCAGCTGTGCCTGCACTGCGTCCCCTCACCCTGCAGGCCCAGCTCTCGGCCCTCGTACAGCGCCCAGCAGGTGTGCAGGGAGGGCATGGGGCTGCGGTCGATGGCCGGGTTGTTGCACTGAGATGCTGGCAGCCATGGGAAGGCCTCAGCCCTGGGCTCAGCCTCCCTCATGGTGGCACTGGGCTGCTCCTTGACGCGGGCCTGCACGTGGAGCTGGGTGCCCCGCAGTGTGCAGGTGTTGCAGGCCCGGCAGCACTCGGGATCCATGGAGGGGACACTGGAGGGTCCCAGCTCCTCCCACCGTTCCTCTCGCAGCTCCAGCTCCTCATCCCTGGAGAAGACGGCGTGGCTGACGGAGACCGGGGGGTTGTGCTGCCGGTCCACCTCGCCGTAGTCCTGCAGTGGAGCGGCTGCCAGCTGCGGGGTGACACAGAGGTGGCAGCAGCTGCAGGACACGGCCTCCCCAGGCCTGGGCACGGTGCAGAAGGTGCTGAGGCATCTCAGTGCCACGGAGGCTCGGTGCGGGTCACGGGCACATCTACCGACAGGTTTCACCATGGTGATGATGTGGGCACATCACTGCTGGGGGGACACCTCTGCCTGTGCTGCTCTGCTGTGCACCAGGCCTGCGGGAGGAGAAGGGAGCTCAGAGCCTCCAGGAGCCACAGGGCAGTGAGTGCTGACACTTGTACCCCATCCCTTGTCCACCCCCACTTAAAGCAGAGCCCCCCCAGCCCTCCAGACTCACTGGCATTGCAGGATGTGTGTGCTGCCTGCTTCTAGGACTCACGTTGCCTTGGTGCCTGTGGCATCCCCTTGTCCACTGCCATTCTAGAATGGGACTGTGCCTTTGTATCCCACCCTGGGGGTTGCAGATGGCCAGCACTGCTCAGCAAGGACAGGACACGGCACGCTCCCATCCCCCAAACCTGCCTCCCACCAGTCCCAAACTCACTCCCTGAACCTTGTAATAATATGTTTATTAAGCAAATCTCCAGTGTTTCAGCGGTTGAAACTCAGATGTTTGTTCTGATTTAATACTGCAGCATTTATTGGGGTGTCTCCCCCCCAAGCTGAGGGGTTAGCGAGACTCCTACAGCCTTTCTACAATAAATAGTGATAACTGCGGGCTCTGGAAGCAGCATGGGAGAGCTGCTGGAAAGGCAAAGTGAGAGAAGGTCAGATGGGATAGGAGCAGTGCAGGGCCAGCATGGCTGAAGGTGCCCCCTCACCAGTCCCAGCAGGAAGGCAATGGGCATTGGGCAAGCAACCTGCCCATCTGAACCCTGCCGCTCCCATCTCTGCGCTATGAGGATGCTGGAGCAGGGCTGGGAACCACCAGCACCCACTCAGACCCTCAAGGGCCAGACAGGGACACATCCACCGGCACAGCTCAGCCCTGGAGAAGCGCTTTGTTTTGAGGAGCACAACGGGATTTCATTGCAGGATCATCAGCAGGAGGCCGGGCGCCGGGCAGCGCTCAGGCATGGACGAGGCGCACAGGGTAGGCCACCATGTTGTAGCTGTCCCAGGCGAAGAGCCGCCGCTCTGCCGGGTTGTAGTCCACCATGCTGAGGTACTGGAAGCGGTTCTCAAAGGGGATGCTGAGGCTGCGGCTGGTGCCGGTGGCCGTGTCGTAGGCAAAGTTGATGGTGGCGTTGGGCGCGGAGTAGCTGCTGACGGTGTACAGGGTCCCGCAGATGATGAAGGAGTTGGCCACCGACTGCTTGCGGATGTTGGTCTCCCAGGTGCGCCGGATCTCCAGCGTCTCGGGGTCCAGCTTGGAGAGGACGATGGCGCCCTTGGCCTTCTCGGTGCTGTACACCACCCACAGCCCCGTCTCATCCACCGCCAGGTCGATGTCGGTGTAGCCGCCCCACGAGTAGGGGAACTGCCCGTGGTACCCGGCGCCCGGCAGCTCCCGCTCTGCAGAGATGGCCTCAGCCCGCAGGTCGTAGCGGGCCAAGGCGCGGGAGCGGCGCGGCTGGAAGAAGAGCCCGCCCCGGTACACGACGGCGCCGGTGCTCTCCAGGGGCCGCGGCAGGACGTGCACCTTGGCGGGGTACCCCCGGGCCAGCTGCTCGGCCGCCTCGTACTGGAACAGCTGCCGCACCTCCGTGCCCACCGTGTCCACGCGCCACGTGGTCTCCCGCGTGAAGGGGGCCACGGGCTCGGGGTCCTTCATCCACACACCGTATTTACCGGCGATGGTGTCGGCCCGGCCCAGCACCACCGGTTCCCCCACCCACGCCAGCTCTCCGCAGCCTGTGGGGACAGCGGGAAGGACGCGTCAGTGCCGGGGCTGTGGTCACGCAGGGCCCCGGGGCTCCCCCGGCCCCACTTCTCCTCGATTCCCCACGCCGCCACCCCAATGCCCCCAGCCCATCCCGGGGCTGTACCCGAGTCCTCGGCTCGCGGGCGGCCGAGCGCCGTCTCCTCCATCAGCCGGGACGCCGGGAGCTCCGTCCTCTCCGACTGCAGCTCCTGGTAGCTGAGGGGCTCCGGCTCCCACCTGGGGGCTATGGGGGGGGAGGGGGGCAGGCAGCCGGGTGAGCCCCAACACCGAGCCCACCCCCCCCCCAAATGCTGAACCTCTATCTTGGGAGCCTGGTGACATCGGTGACCCAGGGCTGGGGGACACTGCTGACCCCGCTGTTCACTTCCCACGAGTTTAATTCCCCGTGGGCAGAGCCCCGTGGCTCCCCACATTAGTGTGCTCCATCCCACGCCGATGTGGCTGGCAAACAGCCCGGGTATGGAGATGGGGAGAGGGCTTGAGGGTCCCCATGCTGGGTCCTCGCAGTGGGTAGGCGCTATTCTAAGGGGCAAAGGCAGGTGGCCCAGGTGGGGGCACAGAATGCAGGGTGTAGGGGAGGACAGAGGGACCCGATAGCGCGGGGAGGATGTAGGACTCGGGGCGCAGAGGATGCCCGCAGATTCCCACCCCCAGCACTGACCTTTGCTGGCGGAGCGCAGGGTGTCGCGGCCGGGCACCCCCCCCGTTCCGGAGGGACATTGCGCGGCCCTGAGCCGGGCGATCTCCCGGGCGCTGCTCTCCAGCCGCCGGCCCAGCTCCTCTTTCTCCCTCTCCAACCTGCCCTTCTCCTCCTCCAGCCGCTCCTTGGCCCGCTGCAGCTCTTCGCACCCCCCCGGGGCCGCTCGCTGGGGGCCCCGCGACCACACTCCGCTCACATCAGCGCCCCTCGGCCCCGAGCCCCCCATTCCCCCCACACCTCCCGCTCCCTCCAGGCGGCTCAGACGGGCGGTGAGCGCGGCCAGCTCGTCTCTCAGCTGCGCTACGGCACCGGCCTCGGGGCAGCTGGCCTCGCCGGGACTGGCCACCGTGAAGCTGTAGGTGCATCGCCCGCTGCCGTCGTTCTCTCTCCGCAGCAGAGCGGCGGGGTCCCCGCGGGCGCTGGGGGCGATGCCCCCCGCCAGCAGCAGCAGCGACAGCCAAGCGCCCGGCATGGTCCCTATGGGCACCCCGCTCTGCCGCCCGCCTTTATAGGGCCGCGGGAACCTTCCAGACCGCCCGGCCCCCCCGTGCCGCCCGCTGGCAAAGCTCCGGCACCGCGGGGTGGCCCAGGCCAAACTATTCGCGGCCGCGGGCCAGGGCTGCGGCGGGAGGAGATGGACGGGACGGGCAGGAGGGGACCCCATGGGAACACGGGTGTCGTAACGGGGGACTCAGCGCCGCGACAGCCCGCAGCGCAGGGGGGGCTGCCCGCGGTGCTGCCCCAGAGCTGCCTTCCATCAGCTCGGGGCTGTACAGCTGCCAGGTACGGGGGTCCCATAGCACTTATTGGGGGGGGTGGATAAAGCAGGTGGAGCAGCGCCGGGACGTGGAAATTCCCCGCCGCAGACACCGGCTGCTCGTGGGCATCGCAGCCCCCGTCGGGCCGCCCGCCCATATACAGACCCCGCCCATACACAGACCCCGCCCATATACAGACCGCGGTGGATCGGGTGGATCGCTCGGCGCTCGTTGGATCGCAGAGCGGCTCGATGGCTCTGCCCGGTTCCGGTGCTGGAGGCCATTTGCCGGCCCGGCCCGCTGCCCGCTGAGGGGCCGTGTCCGTCCTCCCGGTTCCGGTTCCCCCGCAGGGATCATGCCGCCCAAGTTCAAGCGGCACCTGAACGATGACGAGGTGACGGGCTCGGTGAAGAGCGAGCGGGTGAGTGCGGCCGGGCCGGGCCCGCTGTGCTGCAGCTCGGCCTGAGGGGCGGCAGGGCCGGCAAACACCGCTGGGTGCTGTGACAGCACACACAGCTCACAGGGTACAGCAGCACAGCTCCCGTACCTGGGAGGCAGCGCTGATGGTCTCCCATGAGGGCTCAGCACCGCCCTGTGCTCTGAAGGTGCTGGTGGTGTCATGTGAAGAGGCTGACACTGATGGTGTTTTGCTTTGTTCACAGAGGAACCTTTTGGAGGAGGATTCAGATGAAGAGGAGGACTTCTTCTTGTGAGTTTCTGAGCAGACACGGGGTGTGTGATGTTTGAACCGCCTGGAGCTCTAAGGCTGGGAATGCTGATACCAAGAGCTGCTCCCTGCCCTATTGTGTATCTTTAGGTCTTTGATTTAAACACATGTTTTCATTGCATCTGCTATTGTAATTCCTGTCCTTTTCTGCTGCAGGAGGGGACCTTCCGGACCGAGGTTTGGACCCAGAAATGACAAGATCAGGCAGTAAGTTCATGTTCCTCTGCATCGCTCACATAATATTTTATGCTGATGTTACAGGCTCCTGCTGCTCTGTTAGCAGACTGTTTTTCTGTAGTTCTGATCAGTGGCTCGTGCTTTGTTTCATCTGATTGTAATTTCACAGCCCGTAAAGGAAAATCAAATTTGTTTCACGTTATCAAGGAGCTGTGCTTTAATAGCAGAAGAGGGGTAGAACTTTATCACAGTGTCATGGTGGAGTTTCCAAAGCCTGTGGTATATTTCAGTGATAATGAGGTAGAGGTGACCTGGAGATGAGCAGTGACTCAGTGGGGTCGAAGCAGCTGGAGAAACAGGAGCCCTGTACAGCTGGAGCAGGATCATTGGCTGTAACAGGGCGAGAAGAAGGAAGGAAGGGACACTGAGTCCTCCAAGTGAGTCATTTCCTGGGTGATGCTTATTCTAGGCTCTGATTAGCCCTGCTCCTTCCAATTAGAGAAGTGATGGTGACACTTAATGGGAAGGACGGGGTGCTCAGAGACCTCTGTGTTAAGTTGTGCTGTTGTATTTGCTGGCATCCACGAGGCAGAACAGAAGTCAGAGACCAATGACTGGACGTTAATCAGGCCGTATTGTTTTGTGTGCAGCCTTGGGGTTACTCTTCATTAGGAATGTTTTCTTCATGCCTTGAATCAGCCAGTGCATCTCTGAGATGAGTCATTGGGAGCTAGTGTCAAAGAGGCTCTTCTAGGTGAGACTTAATTAGGGACAATTCTGACTTTTCCAAGTCCATGGTGAAGTGATTTAATAATGGTATTTTAGGAGTTTGTGGAGTTGAATTGAAATTCCTAACCAAAGGAGGCAAAAGGATCTTTTCAGTCCAGAAAGCGAAGTTATTTAGGTCTAAGCAGGTTGGTTTGGCAGGGTTTGTTAGCGCAAACATGTGAGTAGGGGTTGTTGTGTTGTTGTTGTTTTCTTTATGTGGAAATGGGCAGCTAATAAAATCCATCTTGGCTCCTTCCGTTCATATTCTCTGCCCATAAAGTTCATTCATGGTCACTGGAGAGCAGCGTGACTGAGAGGCTGGTGGTGTGTTTGGGATCTTCTTTGGAATTTCTACACACTATTTAGTTTTCTGACCCTCTTTATTTAGTTTCTGACCTTCCTTGACTTTCTTTGGTCTTCTCTGAGCTGGACTTCAGTAAGGCTTTTGTCATCGTCCCCCATAACAGCCTCATAAACAGGTTGTTGTTGCTGTGGGATGGATGGGTGGACTGTGGGGCTGGGCCAGTTGACCTCCACAGCTCAGCCATTCTCTGGCTTAGTGACTCAGTGACAGCTGTAGGCAGTGCTGAGCTGTGTGCCTGCTCACTGCGTTATCTTGAGAGGCAAAGTGCATTTGAGTTATGCAGGAGGGTGGATTGGCTGCTGTGTCCTGTGTTTTCAGTGGGCCTGTGCTCTCTCTCGGGCATCAAGATGCTGCTGGTAGAGAAGTTCAGGTTGTGGCAGGAAGGCAATGTGGATACAGCCTTCGTTGTGTGGTGCTGTACTGGTCTGAAGTCAGTGAGGATGACAGTTGTAAGTGGTGTCAGCTCTGTAAAGGTTATGGGAGTTAATGCTGGCCTCTCTATCCTCCTCTGCTGGAGGGAAATTGCAGAGGGTCTTCCCTCTGCATAGCAGAGAGGGGCAGGAGCTCTTCCCTTCCCATGTGTTGGTGAGACAGAAGGGCCATGGGAGCTTGCAGGGAGCTGAAGGAGAGCACTGCAGCTGTGAAGGGGAAGAAAAAAGAAAGAATTCACCAAGGAGCTGTTGGGTTTATAGCTGGACACCAGTCATACCATGACATATACAGGGGCGCAAGGCTGCTTGTCTGGTGAAACAGGAGCAATTTGAGTGTTGGGAGAGCTGAGGCTTAGCTGGGCAAAGCCAGAGAGACTGGAGTAGTGTGTTGCTGGAGGGAACAAAGTGTGAAGATGTGTGTAAAATGAAACTGGTAAAATGGGCAAAGGAAAAAGTAACGGGCTCACGGGAGCAATGGTGGAGAACATGGTGAATGTAATGGGCGAGACTGGAAACTACCTATCTGTCCTTGGCAATGAAGGGATGTGGGTCAGTGTGGAGGGTCTGGCAGCAGAGACCCTTGAACCTGACTTGGCTGCAGAAGGAGATGTTGGGGAGCACTGCAAATCTTGTAGGGGAGGAGTGCTCATAGGGTTCACTGGGAGCTGGGTGCTGGTCCCTGTGGTTTTCCCATTGTGCTGACAGGAATGACCAGCATCTTTGGCTCTGGGACTGCACCCCATAGGCTCTGTCTGGCTACAAGCCCAGTGTCACCTCCTGAAGAGGGAAGAATATGGGGATTGGCCCGATGGCAGCAGCTGGCAGGAGCTGCCCAGGGCCTGGCTGTTGTCACAGGTGGATGGATGTGTGATAGGCCCCATCCATAATGCAGACTTTCAATGAAGGTAACACCTAAGACCTTGTTGTCATGCCTCCTTTCAAGGCTTCAGAGAGGCATCAACCACTTTGTTCCTTGCAGCTGTGCTGAAGGAGCAGCTTGGAAGCAGCCATTTGTGGCGCAGTTCTGTGCTGACACCCCGTGCTGAGCACAGCTGAGATCTGTGGGCAGCTGTGCCTTGCTGAGCACAGCCTCCTGCCTCGGCCCTGCCTGCACTGCTTGCTCCTGTTGCCTTTTCCTGGGGTTACAGCCACAACAGGGGGGTGTTCGGGTATAATTTGCACCACAGTACGCAACACTATTAATACCACCACATCGCCTGGGGTGGAAAATAGAAGTGTGTCATGCTGGCTGTAAACAGCCAACTTAGAGACAACAAGTGGCCTTGAACAGCCCATCCTGTGGTGTGTGCATGGCCTGTTTACCATGTCTGAAGAATGCAGCACTGTTGTTCAATCACCATGACTGGCCTACAGAGTTGTTCAGTAGCTGACTTGATGTGTCCACAAAGGAAAGACTTCTGCTGCCCACTTTGGCCCAGGCCAAGCACAAGTAGAATGTGAGCCCAGCTGAGCACTGGTGGATCTCTTCCTGCTGCTCCAACAGCATGCACTTGTTATCCTTGTTAAAGGCGTATTTGCAGTCATTGGCCAGAGATCCTTGATGCTGTTGTCTTGCTCTCTCTCCTGGCAGATGTTTAGTCTGCTTTATTTCTATTGGAAATCTAGCAGGAATTAGATACATGAAATGTGTCAAAAGCCAACAGCTCCTGAACAGGAAATACACTTTATATTAGACTATTCGTTCTTTCTTGCCAAATAAAACAAGAAAATATTTTCCAATTGATGTGAGTTGAGTTCTGAACCTCAGGCGTATCAGACTAATGTGAACTGATGTGTAGGTCGTGCATCTTTCAGCCCCTTCGTGGAGAGGCTTCTCTTGTTGTGGTGATGGGTGGGAGAGGGGTGAAAAGCAGGAACGGGCTGCTGGTGGTTGAGGCACCTGGTGGGACTCAAAGTTTCATTCCCTGCTGTAGCATCAGATATCTGACAGTATCAGGGTGCTCAAACATGTCTGCTTTCCATGGAGAAAAACTATATACATCAATGAAAGTTTAGGCTTTGATTTCTGTCTCTCTGTTCCCCATCTGTGAGATGTCGTATTTCTGTTAGCAGCGTAGCTGGGCTGTGGCACACAGTGAAGCACGCAGTGAAGGCACACAGCAGTTTCCCAGCAGCTCGGGTCAGAAGTGGTGTGATGCTGAGATGTAGCTTGGCATAGGGGTCTGAGCCCCATCAACTTCTTTGAGGTGCTGGTGCACAGCAGGGTGGTTTAGCTCACAGCCCTGCCCTGCAGAGCACAGGTGGCACCATGCTGCACGTTCCTGTGTGCATCGTACCCCGGTGTGCTCCTGCCTGCTGCTTGTAGCAGGACAGCTTGCCTACAAATCTGCTGTGGGAGGAAATCCCTTTATTTTGAATCCAGTAAGTGTTTTCAGAAATATTTACATACTGAAAATGTAGTCTTCTGCCCGTGAAACTATGTTTAAGTCCTCAGAGTTCTTGCCAAGTTGGCTTGCTTGGGGTAGCAGATGTTTCTTCTTCCCTCTCTCACCCCAGGCTCTGTCAGGGTTGCTTACAGCTCTAACCTGGGGCTTCCCCTCGTGCCAAAGGGAAGAAGTTCCCTTCCAGAACGTGCTTCCTGTCTTGTCACCTGCTGCCCCAGAACAGGCTGCAGCGTTGTGCATCCCTGTGTGGGCTGGACACTGTGACATGAGCTTTGTGCCCACGTGCTCAGTGCCACCTGTGCATAGTGCTGGCTCTGCTGCCTGCCTTTCACAATGGGTGCTTAGGATGGGCTCAGGACAGGGATCTGCTGGGGATTTTCTGTGCCTTTTCCTTCCAGGTGGGAAACTCCAAAAGGGAGGCAAGAGCTGCTGCTGTGTGCCATAGGAAAGGAACCTGCCTTCCCCATTAGGTGGATGCAGGGACAGACGCTGTGATACTGCATGGGGAAGGCAGGTTTCTTTCCTGTGGTGTCCTGACTACAGCAAGGTTCTTAGGTGTGCTTTGAAATCCAGCACGTGCTCTATTGTGGGCTGATGCGTCAGAATTTGGCTTCACCAGGTTCCCTGCCTGTTCCAACTGCAGAAGCTGCAGTGCAGAGGTGCAGCGAAGCCTGACCTGCAATGCTAAGGCACGAAGCCCCTTTATAGTGCTGTTTGCAGCTCTGTGGAGCTTGTCGTGGAGAAAAGAACACCTTTTCTTTTAGTGATTTTCCTTGCCTGTTTTTGGAAGGATAAGCAAATGTATGCTTTCCCATTGAAGCTTCTATGGTGTGTTGTAGCTGCTCCTTGTGCATCTCAGCGCAAACATCTCCTTGGTGAGAGGCACATAGCTGCCAGGGAGACAAGAGAATTAGGTCAGTGTGAACCAGAACTCAATGTCTTTCAATTAGAGACACAGCAGCTTCTGTTTAGATTGAGCGTTGGCTGAGGCTCAGGAGCGGGGCCCTGCTCCTTGTTCTACAGGGCCCCAGCCTCGGTCATGCTGCTCTGGATCTCCTCTGGCTGCATTTCTCCAGGCCATGGTGCACATTATGCTGTTCTTTTCTTCCCAGGTGCTCTGAGACTAGACATCATGCAATTGCTCTATGAGTGTTGGCATTGAGTCTGGTGCTGCTGAATAAAACAACAAAATAAATAATAATTACAAATCCACCCTGCTTTGGCAAATAATGCCTTAAAATTTTCATATCTGAAAGATAGTGGTGAGGAGGAAATGGTTTCCAGTGGCTCAAAGAAGGAGGATATGGGTGCAAATGCTGAAGTGGTGGTGTCCCCAAAGGGCAGACCTGCCAGTGGTGCGTACTTGCTAAACACTCAGTGCATTTTTAATATATTTCAGTACTTTAAAATCACTGTAACTCAAAGAGTGGAGTGTGAGGCTTCGTGCAGAGCGAGTGATCCGGAGCTATTCCTGTTTTGTTGCCTTGTGTGTGGGGTTGCCTCCAAGACGCTGCTGTTCCCTCTTACTCTGTGGGATCGGTATGTCTCCAACGTACCCTGCTGTCTCCCCAGGGCCCTGAGAAATCTCTTATTTCTATCTCCAGGAAAATACAAGTCTATCAGCTCCAAAATACAAACCGGACTGTAGCAGTATTTTTCCACCGGGAGAATTTTTCTCTCTCACCAATGTGGCTTTTTTATGGAGTGAATAAATGCATTTATAATAACCCTGCGGGTATGATTTAGGCTACTGCTCACTGAAAGGACTACCCGCGAGTTGTGTAACTGTGAGGAGATGGTTGTAATGAGTTGGTTCAGTTCACGGCAGCCATTTCTTTTCTATCCTCTTGCTGCCCCTGGCAGAGTGGGTTTCATTTAGCAGCTCTGCTTCTGGCCTTTGATTTTGCTCCAGGTTATTTAGCGAAGGTGCAGTGCTGAGTTGTGTGAAGTCTGCAGAGACCAGGTGTGATTATTTTCTGTGTTTTTCCCCTCTTTGATGTGAACTGCTCTACAGCAGAGACACCCGCCCACAGCAATCAGTGCCGTTTCTCACTGCATTTGTGCATGACAGGTTTCCACCAGTCCAACTGCAAAGCATTTGGATGTTCCAGCGCTGCACTGAAGCTGTTCAGTTTAAATTCACAGACAGATGAGTACTTGTGAAGGTGGCTTCTGCACACATCGTGTGTTTGGATTGCCGTGCCTGCCCTTGATGGGAAGGTACCCCACTTGTGCTGTCTTTCTAGGACTCTGTTACAGCCTCCTGCATTCCTCTGCACTGTCTGGGGTTGCCAGACACCCACCCCACACAATGCCATGCCTCTGAATTTTCTCAGCATCCCATCAGCTTCCCTGCAGTGTTGTCCCCTTGGATTTTTGCCAGAGCTTCCCATACCCCATCACGTGCAACTCAGAGCGAGGGCTGGTGCTGCACAGCACAGCTGGTGGGACGTGCTTCCTGATGCTCTTGCTGGTTTTGCTTTTCTCTGCTCTAGTGTCCAGAACCAGGTGGATGAAGTCATTGATGTTATGCAGGAGAACATCACAAAGGTGATTGAAAGAGGCGAGCGGCTGGATGACCTGCAGGATAAATCAGGTGTGGTGTTAAATGCTCTGCTGTATCTATGCTTTTCCCTGCACCTCTTCCCCACTGCTGGGCCAGGCTGCTTGGTTTCAGCTCAGAAAGTGTCCAGTGACAGATGTACGCTTTGTATTTCTTTACTGCCTGGGAATAGTTTCCCAGCCTTGGGCTGCAGAACTAATTTTATGCCTCCATTTTCTTCTTTCCACCTTCTGCTGCTGCCCTTCACAGCCCCAGCCCACACTACTGATGTCTGTTGGTCATCCACTGGTACCTCACCCTGGTGTGGTTGGTTGCTCAGCAGCCTTTGTGTAAGGCTCTAACTGCCCCTTGGGAGTCAGTTCCTCCTCTCTCATTGCCGCTGCACGTTGGTCTCCTTTTGCAGTGACGTGAAATCAGCCTTGGAAAAGATCTAGGCATGGAAATGTCCGGGCTTTAGTTTGGAAGCATTTGGATGCTGTGACCTAGTTGTTCCTTCAAGCTAATGTAGGTTTGTCTGTCTCATGTCAGCCATGAGCATTTCAGCCATCTGCTGCTTGCTGCCTTGCAAAATGAATTCCTGCCCTCAGAGGGCAGCCAGGACAAAGGGGGCTCAGTGGGACAGTGGGTCTGTGTGCCCCCTAGCAAGGGGTGTCCTGTTGGCATCCCCTGTGGCTGTGCTGCATCACTCTGCAGTTGGTCTTCTCCCTAACTGCCAAGTTTGTTGCTTGAAACTAAGTGGGGTTTGTGGGGTGAGTGATAGGCTGTGTGCACTACTGAATTGCCTCTATTTTTTCCTTCAACAGAGAGTTTATCAGACAATGCAACAGCATTTAGCAACAGAGCCAAACAGCTTCGAAGGCAGATGTGGTGGCGAGGCTGCAAGGTGAGCAAGAACTGGAATGTTTTCCTTCACTCAAGTCCTTAGCCCCTGAGCCAAGCAGCAGGGTCAGTTTGTGTGCCAGGAGCACCGCAAGGGAGCAGTTTAAGCTAGAAGGAGTCCCTGTCCTGTTGGTTTGTTGTAATAGTGTTAGCAGTGCAGGCTTGAGTGGCTTGGAGGCACACATGGAGGTGGTGCAGCTGGTATAGGAGCCATCTGGAGTTATCTCTCATGCTTGCTCTCTGGGGAACTTGGGTTCAGTTAGCCAGGCTGGATGCTGGCCCTGTGAGACGAGTAAGGATGTGAGATGTGGTGTCCCTGGCAAGATTTGAAGCCATCCTCCCTCCTGAGCTGTCTGCTCATGCTTTGAATTGGCTCCTTCTCCCTATCTCTTCTGATGGAGACAGGTCTGCCCAGGCCAAGGCATCCCTTCTCCTCTGCAGTGTCAGGAAAGCATCATACGGGGGCTTTCTGCTGAGTGTGTGTACAGCAATCTCCAGATGTATTTCTCAGCAGAAATTCTGGCTGCTTGAAAGTGGGTACTGGTGGAAAAAGGAGTTTCAGCATTTTTCTAGCTAAAGAGATGTAGGAGGAGCTACACAGGGTGCCAAGTGTAACATGCATCTGTGCTCCTCTTGCAGATGAAGGCGATCATTGCACTGGTGGCTGTCGTCCTCCTGCTCGTGATCATCAGTGAGTAGCTCCAGGTCACCCCACCCGTTCTAGCACTGAAATGTTCGTTGCACTGTACACTGAGTGACACTGTTACTGTTCTCCCTGGGGGTAGAGCACCTGAGGGCACTCCCATTGGGCTTCACTCTGTTCAGCGGTTATTAGTTGTGTCTGTAGCCCACACCATGCTTCCCTTCTGCAAAGTGTAAGTGTACATGCAGTGGAGCAAGCTCAAGCCAAGTCCTATGGACTATTGCTGGTATTGCGTTGCCAACATTGTACTGATGGAGGGTTAGCACAGGTCAGTCCCCAGGCTGTCTGGCTGGTAAGAGTAGGTAGAAGGGCTTCAGACCAGTCTTCCAAACACCTCTCCATGTCTGTCAGCTGTTTTGCAATAGATCTACTTCCAGAAAATGCTCCTTCCCAAAGGAGCTGGGCTGCTTGGTTTTCTGCAAGTAGCTTTTCCCATGGAACGGGTAATAACCAAAGCATGTTTCTTCTGGAGATGGGGGATGGAGGGTGATTCAGCACTCTGCGTGCTGATTGACATGCTACATGGGTTCCGGCAGCCCTGCACAGTAGTGCAGCTTTTCTGTGCCAGTGGATCTGGAGGGTTTTCCTCCCATTGACTTGCTGGAGGCATCTCTGTAGCAGTTCTTGTGCTGCCCTTCAGCAACATTTTCGTGGCCTGTTGTCCTGCTGATGCACAGTGAGGAGCAGGAGAAGCAGAACTGGCAGCAATGTGGGAGCGCTGGAGAGAGAGAGAAAGTGACTGATGGAAAATCCCATCTGGTTTAATTTTGGGAAGCTGGAAGGAGATGAAGGTGGCAGGAAATGTTGTCTAGCATGTGTGCTGGCAGCTGCTTGCATTGGCTTGAGCTTGAAGACACACTTTCCCTTGTGGCTGCTTGGTGTTTGTCACCACAGAGATGAGGGGGTTCTCTCTGTCAGTGTCACCGTTGCACATGAAGGTGTCTGGCTGAAAGCCTGTTTGTGTTCTGTTTTCCAGTCCCCATAGTCCTGAAGTACCACACCTGATGGTGGCTCAGCTGGAGGCTTCGGTGGAGCTGGCTGTGGGATAAACAAACTGCTGTGTAACTTAAGTGAGATATCTGTATATAGCTTTGAAGTTGTTTTTCTCCAAGGAGCAAGGAGGCGGCGGCGGCAAGTGGCCAGTTCTAACAGAGCATTTTGAGAACTGACAACTGATCCCTTATTTCTTTTGTTGGTCAAGTACCTGCTCCGGCTGTCAGACTTTTATAAAGAAGATTCAGTTCCCAAACCGCCTGTTTTGTGGAATGCTGGGTCTCTGATTTGGAGCCATCTCCTTGCCATTGCAGTTTTCTGTATATATGATTGAGTTGTAAACATACTTAAGGTTTGAGCAGTTCCTTGCTTCCTGCTGTGGAAGGCAGAGGGGACTCATTATCATTTCATCGGGGCGAAGGAGGAGAAAACTATCTAGGGAAACACACCATTATGTTCCAGGAGACCGACCCTTCTGCGGAGAGCTGTAAGGGGATTGTTTTTCTCGTATTACAAAAGGAAAAAAAATACTAGTTGAGTTTTACAATCCATGGGAATGCACAAGCTCAGTGTTATCAGTATTGCTGCTTACAGGTGTGACTAAAGACATTCCAGTAAACCTATTTTTGACTGTACATTGTGAAGTTACTGCACTTTCCTTCTCTCAGCTACTGGGAATCCCCAGGAAAGGAGCTGTGTTGGTGTTCTCATAACTAGAGGGAAGAAGCATGTAAAAGCCAGCTGTTATCCCAGTGATACAAGACACAGCAGAAAGATGGCAACTGTCCTTATATCAGACCAGAATAAACCAAGCCCACTTTATACTCAGAGACCTTCACCTTGGTGCTGTCAGTGGTGGTGGCTGTGAATGGCAGCTTGTTTTGCTTCCTTGCAGCTGAGTGGGCTGAGGGCTGTCCAGGCCAGGTAACTTGGTGTGGGGTTGTAGTGCTGGACTAAATGGGAGTGGATGTCCTCCATCCACAGGTAGAACTGATGTGTTTTGGCAAAGCCATGAGTCCCCTTCTGGTTGACTGCAAGTTGGTATCAGGCACTGGTGGCATTTCTGTCTGCACTTTATTTTGGGGCCCTAGTTCCTTTTATGCACTGAGCCTAGGACTTAAGCTTGAAATCAGGCTCTCCTGTTTGTTCTCTCTCATGGTTCTTATGCTGTTTCTTTTCTGCTGATTAGAGGAACATTGTTCTGCTCAATCTGTGAAGGAATTTTACTGGGGCAGGAAGAGAAACAGTGCCCCAGAGAATTCCTCCTGCCACCCAGCCTGCTCTTGTGGACAAGCTCCCAGGACCTCGTGCACAGTTTCCACCTGAGTGGTGGTGCTGCTCCATGCAGAGAAGAGGATTAGAAGTGAGCACAGCAGGCTGGAGTGCTAGATGTGATTACAAGCTCTACTTGCTCTGCTTGTGTGTAAATAGAGCTTTTCCCCTTTGTGGGTCTTGTTCGCTCCAGGTGGGAATCAGAAAGCCAAGCTGGGTTTTTCCTCCTAACACATTTCCACGTTTTTTAGACCCTGAGGGCAAAATCATGCATTGAATGGAAGGGATAACAATCACCCGGCCTATGCTTTTGGCTGCTCTCCAGCTGCAAAAGATTGAGAGGGTGGATGAAGGGGGATTCTGTCTGTCTTCAGCAGGGCTGCAGGTCTCACTAGAGTATTGGGGGCCTTTTGTTGGCAGCTGGAAAGTGAGTCAGCAGCACTGTGAGCCCATGGAATGACTGCTTTGCCTGCTTTTCTGCTGCATGTGAGGGCAGGTTTTACTCCTGCTGCTGGGGGCCCTGCTGGCACCTCTGGCATTCTCTTCTGGATTTATCATGTGCCTGCTGCTGCTGCTACCCACAGAAGGAACGAAATGCCGCAAGAACTGTAACCTGTCAGAACTTCACACCCATACTGAGCTGGATCTTGGAAAATGGATACCGATTATGCTGGTTGCATGAAGGCGCCTTTGTGATCCTGCTGTATTAAATGATTGCTACTAGCTGCCAAACCTAGGAGCTGCTACTACATCCTTCTCTCTTGCCTGCTACTCTGAGCCAAGGAGCAGCTACAGCTTGGCTCCTGCCTGGTGCAGGTGTTGCTTTGGAGGGACAAGATGGATGTGAACTGCAAGAATGACAAAGCCACCTGTGGAGAGCTGTGTCCTTGTTGGATTTGGTGGATATCTGCCAGCAGTTTGTCCGTAGAGTTTCCAGTTTGCATTAAATGATCCCAGTAAGCACGAGTGTACCGCTCTGAGAACAGCTGTCCTTAGCCTGCTCACAGTAGTGTGCCCTGGTCTTTATGGTGCAGCCCTACCAGGGCCTGACTGCAGGGAGAGCTGCAGCGATAGGGGAGGGCTGTTATTCCTAGTGGAGCTGGGAAGAAGCTGCCTGCATGCTTTGGGCTTGGTTTTCAATTAGGAGATGTTATGAAGGAGATTTCACAACAAAAACAACTCCACCCAAGTGTAGTGTCTGTTGTATCCATTTCCTCTTTGCCCTGACCTCCTCATTAGCTGCTGTTTTCCACACGATCGGTTTTCATGGGGAGTGGTGTGCCTTGGCTGCTGCTTTACGTTCCTCCTGTGGAGCTGCTTCTCCTGGCCCTGCTCTTACACGAAGAGAGGGTTCTCCCCTGTGAAGCCCTTTGTAAAACAGAACTTCAGGGACAGCAGAGCGTGTGGAGGGGTGCTGGGTTCTGTGGTGGCATCCCAGAGTCCTGCGGCCTTCCAGTATTTGAAGGGAGCGTATAAACAAGAGGGGAAATGGCTGTTTGTGAGAGTGGGCAGTGATAGGACAGAGAGGAGTGATTTTAAACTGAGACGGGGGAGGTTTAGGTTGGATCTTAGGAGGAAGTTTTTCACACACAGAGGGTGGTGACGCACTGGCACAGGTTGCCCAAGGAGGCTGTGGATGCCCCATCCCTGCAGGCATTCAAGGCCAGGCTGGATGTGGCTCTGGGCTGGTGGTTGGTGACCCTGCACACAGCAGGGGGTTGGAGCTGGATGATCATTGTGGTCCTTTTCAACACAGGCCGTTCTGTGATAGCTGCAGGGCTCAGCTCCGCTCAGTGCTACAGTCAGCACAGAGCTCAGTCAGAGCGACCCTTCTGGGGAGGATTTACTTTGTTTTTGTCCATATTAAAGGAGCACGGCCCACAGGGGAGCATCCTTTGTCTGCCGCAGCTCCCCTGTTTGTATGAGGGCCCAGCTGCTCCGGCAGGTGCGTTCAGCACGATGCAGTCCGATCGCTCCCACGTCCCAGTGAGCGGTCACGGAGCGCACGGGCTTTGCCAGGGCTTGGAGTAAACAAACACTGCAGCGCGGCCCGGCCCCAGCGCCACCATGTCCGGCAAACAGCGCACGGACAGCCGGGCGTGTCCGCCACATGCTGCTCCTTCCCGCGCATGCGCACCCGCTAAGGCAGCGCGCCCCCTCGCGGCAGCTCGGCCGCTCCCATTGGCCGGCGGAACCGAGGGCGGCGGATCCGCGGCTGCTGGTTGGCTGCTGGGCGCAGGCGCGGGGCATCATGGCGGCGCCGGTGCGGAGGAGCGTGGTGTTCGTGACGGGCAACGCCAAGAAGCTGGAGGAGGTGCGGCTGCTGCCTCGGGGCCTGCGGGCACCGGTCCGACAGCGGGTCTGACGGCCGTGCTTCCCCATTGCCTCCCGCAGGTCACTCAGATCCTCGGGGACTCCTCTCCGTACACGCTGGTGGCGAAGAAGATTGACCGTAAGTTGGCGGGGGAGGGGGGACCCGGCCCGGCCCGGCCCGGCCGCCTCCTCAACGACCGCCCGTGTGTGTCCCCAGTGCCCGAGTACCAGGGGGAGCCGGACGAGATCTCCGTGCAGAAGTGCCGTGAGGCCGCCCGGCAGGTCAGCTGTGAGCTCTGCCCATCCTGCCCCGTGAGAGCAGCTCTGCCACTGCTCAGCCCCTGCTGGGAGGCACTGCGCTTGGCTGTGCACGGAGGGCTGGCATGGAACGGAGGGCTTATAGCTGCTGTTTTGTTCTTGTTGTGTTGGGTGCGTGAGACCAGGACTGAGATAAATTAGTCTGATAGTACCTTCCTTGAAGCTCGATATTGCTTTCACTGCAGATTCGGGGTCCTGTTATTGTAGAGGACACCTGCTTGTGCTTCAATGCCCTGGGGGGACTTCCAGGACCGTACATGTAAGTAGATGGAAACCTGCCTCACCTTTCTTGTTCCAGAGTGATTCATACAGCTTGGTAGGGTGTACTTCATGGGGAACACTCCATGCACTGGGAGCAGTAGTGTCAGGGAGGTGCTCTGTGTCCTCTGTTTCATTCTGCATCATGTGGGCAGGACATGAAGAGTGCAGTCATGCACAGTACAGGACAGGAGGGACAGATCTGAACTGTTGCCTCATGTTCCCCATCTTGGATGCAGCCAGCTTGGGAGCCCCGCACAGAGCACTGAGACACCAGGTGTGTCAGGAGAGCTCTTGCATGAGTATCCTCTAGATTCTCCCAAGAGCCTGTTTTAATCCTGCAGATGTTGATGCTTATGAGTGAGAGCTAGGTTATTTACACCGAACTTAAGATTAAATACCCCACCGTTGTTTTCCCTGTCTCCCATTTAGTTTAAGAGCTTGGTTTGTCTTTAATTGTAAATAGCCCAGAATGAGGTGATTTGACAGTATGTTTAAGAGGGATTCAGAGAGCTGTGAAAACAGGCAACAGTGCTTCGAGGATGGTTGTGTTTCTGAGTAACATTAGCAAAAATTTGTCTTTCCTCCTTTTTTCCCCCTTCAGAAAATGGTTCCTGGAAAAGCTCAAGCCAGAAGGTACTGCCTCGTGTAGCACTGTCTGTGTGTAATTCTGTTCTTTCCACTCTTGGGCTTCAGGGCTCAAATGTGCCATGGGAAATGAATTCCTGCCTGTGCTGGGTGCTGCTGTGTGTGCTCCCCCATCTGGCTGCCTGCTTTATTGCTGGTTCCTTTGTCTCCAGCCCTGTCCCTCTCTGCTCTCTCTTTGAGGCTGTTCTGCTCCCTTCCTCACTGGATGCTGTTTCCCCCAGGAGCTTTGGCATCATCCTTGCGTTGCTGGGTTCCCAGACTTCTGCCCTGGGCTGGTGGCAGGGCCTGTGGGAGTTGTCTGTCACAGAGGTAACCTGGACGACCTGTGATTTCTGGCTTCTGTACTGGCATCGTGAGCAGGAGTGTTACTGATTGACAAGGAGCTTTAGTCCTTCTCTGATGCAACACACTAATTTGTTTCTGCTCCCAAATTCATTTTGGAGCCCTGCAGCTCAGGGATAGGAGGGATCCGGCCAGAAGCATCTGTTCAGCTTAGCTTTGTTACTGCCTGTGGTTCTTCCTTACCCTCGTCCATGTGAATGCAGAGTACTCCCTGGATCCGTCTCTAGGTGGGTGTGTTGTGCTCTGCTGGAATCACACTGACACCAGCATCCTCTCTGTGTTGCTCAGGCCTGTACAAGCTGCTGGCTGGCTTTGAGGACAAATCTGCCTATGCTCTTTGCACCTTTGCGTTCAGTACTGGAAACCCAGAGGAGCCCGTGAAGCTGTTCAAAGGCCAGACGCATGTAGGTGGGGTTGTAATGTGCATTTTGTAATAGCATTGGCTCTGTTAAGAACAGTGTTAGCAGGGGAGGTCACTGACACTACCTTGTTTTGCAGTTGTCAGTTCTCTTAGTCTAGGAGGTGTGGAGGGTAGTGAAGGGGCTGCCAGCAAACAGCCCCCTGATGGAGCACTGCTGATTTTGGTCATGTTTTGGGGGAGTGCTGAGCAATGAGGGCAGCATTAAGTTGGATATATAACATAGTTGGATGTTAGGGGAAAGTTCTTTACTAGAAGGGTGGTTAGGTCCTGGAACAGGCTGCCCAGTGAGGTTGTGGATGCCCCGTCCTTGGAGGTGTTCAAGACCAGGTTGGACGGGGCCCTGGGCAACCTGATCTAGTAAAGGTGTATGTTTGGTGGCCCTGCTAGGCAGGGGGGTTGGAACTACATGATCCTTGAGGTCCCTTCCAACCCGGGTCATTCTGTGACTCTGTGATTCTGTGATTAAGGCTTTGGTGGGTGGCCACAACCTGGCTGAGTGCCACTTTGCAGACATGGCTGCAGCAGCACTGCTGAGGAACCACAATTGATGGGGCTCTTTGGCTTTTTCATGGTAGGGGGTGATTGTTGAGCCCAGAGGGCCTCGAGATTTCGGCTGGGATCCTTGCTTTCAGCCTGACGGCTACGACCAGACGTAAGTGGCTTTTTACCTACAGTCCTTCATGGGAATTTTAAGGAAAGGGAGGGGATGGGGGCTGTGTTTTTTCTGTATGGAGAGGAGCCGCATACAAGCAGTGCTGGCAAGGAGGAAACACTGTTCTGGCTCTGAAAGGGGTTACAAAGAAACCCGCCATCAGTATGTTGGTTTTGCCATCATGTATCACTGCCAGCACCCCCGCTGTGGTTGGGCAGCAGAGCACAAGGGAGGTTTGGGGACACGCTGTGGCAATGCAGATGCTGAGGACCGTTGTATTTTCTTCCCACTGCAGCTATGCGGAGCTGCCCAAGGCTGTGAAGAATTCCATCTCACACCGGTACCGCGCACTGAGCGAGCTCTCGGCCTTCTTCCTTCAGAGCAACCCCACAGAGCCCCCCTCCGTTCCCAGCTAACATCCCCTGCCTGCAGGCACTGGATGCTGTACTCTTCATACACAGCCCTGCGAGATCTCGGTTCGGTCGTGTGCTCATATTAAAGTTACTCCCAATGACGCCACGAATACTGCTTTTTTTTTTTTGCTTTTTCCCCCTATTTGCGTTGCTTCAGAGCTGTCTGCAGGTCCCAGGCACACGTTAATGGAGGCGCTGAGGTCGCTGTATGTTTGTGCCTTAAGCTGTTACATCTGGGACCTGCCACCATCTTCACGCAGGTTTTAGTACCGCCCTTCCTGAGTGCAAACCAATAGGAAGCGGCCGAGGCTGCGCTCAGTGGGCGCGCCGCGCACTGGGATGCCGTCAGAAGGGGCGCGGTACGGGAACACGTGTTCGGGACCGGCCCCGGTACCAACCGAACCGCCGGACCGGGGCCATGGATCTGCTGCCCCGCAGCCCCGCGGAGTTCGGCTCGGCGCGGTACTGGGATCGGTTCTTCCGGCAGCGCGGGCAGCGGCCCTTCGAGTGGTACGGGGCGTTCCCGGAGCTGTGCCCCGTGCTGCTCAAGTACGTTCGGCCCCGCGACAAGGTGAGGCCCCGGTTCTCCGCCCTCGGTTCGGTTCGGCGCGCTCCATCGCGCTCTGCCGTGCAGATCCTGGTTCCGCCCGGGCTGCGCTCCATATCTGAGCTCTGTTTGTAACCCCCCTGCCTCGCAACTGGGTTGATTTGCTTGCACCGCAGCCGTGCTCCTACAGACCGTGTAGTTTCAACTGGCCCCTTCCGAGCCCATTAGCAGCACAGTGAGGTTTGGCTCAATGAAGGGAAAGAGGCAGCAACGCGGTGCTCCATAGTCAGCTCTTGGCACAAGAAATGTGATGTTTCCAGCAAGAAATCAGAAGACACCTACATGTTGTTCCACCATGGGGTTAAATCACCCCGATAATCCCCAAAACAGGCAATGTGGGCACTTCAGTGACCGTGTGCCTTTATGGGATTGTTATGTTAGGGCTGCGGGGAGGATCTGGAGGTGCAATGGATGTGGTTCTTGCTGAGGGCTCCTGGTTAATGTCACATTGTTGGGCTGTAAAATGCTTTGAGGTGTGTATGCAGGGCAACCTCACCATCACTGCTGCTCTTGTTCTGCTTCCCAGGTTCTCGTGGTCGGCTGTGGGAACTCGGAGCTGAGTGAGCAGATGTACGACACGGGGATGTGTGAGGACATTGTGAACATTGACATCAGTGATGCTGTGATCCGTCAGATGCAGGAGCGGAGTGTCAGCAAGAGGCCAAAGATGAGCTACCTGCAGATGGACATGCTTCACATGGACTTCCCGGATGCCCACTTCCAAGTGGCCCTAGACAAAGGCACGCTGGATGCCATACTCAGTGATGACGAGGAGGTCACTCTATCTAAGGTGGACAGGATGTTTGCTGAGATCAGCCGGGTTCTGCAGGTGGGAGGGCGCTACCTCTGCGTCTCCTTGGCTCAATCCCACGTGCTGAAGAAAGCAGTGGAATACTTCTCCCAGGAGGGCTGGGGGGTGCGTGTTCATGAGGTGGCCACCAGCGGGGACAAGCAGCAGTTTGTCTTGCCGGTCTTTGTCTACGTGATGACAAAGTTCAGGAAGATCCCTGGCTCTGCACTGCAGATCCTGGAGATCTGCCCCGAGGAGCAGGACAAGCCACTGCGACTGGAGAGCACAGAGCGGCTGGTGGAGGCTGTGAAGGACAGGCAGCACTACGCCCTGCTCTGCAGCCAGCTCAGCAAAGCCCCCTGCGGGGAGCAGCTTTCCCTGGATCTGTGTGATAAAGCCAGTGGCAGACCGCGCTATACGCTGCATGTAGTCGACAGCCCTGCAGTGAAACTCTCCCGTGACAATCGCTTCGCCATCTTCATCAGTGAGTACAGCCTTTCCTGCCTGCAAAGAGACAGCGCTCCAGGAGCTGCTATAGCAGCGGTGGTCCTGGCCTGCTGGAATTGGAGCTGAAGAAGGAAATCATCAGTCCCTGTGGGGTTTGGTTTGGGTTTTACTCTCAGAGATTTGTTGAGCTCTGTCAGAAGCTCTGTTAGCTTCCTGTGTGCCTGCAGAGCCTGAGGCTCAGCACAAACCACAGACGAGTTTTGGGGCTATTGGACACCCCTTTATCATGAGATGTGGCCCCTATATGAGCCTGCCCAATTTGAGAAAGATCCTTCTGATCACTGTTTGTGCAGCCTAGCTCTGGGCATAAGGCTGTGTCACACAGTGCTGCCTCCTTGTGAAATCTCTGCATCCTTCGGTTCCTCTCCAGGGTGGTTGTGCAGGGGCCAGCACCTGCCTGGGGCTCTCCTGACCACAGCCCCCATCTGCAGTCCCACAGGGCAGAGAAACCGAGTGGCTCTTTGGGACGGAGGAAGGGCGGAAGCAGCTGGCTGCCAGCGCGGGCTTTGGGCGCCTGGTCACTGTAGCCCTGCACAGGGAGCAGCACTATGAGGGCATGGCAAGCATCCAGGCAGAGCTGTCGGGGAAGGTGATGGAGCTGGCCCCGCCGGGCCTCCCTGCCCGGCAGCAGGTGAGCCCACTCACTTGGCTTTCCCATTGCCTGGGCCAACCCCAGAATGCCAAACACACACACACACACACACACACACACACACACACACAAAAAGGCTGTCCCAAAAACTTGAGATCAGTGTTCTCACCTTTAACTCCTCCTACCTCTTCTGTCTTCTCTTTCTTGCTCTAACTTCCTAAGCCCTCCTTGTAAAAGGCCTTTGGTTGCCTGCTCCCTGTATCCCAGCATAGAGCAGGGTGAGCCCAGTGTCCTGTGCACTGCCTGCAGCTCATCCTGCTGCTTCCCAGATGTGTCAGCTTCATCCCAGCCCTCCAGTCACAATCAAGACAGGGCCAGTGCCTGTCCCTATAGCCTAGATGGCATGAATCTCTGTCCTCCCTGCAGGTACCCTTCCTGTCTGCAGGAGGGGACATCGGGGTGCGGACAGTATGGCACTGTGACACCAGCCCCCTGAGTGGGGAGTTCGTTGTGGAGGATGTCAAGGGGGACAATGCATGCTACTTCCGTCGCCTTGTTTTCCTCAGCAACAGGAACGTGGTGCAGTCAGAGGCCCGGCTCCTGGCCCCTGCACCTCCCCCAGGTACACTGAGAAGATGGTTGGGGATGGGGCAGGGCTGAGGGTGACTCTGGGTGGTAGGGAGTGAGATGAATGTGAAGAAGGAGATAAAATGTCATGCTGGGACCTGTCTGTCTTGTCTCAGTGCAGATGTGAGTGGGGTTTTGCTCTGCATTGTTGGTGGGACTTGGGTTTGGGGTGGTCAGTCCCCAGAAAGCACCCCTGGCTGCAGCCCCACCTTACCTCCTATCTTTCAGGCCAGAAGAAATGGAGGAAAGGCAAGAAGAAGCCTGGCCCTGCTGAGCCTCCTATGGCAATTGACAAGAGCTACCTGTGCTGCGAGCACCACAAGGCCATGGTGGCGGGGCTCTGCCTGCTGGGCAGCTCCGGCCCCCTACCAGGTGATGGGGTGGGAAATGGTTTTCCATGCTGTGGAGCCTCAGTGCCTTGCTAGAAACAGCTTGGGGCAGGTGGGTGGCATGGGCAGAGGGAGCATGGCAGTCCTGGCAGCTCACCTGGGCTCTATCCCTTGGCAGGAACTCCGATTGCAGTGCTGGTGGTGGGACTTGGTGGTGGCAGCCTGCCCCTCTTTGTCCACGACTACTTCCCACAGGCTCACGTGGCCGTGGTGGAAATCGACCCCTCCATGCTAGAGGTGGCCACACGATGGTTTGGCTTCTCCCAGGATGACCGGATGCAGGTGCACATTGCTGATGGCCTGGACCATGTGGACAAACTGGCAGCTGAAGGTACTATCTTGCAAAGCTTTAATTCTACTTCCTGTCCTGCCCTCCTACTGGTTTCCAGCTCTGTCTCGTCTCTCCCTGTGCTATCCTGTCCCTCCACAGAAGCCATGCTGTGGGATGGTGTTCCCCATGTTTCTCTTGCATCTCCTGCCATGTGTCACAAGCTCCAGCCTTGACAGGTCCCTGCAGCGAGCAGGCTTATCCTTGTCATTGTGTGCAGGGGACCTCTATTTGCTGTCTTTCCCCAGTTCAGAAGGTGCTGTCACAGAAGCACCTGAAAGTGACAGAGGGGGGAGCCTGGCCACCATGTTTGCTGCTTCCCCATGCAGTGTTTCTCATCCCTTTGCAACAGGATAATGAGTCTGTGTTTTCTCCTGCAGCCCCAGCTCAGTACGATGCCATCATGTTTGATGTGGACAGCAAAGACCTCACAGTTGGGATGAGCTGTCCGCCCCCAGCATTCGTGGAGAAGCCCTTCCTGGAGAAAGTTAAAACCATTCTCAAGCCGGAAGGTACGACGTGGGCTCTGGTGGTGGTGCCCCTGCAGGTAGCAGGGCTGGTCTGGCTGGTCCTGGATGTGGTTTGGGTGGTGGGTTCCTCATCCTGGAAAGCAGTGGCTGTGCTGTTGTGACTGATGTGTAGCAGCTGCCTTTCCCAGCAGATCCCAGCTCCCAGTGATGTGGAGCTGGGCCAAGGGCTCTCATTGTGCTGCGCAGAGCTACATGTGAGATGGAGCTTGTTGCACCAGTGGTACTGATACAGCCATGTATTGTGTAGAGAGGGGGTGAGCAGGGAGGCGTGTGCAGGTTGCCAGGCTCTCAGGTGGCTGTCCTGAACCCCTCTTGTTCCACTGCAGGGGTCTTCGTGCTCAACCTGGTGTGCCGTGACACTCAGCTGAAGGAAACTGTTCTGGCCATCCTCAGGGAAGTATTTCCCCAGCTCTACACACGCCACATCGATGGGGAGGTCAACGAGATCTTGTTCTGCCAGCCCAGCCCCAAGAGCCGGCGGGACCCTGTGGAGCTCACAGTACTTGCCCAGGCACTGGAGAGGTCAATGCAGCAGCTGGGGCGCTCCTGGGACAGCTCGTATGCACTGGCAGACATGCTGCAGGCCGTCACCATCCTCTGAGAGGAGCCCTGATGCCACTTGAGCAAAAGGAGTGCCTGCACGGTGCTGCAGCTGGGATGTTGTTTACCCCACAGGGAGCCATTGCTGGCCTGGTGCCTGCCTGAAGGATGCAGCTGGCATGGAGAGGGGCTCCCTACAGCAGGAGGGAGCCCAGTGTGCCTCCTGCAGCGTTGAGGCTCTGCTCGTTGCATACAGCAGGGCTGGGGAAGAATGCTGGGAGAACAGGGAGCTGTGCTGCGCATGGGACAGTGTTGGGGGTGGCAAGAGGAAAAAGGTGCTCCAGGGCTGGCAGGGCTGTGTTTGCATATGTCCTCACTGCTTTCCTGTTGTGGTTAAATGTCACTCTGACCATCCTCTTCCCTTCCAACACTGCCCCTTCCCCATGTTCTGCTTTCTTCCACACCTTCAGGAGCTCTGCTTGTTGGCAGCTCTGCCCCAAGGCTGGTAGCAGATGTGTGTAGATGGGCTGAGTGCTTTGAGAATAAAGCTCAGGACTGCTCTTGAGGTTCACAGTGCTCCACCAGGTTCATCTCTCACTAGCAGTGATGGGACACCGCAGTCCCTTTGGTGCCTGATGCCCCTGCTGCTCTGGGGCATGCCAGGTCCTGCCAGGCTGTGAAGGGAGTTGCTTAGATCCCATGTCCATTGCTGTCTGCATTATTCTTCATGCAGTGGGACAGGTTGGTGCCCCACTTTCTCCTTTGGCTGCCCTGCTTCTGTGCAGGGGGAGCAGATGCTTTCTTTTTTTGCAAAGTGCTTCTGATCCTCCCCAGGCACTCGGAGCACTCACGAGTGTCAGCACTCAGATTTGGGCTGCCCAGCTCCCCACTGCAGACTGATAAGCTGTGACAGCTCTGTGCTCTGCCCGGGGCTGCACGCAGTTGCTGGTCACTGGCAGGGGCAAGGCTGGAGCTCAGCTGTGCAGCAATCAGTCCACCCTGTGCAGTTCTTTTCTAAATCTCTGTAGTCATTGGTACCTTTATTTGAAGGATGTCTGTTATCCATCCAGTTCAGCGACGGCAAATTTCTCAGCTCTTATCAGAAGTGCTGCATTCAGTCTATTTTTAACTCAGTTTCCAATTCTCAACATAATTGCAATGACACAGATTAGCGTGCAATGCCCTTTAATTTATCTAAACCGTTTCATTTCTTCCCCGGCAGCTCACACAAAGGGTGTGTTCATCCCTCCTTTGTCCAGTTCTGCATTTCTGCTGCATTTCCTAATTGCTGTGTAATGCCACATCCTGTTGGAGAAACAAAAGGCATCTATTGGAAAGAAAGTGGTGATGAGACTTCAGTCCATTGCAGCTGTTCTTGCAGTCACTGACAGCCCTGCAGTGTTGGTCAAGAAATATATTTCAGCCTGAAAACCAGCAAGTATTTAATGAGTGCTGCAGTTACCTGAAATTCTCTGCAGGTGAAAGAGGAAGAATTGATCAGTAGAAATTATCTCCCAGGGCAGCAAAAAGGGGGTAGATAACGTGTATGTTTGACAGCTGTTTCTGCTGAGTGTTTTGGCAGCGTATACTATGTTTGTATCCTTTTCTCTTCATTTCCTTCCTTTACAGCGTGGGCACATTGTAAACAGGGGAGCTAGAAGCAAGCGCTCCTGTCACTTAGCAACCTCCGATGGTCTCAGAGATGCTGACATCTTTCCTTTCTGGATTTCCCAGCACAAAAAGAAAGCACTGTGTAAACTGGGGCATGGCTCAGCCCTGAGTCTGCAGCCATCCCTAGCTGCTGGGGGCTCATCCTGAGCTGATTTCCTTCAGATCTGTGCACATTAAGCCTGGCTTTGCTGGCTGGGGACACAGGATGCGTACTGTCAGGCTGCAGCAAGGGGCTGCTGCTGCTTCCCAGGTGCCCTAAGTGGGAGACTGCAGGGAAACCTCTCTGCAGGCTGCAGTGCAGCACAGCTCTTTTTCTACTTTCAGTCTCTTTTGCAGTCTCGTGGTCTCTTTTCTGAGCTCTCCTCGCTGCCAGATGCACTGTGTGATGCTGGCTGGCATGATAATGCCAGCGCTGCAAACCTGCAGAGCCAGGCACTAGTGGAAACCTGGGAGCACCCCTTGCAGTGAAGGCACCAACCCCGTGCCTCCTGCTTCATGCAGATCAGCTGTATAAAAAGCTCCGCAAGACCTTGGGTTTGGAGCTGAGCCAAGGAGATGTGAGGAAGGTCCCTGGAGAGATGGGAAAATCATGCGTGAAGGAGCGTGCCTCTTCTGAATGTGGCCCAGGGGAGGACACAACCTTGGCTGTGCTCTGCTGGCGGGGAGAGCGTGCCTGGCTGCTCATTGCAGGCATCTGCGTCTCCTCTGTGGCAGCTCCTATATAACACGTACTCCATGAAGGGAATTGTGTTGGCGTGCATTTATAAAGCAGCCTGGGGACCTGAACTGAACGTCCCGTTTTAACGTCACGCTGCCTGGTTTGAAAGAGCTGTTAGCAGGTAAGGAGCAGTGACAGCTGTGCCCTGAAACCAGGCTCTTCTCCCCATTTATTTTGCTGTGAGTCAGGGCAGGACATTCTTGCTATCCATAGTCTTTATCTGAAATGCACTGGAGGCTCCTGCTGGTTCCATGAGCCTGGGGACCTGAGCAGGTAGTGCTGGAGCTGGTGACATCCAGAAGTGCCACCCCTCTTCCCACTGTACTGGGAGAGCTGGGGCTGTGAAAGTCTCATCTCCTTCCTGAGCCCAACATATGACAAAAGGAAGTGACAACAAGCGTGGGGCACTGAAGCCTTGTGCTCCTTGGGAAAACAGGGACCTGGAGGTGCCTTCTCTCTGGCATCTCAGAGCTGTTAGAACATGTGCATCCTTGGCACACCATGTGCATCCATCATGTTTGTGCTTTTGGTGAAGTGGGAAGGTTGTATTCTCACCGCTTGTGGCATGTTTTGAGAGGGCAGATGTTTCTAAGTGATGGGGTCCCAGGGTGAGCATGGTCAGCTTAGCCAGAAACAGTGGAAACTGCCTAGACTTGAGGCAATAATTTAATCTTTTTCTATGAGTTGATGTTTTCTCGCTTATTTTTAATAAGGGGAAGGAAACAAAGATAATTGTAAAGCTACTGTAAAAGACAGGTACTGGGGTTATCAGTTTCAGGGTAGCACAGCGTTGCCCCCTAGATCCTGCCATATCCAGTGCTCATTTCTCTCTGGCACTGAGGGGGTCCTGGTGCCAGGCTGCTCCTTTCCTGACTGTAATGATTTCATAAGTGATGGGAAATGTGCCTACACTTGTGCTGGGAGGGTTTTGCCAAAATGTGATGCTGTTGTTCCTGACTCCCAGCCTTGGTAGAAACCCATTGGCTGGAAGGAGGCCAAAAAGCTCCTCTGATTCTTCCTGGCACAGGCTGCTCAGTTGGGAGCGTGAAAAAAATTCATGCTGTTAATTGGCACAATTATGCCAATAACCCCAGGCTCCATCTAGATAGAAAGGACCGCAAGGCTTTTCCCAGAAGGGCAGAGACAGAGTAATAATAACTCCTTAGTCTGAACTAAACACAGTTCTTCCTGCTTGGATGCCAGGCAGCATCTTCCCTTGCCATGAGGACAAGTTCAGCTCTTTACCCTTTGCATGGAGAGGGGCTTCATGATGGGCTGGAGCCATGGCCGTGCTGGTGGTGTGTCCTCAGCCCCAGCTGTAGTGCAAGGATGGGTCGGGGCCTTGTGCTGGGGCTCAGCTCCTCCTGTGTCTCTGTTGGTAGCTGTTTGTGCCCCGGGTTAGATGCAGTCCTGCTGTGGGGATTCACTTCTTATGCTTGTTGTCAGCTCTGGCCAAGCTGTTCTGCTCACATTGCAGACCGTCAGTGCCTGTCAGCCACTTGGATGCCCGCAGCTCCCTGTTGTTTTGCTATTCATGCTGAGCAAGCCCCGCGTCTGGCTCAGCACAGAGGATGACTTCCATCACTGCAGGCCTCCACAGCCTGTCTGGGCTGTCTGCGTTGTGATGGCTGAGAGTAATCACAGCTAAATCTCACCATTATGTGCTGCACCTCCAGCTTGGCCTCTCCGTGCAGCTTACACTGACCCAACACACCTCTTGCCCTGTGATGCCAAGGCAGCCTGCTCCCAAACTCAAGGCTCTCAGCTGCGCTATGAGGTACCATTACCCCTTATAGCCCCTATGAGGTACCGTTACACCTTATAACCCCATGAGGTACCGTTACCCCTTATAGCCCCTATGAGGTACCGTTACACCTTATAGCCCCTATGAGGTACCGTTACACCTTATAGCCCCTATGAGGTACCGTTACACCTTATAACCCCTATGAGGTACCATTACCCCTTATAACCCCTATGAGGTACTGTTACACCTTATAGCCCCTATGAGGTACCGTTACACCTTATAACCCCATGAGGTACCGTTACCCCTTATAGCCCCTATGAGGTACCGTTACACCTTATAACCCCTATGAGGTACCGTTACACCTTATAACCCCTATGAGGTACCGTTACACCTTATAGCCCCCATGAGGTACCGTTACACCTTATAGCCCCTATGAGGTACCGTTACACCTTATAACCCCTATGAGGTACCGTTACACCTTATAGCCCCTATGAGGTACCGTTACACCTTATAACCCCTATGAGCGTTCTCTGTACGCTCCGTGGGCCTCAGACTCCCGCCACCAGCCGGGGGCCGTGCCCTGTCAGCCGAGGCCCCGCCCACCAGCCGGCAGCGAGGCGCGTGCGCAGTGCTGCGGCCGTTACCTGTCAGCGGAGGCGGCGGGCGGAGGAGGAGGCGGCGGGATGGAGGGGCTCATCCCGCTCGTCAACCGGCTGCAGGACGCCTTCGCGGCGCTGGGCCAGAACTGCCTGCTCGACCTGCCGCAGATCGCGGTGGTGGGAGGGCAGAGCGCCGGGAAAAGCTCCGTGCTGGAGAACTGCGTCTCCAGGTAAGACGGCGGCCGCCCCCTCCGCACCCCGGCCCTCCCCTGTGTGTGTGTGTGTGTAGTGGGGGAGGTCGCTGTGGCGGTGGCTGTGGCTGTGGTGATGGCTGTGGTGATAGCCGTGGTGATGGTGCGGGCTGGTGGCTGCCCCTGCATCCCGCCGTGCTGTTGGAAGGATGAGCTGCTGCTCTGTACTGGGAGGTGCTTCTCACTGCCGCCCTGCCAGAGGGCTCTGCTGTGCCTGAGCTGCAGGCTGAGCTGTTCTGTGAGTAACTCTAGACACAGAATCACCCGGTCTGTTGCACCTCCGTACCTGCATCTTGAAGTCTTTTGCAGTAGTCAATATCAAAAAGCCTTATTTCAGACCTATTTCCACAAGGTTGAAGTGAGTATGTTTTACTCTTGCCTTTTCTCCGTACTGGGTGAGCACGTGTGTTCAGCAGATGTGTGGTTACTTGTTAGGCTGTGACTGTGAACCCTCAGAACCAGATGGGCAAATATCTGTGAGGCTGAAGAGTGTTTCTGGTCGGCAGAGCAGCAGGTAAAAAGCTCTTCTTAGTAATAGAAAACTCCTGTCTTTACATGATGACAAAGCTCTGGAAAATGAGTTTGTTGTATCTCAGCAGCCCATAGCCATTGGGCTGACATGTTGGCTTTAGTGTCCTTTGCTTGTGATCTTGTGAAGATGACTTTATTTTCCCATGCAGGCAGAGAAACCACTTGCAGGTGGTAAAGTTAGATCTTCCTTATGCAGCTTAACTCTTTACATTCCCCAGCGTCCAGTTAATATCTCACAGGTCTGACTGACCTCAGTGCTCGCGTGCAGCAGAGCTGTGTGTGTGTTTGCTTCTGCAGGAATTGTGTGACAGCCAGAGCTACGTGTTCCCTCGGGGTTGGTGTGGGACAGGGCTGCAGCAGGGCAGCATCAAGGCTCCCAATGCAGCAGTTAGCTTTGTTATATGGGTTCACATCCTTCGTGTATTTGGAGGGTTTCCTCATCATTTATTTCTCTTCTCTGTGCAATGAGGTCTACCTTTTTTTGATAGTTAAACTGTTTGAAGTCCTTGGATGTTACGTTGAGATGAACACAAGAGGCTCTGGGGAACAGCTGAGGACAGCAGCGTTTACATGTTAAACCTTCATATGTTCCTAATGAGCCCGTGGTGCTCATTGGAGGAAATGGAATTGTCTGAAGAGTACGGGAAGAACAAATGTTCACACTGCCTGCTCCTCTTTGCAGCAAGAACAAATGTGCCCATACAGTGCTGGGGCAGTGCTTAAAGCAAAGCTGCTGGGAGAGAGCCTGGGAAGCACAAAGGGAATCCAAGCTCCAGCCCCTTGGTGGGAGCAGGGTGCAGGATTGTGACCCGATGTGGTGTTTGTGCTTCTTGGATGAGGATGACTTGCTTTTGGTAACAACGAGGTTCTCTATAAGGAAATTAGGGGCAGGAGGTGATCCTTGCGATTTGGATCTGGGTAGAGAGTTTCCCTGTTATTTCATATGTCAAGATGGACTTCCAAGATCGCTTGTTATCTTCACCTGTGCCTATCTTGTCAGGGCCTCATTTAATTCTTCCAAATAGTGAGAAATTAATAATTGGATTTCCAAGCTGAAAGCTCTTTACTTCCTTCCCTGCTTAATGTAATATCAAATGGACACGGCCGAATAATGATTTTATAAGAGATGTGAAGTCCCGATTGTAACCCTGGCAGTCACAGCCCTAGAACTGCTTTCATTTTAAGAGCCCGAGGTCTGCTTTTGTCATACAGCTTTGCAGCTTTTTGATCTGAGCTGTGTTGGATAATCTTAGGGCCCCTACGTGGTGTGCAGTTATTTGTTATGAAAGATGTGCTGCTCTCTGCCTTTTGCATTGCCTTTCTTTGTGTGCTCGGCTCATCCCTGTTCCAGGTGATGGTGGATGTGACCTGTTAGGCATTAAGGGAAGAGAAGGGGGCTTCAATCCAGCCTCTGGAGTAGAGCGTTTCTCCCAGCAGGCTGTGGGCATCCTGGGGAGATGGCTCACATTGCTGCAGAGATCTTATTCTTTCAGTTTGCCGTCACTGACAGAGGCACTTCTCTTTACAGGAAATTCACCTCTTACATGAAACAGGCATGGAAAAGCCAAGTGGCAGGAGATGCAGGAATCTCTGTGGTGCTCTGTGTTCTTTTATTAATCTTAGGGACCTTCTGGAAATGAGAACCAACCCCTCCTTTTCCTGACTAATTAAGCCATTGTACGGCTGTATTGAGGGTATCAGTGTTGCTATCAAAACACTCTGGTGTGCTGAAAGCAAGGATTGTTTCTGGGGATTCCATTAAATGGAAACAGTAGCAAATGAGACAGAGGCTCCTTTTGGTTCCTTCCCCAAATAGTTTTATAGATGTAAAGGTTGTTAAACAAACGTGGCTATTTAGAAGTGATGTAGATGGCCCAGTTTTGTCCTTAAAGAAGAATCTGATGTGAATGGGAAGTTCAGTTTTACCCCAGGTCCTGAGAATCACTATGTGCCAAGTAAAACGGGAGTGTAAACAAAGATGCTCATTAGCTTTCTCAAATGTAAGGTAAGCATTTTCTTTTAAGTATGAGTATGACCCACGTCTCTTAGTTCTGGCACTTAAAATTTGTGCTTAACAGGTTTAGCCTGTTGTTAAGAAGAGCTGTGCTCAGTAACGAGGCAGAGCACTGGGAGCCCTGGCTCACGTCCTGGCATGGAAGTTCAGCTTATCAAGGGCTTTACAGAGATGTTAATCAGTGAGTAATTCTTACCTCAGCTGGAAAGTGTCTCTAGCAGATACGTATGGTCTTAATACGTAAACAGATAGTTGAATGCATGTTAACTGTGTAACTGTTTGGACATGCACCTGTAAACACAGGGAGTGAATTGCTACAGGTTACAGCAGAGAAGCAGTTGAGAGGATGCTGTGCTTTTCTCTGCCTCTGCTTTATGGCATGACCTCACGCATCTTTAAATGTAACCTCTATCCTCATGCATGCGCCTCAGGTCTTTACTCTGTAGGTAGGTTTATGATTTTGATTTAAAGTTATTTTTATCTTCCATCTATTTTTAAAGGAAAATGTGAGTGTATAATCTTAATGTCTGTATGGAATAACTGCAGCTGTGGCCTAAAGCTTGCTGTGACACATTTCTCTGCTTTGTGGAATGGCTGCTTTAGATCCCACATGACACTAAGGCAGGACATTGGGTTCTGCTTGCAGTAGCTGAGATGCAGCAGGGTTCTGCTTTCCATAAAGGCCCCTTGGCAGTGCTCAGTTTAGTCCCTCAGAGAGATCACATTGTGCCTTGGGATCCGTCTGTTAATCATGGAACAAACTGATATTTTTTCTGGGTTGCAAGCACTGAGGGGCAAAATCCATCTCTGCTTTTTCTGTTTTTTTAAGCAGTGCATGACAAAGCAAGGCCTTCTGGTAACTGGAAGCTGTGAACTCCCCGTGCTTGCTGTCCCCATGTGCAGAGATTTACTGGGAGGCTCTTTAATGCCGTGTGTCTGCAGTGTAAATATGCTGAGAGCAGGAAGTGAGCATTATTTTACTGTGACCTTGCATCTTTTTTCTTCAGCAAGTTGCAGTAAGGTGAACAAGGCAGCGTTATTGAACTTGAGAGGAGCAAATCCCATTTAACTGCTTGCTGGGCTTTGATGTACTGCCAAGTGCTGTTGTCGGTGATAGCCTCTGGGATGCAGAGGAGACTGTAGCTGGAGATAAGAGAAGTTTTCAACTGAAGCATCTAGTGATAATGTCAGCTTTTGTAATTTGTGTGACGAAGTTGTGCTTAAATCAATACCTAGCAGACTATTTCTGCATCCTAACTCCTGTGCAAGATTCCACCCTTCACAGACATAGGAGTTCTACTACTTGCTGTAATGCAGCAGCTAGATTTCTGCCTTCACAGCTGATAAAATCAAAGCTGGATCCCTCTTAAGCACTCAGTGCCTTGTTTCCTACGTAGATACCTACAAATAAACATGTATTCAGTAGTGCTTGTCTATGTAGGATGCACTAGAATGACCAGTGTGTAGATTCACCTACAGAGAGCAGGCAGGGCTCTGTGGCAAGCGCAAGAACAACTAGGAGGTACCTGCAGCCTCTTCCAGCTGAGGTGGGGTCTGCTGAAAGCAGTTATAGCATCAACCATCAGAGGCAATGCTGTGCCCTGATGTGCCCACCTTGGTTCACATGGACAGAAGGTCCCCAGCATCCATCATTTCTGGGAGGTTGCTCCCTCCCACCACCTCCTCCTGTTGTCTTTCTGTCTATAAATTCAGGCTTTATGCTGCAGTGCCCTTTCTGTTCTCCCTCCATGCGTTTTTGAAAGGAGCAGAAACAACCGAGTCTAGGCACCTTTCAGCTTTGCAAAAGGATCTTTGCTGGCTTGTCTAGTACAAAGAAAGGTGGCTTCACCAATTCACGTGTTCATTGCAAAAGAAAGAAATGCATTGTCACAGTGCATCTGGTTTTTTTGCTCATGGTCTTCGTGATAGCTGAAGATTGCGTCCTGTACCTCTGCTTAATGGCTCAGTGTGGATGGATCTGAGCTCAGCACAGTGTGATTTGGGAGGAAAGAGTTGACAATAGCAGGACACGGGGAAATGGATCCAAGTTGAAGGAGGGAAGATTTAGGTTGGATGTTAGGGGGAAGTTCTTTACTAGGAGAGTGGTTAGGCCCTGGAACAGATGGCCCAGGGAGGTTGTGGATGCCCCGTCCTTGGAGGTGTTCAAGGCCAGGCTGGACGGGGTCCTGGGCCACCTGATCTAGTAAAGGTGTATGTTTGGTGGCCCTGCTATGCAGGGGGGTTGGAACTACATGATCCTTGTGGTCCCTTCCAACCCGGGTCATTCTGTGATTCTGTGAAGGGCTGAAGCTTTTTTTGTCTGAGATTTGCGGTATCTAAAAGTTTTGTTGTGGCAGGATGATCTAGAGGTGAGTTGTGTGCTAAATGCGTGCCTTAATAAAGCATGGAGCTTCATGCAGCTGGGAACACGCTGCCTACTGCCCCATCCTCCCAGCCAGCACATTTCTGTTTGTCTGATCGTATGGCAGAGGAAAATCTTCCTCAAATGTTTCTTTTGAAGAAAAAGAAACAAGTCACCAACACAGTTAATAGTGTTTGGCAGCTATAAGTTCAAAAGAAGAAAAGCAGCCTAACAGCTCACCTTGTGTTTAATGCGCTGACAACAATTTGAGGCAAGGAAAGAACCTTTGCTGTTCATTTCCTGTATGGAAGTAGCAAACCTTGCTGCATTAGTATTCATCCTGAGAATGGATGGCCTTTCATGCACTTACAGCACATGTAAATTAGCCCTTTCCTAAAAGCAAACACATCTGATTAGGGAGAATACAGTTGTGCTGAGAGGTCAATCCCCCCCATTGGAATTGATGGAGAGCACCACTGGGCAGGAAGTAGTGGAAGCTTTTGTTGCATCTTAAAAGAGAGAGGAAAAGGGGCATTTTCACAAATGGAATTAGGATGATGCAGCAGAGTTTTGGATGCCTGCCAGTGAGGACAGACGCACGGTGCATACAGTGCCTTGCCTACGAGGCTGCACATTGGCAGCTTCCTGATCTGTTAGTACAGCAAGCCCACAGCCCCGGCATAATCACTGCAAACAGAGCACCGCTCAGCTCAGCGCTCGTGTGTGTTTGCCTGGCAGCTTTTCATAGCTGAGTATGGCAAATTTTCAGTCCTATGAACATTACCCAGGCTTTACAACTTTCTATTATGTAGCAGATTATATTTTTAAATAGTAGAAAGCACATGCTTTTTATTTGCTACAGTGAACAAGCTTGTCCTTTTCTGTGCGGAACTGCAATGTAGGGTGCTCTCGTTGCTGTCAGAATGTGATGTTGTGGAAATGTGATGGTCAGTACTTTCTGTCCAGTCATGTTTAATGGAAAACTTCACCACAGGGGCTGGGATCCTGGTCTCTGACTCCTGAGGGCCTGCCCAGCTGTGTAGGCTGCAGTGCGTGGTTACTGCTCTTGGGTATTGGAGTGCATCTCAGTGCAGCAATGTAACTGATCTCTCAGCTGAAGGAAGCCTTACCGTGAGAGAATGGCTACTACAAATGTACTTAAGAGATCCCAAACTAAGTGCTGGAGTGCGGTGGTAGAGTTGGCAGCAGCTCTGGTTTACAAAAAATCCCTGGAAGAACTGGTATAAATCTGTAAGAGCTGTTACAGCAAACGTCATTACGTATCCACAGCTTCTTAATGCATTTAGCTTGCCTGGCAGGTAGGTATCATTCATCTTCAATAAGGAGGCTTAGTTATTCTGTACGTCTTTATGTAAGCCCCGTTTAGTTAGGCTGAGATTTTGCATCATTTGAGTGATGCTGTGGGAGATTTCCTTGATTGACAGACAGGCCCAAACAGAAGCACATTCACTATTCTGTAACTAATGAGAGGAGGTGAGGGATCAAGTGGTCGCTGATAAGAAGAATTGGTCTCTGTGCTTTGAGTTAATGAGGAAGAACACGTAGCCAAATAGCAGTGTGTTGTGAAAGTGATGTATGCTGCTCAATTAGTGAATAACAGTTTGTGGTTCAGAATGCCAAAGCACAACAGAGGTACTGCCCTGCAGCTTCTAGAACTTCTTGCAATGTTTCCCTGTACTGTTTGTAGTGCTGTTTGAAGGGCAGAGGAGCTGTGCTTCCAGAGCCACAGGGGAACAATAAATACAGCAACATCCAGTGCACATCTTCAGATGGACACTTTGAGTGTTAAGAGTTCTTTAGTTATACATCAACCAGGTTTGGTTTGTGGGTTTGAAAAAGTGAGCCTGAGGAAAGATGCTAACAAATATTAATGGGTCTCTCTGTAGTTTTCCACTGGGCCACGCTTTTTCTGTTTTGTTGTGGTGTAGCACTGAGCTTTAAGGCTAAGATGTGACAAATGCAAGCAAATGAAAGCAATTTATGCTCCTACAGTACAGCGTATGCATGTTGCAGACACAGGAGGTGATGGGCATGTGGTCATATGTTGTTCACCATGAAGTGCTGCCTTCCTGTGCACAACAGACCTGCACTCCTGGTGTGCCCGGCTGGAGCTGTGTAGAACAATGAATGTGTGCTGGAGAACTGCCCAGGACAACTATTGACTTTTGCCTTTAAGAAACATTGTATTTTGTAGATGTTCTGGGAGAAAGTGAGGGTTTGGGGCCATTCTTAATACATCAGTGGTTGTTTTTTTTCCTATGCTGCTAACAAACCCTATGGAGAATGCTTTCGAAATTGTGGGGATGGGGAAGCACCTGCATCCTGTCCTGTAGGTTTCAAAGCAGGATTTCTGCAGGAGCAATACTACAGTACTTGATGTGATTCTTCTACTGCTGGAGTTGTAAGGTAGTACTATGTTGCTTTTCCTTATAAAAAGTGAAGATATGGTTTAACTTGCATTTCTTCTTGTGTCTGAAGAATTGCCTATTTTATTTATTAATTAATTTATTTTTTCCTAGTAGGAGTGCTATGCATTTATGTGTTCCTCACCAAGCAGGACCTCAGCCACTCATCAGCTCTCTGCTCCTGCTTGCTTGAACAGACCATGAACTTTTCCACAGTAGGAAGGGTTACCAACTGCAGCCTGTTGTTATTGTTAGAGAGGGTTATCAAACGCAGCCTACTGTGAACATGGAAAGAGAATGTTCTGAAGGTTGTTGGCTTATGCTTCTCTGTAATTTTGCTGCTGAGGGACAGTCAGCATTGTACAACTAGGAATTGTGTGAATACAGTGTTCTTTATCTCTGGATGTGCTTAGTCTAAAAACTGATAAGTATTTTTAACCTTTGACTATTGCAAGAAGGGCTTTAGGGCCTTGTATGGTGTTTCAGACTGCACCAATTTGCTCTGGCTGGTCAGCTTGTTATTCATTTTAGCTGCTGAAATGGAGGAGAAAAAAAAGAGAATTAAAGCCTGAAATTATCATCTTGGTAGGCATTTTCTACACCCTAGGTTACTGTAATTTCAGTACATAGAAGAAAGGAATATGTTTTTCTTAAAATGTTCACATTTTCACCACGAGAATTTGTCAGCAGCTGGCACTTTGCTGTGAGACAGGCATCTTTCAGTAGGAAAAGAAGTTGTAATAGACCTTTTGAAACCTTTGATATCTCTTTAAGCTGCTTCTTTGATCCTTCTGCTGTCTCAAATGTTGCAAAGCATCACAGCAGGTAAAAATCAATATTTGTGGTGCTTTTTGCATTATCTTTGCTTTAAAGAGCGTGTATTCATATGACTGTATTCTCTATGTATCTTCAAGTGGAGTATAGGGTGTTATACATGATGATTATGAGGAAATAGAAGTGGTAATTAATGTTTACTACATATTTGTCTATTGATCTATTGCTAGCTCGAATCAAAATTGACAGCCCAAATTCATAGTACATTTTGAGGTGTATCTGTCCCCACCAAACTTCCACTTTCATGGCAGCTTTAAGGTTCCAAATTAGTTCAGTGTCTTATGTAACCAAACAGTCCTTTCTGGGTTGTAACTTCTTCTTTATTATTGTTCCTAGGGATTTTCTTCCACGAGGTTCTGGGATTGTAACGAGACGGCCATTGGTGTTGCAACTTGTCACTGCCAAAACAGGTAACCTCTCTTTCTTCTGGGTACGTTACCTGGACAAAATGCTGTTGTGTACTTCAACTGGAAGAAATTAAAAATCCAAGCAAAGAAAGGTGCAACTGCGCTGCCTAGAACAAGGGCCAGCTGCTTCAAAACTGCATGCTCAAGACCATCTAAGCTCATTCACAGAATCACAGAATGACCTGGGTTGGAAGGGACCTCAAGGATCATGAAGCTCCAACCCCCCTGCCTGGCAGGGCCACCAGACTTCCATGTTTACTAGATCAGGTTGCCCAGGGCCCCATCCAACCTGGCCTTGAACACCATGGGGCATCCATAACGTTCCTGGGCAGCCTGTCCCAGGACCTCACCATTCTCCTAGTAAAGAACTTCCCCGTAACATCCAAACTAACTCTTCCCTCTTTTAACTTAAAACCATTTTCATAGTTTCATAATTTCGTGCGGGTTGGAAGGGACCTTAGAGATCATCGAGTCCAGCCCTTGGAATTCGAGCCTCTGTGTAGCAGAGCGGCACTTCTACCACTTGCGCCACAGGGGGGATTCGAACTCCGGGCCCCAGTGTTGCAAGGTGGCGTCTTTAACCACTGCGCCACCGGGGCACACACATTTCCCCTTGTCTTACTATTATCAGCCTTTTCAAAGAGTTTATACCCCTTCTGATTATTGGTACCCTTCAGGTACTGAAAGGCTTCAATGAGGTCACCACGCAGCCTTCTTTTCTCCAGGCTGAACAATAGGGCAGGTGCTCCAGCCCCCTGACCATCCTCATGGTCCTCCTCTGGACCCTTTCCAACAGCTCCATGTCTTTCTTGTACTGAGGGCTCCACACCTGGACACAGTACTCCAGATGGGACCTCACAAGAGCAGAGTAGAGAGGGATAATCACCTCCCTATCCCTGCTGGCCACCCCTCTCCTGATGGTGCCCAAGATTCCATTTGCTTTCTGAGCTGCAAGAGCGAGCACACTGCTGGCTTATGTTAAGTTTCTCATCCACCAGGACCCCCAGGTCCTACTCTGCCGAGCTGCTCTCAAGGACAACTCCTCCCAGTCTGTACAGGTGCCTGGGGTTCTTCCGGCCCAAGTGCAAAACCTTGCACTTTGCCGTGTTGAACCTCATTAGGTTCACCTGAGCCCACCTTTCAAGCCTGTCAAGGTCCCTCTGAATGGACCCTCATTGTCCTGTCTGGTAAAATAATGCAATCTAAATCCTAGAGAGCATAGTCAATTTGATCCAAGATCAAACTCGTGGCAGAGGAGAAAAGAATTATTACATGCAAATTGTCTCAGAAATTAATTTTGATTTTGCATTTCTTAATGAGCTTGGCAGTTGTATTAGTTAACACATCAAAATTAAGGTACTTCTCTCTTCAGCTCTTGCTCCAGTGCACATGGATTTGGTTTCACACAGCTTGTTTTCGTGACTTGTCTTTTTAGGTTGGGCTCACTGTACTAAGTAGAGCAGAAGGTGGACTTTGTGAGAATGAGACTCCTGTGTATTTGTCTGGTCAAAAATGAAAACACTGCACGTGTGTACCACTGACCTATGTGAGATATTGTGACCTTTCATCAGAATTTACCCCTTGGTACTCTTCCAAGTGACGTGTCATCTGCTGTCAAGTAGCTCCGTTCTCTGACATGTTTAAAACCTGTTCCCTGTTTTTCACTCTTTTTGTCATTCTAAACCAACATAAGGTATAAAATCATTGATTTTCTGTTGACATCTTCTTAAGTGAGTGAAAAGAAATTGCATCCAAAATAAATAGCGTTTAAGAAGAAATTCTCTTTAAATTGTGAAACACCATGAAGCTGGGGAAGCAATGAAGTTCAAACTGCCTGTAGAACTTAAGTCTGTCTCTGTGTGTGAGTTGTAATTAATTTTTGGGTACATTTTTTCTCTAGAATGTCCTTTTATCATTCAGCAAGAAGGTGGGCTTCATTCTGCCTGCACTCTACATTTTTCTGCTTGTAAAACATGTTCATGTTTTCAATACATCTCTGAAATTTTCTGTAGTTTTATACTATGAAAGAGTAAGGAAAGATTGTAGAATCTAGTGTTTCTGTATGCACAACTTATACCTCAGGGATTGGAAGTATGTAACACATAGTGTTTTATACTTTTTAAAAGATCAAGTTAATTTAGGTTAGGACTATGAACACTGGTCAAATCTGCCTGTCTGTCTTTAGGATGTGAAATGTGGAAATCAAACCAAATGTGGAAAATCTTGATATACTTTTCCCTGCACCATGTAGGAGCAGGGGAAAGAAGAGAATGGAGCTGGCATTCCTGACAAAACAACTGAACTGTGGGGGAAGTAGGAAGCAAACTCTTATACTCTAAGGCGGTTAAAGACTTCTTCCTTGACATCCATCCTAAACTTACCTTGCCTGATCTGTATTGCTTTCTTTTGTAAAGTCATTTTCTCTTTGGTTAAGGTCAATGAAATGATTCTTTTCTTGATGTTTTCCCTATTAATATATTCTTGTAATGTTTCCAGCCTTAGGTAGGCATCTACAGCTTTGTCTGGATGCCTGTTTTGCTGTGAAGTAGTTTTTTCCATTATAGCTTAACAACAACAAAAATTCGGAAGCAATAAGCTCCTGCCTGGTGCATTGTTTCCTAGATGTTTTCCTTTGGGAAATGCTGTGTATTTCTTGCTTGGGATCAGATGTCTGCACCTTTGGACATGTAGGCTTTGATTATTTCGTAACTTTCTTTAAACCATTTCATTATTTGATTTTGGTGGTGTTGGTGGTGAATTTAAAAAGATTAAGGTGGCTCCAAATACCTTTATCTTTCAGAACTAATTTTAAATGAGGAAAAAAAAGAAAGCTGCTTAGAGAAGCACAGTGTTCTTTCACAGGAAGCAGATGCTGGATTGATTTTTATCAAGTTCATAATTATTATCTAAGCTGTTTCAGAAAGTAGTTAGAGGATATTATTGGGTTCCTGCTACTATAGCAAGTTCAACTGGTTTCTAATCCTAGAGCCTTTTTCAACTCTTTTACAAGATTAAGAATAGCTATTTTTAATATTCTGGGGAGGGGGAACAGAGCACTTTCCATATACTATATGCTGTAACATATAAGCATGCAGAATTGACTGTCGGGTATTTTAGAAATGTTTTCAACTGAGGATCTTCTTGAAAGATGAATTGGGCTGATGGAAGAGGTTCAGACTTTCTTTGGCTTTCAGTTGTGGCGCTAAGGGTTGAAGGTTGGCAGCTGAGGCATTTGTGCACACTTGAGTAAGAGGAAACTTTGGTTGCTCACTGTTAGGCTGGGAGGTGTCATGGAAGGATGCAGCAGGGTTTGTCTGGGAGGCATTACCTGGGATCTCCAACATCTGAAAGGATCTGATATGTCTGGTAATGAGCTGATATCTTTGTGCCTTAACAATGAGAATATGCAAGTGGTAATGTGAGACAATCCAGTACTAAGAAATGTATCTCATATGAGACAGTATTTTAGGAGTTTTGTCTACGTCTTTTTAGAAATTTCTGTGTAATTAGTGCAAAGCTGTTTTGCAGGGATCTGTTGACTTTCTCTAATCATAGTAACATGTTTTTTGTTGTTAGATGTGGCTTTGTGCCATCTGCATTGCCATATCCATGCAAGCACTGTACTCTGCTGAAATCTTGGAGACAAAGACAGAGGCTTTAGTTATTACAGCTGACATGACAGTCATCAGTGGTTGTGCCTATTTTCTTTTGAGTCTGATAATGAGAGAAGTATGCAGTAGCATGGAATTAGTCATAGTATGGATGTTAAAAGTGATTGTATAGTCCTGCAAACAACTCTCTTTTGTTCTCGACTGTACTACTTGGGGCTCTTCTTGGGTCCCCTTGAGTTTCTTCTTCAAATGAAATAGTAAATGTGGCCTGCATTCAGTAAAACACTGTAGCAGCTACAGGAGAAGAACAAGATCTCCATCCTGTAAATCTCCAAGGTGGCTCGCTTGTGGTAGTCACAGTTAGGTACCCAGTGCTTGTCCTAGAGCTGTTCATCAGCAGTCCTGAAGGTAGGAGCACAGTATTGCATGCTTAGTTTTCATCTCGTGTCTTAAATTCTCTTGTTTCTCTGTTGTTGAAGAAAGATGGCGTATGTGAGGTTTTGCTGACATTGAGCCAAATAGCATGAAGTCATTGTTCTGTAATAAACAAATACTGGTGATGCAGCTTTGTTTGCCACACAGAATTCACAACTGAGAGAGCTCCCATCTTACATGGAGCTTTTGGAACGATCCAGATGCAGCTTGATGTTGTGCGGTCACTGCACTTGACCCTGGGCAGTTATGCAGCATTGAGAATGTCTGGTGCCAGGTCCAGGACTCTTGCTCTTGGGTGCTTTGTTGCTAGGCTTTGAAGGAACTCAGAGTAGAGAATATAGGAGAAAGCAGTCCCACTGGAGAGGACCCACTTCAGTGAGGTTTTTAGAAGTCACAGGTGTGGTGCTTTTAGCTGGCAGCTGCTGTGCTGGTGACCTTTGGGTTTTTGCAGGACAAGCAGGATAATTGTAATAAATGAGCTGAGGCATTTGGGTGCTGTTTGTGGGAGTGACTCCATCTCCCTTCTGGGTGAGAAGTTGGGTGTGAGAGCAGTTGGCTTTGTGAGTCTGATATCCAAACTGAACAAAAGACTTGCACGTTCTTCAAGCGTTTCTCTGGTGCTTCATAAGATGCAGGAAACTCATTTGTTCCAACCAGAAAGCATTTGTTCTAAATGCTAAACAGTTGTGATGTTTCAGCAGTTACCAGTGCTGCTGAAGTGAATGGAGTGCTGCTCTCATCCTCCCTTACTCGAGATTCCTTTTCAGGAGGAGGGATGCAACTACAGAATCCTATAGTTATGCTCCTGGAAGTATTTCTGTGTGTATCTTTAGGATATAAGTGTTAGCACACGGGGTGAGCTGGGACAGGAGCTTTAAGGGCTAGGGTTACTGTTCACTTGTCTTGGAGAAGCATAACTGAAGTCTGCATCAGGTACCTTACTTTCATTTCAACTCTTACTCTTCTGTCTGAAAATGTTACTGGTAAGCATGCTAACTTACAGTGATTTGCTCTCTGTTGTCAGCATTCCTTAAAGGAAGGCTTGAGATTTTCTCCCATTCACTTGACGTGCCTTCATTTATGCATTAAAACCTATTTTGTAAACATAATTGTATTGCGGCATCCCTATGACCCTTTGGCAATCTGTTCTTTTTGATATATTTTCTCCTGCTTGTGATGTAGTGAAATAATTGTCTAGATTCCTTCAGAATTCATTATCTAGGTTCCTTGAGACTGGGTACTTTTTAAACTGTCACAGCAGCAAAAGGATGTTCTCTGGATTTGGGTGACGCTCTTGCTGTAGGTCTTAGATAGCCAGTGAAGCACTGTAACAAATATAAATTGGCTGTTTAACTGTTAAAATTCTGTGGCATAGAAGGGTTGTTTTCCTCATGTTGATAACTATTTCTTTATGAGTTCAGAATTTCTTTCATGGTCAGTCCTTTGATTTCTCTGCTAAAGAAATGTCAGGCTAACAGATTTGGAGAAGCGTTACTGAGCTGGCTGTTTTTAGATGAACGTTCCACATATACAATACCCACATTTGTTTCAGCTCTGCCAATTAGAACATGAAGTGGAAAGTAAATCACGGTAAGGTTCAAAAACATTATGATTTTTTTTTTCCCTCAAATCTTGCAGATGCTTTTTTCTTTTGAAGTTGCTGAGCTTTAATGCAAGTATCATGTGTTTCGAGGCTTTACTCCTTAGGCATCTCCATCTTTTATTGCCATCTGGTGGCAAAAACATCCGTAAGAGAAAATGAAAAAAATTGTTGAAAGAATGTAGGCTGCTTAATTCACTTACCGCCAATGATGTCACAGGCTTCATCAGCAGGAATGGGGCAGCAAAAGAGCCACCATCCAAGCATGGCTAATGAGCTCTAAGGATAGCGCCATTAGTGCAAGGCTGCAGGCACCCCTGTCTCACTTACTGGTGTGTGTGTGTGTGAGCTGACTGACAGCAGCATTCATATTTCATCATTTACAGAGCACAAACCACTGATGTCATGCTCTTGTAACACACAGAAGTAAATGTTGTACAAGGTACATTAACAGAAATACAGCCTTAAAAAGGTGAGTTGCATAGAAAGCATGAGCTCTAGAACAAGGCTGAAAGAACAGAGATCACTCTTTGTTTCCCAGAAGCAAAAACTGTCAAGGATGCACCAGACTAGTTCAGTGAAAAGTATACATTGCTTTTCCTCCCCCTATGTATGAATGTGGCAGCTAGGAAGGCAAATGGGATCCTGGGCTCCATCAGGAGAGGGGTGGCCAGCAGGGACAGAGGTGATTCTCCCTCTTTACTCTGCTCTTGAGAGGCCCCATCTGGAGTACTGTGTCCAGGTGTGGAGCCCTCAGTACAAGAAAGATGTGGAGCTGTTGGAAAGGGTCCACGAAGATGATCAGGGGGCTGGAGCACCTCCCCTATGAAGACAGGCTGACGGAGCTGGGCTTGTTCAGCCTGGAGAAAAGAATGCTGCGGGGTGACCTCATTGCAGCCTTTCAGTACCTGAAGGGAACCTACAATCAGAAGGGGAGTAAACTCTTCAAAAAGGACTGATAATACCATGATTCTATGATTAGAATTAAAGCAATTAATTGGTTCCTAAGTCTATGACCTAGTATTTTATGCTGGTCAGATCTGTGCTCTTTTCAGTGTTTTTAAGCTTTTTTGTTATGATATTCTTGTCATTCTGTGCATTAACAGGGACACTGCTTCAGCAAACAACTGTACTTCTTGTAGGCTGGCTGTTTGAAGGTTAGCACTGGAAGACCTGAATCTTATTTTCATCGTGCCAGCAAAGCTAGAGCAATAGAGAATTAAAAGGAGTTACAGACTGGATGAGACAACAAGGGTTTTTGATACTGCCTCTCTCTCCTATTAAAAAATACTGAATGATTTTTGAAGTCTAAGTAGATCAACTGCATTTACTTTGTTCAGAAAAAGCTGATCCATCACCAAAGAAAAGGTGCTGGCTGTTAACTCGTGAAGTCTGGCTCTTTTGAAAAGTGCCCTGAGGCTGGTGGAATATTAGCTGAAGCTTGCGAAAATGTCAATGATTGGGTGAGGTTTTCTCCCTAAAGGATTTGGTTGATAGAAAATGTGGCCACAGAAGGTATTCCCCCTCTGCAAGATGTGCTTCAAATGTTTGCTATAGAGCTCTGATTTAATGTGTCATCTTTTTTAAACTCCAAGCTGGAGTGTTATCTCCTCTGAGATAAGTGGGAATAATTCTTGCTGAAATCAGATGTGGAGGAATTGAATTTCAGTCTCGTCTCAGTGGTAAATTCCTGACCTCCAGGAGGTGGTTCCGTTAGGGTAATGTTTTAGAGCTGTGTCGGACTGTGAGGGGTCATGGGTTCAGACTGATGGACATCAGGGGCATTTTCCATAAGCCTTTAATGTATTTCTAAGGCCTATTTCTTATCTTGTCTCATAGCATACCTAACTTGGCTTTCTTTATCTGGTGTGTGACAGTGAGTGAGTGGGTGGTCTGGAAACAGCAGTAGCTGTTTGTTGTTTGTAACAGTTATTCCAGTTTAATATGGAAAACACATCATTGAACACTGTTAGGCAAGATCATGCCTTCTGTCCAACCCTGTGTCTGTTCCCACAAGAAGTTTAAGTGTTAATGTGTTCCCCTCTGCGTGAAGGTTGAAAACTGAGGGTTGCAGTTTGTTTTATCCTAGAAGCACTCAGGCAAAAATTACATCTAGTTTTGACTATTTCATTTTTGTAACAACACGGTCAGCAGCAGTAGTAAAATGACATAAGGGAAACCTGAGGAACAGACTGAATGCTGACAGATAAGGCCATCTATCAATTTTCATTCTCTGATTTGCTTTCTTGGTACTCAAACAGCAGCAGCTCGAGCAATTTCCTGGCACTCAAGACATTTCTATCAGAAACGCTTCCTGCAGAAGAAACACCAAAATTGAACTGTGAGATCAAGCTTTGACTGCAGAACACTTTGACTTTGACTTTTGAATTTGACTTGTGCTTGCAGTCTTTTGTCCAACCTTTCTCTATCCTACTGCTTAGACCCTGTACGAACAGGATGTGAGCTCATATCTGTCGTCATTATCGTTCATGTCACAGCTTTCCAGAACTTCTATGTTTGCCCTCTTTTAAAGGATGAAACTCCACTTTTAAAATCCTGAGATGTGTTATTGGCTGTACACCATGAGGGCCGGAAATTCTGAGGAATACAAAAAGTAGAAGCAGTGCTTGGATACAAGTATCAAAATAAGGACCTAGTGACATGTTGGAGTCGGTGTCTGATAGCAAAACGATTCCTGGTTGATACCCTTGTAAGCTAAGAGGACAAGCTGCGTGATGAGTGGAGACTCAGAAAAATTGGTGTTCTGCCACTTCAGTGAAATCACAGTTACACCTGTAAAAGCTTCTACAGACTTTTTAAGCATGGTTTGGATTTAGACTATGGAAAGTCTTTAGGAAGTGAGGAGTTGTATTTGAAAACACTGAAGTGTTTTAAGTGCTCTTATTTTCATGAACAACTTGTAAAAATGTAGAAAACTCCCTTGCTAAGATCATCCAAAACGTGGGCTGTTAATTTCTGAAAACAAAGGCCTATCTTTCATGATACAGAACTTGAATTACTTTTTTTCAGTTTAGTGATGTGTCATGAGCAAAAGTAATGGGGTGAAAAGTCAGAATCTGAGTTCAGACCTGTTCTTTATTCTGTAAACGTGTGCGGTATTTATCTGAATCTTTCGGGTTGTTTCAAAAGATGAAATGCTAATGATAAAAGCAGTAAATCGTTTTCACTCGACCTGACTTTTTAAACAAACTCTTTCACCTGTGCCACCATGTTAACTGCATGTGCTCATATATAATGTTTTCTTGATGTACACAATGATGTGCTTTTTTGGGTACTCTTCATTTAAGAGTACTAGGGGCTTGAAAATAGTGAAGCCTGTTATGAACTTGTGAAATACAGAGATACTATTGATATTCTCCACAGAGTATGCTGAATTTCTACACTGCAAAGGAAGAAAGTTTACAGATTTTGATGAAGTTCGTCAGGAAATTGAAGTAGAAACAGACAGAATAACAGGAGTGAACAAAGGGATTTCTTCAATTCCTATTAATTTAAGAATATATTCTCCACATGGTAAGTGAGATGATTCAACTGTATATTCCTGTGATGTAATATATTACATAGCTCTGTCTGTTTAGTTCTCTCTTTTTCATGCCTTCTCATTGCTTGATTAGTAGTCTTCTGGGATGCAAAGATTTCCACAAGAAGTGGATATACCTGTGTAAGGATATTCAGCATCTGCTGCATTATGAAACCACTTTACTGCAGAGAGCTGTTGCTTCTAGAGTTGAGCAGAACATGGGCTTTATCCCATTTAATGTTCTCATGATTTTTAAATATTCCCTCTCTACATCAGGGAGAAGCCAGTTCCTCTCCCAGCACATATACGAGCTCACCAGTAAATCTTTGTTAAAGACACATAGGATGTAGCAGATGAAGTGGCAAAACCCTTTCTTTCTACTCACATGGATTTCTCAGATTGGTGATCTAGAAAGTCATTATGTCTCATTGCCCTATTGGATTTTTCTTATTCCCTGTCACTGAGAACATACTTAGGCAATACAGATGTTTAAATCTGCATTGTGTTATAGACCCCCAATATAGATCAAAGTTAGGTTTCCTGGTTGCCATCTGCTCTATTTAATGAAGGCAGTCTAGAGGAAATGTTTTGCATTGAATTCAGCCTGGATGTTGGGGAAAAGTGGTGAGTCTGGCTGAGGCATTTATCTAACCACTTCATCCAATGCCTTGATTGTGAATCAAAGGACATGAGAATTAAAATAAGAGGAGAGGTAATTAAAGAGATGCTGATCCTCCCTTTGATATGCCATGAGAAGCCTTGGCTCTAAATGTGTGCCCCTGAGCCCTGTTGCTGCTATGCAGATGTGGCATAGCAAACAGGAGAGCAACTGAACTAAGTGCTCTACCTCACTGCATGCTTCCTGAACATGCTGGCAACAGGAGAGTATGAACATTTTCTACCTAATGCTCTTAATTTGTTTTATGGATCAGTCTTTTAGTGCAGCAACTGTTATCTGTATTGGACAGACACCAAATGTATTTCCAGGTATTTCCTTTCTAGGAATCCTAATTTTCTCATTTGTCTAAATTCTGTTACTGTATTAGATGAACAAGCTGATGCTTCTGGGTGGTCTGTGGATTGAAGTATGAAATATGAATGGCCTATTAACTTTTTGATGGAAAAAGCTCAGAAAGCCATATCCATTTGCCTAAGAGCCTTCAGTGGTATTCCATATAAGTATCATTTGCTTATACCGGTTGTAATGTTTAAAATATTAAGTATAGTACTCTTAAATCCAAATGAGGGACCAATAGGGAACAACTATGGTAACAAGTATACTTTTCAGACTATCATGTGTTTTATTTGAACCACTGGTAACTGATTTTATAAGTATATTAATATTGTACAAGATTTGATGTGACTAAAATCTGTCTACATCCATTCATGTATAGATCTCTTTAGATGTGTCTGGCGTGCTAACCAGTGTTGTGATTCTGTGTTCTCTGTACAGTACTAAGCCTAACTCTTATTGACTTGCCGGGAATCACTAAAGTGCCAGTAGGGGATCAGCCTCCAGATATCGAGCAACAGATAAGAGACATGATAATGCAGTTCATCTCTCGAGAAAACTGTTTGATATTGGCTGTGACTCCAGCTAACACTGATCTGGCCAATTCAGATGCTCTGAAGCTAGCTAAAGAAGTAGACCCTCAAGGTAAGCATGATTGAACATAGCTACTGAGCCTTGTTAAACAAATTTCAGGAATATATTTCAGCACTGCCAACGACGACCCCTTCGTTTCCAATCATACGTTTACTTGCATCTGTGGTGGTTGTTGCATGATAAATTTTTAAGATGATCATGTTTTTAATAATTACTATGGAACTGTAGGATGTATTTTTTTTTTTCTTCTGAGCATAGATGATTTTTTCACTATTACTTTTTTCCTCATCTCTGACTTGATTAGGCCTTAGGACCATTGGTGTGATCACAAAATTGGATCTGATGGATGAAGGAACAGATGCAAGGGACGTTCTAGAAAATAAACTACTTCCTCTTCGTAGAGGTAAAAACGTTCAATTGCCTCTGTTCTTTGGCTTTGCTAATGGTAGTGTTTGAGAGTTCTGGAGATGAATGAAGGGTTATTCTGGACCTGATAAGTTCCTATCTTTTATTATATTTCGTTCAGCAAACATAGAAGGGGGATGTGCTAAAAATATTCTATAAGTAAAATAATTTATCCTGGACCTGGAAAATACACCGCTTATTCCTGAGGAAACAAGAAATGTCAATATTATTTATTAGCCAGTTTTCTTTTTCTGTGCCAGGTTGCTGTCCCTTTCAACAAAAGTCTTTTCTTCTTATATATGACAGAAACCAGCATCAGTGCTTCTTGCTATTAATTTGAATTTGACCTCTCATGGAAGCTTTCTATTTGATTGTTCCAACAGCTACTGTTACAGTCACTTTCACTGTTAACAATATCAGTAATTTTGTTTCTAGTTATACTTGGCTTATGAGGCCACCATCTCCTTCCAGTATATGAGCACAGCAAACAATTTATGAACATACTCCTCTAGCAGGCATTAAGAAATAACTCATTTTTCCTGTATTTTGTTAGTGCTGTGTCGTTTACTTATCCTGACTTATTAGGTCTTTTCTTTGTTGTTCATTTTTGGTACTTTAACTTTGTCTCTATTTGAAGTGACTTCTTTGGAGTGCACTAAAGTTTGAATTAGTAATGTAAAAAGAAGTGCATCTATTTCACATGAATAGAATGAACAAATTGGATGTTAAGTTCATTTACAATGCTTGTAAATGGTACCTGAAATACCTTAATTGGAAATTTGTTTGGATTGAGGCAGTGTAGTTCAATTTAATACGAATCCAGTTGTGCAGAGAATACCTGCATTAACATGCCTATTGGTTTGGGATTGTTTCAGGTTATATTGGTGTTGTGAACAGAAGCCAGAAAGACATCGATGGAAAGAAGGACATAAAGGCAGCTCTTCTAGCAGAAAGGAAATTCTTTCTTTCCCACCCAGCGTACAGGCACATGGCAGATCGGATGGGAACACCATATCTTCAGAAAGTTCTAAACCAGGTAAAACCTGAGTTCTATGTGCTATTATAGTGAATAGGACCAATACAAAATCTTCACTAAAATGAACCTTATTGATTCTTTTCTGCCTTTTACTTTTTACAGTGTAATTAACAAAGTAGCATATTAAAAACAGCACTTAGAAATGTACTGTGGGAAACAGAGGGCCTAATTTGTAGGCACTTGTTAGTATTCATAAGCCTACAGTAATTAAGATTGTTAATTACAGACAGTTTTATTGTCGATAACATATAATGTTCAATCTTGATTTTCTTCCAAGAGATCATAACTTTATTTTTTATCTTTTACTCAAAAACTTACTCAGGTTGGTACCTCCTGCACTCAAACGTAAGCTAATAGTGGTACTCTTTGATTATGTAGTTTTCCAAATTTGGAAATTCTGTGATATTTTATTCCACTTTATTAATTTGTAAAAATCTAGTGTAGCTTCTCTTAGCTCTGTCTATATTACTTAAGGTTGCAGTTTAAGCTGTAATATTAATTACAAATGCAGTAAAATAATGTGGACATACCCCTACAATCTTTATGAAGATACTTGGGGAGTACAGAGCCATTTAATGGACTTTTTTTTTCTCTTTTTTTCTCTGGGGCCGTGCACAGCAGCACATAGTTGTAACCTACAGTCTTCTTTCAAGCTGGCCTGTGCACTGTATGGATGAACAGAGTAATTCTGAGGGAGACTGTATAGAACCAAGCTGGTTTTTTGCCATTGAAGAGTACAAGATGTTCTCTGTTACCTTGGGGAAGACTTCGCGTTCCTTGCAAAAACTTTTGCTCCAGCAAAGCAAAATTGTATGCACTCGATCTACAAAACTGGAAGTGTAGTTAAAGGAGATGGAAAACAAAGGTGACAATTCTAAGTGACCCTGGAGCACTGGGATTCTGACATCTTCCAATGTCAGGAGGCTCTTACATCTGCTCCCGATTGCTTTTCATGCTTAGGATAAATTCCCTCTTACTTAGATGTGTGCAGAACCTTTTGTCATTTTTATTTTTCCTGATAATAATGCAGTTTTTGACTTTTACTAACAGTTCTTTGCTTCCCTATTCTCTTGAGCACTGAATATGAGCGTACATAGAAAGTAAAATTCTCTCTTCCTGGATGCTTCTCCAAGTACACTGTCCTATTCTGTAATTATCACGTGTCTCTTATCATGTATCATCATTATCTCTTTAAGTGCACTGAAAGAGAAATACCTTATGTCTTAGTTTTGAAACTAAACCGACCCAGTTTTATATTCCTTTAAACTCAGTGACATATAATACAGTTTATATATCAGTAATATTTTTGAGCATTTTTCCTTTTAGTTTATCTATTTCAGTATTAACTGTTAGTCTTCTGTTGCTGTTACTGTATGTAGAATACTACATGAGAAGATGCGTGCCAGAATTGTCCCGAAGTTATTAGTGCATTAGTGTTTGTGGTTCCAGGTAGTATTTAAATTATTCTGTATCCACAAGGTGGTGCTCCAGGGAAACTCCAGTGCTTGATAATGTGTCTCTCAGGCTGGCTGAACAGCTTTGGGGCTCAGTTTGCTTACTTTGGTATTTGATGTTCTTTGTTTATACTTGTGTGCTTGGGAAGATCAGCAATATAGTGCAAAAAGTCCATTTTAGTTTAAATCAAGGGGTGGATATAATGCATGGGAAGCTTGCTGTACAGCTGCCAGTGATGTCCAAACACATTACAACATATATGTGCAGAAGTAACTGAGATAAGAACTTTTCTAAGATTACTTCTACTCCAGTTTATTTTTCAGTAGTTTTAGGTATATTTTCATAAATGAAAACCAGTACTCTGGTACTAGTACCAGTAAAGTACGCTTTATATAAAGATTTTCACAAAATATTTAAGTGTTGTAATCATTAATAAAAATATTATTTAAATTTAATTATTAATTTAATTATCTATTAAATTTAAAGGCCTAAATCTCCTTAGTATTTTCCTTAGTTATTTTCCTTAGTATTCTGCACACAACAAAGTAGAAGTGCTAAGTAGATACCCTTTATGCCTATACTTCCTTCTGTCACTGTTCTCAAGTGCTTTTGGAAGTGCTCAGAATCAGTGAAATGGATGTTGGCAACAAAATGCTGAGCTCTTATGAGAGATCATTTCAAATTAAAGTAATTTTTTAGTGTTTAGCTAAACAACTGTGTCATATTGCGCCTCACTGAGTGGAAAAAGTCAAGAAGTTTTTCAAACCTCCATAATTATATGTATGTGGAAGAGATGTTGTGGTATTCTTTATCCATCTCCATTGCTTCAAAGATCAAAAGGAATTACACTAGTAAACTTGTGCAGGCGACCCTGATATGTTTGGCAGTCTGAAGGAAATGGCTATGCTCTTGCTTTCATCTTTATTAACAGTATTAAAAGACTTCTGTTTGCTTTTTAGCAACTTACCAATCATATTCGGGATACCCTGCCAGCATTCAGGAGCAAACTCCAGAGCCAGCTGCTTTCTATAGAACATGAAGTAGAGGTATACAAAAACTTCAGACCAGAGGATCCAACCAGAAAAACAAAAGCTTTGTTGCAGTGAGTGTCGTCTTTAACTGCTTTTCCATTGTCTATAGGTTTGCTTTGTTTTGCTTGATTTTTTTTTTCCCCCTCATGAATATAAATGTTAGGATATGGAAAAAGATTCTTTATGCAATCTCTGAAGGAGATTGGAGCTTGGTATTTCAGAACACTTGCATATTTCAGCAAGGTTTTCCCTAAATTAGTATTAGCAATCATAAAAAGAGAGAAGGCAGAGCAGGAAAAGGTACAAAGATGAGTAACATACATGATCTTAAGGTAAGAAATTGCTTCAGATCGTAGGGACACATTGCAGCCTGTCAGAAAGATTACCTCAAGCAAAGGGAGGAGATTGTGTTAGAGCTTTATAAGATGAGAAGCATAAAAGGAGAATAGGAATGTTGGGTTTTTTTGTTTGTTTTGTTTTTTTTTTACGATATGAAAACTTGGCCATCCAAAAGAACTTGAAAATGGTAAGAACAAAATTAATTATTGATGGTAGTCCTTCATGTGGTATGCACCAAAGTTACAGAGCTCCTTACTGAAGGAGCTGATTCTAATAGTTGGTTTGTAAACTGCAGTTAAGCAGGCTCTTGGGGATAGGGAAAATATTCAAGTTTGGTGAGTATGGAGTTATATCTCTGCTGTTTGGGACACATGAACAGCGAATGACTCTAAGGCTGGAATTCAGAAAGAAAAATGGTCACCTGAGCTCTCAAGATTTTACTGATCCAGCTGCAGGCTTTGATTTACTCCTTGATTTTTGCAACAACTGTGTCAAAAGAGTAGAGATAATTCTGTCCCTTGGAACTCAAGATGTTTTGATTGAAAGGAAAACTTTGGGACATAGCCTAGGACTATTCTATGAGAGTACAACATGGGTTATTTTTTTGGTCCTTATATCTGGTCGTTAATCTGAGAGGCGCCTATATATATGCATCTTCCATAACTATAGGAATTATTGTGCACTCTTCTAAATGCTGCTCATGTGCAAGTCTAAGCATAATCAAGTAAACTGGAGTTTGTGGTACTGAGAGCTGACACATTAGTATTGCATCCTGGGTGAGCTTTTGGGCTTGGAAAAGTTACTTGGCCAGCACTGGATCAGCTTAATGACTTGATGTGTGCTGTGCTATTGAAACATCAAAGGGTCATTGCAGAGCAGTGAGCCTTCAACAAGTGTTACCTCCTTGCTATATGGCTTGTGGTCTGTCCAATGAGCTCCGTTGTTTCTGTAATAACATCTCAATATGGATGGGCTTTTTCATTCAAGTACAGTCTATAAATATCAAGACTTATGTTTGCTTATCCCACTACAAAGATTGCTATTGTTTTTCTAAATAAATAAATAAATTGATGTGATAAATAGTGATAACATTTACAGTGAAACAGGAATGTAGCCTGGTGCCCTGATGTATTTGCAGCTGACTTTAATATATGGCTTAATAAGCTGTTTTTATTTTTAAAGACAACATTCATGGTAAAAAAGGAGATATTATATGAGCTACATCCTATAAGGAAGAAGTGTGGGGGATGCGTGTGTGTATGTAAGAATGGATTTACAAGTATAGCTCCCTGATAGGCAGCCTGGGTGAATGATTTGTTGTAGAAACTTTTGTCAGTTCCTAAACCCATTTTAATGTCAATAGTACTGACGTAGTGCTGAAGTAATAGTTGATAGTTTATACGCTTAAGTTAATCTTCTTCCCTCTCTTTGAAATTTAGGATGGTACAGCAGTTTTCAGTGGACTTTGAAAAAAGAATTGAAGGATCGGGAGATCAGGTCGATACACTCGAGCTTTCAGGTGGTGCCAAAATCAATCGTATTTTCCATGAACGTTTCCCTTTCGAACTAGTGAAGGTATTTATCCATCTTCATGATGTTATTTTTGTCTTATTTATGTATTCCTATTAAAATACCAACAGCACTAAAGCAAAGATAAAGCTTGATGTGAAGAACGTGATCTTTACTGTGGAAGAGATTACGTTAGATGATTATTAAGGCATTTACCTTCGTTTCTAGTTATGGGGACTGAGATAGACAAAAGATTCTGAAAAACTGTAATAATAATAATAATGTGATTATAGTCCCAGTTCCTATTATTTTTTTGTGCTTTTTATTGTTTTCTCACTAATGGCATTTTCATTCTGATTAGGGGCAAAGAAGGAAAGCACTATCACTGGCAAATTGAAGTTGCTGTGGTCAAGTAGCTGGTACCCGTTAGAACTACAGAAATGAAATATGTGCATTTTATAGCTTATCTTCCTGTTTTGAGAGCATAAGACAAAGCTGATTTTCTGTCCTATGGTTTCATAGTGGAAAGGGGAGAGGGAGTGGAACAGATTCAAATTTGGTGTTTAGAGAGAGAACGTTTTTTCCCTCTTGAGACATCTCTTGCTTACCCACCCTCTGAGTAAAAGAACAAACTATAGTGGTCTGTGAACTAAGAAGTGGTTAACTGAATTTATGTTGTATTCTTTTACCTTTTCTTTCACTGCAGTGACTTTAGCTTCCCCTGTACATGAGCCATGCTGTATTTCCATCTGTTTTCTTTGATGCTTTTCCTAAGCTTCCTTTCCATGTATTTAAGTTTGGCTTCCTCAGTAATCATCTAGCTTTCAGTTGGGTGAGAACCACACAGGTTTTAGCTAGTTCTGAGGTTTAAATATGCTGTGCCAACTAGCACTCCTAGAGAACAGGTTATAGTTAGGCTTAGATAGGTATCTTCACTTGAGACAATACTAACATTGTTCAGTGTTAATGGTTTACGGGCTGGTTCAGCCTGGTTCTGTGACTGGGGCAGAGGGATCTTAAATTTGGTTGAAAAACAATAGGGTGGGAAATTGAGGATAAACAGAGAACATGCTGGTAGAGGTTGTACCACTTCATGAAACTTTAAAATAAAATAAAAAAAAAAAGTGAGTTCCAAATGTCGTTTTTGGCTTTCTCCACCAACTCTTGTCTTTTGTGGGATGTTCTGCAAAATCATTTCAGCTCTTTGGTATACTGGGAACAGAAGGGTGTGTAATTCCCAGCAGTCCTTACTGTTGCCTGTAGCCTTAGTATTAAAACATCTTATAATACTTACCTTTTGTTTAGCATAATTAGAGATTAATGTTACAATAGTTGATCTTGCCTGTCTTCCAGATATATCAGAAAAAATATTTTCTATTTCATTTCAAATTTTCCCCTAATATGATCTCAAATGCTTTTGTTCATCTAGATGGAGTTCAATGAGAAAGAGCTGCGGAGAGAAATAAGTTATGCAATCAAGAACATACATGGTATCAGGCAAGTGCTCCCCTGTTTTCAAGGCTGATCGCGTTGCAGAAGGTGTGGTCGTCTTGACCTGTGGACGTGCTGACTGGTTGCTAGACCACATTTCTAATGCACTGCTCCCAACAGCTGATGTTTCTTCTACTCCTTCATACTTCTGTTTTTCAGGTAGCTATTTTGGGCTACCTGGTGATGTTTAGTTTACTTGGAAATCTGGGAAAATTATTTTACAGAGAAAATAATTTACTTTTTTTTTTTTCCCCTGGTACTGCAAACTGGAATGTATTACTATAATTTTCAATATAACGTAAGATTTCTAGTGCATAAAGGCTGTTGGAATTGGTGTAACTGGTTGTAACTATACATTCAAAGGGGAGAAATTTCTACTTGTCCCTTTTCTGCTATTATTTAATCGCCTTTCCAGGTAAATTCAGTATCAGAAATGTTGTATGAAATTTTTGATGCGTGACTGACATCACCATAGGAGAGCAAAACGTTTATGGAAGTCATATTCTTGGTGGCAGAATCTGGTAGAGTGGCTCACGTGAATAGTTTGGCAGTCTAGAATGTAGGGAAGACTTTTTTCCTTTCTGAAAATGATATGAAGCTATGAAGCAATGCAGTTTTGCACACACACTCACTATAGAAAAACTAGAAACCTCTAGAAAGCACATGATGAAAGCATAAGCTCAGAGGCTAGGTATGATGCTGTCTGGCACTTGACATATCAGCAGATTGAAGGTACTGCTGGGACCTGGGAATGTTGAGACTGTCACAGCTGAGTGAAGCTGCTCTTCAAAGGATGTCTCTTAAATGCAGTCATTCAATGGCCAAAAATGTAAGTGTGAGATTTGTTCGACACATCAAAAAAATTCTCAAATAAATGCTGCAGTACTCAATTGTATTTGCATAGTATTAGGGGCTTAATCGGTAACTCTCTTTACTTCATGATATCTTTGGCTTCTTCCTGGTATGCTGCCATGGTATGTATGTTCAGATACTAAACAGACTTTACCTCAGATATTTTCTGCCCATCCTTCATCCTACACTTCCTAGCCATTTTGGGATTCATTATCAAGGTTGTAGTTTTTTTTTTTACTGAAGAGCTATTACTTAGGCTTTTCTGCCTTTTTGCTTCAGAATTGGTACCAGAAATAATTCTAGCTGCCTATTTTAAGAAAGCAAATTTCTGTTAACACTTGTCAAGTAATGGTGATAGAGCCAAATCCATTGTAGCTTTCACAAACTCAATTGAATAAAGCAAGAAGAGACTAAGAATCTAAATGTGACGTGCATCAATAACGGTCCATAAAGTAAATGAATGAAATGTGGAAATTCTTAATATCTGCCTTGTTTCTGACAGATGAAGACTTGCAACTCCACTCTTCTCTGTTACTACTTTACTGATTAAATTGTTCCCTGCATCTCCACATTTAGAGATGTTGTAGTCTTATAACATAGAAAAGAATGTGTCATGCAGAAAAAGTGGTCATGCAGGTCAACTTGCACTGTGTGGGATGAATGTTTTCTAGTGAATGTTATAATCTACAAACATATGGTTATGTAATATCAGCTACTATAAGCCTAACAAAAGGCTTTTTGTTTAGGGCTAAAATAAGATTTCCAGCTTCTTCATTGCAGTCTTATGTACCAGAATCTGAAAGCAGCATGTTACCTTAAGCAATCTAATGGTATACAATTTTCTTCCCCTCTTGTGTTGCTTGTCTCAGTTACCTGATGTGGATTCATCTTTTGGTGCAAGGCATTTAGAAATCAAGCAAATCAAAGCTCTTAAGGCTGTTCTAGCACTGTGCAGTGCTGGTAGTTTTGTTCTTCTTAAATTGGTGACAATTAATCTCAAACATCCCACAATTAGGGGTTGTGTTACCTAGCATAGGAAGATGACTTCTAATTATTTTTGATGAAGAAGCTGACAAAGCTGGGAAGTTGATTGTTCCTTGTTGTGCTCCATCTCCATTTAAATGGACAGCACTCTGGCAGGCAGCAACTCCTGAAAGTTCAGTGTTATTGTGAAATCTTTTTCAAGAATTTGGCCTTATTGGTGGCAAGATCTTGGGAAAAAAAATAAAATAAAATAAAAATTATGGTGACAAACTAATAGTTCAGGGCATGTCTTTATAATTTGTGTCTTTTTAAAATGCAACTTATGTTGTATCAAGCTAAATCTTGCAAGCAGTGCTTGAAAGAGAACAAAGGCTGTTTGTTTAGAACTGGTTCTGCATGGTACCTTTCTGTATAAGGTTCCTGTATGCTGCAGTGACAAACTGAATTTCTGCACGTAGGACCCTGAGTAGTACAACTGTCTTTACAGTTGTGATTGAAGAGGAAAAATGCGTCTGTGTAAATCTTATTGGTTTGTTATGGCAGTGGCTGTACATAGTGTGCTGCTGCTTCCATTCCTCTCTCAGGTTTGGTGCGCTAGGATTACTAGCGCAACGACACATCATCAGTAGGGTAAAACTAACCTGTCTCACGACGGTCTAATCCCAGCTCATGTTCCCTATTAGTGGGTGAACAATCCAACGCTTGGTGAATTCTGCTTCACAATGATTGAAGGATCAAAAAGCGACGTGGCTATGAACGCTTGAAGAAGCTTCACAATATTATTCCAACACTTTTTAGAGTTTTCATAGTCATCTTCAAGAAATAAGCATGTTTAAACTTTTGTGTTCTTGCAATACAGTGACAGTCTTTAAAGAGAAAGGAGACAATCTATGGAAGGCTGTATAGGGTTGCTGTTCTAATTCAGCTTCATGTTTCTGAAAAGGCAGATGAACAATCGGGTTAAAAAAAAATAAACTTCCTTGCATGATATTTTGTATTGCTATCTCACATATTCTTTCATGTCCACAGGACAGGTTTATTTACTCCAGATATGGCGTTTGAAGCGATTGTTAAGAAGCAGATAGTCAAGCTGAAAGGACCTTGCTTAAAAAGCGTGGATCTAGTGATGCAGGAGTTAATCAACACTGTCAAGAAGTGCACTAAAAAGGTAACTTACAAATAGATCTGGTAATGTAAGTAGTAGCAGTAGTAGTCTTCCTTGCATTTTAGGGTATTATAAAAGATTACTGAGCTTGTTATTTTATCTAAAGAGCAAGACTCTAAATAGTTACAACTTGTGCCTAACTCTAAAAGAGTAATGGTGAAAATAGTAGCCAAAAGTTACAAGTTTTTGAGCAGGTCTGTGGTGTGAGTATTGATGCACTGAAATTGTTGAGAAACATCCTGTCTTGTTCTTCAGAGGGATGTAAAGAACACAACTTTTTGTACCAATGAGGAGATGAATGAACTATTTCTTAAGACAAGGAAGGTTGATCATCTTTTGGTGAAGATAGTATGGAAGTGTGGGAAGGATTTACCATGATATTCTGAGCTGAATTTGGAGGATATCATTTGAATTAATTGCACAGATTCTTTCCCATTGTTGTTGGCTGTGATTACTCTTGCATCTTACCGATCACATTTTAAAGTACCATTACTGAGGTGTAAAGATGTAAAACGTTGCCACAAGGTGGAGCCTTTAAAGAACAAGAAACTTGGAAAATATTGAGAATACTGCTCTGGAATTACATGCAGAGGAAGAGCGAAGTGTGGAGACATGTCACTTCAAGGCTGATAAACTGCTTTGTCAGTTGGTAGTAGGAGCTCTACCCTGCTCACTTGTTCATGAGTAAGCACATTTGCAGCATATTAGAACTTTTAGAGTGTGCTCAATGATTAAATGCCATATACAAGCTTTTGTTTTGCTTTCTATCCTTTTAGTTTGTTTTTTGGATTATTCAAATATACATCGTGCTACTGCAGCTAAAACTTGTTAATATTTTGTTGTCTACTTTGTGATAATAGTCAAGGAAATAAGATAGTCCATCATGGAAGCTTGTTTCTCAAAGCTGTGATTTCTGAGCAGTCAGATAGAAGTACACTTTCCTCTTGGAATGGTTGATGACTTGTGTTTTAGCTGCTGAAGCTTTGTTGCAGTGTTCTTGTACATGTCCATTCAGAATCTGTATATTGAGGAAGACAACCTTTACCCAGTGCCTTCCCATTATCTTCTGTGGAGCTTTGTGTCAGATGTAGGATGTATTCAAAGGATATGCAATTAGTTAATAGTGAAATGCTACATTGTAAAACTGCCAACCCTTTCTAACCTATTATCCCACATCTGCATTTGGAGCCATCCCATACCTCTGGGATTGGTTGGATTGTTGGAAGTGTTTAGATTTCAGTGATACAGTTACTTTTATTCCAAATAATTGTCTCTTCCTCATTGTTCTATGGAGCAAAAAACACAGAAAAAAAGTCTAAGGGTTTACGTCCCTACAGCTTCTCTGGAAGATCACTATTAATAGCAAGGGAGGCTTGCCTTTGCCAAACCATTTATTGCTTTCCTCCAAAAAAGAAAATTGAAGTTTTTCTGTTTATACGTTATTGAAGCTACCCTGCAGATATGAATTTCTATTATTTCTGCTCTTCAGTTGGCAACCTATCCAAGATTATGTGAGGAAACAGAAAGAATTGTTGCTGGGTACATTCGTGAAAGAGAAGAGAAGACCAAGGATCAGGTGAGAATACACAGGAGTTCAGTGTTCAGGGAAATGTGTGGAGGAAGGAAGCTATTACACGTAAAATAAAATAACAGAAGATGTTTTTTGTAGCAGCAGGCTACACACTTGAGAATAACTTAGAAATTGCTCTTCTACCATTGAGCTTTGACATACGAGACTAAGTTGCTACAGAAAATCCTCATCTGGTCTTTCAAGGTAAGTAGAAGTGGCAAGCAAAGGTGCTGGCAGTACAGTTCCAGCATCAGACATCCTTCCTGTCAATGCCAATGGAAACTGTGACCCAGGAGGGAGGGTGATGTCCTGATTGTTAATGGTTTTGTTTTCCCTAGTGAGAATTAAACAATGTAATTTTAGAGTTAGCCTTATATTCCCCTACTTTATGGTGAGCACCTGAGTCCTTTGTTGTACATTCATCATCTTCCTCCTTATTGTGCTTCTTGTGTGCTTTTAGAAGCAAACATGTTCCTTTCACAGAGAAGTAACAGAAGATGAAAATGCAATGAAAGAAATTGCTGTTTGCTTTATTAACACAATGACTATAATGCTTCTGTCCCTCTTGATGAAAATCTAGGCATAAATTTCTGAAAATCACTATAAAATAAAAAAGGAGAGTCAGTTAATCATTATCATAGATTAACTCAGGACAGGCTTTAGACTGACTAATTCTCTCCATGTGCAAGCTAGTAAGCTGTGCAGTGTATTCTGCTTCTTTACAATTGCAGAACAATTTAAGTGAAGTCCTAAATATTTTTTAAAAACATGGTGGGCTTGTGCTTGCAAGGTGTTGTAGCTGACTCATCTGTTTTCTTCAGAATTTGGTAGAAGATACAAATGACTTAGAATAAGAAGTCTCTCTCTTCCTTCCCCTCCCCCCCCCCCCCAATTCTTCATTATGTGCATATACCTGTCAATTTCCCTGAACAATGTACAAAATACCATCTTTCTGTATAAGCCAAGAGTTCGCCAAATACATTATCGACACAGTCACATCATTGTTTATGCTGATAGCTGCTTATCACGATGAAATCAAATTTCTAGTGAGGATATTTTTGGAGGAAAGAGTTAGACTCAAATCCCAGCTATGTTTTGCTGTTTGTGAGGCTCTAAATGTCTTCTAGAAATGATGGAGAGTTCAGGAGTGATACTATGTTTGTAGAGCCGTGCAGAAATAACTCTGCTCTTAAAGGAATATAAAAGGATCCAGGTGGAGTTATTCGTAGTGCTGAGATCTTACTCATAAGCACAGTAGTGCAATGCTGCGATAGAACACCGTAAAGCATTGGGGAAAAAACTAGATGGGACTTATTTGTTAGATAAAGAGAGCCTGGTATTCTAATGAAGTGGTCATTAATTCAGTATTTTATAAAAGTAAAACTTTTACTTTATTTTCACTGCTGAAGCTTATCCATCCATGCATTGTCGTTTCAGTCTGATTATGACATTTACTGATAAGTCAATGACTCTAAGGCACGACTATGGCAATGGGTAATTATGCAATTATAAATTATTAGTCCTGGTTGTGAAACTTTGAATGGGAGGAAGGAGAAGACACTAAAGGCTCCCTCTTTCATGTTCAGCAAGATTCTATATAAAGTGTTGGGAATTCTCTGGTAGCAGTATGTTTCTTCTGTACTTCCTGCTGATAAATGGAAATCTGGAAAGATGAAGGGAAAGTATAGCTATGGTTCCCTTTGCTCTCATATCTGTTCAAGAAGCTGTCCAAGGGTGGAATTGAGTTTTCTCCTGTCTTATTAAACTCTTTGCCTGGGTAGATAACTAAGTTTGATTCAAGTTTGCATCTAAAAGGACTAGCAAGTAGTAAGTTGAAATTTTTCTCTTTCACAAATCATTTGTTCCATTATTTCATTGATTAGCTTATCTCTTGAGCGTGGTGGTATTATTAAGCTCTTTCTGACAATGTGCAGTTGATCTTAAGGAACCGAGCAGAGTCCAAGTTAATGAAAATTATGTCTGTCAGGAGGGGGCAAGGGGGGGAAATAGAGGGAAGTGTTAAGCTCTCCTATAGTCTAGCTTATTAACCAAGCATATAAACAGAAGTGGTAGGACTTAAAAAACAGTGTTTCTTTTTGCTTGAACAATTATGAAAGAAATATTGAGAAAATGTGGAGAAAACTGGAAGTGTTGTTCTTTTCTCCCTTTTTCTCAGTCTCACTCTTCAAATTCACCCACCTTCTTTTTTGGTCTCCTGTTTTCCCTAACAGGTGCTGCTGCTGATTGATATCCAGGTTTCTTACATCAACACCAACCATGAAGACTTCATTGGCTTTGCAAAGTATGTACTTATAGATACTTTGCTATAAAGACACTGTTGGAGTGGGGCTTTTTTTCTTATTTTTAATGAGTTCAACACACGCCTTCTATTGTGACAATGGGGATGGAAGCTGCAAAGTCTCAAACATGCAGGAGCGTTCTCTTTTTCATTATACACTTCTAGTGGATTCTTTACCCTAGTTCCGAAGTCTGATTTCACTGAAGATTTTATCTTGGTCTGGAATCACACCAATTTTTATGAGAGAGCTTTGGCAAAGCTTTTGATGTATCCATTTTAGGGACACAGAAATGTACACTATTGGTGGTCTCTCCTTGTTGCTAATGCTTGTTTTGGGAGCTGTGACTCCATGTAAAACAGTTTTGCTTGGAGTTAAACGTATCACTGAATTTAAGCATTACACATTTAAGTGTACCTGCTGTTTGGCTGTAGAGAACAACGGCAGAATAATCTCTAGATCCTGCTTTGACTTTCTTCTTGCTTAATGGAAAAGATTGAGAGTATTCTCTGGAACGTTCTCTCTCAGCTCCTAGCAAGTTGTTTTTTTTTTTTGTCAGATTTCATACCAACTCCTTGACACTAGTTAAAATGTTCAAGAGGTCTTTTACTTTGAAGAATAAATGTTTCTTCAGTCTTATTAATTTTCTATAAAGGTGTTTGGAATTGTAACAGGTTTCATCTACATGTGGTGTTGGAAACAAAGTTTGGCACCGCTGTACATGTTATATTATGGCCTATTCTACTTAGCACTGAAAAGGAGGGTCTACAGCTTGGGTAGCATGTCTTGGAGATTTAATAGAGGATTCAAAAAGCTGAGAATGGAAAAGGCAAAGTGAGGCACCGTGTTTGTGTTTGGCTTGAGCAACTTTCTCTGATATTGTTTTCAGGTCCTGGATATCTTTATCATTTCTCTTAACAAATGACAGGATGTTGTAGGAATGGTAGCTGGCCTTCTAGAGGTCAAGACAAGAACCTTCCTGCTATGTGCTTCACTTCATCCTCTTCTGACAGGAAAAAGCCTGCTGAAAACACTCTGTTGTATGGTAACGGTGTGTGTTGTGACCTTGGGAAGTCACATAGAGAAACAATGTTGAGTTCAGACCAGTTTGCTCAGGAATTTGTCCTGAGATTGTCCAGGAAAAAAAAACAAAACAACAAACAACTAGATTCTCCAGATTCTCTGTGCAGTTTATCCCAATGACTGCTTCTCCTCACTGTAAAAGATGTTTCCTTGTGTCAGACTCCTATGTTTTATGGCCTTGGATTCTGGAGTGCCAGTTATATTTGGAGCCACTTCATGTCTCTTCCCTGGAAAAATCCTGCTCAGGGATGCCGTTTCTAGAGTCTGTAGTTCAGTCTGTGGACTTCATTGCTACACCCTTTTCCAAGTGGTTGCAATGTCCAAGTTCAGTTTCTTGGCAAAGCTTCTTTAGTCAACTGAGAGCTGGAAGTTCCAGCCCCTTCGTGAAGGGCATGAACAGGTAACAAATGGCTCCAGACTTAGGTTTACTAATAACTGTAAGTTTGAGCAAGTCTGAATGGGAGTTGAAATTCATATCTAGACAAATGTTTTTGTTGTCTCGTGGTCAACTAGAAGAGAAAACTTGGTTAATTACGTGAAATTTAAAATGTAAAATTTATTTATGAGTCGAATAGTAGAAAATATACATTTTAGTCTATAATCATGTTATTGTTTTAGCAATTATGCTAAAACTTGAACATGGAATCATTATTGAGGGGTGGAGGGGGTAGCATGCAAACTTCTTCAGTATCTAAACATCCTGGAGTGTAGCTTCCTCAGATTTCCTACTGTTTCCTTTTGATTGCTGAGTCTTCTAGCCAGCTGTCTCCTGTGACTGCATTATTTCATAAGTGTAAGTCCTGTGAACTTTCTTCATATGAATGGGAGCTCAAGGCATTTCAAACTGTTTTGCAGCGTTATAGGATTTACGGTGGTTACAGCGCAATGTGAATTGGCTTCAGAATGCTTTGAAAGTGCCAGTATTTAGAACAACTTTATGTAATTATGAAGAAATGTATTTATATTGGGAAAATCTTAGAATGTTAATACTTGCCTCGTTTAACAGAATGAGTAGTAGAATGTTGGGACTGGGTTTGTTTCCAGTTGGTGTAACTCAAACATAACTACATGCTTCATCCTGTGCGAAGAGGAATTTGTATTTAGAACAGTAGATAAAGAACCGATTGCTGGGTTACTGCTAAGAGATGAGGATTTCTTAGAATGATATTGTCTGTTTAATTGTCTTCCCTAAGACAATTAATTAAAAGAATGAAAACAGCAGCAATCACTGTAAGAATGGCAATCAGGTTTTGTAAAGCTTTATTGTGCTTCTTGAGCAACAGATTGGATCTGGTGAGGAATTATTGCTCTGATTTCTACATCCAGGTTATTTAATCATAATTTGTGCACCAAAGTTATGATGCATGGGAAACACAGACTGTTTTGACCAAAAATATCAAGAAGTAAGCCCAGCAAGCAGACACATCATTGTGGATCTTCTCTCCAACAGTGTGTGGATTGCTGGTTTGGTTATGGCCCCTAAAGTCATGATCAGAGTTGGAAGAGAGCTGAGTTTTGATGCTCCAGCAATTCTTAGGATCAGTATCTTTACATAAAATGATTTCAGCTTTGGGGCCTTTAGTTGTGACCTAAGCACATCTATCTTACTTTTTCAGAGTGATGTTGATAGCTCTCTAAATCCATGCTTTTTTTTTTTTTTTTTTTTTTTTCTGTCATTTTGTCAATGCCTGCTGAAACAGTATAATGTAATCTAAAGAAAACTTGCTGTCACCAGTGGCTGCTCTGGTGCTGAAGCAGCAGAAACCTACTGTTAGAACACTTGTGTTCTATTTCCAGCATACAGTTGTATGGCCTACCGTGTAGAAGCTGCATAATGCAAAGGGTCTTAAAATTAATGGCAACTTGTGTATTTGAGAAAGGAATGTGTTCTGTTTCAGGAACTGGGACTGCCAGAGTCCAAGAATTAGGAAAACTATTTTAAATATGCTTTAATTTTAAGTGTGTTCCGCTCTTATGAGCTTCTAGGTTTCTGAACCAACTTCATGGCAGCTTCTGAACCAACTTCATGGCAATTGGTTAAATTTACACCCTCAAAGTGCATATAAATATTAGAATAATATTCAATACAAACAGACAAGACAAAGCTATTAAGAAGCCTCCAGCAGGGGAGGATTCTGTTGTAGCACTCTAAATAACAGAAATAGCTCATTTTTTGACTGTTTTAAGCTGTTATTTCTTTCTGTTTTTAGTAACTTCTACCTGTGTAAGTAGAACATTTTTGCAAAGGAGATGATTGGTAGGGGCTGTCTGTGCTAAGCAGGCATCTCTCTTCTGTGCTAAGCAGGCAAATATTCCTATGAAACTAAATAGGTTGTAGTGAAAAAGAAGAAAAAAACACAGTGAAAGATGCACGTGTATATGCAGTGGTTTTGCTGTGTTTCTTTGTTATGCTAGCTTTATGTGCTGGAACCATAGGTAACTATTATTACTAAAATCTGCTGCTCAGGAACTGGTTTAGTTTTTGAGTTTCTTCAGTATAATTTTTTTCCTCTGCTTTCCTTAGTGCCCAACAAAGAAGCAGTCAGGTTAACAAAAGTGCAGTGGGAAATCAGGTAGGCACCTTAATGGAGAATGGATAATGGCATGTGCAAGTTAATCCAAGCTGTCTGGTGTACTTGGCTGCATCTATTTTTTTGTGGATCTGTAATTTACCATTTCTGCATGAAACAAATAAAATGCATCATCATCTCCTTGTTTTACTGATGTTTTCAGAGCCACATGAATTTTGTTGTTACCATCATTAATTGTTTAAAAATCTGCTACTTGCTTGCCCTTCTGGTTAGTGCCTCCCCTCCTTTGCCAATTAATGCATTAAGTCTTTCATGTTACACACAAATGCATTTTTCCACTAACTGCCAACTTGTGAATCTCAGAATCCAAAACACTGGTGAGTACTTGCTTGTGTGTGCTTTGTCATACAGTTCTTTTTACTTGTGTGCTCACAGCTTAATAGAAGCGAAGGGGCAATTCAGCAAGCAAAAACAGATTTGCCTTTACCTCCATTGAAAATTTTCAGTTAACTTCTTGAAGATGTTGACTGTGTACCATCATTTTCTCTCGACCTAAACAAAGAATAAGTGCTGATCTCAGTTAAATTAGCATTGTCACTGAGATTCATTACTAAAATCTGTTGGCTGTTTGTTTTTTATCCCATAATGATATGGAGTCAATTCTGCAAGGTGCAAAGTGCTGCTGAGCTTTGCTTCTGTGCTTTTGTGTGGGCCATGGGTGCTTGGTACTTCACAGGATCACTCCTAGTTTAATGGTTTAATGTTAAATGAAAATAATGAAAATGCTGCTGAGGATTTCTGCTTGCTTTGAGGGTTTTGCAAAGTCTTGAACTGGGGGGGTGGGAGGGGGGGGAAGAGTATTGTGGAAGTAGTACATACTTCAATGGGTTTCTGAAAATTCTACTAAAAAGCCAGTCAGATTCTGTATAAGTAATTATCCACATTGAACATCTTCCTGATGGTTTTGCGAGCAATGTGGTCAAAGGTGAAAGGCTAAAGTTCTCAAATGTGGCCACCGAGTGTAGATCCCTCGAGTACTAAACCTGAGGTTTCAGAAAGTCTCAGTCTGTGCTGTCATAAGTAAGAGGTTATAGGATTATTATTATTATTAATTTTGAAAACTCCGTTGTCTTTCTGAAGATAGAAATCCAATCTTGTTCTCACACCAAGAAATTGGAAGTTATTTTATTAAGACATTGGTCAAAATAACTCCATTAACTTCTTGAATGTGATGCTCCCCCGGAGCCTGAGTGGGGTGAGTGACATTTTTGGTGTAATATATGGTTTGGACTAAAATGAAAAAAGTTGAAAGGTCCAAACACTGAAAAAGCTTCAAAGACTTGTCTCTCCCCTCTGAGGAGAGATTTCCTTCTTATCTAGCTGTGCTGGAACATGTGTCAAACACAACAACTGTCATCACTTTGGAGTGCCCCATAAAAGGAAAATCAGCCAGTTATCTGACTCTTCAAAAATACACAAATGAAACGAATGATTTTTTAATTAAGTGAATATTCTCTCTCTAAAGAAGTGGAGATGAAGCTGGGAGTTCTATATTGCGTGTTGCAACTCACTTATTGGTATGAAGGGCTTTGCTGAACCTTTTATTTTAAAGATAACAAACAGATGTCTGTAAGTTAATTGAAAAGAATGAGAAATGTTTCTAAAATAAAACTTCATTTTTGTAATTTGCTATTTCAGGGAACCAATCTACCGCCTTCAAGGCAAATTGTACGAGCTAAGTTCTGTAAGCTTTATTGTTGCTTTTTCATTTAGCTTCTCAGAAGAAAAGTTTGTCTCTAACCCATTGAGTTTTTTTTAATACTCGCTACTAAGCTACTTAATGTTAAGCTATTTTGTTTGTAACCCTTCCTCAACAAAGTATAATTGCAGTTCATCACTTAACTGCCACTAATGTGCTGTTACAAGTATGAACCTAGCATAACTCAAAATGTTATAGAAAACTTTGGATAAAATTAATATTTTTGTAGTTTACCAAGTTTCTCAGACTAAAACGACTAATTGATGTTTTTTATATCATTGGAAAGCAGTATTTATCTTGTATGAGTGCCTCTATTTATAGTAAACCTTTTCAGCTGTATTGGTTTAAAGGGTGTTTTAATAGTTTTTGGTAATCCCCAAAAGCTCAGCTATTGTGGAAATGAACACGCTATTTATGGCTGCAGGTACTGTGACTGGCATTTGGTTTGTTTATACAAAGGAATTACCTCCAGTAGAAGAAATAAAAATATCTAAAGCCCTTTCAGCGTTCTTTTCAAAGCTTCTGAAGGATCAGTGTATCATGGACAGGTTCCTTTCTAATCCTTCCATCTCATGAATAAATTAAAATGTGAATGCATTTAATATTACTAATTAGAATTAATTGTCTAAACGGCAGGCAATTTTATAACAAGGTACTTCTGGTTCAGTGATGGTTAGGTGTAAGAAGTATATTTGAAACATGTGCATTATCTGATAGTATCTATGCTGCAAATATACACATTTTTCCAGTTTGGTGCCATATCTTTAAACTGTATTTATCCTTGTTTGAAATTCTACGTTGGGTAAAGAAAAAAAACAAAGGGCTGAGCAGCACCGATCCTAAAGGCAGTGCAACTGAATCTGTCAGGAGATCAAGATCATGCAGTTTTCCTGAAATTTTTGGAGTGCTTCTTTGCAATCACGTTGCTTTTCTTTTTTGTGACATGCTTTGAACCGGTATGATGTAAGTAGCTATTGACTGTCTTTGTGTATCTCAGAAATATGTTGGGCAATGTTGTATTTTAGGAAAAAAATGTAATGCCAGTTCCTCTTAACATGTTTTTGCTCCTTTTTCCCCTGCTACTAATTTATCCACTCATGCTCAATCTTTGGCCTCTCTTGTTTTTTTCTTTTCTTTGCTGCCGCCTGAGGTTTTGACCTGACTCCACAAAGTTTCTTTTTAAGCCGCAGGTTAGTTTGTCTTCTAATTTGCTTGAAATAATCAATACAGAGCTTGATTTTACACAGCACACTAACAAGATCTGGGTCCTGGTGACTGGTCTGTGCTTAGCTGTTGTATTATGCATGTTGAGATTTGCATTTGCTTTTGTTTAAAACTTCCCTTCCTGATAAACTTCAGAAGATGAGGATATTGTGGTCTGTGTGTCTTGTCAATATCACTGTGTGTGCGAATGCAAATGGCTCTAATTAAAGATGATTAAATTTCATTTCATTAAAAATTCCACTTTGTGCTGCTCTTCTCCAAGTTGCCCTTGTAATTGGAGGAGGAAGTTAATGTCAGGGTCAGTGATTCAGAGGTTTTGGTATAAAGATGTTGTTTGACCTGCCTTGTTTTCAACGAGACACCCAGAATCTGATTCACTTTCTCTGAACACAAGTAGCATTTAGACCCTATCAGCTGGTCTCAGCTGTTGTGCTAAGTAGCTTTTTTTCACTAGCACTATCTTCTCTTCCTTTCCTTTCTTTTAATTAATCATGTTTCATTAACACAGTCCTGTCTTCAAATACACTTGAATCATGTTACCTTGAATGACCTGGAAGAAAAATATTTACAGATTTTTATTTTACAGTGACTGGATGGAAATGGAAACGTGTGCCACACTCAGCAAAGTGGTCAAAAAAAGTCCTGACAGTGCAGTTCTGTTGAGATGTGCCAATGTTTATGTGAGGGATTCTAGAAGTGGAGCTCAAAAACAGTAGCATAATGCTCACCTTTTCAGTCTCCTTGAACGAGTCATGCTGCTGTTGAAGTTTCACCTTACTGGGAGTAGGGTTGTATTGCTGTTCCAAATGGTGCTTATTGATAGTTATTTTTAGATTATCGTTGTGTTGTGATTGATTTAATAGCCTCAGTGTTTGAAGAATGACATTTGAAAGCATATTTCAGTTTTCTGCTGCTGAGTGTTAGTAGTTAGTAGTATGTTTTTTAAATTAGATGTGTGAACTTGGTCACTTCTGTCTTTATTCTTCTGAGAGTGATGTGGTATATTGTGCAGTGATCTCAGGGAAACAGTGTCATTTCAAAGTGCATTCTGATGCTGAATTCAGACAAAATGCACAATGTGATCAGTTTATATTCTGTAAGTTAGCAAATTACAGCAAAATACTGCGTAAGTACAGCAGTACTAATTGTAGTGCAACAGTCTTTGTAGTTGGACCCAGAGGATGCCTGAGTAGTTCCCACAGGTTGTTCTTTTCCTCAGAGTCCTCATTGCTTGGCAATGCGTGCTGTGTCACAGTGGTTACAAGATGGAGTGGAGCTGTGTTGGGACTAGAGTTCTAAGTTCAGTGATATTTCAATGGACTTACTTTACTTAACTTCAGTAGAAGGCTATGTTAATTCAACATGATGCTGTGTTGTATGGTTGCTCAGGTAGGCAGTCTTATGATTTTCACACTTGTATTTCTGTCTGCCCAGCCCATGTTCCTTGTCCTGCTTTAAATCACCTTTCAAATACTTCTTTAAAAAGAAGAGGAATGCTTACCAAGTCTCTCATGTATTTATTTCACAAATATCTTTTTTGATTTAAAGGAATGAGTAAGTCAAACAGCAATCCCTAAAAAGCACTTAGTGCATACAATACTGCTTTCCTGTTTAGCCCTGAAATGGTGGCGTATAAGCACAGACGTGATTTGGGTTTTGTACAGCAGAGCTGTCAGAGAACAACTTCCTTCTGGCTCATTCATGTGCCTTTGTACCCTCTAAGCTTCATCTTTCAGACACCCAGATTAGATATCAGGATCCTGAAGGAAGGAACTGTGTCATCTCTTGTTCATCCTGTACATGGAGTCTGACTACCGGTCAGAATATTGTCTTTGCTTGCTGCTGGCAGTACTCACATTTTTCACCTTCCTGAGGCTCATAAATCATGTCATGACTATCCGGTCTGTGCAGAGTGACATTTAGAAATCAACACAGAATATTGAAGTGGATCTCCTAAGTACAAACCAACCAGAAGATGGGCTGTGAAAACAGTAATGAAAAACACAACTTTAATTTTCTATGCCAAGCGGTTAAGTACTTGTACAAAATAGCTAAGGTGATCAAAAACAGATAAACAAATGAGACATGATTGGAGTTCCTAACTTCAGAAATCTCTTTAAAGGTCTTTGCTGCTGATTGTCCATGGAAGGACATCTTTAAAATGCAGCTTGGTTTATCTTTTGAGAAATTGGCTGGAGCTTAAGGTGTAACTCAACTCTTCTGGAAATTAAAACTGTGTTGCTTAAGCTTGCTTTGTTTTACATTTACACCTTTATCTGACACTTCCCTTTCCCCAACCCCAACACTGAGTATTTTGAAAGTGTAGCTGTTTTATGTTTAAAAAAATGATTAAAAGTATATGGGGAAATGTGAACAATTCGGTGGAAAGAACATGAGGTTCCACTCTTGCTTTTTGGATAATGCAGTGCACCAAGATCATATGCACTGCCATGATGTACCCTGGAATGGCTTTCAAGGATTTTCTATAGTTATGTTCTGCTGTAGAGATCAGGAGGCAATACCCTATTTTTAAAATGGATTACATATAAGGCAGTTCTAGCAATTTGCACATGATAAACATGCACCCAAGGCATTGCTATAGTTTAGTGCCCCGCTTTTCATGCCACATTGTGTGCCTTATCCTCAGCACAAGAGATTCTTGAGGAAATAACTGTCAAATTCTTTTGTTTACAAGACAGTAACCAGTGTTTGTATTAGCAAGTTGGCTTGTTTCTGTCCCCACTCAGTGATGGTGAAATGTGCCAGACTGGAGCAGAGGGGTCTTCTGGAGCTATTGAGACAGTCTTTATATGAGGAAGGAAGTATTAAAAGCTTCATTGCTTCTTAAGTGTCTTGTATAGGTTAAATTTTAAAATCTTACCATTTTAGTCTGTGCTGAGACCTCTACTGCAAATTTATTCTTATCAAATTGAGAAAAAACTGTCTTAACATTCTGCAAAGTCTGTCTTAATGTTGAATGAAAGCTTTGATTGGAATATGCAGATTACTATGTCTCATCCATTTTAAGTATTCATTACCTGCAAGGGGCTTAATCCCGCTTCTCAGGCGTTTCTCACAAGTTTACTTCTGAAAACCACCCTTCTATTTCTACTGTGGCATCCATCTTTAAATCACTTACCATCTCTAAGGTTTGTATCCAGAACAATTTGCAGTACTCTGCTGGCCTTGGTTACCTGTGCTTCCCATATGTGACGTGTTCTATACTGGAAACAAAACAGCAAGTTAAGCTGTGGACTGCATGCTTCAACAGTGTCCTGTCTTATCTCCTCTTAAGTGAGTTTCATATAACATGAGGTTACCTGCCTTTGAGCATTTGCTGTGAGGTACAGGTATAGCTCACTTTGTTGAGAGGCAAAGTTCAGGTAGTTAGAAATCATTATTTGTCTAAAGTTTGACTAAAATTTCTTCCACAAAGCTGCATTTATGTAGTTCAGTGAAAATAAAGAAATTAATTAGAAATAAAGTTCTACAACTTAGTCTGTGGGAGGTACCTGAAGGCCACTGTGCTTGTTTGAATATATTTGTATTGCTTGTTCCCTGTTAAGGCTTTACTTCATTAAACAACCAAAAGTAAAATGAAGATTTGATGGGTAATCAAATTCTTACCAGTGTGGATCCTTTAACTTGCACTCTGGTGGGGAAAAAACTGATACTCTCAGAACACGTGCAGTACCAATATTTTTACCAGTTGGATACAACTTCTAATCTCTTTTTTGCTTGGTTAGTTGGTCCTTTGCTCAGTGCAGTACCCAAAGTGCTCAATGTCATGCTGAATGGAAGGGAATTCTGACCCTAAAACTTCATATATGTCAAGGAGAAGGTGATCAACACTGGATGTTTTTCTTGAACTGCCTCTTGACTTTGGACTTTTTAGTCTCATTAAGTTCTATGAGCGGAGTGTTGCATTCCCACATTTTCTATAGCGCTGGAGGAACCTTAGGTTTGGTCACACAAGCCCACACTTGTGGGACTTACTGAGGGAATTCTGGAGGGCTTCTATGTGCTTTATTTTTTATTTATTTTTTTAATTTAATTTTTAATAAATTAATTTTTAATAAATTATTTTTATTTTTTTGTTTTGCTTTGGATTTTTTTTTTTCCATTCCATCTCAGTAGCTTGTAGGCAAGGAAAGTTCTTCTGTTGGGAAGAACAGGGTGTTCTGGGGTTGCCTCTATCCATGAGATGAGCTGAGTTCCATTTGCTTATTCCAAATACGATAGGAAGGAACATTTATTTATTCACGCATGTAACGGAAGAAAGTAAAAGTTCCAATAAAATTCAAAGTTTCCATCCGTATGATCCATAAACTAGTTCTCATGGCTGGTCTCTCTTCTGATTCATCTCTGTAGTTCTCATACCTCCTATTCTTCCTTTTGTCCCTCTTTCTCTGTAGAAGATGGCCTTCTGGCCCTACTGCACTTTCCTTTCTGTTCAACTGTTTTTGAGTCGTATCTGTTTTCTCCAAGTTCTGCCTTACTCATTTCTTCAGTCACCTTTTTTGCCTTGTTAATTTTTCATTTTATTTTTCGTTTCTTCTTTTTACCTTATGAGAGAACAACTTCATATTCCTGTTAAATTTCCTGTTTAATATTCCTATTAAATTTTGAAGAAAGAGGACTCTGAACTGCATAAAAATCTTTCAGCTTCTGAATGTTCCCCAAGCACGCCAGAAGCTGTCTGCTTCTCCAGAAAGGTGCTATTTTGAGTTTCCGTGTTAACAAATGATCTTAAAGATTATACTATAACTGTCAGTATAGTCCTATGTAAAGTTTGATGGACTTCTGCTCTGTGCTGCTATGTAAATAAAAGCTGGCATTATCCTTAGTTCGTTCGTATTTGCTGTAAATTCAGTGTGATAATTTTTAGGTTTCTTTCTTTCTACAGCTTTTTGTCTGAATGTCAGGAACCTGAAAAACAGTTTTGAATTAACTGGTCTGAAAAGAATACAATCTTGTTTTATCAACAGTTCTTCATTTAAAAGTATGAATACAGCAATGGAATTATGTTAAATGAATAATGAACTTAATTTGTACCTGACTGCACCTCTGCACAGGTCATCCGGAAGGGCTGGCTGACCATCAACAATATTGGCATCATGAAAGGAGGATCCAAGGAATACTGGTTTGTTCTAACTGCAGAAAGCCTGTCCTGGTATAAAGATGATGAGGTAAGAAATTAGTAAATGACATCTACTAGAAGAACAATATTCATTCAGTCTTTTGAAATCAGCTTAAAATATGAAATTAACATGTACTAATCTGAAAGAATGATTTAAGCTTTCACCTGAGTTGGTTTAAATTCCTGGTTTTGATTTATGAAGAATGCTGACCCTCTAGGACTTCTATCAAAATGCTGGTGACAAATAGAGGGTGTTGGTGGTGGATTTATTTTGTTTTACTTTTATTTATTTATTTACTTTTTAAACTTCTCTTCCTGTGGTTTCACAGAGAGGTCTAAAAAAAAGAAAAAAACTATTTTGGAGTGGTCTGTTTATTTTTCTGTGTTTGTTTGGGCTGCTCTTTTATGTCTACTGTAAGTTGATCATAAATTTTTTAGGTACAGTTACTCCGAGAAGTAACTGCAGCAGTTGATTTAGTGATAATGATTGTTGTCTGGCCTTGTGTTCTGAGAGGCTGAAAAGCCTGGCTGTGGCGTTCTGTAGCCAAATGCAGTGGGTTTGCTACTGGAAAGCCAGAAAAGGCACCTTGTTAAGAAATGTTGCTGCTAATTGTTAAATCTGAGGTGGGTAACAAGAGAACTGGAAAAAGTATTTCTATGATAAACAAGATGTTCGTGTTCCTTACTTTATCAACCATGAGTATGTTGTTAGGCTACTTTGGGAACCATTTTTTTACTGATCTGTTCACAATCACATATCTGTTCACATATGTACACAATCACTTTTTTTTTTTTTTTTTTTTTTTTCCCCCGATTATCATTGGAAAATTGGGCATGGGTAAAAAGAGAGTATTCATGAGTATTTATGAGTAGTAGTTACACCGGTAATACTGCTGATGGTGGAAATCATGCTGATCAGCAGAATAGTTTCCCTGTGTCTGTTGCCATTTTGGAATCTTAAGTAGATGGTAGGTTATGCCCCTCACCCCCTGATTTAGAGTTAATAGGGATTTGAATGTACAGAATATAACAAGAAAATGATTAAACTTTCAGTCAGAGATGTGCTAGGTAAAAACAGTGAATTTAATTCTATGATCCCTAAAATATAATTACTTGTGACATCATTTAAAAAAAAATGTGAAGTTGCCTCCTATGAATGTGAAAACTTGTCTTTGTTTATGAAATGCCTTGAAGAACTTACTGTCTTAGACTAGGTACAAGTAACTGACTACAGGTAAGTGATGTGCTACTACAATCTACATTCCTTCTACTTTCCATCTCAAGCACTTGGAGAAGCATCTAAGATGTGATGTGGCAACTTCTGTGGTAGTTTTGAGTTGGTTTTTTTGAGTCCTATCTTTATTTAGTGGGAAACATAAAAATTCCTCAAAATATTTATGGAATGCCCTCTGCTATGCAACTTGAAAATAACTGGTTTGTTTTTGTAGTGTGCTGGAGACAGTCACTTGGGAATCTCTGAACAGTATGTGGAGAGAATTGGCTGCTGTCTGATTTCCAGATGTGTATTTTAGTTTTATGAAGTTTCTTAGTAACCAACCAGGTGTGTTTGAGGGTCATGGAAGTATGTGGAGTTCATTCAATCTGATATGGTAGATCACTCAGGAATCCCTTACAATAGTAAGAAGATAGCAGAATCATGGAATCACCAGGGACCTCCATGGACCATGGTATCAGTCCATCATGGACCATGGTATCAATCATGGAATCACCAAAAGACCTCCAAGATCATCTGGTCCAACCATCCTATCACCAATATTTCCCACTAAACCATGTCCCTCAGTACAACATCTAGATGTTTCTTGAGCACCTCCAGGGGCAGTGACTCCACCGCCTTCCTTGGCAGCCTATTAACTGCGCAGTATTCCACATTTTGCCGGTGGAAGAAGTTCCCGGTTAAGTACAATTTTGCTGTGTAATTAGAGTATTCTGTTCTGCAGAATAGTTCACAAAGCTGTGTTGGATTTCAGAGCCTTTCCCAGTAGGCCTCAAAAAATTAGCGAGATCTGTTTTAGACATATTGTGAAAATGGTCAAAGCCACAGCTTGACCATTTGGTTAATCAACAGACCAGGGGCTTGTTTCAGAAACATGACTACTGGCTTCTGAAAATAAAGCAGCAAATATTTGCTCTCCTGGCTGAATTCCAATTTGTAAAATTATATTTGGTGTCCTTAAAATGTTCTCCTCACTTTCAGCTTCGTTTGGTAGTTGTCACATCCTGTTCTTGGATCGTTATAGAAAAGGCTGCATGCTGCTGTGTCTCCACCCCAGGAGGATATGTGGCGCTTGGCGACGTGTGAAGCGATACTCATGTTTACGTGTCTGCCCTGTGCCCAGCGCTGCACGGGTGTGTGTTCTGGGAGGTCACAGGGAGTTCAGGTCCCCCGTGTCCCCGCTGGGGCTCCTCCCTGGCAGTGGGAGCATCTCCTTGCAACTGGGGGAGATGTAGCAGCTCTGTTCTCCCCTTTGTTCTCCCAAGCGCAGCAGTGAGTTCATTCCCTTGTGCCTCTACCCCTAAGCGAGGACGGCTGTTGCTTCTGTGCATCAGAGAGCTCTAACAATGTGCTGCACAAAGCCACAGCCTTTGCTGGGACCTCTGGGGCTGTGTACCCCCTCTGGTGTAAGCTGAGCCTGTTCTGTATAGTCTGGAATTTGCTCTGGGATGAAAATCGCTCTCTGAATGTGAGCAATTGCTTGCTGGTGCCATTAGGAGGATGCAGATTATTTCTTCTACTTGTAAATTGTGGCTTTTGGAGAAGAGAGCGCAGTGGAATGCGTTTTGAAGTAAAGCATTTCAAAATTTGTTCCGTGGTATCAATATTGGAAGAAGAAAAAAAAGGGACCAGTGGTATCTTTAGCTCATTATTGATGCGGTTTTGCTGCTGTTCAAACATGCAAGGGGACTTTAGTGCTAGATGAGATGAGAATCAGTGCCTGAGAGTACTTTTCGATCTTATAGTTATGGATCAGTGTGGATACAGTGGATATGCTATTAGGTATGTGTACACTCATCTGAATTAGTTTCTGGCCCTGCATACAGTTGTCTGTGTTCATAAACTTGCTGCATGACTGTGACTTCGTGCTTTTCCATGAGCTTAAGATTAAGCGTGGAAAATGTTGTGTACTGCTTTGAGACTATTGTAAATAAGTGCAAAATTAGCACATTCATATAGCTCACACGTGCAGTTTTCTTAAGTACCCTGTGTGATACTAGCTGAAGCATTACAAGATGCATCTCCTACAAACATATATATACATTTGAAATATAAACATTTCAGCTCTCAGTTGTTACTGCTTTCACAAACACAAAAGGCTGTAACATTTGATGCTAAGGTTCATTTAGAAGCCAGCCTGCAAATCTGAAGTTTCAGAATTAGCAGTTTCTATGTTGGGACAGTACGGGCTTTGGGAATGTGGGACGTCATTCCAGTGGCTCAAAAGCTCCCTCATGAACAGGAAGACACCATCAGTAAAGCAGCGAAGCATCTTTACAGAGCATGGTCAGATAACTTAATTTATTATTCTTTCCAAACCATTCAGAGGCCTCAGAGGAGACCAAAGGATGCCATGCTGGGGCTAGGATAAGAACTTGTAAAAATGTGACATTTTTGTTAATTTGAAAAATCTTTTTAATTCTGATTTCCAAATCAAATATTTCCTTTTTCCTTTAATACCAAAGCGCAGTATCCAGTGATATAACTTCATCTAATTTCAGTTTATTCCCAATTGTAAAGTTCAGTGAGGTTTGGGAGAGAGGTAAGAAAATGAGAGGGGGGGGTGGGTAAGAATGCAAAAAGGGCAGAAATTCCTCTGGGGTCTGACATTGTGTGTGCTTCTAGGATTAAGTTGCCACACAGCAAGCTGTGCTCACTTCTATGGCTAACAGCAACATTGGTGGTTATTTACAGCAGCGTTCTAAGAGCGCGAGTTGCTCGGGTTTTATGGATGAGAACTCTTTCCTCCCATTTACTGTGGTGCTGCAGAGCTGCACGTAAATAAAACCTGTCATTAGTGAGTTAATGAGAACAACTAGGAAAAGAGTACTATAGAAAGCACAGTAAAAATTTCAGCAGTGGGTTTTATTGTATTTTATAGGCACTGTTGGTTTGACTCTAGGTGGGTTGCAGGATGCGGCTTGGTTACTGACCGACCATCTGAGATCCAGAGCGACTCGTGGCTGCAGCTCTTGCTGAAGATGCTCTGGGGTGTCAGAGCCGGCTGTCACTCAGGCTGGGTTGTCATGTGACTGCCTGTCTGTGCCTGCTGTACAGGTGAGAGGATGTTCTGCACAGCAAGTGTAGACAGGCAGACACATGACAACTCCGTCCAGCCAGTCCCTTGGAGCCATCACCGCTGGTGGGGATCACTTTGTACCCATCCGCTTTGGGGGACTTTGTTGGGGGGAGCACACATAACAGAATTAAACTTTAAAGCATTGTGAGCTGTAGGACGAGAACGTCATTTGATTTTATTCAGAAAATAAGCCTTTTGGTACATCAGTTGGCATTATACTGACGTGGATCAGAGATATGAGTTCAACACATGGAACACTCTAAAAAAAACAAAAAAAAGACTTGAAACCGTAATTTATTTTATATGCAGCTCACACAGGCGTCTGCCTCTGTATTGCACTCACACGTAGTAACATAACCAGATGGTTTAACTCTTCTAGGAAGCACAGAAATACTGAAGTTCAAGATAAAGGATATGTTTACACAGTACATATTTTCTAGGAGCAGATAAGTACAATAATCTTGCATGTTAAAAATAAATAGAAATCTTCCTGTACAAATGGAGACAACAACTTGCACATTAACCCAGCGGACGGGGATGTGCTGGAAAGGAAACCAGTTATATTTTATATCACTTATGGTAATATGTGAGAGCTATCCCCTTACCATAATCATATCTCTTTAGTATTTTGCTTTGCATGTTATTTCAATTTAGCTTTCTCTCAAAATCCGTAATTGGTTAGAAAACAAATTTATTGAGCTTCCGTCAGTTTTTCAGATTGATATTTACTGAAAAGAAAAAGTGAGCAGCGTCATTGACATCGCAAGATGTGAATGTAATCCAATTTTTCAATGACGTTTACACCATTGTTGAGGCATTGTTTCGAAAAGTATAAACCCATGGGCACATAAAAGAGGTAGGAGGTAAATAGTTGTATCACTTTTCTGTACAGATGGAATAATTCTGTTTCATGATGGTGTTCTTATATCCCTTTTGCTCACTAGTGCCTCCATAGGTAAGCAGCAAGCCTTTAAACCAATGGTAGGTGTATCCCATACAGAAGAGGAGCACTGAAGCTCTGGTCTTGAGAGCAGATTATAAAAGGGATATATTTACCAAAGGGCTGATGGTGTGGATAGTCCAGTAATAAATTAATACATGCTAATTTTTTGCATTTTAGCAATAATAAGTATTTTGACTTAAAATTAAGGACACTTTAGCTAATAAACAAGTCGAATAATACAATTAAGGACCTCAATTACGTCAATAAAGATATCAATTTTCCTTAAAACAAGCAAAATGAAGTAATGTCTCTTAAAAATCTAATCAAACATGAAGTACAACTAGCTAATTTAGACACAATACATTAATTCCAAGACATTAAATATGCTCCCTTTAGTTTTGTGATACGCTTGCTTAAAATTTTACTTAGAACTCCAGAAATAAGACCGGGCTCTAATATGGCATAGCATGCCTTCCTGCCCACTTGGCTATTTTAGAGCAAAATGTGACAAATGAAAAGTAATTTTAATAATGCACGTATAGCAAACTGCTTCTTTTATATATAATGTCTGAATTGAGTTGCCAAATAAATCAGTGGTTTGGGAGAAAATTAGGTCTCAGTTTCTGTGCTGTGGCTCTTTGGAGGAATTGTACGGTAAAAATCAATGGCAAATGATAGTAAAAAAAAAAATGAACTAGAACAACAAAAACATGCCTTGTAATTTATAGGTTTCCTATTAGCAGCTATCAGGGAACTCATGAGTAGTTGCACATGAAAGATTGTGCTGTCTTTCTAATAACTGTGCACAAGGAGAATTCATCAAGCAATCAGCAAATGGCTGTGCTTGTTATGACTGGAGCACATTCATTTTGCCTTTAGAGAACTCGCTGGGACCGCTCATGGTACTGCAGTGTCTCCACTTGAGTCTTATTTAAAAGCAGATATTCCTTCAAAGTTGGATTCTAGTTGGTTTGACAAAAGGGCAAAGTGTTTGTGTGCTCCGTCTGGTTCATTCATTATATCAGGAAAGGGCTTAAGAGTATTTTAGAGTCCTTGAAACAAAGTCCTATGATTTCCATTATTATTTTTACAGGAACCTATAGGGAGGATTTGGCTTTAAATATAGGGAGTTTGGAGATCAAATTGAGACTTATATTCAGTCCAGCTGTGATCAGGGAAGGCTGTTGTTTTTAGATGCTGTTTTGCAATACAGCATAAAATGCAGCACAGAAGTACAATAGCATTATTCAGGGAAATTGCATTCTAAACTCTGCAGTTTCCTGTCATCTTCTAGGTTTAACCCAATCCTTAATATTATTTTAATTAGTTTTTGTTAAAATAAAGTGCAGCTCGGGAAGCAAAGCCTTCTGCAAGTAAAAGTTAATTTATGTCCTCAGTAAGATCTAAATAATAAAATAATAATGAAAAAGAAGAAGGAGGGGAAAAATAACCAACCCTATCCAGCCTAAGATTTACGTTTTTACATTTTCCAGCCTGCTCAGCATCTTTTGGTGTAACGGTGATCATCACTTAATTCCCTGTTGGGGAGTTCAGAATTGTTTGTGAGTCTTTTGCTCTTTGGGTCATCCCATTTTGCACCCAGCGATGGCACTTGGGTGGTCTGCAGCAGTGCCTGTGGACACGCAGTGATGGTGCAGGGAGGGGGGCAAGGAGCATGGGGAGCAGAGCAGTGTCCTTCCTGCACATGCAGCCGTGTTGCACAGCGCTGGTAACTGCAATGCAGAAGGCAACGAGTGACTTAATGCCATTTGTTAAAGTGACTTTTTTGCCCTGGGACGCTCGCTTGCTCTGTATCTCTGTATTTTTGTAGACTTCTGTGGCTTCCCCTCTCCTTTTTTTTTTTTTTTCTCTTAAAAAAATAAAGATAAAAATTATATATATATATATACTTTGAAATATTTTTTTCCTCTTCCCTATTTATTTATTTTTTGTTGTACTAAAAAATAAGACTCGTTTAAAGATAACAGTTCAATATATTGAAACCCTGACCTCTTCAACTGCTCTCAGCTTTCATTTGCTTTTCTAGATTTGGTGCATTCTATAATAACTTGAGCTGTATCCTTTAACTCCTAATACAGATTTAAGCTTTGGTATCCATCCAGTTGCACAGAGATCTCTCTGTGATTTATTACATATTGGGACTTGCTCATACACACACACACATATATGTGTGTATGTATATATATATATATATATATATATAAATATTCTTTGCAAATAGCAATGATTTTTTCTGCTCATGAAAAAATTGTATACGGCTGCCTTGTGTTTATTGTCATGCCTATTTAAAACCTCTATTTAATAGCTTTGAAAGTCTTTTCTGTATTATTATAATCAGCTAGAACTTTTCCTAGCTAAAACAGCACCGTGTGAAGAACCAGAGAATCACTTAATTCACTTTGGAAATGTTTTGATTGCTGAGCTGAAGTAGATATACTTCCTTATTCATTGCTAACAATACAGGCTTTCTTCCCGTATCTGCTGCTTTGTGCACAGCCCCCCCTTCCCAAGCCCCAAGTGAAGGGGCCTCCTAGCTCCCGGCCCTGCAGGCTAAAAATGTAACTTTGAGCAGTCATGGGTGTATGGGAGGGGAATCACTTCCTAAATCCAGAAAGGCCGTTTAAAATAAAGATTAACACAAATAGCGGGCTAGAGATAAGAGAAATATCCGTTCTGTATGTATTCATGCTCTTTGCTTATTTAGCCAACATTGATGTAAGCTATCTCATAACAGGGTTTTTCTAACAGTTAACATTACGTTCTTAATTTCTAGATCAGAATTCTCAAACAAGCAAACAAACAGTAAAAGTGGATGTGCAAATAAGCAAGAGATAGAAAATATACTTGCGAGCGATCATGTTTCCCCTGGAAGTGTAACAAAGCGTGTTTCTTAATGCAAATTGAAGCCATTTTCCTACCGCTATGACAAAAAGTCATAAAACTTATCAGATTTTCTTTATGCCTAGAAGAGCAATCAATCTTAAAGATTGAGAAATATTAATGCAAGCCCGAATCTCCTTCCATTTCTTTAATACCTGCCTATCTCTTCAGCTTGGCTATTTAACTTGCTTGTAATTTCACTTTAAAGTAGAATGAGAGTAAAAATTCCTTCAGACTACGAAGGATGAAAACCCACTAATTTAACACTGAAGATAATCTTTGGTGAAATAAGGGAAGAGAGGGTGGACAACCTGGCAGTGCATCTACAATTACAAGAAATAATCATTCTTTAAGTCAAATTGCAAAAGCTTTTTTGGGAGGGTAAGGGAAATGACAGTGCTTGTTGCTTTGCAGGCTGTAAGGCAAGCAGTATAAGTACAGTCACACTAATGCTACACGGCCATGTCTTCCCAATAGGACTTCTATTGATTACTGAAGGAGCAGTGAGAAAGGTAATGATAATATACATATTTTTAACAATTGCACAGCGTCAAGGCTGTCTGGAATATAATACACATTATGCATAATCGCCAGCTAATTGTACTAATGGCTGCTTATTTCTGCTAATTCTTTTTATAGTGCAGCTATTGCAAGCCTTCCTGGCCATAATGAGCACCATATAGGTGGGTTTTTTTTATTTTCTTTAAATTTTTTTTATTTTTTTCTTTTTTTTCTGGTTGCAGTAGTTTGTTACTAGTGCTAACTTTAGGGGAGCTGACTCTGGAGTTCAGCTGGTATCAGATTGCAGCCCAGACTTTTTGTATTATTCTGTCCGTGGGGATTTCATTCAGCCTGAGGGTTTTTTTCCCCTACCAGGACAGCTGGAAATTCACCAAAGCAAACTTCTGCATTCGTTTACAAATTCCTTTTCTATCAGTGGGATTTAGGACAAAGTAACTTATCATTTTGTTAGAAGATGTTAGATTGTTAGAAGAAATATCAGCAAAGCAAACTATACATCAGCGGTAACAATCAATCGGTGCCGATCGCTTATAAGCAATAGCCAGGCAGGTATGGGGCGGAAAGCTGTTTGTTCTGTTTTATTTATTGATTGATTTGGATTACTTTTCCCCATTACATCCTGCACTTTCAGAGGTAATTTTTCCTAAACAATCAAATATTTTGTATGCTACATGGCAGAAGCAAAGCATAGAGTAGTCATATATTCCCTATGGGATCCCTCCCAGTTTTCATTAGTACACAGAGCATAGATTACTTGCAAAGAAGTTTCAGTTGCATAGAAAATCAAAGTACAGTTATCCCAACAGCGATATATTTTACAATAATTTAAAATAATATTCATGCATTCATTTATATTACTTTATTACTTTAAGAGAAAGTATTTTCTTAAAATTGATCTTCAGATTAATAGTTCATAACGAGAGCTATTCAGAATACATACTAGCAAGCCTCTTCTGCATTAAAAGAAAGCAATATACTCCTTAGATATTTATACTGATTGCTACAAGTAAAAAAAATATTAAATTTACCTTTTGAGTTTGTGGGCAAAAGTAAACTTTATTTTAAATTTAAAAAAAAAAAAAAAGAAAAGAAAAAAGAAAAAAATGACCGACTTCAACTATGCTCTTGTACACTTCTCTAAGTAGTACACATCTAGGTAGTATACCTCGCTCATTTCTTGCATAGGTTTTAGTAAATCATCAGAGCTCCATCTTTCTTGCAGTGATGACTGGAGGAAGGGGGGGGGGAGTCACCTAGGTTTGCCAGGTCATAGGCCAGGTGTTCTTCCAAAGTAGGCCTTACCAGAATGTCTTCCCCGCATTATTCTGCAGTCCTCCTTTTTCACAGTGTCCCTTAGCGTTTCTTATTCCCTAGTGTGCAAAACCTGTGAAGAAAAATACTGTATATGAGATCTGAAAGGAGCAATAACTGTCTTCTCCTTGGCAAGAGCAACTGGCGTCCCCAATAGTCCATGTCGCTGCTTTCCCTTGCCCAGTCTAACCAATGTGCAGACTACTGTACAACAGCATTGTCCTGAACAGGTAGTCTGAACACTGGGGCGACGGAGCAGGATCTCCGGACGCTTCTATTTATTTATTTTAAATCCTCTTTTAGTCTTTGGGAAAAACTGCCTTCCTGCATCACGGGTTGTGCTCGGCTCTCCCTCACACTCTGCAGCACTCACTGAAACACACTGAAGTGCTGTGATTTCCAGTCTTGACGTGGCACATTTGCAGCAGACTGGGGATCTGGCAATGAATTTAGGACCAGGAAAAGGGGGAGGGCTGGGCCTGAGAGTCCATATATGGGATGATGTCACCCTAGGGAGGTTTGGGTATGCACTGTGCCGCTGGTGAGACCGCTAGAATTGCCTGCTCTCAGACATGGGTCTGTGTATAAAATGGTACCAGATGTTTTAGTGTAATGTTAAGCAGTCATTTCATCTTCAGGCCAGATTTTTTTCTTCAACCGGGCAGGAAGTGGGCCCCAGTATGGAAAAGCTGTAAAAAGTCAAGATGTACAGTTTCACTGCAGCCAACGGAGAGCAAGTTAATGTAGGCAGAATTTGCTGTTTTCTGCAGGCTGAAAAACTGAACTTATAAAAAGAATTCAGCTTGAGAATCTTCCTCAAGAAGCCAGGGCTTATTTTGTTTCTTTTTAATGCCTCCAGTTGCGCTTTTATATTTTGGCATTTCAGACCAAGAAAAGGGCAAATAGGTTCATTTTTTCTTGGAACTGTCAGCGGCATGCAGGCTGCCGAGACTTGAACAGTAATTAGAGTTACTTCCTGAAAGTGAAGCCCCCATGAAAAGTCTGGAGAAATGTTCTTTGTCATAGCCTCTACATGAGTAATTAGTTCCACATGTGGCCTTCCTATTTCCCTTCAGCTATTTTGGCTGGCTGGCTGAATACTTTGCTATAGCTCAAGACTTAAAGAAGCTTTAAAGTTTTCATTTCAAGCATCCACTGTGAAAATAGCTATTTCTGGTGTCATAATAAATTGCTTCTGGTAGATCAGTGCTATTAGGCCTGGCATTGTTTTTCACTGGTAACCCTGCTGGTCCCATTTTTCTTTTAATGGTGCTTGGTGGAATTATCCTGCTAAATTTTATCTTTGATGTTTACCAGATCTATTGAATTTTGCCAAGTATGACTTTACCGTAGATTGTAAGATATTCTCCCTACAGGCATCTATCCTTTCCTCTCCTGTAGACTTTTTTTTTCCCGCTTTGTTAGTTCTGCTGTTCATTCGAAGTGTTGTGCCTTTATTTTATTTTATTTTAAATGTTTAACCTGCCTTCGCTTGTGGCCTAAAACAAAGGGATACTTACCAGGTAAGCTCTTTGGAAGTCAGAACTGGCGGTGACTTTATATAGAATGTGCACTTTATGGAATTGTTGCCAGTAGCTCTTTTTCTGCCTGGAAGTTTGAGTGCTGGGACTTGGTTCTGAAAGGTACATATCCACCAACTTCCAGAACATCTTTGGAAAGAACTACATACATAAATCTAAATGTGTCCTAAATAACTTTGACGTGATATGGTTCTTCCTAGGTGATGGCAAATGCTCTGAGAGCCGTAGCTTTTAGAGGCACACACAGGACAGGTTGCAGAGCCCTAACTTCAGCAAGCATTAATACAATGAACTTGGACATCAGGGAAGGTGGTTTCAGAGTCTCCAGACAACAGGAAGGAAAAGTGACCTGCAGACTGTTTTGTTGTGGTAGCACACCAAGTGTTGTCTAGCTCAGATTGTGCATGCAGTTCCACCATTTGGATTACAGTAGGCTGATGTGCATCTAAGCAGTGGAGAGATTTTTTAATTAGCAAAGGTTTGGAAATGCTATAAAAGGAGGCCCAGGGTGCAGAGTGCTTGACTTTCTTAGACAAGTGTGTAAGAGAAAGTAAACTGATGCATGAGAGCTTTTAGAGGTAAGGCTGTCACTGCAAACAAAGTAGGAAACACTGTGGACAAGCCCAGAGGGCTCCTTGTCTGCATAACACAGCAATTGTAGGAACTGGCCTTCTTACTGTATAACCATTTAGCACTTGCCTTGTGGCAGAAGAACATAATTTGGGAAAGAGTGAGTAGTGAGAGACTTCTGTAACTGGGACCCTAAGTGTAGTGGGTCAGATTTTCTGCAGTGAGGAACCATCAGAGATGAAGAGCAAGGATTGGTTACGCTGTCAGGAAAAGGCCAAGTTCCAGGGATCCTCTTTCTGTACCAGGAGAAGGAGATGCTCTGACACCTCAGCCCCTGCAGTACAGGTTGCAGAGATCCCAAACAAAACAAGAGGTAGTGCATTAAAGACCCAAGCAGGTTTAGGATCCGAGGAGTGTGAAATTTTGAATTTTCCTGCTGACTGCTGCAGCATTAGTCTGTGAATTTTTCACAAGATGGTTAAATAGAAGCAGAATGGCTCATTGCACTGCGGCCTGGAAATTCTCCCTCTCTAAGCTTGTTTCCTGGCAAAAGTTGAGCTCTGGAGGAATGGAGTACATGGGGTTTGGGCTTGTTCTGGGTGCCCAGAAGGATGCTAAAGCCTTATCAAGGAGAGCTTCTAATACTGTACAAAGTCATTCAGACCTCTTAGGTATGTGTCTCTTTTCCTTCATAGATTCTGCTTGGCTAGTTACACATGTCTGTGTTAAGCATTTAGATCCAGCCCCTTCTTTTTCACTTGATCTCTGTTTGGGAGGGTGTAGGCCTGAAAAGAAATGGGCATTTTGATTCATTCTGATATGTGATACCTGTAATATTTAAAATCTTCTACTGAATGGCTCCCCAGATATCCTGTTGGTTTTAAAAGTGCTTCTGACGAAATGCATGCGCTTCTCAGGCTTTTGCTTAGACGTAGTACTGAAGCGGCAGGTTGCTTTCATGGCTGCAGTAACCTTGACTCAGAGTGTTTCTATCAGTAATAAATTGCTACCAGGGCTCATCATATGTGCCTTCCAAACATGCAGATAATTTTTCATTTTTCATGAGTTTTTCATTCTGACATTTCTGACATGCCCACGAACTCAGCCCAGTGGTCAAATTCTTCTCCACAAGCCTAAAATATTATTTTATTATTTTTATTTTATTTTAACTTTGGTGAAACAAAGGATTTTGCAAAGTCCAGTTTCTTTCTTCTTCACTGACACTTACTTGGAAGACCACCATGAAAAAGAAAGTAGCTGTATTTCTGTTGGGTTATTTCCTTTTACTGGCAGGACTGCACTACAGTGCCAGGCCCCTCTGCATGCTGGACAGGACAGGCTGCTTTTAAATGATGTTGGTGCGCAGCTTGTGTGGGAGCTACATACTTCTTGTTGTTTGTAAAGATTTCTAGGCTGTATTTACACTGTAGAAGTGGATGAGCTGCTGCTAACGCACATTTTTACATTAAAAAATTATTCTAGCAAGTGTCTGGACAATTGTAAATTTTGTATCTTTAGTTTCCAAAAGCTCTAGATATGATCCAGGGAACTACAGGACAGTAAGCTGGATGTCTGCAGCTGATAAATTAGTTGAATAATAGCAGACAATTGAACATAGTTATTTCTGAAATCTGCAAAAGAAAGTCGTCTGCCATAATTTGTTCTGAAGTTTTTGCACATCCAGCAGGAATGATTAACCCTTTTAAGCACTCAAGAAGCTAAACAGTACCTTAAGAGGCTGAGAAAAAGGTAGGCATGGAACAAAGGGAACAGAACGGATATGCTTTTTCATCTTAACAAAAAGAAAAAAACCAAAAAACCCAAACCACCATACAACTGCATACTTTCAGGGGTCTGATTTTGTCACCAGAGTTGATACCAAATAGTTATAAAAGGGCGATTGGTAATGGTAATAATGTGGGCAGGGGACAGGTGAGGGCTGAGGAAGCATCTTCATGTGAGGAGAGTGTCCCTGCTACTTGCTTTGTTAGCATTTGTCACCCATTAATGGACTGATATTGCTGATGTCATGGTAAAGTCTGATGTAGCCTTGCACTCCTGCTGTTTATTAATGCACTACTGCAACTTGACCCACTCATTTGTTTTTATTTTTATTCGAGTGTGCTCCCCAGCAATTTTGTTGCTTCTGGCAAGTGCATGTAGGAATTACCTGTGCTTGCAGGTAACTGTGTCCATGGCTGTAGGAAAGAATGAAGAAGTTGTAATCTGGATAACCTTCCACCTGTGTTGGGGTGCTCTGCAAGTAAAGCCCCTAAACACCAAGTTCCTGGTCCTTTTCCCTTTTCTGACTTCTCTTTCACTTGTTCCTTCATGCCTGCTTTCTCTCTTCCCCAGACATACCTTGGATGCCTCAGCATATTTGCTGTTTCACCTTCTCTGTTATGCTGTTTTCCTTTCCCCTGTGTCACTTCTCTGCTCTGCTTGTGCTTTGCCTCCACCTTTGCTGGAGTTTGCAAGAAAGAAATGAATGGGGAGAAAGTAAAGGTGGGGGGAGGGGTCACGCCCTCTACTTTGGGCACCTAACAGAGTTTTGGAGCTTGTATTCCCTGTGTCTTCAGTGAGCAGGGGACAGCTCTGTGCCAATGAGTTGGGAACTTGTAGTTAGTTAGCATCAGCATCCACCCTTGTGTATTGAGGAAATAAACAGTAACGAGAGGTTCACTACTGATGCCACTTATTTTATTTTTTCCCTCGTTAGCAGTCTGGTTATTTTCACCCTGGTTATGATGTGTGTGTCGTTTTGTGGTCTTGTATTGTTCAGTATTTTTGTTGCCTTAGAGCCAGTGGTCTAATTTTACTGATGTATAACCAGAAATGTTTGAAAATAATTGAAGTACCGTAGATAAGGAGTCCTCATGGCTGGGCGGCTTTCTGCTCCCTGTGTATTTTCCAGCTTCATTTTTGTGTATGGCTGTGTATCTGGACATCTGACCTAGGTTTTGGGCAGCAAATTGTTTTTGTGTATGGCTGTGTAAGTTCAGCGCGGTAGTAAAAAGTGATCGTAATGACCAAGTGGCAGCGTTTAGTTTGCATAAAGGTTATTTCATTCTTGCTAAAATAAATATCTGCCTTGTTGAATTGTTGTGGCCTAATGGGGGAGGTGTCCTCTGTGCCTGTCATGTTTTTCTTCAGGAAAAGGACAGGATATGGAATAGCTTTGACATTTCCTGAGTCACTGCTTACTCATACACAACACACAATTAGTAGAGATGCAAAATTAGCTGAGCTAAGTTAATTTTCAGAGTAGTGGTGAAGAGCATGATATGCCCTGGATTTACACTGTCTTCTTTCTTGCCTGCTGTGATCTCCTCAGACTTTGCTTTAGCTCAGCAGCACGTTAGTGTTAAGCCTTTATAAGACCCAGATGTTCAACTGAATGAAGTGTTCTTTCTCCCCACTCAGACTCACATGATTCACTCAGGTTACCACATCACTTAAAGATCATTGTGTCTCAGAGAAGATGTCACTTCAGTTGCAAAGTAATTGTAGTATTCAGCAAAGCAAAATAATGGGATGATAAAAGGGGATAAAGCATCTCCGTGAGTGTAGGCGGGTGTTATTTATCGCTTAGCAGGAGCAAAGATACATCATGGATAAACTTGCCATGGTTTTCTTGGTTGATTATTATTCTTTTCCAGAAAAAGAAGATAAAACCTTTCGCAAATAGAACTTTTGGGATGATTAAAAAAAAAAGAAAAAAAAAAAGTGTATTATTTGTAGAAGTTTCTAGTTAAAAATCCCATGTTAAATACTTTGCCCTGTTGTGTTTAGACTGTTGGTTTTGGCTCATTAGAATTTGGGGTTTGATTTACCCCTCAAACATATTTTTATGAGCATTCTTTCTGCTGCCCAGCTGAGAGGCAGTTTGTTGTTACTTTTGTGTTGGTGTTTCTTTTTTTCTTTCCTGGCAAAATGTTGTCTTGCAGCTATTTCTATGTTTCAGAAATATAATACACTCTGGGGGCAGATCTTGGAGATCTTTGACTCTAATGAATACCAGTCACGTGAGAGCAGATACATGATTTATTACTTGAGCGTATTTTCGATAGTAACGCCTGGAGAATTTTGTAGTGGTGCGGAAAAGAGATCAAGAAAGAAGGGTGCAGTTGAAAGAAACTAGTGGCAAGGTGATGTTAGCTCTCACCTCAGTTCAAGGCTGTGGTTAGTAATGCCAGCATTGTGAATGAGCCCAAAACAAAAACATTCATCCTTTTCACATTTAAGAACAGTTTCCAGGGAATAGCGTTGTAGAAGCAGATCTTAAAATGAACACCAGCAATATTGCTTAGGGCCTCTAAAACTAAAAGACATTTCTTCTAGTATTTATTGTCTTTGGCAGAACTGTTATCCTCTCTTTATATTAACTGCTGCATGAAATGTCGTCATTGTCTTGCCAAAACTTCTGTTCATAATGTAATTTTTTTCTTAGGTTGTCTTGCTTTTGATAAAGTCTTAACAGTAATGAATCAGACTTTTGAATGTGAAACTGAGTTCCTTTCCTGAGGCTGAATGTAGGAAGCAGTCACTGGTTCTAGATGTGCATTCTAAGAAGAGGCGACTGTCAAAGAGACTCAGGGAGCTCTATTGCTCCTCTCCATGGAACACCTCAACGGTACCCACACAACAGAAGCATCCATTCTGTGTGAAACAGAGGAGTTAATGTATCAACACAAAGTCCCTTGTGTATTTTTTCAGTATCCCTGATATTTGGAGTTGCTCTTTGTCTCGGTGTCTCCTAAGATGAAAGGTTTCCAAATAGCTCATTGTTACTCCCCTTGATTTTCCGATTTAAAAGAATAAGATTTTTTTTGCGTGTCATTTGAGCGAGCTTCCACTGCCAACAATAAGTAGTGCTCTGCTTGTCTGCAAGTGTTTTGCTTGTCAGTGAACTAGGGTGTGACTTAACTCTGTTGAAGCCCCTTATGTTTGTGGAAGAGTTTCCTTTTCTTGAATTATTATGTGTAGTTTCAAAGAAACTGATTAACTTACTAAGATAGGCTGAGAGGTGGAGCCATAGAGAAAGGCTTATGAAGAACTTTTTGAGGGCATTTTGCTTTAATTCCCTTTCCTTATGTGCCTTCTTTATCAGGGTGGATAGTGTAAAAATGTCCTTTGGGTTGTGCTGTACTCACAACAAACACCTAAACTGATACCCCATGACTATGCCCTCTTCAGAGGTCAAAAAGTTGAGGGTTTTTTCCCCTTATTACTGATTAACCGGTTGCAATATTAAAACCTGAATATGGAGTAGGAATTTTTTCTTTGAAGTCCCACTTTCTACTTCAGTGTTTTTTTCATATGAGGTCTATCATGACCTTCTCCCTCGTTCCATGGTCTTCCTTTGCTGATCTATGTGCTATCTTCTCTCAGTGGTAGGAACCTTCATTGTGTGTTGATCTGTTCTTTTTGTAGTGGTCACTACAGCTCCATTCCAGGCCTCCCTTTTGCTTGTGAGGCTGTGCATACAGAATTACCTGCTCTGCTCTTATCCTAAGAGAGCAAATAGCTTCAACTGAACCTTTTATGAGTGGTGCTTATTCTCTTGAGGATCTGATCATGATTTAAAACAAACCAAAACAACAACACAGACCTCTTCAGGTAGTGCTATAATAGAATTTTTTTTACAAGGTAAACTTGCATGTAACTTTGCTCACATTTCACACAGCTGAAGTGGTTTCCTTTGTTGTTGTACTGCTGCTCATCCAATAGGTGAATCTTAGCATATTCTGAAGATTGGCTAAAATTTAAGGATGAAGTAGATAACTCTGCTTTTGATTCCCTACTGAACCTTCTCTCATGTGTGGAGAAAAAGGAAATTAATCAGAAATTGGTTAAAAACATAGATTCCTCATGAGAACCAAAGGCCCCTACAGACTGTACCATCTTTTACTCCTAAACATAAAGGTATGTTTAGCCACTGTGTCTTTTCCTAGAGCCTGAAAAAGCATTTTTGATTAAACAGTAAACCAAAACGTTCCCTTGCAGATAATGCAGAACATGCAGAAAAAGCAACAGTGTTTAATGGGTATTGATGTATGTTTCACAACAGTTAGTGGATAAATTCAAGAGAGATCCAAGAATGTGATGAGGATAGGTCTATTGGTCCCTGAGGTATTATGGATGCTGAGGTACACTTCTGAAGAGCTCTGTAAGCCAAGCAGGTTTCAGGATCTGAGCATCTTTTCTGCTGAAAAATCTCACCAAACTGGTCATGGTATAAAAAATAATAGACTTCATAGTACAACATTATCACCCACTGGGTTATTACTCTGCTCTTCTTTGACTTAATTGAACAAGTCTTTCAGTTGTTATGAAATATGTTAGTATGGCCTATAATTTGTTTATCCATATATTTATGATTATATTGAAGAAATCAGAAGATGTTGCCCTGTCTGCTGTATTCATTTGTAAGCAAAGCACCTTGTGCAGTTATAGCTTTCTTTGTTCTGTTCCAGAAATCAATTTACTATGACCTTAGCAGGAACTAGAGTATCAAGGAGCTGTGTCACGTACTTGTGCACAAAAAGATTCAGGTTGTATCCTTCATAGACCAGGACTGGCTGAAAAATACTGGCGACAGGTCCTAGGTTAACCTGTAACCCATAACTCCTCCACAGATGAGTGTATATTCTTCTTGGAACTGGAGATCACTGGATTTTTACTCAAAATAGATAGACAAAAAGAAAACATTTGATGGTAGGTAGCAGTGAGCAAATGGAAAAGAGTTGCCAGGTGTCTGAAAATCCTCTGAAAGCAAATTGATAATTTTAACTTGGGAAGTTAAACAACACAAGCTGATTAGAGGAAAAGGTGGGGGGAGAAGTAATCAGAGCAGAAGGGAATTAGTGATGGAAAAGTTTGTTCATTCCAGTTTGACTTTCCTGGAAGCAAATTTCGTGTGAAGATTGAGAGACTGGAAGCTGTTACCTAAGACCTCAAAAATGTGCTCCTTTTTCAGCAGCCTGACCTGGTCTGGTCTCTGGGTCAATAGTTAAGAATGCCAGGATCAGCTGCTAGCATGAATGCAATTATTGACTTCTATGGAGATAACAGGTGTCTTACTAGATTTTAGAGCACATGAGCAAGTTTTCTACTGACTGCTTCATTCCCTAGGTATGTTTTTCATTTTCGAGTGTATAAATATAAGGAAACATAGAATCGGCAAAACTTCCTTAACTTTCTTTTCATTTTTTACGTCAGCAAGTGTCCATTAAAAGTAGACCAGCATAACAGGTAACCTTTGTGCTGTACTGAAGAGACAGAAATTCACAAGTTCTAAATTTAAACCAAAGGTGATGTCTGCAACCAAGCGATGAACACATCTTCCTGGCTGACAAACATTTTCTCTAGGACACAGCATTAACACACATGTTTTCCAAGGTCTTGCTAGAATTCTCTTTCTTTTTTTTTTCATCTGAATGTTTGTGACGTGGAAGCGTCTTGGATTTTCAGGGACCTGTGCTGTGTCATTCCGATCTGCTAACCAAATCATGCTTATTGAAAACATTGCCTTCTCCACATGCATGCTCTCCTTCTTGGACTTTTACCTTGAAGAGGAAAAAAGGAAGGTGCTCCAAGGTCTTCTATTTCATTTCTGCATCCCATCCAAGACCCCCTCAGAGCTGCTCTCTAAAGAGGAGGAGATCCAGACAATTGTTAGCTAATGGCAACCACAGCAGCAGCTGACAATCAGCATCTTATCCTTCCTACTCTTCCACTGACATGTAAGCCCCCTGAGAGTGTCTAGGGAAACCAGGAGTTTACTGCTTTTGTAAACCTCCTGTGGTGTCTGGTAGAAACAAGGCACGCTTACTTTGGTATTCATATGTCATCAAGAATTGCTGAAAGCAAGAGAGAAAAGATTAGTTCTGGCTATGAGAAATAGGAGGAAAAGATGCATTATATGTAAACAAAGTCAGAAGGACCTTGTAAATAATTGTTGAAATCAGCTAGAGAAAGCTGATGGAATGTAATAGTTCTGAAGTCTTCTTGGCAGGAGTAGTATTTATTGGCTGGATTTAGTATAGTACTGAGCATGTCAACTAGGTATAAAGTTGTTAGCGCTGGAAAACTGTGTTGTGAAAAGGCATAAAATGCAATAAGCTATGTGGTGTGGACACAAACATAGTATGCCAGGAAACAGAGAACTCTACAGCAGGTCAACGTGGATACAGCCAGCTTCATCTGAGCATGCATATTTTATACATACTCATTTATTAGGCACATCCAGTGGTGCTTTTTAGGAAAGGTTCACCCTAACAGATGAAGCAAAGATGTATCACAGCATTTTCATGCACTGAGAGTTGTCTCCTAACTCCAGTGCTGACAAAATTCTGCAAGTGGGCTTCAAGTCTGGATTTGTGGGAGGGATTTCTGAGTTGACTGTCTATGAAGCTGTGCATGAAGGAAAATGGAAACCATATGCAATTCACTACACAGATCTGTTTTTCATTTAAATCTTTTCCTGTATTATATTTTTTTGCTGGTAAGAGAGAGAAACAAACTGCTAGATGAATAATATGGAGCTTAAAATAAAAGGCAGTGCATTTTTTAAAGCTGAAGAAAGAAATGTTGTTTGACCGGTACTGTAATTTTGCCTAGGATTCTGTAGGGATGGGACAATTTGTATATAATATGCTGGAACATCTGTTGTTGTAAGAGTTAGTGAGTTGAATCAACAGAACTGCAAGGTTGCTGCATTAAGAGAGCCATGCCACTCTGGCGGTGGCAGCACAGAATAGATTTTTTATGAACATTTTAGCTTCGGATGCAGATTCAGTAGTTCCTAATATTGTTTTAAAAAAAAAAATAAATCCTTAAGCCGGTGTGGAGTTATGGAAAATTTCACCATCTCTGAAAACAGTCCAGTGGATTTATTCAGTCTCAGGGTTTGGGCTTTTTTTTTTCCCTAGCTTTGAACAGAAGTTCACTTCTACAAAGTTTGCTGAGAGCCCTTAGTGCCAAGGCAGTCCTGGGATTTTGCACACAGCCTGGGAAAAGAAGGACAAGTAAACCTGAGTTTTTAAAAAGGTGAATATTTGAATGTATTGGATATGCTGTGCTTCAAGTTCTGCCTGTGAATGAAAGGCTGAAAGATCCTCTGCATCTTTTGGAAACTGCACAGGATGGAGAAGTTGGGTCAGAATTGCCAGGTGCTCAGCAGTACGTGTGTGGGAGTGGTAAACACCTCCATTTGTGCAGTGATTTCAGGCTGCTGAAAGTGCTACCCAGAAATGTAAACAGCGTGGTAAGGAACGAATCTCTTTCATTCGATCAGGGTGGCGGTGAAAATGAAGCAAAGGAAAGTGATCCCTAGATGCAGTTTCTTTAGATTTCCCTGGAAAACATTGTCTAAATCTGCTTGAAAAATAGCAACGCTGTCAGAAAGGAACATTCAGAAGTTTTCTGTGCCTCCTGTTGACTGCGCCTATGAAGGCTGAAGGGCCAGGTTCAGTTGCTCCTTAAGCAGGCATTCAGTATTTTTATGTAAATACAATAAGTATGTGGAAGTAACTTCTGAGCATGAGAAATGCACTGAATAAAAGGTCGTGCATGTTTCATGCAATGAAGGGCTGCACAAAGATCCACTAAGCTTGCAAAAGTAACAAGAGGGACTTTGAGAAACCCTCAGCAGATTGCGTGCTGATGACACTGCTGTTACACTGTTGGTGGAAATCTGGTTTGATTTAATTAACAACAAAGACCTGAAGGTACACAATGGCATAACCAAAGAGCAAGTCAGAGAAGCTGTTGAATGCTTTTGCAGTCCTGTCAGTGTCATACCACTCGCAGGTTCTCTCAGAGTATTTGAATTCCAAACAGTAAAAGAAATGGAAATGTAATTCAGGGGAATGTAGTACTGAATTCTTGCCTTTTTCTGTTAACATTAAATACGAGAGAGAGTTGTTCTCCTTCATTCTTTGGGGGAAGGTGTTAATGAGGTATATTTAATTCTAGAATTCAATCAGTTGTAGAAATGCATTGAGATTCGTGCCCTATGAGAGTAGGTACAGTGTAATTTGGGACTGGTATAGACAAAGCTTCCTAGCAAATGGTGTGAGATTTCATTTATAAAAAGAAGGGAAAAGGACAGATCTGTATGTAGTACTAAGATGCTGAGTGGACAGAAGATGTAATCATTGTATCCCTGTGCCTTACTGACAAAATGTGTAAGTTCCATTTTGAATCACGATAGAATATTTTGTAAACATTTCATCCCTCAAAAATCCAAATGAACTAACAAAATGATGTGAATCCTTTTAAAATATATTATATATATTAAAAGATATCCCAGTCCTGCTCCATGCTCTCTGCTTGTGTTTCTGAGCTGTACGCACATCAAAGTATCGATCGCCTCTGTATGCATCCAAATCTGAGTGTAAAAGCTGCGGATCTGAGTTATGGCATTTGGATCCTGCTATGACAGGAATGGTTACTGCACATAACACTAACATTTGGCTTGTGCTTTGTTTCACAAAGTATCATTTGGTTTTAGAAGTTAAATTAATTTTGGAAGGAAAGGGAAATATTTTGTTTTTCAGGCTGGATAAATCATAATGCTGTCTTTGGTCTGAAGCTTTCCAGTTAGTTAGAGAGAAACATGTTTTTCTGTGGAAAATTTAGCTGTTTGAATGTATTTGAATTATCTGAAATTTTATTTATATACTTTCCACCTGTTGAGAAATATCTGTGGCGTCCTTTGAGCTTTCAGCATTGATTCAAGGCCCTGTTTTGAAACTTCATATTTGGCGTACTCAGAGGTATTGACATTGTACTGCCCTGACTGGGAAAAACAGTCATGGGCATTTAAAACAACCTCCTTTGTGCTGTCTCTCCCTTCTTCACTATGAAGATTCACCAAGGGTTTAAATACGTCCAGTCAATATGCTGCTGTTTTAGAAGCCGCGGATGGGTTGAAAGATGATGCACATTCCATTCCATATCCAGTAGTGTTTTCATCTTTTAGAAAAGGGATGGTAGAAAATTTCCTGCGGAAGACAGTGAGCTTGAGTAAATCTCAATGTGATGTGAATATCTAATGACTGCAGTTCAAAGTCTGTTTATTACATCATTAGCCTTTGCTTTAAAAAAGGAGAACACTGTGCCTCTTGCATTTGTAATAGAATCATAGTTTAGGAGCTGAAAATAGGTATGTGAGATCATCAGTGTTAGGAGAGAGCTGCTAGTACATAAAGGCAATATAGCATTACTTTAAATAGGATGACCGTGTCACGATGTGACAGGTTGCACAGATCGCCCTGTGGCTACAGTGCCTCCATCCTCCCAGCAACATCATCGTCGGCCCTTCAGATCAGCTTATTCTGAGCGAGTCATCTCAAAACAAGTTGGGAAAATCGGTATAGAAATCAGGTGCTTCATAATTCACTGGTGTTGGAAGTGCTTAGAGGAAATGAATGTATTTATAGTGATGATGCTGGGAATAAATGTATGTTTGGAGAGAAAGGCCGGAGATCAGGATTTTTGCCCTTATGTGTCGCCTATTGTGTGGCCTTGGACAAATTCTTTCTGCTTTGGGGTCTTTCTCTTCTCTGTAAAACCTTCAGTGCAGGCCATGATGCAAAGTGCTTGTCTGGAGCTGCAGTGAAACAGTGACAAAAACAGATAGTAGAGAATGTTTGAAGCTCTGCAAGAGATGCTGGTTAGGTATGCAATGGGGGATGGATTGCGTACACATAGTTGTGCTTTTTAGGCTCTGTGATTGATTTCTATCTCATGAGGTCTCCTGCAGTGTCCCTTTTATGATGCCTTGTGGAAGTCATGCATTTGAAAAACCAGAAAAACAATTCTTCGTATAATATTTTGTCTTTGGAGAAGGTGATGTTTTGATGCAGCCTCTTATATATATCTGGGATATAGCCTGCCAGCTAGTGTTTCTGTGTCATTATGCCTGTGAAATTTGGCTGGAATTGCTTTGGACTACAATGAATTGGATTCAAATTGGAATTTCAGCAGTGTCTCCTTTGTCACGTGGCCCTAAGGCCATATATTTGAATCTGTATTTTTGAAAACATTTCATCTGTTGCATCCCCCAAAGAGGCTCTTACATTGATTCCCAGTCCTCCCAGGGCCCTGCAGCTCATCCCCCCCAGCAACTTCCTCTCTTTGTCCGTCTTATCTACAGGCTGCAGACTCCTCATTCTAGGAGGTGTAATACTGCAGATCTTTCTGCATCCAGTCCCCTTCTTGCTCAGAACCATTCTAGTCCCACTTTTCTTTGGTCTGCTTGATGTTGTGTCTGCTTTTGATGCACTTGGGTACTCTGCCAGAGACCTGGTTTTTAGTTTTCTTTTTGTTTTGTTGCTTTGCACTCAACTGATAATACAGATTGTTACTTTGTAGCCAAGCTGTCCTCATGTGAGACCTTGTAATAGCAGGTTGGGTTTGGAAAGAACATCCTCTAGGAGAGGAGTCTGTGGAAGTTGTGCCCAGTTCATTCACCTAATTGCATCTGCAGCCCAGAAGTTCTTTCTGCATAGATATTATGTTTATCTTCACTCCCTATCATAATTTCAGCATTTAAAAATAATTAATAAAGACATCTGGTGAAGGCCAAATACCTAATGGTAAATTCCTTTTACATGGGGTATGTGAATATAATGAAAGAAAAACATTCTCCAGAGCCAGAAAGTCAGAAATGAGGCCTTGCTTTATGGTATCTGAAGGTAACATCAGGGAGAGCTATTAAACACATGCCCAATTTATGGTATTCTGTGCAGAATCTGATATTTCACACCATGCTACGCTCTTCATATGTTTATGAAGGTGTTGGTGATTCATTCTCTTAGCATAACTCTGCTCCTATCTATGGATTTTTTGACTGAGTCTGGAGTAAAAACAAAAAGCTTCTTCACTGATCTTTGGTGAGATTAACCACAACTCATTTGTATGGTTGTCACAACTGTGTTGCATTCCCTTGCTGTGTTTGACCATTTTGCCAGAGTTAATCTGTGACTTGATTTGCAATGATAGTAATATATCTGATAAATAAAAGTCAGAAGTAACACCAGTCTGCATTCAGGGACATCCCTAGGAAACCTTCAAACATCCGGATACCTAAACATACTTTTATCACCTCCGCCTACGCAGATATTCCTGCAAGTGTGAAGTGATTCCAACCGAGGTTTGTTTCTTTCCCTAGAAAGGGAATTTAGGTTTTATTTTGTTTTGTTTTCCCCAGGAAAATTGGATTTGATAAGCTATTTATAAATCTAAATGTTTTCAGAAGTGCTTGTAAACACACTTAAAAAATTCTGCCAAGAATTTTTCCAGATCCCAAGAGAAGGCAATTAAAGTTTTTCAGTGTGTCTCATGAACGTAAATGTTACTGAATTAACTTCATCTTGTGGATAACCTCCAGGTTGTTCTGTGGGCTTTGGAATATGTTTGTGAAAAAAAGTGGAGCCTGTGCCAGTACAGCAGAAGAAAAACTGCTGAATGCTGTCAGGTGGAAGGAGATTGGAGAAGGGAGGACAGCAAGGCTGGCATTTAGAGGGAGCAACAAAGATCTTATTCCCAGCAGACCAAGAGGTATCTGAATAATACAGACAGCCTCCAGAAAGCTCCATGTGACAGTCATATGGCTAATGGTAAAAACTAAGTTGGCCTATAGCATTGAGTCTCTCTGAGGCTTTGTGACACAAATGCCAGTGTTAGACTCCGAAAGAGTATCCAAGGATTGCAGTAGGTATGCCTGGAGACCTTGTTAGCTAATTAAGAAATGAAGAAGTTGATATTCCATTAATAACTGCAGTCTTAGCCAGGTGGCTTCTTACAAATGGACTAGTTCTCTCTTGTCTGGAAGTACAGATCACCAAATCATGTGTCCATTGTACCTGAAAATGTTTACCTGGATCTGGTTTGAGCATGTGAGGGACAGGGGAAATACAAGTAAGCCTTAAGAAGCTCTTCCTTTGTATTCATTACTTGCTGTTCAACCTGGTTTGGTAATTTTTTTCTGAACAATATTTGTTGTGATTCAAGGATGTTGCTCTGATATTCACATGGGGAAAGAGCCCTACTTTCTTGTTCTATAATCATCTCATATGATTGCTGAAAATGAATGGCCCTGTTTGTACTTTTCAGCATAGGTAATATGTATTGTGGCCATTGCTGAAGCATGGTTATGTATATGAACTGGAATCTAGACCTGCTTCCATACTGTTTGTATTATACAGTGACATTTTACCTAGAAGTACTGCATTCTGGTTTCCATCTCCATTTAGATAATTTGCAAGCTGTTATGGAAATTCCAGAATGCATTGCAGTACTGGAGACCTGACTGTCTGTTTCCCATATTTGTTTTTGATGGTTGGACTAAATGATCTTGTAGGTCCTTTCCAATCTTGTGATTTTATGATTCTATGAGTCAGTAGAAATGACAGCTGCACTTTACCTGAAAAGTTTGGTCCTTTCTGTGGAATAACAAATTTGCTGAAGACTTTCTCAGCCTCTTCCCAGTGTCAAAAGGAAAGTTTAGGAATTCCTGCAAATGCTGAATGGCATAAAAGCAACTAGAAATAGGCAGATATTCAGGGAGATGTCGTATCTCTGTGTTCGCCCTCTGTGGACTTACTGAAGGTCCAGATTCACTGTTCTTCTCGCTGCCTTGCTCGGCCTAGACGACTAGGAGAGAGTAAAGCAGAAGCAGTAGTTTGCTGTGTTCTCTTTGCTTCCACCCAGCCCTCACAGTTAAAGGAGCTGAATGTAGGTGAGTACCTGAGGCTGCAAGATGTGCACTGATTCTGGAGATGTGGCAGATATCCCATGCTGAGTTGTCCTCCAGGAGCTCTCAAAGTAGGATCAGTGAGACCCGGTAATATGGGAACCCTCCAAATTACGTTGTTTGTTTTTCAAAGCAGAGCCACATTTTGCTAATTGGTTTTCTTAAGAATTCTATTTGAGGATTATGCAGTATTGAATCTGTATTAATCCAGTGCCACCTGCTGAGGCAGCAACTGCATTATGTACTATGTCTTTTCTGACAGTGGAGGCAAGCAGATGCTCAGATAATCTTACCTAGGTAGAAAAGCTGCTGCCTTTGTAGAGGTGTTTCTAGAAATGCGTAAGGAACTTTCTGTTATCCTTTTAAGTTCTGTTTAATAAGATTTGTGCTCTCTCCTGTAGCACAGTTCTCATCATTTACTAGAAAGCACCTTCCTTCATCATCAGTTGCACATCAGTCTCCATTAGGAGATCAGGGTTTATTTTACTTATTTTTTTTTTAATTATTTTTTAATTTTTCTAAGAGTTCAATTCAAACACTGTTTACTATAGGTTGCCCTCCAACCTCCACCCCCACCCTTCTTAATTGTTTACTTAGAGCTTGGAGAATACAGTTCATTGTTAGGAAGAAAGAGAATAATTCAGACAACTTGGCCAATCAGGGTACAGCTTGTTTTAATTTTTATACTGCCTCTATTGTCTGGAAAATATGACTTTTATAAGCACGATAGTGCAAGCATGAAATGAGTTTTTGAAAATGTTACATCCGTAAAATGAGAGGGTCTCAGCAACTGATTACGTGCTCTAAGAGAATGCTGTGATGTTGCAGCGCTCTTTAGGTGTGAGCTGTACAAATACAGCAACCAAAAATCTATGTGAAAGGAACATTATTTGCAAAGTCAAGTACTCTGAAGCTAGGAAATGCGGGATTTATGGTTGTTTGTGCAAATATAATTCTCCGCGCTTGTATGTGCTTTCTGCACACTGGATGAGGCAGGAATCCCAGGGAAAAGTAGTATGCAATCACGCAATTAGATACTTAATCACAATGCATCCGCATAGGGAGTGCAAACCGAGCTGTATGTGCAGCCATAAATCTGACATTCCCTGGCTCTCAGGTACTCGATGTTGAAAGAATTTCATTTAAGTTGCAGCATTTGTTGGTTTTAGGTACGATTTCTCGACTTTAGGGAGGAAAAGGCTCAAATACAGAACGCAACTGTTAAGGTTGGATGCAACTCTAATGATGGAAGTTCAGGGTGAGGGGCTGAACTTCCCAGCTGGCTCGATTCTCAAGTAACACAGCACAAGCTGCTATAGACACAAGCAGTGTGATGCTGGGGACATGAGATATGCTTGCCCTGGTGATTAACCCAATGCAACTGTGAACACTCTGCCTGCATTTCAGGCCATATCTCTTCAGCACTGCAATGCAAGTCATTGCCAGAGGAGTTGTAGGAATTAACCGTGGTGGCTGGCAGGAGAAGAAAATTGTCTCTGTGCAGAGGGGATTAATTGCTAGATTCAGGTATTTGGGGCATGAGGCATGCCAAACTTAATCTGTTTTACTTCTTGGTCAAGAGAAGTGGAACAGTTTCATGTGATGGAGAAGAGGGAAAAAAAGAAATAAAGCAAAAAAGTTCCTGGCTCAAGGAATGCTTTTATTCTGCCATGTTTTATCATGAGCCTTCTACAAACAGCACAGATTTGAGAGATCTGCAAATATAAATCCCCAAGATGGATTAATAATAGGAAATGTGAGGGAGTTAAAATATTCTGGAGTTCTGTTATTGCCTAAATTCAGAATGGCGTGTCCATTACAGTACATCAGGAGTTTTGGAAAAGAATAGGTGGTTGTAAGAAGTTATCGGATCAATTTATCTTCAGTAAATAGCCTGTCAACCCTGATGGATAATTGTTCAAAAGTGTAGCAGCCATCTCACACCGAAGAAAAGCCAACGCAAGTCCCAGAACAACCTACAGCTATCCAAATATTCCTGCCAGCAGCTAACTGCTTTGGGGGAAGCTTTGTGAGCTGGGCACAGCTCAGCTCGCTCATCACCCTGCTGCCTCGACAGCTATATCGTAACACAGATCTGACTGTGCCATGGGACTGCGAGTGGGATTTGTGCACAGATAGCCATGTTTTGGGGCTGGAAAGCCTGCAGTGAAGTGAGTAGATTCTTGGCCTTCGACCCTTTGCTTTTTAATACATCACCTACATTCTGTAGCTCTCATGTGGAACTGCACTGATCAGAAGTGTAATGTGAAACTGATTTTGCAAAACAATAAATTGCAGAGAGCTTGAGGAAACAGGTGGTTTTAGTTAGTAAATTGCAATAAAATACAAAACATCAGTAAATTGAAGGCTTGGCCCCAGGAGAGGAGAAGCTGTGTTTAGCCCCCTTGCTCTCCCTGTTCTGGTGATTGGTTTAAGCTCACTTGCCTTTGGCCCCGAGGGGGGCTGTTCTAGCTGCCTAGAATAGCCAGCAAACAGCAGAGCTCCAGTCACAACCTTCCTGTGAGCGTTTGGTGAGGGCTGTAAATAGCAAGTTAAAGCGGCAAGGAATCTGAGCTTCGCTTGGGAATACCTTTCACATGGGGATTTCCCAAACTGCTGTATTTGCCAGCTCTGGGGACCCTGTTAGCAGCCAGAGTGGAACAGTCTGCTCCATCGCCTGGACTCCGCGGGGGCTGGAGGGTGCCTCCGTTCTTTGTGACCTCTTGTCGTTCTCAAAGACAAATGAAGTCATACACAGAAAAAACACCCTTCTTTTGCAAAACTGAATGACTCTATGAGGCTCAAACTAGCTGCCGTAATGTTGTTCAGTTTAGATTGAATTAATCTTACCAATTTGCTTCATGTGGTAAGGATGATGGTTGCTTCAATTTGTGCAGTGCCGAAGATGTATGGATGCAAACTGTACTTTCTGAGCTGAATCTCTCTTTAATGTTGACTTCTAGCTGCATTGCTGCTAAACCCGTGCCCAGATCCAAGACTGCAGACACTCACACACAATTAATCTCACAAATTTATGAATGCCAGAGCATGGAGCAAAATGAAAACAACTGGAGGAATGTATAAGGGGAATAATTGGACTGTATCCAGATGTGCATGTGTAAAACATCACCAATTGACTCCTCCCCCATATCCTGTCTGAAGAAAGGAATTTTTTTCAAAAATAAACTGGGGTTATTTGAAAGAAGTTGTGGTGTCTGAATGAAATCTAATAGGCATGATCAGTGGTAATTAGGTACATTCTTTGCTCCTTGTTTTTTGCTTTGTTTTGTTTTGTTTTTTAACTCTCTTTGTGTCGTTGCATTTAACAGGCTCACTGCCACTTTCAGCATTACCACTGGAGCTCTTTCTTATGCATATTTGAGCTGCGGGATAGAAAAAGAGAATCATGAGGATTAAATGAGTGTGCATGCTGTACACTGCAAGTGTTCTGAGAAGCAGAGGGCATTTGTTGTGTTATCAGGGTACTTGGTGGTGAAGGCACAGAAGGGGCAGTTGAAAGGGTTTTGTAGAGAGCGACTTTATTAAGCTGAGAAAGAAACATTCCTACCAATGTCTTGTTTGCAGACTGGAATAGGAACGAGGGTTGTGCAGATGTTAAATCCCTGACTTTCAGTGAAGGAGGACTAATGCCATGAGAGCAGTGAAGACCAATGTCTTTTCTGCCACCACTGCCGTTTGCTTTCTGACAGAACAGTAGCTGCAGTGGGGCTGGGAGGAGAGGAAAAGTGGAGGGAAGGAGAAAAGTCCAGAGTGGAAAAAAGATCAGCTTCGTTGCTTTGTTGATTAAAAATCTGTCGTTCTCCTCATTATTTTAATTCACTCTACGTACTTTCTCTTTAATAAACTGCATTGGCCACCTTTAAATGCTTATGTGCTTTCTCAGCACAAACTTTTCCTAGACATTTTATAACACTTATTTTCCTCCCCAAATTAAAATAGCAGAGACATTGGCAGCATTTCACAAAACACCCTCTCAGACTTGCTCTACTGTCTTTTGTTTACTTTGGTTCTATACCCAAATAGGTTGAGAAAAAGAAAGAAATAGCACTGAATCTTCTTAAAAGCTGCAATTGATACTTACTGCGGGGAAGACTTGTAATGTTCTGATTCTTTTTCTAGTCCTTGCTCACACAGCAATATTCCTGAGTCCAAGGACATGAAAATAAAACAAAACAAAACAAAACAAAAAACCTTTGGGGTTTGGACCACGAGGCTCTGGCCACCTCCCTCCACAAAAGCCTTTATCACACAAGCACTCTGTGCCGCTTTCTTTTCACAACATCTTGTTTTGGATTCAACCTTCATTTTAGCTCTGCTTAAGATGGAGTTGAAGGCTCCTGTTGAAGGGATGGGGAAGAACTTAGGCTTTTTGTGCTTCAAGGAGTTTGTTGGGTTTTTGCTTTTTTTTCCCCTAATGGAAAAGGACATGCTAAGCTGTCCAGGAAGGCTTGTATTGTTGCCAGAGATATAAAATTCTTGCACTTAAACTGAATGAGCACAGAGGCACGATAATGTTTTTATTCCAGGTATAAAATTGCCAGACACAAATCTGATTTAACAGAATATGGTTTTTGAACTTTGCATCAAAATGTTTCCACTAGAATACAGCAAAAGGTATTTTCAAGCAATAGTGGTAGCCTTCGGATAAAGGGTCCCAGAGGTTCATCTGCAAATGCTTTATAGTTGGAAAGACTCTTTAAGAAAAAAATAAAATAATTCAAGGTTGCCACAGCTCGTCCTGTTGATCCAGTGAAGTCGCAGCAGCTGTTGAGGTGAGATGGAGTTGCCTGGGCAACAGCACATATTGTATAACAATACTGCACCACCTTCAAACCAGTGAGGTGAGAAGTAGTTTAAAAGCATTACTAAATTTTTATGATACGTCTGCTATATTTTCAACCTTGTGGTTGGCTGAGTTTACCCCAGCTTAGCCTCGTTGGAGCCCGAAAAGCTCAGCTGCTGGATACTGTTTGAAAAGAAGGGGGGAAACCCAATCTGTGTGTTTTAAAATGTTGAAGTTAAGCTGTCTCTACATAACCATTCTTGTTGATTGTGCCCATGCTCTTATCCAGAGTTACAGCTGCATGTGAATGCATTTCTCTCTACTTTTCGTACCTTCTTTTACAGGAAGACTGACTTTCTGACACTGCTTTAGATGATAAAAACAGAAGAGATTTGCAAAGAAAACAAAACAAAAAACCCCAACACATTAAAACTTTGATAGGTAGAAGCCCTTTGATTTGGCTTCACTTTGTGGTCACATTTAAAGTTTGGATGAAATCCTTAGAGTGCACAAGTAGCGAGGTTTCCATCTTTTGCGGCAGCACCCATGTATTGTGCTTTCTTTCACAGAATCACCGAACGGGTGAGGCTAGGATGGAACTCTGGATGTCCTCTGGTCCAACCGCCCTGCCCAGGCAGGGACACCAATCTTTGTGCTTTCCACAGCTGCTTTAACAGAACGTATAATCGCTTCCAACCACATTATTCACAAGAGGTATCTGTTTGAGTGCTCCACCCTCTATATTGTACTTCCAGCTAGAGAAACTCACATATTTTATTTTACCAGTGTAATGGCCTCCAAAAGATCTTTAAGCATCTTTTTGACCTTTTTTTTTTGGTTGTTGTTAACAAGCACATGTTGGTGATTAATCATGTAAACTTATTACCTACTTCTACTATTAATTCACTAAATTTTGATCTACTTTGACAAAGATTTGGAACGCTTTGAGTCCTACACTGGGCTGTAGTATTTAGGCAGCTTTGATTAAGCAGTGAAATGAGCGAGCGTTGTGAAAGTCCTGCAAATCACAACCACCTGGTTATAGTAGCGAGTCCCATGTAACTTAAAGAACTAACTTCAGTTGCAGTGTCCAAAAACAAACGTTCACGATGCTGACCAAAGCGCTAGTTAATAATTATTGCGCACAGCTTGGAGTCAGCCCAGATTCTACAGTGCTGTTGGATCCTCTCATGTGTTCATGCATACCATAGTGATTATTGAATCTTTTTTGAAGGTCTATTGTGTGGTATTTCTCATGGGATTTGGTGCCTCTAGTGTTGAGCTGTGGAAGTGTTGAACAAAGCTGCACCTCCAGTAGGTATGGGAATGTATCTGTTCTCTAGTCATCTGTTGGTCACTGTGACTTCAGTTGATGGAAGCATTCTGTACAGATCAGAGTAGGGTGATGTCTTATGCCCATAAGATGATCTACCTACTGAATATTTTGTACAGTTTATCCATAGTATTTAGTGTTGTTCAAGTCTCCTGCTTCTGTTTTGGAGAATCAGAGGACATTCAGAAGACAACTCAGCTGGATTTCTGGGAACCAGCTTTCACATTCAGTGGTTTGCTCCTTGCTGAAAGTGTGCTCTCAGGTACAGATCAGTTCAGAGCCACACTGTTGGCACTGGCAGCTGGGCTTTATCCTCTAACACCTCTTATTGAGTGAGCTTACAACCATTCTGAAGCTGAAAGGACTGCTCTCATGTCTGCACAAGTACCTGTGCTGGTAAGCCTGTTAAAACTCAGAGCTCTCTAATCTTGGAGCAGCCCACTGGAAACAGGGTAAAGATAACTTGGCTGGGCTTCCTGCACCTTGTTCTTTTGTGTCCTTAACACAGGTGATGCTGTGTCCTCTGTTCTAGTACTGCTTGGTCTCACAAAGGACTTTTACAGTACCAGATTCCTAGGTGCTCCCACAATGTATGTGTTGATGATTTTCTTCCAGTCTTGAATACAGCAGTATATGGAGATTACCTGAATTCCTCAGACCTTCTTCTACTTGCATCTCCTGTCATAGTCTTACTGTTTTTACTTGTAATCAGAACACATTGACTTCTACTGAGACATCCCTCCTTATTAACACAAGTAATAGAACCAATAAGTATGGCATTTTTTTGGCTGACACATTGTTAATTGCTCTTTTAAGCTGTCTGGGTGAATGACCATCTTGCTAGCTTATTAAATCTTGATTTTTGGAAGCTAGTTTCTATTAACCATGACAAAGAAATTATTGCATTGGTACTTGAAGCAAAGCATATGAGCAAACACTATTAGGAAGAGAATCAGAAAACAGATTAATATGACAGGCTGTGTCATGAAGGTTCCTATGCTCTGCACAGGAGAAACCTTTCACCCAATCCCTCCAGCTTTGGAGTTTTAACCTGCTTGCTGTAGAGAGAAATTGGTAGGGCACCAAGTCATTATATCATCTACTAGCTCTCTTGTGTTTCAAGTCCTTCTCGCTCTCTGCATGCATACAGACTCATCTACACCACTAGAATTAGTATTCTCTTGTTGCAGAAGTAAATATCTGCTGTCTGTGGCATGATGGATTTTATTGTGATGGCCATCATTCTGATCCACATTTGGATCAGAAAGAGAACATTCCTGATGCCTCACCTCTGTGAAGCTTAACACTCTTTGTGACCCCACGCTGAAGCTTCTTTAGGTGCAAGCAGGATGCTCCAGGCAAGTGCCAGAGCACATTGTGTGGGACTGGTAGCTTTGGCCTCGTGTCAGCCTTGGAGCATGGAGGACTCTGCAAATCCTGAGTGAGTGGCCATGGCCCTTCTTTTCCAGTTAGGAATGTTTTTCATAGAAACTTCTGGGAAAGTGTTGTTGTGTGGTGCCTTAGCTCAAGCACATCTATTTTCCTGTTTGCTCAAATGTGGGCCTTCAACAAAACTAAAACACTAATGCATAAACTTAAGTATGAATTTTTGCTCACATTGGTTAAAGCGAAGTTTGCTTTTCTCTATCCATAAAGTCAGTTAACAAGCCAGAGAGACTGGAAGTGTTTTGGTTGTTGTAAAAAGCATCAGTGTAAGAGATGACCATGACTAATCTGAACATAAGAGCTGCACAAATAGGAATGTTGTGTGATTTAGTAGTGTATGGGCTGGTATTATGGGACTGGAAACACCGTCTCTTCTTTACTACTTTTTATCTAAATGCTAGACTATCCTTGTCTATTGATAAAGGTCCTAAAAATGGCAAGTTACTTTCATAGGATGTGAGCGGCTTTTATATCTTGAGATATAACCCAAGTTGCTAATCCTAAACTTACCTAGTGCTCTATTTCCTTATCTAAAATTTTTCCTTATGGTTTCCTACTTCTGTACTACCATGCAATACTGTCCAAGCTAACAAGGGAGAGATAAAGTCAATGTAATGGTTTTAAACGTTTTGCAAGAACAGTCTTGTAACTAAAACATAGGATGAATTAAAAGCTTTGATTCAGTTCATACTCACAGTTCATCTCATTGTTGGTGATGTCGCCCTGAGGAGGTATTGCCAAGGACACCTTCAGACTTCAGTCAGTAATTTTGTTATCTGATGGATGCAAGCAAATCTTTTGAAAAAGCCAGGAAGAAAAAAACCTACAACTCTGCTTTAGCCACTTTGCATTTGACAGTACTTTGAAATGTAGCTATTCCTATCCTGAAGCAGGTCCATGTTTTGTCTGCATGTTTGTATGTGAAGGCAGGAAATGCCATATGCTGTAGACCCTACAGTGTAGAGGATCTAAATCTAATGGAAGAAATTTACCCACAGTCCCCAGAGCAGACACTTGGGTAGCATTTGGCTCTCTCCCTGGAACTATGAAGCCCTCTTTTCTTTGCTTTAATTGCTCAATTCTGTGCTTGTTGGTAGGAAAGGATTCCTGCAATCACTGTGAATTCTTAGTCTCAGAGATGCTTGGCATCCATGGAGTCCATAGCTTAAGTATGTGCTTTGTTTAAATAAACTGCTGTTTATCAGTTTTCACAGAGGAAATGCAAAAGTCAGTCACTTGTTTGATTTCATCTTCTGTTTATGCTGGAGCATACAATAGTCACAGATACAGAAAACTGATTATAAATCTTCAAAATAGAGCTTGGAATGGTAGCGAGAGCCTTACACTACTGACTGTAGTTGTGTTTTGGTTCGGTTTAAATTAAAACAGCACGTTAATCTCCCTTTGATTGCAAAAACTGTCTCATCTATAAAATAATTGTACACCTTCCATTTAAGAGTTAATTTTAATAGCTGATGCTTATAGAGGGCACTTAATCTATTATGCAGTGCAAGAAGGGCAAAACCTAAATGTTGCTTGAGCATTTAAATGTCAGTTTTAGTGCTGTTGGGCGTCTTAATGCTCAACAATGGGTTAAAAATACTGCACATTTTTGCTAACCTTAGAAGCCCCCAATGGGTGGAGTATGGCAATGGGCGGTTTGCTGTAGATGGGCTTACTAACCCTTTACTGTATAGCTAAAATACAGAATGGCCTGCATGAGATTGGATTTTCATAAAGGAATGATTAAGTCTGCTTGAATATCTCTTCCTCTTAAAAGAGAGTTGGTGTGTTCTGCTGCAGTAAGAGCAATGATTTTAACCACTTACTAGTCACTAGCTTTTTTTCCCCCTAAATACTATAGGAAAAGCATTGCAGGAACAGCTTTAAAGAGTTAGGAAAGCTCATTAGCAACTGGTTGCCAAAATATTTATTTCTGCATACTCCACCCATGATAGAATAATAATATTAAATGAAAGATGGTTTTTACACGTGGTTTTGAATCTGGAAATTAGTTGATACTCGCAGCAATTCACTGGACAGTTTAATTGCTGTAATAAATCTGCAGTAAACCTTACAGAAACAATACTTTCTTTTTTTTTTTGCTGTGAGGATGGGTACATCCTTATGTAAATAGAAGGCTGCTTGCTCCTTTGTCTGGCTGTTAATAACTGTAAAATTTCATTTTTCTAATTGATAACCACACACAAGAGATCTCAACTGTATGAAAAAGTATGGAAAGCATAAACATCCACAGAGATGAGATGGTCAACAAGCTGTATTTCTAACAGCAGAGATGAGATTCAAGCAGAGATTATGATGCTTTTCAAAAATAGCCTCTGAAGATCACACATGGGTGCTTTGTGGGAGGGCGTTCCAGACTGTGGGAGCAGAACGAGTGCCGTTAGGCAGTTGAGGTCAAAATGTGAACAAGGACTTAAGACATTTATGGTTGCATTTCTCCTTGCTTATGAAAAGATTTATCTCAACGGTTCAGGGATAGTTTATATAGCAAGCTTAATTTGAGGCTAAGCAACATTTTATTGGCACAAGCTATGTGAAACCTTAAATTTTAAGTTCTCTGGTATTTTTGTAATGATCTTCTTTGCAGTATACAGTGCATATTTTCCTATAGCTTTCATTTAAGTGCGTGAAATAATGCTTTTCTGTAAATGATTTGCCACTGAGGTTACCAGGCAACACCCTGCTCTACCAAGAGGGAAAGATAACTCCTGCATGGGGCTAGGACCCAGCCAGGAGAGGATGAAGGGATGTGTGATGTATAATTTCCCAGTCTTGATCCCTTCATTCTTGGAACAGAACCAGATGTTTACCTCTTCTACAAACAATGAAAGTGTCCATGTAGATTGAGTCTCTTGCTCATCAGGTCTTGTCATGGTGTGGTGGAGAGCAGGTGCTCCGTATCTCCAGGTTTGGTTTGTACTGGAGTGAATATTGGAGATTTCTCAGCAGTGCCTATTAACAGGTGATGGTGATGCACACTGCTTGTTCCTTAGGGTGCCCTCAAAACGTTCAGAATATCTCTCCCCATGTTTAGTGTAAGCTCCACATGATACATTTGTTCTTGATATGAAAGGTGATACCTTCCTAGGTAGTTTCTGTCTGACTGCCTGAACGAGAATATGAAGAGATGTCAGTGTGCCGTATAATGCAATTACTGCACCAGGTCTCTGTTAGATCAATTAAGTCATAATTTTGATTTTGTATTGAGATTTTATCCTCCCCTATTTACTTTGTGTGCCGGTAGTAAGTCATTCCACTGATGTTTGAGATACCTGGGTACCAGTTTCTTCTATGACAACTTCCTAACTTTACTCTCTCCTCTACAGCCTCTTGTCCAGGTCAGCACATGCTGTACTTATCAGCAGATATCTCTATACTCTCGTTTTCATCTTTGTAATGGTCTGAACTGCTTTAAGATTGCCCTCTCTGTATTCTTCTCCCCAGCACCCCGTCCTCCCTTTTAGTAATGAGTAAGTGAGAAACGGGAACTGTAATTCTGCAAGTGACTTCTTCATAAGCAGTGCCATTTCTGTAAAGATGCACACATGTGGGGGGCAGTGAGGATTTTCTTTCAGCTGCAGGAGAAGCCAAGAATGAGTAGGTTAATTCAAATTAATTAGAAATGTCATCTTCATGAAGCTCAGCACCTGAGATCACACTGCAGTTCTAGTAATAGAATCATGCAGGTCTTTTTAACTGCACTGTTTAAGAGCAGATAATCTCCGCTGTAATTATTTTTGATTCAGGGGTGTGTGATGGCATAAAACTCCTTTCCAGTGAGTGTAAGAAGAATTCCATGCACTGGAGATCTCTACAACATGGTCAGGTGTCTCAGTGCTCAGATTCTGGGACTTAGTTTCTGTCTCCTGAAAATATTGGAGGTCACTGCATTCCATCTTCATTATGCTCAGAATTAGATGTGGAAACAGAAATACACTTTTCCTCTGCCTGAAATAGGTTCTCCCCCACCTCATTCCAAACTGCAATCTTAAGTTGTATTGAAATGTATATGAAGTGTTCTTTTCCCATTAGGGAGCATGAACCTCTTCTCACTGTAACGTTTCCAGGTTGACAGTGCCCAGTTTGTGGTGGGTTTAATGGCGATGGTTCTGTAGTTCTTGTTTAATTACATCTATTGTTGTGTACTCCTTGCTGTGAATGGCTCGTCATTATGTAGTTTGGTAATTTGTTAGTATAAAAGCCTCATTATTTCAAACTAGTTCTGTGTAATGTGTTATTAGACATTTAAAACAAATTTAGGCTGCCACACAATGTAGTTTTAATAACCTTAGGGAAATTCTCATAGGGGAGTAGAATGTTATTTCAGCAAAATGAATGAATTGAGAAAATAATTAAAATATGCATTACATTTGGGTAATGTAAACTTAAAGAAAATGGATTACAGAACATCACATTGCTTAACTGGATGTTTAATTCAGGATGCCTTGGAATGATCCTAATGAACATTTCACTTCAACATTTTGTTTCAATACATTTGAAGCTTTTGGCTGATGGGAGGATTTTTCTTTGATTTGCATTTTTTGTTGTTTTGCTTTTAAGTTTCTATTTCTAAACAAGTTTGTGGCATGAATGGCTTTGCAATGAGCTGCCCTCCCTGCTTTGCATCTCTGAGTGTCTTGAAAACAAAACGAGTGAACAAATGCTTGTCTAAAATGTTGTTCTTTGTCCCATTAGAACACATTACAAGATCATCTCTGTTGATTTCACACACTGATTCCTAATATCAGCTCACTGATCGCTAATTAGATGGTTTACGCTGCTAAGGCTTGGTAGAATGAAATCAGTTTACAAAGCAAGTGCTGGGATTATTTTGTATCTGGAAGAGGATCAGCCTGGGGAGGAAGGGGGGTGGGTGGGGAGGGGTTACTACTTGATGGTTTATTTCACTTATGGATTCCTTGCTGAAATTTCAGTTTGTACTGCTATTAGTAAAGGAGTTATTTCCTTTTAACTTGCTTTTTTTTTTGTTGCCTCCTTCATGTTAAAACAGTTTCAGTATGTCAGTGTTAGAAAAGAGCTGTAATGTATTTTTTCCAGCAGCAGTTCCTTGTTGGTTGCAGTGTCTGTAAAAAGCTTACGACATTAAGGAGTAATGGAGTATATCTTTCAAAGCACAAGGAACGAGCAGTCAGAGTGTTTTGACATAGTGTTTAAAGAAAGAAAATCATGGAATTTGGTTTCCTGCCCAGAACTTTGACTGCCTGTCTGGGAATTCAGCGCTGCATGTCGGCGTGATGTAGAATTAGTGATGTGCTTTGGAGTGTTTCTTTACAAATACAGTTGTGTCCTGCAAGTTGAAGGCCAGTGTATTAGTGATTTACACTATTGTCTCCCAGTACTGATGAAGACCTACATTCTTGAGGAAGCGCTATCTTTCCAAATAAATGATTCTCTTTCTTCTAGAAAAGCAGAGACATTATCTGTCTCATCTGTAATGTGATGGTGTACTATGAAAGGTCATTGTTCTTGTAGACTTGAATCAGCTTTCAGCACACCATTTTAACTGTATTTCTGTGTTTGCAATGAAGTCGCTACCTCTTGCACTGACCTTAATTGTTGTTCTGAAACTGCTGGGGGCTCTCAAAGACACTGCATTTTCCATAGGTTCTTTGAGACAGCTGGCATCAAGCACCCATAGGCAGCTCTGCTGGTGCAAAAGTTGACACATTCTTTGTTGAGTTTTTAGAGTCTTGGTTTTTTTAAGATCAGTACAACTATCAACCCAAGCTGAAAGTTGCACATTTTTAATGTGATGACAATAGTTCTTAAAATTATTTTGCTCATTAATTGTGTTCCTGGGGAGTCAAACTGCAAGTATCCTAACAGAGATGATGAAGTGGATGCAGGTGTTTACGTCTTAACGCAACCTCTAGTCTGCACAATGGAATATTCAGTTACTTTCTTCCTCCCTAAATGGCGAGGAATAAAAGTGTGTTTGATATGATTCAGAGTAATGCTTGGCTATAGGAATTCAGGCAAGGGTGTTATTTTGAGATGGTAAAAAGATGCAATTGCAAGAGTCTTAATCTGGCAGTTACTGAAGACTTTGTGAACCATCCAGAAGCAGGAAAATCCCTCCTCCTCTGAGCTGCTGAGACACTGAGATGCACTGAGTGTTGCTTGCAGCAGTGATGGCTGAGCCTCTGGTTGTCTGAGTTTTTGTGGCTGCTTAGGTGGAAATGGAGCTGTCACAGGTTGCCTCCTCAGCAGCCCACCTTCCTGGGGAGCCTCTTGCCTGGTGCAGCAACAGCCCTCCCGCTCACATCCCTTGGCTATAGCAGTGCTCCTTCAGCCTCTTACAGCACAAATTTCGAGCTGTCACCTCTAATGAAGTGAAATGAATACCACAGGGCAGACTATTTGCTTCAGGTTAAAGCTTGTATGTTTCTTAGCCTGTTTTCTTAGCTATGAGTGCTGTTCTGCCTGGCTGCAAAGTGCAGCTTTGGACAGTTGGACACAATTGTTGTCTGCTCAGGACTGCATAGCTGAGCCTACAGGGAGCTGCTTTCAATGCCAAGTATTTGACAGCTCTCAAATCTGGTGTTTGGATATTATCTTGTCACTCTGTTTCAGCAAGGGCACAAAGGTGAGCACATATGGAATTGACAAAGACGATCTGTCAATAAATGTGTTCTGCAGTCACACAGAAGGGCAGCGATGACAGCTGAGCAGTTATGGCTATTTCTGTTGGAGGAAGCCTCTTTCCTTCCAGAGGTGCTGCTGTAGGCATTTCCAGGCTTGGTACTCCCTGCTGAGTTCTGTCTCAATTCACCATCTGCCTCGGTATTTAAAGGGAGCGTGCAGCCACTGCAGTAGGAGTTGTGCTTACTTTTCAGTTGTGTTACTGGGGTACACTGAAAGCCCCACGTGCTTTCCCTTATGGTGATAGCGGAACAGGTCCTGTTCTCTGTTTTCTCCTGACAAGCAGCACAATCAGAACAGCTAGCAGTGTGGTGTTGCCTTTGTTGTACACACTTTCCCATGTATGAAAACAACGAGTTGTTATCAGGAAAGAATTTTTTGTGGGTGAGCAGCTCTGGGACAGTAGTATTTAATGTGCAGGGTTTGCAGTTTCAAAACTATCACGTATGCCCAGCTCTCGTGTACTTCCATACAGCCTGGAGCTCTGACATGACACCTTCCACAGCCTTCCAGTTGTGTGTTTTGGGTATATGTTTTTTTGTTTAGTAACAGTAACTTCAAGGAATGCTTTGATGTCGTTTCCTTCGCTGCTCACCTCCTGCTCCTAACTGGTCAAATGTAATTTTTTCACAGCATCTCGGATGCTCTAGCATCCTTTTTTTTTCATGTTTCCATGCCCATGTGTGTCAGGTTCCTTCCTCAGAGTTCAGCTATTGTTCTGTGTTTGCTATGAGAAAGTCTGCAGTCCCCTCTCGTGTTCAAGTTCCTGCTGGGCCAGATGATGCTGAGAACTCTGTCTGTGGACAGTTACAGTCAAAGATGACCTGAGGTCAGTTTGAGGAACAATTTGGCTCTGCACTTCAAGAGCATTTCTGTTTGGGTTCGTTTCCTGATGACTTTTTTCTAAGAGGCTTCAGTCTAACAGACATTAATTTAAAGGGACAGAGATTTTCTTACACATCAACATCATTATTTTGGGATATCTTTTTTTTTGTTTTTTTCTCAAATTCTAAAAGATGATGTATCCCTTTTCTTTGTGTGTCTAATACAGAAATAGTCCCAGAGCTACTTAAAAAATCAATATGAATGTTGTAATAGAGGAATAAGAATGTGGTTTCTTCACTCTTTTGTTATCATTCAATAACATCTTCAAACTTGATGAAATTTAGAAGCTGGTGTGCACTTCTGCATATTACATAGAGCAAAGCAGGAGATACCTTTGGACAGTTGTGTCTCAGAAGTGTGTTTTCCATGACCCAAGTATCTTGGTTTTCTTTATTTAAAAAAATAATAGTTTAAAAAAAAAAAAAAAAAAAAAAAGAATGAAAAAAGGAGGGAGGAGCTGAAATACAGCTTCTGAAAATGCTGCTATAACAGAGAGAAGAAAATAAGGTGGAGGGGGGAGGAGAAAGGAGAAAAAGGAGGGAGTGGGTGGGGGAAGACTTGACACCAGAAGCTCTGTCATACCAGAGTTTCTCTTGAATGTCTGGAAAAAGTCTTATGCTTCTGGGATACTTTCCAAAATATTTTCAGTGACCATTGCCACAGGCGTGAACTTCTTAATGCATTTTGCAGTAATCTCCACTGCAGTGAAATTGATTACTGTCTGAAAGCTTTTAGTGATAACAAGCAAGTAGGGCAGCATAAATACCATGAGCTAATTTGCATGTGTGTGTATTTTGTTGCATCTTCAGGAGCCCAGGAGAGACAGATGCATTGCCTCAGGAAAATCCTGCTTTTTTATTATTATTACATAATTATATTATTGCATATTTCTATTTCAGTAGGAGGAATTCTTTTCACATATGTGCAAAAATGCTTGTGTGCCTATGTGCATACAAAGGATCTGGAAGCTGTCTTTCTCTTGGATATTTCAACTGGTACCTGAGGAAATTATACCTTGGCTTCCTGAGCTGAAGTTTCAATAGGATTCATTTTAAAGAAACTGAAGTGCATTCAAAAGCCAGAAGCAGTTTTAACAAATGAAATTCCAGTGGGAAAAAAAAGAGTACTACAGCAAAGATGGATCTTCTTCATGTACCCACAGAGAATTTCAGGAGGCTTATACTTGTAGGGCCATCTTCATGAGGAAGACGAGGGAGCTAAAGAAGCTGGAAAGTCATACTCAACAGAAAAGTCAGATCTCACAGTCAGTCACTGGTATGTCCCTGTCACCGTGCCCTCTGCCAGCACGCACATGCTGCAGCAGAGCCCTCCAGCCTGTGCTATTGCTCACCCAAAGCACTGTGACTGATGGATGGTCTGCAGTAGACGAGGAGAGAAAAATACGAACTTGAGCACCAGTAGAGAAAAACAAGCTGTCACAAGCAGGCTTCATTACAAGGGATAGAAAGGTCAGCATATTCTTCCCCGCCCCCCCTTCTGAGCAGTCACTAAGACACATCCAAGCAGAATTTTTCCAGACTGTTAACTGGTTCATCAGTCGGGGCTTCCTCTCAATTTGAAATGCCAGCACCACTTCAGTGCAGAGGAATTGCTGGCTTCTTTCCCAGACAAGATTTCCCAAATTCAAAATGACCTTTCAAGATTCTAACTAATATGAGCTAAACAGAGATTTCCTCTTCATCAGGCGCTTTCTTGGATTGATCCTTTCACTGAGAGCACATTACCTGCCACAGACCAGTGAAAGACCTTCCACCTGTGAGAACAAACACCTCTTTTGAAGAGCAGCAATCTTGAATCATGTTGAAGTTGTTCCGTATTCCCAAAACTGTTATACTTGTGTTGGATGCACTGATTATGGGAAGGCACAGGGAGTACCAGTGAAAGAACTGCAATTTTTATTTTCGATCCAGCCATTCAGGGTCTGCATCAATAGAAAGGGATGCAGTTACCCTCCATAGGGGATAAGGGGAGGGATGAGAAGAATGGCAGAAGAACTCTAGAGCTGGGAATTAGGCTGCTGGGAGGATGGTTGTATGCCATGCTAGCAGTCTGGATGGGCTGAACTTTTAGTGTCCAGAGAGGGCTTTTAGTGTGTTGCTGCATTGCAGCATGTGCTGGGGCTTATGGTCCCTCGGGACAGCAAGATATTCACCCTGTGGGGGAGATCAGGTTTGTAGGAAGAGGGCTGGAGGAGACAGAGCAAGCGGGATCATCCAGAGGTCATTCTGCTCACTTCAGTTGTGGTCTTCTGATGATAAAGAGTTTCACAAAAGTTTCATAAACTCTTGAGCACTATTCATGCAAGTGTCTCCTGGTGTTATTGGCACAGAGGAGTGGAGGTGCAGTGGCTCGAACTGATGCCTGCTTTCTATTGTACAGTTACATCTTTTCCTCAAGTATGTGGAAGTTTTCTAATACTCAGTTATTCATGTCAGTGTAGATACAGGTGGTAATATTGCTCTCTACATAAGGTACATCCATTGTGGTGTGGCAAAGTTAGAGAGTCCCCAGGCACACACTGCCATCAGAATGGGCATGGGAACAGTCTGCCTGCCTGCAGAGGGGTCTGGAAGGCAGCGGGGAGGGGTTGGAGGGTGGGATGAGAGGAGATGCATGAACTGTTTTTCATTTTTTGCCTGAAAACTTCTGCTTGAGCACTTAGGGAATCATTCGTATATATATGATAATGCTTCTTGATGCCTGGGCGGCTGACATCATTGAAGAATTGGGATCTATGGGGGCAAACTCTCAGCAGCTGCAACAGGAAATTTAAAAGAAAAAACATCCTTTTATTCAACAGAAGTCAGCTGGCTGTGTCGAAAATGCTGCTAAGTATGTGGTTCTTTCTTGGAAAAGATGATCTGCATGGTGGTTAAAACCGATCTGGTTTCAGTGGTCAAAGGAAAGAAAATGTTGGAGAAGTACTTGATTTCAGTGCTTTATCATCAATCTCTAAAACCATGTAGGGGCTGAGTGTGGAAGGCTGCAGGGAGGAGTGCATAGGTAGAAGGAACACGGTTTTATCATCTGCAGTTCACTAAGTGTTCTTTTGCTGTGTTTTCTGTAACTATGGTAGAAAATTTATGGATGCTTTGCTCTTCTGTTCAAGAAGCTCCTTCTTTGTTTTATAGACACTTCAGAGTTACGTTTCCTACAGCTGTATCTTATAAGAAGTATCTTATACTTCATTTTTCAGGGCATGCTGTAAAGCCAAGTGTGGTCAAGCAAAGATGTTGTGAAGATGCGGTATGGCTTATTAAACTGAGAAAAATAAACTGAAACAGAAGGACAGTAAAATGCTCTTGGGGATAGTTAATGTTAGAATGCAGGTAACTCCTGGAAATAGATTTAAATTCTGTGAAAGTTGCTTTGAAACTCTTAGTTTGCATTCTTATCAAATCACTCAGAGTGCTCCTTTCTGTGCTGGCAATGTGTGCATCTCCTATATATGTAAATAAGTCTCTGCCATTTCAAGATTACGTAGGTGTATTTTCAGCACATCACCAGCATTTCCTTGCACTTTTTTTGTTCATATTTGTTCTTTAATACAGATCACCCTGGCACAGCAGGTTCACTAGCCACCACTTCTTGTGCCTGTTCCTGTCTGTAAAGTGGGGTAATGATCCAGCTATCCAAGAGTACAGTGCTGTAGAACATAATTTAGCTGTTCTTTTGTGTCTCTGCTGCTTAACTGCTTTGCCAAGCAGTTGCTTGGCCTTGGTGTTCACCGAGATGCATTAGCACCCTGCTTACAGGATTCCTTAATCATGGCCTGCCATCACCAGCTGCTCCTAAAGACCATGACCACGAGGTCAGGTGAGAGGTAGGTGTGATATGCTGAGGGAGAACCTAATGCAGAGAGCAGTGCAGTGCTGGTGGGGTAAACCAAATACAAGCATTGACCATTTTGTCTGCTGCTCACAGACCTCCATTCAAATCTGTCCTTCCTCAGTTTATGAGTTTAAGCCACTGTAAGACAGGGAGTGTGTTTTGTCCTGCACACTGTTGTGTAGTAACCATCCTGAAGTGAGAAATGATAATGCACTTTGATAACTGGAAGATGAGGAAGTAAATCAATATCTGTGAAAATTGCATCCAAGGTTTCTTCTGCTGGTCTGACAGAACCTACAAAGCTGCAGAAGCAGAAATGCGGGGGAATGCAGTTGTGCATCATTTGTGTCTCCGGCTGAAAAGAAAATGAAGTTCATTAGGTGGGAAGTACTGGCTGGAATATGGCTGGGGGAGGGGAGCTGCTTTAGTATTTTTTGCATCCCTTGTGCCATCTTGGACTTCAGCAGTATTTATTTTTAGTACATTTAAACACTGGAGAAGGAAGGGGCAGTTGTAATATGGCATATTTACATCATGCTGTCAGTTCCTGGCAGCCTATTTGCCTGTCAGAGTGCAGGAGAGAACCAGTCCATTAAGGACGTGAGTGCTACTTATGCCCAAGGGTGGTGAAACATGGTCTCAAGAGTCGGAAGGCCTTGCAGGCTTGCAGGTTGGTTTGTTTTTCTAAGGTGCATTATAGGCTTTTTTCTTTTTTTTTAATGTCAGAGAGACAGGAATGGGCTGTGCTGCCTCCCACTTTTTCCCTCTGCTCCTCTACACTGTATAGGAAAAAGAGAAGCAAAGCCTGTACATGAGATCAGCATGTGCTGGTTTTTCCCTTCATGTCACGCTTCATTTTTCCCCTCATGTCATGCTTAAGTTCTCTGCCCCATTATAAAAATAAAAATCTATAAATAAAGAAGAACAAATGCTGAGGGGACAAACTGGACCCACAGCTATGTGCATGTCGTCACTTGTAGAAGTGTGCCTAGCCCCATTCCTCTCTGGTTTCGTACATTCCCTATTTTCTATGCTGTCAGCTTCACAGATACAGTCCTGGCTGGAGATTTTTGGCCTTCCGTAACACAGTATTAATTGAGCTGAGGCTGAAATGTTGTTATATTCATCTTACATTAAATTAGCTCACACAGTTTTATACAGATACATTTCTAAATGTTTAGGAAAAAAAAAAAAAAAAAAAAAAGCTTTGAGTTTTGCTGCCATGCCTGAATATTGCAGTAATACTCTCCTGGAATTAGGCAACATTTAGGTCTGATCTCTCATGTGTGACATACTGTCTCTGTTAGAATTCCAGGCACAGGCACCCTATGATTTCCCTTTCTTGGAAACTGCTCTGTCTCAGCATGTGGGTAGGAGGCCATGTAAATAAATACCAACCACTTCTTAGCCTTCAATAGGCATTTCCTTTTTCCTGGTGGCGACAGAACAAACACTTTCTCACAGTTTGGCACCAAACATTTATAAAACTTTCCTACTTCTGAATAGACAATCCGATTCTTGGTGTAGTTTTTTCACTGGGTGCTATTTTTACTCATCTGTTGCTTGGTTTATCAGTAAATAGTGTCTGTCTGAACAAGCTCTTCATCTAAAGCATTCACATTTCTGGTAATAGAATCATAAGTGATTTGTAGAGTCATAGAATAGTTTGGGTTGGAAGTGACTTTGAGGGTCATCCAGTTCCAACCCAGTCATGTTGCCCGTGGCCCCATCCAACCTGGCCTTGAACCCCTCCAGGGTCAGAGCATCCACAGCCTCTCTGGGCAGTCTGTTCCAGCACCTCGCCACTTATATTACAATTTAGTCCAGGTTTCAATGGAAAGCTATGATTTGTTTTTAATTCACAGGTTAATACGGCTTCTCCTGAATTTATAAGCTAGGACAGTTGTATGCCACCATATCATAACTAACAGTTGGGCTAATGGAATGGCTAATGCACCATTACATGTGAAATGCTACCAAGAGGTAGATTTATAATGTCAAAACAGGTCACGCAAATCAAAATCAATGGTAGAGGACGGTGCTCTTCTCCTTTTTATCCACACATACTTTAAGTTCCAGATTTAGTTGTATTTACTACTTATTTCCTTTTTTTTTTTTTTTTAAATTATTTTTAATTAGCAAATTGCTAATGTGCTTTGCTTAGTTCTGTTTATCTCAGTGATAACATTTAATGGATGTGTGACACTATCCTCTCCCTTCAATTTCCTTACCCAAACGTGCACAGTATGTAATCGAATCTAAGCAGGATATAGATATGAACACTGATGTATGATGATGATATGAACAGCTATAGAGAACAGAACTAAAGAGTCTTTCACTATAATTCACATTAGATAGGAGAGTGTAGAATATGCTAGATGTGATCTTTAGTTGGGTACACTTTTTAAGATGGCTGATCTAAACACAGTTTGAAGATGCATCAGATAACTTTTATGTAACGCTTCCACTCTGGATTTGACAGAACAGGAGTAGCCAAGCTTTGCCAGAAGGACCTTTGAAAATATGCATTTTTCCTCTACTGAGGCCTGTTATAAAGCTGTCTAGGAAAGTGAGCCGTCGTTGGATACGTCCCTGTAATATTTTTATAGTTTCACTTGTAGATGCATTCCCATCCAATTTAGTTTTGCAATCTGCTGAAGCTTAGCCAAGTGTTATTGCTTCTGCCCTCCCAGCACACACATTGCAGAACAGCTAGAACTTCTTCCAGTCCTTTGCATGGAAGTTACAGTTGTATATTTCTTATGGAAGTGACCAGGGAATATGTACAAAGAAAAAACAATTGCTAGCTGAATTTTACTGTTTTGCAGCACAATAAACTGTTGTCACATGGATGTTTCTTACTGAGCAGTGTCCTGTTCAGTTCTTCAGCAAATGCAATGGGTGCTAGATTTCACAGCTAATTCTAATGATGGTCATATGGATGCCAGGCAGTCTTAGTCCATGATGCCAGGTAAGAAACTATGAAGGAATCCTCAGTTTTCTTCCTTTGGTGATTAACTGAACTTCTTCCATAGGGTTATTGAATAACCAAGTTCAGGAGAATACCATTGGTATTCACTGCACGAGTTCAAGTGCATAAATCCTCTGATGCAGGTGATGCCCCTCTTGTCTTTAAATGACATCTACTTAGCATGAACTGTATTAGCAGAGGAGAACAGAGAGTTTTGCCCTGGTTTCTCTATCAATAACAGGACTTCAACAAAGCTAAACACAACAGGAATTGTTCACAATCTTAGAACTTTATTGTTCAGACATTGTAAATTAGCTTGTTAGTGTTACTAGTCCTTGATTTAGAGTGACTAGAACCCAGAAACTTAGAAAAGGTGAAATTGTACCAACTCTGCTGTAAATGAGACTGTGCTGCTAATGAGGGTGCGAAACACAAGAGAATAAATAAGAGTTCACAACAGCAGGAGAGAGCAGATAATGCCTATTGTATGGATAGTGGTTAGAGTGGAGTCCAGTTTTGTCTGTGTGAAATGTATATATTTGATTTTCTGTGATTTTGTATGCTTGACTAGCAGAAAGAAATTCTGTCCCAGGGATCATGAAATGTCGGCCAAATTAACAGTACTTCTAAATAGATGAATTTAGTATCACAGCTTACTCCAGTTGCTACACGGACGCGGTAGGAGTGTTCTGTATTAGAATCTCGTTAGATTCCTTTTGGTCAAATCTGCGTCTTTTTAGAGTTCAGAAGGGAGAAGAATAAATGTAGATGCGTATTTATTTCCGGTGGACTTTTTTGGTTTTGTTAGGAAACTTTTTAATAGGATCAGAGAAAAACAACTGTGTCTGACATCTCATTTTTTTGGTGGTTATGTCTGTGAAATATAGCCAGACATTTTAGATATACTCTTATAATAAATGTACTAAAAGACCCTGCTGACTGAACAGAGCATGTTGGTATCAGACGTCTTTGAGTCTTCTTACACAGTGATGGTATGATCTGTTTTTTCCTAGGAAAAAGAGAAGAAGTACATGCTTCCTCTGGACAACTTGAAAGTGCGTGATGTTGAAAAGAGCTTCATGTCTAGCAAACATATCTTTGCATTGTTTAACACAGAGCAGAGGTAAGAGAATGTGCTTTTTGGCAGATAATTACATTAAGGTGTATCTGACTGAGCATTTTAATAACTGGGACTGCAGTTCTACTATTTCCACTGTGTTGAGTGATCAAAACGTTGATCCTTTTGATTTATCTGCTTTTTTGCTGTTGCATAATGATGAGTTGAAAGGTTAGTATCCCTCCTCCTGGCCACTCGTGGGGTGAAATGCTCCATGATTCGTCATTTAGTTTTTCTGTATGGCTGAATAATCATCTCCTGATCTTATTTGTGTTTTGTTTGGCAGTCTCCTAGGCTTACCAAAACATTCATGACTTCTGTACCTTGTGACCAGATTCTACTGGTGTAAATCACCAAAGTGTCATTGCTTTCCACTTTCTCCAGTGGAAAAACTTGCTTGTCTGTAATCTTGAGAGTCATTTCATTGTTTGTTTGGGTTTAAATAGAGCTGAATGGAGAACAAATGAAAATCCTCTTCATTTTCAGTTCACTGGAGTCTTTCCTTTGTAGTGTTTTGCTTCAGACTTTTCTTTCAGACTCTGCCCTCTGATTTGAGGGATTGGTCACTCTGAGGAAGCCCACTAAGAGGGCAGAGCCAATTCAGATAACTGCACAACTAAGTCCAGATAACATGAGGCCACCTGAAGGCATACAAATGGCCTGTATTTTCATTAATTTATTGACAGATTCAATACTGCATTTGCAGTTAGATAAGTGGAATTGCACTGCAGCAGATGAAATGCAAGTTCTGTAATTTCTTCAGGAAAATTAGTAAAATGTCTTCTAGTGATAGCATTCATCAGTGCCATTGTTTTCTTCTTTTCTGCTGAGTCCCTTCACCTCCAATCCCCCTCCAGTCACTAAAGCTAGGCAATACATTCAGATGTTCAAGATGATGAAGGCTGGATGTGGCTCCCTACAGAGCCAGCTGTTGTTGCTCCTGAACTGGCCAGAAATAGTTCTTTCAGAAGCAAGGAGTGCCCCTCCCTCCTGCAAAGCAAAAGCAAAGCACAGGATTTCTGGGCTGTCAAGTTTCTGCTGGCTCCAGAAACATGAGGACGCAATGTGAGTCTCGCTCTGAACTGCCCCAAGGAGGCTTTGCCTGCATTTGCTGACATCTCAGCTAACCCACATGTGGACATTGTTTGCCAGGAGATGTCCTTTGAAAGCATGTCTCTGAAATCTTATTCCCAGCAAGCATTTCTGGAGCACAGATACAAACTTTGCAAAACTTTTCATCTTGTCTCTTCAAATGCTGGGAATTAATGTATTTATGATTTTCTGCTATAGATGTGTGACTCGTCCGTCGTCCCATCATTGCCCTGACATACTTGAGTCAGGAAGGGTAGCTGTCATGGTGGCTTGATGTCAGCCTTCCATAGGAAATCTGTGAAGTTTAGCCTCATTGTTTCTCTTTTGTTTGACTAACATTTGAATGCTGTCATCATCTTAAATAACAATCACTGAACTGCCATGAAAATTGAAGATAAGCAAGCATTTCCTTTGGCAATTATGGGATTTATTTGAGCATTGCACATTTACATTTTCATGCATCTTCATGCACACCAGACAGCAAAGATCTCAAAGTCAGATGTCTAAAATGTTTGCCATGTCTGTAATAACCGTGCCCATTTGGGCTGCAAGTAGAGCCTCCAGCATATGCAGGCTGCTCTAAAAACACCCGTATGTCTATATGGGCATGCTGAGACTTGACAGCAGAGTGATAAGATGACAAAATAACTGCCTTGGGAGAGGCTGTTTACAAAGGTGGTCCTCCGGCTTAAAAGGAGGTAGAACTTGTTCTTGAAGAGATGTTTACTGAACTCTAATTACAACAGCAGCCCCTCAGTTATTGTGCAGCAACTGATTTTTGTCATATTTCCCCAAATTTGCCTTCTGGCACAAGTCAGTCAAACCAAGCTGAGTATCAGTTTGCTTTTCAGTGTCTCCTAAATTCATAGATTGTTTCAGCAGAAGGTGGGATGCTGCGAGTTGAGCAAAGCTATCCAGCCCTCAGCTGGACACCATGTTCCCTTTCCCAGTTTCCTGGGGAAACTGAAACAAGAAAGTGGTAAAAATATGTTGAAATGAGGAGTTTCCTTGTTGTTTTATTTTATGCCGATACATTGATCTGCTTTCTGAGAGTAGAGGGCACCAAATATTGTTTGCTTTGTCAAAATTCATGTAACGATTAACTTAGTTTCTACTTTCTTTCTAAAACCTTGTAATTGGGAAAGAAATCAGTTTTCTGAGTTTGCCCACGGAGGGTTCTGGTTATGGAAACATTTTACTATTTAAGATGTGGATCATTAAAGAACAAAGGCAAAATCATCTGTTCCAGACTGACTGACGATAGCATGGAGATTATTCCGTATCTCCTTTTTCCATAATCCGTAGGGTGTTTGTTTGTTTGTTTTTCCTTGATTTTGTGAGTTTTCTGAATGTCCTCTGAAAATACTTTAATTTTCAAAGAATATCTGTTTAGGAGAGGAATTTTAATCAGCTTGTTCTCATTTTCCTTCCCAGCCCCTCACTGCATAGGTATTTTGCTACAGCCATATGTTTCTGATACTGTACATTTCAATAGTTTCCTGGATTATGCATTGCATTTTTTCCATTTATGAAAACCTTTCCAGTTCTGAAATACAGTTACCAGGAAAACGCTCATTTCACTGTGTAGAAGGAAAAACCATCTTGAGTTAGGAGTTTAGGGGATAGAGCAGAAGGAAACTTAACAGTATTTGTCATTTTGATTTACTGCAGGAGTCAACAGTTCTCTGACAGGAATCAAATGTGACTTGGTAATGTATAGTAAATGGAGACTGTGACGATTGATTTCACAGTGAAGATAAATTCTCATGAAATGTACATGATTGTGCAGCTATGAAAAGCCGGCATTGTGAAATAATTAAATTCTTTTCTCGTTACTTTCTAATTAAAGTCAAATATATATATATATATATAAGAAAAAAGAAAAAAGGAAAAAGAAAACCCTTTGTGCAAAATAGATAGAGTGTCGCTTAAGTAACAAGGTTGTGCAATGTCAGAGTTATGCTTTTCAGCAAGCTTAATGATTTATTCAAAGTTTTTGAGTGGGCCCATGTACTTAATTTATTAAGGTCATGGAAGACCTTAGTAGATGGGCTTCTCTAGCTTACTTACCTTAGCTGCACTGGATACTAGAGCCAGGTACATTAGAGAAAGTGTCCTTTGACTTCAGAATCACTGTAGGCAGTGTCTGTCTATGTGAATCTGCATCTTAAGAAACTGAGATGGGGCCGCAGGATTGAGCAGTATGTGTCTAAGGCTCTCAAGAAAGCGAGTGCTATTTTATGTAGGCCATCCTTTTCTCCTTTCTTCCTATCTCCACAGTACTTTTGCTCACTCTTATAAGAAGGAGAGTGATAGTGAATGTAATTGTGCTCTAAGAACGGTGATTATTAGCAAATGTTGTGAAGGACTTGAGTTCTGGATGGTCTTCACTATGCAGAGAGGTACACCATGATGCTGCTTGTGAGTTCTGCCCAGTATTCCCAGAGGGACGAAGCTCAAGGATTGGAGTCAGCTTTTGATTCTCTTGAAAACACAATGTAAGGCTTTTCCTCCTGGTATGAGGAGATGAAGCGCTAGCAAAGTTGTGTAGACATAGCTGCTGATTGACTTGATGAAGCAGAGCTAAGAATGGAGGAAATTCTTGTCATTACATGTGCTCATACAGATTCACCTTTGCTGTCAAAACTGATGGATGTGTGAGAGTTGGATGATGGATCTGTGCAGAGTTCAAGAACAAACAAATGCTTCCCATTGCAGGGAATTTCCTTTCCTTTTGGGATTTCAGTTCAGATCCTTTGCCTATTCCTCGTGTATAAAAATTTACCAATTTGCATTTTATTAAAGTACTGGGGTTTGGGACAAGAACTGTAGTTTTAAATGTGCCTTCCTTCAGGATCATTTGCCTTTCTTATGCAGGAATCTTTGTTCCTCTTCAGACCCAGTTCTTTCTTTGGGGCCAAAGAAGTAGAACCAGCTTATTTCCTTCCAGTCGGGATCCTGACGAGAAATATAACCTGTTACGTTCCTTCACTCTGTGGTTCTGTATACCAGGAGGATGTGAGAAATGAATGCAAAGCATTTAAACCACTGTTCTGTTTATCTTCAGTAGAATAGTTTCCTGTGACTGAAATGCTCCTCAGTATTTGTGAAGCAGTGTGACAAAGCTAACATCTCTGCATGAGGGCTGACTGTCTGGGGCAGTTTTATTGGAGAAACAAATCCTTAATCTGAGAAACAGATGAATACAAAGAGGAGAGTCGTCAAAAGAAAATGTGGAGGGAACACAACAGGACTGGAAATAGAGCTGTTGTGTCTTGAGCACACTCTTACTGTCAGGAATTGTATTGCCCAAGAAATGGTACTGCCTTGTAGGACCCAGGGAAGAATGCTGTGTTTACTAAGTGAAAGGTACAGCAGTATATTTTGTGTGCCTGTTGTTGGCGAAGTTTTGCTCTAGAAGGGGATAGAGCATAATTCTTCTCTAGATGCATTAGAACCTTAAGTGCTGAATTCTTTCTTACAAACAACAAATGGTTAACTGCAATCCATATATAGGGGAAATTGGGAAACAGCCAAAGTAAAGGCAACTAGTGAAAGGAGACCGGGTCAGAGGGGCTGTTGGATGGAAGCCAGGCTGAAGGAGAAAGCCTATGGTGAGATGTATGTTAGTTACTGTTTTTGAATTGCTAAGAAAACTAAGCCCCAGGAAGAGCTGGACTGTAAGCTATTCACAGTCCTCTCTGTTAGAAAAGTAAGAAATAAAATCCATTTAATTAAAAATATATATATCTAAAAGCAACACACACACACACACACAGCTGCTGGGATTTGTAAACAAGCTATAAGCTGCTGGTGAGTACAATGTCTAAGAATGGGAAAAATATACAAACACAAAGGATAGCTACTCTTAGTGCCCCACCTACATTCCATTAAAATAATAATAATAATTCTGGGATATTTCATTTTTGTCGTTACTGACAAGAATTCTTTGCACAATATTTATCTTACAGGATGGTAGACAGGTGGTCTGAAACTGGCATTAAGGAGCAAAAAGGGGCTCTCGGGGAAAGAATCTTAAATGGCAAACCCATATCTTATATGTGAGTTACACTCCAAGAAAATTCCGTGAGAGATTGTGTAGGATCTTCCAGCAGAAAGACAGGTGCTGTAAGCACGGGCCAACTCATGGCTGGTGAACTTGACTCAGCTTGCAGGATAAGTTCTCCTTCCTTTCTCAGTGTGACCCAGAATGTGCATCAGTGCCACATCTGTGGAAGCAGAGGTATGTGGTGGGGCTCTGACAGCTGGGAGCTGCTTTTGCATCTGTGTGGCCCTCAAGGCAGGTTCCGAATCAGCCTTTCATCCCCTACTACAAAAATGATCAAGCCTTCTTGTCTATGGAGTTATGGAGTATTTTTGTGCCATTTACTGTTACCACGGCAGATGTTGCCCTTCATGGTGCTAGCTCTGGCCACATTTCTCTTCTGTTTTTCATATAGAAATTGAGACATTTGATTGTTAAGGATTGGCTGTATGCTAATCAGCACATCTTCGATCCATTTTCACCTTAAATTCATTTGTGTCTGTATTTGGGTGTGTGAACTTGAAGACATGGCTGTACTTTTGGGAGATCACTTCTATGAGTTAATGGTAAAATCCTTCAATGCTGTTATTTCTCGACATTGTCTCAGAGATGGTCTCTTTGGCTTTTCTGGATATTAAGAAAAACATCTTCAGAGACATGTGTAATTAATTTTAATTAACATTCACATTGTGCTGATCTGGAATGGCATGCCTTGATAGAAAATGTTAGTCACTGCAGTTAACTCATAGCAGATGGTCAGCTTCATTTCTTTAAAATATATGATTTATGGGGCCTTTAGTAGAGCTTTCTTATAAGAAAAATAGTGCATATAGTCAAGCCAGACGTTGTGGAATTGTAAGTGTTTAAAATGGCAAACTAAGAGTAGGTCAAAGAAGCAGAATATATCCAGTGGAGCTGCAGGTTGAATAAGCAGGGGATATCTGTGGAGTTTTATTCAAGGTTGTCTTTGTCATGCATGTGTGTTTGGTGTGTCTGGATTCTGTTATTTTCTCCTTATTTTAAGTCATTAAATATGAAGCTTATTTTCAAAGATACCTCAGAATTCATTCTTTTGCATTTATTGTGGAATAAAATCAGGCCGATTTGCATTTGGCTCCACATTTTGTGTTTGTTTTCCCTTCTGTTTTCATGTTCCTAAAAAGACAAGAAGTTCAGCAATGCAGTCATTTCAGGTGTTTGAAATGCCTGTAAAGGAAGACAGCCCTTTATTCGTCAGTAGTTCCACTTGCTTCCGTGTCACTATTTAAGTTCCATGTGCTTTGTGTTCTTTGCATGATCAAATTGTCCGATAAGCACAATCCTAAAATTTCAGTGATATTCTCTAATTTCTATTCTGTCTCCTCCTATAAATATATAGGGAGGTTTAGGGGAAAGAATAAGTGCTTTTGCATTTAATCTTGGTTTGTATTTTTTTTCTCTCTCTCTCAAAAAAAGAAAAAAAAGAAAAAAAAACCCAACACCTGCACATACAGTACAGCTTTGTCTACTGAAATGTTCCAGATCCAACTCAGTCTAAAAAGCTGTCTGTGCATACAGTTAATGTGTGGACATGCATTTATTTATATGCTTGCGTATCAACAGGATTTGTAATGTATATAGACTGGTTACCTTTAACATCTTTCCAAGCTTGTCGGAGATAAATATTTAACCTTATATTGGTGTTAAGGAGTTGCAAGAACTGCTGTATGTCTTGAGATACAGCACTTGTCCGGATAGCAAGCAGTTTCATCATGCAGCTGCTGTGGAGGGAACTCTGTTGGTACTGCTTCCACTACAGCAGGTATCCAGAAAGTTCTTTGTGATTTTCAGTCCTTATTGTTATTGCACTGTTGAGCCTGGTTCCGCTAGCTCTGTTGCACAGACGGTGGAACTCTCCATGTGCAATGCTGACAAGTCAAAGCTGGAACTGGTGGGACAGGAATCTCACAACTGGGCTCACTCTTCAGTCTTACTGACACTGCTTGGTTTCCTATTGAGTGCTTTCAAATCCCTTAATCCATTACTGTATTTTCTTACTACAACTCTTCTGCGGTGGGAGAGGTTAAAGGGGTGAAGGCTGCCATGTGGCCTTACTTGGAACACTGCATTTGGTTTGGGCACCTTTAGTCCAATTGGTTGTTCATCACCATGGGCAGTTCTGCTTTGATTTTTCTGGAATGTATATCTGGAGGTATATGTATTTAGAGTGTGACAAAACCTGCAGATAATAAATTGTAATCTTATATTTTTCCCTCTTGGGATCTATTTTTCAAGTACTACTCAGGATATTTAGTTATGAACTCTGCAGAAGGAAGTAGTATGGTTAGATGTGGTACATGCATGTAGCTTTGCACACAGCTCCCTTGTTTGCGTGCTCAAACTTAAACAATGTTAAATATCCAAGGGAAATGTGGCATGCAAATTTTACTGCTAGGCATATTCCATTTATTGTATTGTATCTGTTTCTACAGGCCCTTAAAGTTGCCTGAATAACAACAAGACTTGTATTTTTTAGAGTTCATTTTTGCTTCTTGGTATCCTGTATTATATCACTCTTTAAAGTATTTATCTGCTATGGAGATGACAGTAAGAGCATGATCTCATTGTATTCCATATGGAGTAAGTAGGTAAGGATTGAGTAGTAACTGTTTCTGCGCCATTATCTTCAGCAGTTTTTAAAAGTGGAAGAGAGAACAAAACAGAAAATTTGAATGGTTTTCAAGAATGTTTTTACAGCTCTCTATGAGATGCCAGTGGATTCCTAATGAGTAAAACATGTTAATGGTATGGGTCTTTTTGGTAAGATTCTGCTAGTAAAAGGACAAACTCTCTTCAGGAGTTGCTTTGGCTTTTTAATTTTTTTTCCTTTGAAATGCTTCTGTGCCTGTCAGCCTTTCTGGAAGAAAAACAGGCAAAGAAGGCTAATGGCAGGGAGGCTGGTTTGGGTGTCACGTGTCCAGTTACCTGTGCTAAGGGGAGCAGAAACCTGTGTTCCTCTTTAGTGGTCATGGAGCGCTCAGTGAGAGGCCTCAGGAGGCCAGAGACATCCAGCAGCTTGCTCATCAGGTGCCCCTAAGCCTAGGAAGGGTCTTCATATGATGACAGGAGTGCTGGACTACCAGCTCCCAGCTGTTCAAAGCGGCCAGCTAAAATTCCCTCTCACACAGCTATGCTTAGTGTAGTAAGTCACAGAATGCCAAGAAGTTTAATATATATCATAACAATCCAGAAGAAATGTTTTCACAAGCTGGTGTCATGTTGTTTTGCTCTCGCAGATAAGTATTTTTGGAACTTCCCTATCTCGCTATATTTTACAGTCTTTATGTGCTCTATTGTTATTTTTAGTCATCTTTTCTGAGGCTACCCTGTTACCATTTCAGCTTCCCTTCCCTTCAGAGTTAGAGCTGCTTAGTTATCTCAGCCAAAAAACTTATCTTGGTTTCTAAAAACAATCAATTAAGGCACTTCTTCTTTAGTGATTTCATATTGCTCTTTTTTTGTTTGTTTATTCGTTTTCCTTCAGTCTTTTACTCTGTAAATGTTGACTCAGTTCCACAGATTCAGGTGTCTAACAGCATCTGAAGAGGTTGTCCAGGCCATCCTTTGCATTAAGGCAGAGTAAGTGCATTTGGAGCCAAAGAAGTAAATGGTTTAACTTCTGATTTCTAGTCAGCAAAAGATACGTGGAGCTTTCAATCATTCCTTCTGCCAGTGGATGTGCCTGAGCTGTGGGATGTGACACGTTAGTGCCTCTTCGTGCTCTGTCTGGTTCCCCTAGGAGGGAGACTGCAGGCATCCTGCCCTGCCTGGCACTGAGAGGTGCCTGAGGCTGTCTCTGGTCTGAGTTAGCAGTACATCTTCAGGTGTATTCCAGAAACGTGAAGATGAAATCCCACCAGCCCCTGCATGTTACAGAAATCTGTCCAGGCAGTGATGATAATAATCCCCAAGCTCTATAGGGTGTTCACTCTTTTTTCCCCCTCAAAATATGTGGCAGGAAGGACATCTTTAGTTGCGTAATGGAGCTATGAGAACCCCTTGTCACCGCTCGCTTTGAAGCTTAAATAATCTCTGAGTCCTTCGTGGTGCCCTTCGCTCCCCCCTCTCTATAGCTTGCTAAGGAAAGAAAACACTCTGGTTGCAATGGAAGATCGATTCCTGTGCAGCTTTTAAGATCTGGCAAAATGTGGTTTCATAACCTTTGTCAGCGAAGCTTGTGGCCTTTCCTAAAAAGGCTGTTGGCTGACAAATTTATAGCAATCTGGTCTGTATATAGACTATGAATTCAGAAACTAATGGCTAAACCGTAAGGGGAAAATCTGTTCTATTTACTGGAGAATTTACAAGTACCACCTTCCTAATATTATGTATTTTTCCTTCTTTCTCTTTTCTTCCATTATGTGATTCCCTATTCATAATGCTTGTATTTATCTAGTTACATTAATTACCTGCAGCAGGTATTATTTAAGCACATCTTGGTTCTCTTACAACTATGGAAGACGTTGGAGGAATTCCTAAAAAGCTCTAATTGTCACTGTATTTTTTCCCATTTTACTGACGGTGTCTGAAGTCAAAAGGATCCATCAGAAGGACCTAAAATGGGAAAAAGCTGCATCCTTAGTTATTCTGATATGTATTGGTTACAGCAACAATCAGATTCAAAATATACATGTTGAAATGTCTTACGTTTCTCCTCTGTATCAAAACAGTTTCACTTTTCCTAAATGTGCCCCATTTGGGGAAAAAAATATATCTGGAAAATGGATTTGAAGCAGTTTCACGGTGCTTTCAGATCATTGTTATTTCCAGAGCTGGGATGTAGCGTTGTAAGATATTTTTAAGTACTCCATGTAATTATTAAACAAGCACCTGTCTCATAAATGCTATTGTCCAAAACAATTACCAAGTTCTTTCAGTTCCCAAAGGATTTTTCATTTAAAATGCTGTGCACGTGATGCAAAGTAGTAAAATTCTGGTTTTACAGTGTGTTGCTCTTTGTTCTAGGAATGTTTACAAGGATTACCGTTTCCTTGAACTAGCCTGTGACTCCCAAGAGGAGGTGGATAGCTGGAAGGCATCCCTGCTGCGAGCTGGTGTCTATCCTGATAAATCCTCAGTAAGTTTCAGTAGCTGCTCTGTTTGAGTCAGAAAAACAATTGTGGCATTTGGGAGAACACGACGTCTGCAGATACCTCGCAAAACTGTAGACTTTTCATTGGCTTCTGATGTGGTAATCATTGAATATTCATAACGAAATAATTGATGGTTAATCTGTGCATCAAGCATCAATTAAAAATAATAAAAAAAAGAAGTTCCAAAATGTTATTCATTGGAACAGTTTAGGAAGAACGTTTAGCAAAGTGAGGATTTCTGAGCTTCACTGCTTCTCTGAGCATCTTCTAAAGAAAGGAGCTTATTCCTGCAAGCTCTGTGTTACAGAACTGACAGAAACATTCCAGGCAATTACGTATATTTATTTTACTGAATCATTGCATGTTTTCATGTTTTTGTGTATGGAACACGTGCTAAGCCTTTCCAAAGACAGTTTTACTGTGCTAATCATGTAATCATGTGAAAAAAATTGAACAGGAAGCAGCCAAAAGGAAAAAAAAAAAAAAAAAAAAAAAAAAAAAAGAGCCTCTAAATGAAACAGAAGAGACAGTAAAAGGAACACATTGGGAAATGGAATATGCCCAACTCCCATTTTGTACTTTTTGGACTTGGTCATTTAGTGTTTTCTCATTTACATAAGTCTGGAATGAGGGAGTTGGCTCGGTCCCTGAAGTCCAGCTCCTTCAGTTGCCTGCATAGCTGAGGCCGTGGCAGTGTGGACGGTAACATCAGAACCAGAACAAAACCTTGGTCCTGAGCAGTGAGGCTGCTTAAAGACCATTCGAGTTCTGGCTACTCCATTTTACAGATAAGGTTTTGATTTTAAAAGGCCTTTATTAGCCATGGCAAACCTACAGAAACCACAGCTTTTTCTCAAAAGTGCCACAACTCCCATGGGATTCAGTCAGTATCAGGGTTCTCTCTGCATCTCTTCCTGCAGCTATTTACGCACACAGGCAATACTCATTGTACTCTATAGAAAAGAGTATCAAGGCTACCAACAAAAGCTAAGTCAGAGTAGTTCAACTCTGGGCTTCTCCAGTTATTGTAGAAATGACCAGTGATTATGATAACAGTGTTGGGTTTTTTTAAGCAGATCAGACACAAGTTAAGCAGGAAACCTACCAAATATCTGACACTCTATTTTATTCTGAATGACTTTTTGGTAGGATGCCCGTCCCTGTAGATTAGCTCTTATCTAAGACCACCAGAAGTCATTTTGCAAGGATTAGTTACAAGAGGTTATCTATTAAAACACTACATTCAAAATACTGCATTGTTTTGATTTCTTTCTCAGGTTGTGGTGTCAAACCAGCCAACTGAATCTTGTGTTCTTTGTCACATTTGCCATATTCGTATATCTGATGCTTTATTGATAAAAAGGGCACGCTAGCTGGATTTCTAAACTTATGTTCTGCCCCTTTGTTTTTCCTTCATGCTACCCTTATCCTTTTTTCCTCGTACATGACTGTAGGTTCAAATGTGTAATGAAAGTCTGTTGTTAAAGTTCTGAATTTTGTAAAGCAAAAGCTTCAACACCCTCGTACACTGGGGAACTTCGACAGAACTTTCATTAAAATCATATGCACACTCCTCAGTTCTGCACCTTTGCTTGGTAATATAGAATAGTTTTAGAGATGCCCACCAGTCTTTTCTTCAAAGCTTCAGAGACCCCATTTTCATGCAAGAAATGCTGTTAGGAAATGGCAGCAAGTTGTGTTTGCTTCAGTCCTTCCTCACAGCTTTGCAGTCCCAGAGTTAAAAACGCAAAGAGGTACCCCAGCCCCTTCACAGGATGACCTTCTTGTTCTTTTTCATGCAAAAGCTGCAGCTGGTAACTTTGAATATCCAAGATTTTGGCACCAGAAGTAAAAAAAAAACTGCTGCTTGGAAATGAAAAATAGATTAATAGTGCTGTAAACCTGGAGTGCTGCAGTGGTGAGGCTGGCCTGCTTTCTGTAACTGCCAGAGCAGTGTGCACCGCCTGGAATCTGAAGTTAAGCTGTGTGCTTTCATTTACAGCTCTGCTGTTCGCATACGGGAATGCTGATATAAAGCCCAGCGCATTGGCCCCTAGTTGGGTTCTTTCTGCAGTGAAAGGAAAAGTAGGAATTTGTCACTGAATTAAAGAGATTTGTTTCAGGTTCTCACCAGGAGCAAATCTCTCAACTAAGAATATTTGTTTTTCTGTTGTTTTTCTAGTAGTGCTACTTAAAATTGAATGATGGCAGTGGTTATTGGGCTTGGTACTTAGCACTGCTGCAATGAAGACTCTAGTACTAGTTTAATATCCTAAGTAAAGTCTAAGGTTGTTATTTTATTTTTGTGTCTAAACAAAACTCATTATAATATTGAAAATTAAACACCATCTAACACCCCGTTCCTCCATTTTCTTGCTTCCTTTTGCCTGTGTTTCCCGTCCCTCTGTGTGTGCAGATGTATATTCACGTATTCATTCACTTGTTAACTATCTTTAACCAGCCTTCAAAGTTTTTCTTTGAGCTCCTGAATTCTTTTGCACTTTTCCAGGTCACCTCTCTCTCCAGAGGTTTGCATTTGTCAGGACATGAGCTTTGACAGCCACCCGGATAGCAATGAATCAGTGTTTTTAGTTTTCCAACCCATATGCAAGGCAGCTTGCTTGATATAAATCACACTGTGGCCAATTCACTTTGAAACAGGATATCCATTTACCAGCTGACTTTACTGCTGGGTTTCTGTATTGAGGCATCCAAACCTCCTTTTCTAAGAAATGGCTACAACTTTGTGACTAACCTCTCCAGACTGTATTTCTCAACTCTGGGCTGGAGTTTATTTTGGCCAACTTCCCTCTGTATAATGTACACTGTTCATGCCAGCTCATGGCAAAACTCGCAATTTAAAAGAAAAGAAAAAAGAAAAGAAAGCACAGATGTTCATCACAAGTTGTTCAGCGCACTTTACCTGGCTGTCACCATCCATTCCCTTTCCCCTCTCCCCTACTGCCATCTCCTCCTTACTTTCATTACTAATCTAAATGTACAATATTTGCTTTTTAAAAGCATTGGATCGTGAAACTTTCCATTCATTGGCATGTTTCAGGGAGTGGCTGTCATGAAAGGGTATGCAGACATATTTAGTGGTTCCTTTGCGTACTGGAAGCTCAGTATTACCAATGCACGAAAATCCCTCTGGCTTTGGTCCCATCCCTAGATCATTCTGAGCCTCGTTTCCCTGGCCCTTGTTTTAGTGTCCACCAACTTCCCCAGAGCTGCTCCTAATTTACACAGGAGGAAGCAAAAGTGGAACCTGGGTGTTTGTGTAGAGAGCAAATTTTGAAAAGCAGTGTGAATTTGCAGCTTTGCTGACCATTTCAAGTCCTTTGTGAATGTCCTGTGCTCCCTTGGAAGCTGCCTGACTAAAGGATTCGGTACTTTGAGTCAGTTCATTTGGTTTGAGCTTCTTCCAGAACTGTACAAGTCAGGCTGAATGTATGTAAAATATATGTATCTAATATTTCTTTTTTTCCTCTTTCCTCTCTGCTGCATCTTGCATAGGGGAACAACAAAGTAAGTTCTTTGTCCTTTTACAAAATCCTTCTGTATCCTGTCTAAAGAGTTTTGTCATAAGAATCACTTTATCTTTTGTTTCACACAGTTGTTGCCTGCATACTCCTAAGAGGAAACTGCTAGCTTCTTACTAATAAGAAATGTAGGTGCAAAAATGTATTCTATGAAGCTATGAACAGATCTTTGTATTTTAATTTTGTGGAAGGCGATATGTTAAGTGATGCCAAGTGTTGTTTTTAAGGCAGTTCAGTGGGAATGATACTATAAAACAGTATTGGGACCGAAGATTATGAAGGTATAGCAATAAAGACCTTCTGAGGAAAGGTTGCTACAGTCTGATGAAACTCATTACAGCTGGATTTTTTGACCATACATCAAAGCTTGTATTAATGGGCAGTTATAAAAACCCGGCACTAAAGTCTTAAATAACAGATTTGCTGGCGTTGTTGGCTAAGCTGAACTAGATCAGTGTAGTGGCTTTGAAGGTGCCTTAAAATGGATGGAGGAGGGTGGGGTCAACATTTGACTTGGCTTCTAGACCCTTGATGGGTTCCAGCTGGACAGCAGCAGAAGGGTGTGGGGTGTGGAGAGAGAGAACCGAAATATGCATGGTAGGTTTTCTGAAACTGAGCAGCACATGAAAAGATAGTTCTTCTGATGTTGATCTGATAAACTCATAATCAAGTAGTTCCCATGGTGTGTACTTTTTCTGCCATTTTTACTAAGCTTAAGAATGGAAATTTCACATCTCACACTTTGGAACACGATGCAAAGGGAGTTTGTCATGCTACAGAAAGAATTTACACAGCTTTTGCATATTTTTTTTTTTTCTTTCCCGTTTTGACATTAACCCTTAGGAGGATGTATCTGGAGCATCATAGGATGCTTCATAGCAAATGGTGAAACTGTCCCCTGAAATATTGCTTGTAGCATCTCAGTGTGAGCTTCTAGCATTTCTGGGCTATTTGGGAAAGACCCGGGTGCACTTAAAATGGTCTGAAGATCTGAGAGTTTGTCTGCTTTTAATTTTGTTATTTGTATCACTTTTTGTCTGCAACTGTCTCCATATTAACTGGGCTCAGAAGCACACAAACTGTTGTATTTTATTGGCTTGCCTGTCGGGTGGTGAAGGGTTAAGAATTGGTGGCATAGAGAGAGGGACTTTATGCAGGAGGTGGTGTGAAATGTAAATGTTAACTGTGTACACTGAAATATCAAGGTAATGTTTATAATGTTGCTTTACGATATGCTGACTTAAGGCTTTGCTGCTATGTTGGATACGGAGCTGATCTCCTGATGAGAGGAGTTAGACTGTAGATGCTCTGTCAAGTGAGATGGGGCACCAGAGATCTCTCGGGGCTACCAGAAACAGGGGTCAGGATGCATGTGGACAAGCGCTGTTCTCCAGTGACCTGAGCTGTGGGGCACTTCCAGGGAGGGAGGACCAGTAGTAGTATCTGACGTTGAGTTAAATTGCTAGCAAAAGATAGGATAGATTTAAGCATGTATAGGAGAAACCTGTGAAATCTGAGGCTTGTTGGATCTGTTAGCTCTCCTTCTGCCATGAGCAATGGGTGATTTTTGCTGTACGTTCACAGATATTCCACCTCTGGCCATGGGATGCCAGCCAGAAGGTAATTCCAAAACAAATCTCCATGACAGCCACGCTCATCTTAATCTTGGAACACAGATCCTTGTGGGGATCACTGTATCCTCATCTGCGTCCCCTCCCTTCTTTCACATGAGTTGCTCATACTCAGGGGGGCTGGGACTCGATGATCTTAAAGGTCCCATCTGGCCCAAGCCATTATATGATTCTGTGTCTCTGTGAGGTTATGAATCCCAGTTAGGCAGGCAGAACTAACCTGCAGCTGCCTGCAGTGGCTCAAAGCCTACAGACATCTTTGAGATTTCTGTACCTAGCTGTATGGGACATGGGTACACCTGAGAGGTGGTAAGATAATCTGAGGTGGGGCTGGGAGAAGAGAGGACCTGCAGACTGTGGATCATGGTGGTTTTCAAAGCTGCAGAATCCTTCCTTACTGTCCTGGTATGCATTTACTTGGTTACCTAGCAAGGCTTTAAAACTCCTATTATTATTACCTGCTAGGGCTTTCACACTGTCTCATATCATGTGGAAAGATTCCGTAACCACCCGCACAACCTGAATGGGTACTGCCCTTAGCTTTGCCTCTTAAATTTGCAAAGTAAAAATAAACATTGGAGTAATGAGGTCTTAAGAAAAAGCAGGGGGAGGAAAAAGAACAGGGTTTATGGTCATCAGTGGACTACTAATCATTTTTATTTTTACTTTTTATTGTTGCACAATCATTACTGTAGGTGAGATTTCTCACGTGGTTAAAAATAAATATATCTTCAAACACTTTGTTGGATAAGATCTGTAAAAGGGGTCGTTCAGAATGAGGTAATGGAGACCTACCTCATTCAGCAAGCACATGTTGGCAAGCCATGTCTTCCTAAAGTTAAAATGGAGCTCTGCTCTGCAGTCCTGTGCAGAGGCAGGATGAGTAGAGCGTTGTGCCAAGCTGTACAGAGCACTGGGAAGCTGCTTGTAGCTTTGGTCCAGATGCTGAAGACACTGAGTCAGTGTCTTAATCCATTTCTGTGAATTTGCTTCCTCCCCTGTGCATTTTCATCACCCTTGTTTAAAAACAAAAGCATAAAACACCGACTCTCCAGAGCCTGCTGTTTGAAAATAACAACAGCGACAAAGCCTACAACATTCTCATGTAGGCAGTTTTCATTACATGCCCAACACTGTTAGGGTAGAAGATTAACTTAGATGCCATGTCCTACTGAAATTCTCATCCCAAACCCCATGGGACAAACTAGCAAAAATAAAACATACACACACACAAAAAAAAGCCCCAAAAACCCAAAGTAGCTCTCTTTACATTAAAGAGCTCGCCCTTTTTATCATCCTTGAACCCTGAATTATCCAATCGCTTCTGCTTAATTTGAACTATCAAGCACTTTGAAACGGAGATCATTCTTGTGAAATTTCAACCAAGGCAAATAGAAGATCTGATTAAACTGTGTTTTGTGGGCAAGGTTTTCCTAACTATTTTGTGTTGCCGTGCTTGCTATACCCTTTACAAAGCACATAGAACTGACTCGTCTAAATAATGCATTTGCATCCTGGTTAGTGGAATTGTCTTAGCGTGGATAACACTGAGCATATGAGCATTCACCTAACACAAAGTCACTTAGTATAATTTAGCTGAATTTTCTCCTGAGAAAAACAGTATTTCCTTTGAAAAGAAAAGGAAAATAATCTTGCTGCCAGGTCAGTTTGCATGTTATTGCTTAAAATACTTCTTGGTGACATATTAATTGCTTAGTTTCAAGTCTCTTTTTCGGGAGGGGGAGGGGGAAACGGGTGGGAGTAGTTTTACTGAAGTCGGATTCCAGATCAGCTACTTCATTAAGAAGACCAGATGTCCTACTCCCTCTTGAGACAGCCTTGGAAAGTGGGAACTTAGGGTGAGTGGAGTCAAGGTACTCATCCTACCTAGGTGTATGACAACAGCTCTCTCAGTTCATCTATTTCACACTTGGCTATTGAAATTTCTATGCAGATGCTACACCAGAAGCCATGTGCCTCTTTGCACAGGGCTATGATGCTTTCTTTACCAAATCCAGCTGTGTTTCTGAAGTGTCTGCACTTACCTGGTCATCACGCTCTGACTCAGGCCGTGGTGACGTTCCCAGCCAGGCTCAAACTGAGAGTCAGTGCCTCTGCTCCAGGACTGCAAGACTGCTGAGGTTGGTGTTGGAGTTAAGGTCCTGAGCTAAACTAAGTAAAGTCTTGCTTGTGTTTGTTGTGCAGCAGTAAGCTGAACAGTGTCAGAGGGAATGCAGTGTAGATGGAAATGAAAACTGTGCATTTTCTGTTTTTTGTTGTTTTTTTTTTTTAACTTAGAAAAAACAACACCCAGACAACTATATTCTAGGAAAGGAAGGCACTGAATTCTAGGAAAAGAATCCACTTCAGTTATGACTAAAATTGGCTCCAGGCCAAGGAGGTTTAAAAATAACTTTCAAATGAAGAAGTGTTACAATAATTTTTTAAAGTGGGACAAATGCCATAATTTTATAGACGGTACTTCAGACATTGCTTCAAGCAGATGAATTGAGTTGTGCAATGAAGTGACGGTGTAACGGAGCGGAGCGAGTGTGCGTGCATGCGCTGGGTCAGCAGCAGTCCAAAGCAGAGGGAGAAAAGGAAATGGCTGTTTGTCAGTGCCTTCCGTGCTGCCTTACGCTTTCATGAATGTGAAAACGCTTCCATAAAATTCATCCTTCTAAATATTTACTACTTCGACCAAACCTGGAGGCTGTTCCCTGAAAAACAGAGCAGCCCACTTGTATGTTCTCTAAGAGTAAAATAATTGTTGGCACAGGAGAGTTAATAATGTAGAAGGGAGAAAGAGATCCAGAGCACCGCATCAGTTGTACTGACTGTAACAAAACGCAGCCTTGCGAACTGAAGGATTCAAAACCAGTCCCAGCAAACTGGTAACTGCCTGTGTCAGGGGTCAGCCGTTCAATAGCTGTCATGGTTTTACATTTCTGCTATTAAATGAACCTGCTGACATTAAGCAAGCTCCAGGAAATTTAGAAACGAGCAGATATTTTTAATTATTATTATTTTTGCACTGTCTTCGTGGTGGGCTCTTTGCTTTCCACAAGGCATCTGCACATGGAAAATATGTTTAAATTCTTCGTGTTTTATGGTGCAGCTCATTTTTGCACCGCTTCCACTCTAATGAAGGATTTTATTGAAGCTGTAGTGAAAGGTGAAAACTTTCTGGCTGTGAAATTTCCAGTGTAGGCCTTGTTCTGGACGTGAATTCCTATTGAAAAGAGAGTGAGATCTGCCCCGGGGAAGGCAGTAAAGAAAGCCAGCTCCTGCAGATCCTTTCCTAGAACTGGTCAATGAGTGCTAATTGTTGGCTGGTATTGCAGAGCGCTTCTGGGCTGCACTGAACCACTCAGACCTACAGAGTTCTTTGAGACTCCAGGCTGGGTGACTGTGCCCCCAGGATGGCCATGACTGGAAGGTCACGTTGCCTTCATAGCCCTTTAGTGCAGCACCACTGTGTCACCCATGTGCAGAACCGAACAGAAAGGGAAATGCACTCAGATATCACAAGACCAGAACTACTTTTTTGTTGTTCTCCAAGTCAGTTCCTGTGCAAAAATCTGCTCCTGAGTAGCAGCAGCTTTTTAAAAAAGTAGTTGGGTCTAAATACAAATGTGAGTTTTTTTCTGCCAAGAATGTCACCGAACTCACTTCCATAGCATTTACAGTCTAACAGGAAATGTAGTCATTGGACAGGAGGGTGGAGGGCAGCTGGTGAACAGCCAGGTCCTTCTTTTTCTCTCATTTGTAAGAGAAAAGAAGACGATCAAGAGAAACTGAATGCTGTTTTCTGTCATTCTGTTTTGGACAAAAGCAAAGATACGCAGTGTCTTTTCTGATGCACAGTTTTGTCCTGGATTTGTTCAGCCTATCCCATCTTTCTTTTGATAGAGGTAGGGTTATAATTACTGTCCGGTGGAGTGAATTTCACACAATGCTTTGTGTGTGAAACTCCCTGTTCCGAAACTGCATTCTTGTCTCATGTAACTCATGATGTCATTTGTTCCTGTTCTGTGGTCACTCCTGCATCACCTCTGTCCCAGTTCCATTGTGGCCTTTCACTGACCAGGGTGTTCTCTGCCTTTCCCCGTTAGATGGATTCATAGGACATTTGCTATTCCAACTGTGCTGCTTCTGAAGAACTGAGTTTTGCCCCTAGGAAAAGCTGGCTCTGGACACTGTGGTGTTTGGTTTGTGGTTCTCTTTCACTTTGGTGCCTTGCTTACTGTTGTTCCTGGTCCCAAAGTAATCTTTATTGGCTCACCTTTACCTTTTCTTTTCTTTTCTTTTTTTTTTTTTTAAATCCTAACATCTCCTAATCAAATTATTTGCAATTAAAAGAGAAAATGACACATCACTGAATATTCCACTAAGCTCAGATTAAGTATGTGAAATTATCTGTCTGGATTTGTACATGAGTCAACGTATGCCCCTGTACATAAGTAAGTAACCAGTGTCCCATGTGAAATAAAATGCTTCCCTTTACCTGTCAGTCAGGTTACTTTTCTTCTAGATCAGTGGCTTCCAATTCAGGGCTCATTGCTAATTTTGATGTTAAAACTTAGGAAGCTAACCAAGAGCAAAATGCATTGTTGTGTGCAGTCCTCAACAGTGTGTTGCCCTTGGTGTGGTGGAAATCATGGCCCTTGCTTTCGGATGCTTGTCATCTCCAAGAGTTTGAAAACATAACTGTTTTTCTCTGTGGTCTCTGCTATATACTGCTGTGCAGAATATCTATACCTCTTAAACCAGTGAGTGGAGGCATATGCTCAGAAACAAACTGCAACCAGCACTGGTTGTGAAAAGACTGGAACATGGGTGAAATAGTGGGCACAATGAAGTCAATTGTAAAACTCCCATCAGTGTCTGGAGGGTTAGCATTTTGTCTGCACTGACTGAATGTCTTCTGCTTTGTTCTGTAAGTTTCCAGTGGACCGTTGATTTTTTGCTGCTTGCTGTAGTCTGGTGAGTGTTCTGCTAGAATCCTCCTTTCCTAGAACCAGTTCTGGCATTGTCCAACTGGGGCTGTGATTTCTGCCCCATATTACATTTCTCTTATTTAGTTCCATCTTATTTGTGCAGTTTCTTTTGTAAGTCACAGCATGATGCCTCTCTAGCAGCTGTTGTTAATATTGTGAATAGATACTATTTGTCTAGAAGCTGCAGTTGTGGACCCAGATCCCATTTTACAAATGTAAAATAAAAACATGGTTCCTGGCTTGTAATGCTTACGGTCAAAGAATGACATGAGGGAATCAGTGGGTAATTACTGAACTTTGACCAGTCTGCATTTTGGGTTGGAGTTTTGTCACTAGCCATTGAGATCTGTGGAAATTGATTGTCTCAGAGCAAACTACCTGTTTGTTGCTGGTCTGACCAGCAGGCAATGTAGGCTTTAGGATTATTATATTATGAATGAATTCTGTAAAGAAGCAGCATAATTTCTTTGTACAGGAGTTGCTTCTTCAAGCCTGAGAAGGCAGTATTTCTGGTGTTTGGAGCAGGTTTGACAAGACATCTTCATTTTGGCCCTTTAAAAATACCTCATTTCTACATCATCTGTGTATACAGTGATGAATTTAAGAATCAGCGACAATGGATTAATCCTAGTTTGATTTCAGTTAATCTGAGCATCCCCTTAGCTGGAGAACCAGATGCATCACCAGAAGCTTAAAGTAAGATTGGAAATTTGCTCAGGTGGTTTTGTTGGGTCACTTGTTGAAGTATGTAAAGCCAGTAATTGTTATTAACTAACCTAGATATGTACAAGGCTCTTCATCCTTTTGCTGGTTTAGTGAAGGGCAGAAAGAAAAACTGTGGGGAATTGCTGGAAACGATTTTACTCAAGACAAGAGTGTGTGTGTGTGTGTCTATGCATCCTGAGGCGTTTGGTGTGTTTGCTCATATATGCTGAATGCATTTGCTTTACGCATACAAGTACCAACATTTTCTTATTGCAATTTAGATCTTTTCAGATGTTACCTCACTGGGGAACTGCATGCATTTCTAGGTGTCTGTGTCTAGAGTAATCTGTGATTATTCCTTCCGTGTCTGGATCTCTTGGCTGCTGATATCTGTGTGCCAGGTAATTGTTAAGGTTCCTGGTTAATTGTCTCCCAGCACTGTGAGAGTAAAGCAACAGAATTCAGATTTATGATGGAGCACTTAAGTACACATCTTTCCACTCCATGTGAGATGAAAGGATGCAGCACTTCTCAGTGTCACCTTAAAGTGGGATCACTTTAGTGAGTTTTGAGAAAAAGTCCTTTCCACCTGTGTTCTTTCTGGTTGAATCTTCCCTTTTGGATTATGGAATGGTTTATTGGGACTAAAAGATGCTCCTTTTTACAAGAGTTCCTTTTATCTTGCATCTGCATTTTCTCTGTGCAAAGCTTGTGCTTTGTCAGTACTGATAGCCTCTAGGCTGATCCTTCATAGCCTTTAAAAAATATATTTCCTCATAGATTTCTTCACACAGAAGAGCATTATGCTGTCTCCTAGAACTTACAGTTAGACACAGATACCTGAAAGGTGGTCACAATTACCCTATTAGTTCCAAGCTCAACCTCCTGCTGACATGGAAAATTACAATTCAGATATCAGTGAAGCTACCTCTTTTGTTTCTGCGCATTTTGGTAAAAACACTCCTTTACTATGGTAACTCCACAGCCCCATGGGAATTACCCTGTAATGCTTCCAACCTTCCTTATTTTTTTTTTTTCTTGATGAGTTTCTGGCTATATACTGGAAAACTTCTGGAGTCTGCTATGGATCTATAGCAGCTGAAAATATGGGAGCAGCATAACCTGAAATAAAATCCATAAGGAAATTTTACATTGGGCAGGGGAAGCTTGCAGTGCAAACCAAAATGTCCACATTCACACTCAATAAGCTAAAAACTCATTAAAGGGAGAGGTAAAATGAGTCTGTCCTGGGCATCTGCAACAATTAAGAAGCTTTGCTACAGAGTGTGAGCTCTTCTTGACACAGAATATATGTGCTTTAGTTAATGTTCCTACCTGGAATCTCCAACAGTAGTTCATAGTCAGTCCAAATTCAGGCGGCACAGCGTTCAGCTCTGATCATTTGTTTGTAAACCATTGAAATCTCTCTTATTTTTCTGAGTCTACATTGAGTTACTTTAAAATCTCTTTGCTGGAAGATACGCTTAAAAACATGTAACACGCTGCCAAAATGTTGTGATAATTAATAATAATATCAATAAAAATACAAAAAAAAATGCTCATAGCCAAAGAAGTTGTACATTGGAAGTGAAATCCATCCATCCAGACTTTCTCTTGCTAGAGTACTACTTATTGCAAAGCCTGCTACGTGTCTGATAACATATTCCAGACAGGCTGTGCATGCAGAGAGCTTTTCATTCAGTTTCTTTGGGCGTAGTACAGCAAGATATTTCGGTCCAAAGCACTTAGTTATAAAAGATGCAGAATGTACTGAAATCCAGGCATTTATGTATCTTGAGAGCACAACTGCGTGCAGTCGATGGAGAAGCGCTCTCCAAAGCTGTAAGGAAAAGCATTCTTTTCACGTTTCTTCCCAGTTTGCATTGGACAACTCATACAAGAGCTAGAATATGAGACAGATTTTGCAAGGAGCCACAGCTGTTCTTACTGGTTTTTGGGTTTCCCGAAGAGATCTGTGCTCGGTAGGTTGTTTTGCTGCCAGAGGTTTTATCATGTGGACCAAGTATCGTAAGGGAACAGACAACACCATCTTCATGTGTTTTTAGACACGTTATTTACTGGGGTTTCCCTGAAGAAAGCTTAGAAATTCTTTCCTTATGACTCACTGACCAAGGGGTTGTTTTTATATAAACTTTCCTTCAGCTGGCTAGAGTTGGAACACAGTGTCTTCTGCTCCTTCTGGGGTCTGACTTTGCTCTTAATTTCTTTTAATGGATGTTCATGCAGCCAACAGCATGGTTTGAACCTTGTGGCCTTCCCCTTCACCCCGAGTCCCTTAGTCTGTAAAATCACCAGTCCAGCCAGCCGGTGAAAGTGCTGGTGGCAACAACTGCTTCTCTATCATTCTGCTTTACAGCTTTTTGCCTTGTAGGGTTTTTTCAGCTCCACACCTTCCTTGTAGCTTAGGGAGAGCATGCTGTTGACATTAGCTGAAACGAAGTTTGTATTTTACGCGCTGAAATTAAAACAAAAAGTTGATGTTTGACTTCAGGGCGTAAAGGTTAAAAGCTGGAAAGCACTGCTTTTCCATAATGGAAATCACTGAAGCTGGAGAGACACATGCCTTCTCTTACATACCCCTGAATCCTTTCCCACCCTCCTTCAGTGGCTGCAGTGGAGTCTTCTTTTGCCAGGAGAGTGGTATAGAGTCACTTTTAATTACCTCCTTCCACTGCTTTTGATTTCAAGCCCAACTGATGGCGCCAGGGGCTGAACCGCAGGGAGATCTCCAAGCAAGTCCAGCGTGTGTCAGGCAGCCTTGCCAGGCAGATTCTGTACAGCCCACTGCACTTCCTTGCGGTGTTTTTGTTATTACATTTTAATTTTTGTAGCCCGAGACGGGAACGATGTTAAAATCTATCAACTCTGTGAAGCTCTTACAGAGAAATTCCAGGTTACGGTCACCAACTTATCTTCCACACTTTGTATCCAGTATAGGTATATATCTCACTTCAGCTATGGATATTCTGTGTGCGCTTGTGTGCAACTGTATGTGTTTCATTAAGCAGGTAAAATACCCCATGCATACATGGCATTGTTTTAAGCCAATAAACATGCATAGTTCTTTGAGTCTTTTTCATAGCCCAGGATTGGATTTCTTTATTTTTACAGGAACATGAATGGCTTAGCTGGAACGAAAACGTTCATTCCACTGCATCATTAGCTACAGGCAGTCTTCAGCTGAAGCCTTTCCCATTTTTCATGTTAAAGCTGTAATAGTTTGACTATTAATCAACATGTAGGATGAATTTCTGGGGCTGAAAGAGCTTGCCTGCATGCCTGTAATTTAAGATGGACTTTTTTTTTTTTCCCAGTGAAAGGAAGGTAGCCAGAAAATAAATTATATTTTAAGGAGTTCACCTCTCTCTCACCCCTTTCTACTATTCCTCTTCTGATAAACACCCCAAAAGTTGTCCCTGGGCACATACAGAGAGTTAGCTGGAGTAGCAGATTCTCAAGAGTGTCATTTGATCCTCTAATAACTCTATGGCATCCTTCTGCTACGTGAGATTAGCTGTTGATATGTTGATTACATCATACCTGATGTTCATTACTGATGTTCATTACCCAACGTGCTTGTAGCAATTTGAAAGTTAATTTTAGGGTCTCACATGAAGTTTTTTCTCCCCTCCTCCATTGCAAGAAAGCTGTAACCAACAACCCACATGGTCATGGTAGCATTAACATCTTTCACCAGCTGTTTAGCTGCCTACTCAGCAGTCTGCTATTCTCTCACAAGCAACATGGGCTCTTATCAAGTGGGGTTAAGGCTTAGGAAGGGTGACAAGGACCTTGTGGGGGAGGAAGAAAAAAGGCTATACGGTTCATACAAGATGCAGAACTATCTCAGTTTAACTGTCTGCTTAGCACTCTTGAAAACTGCAGTGCTTTATCATATGGATTCTGAAAATCAGCTTCAAATGCAATTGCAACAAAATCCTCTTGTTCCGGCCACACAATTTCATTTGTCTATAAGTGAAGTAGTGCAGCAGCTCTGGACCAGGGAGATCTAAAACATTATATAACCTCCTCTGTCAGTGATCCCGAGACAATCACACCTGTACTGTAAAAAAGGATGTTTCCACTATTGGACCCACATTGCTCATAACAGAGGCAAACGTGTTCAGTCTTTTTGTGGCCACATTATACTAGCGCCTTAGAATTGCCTGACGTTTTGTTAGATGTGAACGGTATTTCTTTTATTACTGCTAGCTGATGAACCTCAGTCCAGTGCAGCAGCTGTCATTGGTCTGTCAATGTATAACTTGTATTTAATCCTGCTTCTGTTTTTCAGTCCTTGATGCTACTGAGTCCTGCAGGACACTTTTGTATTGTCCGCTGTATTGACAGTACTTCACAGTTTTGTGTTATGGGCAGAAACAACATTAACTTCCAAGTTCACACTATTTTGTTCCAGCTAGGCTGTCTGTTGGGCACTTTGATGATGACACCCTTTGATGCTGCTACTTCTTCCTCCCATCCTGCCATGTACTTATCTATTACTTCATGACTACCATTCTTTTCATTAATACCCATCTTTACAAACTTAATTAACAGACTTCTAAGGGTATCACTTATAACTTTGCTGAAACTAAGATCTTTGAAGTTTCAAAGATGTCAGTTAACTGATTGAATCTGACATGCTCTGACATCTTCCTTGTTTCTTTGTTTATTTTAGTATGCCTGTCTTTAGAAATGTGTTCCAAAGCTTTGCAGCCTGTATTTCCTTGCACTATGGATTGTGTTTCACCTGGGACAACTGGTAGAAGAATACAACAGCTTGAGAGACAAAATACTTTCCTTTGAGGAACTCAATGGAAATCCTCTTGATCTATAGCAATATTCGGGGCTGATGACTCAGATTTTCGCTTGCTCTGGTCTAGATAGGAAGAAACTGCCAATGGCAACAATGAGGAGCTGAAAGCAGTAATTCACACTCTTGTGACATTGCAGCGTTTTTAACTTTGATCTCATCAGTAAGTTGCACCCTGAAATTCAGCCTGTGGTTCCAGACCATGGGCTTTCCTCTGTGCCTTATCTGCTTCTTGCCTGGCCATGGTTCTGTTTTCTTTCACATCTTTGCATTTCTGTATGACTGTGTTCCATTCTTCTTCCAGCACTTCCAACCATACAACCATGTTCCCTCAGGTTGCTTTTTCTATTAGTGCATGTTTCATAAAAGCCTTCACTTTCTTCAACCGTGGTTTAGGAGTTGATATCCTTGAAGGTTTTCCTCCCCATAACCGTTACCTGTGCACATATGTATGTTATCTCTGCGGGGGTTTCATGAAGCGTTTGTAGACTTCTGGGAATTTAACATGTTCTAGTGTATGCTGAGATACATTTCTCTCTAATTCTAGCGACTAGTAGGCACAAATGAGAATTGTTTAATTTGGAGTATGTAATTATCAATTGAAAAACCTGCACCCTATAGGATGCCTTGTCAACACCTCACATCTTAAAATGCGTAGTATCCAGAAAACTGTGTTGTTAACCTTTTCATGGGCAAAAATCAGTACTTTTTCTGTGTTTGCATGGGTCTTTGCTTGCAGTGATTAATGGTCCACTAACAGTGTCCAATACAGTGCAGTGTACAAAGCGCCTTTGATGCCAGACATTCTACAGTGCTGTGCAGAAACTAAAGCTAATAGTGGTAAGCCTGAGAGGACTGGAATGTTTTCAATTTACTTTTAAACAAATGACTTTATTGTGCCGTTCTCACATGGGAGTAAATTCCATGGCCTTGGAGCCACATTAGACAAAACATTTTTACCTGCTGGTTTCTGTTTATACTGGGAGAAAAGAAATTAACCTTAGTTAGGAACAGGGGTGGAAATAGGACATGACTATTAAACTTGGTGGGAATTGTTCCAAGAGCTTCACTGAGAGCAGAGTTGGATGCAGTCATATAGGATGTAACTGCAGGATGGTCTGTGGTGCAGAGGGGAGTTAAGGAATTCTGTATTCCTGGAAATCAAACTCAAGAAGGGCACCTATAGGAAACACTTTAAAAATGGTTCTGCCTTTCCTGCAGCGTAATGCAGCTCTTGTTGTAGTCTGATTAAATGCTGGTGGTGTTCAGGAGGAAGATGCCTAGTGACTTCAGCTGGAGGTAAATGAGGCCAAATTCCTGAAGGTAACAATTCTCAAATAAGAAATGGGAATCAGTGGGGAAATACGAATGATGTCCCTTGAGCTATAAAAGCAAAAGTAACTAACAGTGCATCACTTTGTTGTGGCAAAGGTTTTCAGGAGGACATGAATGAATGAGTCTTTAATGCTTACAGGATGACATAGTACCATGGATTTACATGGATGTACATTCTTTACATGGATTTGTAAAAAAATATGCAGGTATTCCTTAAGTAAAGGAACACGGATCCCTTCAGAGCTGCTCTGAGTGGGAGAACCTCTGAAACTGATATGTGCATCATAGTCTACTAATAACACAGATTGCATTTCAGAAGGACCTTTTTGATCGAAACCCAAGAGTACATGAATTACTAACAGAACCAGTAACACTAGATTGTTTTTTATAAGGCACTCTAGGTCCTTTTGTATTAACCCTTATTTTTTATTACTAGGTGTTGTTTGGTGAACACTGGGGTGTTCATTGCTTTACAAATGCATAAGCAATCAAGAAAAAAATTAAGTTTTGACTAATGTTTTTATTTTCACATTGGCCATCTCCAATTCATTAGCATTTTATGTTCAGCCATTACCTGGAAGTCTGAATGGAAAAAAATAAAAGGCAGGTTTAGGTGATACTTTGATGAATGCAACTGCACAATTAGACAAGTCAATGTACTCAATTGAAAGTGGCTCTCAGGGCCTTTTGTCATTCTCTGATGCTCCAAACCTCCTTCTGGTCTCTTCCAAAAATAATACATCTCTTTTGCTCACCACCATGCCACAGATTCCTGTAAAGCCTTTCTTCATTTACAAAATGGATGGTGTAAGTGGTGCACACTATTTTGCAGTGTCCTGGGAACCCTGATGTCTTTACTGCCTTTGCTTGGGCCTCAAGATTAGTTGCACCTTCCAGAGGAAGACACTGCAAATTTTTTGTAGACCGTCACAAAGGATAGAGAAGAGGGTATCAGAGGCATTTCTATTTTGACTTGTAAGGCATGGAAATTCTGTCCGGTTTGTTCCTCCTCAGTGATAGCTTTTGTCCTTTCCTAAAAAGATATAGTGTATGTCTATTGTGACTAGAAAGAAACCAGTGTGTGTGTAGGGAGCAGCAGCTTTCCCATAGTCAAGTGATGCTATGAATCAGACTGGGATCAGGAGCATCACTTGGCAGTGCTGAGAAGCTCATGGGGCAAAGGCAGCACCTTTGCCTTTACCTTTCTCAGGTAATGCCTGTGAGGAGTTGATGTCACTGGGCCAGGCTGTGCTAGCTCTCCAGGTTGGGCAGAGTAAGGAGAAATCCTGGTGCTTTTGTCTCATGTTCCTCAAGTTATCTGCTTGCTTCCTGCCCATCTGGAAGCACAGGCCTCTGGCTCGCAAAACGTTGTGGGAAAAGAGAGGAAGAGCAAGGGAGTACACTGCTAGGGAAGCATCCGATCCCCTTTGTCTCCCAAGTACCTGCAGGCATGGGAATATGTGTGTGCTTAAAGGCTGCTCCCCGGGGGGCCCCATTTTGGCAGCACACCAGTAGGGAGCACGTGTGCTGAAGCCAGAGAGTGTCTCAAATGAAATGCTGTTTGAGTCTCACCGTGCAGGTCTTAATAACCCATGAGCTTTAATATGGCCGTAAGACTATAAATTCAGGGATTTTGACCTCAGAGTTTTTGCGTGTGTTTAAAAATAGCTCACCCATCCTCATTTTATCACTTCATATACTCTGACACAATTTTGGAACCTGACTCCATTCCATCCAGCACAGGGGAGTGCTATAATTAAGAATCAGTTTTGAAAGGCTGTTCCCTCCTTGCTTAAGGCAGAATAAGGCTGTGTGTATTTTGCAGGAGATTATAAACAATTCATCAGCTAAAACTAGCAGTAAAAAGGGAGCCCCACTTCTTTCCTGTGCTGTGGTTTGTACCACAAAGACTCAGTGTTTTTAAATCACGACAGAGCTCTCAAAAAACCTTGAAAGCGTATTGTGTGTGCATCACTTTGGCTCCGTTCGGAATAGTCTCACCTCTAAGGCAGAAGGTCATGGATTCGAGTTCCTTGCCCGCCCTTGGATTTAGCTGTCTCACAGTAATTTTTTTTGCAGAAAACATTTTAAAATAGAATCATGAGGGGAGAAGAGTGAAGCTTTGTGTCTGTAGCTGTATTGCAAGATGTTCAGTTATGAGGGTGATGTGATAAACCACTGCTTGGACTGCCCATCTCTGCTCAGCAGGCAGCAGCCCTCCAAGCAGAGAGGAGAGCCGTAGTGTTGTGGCAGCTGTTTTTACCTCTTGACAAAAGGATTCCTAGTCTATACATCTGAGTGCGAGTGGCTGCTCCATGTCTGAAGGAAGTCTGCCTTTTCATCGTGCTGCCACAGGACGGGGTTCTTTGTGTGTGTGGTGCAGTGCAACAGCCAAACAATCAGAGAAGTCAGGTGATTTTACTGTACCTTTTGCTGCTGATCAGCAAGGCCACTTCAAAGCTGATTTGCAGAAACAGATGTCTGAAGCAGTAGGTTAAGGTTGTTGTAGCACCAATAAATCCAGGGGATCTCAGCTGTACAGATCAGCTCCATCCTGTGTCTGCTTGGCCCTTGGGGCAGGTTGCTGTCTCTGGTGCCCTGAAACTTCCCCAAGTAAAGAAGATAAAACTGATTTAAGGTTTAAACTTTACAGTTTATTGTTGTTTTTTTGTTTTGTTTTGTTTTTGTTTTTTGTTTTGTTTTGTTTTGTTTTTGCCAACAAGAGTATGACCTTATGAAGTATTTGTTGTATTAACTTACTGGAATCTCACTGGCTCTTAAATGCAATTTGATTCTCTTTTAGGAAGAAAGGAAAAAAACAATCTTTTACTTTCTACTAGTTTTATAGAATACTCAGAAAGATTTGGGCTTATTTATACATAATGGAAGCCACGTAAGGAAGGAGCATCTAATTTAATTTGATCAAGGGTTCTAGGTAGCATAGTTGCTCACGACTCCGTTCTTCTCTTGAGAATAATTTTGCCCAGTAATGTTCAGTTTCTGTTCCTGTCATATGAAATGCAAATGCTCCTTTATGGGTGAATTTCTTTTGTTGAGTGATATTTGTTATACCTCAGTAAAGCTCTCTGTGTTTTCATATTCCTCTCCTGTTCTGCTGCAAGGCAGTTCTGCCACAGGAATGTTGCAGCTCAAATTTTCAAAGTTAAAGGACTTCTTAAACGGGGAGTTTACATGGTGGGGATCAGTGGTGCCAGGACTTGTAGGACCACTGTGACTTTGCCTGACAGTGCTTATGGAAAACTCATTCCTAGGACCCAAGTTATCAAACTGAATCTTTTGAGCAGAACTTTGGCCAAGATACCTCTGGCTAACATCCGACTGACATCTGGGAAAGGTAGATCTGTCCGTGTAAGATTCTGGTTCTTCTTGTATGTTCACTTGCCAATTAGATTAAATACCTACCTGCTCTTGATTATTATTTTTTTCAGATGGCCAATTAGTGTGGGTTCTACAGAGACTATGAAACTTGGGGTGAGAAACAGGGGATAATCCATCTTGTCATGGCAGGAATGTTGATCCTTTTAGTCACATCTGGGATTCCGGTGGGGTGGTCTGTGCAAAGCCTGAGTTGGTAATAGTCTGTCAAAACCAGGGGTAATAGCTGGGCTAGCCAGCTAGCCTGGGAGGGAGGTGTCTGCTTGACAGATTTCCCTACTAAGATGTGGTCTATTCTGGGAGAAAAAGATTGAGAATCCTTCCCATAGAGTCTGGCTTAGTAATATTGACTGAATGCAAGGCAGAGGGGAAAGGAAATGGTGCTGCTCTGGAGCACAGTTATCCAACTGTGTGAAATCAGTGTGGGTGCTATTAAAATGCCATCTTCCTCTCCCTTCCCCTTTCCTTCCTCCCTTCCTCCCCCCTCTGCTGTCAGCCTGGCTGAGGAAAAGTCGAATAACGTACGACTGTGTTCCTTGGCATCACAACTGCAATTTCCCTTTAGGGGCTTCAAACTTGAGAATGAGAGGTTTTAAATCTTGCTGATTCGTGCTATTCCAGCAAGCATATGTGTGAGGAGAAGGAACAATAATAGTTCAAAACAGAAATCACAAGTGAGAAATCATTGCCACTAACTCAGGTGTTGCAGAGGCCAGTGGAAAAAATCAGACTCTAAGAAAAGTAGGAAATAGCTTTGTTTAGAGCTGGGAAAGTTAATGAGAATGAATTAGAAAGTGCTCTGTGTGTTTTCAGCCTCCAAGGATTTGAGCAAAGTTAGAGGAATTTATTTACTGATTATCCAGACTATACAACTGGCAATAAGATTAAGTGAGGAATTTTGGAACATGCTGACACTTCTTATTTGCATCATTTACTATGGAGATCATTTGTCGGTACTGCACCAGGTCTGTTGTGAAGCAAGGCTTAGTCTGGCCCAGTGGAGACAGCTCTGGTACTTCTCATGACTTGGGGGACATGGGGGTGAAAACAGTTCAACATCCTCTTTTGCCTCTCAGAGCGGAAACACCAATGTTGTCTAGGTGCTTATCAGTGGGGAGTTTCAGAATATTTTACTAGACATCATCAATTATGGAAAACAGTGCAGTTCTAGGTGACACATTGCATGAGATCAGCTAAAAATGAAAGGCGAGGCTGTAATTAATAGAGTCCCTGCACTGGACACTGTACAGAGCTCCTCCACTGCGAGGCCTCCCCCAAGTCCTTCCCTTCCAGGATGCAAGGAGATACACGTTCTGCCCTGCTCCTCTCTGTATTCAGATTCATTTAAACCAGCCTGGGAATCTGGAAGAAATGAAGGAAGACCATAGAACAGGATCTCAGTACAAGATCTAGGAATAAAATTGTGATTTTTATTCTGATTTTTCTCCCTTCTACCTCTAAAATGACCACATCTGTGAAAAGCACACAACTCTTCTTTATACATAGGCACAAGAAGTCATAAGCTATGTTTTAAATGCATAACTTTGGGCACATTATTTTTCAAGATCTGCCCTCACCAATGCACCATCCACACACCGCACACTTATTGTGCCTTATTCTAACCCCATGAGGTAGTGCACTCCTCCAGCCAAAGCTGATGCACTGTTGCTGGAAAAAGGAAAGCTCCCTTAGTCACCCTGTGTTGCGTGGATACTGCTAAGCAAAAGACTTCAGTATCAATAATTTCTGCCAATGTTCTGAAGAACTGTCATTTAAGAACAGTTTTGGTAAGGAGGAAAATAACAAAGCTGAATGGCAAGGTGTTATTTCAGTCTTCATGGGGACTCTTTCTACTCCCCTGAGCAGCACTGTCAGTGCCATCTTCTCTGGTAGAAGCTGCAAGACATCTATTTGTTTCTGTTTCCAGGGGAACTACAAACCACCACCAGCAGCCCTAATCCTCATGTCTGGCTGATGATGGCACCCCCTGGTTACCTTCTCCAACATCAATCTCTCTTGATTCTGCTCTTTTTACAGATAATGTCCACTGCTGCTTTAGGCTATTGTCTCTGGGGTTTGCTTCATGTGCCATGTTACAAAAGTACAGTTACATCTTCTGAACTGATGATCACACTCGGAGTCTTCATCATCATGATCTGAATTCCCGGGTAACTGAACCACCATTCAAGACTTCACAAGGCCCACTGAGCTTCTTCTGCACTAAAATAATGGCAGATGCTACATCAGTGATATCTCCCGTCTATGGATTTCTTTTCCAGTGTTCTCCCATAAATATGAGACACTTCATCTGTTGTTATGACAAGGAAATTCTTTGACTGAAAAGTTTGCAAATTCCAAAGTTGTATTTGTTTTATAAACAAAGGTGCTGTTTTCCTTATGCCAGCCTCTTTCTGGTTTTGCTTGTCCAGCAGCCTGTTCTGAAAGGCATGAGGCAGCTGTTGGCCTGGAATCAAAACTTGCAGTGCAGGGAGGGTTATGTAAAAGTTCTTTGTGTTAGAGATGTACATGGCAGCAAATGCTGAAATCAGAGCACAGATTCTTTGAGGGGAGATTGCTATTAGCGGTGATGTCTGAGCTTTTCACTCTTTATTTATTCAATTTTTGTAAAGAACAGACAGTAGGGTAGAAGATATTGCTGTTGTTTTTTTCTATTATCAGAAATGCTCTTTCTTGTTGTAGCGTTGCCAGCTCATAATGTCGTGCTGCTTTGCACCTCCTGTCACCCAATGGATGGCAGGGTTGCAAGAGGTTGTCCAGCTCTTTCCCCTGCTCCAATGCAAGATCTCTGCTCCTCTGTTTCCTCCGATCGCTCTTAAAATTTGCTGTGAATTTCCGATACTGTAACAACTGAACTTGGATATATAGTACTGATTTCATAATAGCAAGACATTGTTGACTAATATTCTGTTTATATTCCACTGCAGATGCAGCTCCCTTTCTGCGGAAGAGCTACTTAAGTGGCCATTCTCATGCTGAGTGTTTATAACTGATTTATTCCTAAGTCAAATATTTTCTATTCATAATGGGTTTCATTTAGATTTTAAGCTGTTTCTCTAGGTCGTTGTGAATTCTGGTCCTGTCATCTCACACATGCTCATTCCCTTGAGTTTCTTCTCATCTGTAAGCGTAATAAGCATAGGCTGTAACCCACCATCCTGAGCATTACAGCATTAATAACCACATTAACTAACACATCCCATATGAAGTCCCCTTTATAAACTTTTCCAGTTTGACAGTGAGCCACTGACAGCTTCTCTATGGAAATGTTCACCCAAACCAGTAATTGCAAAGGGAGCACACTTCCTTTTATGAAAACGTCATTTGAGATGGTGTCAAAAAGCTTTGCTGAAGTCTGAAATATGTGGCATCTGATTTTATACCCACAAGATCCAAATCTCTGCTCTAAAAGGAAATGGGACCGAGTTGACGTGATTACTTGACATCCTCGTTGGTCGTTCCTTGCCTCTTTTTGTTGAGTACTTTGTTTCACAGTCTTACCAGAAGCAGACATGCCTTCATTCCCTGCCTCTTGTTTTTTAAGCCTAGAAGAACTTCCTTGAGCTGCACTGAGCTGAAAAAAGGCTCAAGTTTACAAAAACTGCCCTAAAGGCTTGCAAACTGGAAGACAAAAGTTACTCCAAACGTGTCATAGTTCTGGTAATATATCATTCCTTTCAGTATCATAGTTTCACATCAGATTCTTGATTGAAGGAGTCAGGGAGAGAGCCTAGCATAGATTCTGAATGTTTGGGATCACTGAAGTTATGTAAATATCTGGGGACCAGCATGTGGATTCAGCAGAATGTTTCAGCTCGTGGTCTGTGCTATACAGTGTCTGCAACCACAAAGAAGAATCCAAGTAGATGGTTTAAGCTAATCCGGATACTCAAATGCTTCTAAATCAAATTGAGCTCTGTCGATCTTCTGCATGGGTGTGAAGTGAGACAGACCAGGTACAGGGGAAACCTGGATGGTAACCTGCATGTAGAACAGTGAATGAAAGCAGTGCTGCTGGAAGGGGCAGCCTGTGGGTAGGACAGGAAAGGCAGCAGCAACTCACAGTCAGGAGATGCTGAAAGCATGAAGAGAGTGGCAGTTACACTCTCTGAGGGGAAAGGACGGCTTCCAAGCTACCCAGGAGATGTTCTTTTTCTGCTGCTTGCTTTGTTGTACATACACAACAGCAGTGTATTGTCATTTACTTGTGGTTCCTTCCAGTAAGAAAACCTCCCTCCATGAAGCTGTCATGTGGTTTCAGAAGCCCTCTGGCAAAAGACACACTGTGTGCAGCTGAGGGCACATTAGCTATATTGCATATACAGCATCAGGCTGCACTGAGGAGAGAATATCAAGACTCAGTTGAAAAGACTTAGGAGAAAGCAGGGGGCTTTAGGACAAGTGTGACTTTCTGAGTGGTGCTGCATTAATGAAAAATCCTGCTTGGACAGGAGAAGATAAAAGCAGATTTTGTGTTCAGCAGCTGTGAATTCAAGTGTAAATATGAACTGGTGGGAATAACTCATTTTCAGGTGGTTGTTGTTACAAACTCGCATCTCTAAATGAAAGATATGAATGCTGTTTCTAAAGGATTGGTTTCTCACAGTAGCCGTGGCTTCATTTCGTAGCATGCGGAGCACTGCTTTGCTGCTGCTTTGGCTTTCACCCTTTCATCAGTCACCTTCCAGCCTGCTTCCCCTAAGTCATATTTAATTGAATGCCTTTTTGATTACACAGAATTGGTTGATACAGTGTTCTAATGAAAATGCTAGACAAATGCTCCTTCTTGGAACTGACATCAGGAATGTTATACAAGACATTCTTAAATATGCTGGCAGCTGCCCTGAATGTAATGAAATCATGGAAATTAGAAGTATTGCTCTCTGTGTGGCCAGCTCAGGACTGTTTTCAGTGCATTATCCCACTTTACTGTGAATTTCAGAAGGAATTTGTTCTCTTGGATATTTCTTGAGACACTCTTCACCAGCCTTATGATTCCCCCAATCAGAACAATTATCCTGTTGTTCCGAGGTACTGTTCCTTTGTTTGGATTGCATATAATTTCTCGTGCCTCCTTCCCTTTGCACCACATTCAGTCTTTCCACTTGCACCAAGGAGTTTACAGTCCTGAGAAGACTGGTAACTTTTCTGGTCAAAATGCATCCGTAGGCTGAAATCCTTTTCCCACTGCAGCTAACAGTAAAATTCCAAACTTAAGGGGTTTGAATTTCACATGCAGATTTTAGTTATCTCTCGTGTGATGTTTTTAGCATAGAGGAGTGGTTGTAATACAGTAGCATGCTGTGGATTTGGTGTTTTGCTAGCAGCTTGTCCTGCATGGCAGCTAATGAATGGCGAGGCCTTCTGCAGAGCTGAAGGAAGACAGATTATTTTCATTCCTTCAAATATAGAGAACTTAGAAAGGAAGGACCATCTCTTTACTCTCTGTGGCAATGTGTCCTATATGTAAATTAAAGCACCATCCTGGCTCCCACATTACCTTCTTCTGTATATTTTTTCTCCTATTTCTTACATCTAGTTTTGTGTATTTTCATCTGATATTCAATTTAACTTTCCACAAAATAAAAATCATTTTATTTACCTGATTTTTAGCTCTCATTTATTCCATAATTTCTTTGCTGTAGACTTCAAAAAGCTCCTAAACTGACTGCAGTTGTGTTGGTTTGAATTAAAAATATTCTGTTCCTGACAAAAGTTGTTAGCAGTACTAAGAGTCAATCAAACAAAACCAGCCCAGGTTCATACACTGAAACCTAATGCTTTCCTATTGGGATTAGCAAATTGTGGCTCAGGATGAAGAGCACTGAAGGGGGACAGTGGTTGCCCTCCCTCTTGGGAATAGTGGCACTTAAACCATTTGCTGGCTTCTTCCTTTCCTGCTCAGCATGCTGATATCTCTTGGCTTCCATTCCAGCTTCTGCCAGCACATTCTGCAATGTGTGCAAAACACTGCTGTGTTTTCAGAATGCAGAGTGGCAGGCACTGGGCTGAAGGATGTCTGGAACTGGAGTCTCTAACTCCACTTAGAGACTGGAGTCAGAGTCATTGTGATGCTCCGGCAGAAAACCAGCATTTCTGAGACAATGAATGAAATTCTGAAAGAGGGAATGAAGATGGAATGGGGTGCGTCCATCACTTGTATCTTGTTCTGATGCCCAGCATTAACAGGCAACCTCATAATCAAGTGTTGGTCTTGGCACAGAGAAAAGCTCAATGATTTTCATAGGCATACTGCAGTAACAGGGAAAGCTGTTAGAAGCAAACATCTCTGTTGTGTGTAGTGCGATGTCAACACTTGCATCAAAGTGCTTGCTGGCACGAAAAGCCTTCAGTTGGGGTGGTAGGTCAGGAGCTTTTGTAATAAATTACCATAAAGTCATGTAGATCAATCTCTTTAATTTTTAGAGGAAGTACATCAACAGTATGAAATCAGCTCTGTTATGGTTTCAAACAAGAAGTATGATCCACTTTCTGTAAATATCACCTGTGTGCTTGTACATAAAAGGTTAAATGTTTGCAGACATATCGCTCTTTGCCTTTAAGATCAGAGACAAATTACTACTTTTACTTTACATTCTCTTGATGAGGATAATGACAAACATCTGTCACTTTGCTGCTTAGCCAGCTAAGAATCTTACTGCAATCTGTAATTTAAACAGAGAGAAAGAAAGAAAAGGTTAAAGAAAAACACAGCAGCAGCAGAAATAAGAATACATGGACAAACTGTGCTGGGTATACGCAGCAAGGTACTCCAAGTCAGGTTCAGGGTAATTGTGGCTCAGCAAGGAGAGGCCTCTTTGGTGCCATTTGCTTATCCAGCTCCAATGGGCTTTTGCTAACAGACTGGCTACCAATTCCAACTGATCGAGGAGTCTGTAAAGGACTGGTGACGTGCAAATTTTAGCCCAGTGCTATGTTGTCAAAGGAATTGTGCTGGTAGTCATGTCTGGCTGGTATATTACTAGTTTTTATTAGTACTTTATTAATTTTTGCAAATAATTACTGTTGTCCCATGCTGTCCACAGAACAGGTTTAGATTTTAGTTTATGCTAGCATGGCTAAAGTGCTTGTTGCCTTAGTTTTCAGGGAGAAGTATTATGTGTCAGAGTTTGTGGAAAGGACATTGCCCTTTTACTTCACAGGTTGAAATTCCATTCTTTTGGTGTCTTTTAGCCTCAGAAAACAGTTTGATTATTGTCAAAGTGTTACTGTTCTTTTAAGTTTTCCTGGGTTTGTACAGGCTAGACCAAAGCAAAGCTTTTAGCTTCCAGTTAAAGTTCCTCATATTCTTTTTAATTGGGTCACCTATTTACATACAAAGACTTTTTGTTTTTTTCTGTCTGGTGGTAAAGAGATCTCTAATATATAAACCAGCTTATGTTATGAGCATTGGAACCAATGGTGTTTTTGCTGTTATCCTTCATAAATCCTTAGCTTCGATAGGTGCTATTCACATCTAACAAGTCTGAGGCTGAAATGCAGAATTTGTCACAATTGAGTCAGCTCTGGGTAGCAGGGAAGTTTTTTCCCCATAGGAGGGTAAAATTCAATATCCAGACTTACAGCACTGCTTTACTGCGTGAGTCAGACTGGCTGGGTGTGGATGGTAAAAGATTTGACATTGAATATCGCAGGCGGTGATCTGAAATAGTTTCTTGGGGTTTCATTTACCTTCGCACATCTTCATCCAAAGACCTCCAGACATCCTTTGTATGAGTTGTGTTACTGGTTTACTACAGTGTCAGTCCATTTCTTTTCCCCAATATATTTCCAGTTTACTGTAATTGGGAATATTTGATTTTTCCTTTCTTCTTCCATGCAGACTGAAAATGATGAGAATGGCCAAGCGGACAATTTTTCGATGGACCCCCAGTTGGAGAGACAGGTGGAGACGATTCGAAATCTGGTGGACTCCTACATGTCTATTATCAACAAATGTATCCGAGATTTGATACCGAAAACAATCATGCACCTTATGATCAATAATGTAAGTACCAAACATGGTTTTAAACTGTTTTAATGCCTGTCAAATCTCTTTGCACGTGTACAAACATACCTCTTGAACAGCGCAGCAACAGCAGTACAAACTGAGGAGAAGAACACGATCCCATACATGTCACGCTCCAAAACAAAATGCTCCATTCTTCTTTAGTAGCACAAAGTCCTGCAGCCTTCTGAAAGTCTGGCACGGTGCTAATTCCAGCATGCTGAAGGTTGAATTCATGTCTTAATCAGAATATGTTATTATTTAAAGGTAAATCAAGGGTCTTTTTTTTTTCCCCTTCCCTGTTACTGATATGGCAGGAAAAAGGGGATCGGGAGCTCCATCTCCATCTAGGCAGTCTGCAAAAGGAGTGGAGGAGTGCCTCCTTGATTTTCAGTCTGTAGTCCTTTGTCACAGTTTCTTAAAGCAGTTCTTATATTATTTGTGTTTCTTTATATTTTTGGAATACCATTTTCAAAGAGTAAATCTGGAAGCCTTCTACACTGCTGTTTAGATAAGCAGATGTGGTTGTTTGATTTATTGCGTGTGTCTTTCTTAGATCTGAAGATTATTTGGTTAAAGAAATGGCTTTGAGATATCATTGTTATTCCACTGTGCTAGAATCTCAGCCTTTCCTTTTTGGCAGAGTACTGAATGGACCTTGTTGAACTGAGCTGGCTATTAGAGCCATTGCTGCCATAAGAATTAATGTGGAGCGCACGGTTCCTGCTAGTTATGGGCAGTATCTTTGCCAATCAATTGTTACAAATACGAGTGTGTTGTAACACAAATCTGGTAAGAAAGGATTGTTTACTTTAGACTTGAAGTCACCTCTGTTTTTATGCTGATTAATTTCATTAGCCCTGTAGAATTTGTGTTTCACCTAAGAGGTAAGTGGCTGGACAGGAAATTTCGTTGGCCGTTCCAGAGACATGCAATATGAGTAGAATTTTTGGAGGAGGGTAAGAGATACTCTGTCAAATGCTTGTAAGTTTATGGAAGTCAGACTCCAAATTATGTTCCAGTCATGGCTGAGTTTTTGCAGAAGAGCACAGGAACAATGGAGCTGCCTTTTTTTTTCCTCCACCTGAAATCAGACGTGGTCTGGAATTTATAAGGTGAGCATATTCCCTCTGCTCTTTCCAGGTCATAGCTAGCAACTTGCTTCTTCCTCTTTGCACAACTTCAGCGCCTTTTAAAAGCCCTTTTTTTTCAGCTCTCATTTCATGAACTGCAGAGTTGTTGAGCAGCTCCTTTTGGAAGTTTACATTAAATTTTCTGCCACTCACCTCCTCATATGGAATAGTTTAAGGGTCTCTGAAGTGCCTGCTTTGCTCAGAAGGTTCTGTACTTGCAATCTCATCAACTGCTAGAGTGGTAGAAGACTGCCATGTTGGCTGACAGTGGCGCATAGAAACAGCGTACTTACCACATCATTCACCTTTCAGTTGACCTCATAGCCCATGGATGTGTTTGGACTTGTGAGTGATCTGACAACTGTGCCTCAATCCTAGAATTTAAATTCATGGCAAAGAGTCAAAACTTTTTAAAAGACTGTAAAGAACGAGACTGAAAACTTTAATGCACTTTTTTTTCTTTGCAGCATAGGCAGTAAATACCATATTAAATATAATAAATAGGATTTTTTCAAAAACTAGAGCTATTAAAAAGGGAAATAAATGCTTGAATTAAGATTGCTAAAGCATGTCAAAAAGTTGTTCAAAGACCTGGAAAGTAGTAGAGCTGTGAGGGAAGGTGGGTCCCATTAAGTAGTGCATGTGTTCTTTGGAGTCTTTAGCAGTGCAACCTACTCGCTAGGAGTTAAGTGAAAATATCTTCCCTTCCTGTAGCTGATCATAGTCTGCACTTTCTGTTGCCTTTAAAAGTCTGGAAACAGATTGATCCCAAGGAATTTGTTTCCATGACAATTGTTACCTCCCAAGTCCTCCTAGAACTTCCTTTCCATTTTGTGGGCCTGTAAATGAGTGCTTTTAATTCAGAGGAAGTATCAAATTCAAACTCAGCATACAGAAAATAATTAGACGCTGTCCCTAAGCATGTTTTGAGGCCTAAACCTAGACTGTTGTATTCCAAATGCATCCTTTATTCTTCCCTTAGGGGTGGATTACCTTAGAAGAAAATACATTTACCACATGGAATTGCATTGAGTTACCATTAGAAATTCAAACATGCACAAACAAAACACACATTTCAGAGTTCTCAGCATCAGTTCTTGATGCCTTGGTATCGCAGATTATTCAAGAGGGGTGGTCTTGGAGCAGGTACTGTATGCTCCATAACCAGCATAATTCACCTCAGCTGAGTAGAAAAACTCAGAAGTACTTGCTACTACCTACCTGAAGGAGTTAATTGTCTGAGGTTTTTCTGCTGCTTATAGTCTGCCCACTGATAGATCAGAGTTCTTTGCAAGCCCACCTTACCCCATTCTCATTCTGCAGGGACAGGGCAAGCTTTGCAGTATGGGTGTTCTGAATGCTGGCTGTGATTCACGCTTGACTGCAGGCCTGAAGTCTGTAAGGAAAAACATTTTAAAACACTGTGGTGAATGTTTCTGTTTTCTAAAAAGGTGAAGGCTCGTAAGTGTCACTTTGTCTTCCTTTCCCAAGCCAGAGAAAGTGACTATTTAGGAAGACCTTCCTCTATCAAGTAAGGGAAGGAGACTGACTCAAGAACCATTCTTAATATGATAGTCTTCCTTTACAGAAGAGTGCAGGGAGCTTCTTGAGTCTGTGCGGGTGGCAGGCAGGGATCTCATGATAAACATCACAGGATTGTTTTACTTTTTTCCAAAGAGATACTTGTGGTTTAGAAAAGCTTTTACAATCAGCTCTGGCCTTAATCTAATTTTAGGACTTCTTTTTTTTTTTTTTTTTTTTTTTTTTAAGTGTTGCCATTAAAACGCTCATTTCATCAAGTAGAATGTGATGCTGTTTAACTGTGATATCTGTTTTTAATGTGGAGTCTTTGGCAATCATGAGGAAAGTAGTGCACTCTGGCTCTTGATCAGTACCATCTACTGAAAAATAGCATGAGACTCATGGAAAATTTTTGCAGGCTCTGCTAAGACTTTGAGCATCCCCTGTCATACATGAATGGGAAATGACAGCCAAGCTCAGTCAATATGGGTTTGTTTCCCCATAAGATCTGTCCTGACCTGCTCACTGTTTTGCATGATTTGCACAGCTCGACTGCCCTTGCTGGCCTTGTCTGAATGCAAACATTGCCATAGACTCATCAGGATGTACATTGTTGTAGCTGACTAGCATAGACCCACGTGCAAATTGGGCTCAGGTTTATGTAATCAGAATCGTGGGAGTATATTATTCGAAGTAGGATCTCCAGCACAAAAAATATCTTTAGAGAGCATGAAACCAAATGACAAATAGATCAGAACAGCAACACAGGGCTCTACTACAAGGATTTAGTAGGCCAGCAGTTGGTCTGTTTATCAGTCTTATTTAATCAGAACACCTCTGGCTTTTTATCTTTCCTAATGTGGCCCAGGTTTCCATAACCAGGGCAGGCATAGCAGGAAATCAGTATATTGAATCAGATTACTTGGAGTCTTCTTCCTTCAGCTTGAACGTGTATGGATGGGATATTTAGAATCTGGCAAAGTTGCTGGAGATGAAAGGCATCATTTATAGCAAGGTACTCCATTGCTAAGATAATAATAATTGACAGAGATGCTGTAAAGCCTTAAAGTTCCCATTCTCAAGGGAATTTAGTATCTGGTGTTTTTGCTAATGGCTGTCATTTACCTCTGGGTAAGCCATTTAGAATTACAGCAAAATACCAGCTAACTTCTGGGAGCCCTGGAAATTAATTGTAAACACAAGTTTCACCTTAGAGACAAAGACCAGCGTTAACTCCAGCCATGTCTGATGTCTAAAAGACAGAAAAAGTCTGCAGTCCACTGTGGAGGGGCTGCACAAAACTGTCTTATTCTCAGATGTGAATAGTGATTTCAGAATGTAACTTTGTCATTGCTTTAAACCCATCTATGTGTAGACAGCTGCTAAAATGTCCAGTCCATCCCTTTCCAGCTGCTCTGCCCAGCTGTATGCCAGCCTTTCCTTGGATCTCAGTTCCCCCCCAGGCTGCTGCACCATCAGATCATTCTGAGTTCAGCATTTTCGAGTCCCTCATTGGATCTAACAAAAAGCTGCACAACCAAGAATTGATGTAAACTAAGCAGCAGGAAAAACAGATTCCATTGAGATAAGCCTGTCTCCTGGTTCTGTGGATCACCCGCTATCCTTGTTCAAAGCTCCATTTTCAGTTTTTATTGTTGTTTATTTGTGCATTTGTTTTGCTCATGAAATAGGTGAAAGAATTTATCAATGCTGAGCTCCTGGCTCACCTGTATTCTTCTGAGGACCAAAATACTCTAATGGAGGAATCGGCTGAACAGGCACAGAGGCGAGATGAAATGCTCCGCATGTACCAAGCTCTAAAGGAAGCCCTAGCGATCATTGGCGATATTAGCACTAGCACTGTGTCAACCCCTGCTCCACCTCCTGTAGACGATTCTTGGCTTCAGCAGGCCCGCAGGTAAGGTTCTTCATTTGCGTTGCAATGAGATTTAGGACAGACAAACAATATGTATAGAAATACCAGACAAGATGTGTCTGTTAGAATACCTTCATTGGATTTACAGCTTGTCTGATGCTTCAGATAGCAGCCACTTCTGCCACCAAATAGTTTTGATTCCTTCACTGCAGAAATCCCACCTGTCTCTGCAAAGTAACCCCAACTGTGTATCCACAAGGCTTTTTCTTGTGATCTTTTATTAAACTTCAGACCTTCAGGCTTCATGTCCCAGCAAATCCTTTTCATGCTCTTTGACTGTATCTCTGCTTTTTCTATCTCAGAGCATGCTGTCTATGGGAATGGTACATGTTAGATATAAATATAGGTCTGGAACTAGCAGCAAAGGGGATACAAAGTTTTCACCTCTTTATTTTTATTTTTATTTTTATTTTTATTTTTATTTTTATTTTTATTTTTAATAAATGAAATATTCGCACTATATCAAACATCTTCAATCTCTGGTATTTCACTAGATCACCTCCTCCAAGTCCCTCAACTCAGAGGAGGCCAACACTGAATAATCCCCCCACAAGACCTTTATCTGGCCGAGGACCTGCTCCTGCAATCCCATCTCCAGGCCCTCAGTCAGGGGCTCCCCCAGTCCCGTTCCGCCCAGGACCGTTGCCACCATTTCCAAGTGGTGGTGAAGCCCATGGAGGACCTCCCCAAGTTCCTTCTCGGCCTACGCGGGCTCCTCCCAGTGTCCCAAGGTAAGATGTCTCGGCTTCCTGCTGGTGGGCATGGTTATCTTCCCGTAGCATAACAGACAGATGCTGTGCGACCCAAGAAAGTCGAGCACTATTATTGAGTGACTCCTGTAAGAAAGCACAGCCGTGTATTCCTTGCAGAGAGTCAAAGGTGTTCTGAGGGACTGATTACTAGCACAAATAAGACTTTTTGGATAGTTAGATACTTTTATTCATGGCAAAAACCATTTTCCTGTCAGTCAGTTTGAAGAAACCAGATTCCAGTACATTAAAACCCCCTGTTCTGGTTACGTGGTATTGTGAATACAGGAGTTGTTCTCAGAGACAAGTCCTCTAGACCTCCACCAGAACATGGGCAGTGGTGCAACAAATGGCTCTCTTTCAGCATTTTGAGTGCTCACCAAAGGAAAGAGCAGATCTTTAGGGAAAGAACCAGAGCAAGGCCTTGTGGAATTGGTGGAACAAACTGATGGGAGTCTGATTTTTATTCCACAAGGCAAATAATTTACAGCCAGTTGAAAACAGTTTGCAGCTGTCTAACAGCGCAGGTCACACAGCACAATGTTTAGTTAAGGAACAGGATTTTAATGATCACATTGTTTCCTTTCCTTCTAACAAATTTGCATTTATCAGTGCTTTTAAAAGTAGCTTTTCATGTTTTATAATTTGGTGTGGCATTAACCACTTTTTTAATATAAGTTATATGAAAAACATGTCCTTAGTATTTATTTTCACTATGACATAATGCACCTAATCACTCCTATATGAAAAGCTCTAACTCCTAGAGCTTCAGTAACTTCCCACATTACGAGAGGCATGAGCACATTAGGCAATGCTGGAACAAAGGGCTTTCTCCAATTTTAATAAATTAACTGTTATATTAGGCTTAGTCACAGTTTGGAGAAAAGCAAACAAAAAAATCGAGTTAAACAGAAACAAAAAGAAAATGTGTACATTCTCAATCCTAGAAATAGTAATGAAAAATAAAACTGTAATCTGCTTTTGGAGAAAAAATACTAAATACTTTCTTTTGAATAAGTGAGATTGGTTGTAGCTGTCAGCGACTCAAATGTGAGGCCCAGTTTTTCTAACATCATCATTTATATATTATACAACACAGAGATGCATATCACGCTGTTTGAGGGCAATTGCTAGTTCTGAAGTTGAGCACTTATATGTCATTATGATCATTATAATATGAAAAATAAATCAGTTAGAGAGGGTATATCAAATGAATGAAGCATTCTTATCTATTTTCTATGAAAAAGGAGTTGCACTGCCTAATTGTGAAAGTCATTCTTTCATCTTAGCGGATACTCCATAGCTTGCAGTAGGGAGAAACACCCTTTCTGGGTACTAAACTTCACACTGGAAAGAAAGAACCCCAGGTGGGGTTCCCCACTGGGAGAGCTCGAAGAGATGTTCCCACTGTGCCACAGATGATGTAGACAGGAGGTCCGGCGTTTCATCAGTTGTCCTACTGGAAAGAACCATAGCTCTTCGGTGTCTCTCACCTTGCATTGTGTCCGTTGTCCTGCCTGGCTGTGATTCTGCATGAGCATTGCTTTCCTGAGGTGGCTTGCCAAGAGCATGTCTGATGGTCATCTCTTTATGCTGAAGTGATAGGTGGAATGGAGGCCAGAAAGGAATTTCCAAGCTCACAAAGACACTCGGGTAAGCAGCCTGCAAACAACTCAATTCACGACAGCCACTGGTGGCAGGCAAAGCAGGGCCTGATAAAGGAGGTCAGTGCTTTTAAAATGCTGTAGCTGGATGCATAATTGAATGTACGAGTGCCTGACATTTTTGTGGAAAAAAATATCTGCAATACACATCTTCTGGACTGGATCCTAGTGCTCTTTTTTGAGGGCTGAAAGCCTCAGACATAAAAATCTCAGATACAAAGGAATGCAGGAAGGGTTTGCTGTTGTGCTGAAACTTCAGGTTTCTCCTGCTGACTAAACTCCAGGGGAGGAAATCCCAGGGAAGGGGCTGCAGGGGAAATCACCTGAGGGCGACAGTGTGGCAGGCTCCTGCACCTATTAAAAGTTCTTTTGAGCCCTGGAATTTCTGCTATGCTTGGTCTGGTTTCAATAACAGCCTTTGCAGGATCATAGGAAATTGACTCAGAAAATGGGTCTGAGATATTAAAAGGAAGAGTCCTTGAGGAAACTTCAGCTTTCTTTGTGATTTGTTTCTGAGCCGAGGCTCTGTGCTCTGATTGTGCTGCCACTGTTTGCTGCAGTGATTCCTTCAAGTGTCGGGATCTGTCACATCCAGGGAATAGGTCAGCTCCATGAACAGAAAGGCATATATTTAATCTTCATCCACCTTTCTATGGGAGCTTTTTGGTTGCAGTCCTATCACTGTCATATTGAGCTGAAAATCCTGACACGCAAAGAAATATAAGCATTCTATTTTCTCATGTTCCACCTTAAGATAAATAGGTCATTTCCAGGGATAAGATTCAGACCATCCTTGTTCCAATGAGAGGCTGAACACACATTTAGTTTGGAGAATTTGCTACTTTCCAGCGAGATATTGCCCATGCCTTTAAAGAAATAATAATACAACCAAGCCCCCTTCCCCCACCTTCCCCTCCAGCTTTTCATAGCATTTATTCAAAGGAATTGTACAGAAACTGTGAGCTTTCTGCATTTTCTCACTATTCTTTGCATACTGCATAGGGAAAGGAAAGCAGTTAGGGGAGCAGGAAATAATTTTCTTCCTTGCTTCGCTCTGATTCTAAAGCTGTTTTGGGTTATGTGCTCTGAATATTTCTGTAAGGAAACAAACTATTTGCATGATACATGCCTCTTTTAATTAATCCCACTTGAGGTGGGTGGATCTCTCCCAGCAAAGCCTGTGAGTAAAGGCCCCTAGCTTTGTTAAGGGCTTGATGCCAAAGCATATACGATTTGTGAAATATTCCCTGCTGCCAGAATTTAGATTATTCCCTCTCTCTCTTAAAAGGCTGCAGTCGTATTTTGAAAGAAACTGCAGCTGTGCACTCACTTGGATAAGACTGCTCGAAGCAGGCACTGGAGCCTCTGTAGTTACCACGATATGTGTTTGCCTGCCTGTTTGGGAAGCCTGATCTTGATCAATTTAGTTCTACTGTGGGATGCTTTGATTTATGACTTTTAAATGTCCTAAATGGGAATCTCAGCTTTGCCACAGGGAGAACAATTGAATTGGAAATGTTTTTCTCCTGGCAGCAGAGCCCCTGGTGTCAGTGAGGGTGGGATGGTGCTCCCCTTTCCTCTCCATCTCCTGCTCGGCAGCGCCCCTATGGCTTCATGAAAGCTTTCCCAACAAAGAACCGAAGATTAAGACTCACTTTGCCATTCAAAACCTGCTTGATGTGGACCTGCTTCAATGGAGGTCTTGAAGGGCTTCAGTGTCCATTCAAACAGACAGGACCATGCATACTTTTAAGCTCCTTGTCGTGCTCAGGGCTGCTGGTGCACGGCCCCTGGGGTTGGGGATAATCTTTACATGTGAGGCAAGCAGAGCAGAGAGAGAATTCATACCACACCATTCAGCAGTTGTCTGGTAATCTCCCGGCCACATCTTTTAGCTGTCTTCATACAATTGACTTCAATCCGCAGTCAACCAGCACAGAAGATGCTATTGTACATCTGTGTTTTATTGTTTCACTAATTGTATGACCTGTTGTGTTTGTAGCTAATCTGCATTGTTAGCCATCATTATGTACTTCTGCCAACCCACCATTTAAAAAAGTGCTTATACTTGATAGTAATTACAGTCAGAGAATTCCAGACAAAGCCAGAGGCACTGCAGAAAGTATCAGTGCCTGACATTTCCTGGTTTGTAGTCTCTGAACTCAGCTCTTTGCCAAACATCAACCATTAAGTCCGTTTCCCGGGACAGATTTTATGAATTTATGATCTTTCAAAACATTTAACATTAACACTGAACACTGCGCATTGAACAATAAGAGGATCCACTGCAAAAATTGCATTTGAATCCTCTTATTAAAGTCTCTCATAATGCATAGGCTAATAAGGCCAGAAGGGTTATCCTACATTAGCCTGGGCATCTTCTTCTTGCAGCTCTAAAAGCCTACTGCTATTTTTTTAATGGAATATAAATAATAATCAAATAGCCGTTGCTTCAAACTCTTATGGCAGGGTGAATAGGTGCTAATTTAAAAGTAATTGCATGCTGAGTTGGATGATCTTAGTCTGAATACCCACATGGAAGAGTACAGCTTTGTCCTACAGTAGAATTCATTTGTCCTCTCTGATTGTACCTTCAGTGAAGATGGTTCACAAGACATAACTGGTAATTGGGAATGTTTCTTGCACAGAAAGGGACAAAACTGTTATCTGAAGGGATTTCAAAATTCTGCTGAATTTGAAGGGCAAGTGGAAGTCAAAGCATAACTACTTCAGTTCTGCATTTTATGTCTGTGGTCAGAAGCATATTACAGCTACATGGGTGATGCAAAGCCAGAGCCCATCGCAGGAGGGAACATTGCTCTTCTGTAGTCAGTATGTTTCCAACTCTGCCTGTCCAAAGAGCCCCATATCACAAGACTTATGAGAATGTCAGTTATTCTTTCTGGGATTTCTGCCCTATGGGAAGACTTCCCTGTGCAATTTGTTACCGGTCTCATTTACAGTCCTTGTTGAAAGGCACACCCAGGAATACGCTCCTTTTGCTGTTGGTTGCTTTCAGCTGCAGATTATATTTCCCCTTATCTATTTGAAAGCAGCTAGCTCTGCTTCCCCCCACCCCTCCTCCACTGACTCCTTTATCACTATTTTGTTTTCCCCTTTTTCTGCACATCCCTTGCTGTCCCTTTCTTGACCATCCTGTTCTACTTCTTCTTTCACCTTCTCCCTTCACTTGGTTTCCTGCCTAGAACGTTTGTCTTCAATCCCCACATATTCCCTCCTTTCCTTCTCACTGTCTTCCGTTGGTTTCTTTCCAACTTATCTCTTCCCTGGCACCTTAGTAAATCTGTCTCCTGCTCCTTGTATTTCTGTCTTCTTTTAAAGCTTTTCATCCAGTTTTCAAACCATAAAATGCAATACCTGGCAATCTTTTCTAAGAGCAGCTCGATGTTAGTGGCTGTGACAACCTCTAGAAACTCTAGCTACACTGCTTACAGTAGCCGTACTGCGTGGCAAAAAGTGATTGAGGAGTATGGTCACCTCGCAGCTTCAGTCTTAACAGAATCAATGAAAGAAGTACTGTTTTGAATGAGGATAAACATTGGATGAGTTGGCCAGAAAGTAGGTCGCAGAAGCTTTTAAAAACATGTGACATATCACAATATAACAACTCCTGTGGTTTCATTATAATTCTTCAATGCTGTTCTTGTGAGAAATCTGGAGCAGTATTGGACAGAAGGGATTCTTCAGCAGCCTGTACTGAACGCCGTCAGAAACAGGAGTGTCCCTGAGTTTGCTCCAGGAGCTGCAGCGACGATGGCTAAGAGGATGGCTGACTCCTAGACTAGCAAAAGCATTTTGCTCACCACCTTCCTCCATGTGCTCCTCCTCCAGATGACTGTCCTGAAGACCAGCTAAAACGAAGTTCATGGGATGGCAGACACTGCAGCCTTGGTACTATATCTGCTGCCACTGAATCTCACTTCCATCGTCATCTCTCATCAGCCAAAGGCCCTCCACTTTGCATGCTGGAATTTTATTATGTGCTGTGTCTGGCAGTGCACCAGGGCAGTTGAACAAATGTTTGAAGAGTTGCTTGTTAGGTTTGATCTGTTTTTTGTAACTAACTGGGATAGTTTTGATGGTCTTTAGTAGCTCCTGAGCTACTTGCTCCAGAAAACTTTTTCAACAAAAACTGTTTTTAAAATCAGGTGAATAAGGAGAGATCCATTTTGTTTGGGACTGTTGTGAGTTACTTTTACAATTCAGCTATAAGAGGATCAGGCTGAAACGACTCTTCATTACAGAATCACAGAATCACAGAATTGTAGGGGTTGGAAAGGACCTCTAGAGATCATCGAGTCCAACCCCCCTGCCAAAGCAGGCACCCTACACCATGTCACACAGGTAGGCGTCCAGGCGGGTCTTAAATATCTCCAGAGAAGGAGACTCCACCACCTCCCTGGGCAGCCTGTTCCAGTGCTCTTAGCATAGACCAGTCCCGCGTGATGGAGAAGGGCAATAAAAAATTATGCAGGAGAGACGTAGACAGAGAAATAAGTAACGTAAAGAGAGCTTTAAGAAGTCATTCTGGGATAAAGCTGATCTTGTGAGTGCCGTCCCCAACCAAATACAGCTGAAGTCAGCTTTGAGATTGTCAGCAGATGAACTGCATGAATGAGTAATTTATTCAGTTAGGTGTTTTCAGTAGAAGTTTTTGGTTTGTTTGCTTTTTGTTTTTGCCTCCTTAGCTTTTTCTCTATCAATATGCTATTAATAGAAGGAAGTGGATTTTATTTTTAGCATCTCTCAACTTGAAAAAGAAAAGTAGAATCAAACAATAGCAAATGCTGCGTGCCAGAAATACAGACAGGAATCCAAAGATGTGCTTTGGTCTCAGTTATTCAGTCTCATAAAAGAGTAATTTAACAACATGAAGGTTATATGGGATTAAAGCAAGGGTGTTGAACAGGAAATTTTTGCCGTATTTGAAAGAGTGGATTGAATAGTAGTACATTCCTAGCCTTCCTTATGCTGCAAGAAAAAATGTATGATGTACTTTTAAAAAGAAAGCAATGATGATTTGAACCTCCTGAACCTGCAGGTATTTTGAAAAAGCTCTCCTTGAAGCTCTCCTGTGCCCACAAGCTGCATTGGATCATTAGTGAAAAACAGGGCACTCGACAGCTGCATTAACAAGATTGATATGGATAACATTAGTTGTTGTCATCATGGACAAGGAGAGGTGCTAGTCCAGCTGGAGGTAATAGCTGGGATGCTTGTCCTCTTTCTTGCCCTAAGGTAAGTAAAGGGGAGACAGACAAACGGGGAAAGGAAGGAGAAGTGTGAGTAGGAAGAATGAACAAAGTGAGCAGAAGTAGCTATGGCCTTCAAAGACATCCTATATGATGTACACTGACATGGGACCATGCAGCTGAATGCAGACCAGTACACAAGATTTAAGCTACTACATAAAGATCAGATGTTCCTCCTCCAGATTTTATGACCCTTCTGTTGTCTTCATCTGCTGCAAACGGACAAAGGAAGAGCTGCATTCGGAATGTATCACTCAGAACTCCTAAATCTCTCTTCTTCCACGTGGATTTTTGATCCTCTTCACCATCCTGACCTTGGATTTACAACAAGTTGGGACAGACCTCCTCTAATGTTTAGCAAGCTTGCTTACTTGATGTGTTTCCTGCTGACAGGCAAACAGGAACACGCTGTTTAGAATAATAGTCTTTTTTGGTTGCTCTGTTGAATTATTATTTTTGCTTATTCAAGCTCTTTTTTTCCATATGACACGTTTATTCCCTAAAATGACTAATTCCAAAATGCAGCGTGCTCTTAAATATACAAACCAGTTTGTGTCTGTGATAGATGTCAATTTGTGATGGTCAGATAGAAAATGCAGTTTGATTTGCAAAGAAGTTAATTTAGAGGAGCATCATCTTTTGACTTCTTTGCCTCTGAAAGGAATACCCGTATTACTTAAAACCACACGCTTTGGAACCAGAGTGATCTCAATGGTTTGGAATGGTGTTAGCATTTGCATTAATGGAGATTTGGATTGCTACTTTACGGTGCCTAGTGGAAGGACACATCCTTCCATTTGCTCGGTTTTTTTCCTTCACTGAAGAGAAATAGGCATCAGAGAAAAACACTTGCTCTAACTACTTGAACTTGCTCACACTAAACACAAAAAGTCCACTGGCAGAGTGTTGTATGGGTCGTCTGAAATAGTGAGTTTCAGCTATGCAAGTATTGGCAGTAGGGTCACAGCATGCTCTCTGTGTTTGTGGAGCCTGATACATACATGTTCCATTGGAGAGCGGCTTCAGAACTAGTAGTCACCTCTAATAGCATGCTGTGCATCTCAGTTCTCCCTTTGCTGACTTGCCCTCCAACAGGAATCCTCTGGGCATGCTTACTAGCAATGCTTCATGTTTGATACTGAAAATAACAGTTTTCAGTAGAGAAACAAATGAGAACTTTCAGTCTCTTGGACCCTTATGTTGAGGTAAGGAACCATCACACACAGGCGTTCCCCTATTACTTTCTCCTTTTGTCACCACTGAGGGCTGTTTCTCATTTCTGCCATAACATCTCTTACTGATTTCTGTCCGTGGCTCCTGCTGAACCACTCTTACTGTCATCCTTTCTCTGCTTTTCCTGTTTTCTTGTGACCTGGCACTAGTATTAAGTTGTTTTCCTCTTCATGATTTTTCCGCTTCTACTCAAGGTCTTACTGAAACAGAGAAAGTCATATAGAAGTCAGACGAGTCAAGGCACTATTACTCTCCCAAAGACAGGCCTAGGAAACGGGCTGCCTGTATCTCTGAATAATCACACCGATGAGAATTGATGTTTATTTCTCACCTGAAATAAGCCACTTCTCTGTTCTGGAATGACTCACATCCAGATTTTTATTGTCACCTCAATTAGAATCTGCCTGCAGTCAGACCTAGAGCCACTTAGAGATTTTTTAAAGACTGTTTTCTTGTTAGATTCTGCAAAAACAATAAGTGTCACATAACAGGGTATCTGAGGGGCCTGCGTTACAGGGAAACCGGGACTGTGGAGAAGGCAGAGAATAATGGACTTTTGTTTACAGCTTCAGATCTATAGGAATGTAGCATAAAATACAGCTATGTGCATGCCTTCCGCAAGTGTTCTCTGGTGGTCACAAGCAAACAAGAATGTAAAACGTAAGTGGAAACGAAAGCCTTTTATTTAGAAGCATGCGAGCTGTGCTATGAGAAGAGAAGCCATCTTCTGAGAACGGGGCCTCCCATGGTAATTACAGCTCTGCTTTACTGAAAGCATATTTTGTGGACTCTGTGTGGGGAGTGATAGTGCTCTGCAGAAGGCAAATGCTTGAAGAGCTCCCATATGTTTCTGATCGCATTTTAAGTCTAGACTTGCTTTATTTAGTTTTGTTTGCTCTGTATTTGCCTCGCTGAAGCTTTTGGGGACTTCTTTTAAAACTAAAAAAAAAACAAACAACCAGGGTGTGCTGCTTAGGTTAGAAATAAATAGAAAACTTTTCCTTTTAAAACAGTTTTTGCGTGGGGGTAAGAGTTACCCTCTGTTCAAAACCCCACTGAGCTGTTCAAAGGAGGAGTCTCTGCAGCAACATCAGGGAGTTATTAAATACATACTTAGTCCACAATTTTCATTGGTAAATTCTTTATGTCTGCTTCATGTGCGCTAGTTAGAAGAACTGATTCTTTCTGCAGACTCGTTTACTCAACCCTGGGGACCTGTGATCCCCTGCCCCTTTAGCACTAACTTTTACAAACACTGCTTCCCGTTTTGGTGTTTTCCCCCCCTAAAAATAAAGGGGGGGGAGCGGGGCAGGGGGGGCTTGGGGGGGGGGAAGGCAGGCAACTGAACAGAGTGGTAAAGGAGCCAGGCAGTGAGGCTTAGCCCCATAACTACAACACACAGTGAAAATGCTTGAGACGATACGCAAACAGGAATTAGTGCATTAGTGCCGTTTTTATAAGACAGAACTTTCTATGAATCCAGAACAGCCCTTTGCAGCCTGGGAGCGAGCAGCTCAGTGCTGCTGAAGGAATCACTCTGATAACACAGAGAAAATGCGCTCTGTGCTGTCTCACTGTGTCTCATCTTTTGGCTCCAGACTAAACATTTAATTGGGCTTAGTCACATATTTCCTCGCTGCCATGGCAGCCAGTGCAGCCGGACCTGTGGGGGGCTTGCTGTGCTGCGCCTGCCCAGCTGCACGTCCATGGGCAGGCTGCAGCTCCCTCTGCTGCTCTGCTTGCCGGCCTCTGCATGGCTGCCATTTGAAGAGGCAGGTAGTACACATTTATTTAAGCTTTGCTCAACTCCAGGCTCAGATAGCAGTTGTGCCAAAGCCAGGCCAGCCTTTCTCAGGTCTGTGCTTCGGGAGGTGCCCACTCTGTTATCCTGGGGTGGCAGTTTGCGTGCCAGGCCCTGCACCGCTCCATCACAGCCAGCCGTGATGGAGAGAGAGGCAGAGCCATAGGGGCAGGCTTCTTCAGCCCCTGGGGCTGACTTTTCTTGTGAGACAGACAGTTTTTGGGCTTGTCTGTTCCCTCAGTTTTTGCCTGGAGTTCCAGCTCATGCCATCATGACTGTGTGCTGGTTGCTAATGAAGACTGGGTCTCTTCCCAAGCTGCAGCTCTGTGCTGGGCCATGCCTGGGGCAGTGGACCGTGGCCCATCTTGTTGCATGACAGGCACGCAGACCCATAGGCTGCTCAGCAGACTGTGAATGGTGCTTTTTCAGGTCTCGCAAGCCTTGCCTCTTCCCAAAGGCTGCCCATGCAGGTGGTGGAGTCACTGCTCCTGGAGGTGTTCAGGAGTCATGGAGATGTGGCACTGAGGACATGGGCAGTGGGCATGGTGCGGGTGGGCTGACGGTTGGACCAGGAGATCTGAGTGTTCTTTTCCATCCTTAAGATTCCACAATTTCATTCTATGGAATATCTGCCACTCCTCTGGAGGGTGCTTCTGACTTACAGAGGGCACATCCTGCTCCACCAGCCACGCTGGGATCGAGGAAGCAGAAGGAAGCTCAGAGTAGCGCCGTTATGGGATGGAGAAGAGGAATGGGGGCTGAGGAGGTCTGTGCCTCACTGCATCCCTGTATGTTTTTGAACAGTTTTGGATTGGGCTTGAAGGAAAATAAAACATAATTGCCCAGGTGCAGCGGCAGCGCTGGGTCAAGGAGAAAAGAAGGCTCAGACCTGATTTTGATTCAGGTTTGGTTTGGGTGATTAAATGCAGGATAACCTCCCCCTGTGCCCTCCAGTTTCTGATCCAGCTGGGCTAAATAGCAATTTGACCAAATTACATTATTTGAACTCATTGTGCTGCATTCAACCTCATATTAAAATGCATGCTTTGGCCTGTAACTTTTGAATTTGATATGAAGACAGCTGTATGCATTTTCCCTTGTTTGTAAATTGTATACATATGATATGATGTTTTCAGTAAGCGCTAAACAATGCAATGTGAGGCATTTCAACAAAGGAATAATTTAATGCAACCCAGCAGAAAGGCAGAGCCTTAGAAGTGGTTCTTTATGAAACTACAAGTTTTGGAAATGGGTCCAGAAGACCTACACTGGAGCAACACAAGAAACAATAGTTAACACAGCAGCATTTTTTCTGTAAGAAAAATACACCATGAAGAAATTACATTTTGCCTATTTTGTTTAAGCTTGCTGATTTAGTTGAGCACTTGGGTTGGCATATTTTCTGTTTGCTGCATGTTAGGAATTAAAATTCTCCTTTCTTCACCAAAAGACAATATTGTCATGCAAGATACACTTTAAGCCAAGCAAGATTTTTTTGGGTCAAGTGTAAATTTGTCTCATGTATTCTGTTCCAGTTCAAAGAAAATTAACACATTGTTGTATTCTTTTCATCTTCTATTTAGTTTTAACAGAATGAGACAGATTTTCTTTGCATGTTCTTCAAAGACAGGCAGTTCCTATGTTGACAGGTAGAGGACAGAGTAGGAGAGGGCTCTGTGGTTTGCCAGGGTCACTGACAGAGTCTGCCAAAGCTGGATTAGAACTAAAGAGCCCTTGGCTCTCCCTTGTTCAGATCACAAGCTCAGATTTATGCTCTCATGGTGATCTTTGTCAATTTAAGGAACAGATAAATCATTTGTACTTCCCATCAAAGAAAGCAGGGGGCAAAAACAGTGATGGAATGGAATATTTTGGAGCAGTAGATTGCTGCTGGAGAGAGCTGAATACTAGCTAAGGGAACAAAGTGGCCAGGAGATACAGAACAAGGCAGCACGAGGCAGGGGTGTCTGAACCAGTGCTTGAGCTAAAGGCCAAACAGGTACGTACCTCTCAGATCCTGTGCAGCTCTGCATGGCAGAGGGGTGTTTTAGCCCAGAAGGAATGGAATATTTACAAAAGCACTCCTCCTAACCAAGCTGATTTATTTCAGTGCCATGCTGATGTGGACCGTGTACCCTAAATGTAAGCAGAAATGTAAGAGGCAGTTGTGTTGTGACCAAAGATAAATTAATCTGCAGTGTTAGTAGAGTCGGTGTGTCCCCTTTAACAGACCGAAGGAGGACCAGTTCTGTGCCACCACTTCTCTGTGCTGTGGTCCCAGTAAGACCAACTGTGTAAGAAGCTGCATTTTTCTTCTGCATACAGCAGCCTAAGTTGCTGCAGGCTGCTTTTGTGAAGGCATCTGACAACCCTCACATGTGCCCATAAGTCCATTCTGTGGCTGGCCAGGCTGGGATGACCCCTGAGAAAATGGGAGTAATGACCATCCACTGCTGATTTCTCTGGCAGAAGAGAGTGGCTGTGATCAGAGGTTAAGCAGACTGTGAGCTGGAGAAGAGAGCTGTCAAATACGTGGGAGAACTGATGCACGGCATGCATGCTGCAAACCCTTCGCTTTCTTCCTTGTGGGTGCCAGTATATGTGGAAGTAAGATGGTTGTGTTTAGGTGCATGTGCAGGTTCATGTAGCAATCACAAAAGGTGCAGAGTTTGCTCTTAATGTTTGTGCTTACTGTTTCTTCTCTCTTTTTCTCCAGTCGAAGACCACCCCCCTCACCTACTCGGCCCACTGTAATTCGTCCATTAGATTCATCCCTGTTAGACTAAATGAAGTTTCTGGCATGCCACTCATTGTTAACCAAATATGTGGAAGCAAATTGCTTGATAACTGTTGCAATAACCAATGTATAGTCGCATGTATGGACGTCTGTAGGCAAGTAACCAATTTTACTGATATATCTCTGTCCATTCTGCATTGTTTATGAACTCTTCAATGTTTTGGGAAGGTCTGTGCTGTCTTGACTTTTCCTTCTGCAATAGCCGATGTTAGCTAACGTACTGACACACTTGTTCACCCAGGCACCCATGCTCACAGTCCTATACAGCGCAAGGAGGACTTGAATCATTGAGCACATGCTGATTTTAGCTGCTTCTTTTTCTCTTACCTGCCGAAATGTTGATTTTATTTGTACCTTTCACGTTTTCTATCACGCGGCGTTTTGCAGTTGTGCCCACTTTCTTTGTTAATGGCTAAACCGGGCAGAGAAAAACACGGTTTATTATCAAGCTCTTCTGAAGGCCTCGCTGTTTCATCTCTCTTGCAAGAAGCTTGCTGGAACACTGCTTCTCCTATAATTTTCTCTTATTTGAAGCTAAGTTTATAAGGAATGTCGCTAAACTAGAAGGGTGTGTGTGGGACACTGTGTGCTTTACTTTCCTTCCTCTCTGCTGACTGATAGGCAGAGCTGGTTGGGTGGCTGGTAAGTCCTCCCACTAAACTCATGGGAAGCCTTATGTATAAGTGAGAGCATGTAATATGTATATATATGCTGCGTGGCAGGGTCCAGAGAACTGAGAGATGTATATATGTATAAATATATGCACAGTTGTAAATGGGCTACCAGTCCTCTGCCCGCTGTGGGAGCTAGTTCAGAGCAATGGCCTAGATCTGCATCTGAGCTTTCCAAGGGATCCCATTTGGGTTTGAGATATTTGCTCATGACAGTCAATAAAGTTCCATGACGTCCACTAAGTATTTTCCCTTTGTGTCTCGTGACATCCTACTCACCTCAGAGTAGGAGCAATTTTATCCAAATACTTGCTGAGAAATGCTCAGCTCTGCATCCTGGCCATACTTTTTGGTTTTTAGCAGATGTTCAGAAGTTCTCTGCCTGTTGTTTTACATCGTGTATTAATGTAATATAAAAACATGTTGTCCTATCTGCGTTACTTAACTTTAAACACTTAGGTCAGCATAGGTCACCACTGTAGTTTAAAACTTCTTGAGTTGACAGGATTAACACAGAGATGAATTTCACCTTGTGTAGTCAGAAAATATTAATTGCAATTATGGTTACAGATCCCCAGGCAAAGCGATTGGTGGTTTCAAAGTCCCCCACTATAATCAGTCTAATAAATTCACTTATTGAAGCTGTATGTAGGGCTCCCGTATGCTGCAGCCTCGTGGTTAGGAAGAATCCAATCAAGGAGCCACAACCAGTGGGGATTTTGCCCATTAAATATTCCCAGGCTGCTGTTGGAATAACAGTTATATTCACTACCGAAGCAAATAATGTTTCTGCTTGTAGAAGAGAAACAAGTCTGGGAAAGCATCATGAGTTGTATGTTAGCCCAGCTTTAATTTCCTGTCAGCCATGTACTTGTGACACACACCTGGGCAGCTGAGGTCAGCATCTAAAGCATGGGGAAACTTGTCAGAGCACCGGCATCCAGGTGAGCTCAGGAGATTGCTTAAATGGCTGCTGTTTGTTTGGGGAGGAGGCTTCGATCTTCCACACCGAGCACACAGGATCAGCTTTCAAGGAAAAAGTGGTTGTAAACTCAGCTACATTATTCCACCTCAGCCACAGAAAGTCACTTTAATTCCAGGTGTTGGTATTTGTTCAGTGCTATGGCGAGCCTGTGGGCCATGTTTATCCCACCTTATCCTAAGCGCTAGGCTGAGTTGTCCAAGGGCTCCCATTTGTTCTGTGGAAAGAAAAGGGATGATTCAAGCTGGTGTAACTGCTTGGGAGATGAGTGTGGCAATGCCGGTAAGTTAGAAGCCTCGATTAAATGACACAAGTCTCAACGTAAAAAGACGTGTTTAAATCCTCTGTACTTGAGACTCCTTAATTTACTTTGATACCCCTTTTTGTCAAGCGTAAGGAAATATCACAGCTCAGTGCAGTGGCCCCAGTGTCAGCAGCAGTGCATTCTGTGCTCAGTTTTGAGCTCGTGGGACACAGAGAGAAGCTGCACAGCCTTCCCATCCTCTGCATCTCCATCACATCTAAATCCAAACCTGCTCCTGAAATACAGAGCTTTGAGATGTGCAAGGTAATAATTGGTGTTGAGCACCGATCCATAGACTGATGAGTTCACCTCGAATGTATTGCAGATACTCTTTTTAGAATAAACTATGTAGAACTGTTCCTAGGAAAAATGCTAATTGCTTCCCAAGAAATTGCCACTTGCAATTGACTCCATACTCTCCTCCCTAGCTTTGACCCATTTTCCTCGTGCTGTACAGTGCCTGGAATGTGTTTGTTTGTCCTGCTGGCTCCTGATTCTGCTAAGCTGTGTCTCTTCCATCCCTTGTTCTCAGAGGAGCAAGTGGCAGTAGCTTGCTCTGTGCCTGAAGGACAGGAGGAAGAGCTCACCAGTATATTCTCAGGAATCTGCTAGGGGGGCTGGCTGGCTGGGACTGGCCCCAGCCCCTCTGCAGGCACCCTCACCCAGGGACAGCTGAGCCTGGGCTCCCATAACAGAGAAGCACGGGTCGCTCTCCATTTGTTTGATTCCCTCAGGCAAAGGGAAGATTGCCAGGGAGCAATGGAGACTCCCATTAAGCAACAGCAGGGTTTGCAAGCTTAGTGAGCTGGATGACGTGAGTAGCAGAGTTCCAGGAGGGTGCTTATCTAGTAATGCATGTAGGCTAAGCCCGGGTCTGTACCCAGAGAACACATTCCACCTCACCTCCATATGGCTGACCAGCAGCTGAGGAGCTTGCTCATGTTGTAAATAGCTCTTGGCCTTTAACCTCCAGGGATCTTTGTGTTAGGATTAAAATGATTGTATGCTTGAAGAAAAAGCTTTTGTACATAGTTAACGTATGTTTGTTTTATTGCCAATCTCGTTGCACTTTCTGAGTAAGCCTCATAAAAGTAGATAATTATATTAAAGGAGATACATTAGAGGTTATAGCAGTTCATGTTAAAGCATAACATAGAAGATATTACGTTCTGTGTTGCAGATAGCTACACTTCACAATGTGTACAGCATATTAAGATTACTGCCTAGTTCTGTCTTAAAATAGCCCAGACCTCCCAAATTCAAGGCAGAGCAGTTTTGCACACATGGCACTGGGGAGGCATCGGCTCCATGCTGTGCTCATGGCGCGCTTCCTCCCGCGGTGGCGTTGATCCTCCCCCCTGGGCTCCAGCAGAACAACTCCCTTGTGTCAATGAATGTTACTCTGCCTGTCTCTCCTCTTGCTTTGTCTGCAGGCGAGCTGATACCGATGGCTCCTCCCGTCCAGACAGCCCTCCACTCTTGCTTGATATATGATTTGTCCCGTCTTGCTGGCCGTTTGCTTTACTTCCTGTCTCTTTACTTTTCCGGGATGGTGTAAACAATGACTTCTTTTTGTAAGAAGCACACGCTTAATTTCTTACTGAATTTTGCTCTGTATGTTAATGCCCTACTTCATATGAACCAAGACAGCTTTGATTTCGTAGTCTGTAAATGGTATCTGGTGTTGATCTTTCAGCACGACGAGTCGGTTCTCGAAACCACAGTCATTACTGAGCATTGCATACACCTACTGTAAACGTGTTATGCTGCATTTCTGAACCTGAAATAAACTGTAACTCTTGATGGGCTTTTATTATTACTTTGCGATGCGCACGAGCGATCTCCAATCTGGCACTCTGCACTCTGTCTCTGTTGGGACCACAGTGCTGCAGCTCAGATCATAGAGGTGTCATGGAAAGGGCAGACAGGAGAGGAGCAGCCCATGGGAAGCATTCAGCGTGCTGCCCTGCCAGGGGCTTGCAGCGCTGCAGGGGTATTTTGCCGAGTGAATGTGTGTCAGGCAGTATGTGCTGTTTGTTTCATTGCTGGGAGGAGTGTGTCTGGGGGGGGGGGATTGAAAGCTGAGCACAGGGCCAGACCGACTCCTCAGGAGTTGGACTAAAGCTGTGCATATGGACATGTCCTGCCTGGAAAGGATTTCCCCAAAAAGCGGTTGTATGTGAACATGCAGCTGCCTCAAAATGCCTTGATTACTCAGTTCCTCCTTCAGGTTAGTGTGAGCCAAGTAAGTGAAATCGGTGCTCAGAGATTATCTGCATGGCACAGTTGTAACAGCACAACAGCAGGGGGCATTTCCCCACCAACCATCACTGTGCTGCTCCTCAGGTTTTGGGAAAGGAGGAACAAGAGGTGGGATGAGCAAAGCACTCATGTCCCCGTTGTATTCACAGCAAATCTGGGAATGTTTTCTTTGTCATAGGCTCTAATGGATATGCCTGGGGCAGTCTGTGCAGCCTCTCAGTAAGCAGCCATGTCACGTGCACGGTTCTGCCTGGAGTATGTTCCGTCCCGCTGTATGAGCTGCTTCCTGCCATGCTGGCCAGCAGCACACTGTTTGTTGTATGCTGGAAATGGGATGAGCAGCCCCTCCTCTCCAACCAGGGCACTGAGCCACCTGCTGCCAGGGGTCACCCCTGCTCGTGTTAGCAGCACATTCATGGCACTGACATCACTCAAGCTTTTCTCTTCCTGAGCAATTCCCCCTCTCCAGATACATGAACAAACAGATCCATCTTGTTTTATCACTCCTGATCTCATCAGAATCTCACTTGTGAAAGTGAGAATGGCGTTTGAAGCATACAGCGATGCAGATTTTAAGGCTGGCTGGGGGAAGGCTCTTTTGGAGCATATTATTTCCTCCAAGAAAAGTAGGAAGCTTCTGAGCAGCAACGCACTTGCAATGTGATTGTCCAGTGTGACTGCCCCAGCTCTCTGGTGCTGGGATGTCAGATGGGAAGCAGTGGGGATGGCAGCTGAGGCTGTGCTGATACCCAGCTGATTCTAATCTCGTTCTTGCCCTTTTCCTCACTGTGCATGGTCTGTGCCTTTTCCTCTTAACCCATTTAATTAAGATCATTTTGTATATGAGCCATTTGATTGTATCGTGACCTTTTGTTTTAAATCTCTTCTTCCCCTCCCCACAAATTTTGGGTCACTTTCTGTCTTTTTCCTAGGCGACCTCCTCCAGCCGTTCCAGGAAGATCAGCCTAACACACACTGTTGTTGTTGTTGTTGTTGTTGTTACATGCAATCTGTCTGCTTTTGGTCCAACTTTAATTTGCACTAGTCTATTTGTAAATGAAAGATTTTATTTTCAGATGTCAATGATGAGCTTGGGTATAAAGAAAATAAAATCCTGGCTACAAAATGAACGCGTGCTGGTTTTCAGTGGGAAGCTCTATCTATTCTTTCTCAAAAGGAGCCATTAGTGCTCCATGAACCCCCCCCCCCGATATCCGAGGTGTTGAAAGGGAGGGATGTGCTGCTGGGTTTCCATCATCATGTCTGAATTCATTGACCACCAGGACTGTTGATGCCTTTGACTCAGCATCAGCAGGAACAACTTCCAACTTTCAGAACAGCAGAGATTGCAGAAGGTTCCTGTAAGGTGTCTGACGCACCAGCAGCACCTGACTTTGTGCTGAGTGGAAAACCTAAGAAGATTGCAGCAGTGATGAATCTGCACAATGCAAACATGTTGCAGCTGCTCTGACAACTTTTTTCAAGCTAAACCTCTGAATTCTCTGCAAGGTAACTTCACTGGAGCATCTGAGCTCAAGTATCTGTAAGTGGTTACCTCTGGATTTCAGGTAAGTCTGACCCTGTGGTGATGAGTGAAAGATAAGATCTGGAATTTAATGTTCAGAAGACCTGCGTGTCTTGTTTGCTGGAGGAGGATAAACAATAAGTCTTGAACAAAAAGTTTAAGTTGAAGGTTTTATTGTTTATTATTATTATTTTTTTTTCCACGTGAGAACAGTGGAGGGACATCTCACAAACTATAGTGATTAATCAGAGGGAACTGCACAGCCATGAGCTGGAGGTACAGTGCAGCATCAGGATTGCAGCCTGTTCTTTGAAAGGTACGAACAAAACATTTCTTTGTAGTAGAAAGGCTGCAGTAAGAGCAAGGTGCTACAGTGCTGCTCTGAAAACAGATTCTATGCTGTTTCCATTCTGCACTGGCATATACTCTGCGGGTAGGTGGTGAAGGTGGAAAGTGCTGCACCCCAGCTGGTGTTGTTATGCATCCTAGGTTGTTTCTCAAAGGATGATTTCAGACCAAAACCCAGTTTTGATTTCTTGCTCACTCTGCTTGTAGCTGTGGCCTCTCACAGCATGAACCTATGTGACATGCAGAGAAAAGCCTAGTGATTAGTCTGGGAACTGAAGAGATAAAAAGATCTTACCTTCAAAGACTAAAGCTTCACTGTTTCCAGGCTTTCCAGATGCTGTACTCCCACGAGGAGGAGGACAGAGGCCCCTGACAGCCTGTTGTGGCTGCTGTGGGTGGCTGACGCTTGCCTTTCCCTGCTGCAGATGCTGTAGATGGAGGCAGCAGACAGCATGCATCAGCGACTCCCCCAGAAGCATGGCTCAGCCCTGGTCATGTACAATTACTTGCATTTGGGCCAGATTCAAATCAAAAGAAAATGTCCCGCTGAGATACTGTATCTCAGTGGACTTGGGAATGGCAACTTTGGATAAGGAAACTGCTCTATTTTTGTAATGCAAAGTGATGTTGAACTCTTTAGTGTTGGTTGATGGTGATCCAGTCGCATGCAGACCAAGATGGACCTATTTCTTTGTTTGGCCTCATCATAGGCAGCAGCCAAACCAGAGAGCCGTACACTCAGGTACCAGATGCTAACAGGGCATACAATTTTACTGATGAGTTGAACTGTAAGTTGAGGTAGTTTTGTTCTGTAGGGCATATTCTGACCCATTGGGTTCCAGCTGTGGTTGAGGTGACCGTGGCACAGACACCACTTGCCACAGCTGGCCTCCACTTGCCCCACAGGTCTCCATCAGCTTGAGGCGCTGTCTCCTCCTCCTCCTGGACATGACCTGTCCACATCAGACCAGGGAACCTGTCTGTCCCAGTGTGTGCTGGATTGCTGTGCACTGAGCAGCACTGGGACAGCAGCTCCAGGCAAGCAGAGAATCCCAGTGAAGGTAAAAGCACAGCATCTGGATCACTGAGTCCTTCTCAGGGTCTGAGATGAACCTTTGTTGGGGCAGCAACAAAGAGACGCTGCTTCTCTGCTACTTCATGTGTTTCTAGCTCCCTTATTGCCCAGAGCCATGTTAGTCTGTGCCCATTGCCACATGGAATCATACCTGGATAAGTGATGTTTGCACTTTTCCTAATCCAGAGCTATTTTTAAGAGTCTGGATTTGAGAAGAGTATTTTTTAGGAAACATTTCACTCTGGATGAATGGGTCTAGCAGAAACTACGCTTTCTTGTAGTCGATAAATCCAGGCTCCAAACAAGAACTCCAAGGCTACCTTGCCCCAGTTGCATTAGCCTAATGAACCACCAGATCACTGCAACCTCCTTGGGCCACTGACAAGGGACAGCTGCCTCCCCAGCCTCATGTGCTGTGCCTGAAATGAAACAACTCCTGTGCACACTCCATTTTGTCACTGTTAGCCTGGATACTGCATATTCAAAATGGAGTCAGGGCTGTGCTACGTCTGAGATGCAGCAACTGGTAACTGCAAAGGTTTAGGACAGCAGTTAACAACAGTTTAAGGACAGAGGTGTTTGTGCAGCAACAGCTTCAAGTAAACCTGACTGCAGATAGCATGGCCTCTTCCAGGAGGGACATTAACTGCAGGAGCCGGGCAAGCTACATTTCATTTGCTTCTTTGACAAACTGTTACTTGACTTCTTAATGTGATACAAGCACACCAAAGCCTTGTCCAGAGATGGACTCTGTGAACTGCTGTGGATGGTAGTGTTACGGTAGCATGAATCTGACAGATTGGGGCATCCTGGTCACCAGCACCTGACTGACTTTCTTGGAAACCTCCTCATGAAGAAATAATCTTTTAGAAGAACTGAAAAATGTCATCTTGATCGTCAGTATCCAGCTGCTTTGCACTCCCTGTGGGCCTGGAGCACATACTCTAAACCTCTGCAGGTTTTCTTTAATTAAAAACAAAATGAGATCTAGTCATCTCCATGACAGCAACAGCAACATTTAGAACTTGGCAAGTTGTCATAACAAAGCACCAGAGGTGTTGGGGGCTCTGCAGCGTGCTGCTCATTTCCTAAGAAGCTCACGGAGCCAGAGGCTGCTTGCTGGTGAGACAACAGTGCTCTGCAGGAGCTGTGTGCCTGCAAAACCCCTCCACACTCGATGGATTCAATCAATGGGTTCAAACCTGCACTTCTGCAGCAGAAGAGCACCTTGCCCCTGTAAACTTTCGCCATCCCTCAGTGCGCAGGCACAGCTGGTGCCACGTCTTACTGGAGAAACTGGTTGGCTGTTTTAAACCTCCTTGTGCTGCCTCCAGAGCAGGAGGGATCTGACTCACTCTGTCTTTCACTTTGAAAGGAGCAGTGCTTCCTCTTATCTTAACGCTAGGGATAAATACTGCAGGAATGAGCAGCTGTGGTCCCACAGTCTGCAGAGATGCTGCTGTATGCAGATGGACATGGCAGTGTGGCTGTGCATGTGAGATATGTGTGAGTGTACTCAGGTCTGTGAGTCTCCTGCCCAGCACCAGGAAGGCTCTGGTGAGACCAGAAAGCCTGGGGTGCTGCAACTTTGGCCAAGTTCATGCTCTGCTGAACCACTTGCCTCTGGAAAACAACAGCACAGCAGGGCTGGCTCATCTGGAGATGCCCTCCAGTTTGACTTTTTGGCTTAGAGGACCCTCTGTTGTGGGGTGCATGGAGTCAGACACTGGACTGTTCCAGGAAGGACCAGCATGGCTCCCATTACAGCTGCAGCACCCTGCGGCTGGGCGGCCACCACAGGAAAGCAGAGAGACTTTGCTTTGTGCCTCTGGTTCGGTGGCTGGACAAAAATACTGCCATGGGTCTGCCAGCACCTCCCTGCTCACCCACAGCCCAACGCAGTCACAACACACACAGATGCACTCCCTGCTAGAGCGCAAGTCTTTATTGGGTTAGGTGTCCCCTTGGAGCTGAGTCCCAAAGAGGCCCCTCACAGCAGAGGGCACTGCTTCCCCCTGGCCAGGCCTACATGAGGAACCTGGACAGGTCCTCCTTGATTTCAGCCTCATCCCACGGCCCATGGATGTTGTCCTTGAGCAGCTGGAGCCGGATAAGGCAATAAGGGCAGAGGCAGGAGATGGAGAGCAGCAGTGAGGCAAAGAGCACAGCACCCACGCTGGAGACGCTCGCCAGCCCCACAAGGGCCAGCAGTGCGAACAGCACCGTCACCCCCACGTAGCAGTACGGTGTCTGGGCCTTCAGCTTCTTCTGCAGCATGGGCCAGAGGGCGAAGATCTGCATGGCGAAGGTGACCATGACAAAGGTGTGGAGGGAGCGAGGCAGGCGGGAGGCCAGGCACACCGAGGCAAAGATGGCCATGTTGAGGGACAGCGTGCTGGACACGATGGCGGCGTTGGCGCCGTAGTTGAAGAATATGAGGTGGCCGAGGAGCATGAAGGCTGACATGGCATAGATGGTGTCTGTGCTAATGGACTCTGTCAGCGTCTTCAGCACCGGTGAGAAGCCATAGGTGAAGGCAGTGAACACCAGCGTGCTTTTCAGGTCTGCCCACCGCGTCCGCCCACTCTCCTGCCGCCCGACCCCGGCGTCGATGGCATCAAAGAGGATGTAGCCAAGCAGAGAAGTGAGCAGGGCCGCCCCAAACAGCCCCTGCGGGCTCAGCACCCCGGCGTCCATGTACCACCAGGTCACAACAAAGACGCACACGCTGCAGAGCTGCTGCACCACCACCCCCGACTCGAAGACCACATTCCAGTACTGGTACTGCCGGGCGTGGATGTTCTTCCGCAGCTCTTCCAGGAACCGCTGGTCCACGTAGTTATCGGGGAAGGGCTGCCGCTCGTACAGCACCTTCTGCCAGCACCGCCTCGGGCTCGTCTCTACCTGCGCACAGACCATCCTCCCAGGGCCGGCCAAGAGGAGGCCGGCACAGCGCCCCGCTCCTCCGCTCACAGCCTGGGGCTGCTCTCAGGGCCCTGGGAAAGAGCGAGGTGCGGGTTAACCGCGATGTGAGCTCCAGCCGCGAGCACGGGGCGCACCCCCCCCCCAGCTCCCAACCCGCCGCCCCGCTCCCGCCGTTTCCGCCGGGCCCGGCGCGGCGCAATGGACGCCGGGGCTCTCGGAGCCGCCCCCTGGCGGAGCAGCCCGGCCGCACAGCGCGGCGCTGCCCGCGGGTGTCGCTGCCTCCGGGGCCGGAGCGAGAAGGAGAAGGGCCGGGAGGGGCGGCGTGCGGGGAGGTGACTGTAATCAGTCTCGTACTTGTTGGGGAATAAGGTCGCTTCCGAGCCGACAACATGTAGTTAACTCTTCGGGGTGGGCCGGGAGCGATGGGCTCCCCCTGCCACCCATCGTGCACTGACGCTGCTTCCTGCTCGCGTTCCTCTCGGCTCACCGCCCACTGCTGCCTGCAGCTGCATCACAGCACGATGGGGCGCCTTCCCCTGGGACTGCTGTGAGTGACCGCAGCGCCTCGGCAATGGGGAGATGCGGCACCTATTGCTGCCATGGTGCATTCGTGCCCCGCTGGACAACTCTCTGCCCGAGGTCTAAAGGGCAGCTCAGCCCTCCAGGTCTCCTAGGCTCTGCGGGGAATGAATCACCTGCACAGCAGACCTGTGACTATGGGACCGGCCACGTCACCGCCTGTCCCTGCCAGTCGAGGGAACACGTGCAGTCACCCCTCAGCCCACCCGAGGTGACGTGGCCTTGGCAGGGACAGCAGAGCAGCTGGGAGAGGGACGGTCCGTCACACCCGAGTGGTGCCAGAGGTCAAGGATGAGAACTGCTTTGTGTGTGTCTTCATCCCATGCAACAGGATCTCCCTCACCAGCTGCAGGGGGGGGATGTGGACCCCAGACTGGCCCAGCCCTCATACAGTGAAACACTGGGTGCTGCTACCCATGCTACCCATCCTGCCCCACAGTCAGCACTGTGAAGCACTTGTTGCCATAACCTCAGCTCTGGGGGACCTGACTACTTCCCCACCCACCCCACCTGCATTTCAGACCCACTCAGAGCTCACTGTTGGCCAGTGTGTTGCACAACTGACCCCACTGCAGACGTGTTTATTTCCTGCAGGGCTCCTGCGCTGCAATATGCTGCTAAAAGCTGTTTGGAAGCCATGCTGGAAAAGGTGACAGGCTGGGATTTAAATAGCTGTGACTGATCTAGGCCTCTGCTGGAGGTATTTGAATACCAAAGGATTCAGAGCACGGGGCTCCTGGGCTGCCAAACTCCCCTGGCAGCCATGATGGGAGAAGAACAAGGTGGAACTGCTGGGATTCCCAGTCAGCTTGAGGGCAAGGGACAACTGGTTCCTGTTCTGAAGATGTCTGTGCAGTGATGGTGGTGGGAAAGCTTTTGCTTTTTCATTAGCTTTTCTGTATGATTTTTTTTTTTTTCTTTTGCAGTCCCTAGGAAATTGCCTCCAAGAATGATGCCAAAGCTGTGCCCTGCCAGCTGTGAGCTGGGCAGCGCCTGGTGTGAGGAAGCCAAGAGTCAGCTGCCCAGGTTACTTCAGCTCAGCCCACACTGTACGTGGCACATCTGTAGCACACAGGGAGGAAAACAGGTCTCCATGATAGGTCTATCCCTATGCTGGGATGCAGAAGCATGTGGAGGCCCCTCTGGACACCCTAGCATTACCTCTGCCCAAGCACAAGTGAATCAGGACTTTAGGAGCTCTGGGACCGTGCCACAGTCTACCTATGCCAAACATCAAGGCTGTAGATGAGGGCCGGCTGGCCAGAGATGAAAGCAGTCACTCTCCCACACAGGGTCACGCAGTCCCTGCCAAACATCACCAGTTGCAGTCCCCTCCCCATCTGCCCAGGAGAGCTTCCCACCACCCTCAGTGTGGCCGCACACCCAGATGAGGGTCATTTCTTCCCTGCAAAGCAGAAACAGTACAAAATCATGCAGGCGTGGGGGGCTGCTTGGGGGCAAATGTAACTGCGGGGACAGGTTTGTGTTCAGAGTGAGGGGATGGCTCACTGCTCCATCTCAGGGTAACAACCTGTGAGCATCCCTTAGGATCAAATAGGACCACACCAGGAAGCCACTGCTCTCAAGTCACGGTGGTCAGGCAGGGTCCCTGTGAGTGGTGCAGGGGCTGAGGAGATGAAACAAGTGATGGAACAAGCCGTGCTCAGCGCTGCCCTGCATTAAGTAAACATAACGAGGCTCTGCACACTGTGCCTCTCGGTGACCCTACCCCGCTGTATCTGCCCTTTAATCAGGGTCACTGTGACCACTGCCTCACATCCAGGAGTCTGGAAGCCCAGCAGCACAATGTGCCATGCTACAAGCTTGAAGCAAGAGGACAGCTATGGGAAACGGGCATGCATGCACATTTGGGATCATATCAGAACACAGAACCAGTGCTACTGATAGGCACAGGCCCCATGCCATGGTGACATCCCCCTAACAAAAGCCTCAGGGTGAAACAGCAGTTACCAGCTGTGCTGGAGGCAGAGTTTCTCCTGTTTAGCTCTGCAAGGAAAAAGATTCCAATCTCACTTCTTGCACAGCTCATTCCCCCTCACTGTGAGCCCTGGTGGAAGGTTTTGGCTACCCAGATATTTCAGGATTGCTTTTAAAGGTTTTACAGTGTTTTGCTGGATTCTCCCCTGGCGGGGGGAGCAGTTCAGCTGAAGTTAGAGGAAGCTATCTGAAGGGATCTTGCAATTTATAGCTCTTCCTTCACTAAGTAAGAAACGGTCAGGAAATTAAACAGGAAATTGCATCTGGAAGGAAAACTCAGACAAAAGTTGCGTTGTCAGAACAGGCTTAGGAGAGATTTGTTTTATTTTAACTGGTAAGGGGCCAAGATTCATAATCAGAAAAGGAAAGAGCCTCGTGCAAATTAAATCACACATTAAGAAAGGAGAAACACTTGGGGAAAAAAAAGATACCTTTGTGAAGAGGAAAGTGTGGGTATTCTATGATTAATCGGGCTTAGCATTTTCACCAAACAAATGCTTGGAACTGCTGAAACACCACAGCCCCAGCTGAGAGCTGCATCTCAGCATGGCAGCCCAGCTCTTAGCACTACCCTCTCTCCACATGATCTTCTCCGTGTGAGAGAAGGGACAGCCACCAAGTGCTGGGCACGATGCAGCTGCAGTGATCCTCCCAGCCACCGACATCCAGCAAAAGCAACCGAGATGATGGGAAGAGAAGATGCGGCTGTGGGCACTGCTCAACCTCCTGCAGCACTTCTTTAAGACTCCCAAGCAAATATTTGCTCCTGGATCACCTATGTACATTGTTCTGAGTTAATTACAGGCTCCAGCAGGGAGATTGAGTAATCCGCCTTGTTTTTTTTACCATTACATTCCTCATCTTATCATTGTTTGAGATGCACACTTAGTGAGTGCTGAGCCATGTCAGGGCTGATGACCTGCAGCCTCTGCCTGCCTAATGGCATCGAAGATCTTTGGGCACACATTGTGCCTCGTGGGGAGTGACTGCAGAAAGGATCCTGTCATCCTGCTCAGTGTCATGATTCCCTGAGCTGATCTGTCCTCCCTGACTGCTCTTTAATTGTGTTTGGTCTAAGCTGCATGTGATTAATGCCCTGCTGATAAGCGGACTGTAACGCATGTGGGGCTCAGCTGGAGGACTGCAGGTTGGGTTTACCCAAAGGAAGAACTTGATACACATTTCCAAGGGGGCATTACAATAAAGGGCCCCCTCCTCTTAGAAATGCTGCTGTCTGACTTGGCAGCACGTCTTGCAGGTTGGTGCTGTTCTCCTGCCATTTGCCCTTTGCAGGAGGAGGCTGAGTCGTCGTGCTGCAGTGAGGTCACCCGCTGTGTTATCTCCGGTCCCTGCAGGAAGGTGTGACAGCACAGCAGAGCTGGCAGCACGAAACCAAGGTCGGAAACGTGGGTTTCCATCTAAAGTGCGTTTCCAGCACGGCGCTCGTGACTCATTCCCCTGTGTGTGTCAGGCCCTTTCCCGTGTGTGATCACCTCAGAAGGGACAAACACGGGGAAACCCATCGCCATCACAAGGTGTGTCCACCCTTACTCTTTATTTAGTGATTAAACATTTAACAGCTGTTAACGTTTCTGTGGCACTCTCTGTGCCCGCACACCCCCCGGCTGTCAGCACTGAGGCCCAGCCCCCCCTCAGTCTCCCCGGGCTCAATGGCGCCCGCAGCAAAATGGCCGCCGGCCCCTCGCGCCCCCCGCGGGGCAACCGCGTCCCGCCGGAACTACATCTCCCAGCATCCCTCGCGCCGCCCCGCACGGCCTGCCGGGAATTGGAGTGCTCCGACCTGGCGGTTTTCCTGCCGGGGTCCTCAGTGAGCACCAATCAGCGCTCGGCTCGGCGGGGCGGCTGGTAGAAATGCCTGATAGAAAAGATGACAAAGAAACAGCCGGCTCAGAGCAGAGCTCCGCTCCTTAACGCGCCCCTCGCCCCGGTGGTAGCGGTGCTTCTCGTTCCTCGCTGGTTTCCCACCAGCCGCCCCTTGTGGCAGCGGCGTCTCGCTGTACAACGGCCCGGCCTGCGCGGACACCTCAGAGGGGCCCTCAGGGGGGCGGGGTAATGAGGGCCGCTCTGGAAGGAGGAGCCAATCCGCGCCAGCAGCGCGCTGCGTGGGGGCGGGGCCTACGCCGTGCGCGCAGGCGATTGGTGGCGGCGGTGCGTGCAGCGTGACGCGTATCCTTCCAGCTCAGCGCGTGAGGGGCAGAGGGGGAGGGGCCGCCGGGCGGTAACGGCCGCGGCGGAGCTGAGCGAACAACGGCCCGCGCTGCCAACGGCGGGAGGATGCGCCGCCCGGCCCCGGCCGCGGCAGGGAGAGCGGGGAGACCATGACGGAGCCGCCCCGACGGCTCCTGGCCCTGGGCTCCTGCCTCTTCCTCTGCGCCCTGCTCTGGTGAGTCCCGGCCCGGCCTGAGCGCGGCCACGGGGGTGGGGGAAGGAGAAGAAGCGGCTGCGGGGTACGGGGCCGCGCCGTGCTGCCCGGTATCGGCTTCTTTCCCTTCAGACCCAACTTCGCACGCCCCGTTCTTCACGGCGCTTTTCTGTGTCCGCTTTGAGTCGCGCTGTGTTGAGAAGCTCCGTTCGTTTTTCATATTGGTTGTGTTTGGAGCTGTTTTCCTCGGTCTCCTCACAACATCCCGTGTGCTTTGTTTCTGTGTACCCTTAAGAAACGACGTTTACTACAACGCGATAATAGGAGAATATAGCCGTGAGATCCTTAAACTGGGGCCTGCTTTGAGCAATGTGAGGTGGAGCAGTGCTGAGCAGTGTGCACGCAGCAGGTGTGAGCAGCTGCTGGATGGCTGATGGATCATGTTAAAGCTTCTATGCACTGTTTGAATGCTCTGCTATAGAGTAATGCTGAAGGGCTCTTGAAGCTTGTGGCTGTGGCAGCCCAGCCACCTGTCTGTGTGTCCTCAGCTGGTTGCAAAACTCCCACTGCCACTTGCATGAGTGTGTTGTCCAGCTCCTGGTTTGTATCATCACTGTGCTTCTGGTTTCAGGAGACAAGCAGCAAGTATGAAAGCAACCTTGAAAAACTCAGTTTTCTTGCTTGTGTATTTAGTGAAGCTTAAAAAGAAACAAAATCTTATGGATAAAGGAATATCACGTGTAGCCAGCTCTTTAAATGAGACGGTGAGGTTACAACTCGAGTTCTCTGGTCTGTTGCACAAATGCTGATTCACGTGAGATACTTTAAGGTTCTATTTGCAGGGTGATAGTGCAGCTGTGCTTCAGGAGCCACGTCAGGTGCACAGTTGGAAAGTGTCAAAGTCTCCCAGTCTTGCGTTGTTGCTGAGCTACGTAACTGTGATAAGTGCCTTTCTCTTTTTCCCAAGTAGAAGATGGTCACTTTTATTTATGTGAGCCCAATAGTGCTCATTCACTTTTAAAACATGCTTTGTTTCATAGTTAGAGGGAGCTGAGTACGTGGAAGAGATGCAGAAGCTCCTATTTGGAGCTGTGTGAGACCAGCCCTGCCAGCTGTTGGAGCAGGATCCTGTGCACATTGTTCTGACATCAGCTTTTGCCTACTGTCAGCATTCGTTTACCACATTAGCGCGTGCTAATTTGCCTTTCTGTGCTTCATTCTGTTCTGGAAAGTGCTTTGACATCCAGATCCAGGCACAGAAACGTGCCTGCAGTCCCAGTGGGTCAGGCTGGGTGCAGCAGGGCCAGGGCTGGTGCTGATACACACCTACACCTCAGTGTTACATGGGGTTCCTCCCTGTAGCGGTTTAAATGTGAGGATTCAGGCAAATCTTAATGGAAGAGAGTGGCTTTGGTGTCTTAAATTAATACGTGTCTCCGTTATTTACCCTCATTGATGTTCAAAGCGTTTGGGAAATACTTTTATGCCACATCTTCTGGAAGCTTTGTCCTAGAAACTTCAAGTTAGTTTGCTTGTTATACAAGCAATAAGCAACCTGCCACGTGCTGTGCTCCCTGCGAGGTGGCTGTGTAACGTGCCTGGCTTTGATACTTAGGCACATCAGAAGGAGATGAAACTTGCTCTAACCTGTTCCTAGTTCTTCACTTTACCATTCTTGCTGTTCTCTGTATTTTCCAGAGTGCTTTTTCAGCATCTTTTGGGGTGGGACTCCTGCCTGCTGTCCCACTTTGTGCCCCACAACATGGGGTACCTGGGGACCAGGGAGGGAGGAGGAGCTCTCCTTAGCACGTGGCCCAGCTGCAGCCTGCCCTTACATGCTCATACATTGAAGGAATGAGATAACAATACTTTAAACTGCAGAAAGTGACATTTCATTTTTTGAAGTTGAGGAATTTAGCATTGTCAGAAGTGTGTTTGTGTTGGGCTCTTCTTGTAGGTGAAGTAACTCTTGTGTTTTGTGTAGTTAAAGGACACTTGGGAGAGCACATTGCTTACAAAGAGTAGCCAAGATCCTCTATTAACTGCAGTCCTCTATTAAGTTCAAAAGAACAACATGATGAGTAAAGGCTTTGCAAAAAGCTCTGCTTTCAGGTAGTTGTCAGCACATGAACCTGGGATGTGAGGATGCTGTTGAGTTGGTGGATAGTGATAGGAAAAGGGCTGGTGTCGGTGCCTTTCTGGCAGCGTCTGCGCTTGGTCTGTGTGCTCTTATCAAGAAGGTGGGCTGTGCAGCCAGCAGATGGGCACCTTTCCCCCTTGTCTGTCCTGCTCTGACAATCAGAAGCCTTGGCTAGTTGATATTGCACTAAGTGCCCCCTGCCGTTCCCACAGGGCTGAGCAGACCTCTGCTTCTACAGAGAGCTGCAGTGTGTGCCTGCCATGCAAAGAGTCAAGAGCTTTTTTACCCTGTGTGTTTGGGCTTGCAGCTTTTGCACCTATCAAACTGAAAAGCTCATGGCATGTTAATGGAAATAGCTTTTAAATACATTAAGGATAATCCTAAAAGTCTCGTGTTTAAATTTCTTTGTTTCACTTAGCTTTTCATATTCATTTTTTGGGAGGACTTAAGGAAAGCTTGACAGTGGCACTGTGTTATGTGCAGTTGTGAGAATGTACCTTGTGTTTAAGATGCTGATTCCAAGACAGCTGTAACTTTGCTTTTCTATGGTAAGGGGCTTAATATTGATGTGTGCAGTCTTCTAAAGATCCCCACTGCCCCCTTAGGATAAGCAAAATAGGAAATAACATTGGTGTGTGTGCATAACAAAGGGCTGCAGCGAGCTATCACGTTTCCTTTATAATTGTTTGTCTTTACCTTGTGTTTTTATGAAGAAATAGGGAGTTGCCATAGTCAGAATGGGAGTTTGGTGATTCAGAAATTAAAAGCTTGAGGATTTTCTCCAAAAGTAAGAGACTCCAAGTATCAGCAAGTGTATCTCCAAGTATTCTATGATCAGTCTAACTATCCTTTCCATGTGAAGGCTTGGAAATCACACCAAGAAAGGCCACAAAGTATAATGTTGACCTTAATACAAACAAGTAACTACATGATGGGAATTGAAGCCTCAGTTCCTGTTGTGCTATTCCCTGGCAGAGTGCTGTGGCACCTGCCTGCTGCTTCCTCTGGAAGTGAAACAGTGGGTTTATATCAGCAAGAGAAGCCTGCTTTTGTGATTGCCTGCAGCCTGAAGATACAGTGCTCTGTACGGCTGCGTTTATGTAGGAGGAATCTATGCAGCATCTACTTCCCAATAAAGATGATCTCCAAGCTGTTGAGGCAGGTGGTAATTCAGATTCTAAACACTAGGCTCATGTGTAATGTAAGCAATGCTGACCTGTTAATATTGTTTCTGTTACGACTGCCTTAATGCTATGTTTAGCTTTCAAATCTTGTGTCAGAACGTTGCTGTATGTAGTTTTCTTATGCTTAAAGATCTGCAGGCCTGTGTCTCTTCTTTGTTGTTTGTGTTTGTTTTTAGGGTGTGCAGTGGTTTGTGTGGGGTCATAAGGAGCACCTGGCCATCATGTTGGACACTTCACCATTTCCTGGACCGTTGTTTGCTTTAGCGTAGCAGGGGACTCCAGTGTTGGAGTACAGCTAAAATCACACACAGTGTTACATCTCTCTAATATTTCTCTCCAATTCCAAGTCTGTGCAGACTTTTTTGGCCTTTGGGCCTCCAAGTGTAGATGAGAGCAGAGGAGAATTTTCTCAGGTGTAACTTGTACAGGGAAGCAAGGAGCTCTCTTCTTAAATGTTGGCCCTAGCTTTTCCTTAGTAATCACTGCTAAATATTTCTTTACTGTATGGCTAATTCTTTCTATCTTGCAGTAACTTGCATTAGCTTCTACTTTGCGACGTGTATCTGTTTTGCTGATACTTTTGTCTTCTGCAAGTAGTAAATATGGAGTGTGCTTGCAATTAATTTCTTCTCATTAGTCCTCCAGTAGCATTGGTACATGAATATTTACAAACTGCATGTGGGTATTTTTCTGTTTTAGGCAACAACAAAGAAGGGAGATGATGCTGAGGGAATACTAAGATATTTATTCATTCGAAATCAGGTTTTTGACCTTGTCTTTTTCTCTTTTAACAGGCTTCCTGTTTGGCACGTCTTGTGTAAAGACAACCTTTTATCCACAGTGCAATATGCTTCAAGTGATGCTTGTGTCTTGGCAAATGATGGTGAAAATATCCAGGAAAAGGTATGCTAACTGGCTGCTTAGTCTGATTTGATATTTCAACAAGTAAAACTGATCCATGTGTTTCAATTCACGGTCATCTTGGTTGAAATGTTTAATGTACACGCTTCGTCTGTGAGAGGGGATGAAGGGTGAGAGGGTTTTGCTTTCCTTTTCTCTGTTGGTAATGCAGCTTGATGGTCTGTGTGCTGGAGGCAAACAAATAGTAAAGGTGTCAGTGGTGGCCCAGTGTTCTTTTATCTGCATCATCTTGATGCATTGTCTTGAGCATTCTACTTGGCTCAAGGAGAGAGCTGGCTGGTTAGGAAAAGTTATATTTAATGCTGTCTGTTGAATTTCAATGCATTTCAACATCTAGGGCAGCAGTGTTTTATTATCTTGTCAACTCATGCATCCAAACAGCATTCAGTCCTATTCTTATAGCTGCCTGGATTTGGCAGGCAAGCTGTGGTTTTAAAGCCATAAGAACATGCAATGTGCAGGTTGTTTGTCCTACTCAGGTTCAGTGGCTAATGTAATAAGCGTGGAAGGATAAAGTGAGCTTTGAGACTGGGAAACTGCTCATGTGAATTTTCCTGTTCTTTTTGCAGTATTCTTCCCTTCATTCCATTAACATCACTGCATTATTAAGCAGATTTCTCTGCATAAGAGCAGACCATGACACTGACAATTAAACTGTATTGTTTTAACATGCTGTAGCCTTTGTACTGATGAACATTTAAACATATGCGGGCAGTGGCTCTGAAGATTCATGTAGTTTAACTTCTTGGCAATGTTTTTGGTAGTTAGAAAGATAATATTATTCAGTTGCTACCAAGGCTAATTCCTCTTTCAGTAATAAAAGGCTTTTGTTACTGCATATTTACTGTTATTCCCCTTTTAATATACTAGGGGAAGGAGGCTGGTGCCGGGCTGGAGCCAGAGCATGCAGATTCAAGCACACAAACCTACTCCACAGAAGAGCTACTTGATGACTTTATAAAATCTGAGCAGGCAAGTCTATTATTTCATTCACTGTTTCCATACAGTCTTCAAATACCTCCTGCATTTCTGTCTTTGCTTTGGGTTGTTTAAGGCCCTTGGAAAACATCTCACGTTTCACTTACTTGTAAGGTTACTGCCAGATTCACGTTTCTGTTGTAGGAGAAAACCTGTGGACCAGCAAATCTTGCATTTCCCATGTACATAAAGAATTGTAATTTAACGTTGTATGTCCTGACTAAATATTTCCAAGGTCAATTAAAATTTGGTGTTGTAGGTTGAATGCCTCAAAATACTTATTTGAATAAAAAACAAACACCCTTCTCATAGAAGTCTTTTATGTAGGTCAGACTTGGTGGTTGTAGCAGTTGTGCTTAGCTTTGATCTGCTGTGGCTTTTATCAGTTTTATTTCCTTCGTTTAAAACAGAAACACTTTCCAAGGAGTTGTTTCCATTATATGCACAATTGATAACAGTAAGTCAGTACTGAGGTGTTAGATGTTACAAAGCTGCTGTTACCCATCTTTTATTGGGTACGTATTTCTGGTCTGTAGGTTACAAGGTAACATAAGCAGAGAACCTACTTCTGAATGTGCACTGCATGTTTTAAATGTGTAACTGAGTTGTTTAAACCTCCTCTGGAAGGCTCTTCATGTCTAGTTAGCTGACTCAGAGCAATCCTGGTATTGACAAAAGGCTCTTGTTTGAAGAGGCTGTGTACTCTTCTGGATTCAGAAGTACGTGTTTTGATAGTCTAACTAGTGCAAGTGCTTATAAAATCTGAAGAACAAGTATAACTCAAGATTACTAGACTCTCAGAAGTGCCAAATGATGACTCCCTTTGCATCAGTTACAACTCAGTAGACTTCTGAATGCATTTCTGACCTCCATTCGTGTATTGAAAAGGGGAAGCCTTCCCACAATTAGCTGAGGATGGAAAGAGTTCGTATAAATAATACCATATTGTCGCGAGTCAGCAACACAACACAGGGTTCTTGTGCCAGGAAGATTTCTTTATTGCTGCAATGATCATGATCATAATGCTGCGTATATATCCCATATATATTCTATTCATATATATTCTCCCTCTCATTTTCTAAGCAGGCCTTTTTATACTCTAACACGCGTACTCAGTACATTTCCACTAACAATCCATTGGTTAGAAAGCAAGCAAATTCCATAACAAGTCTTAATAATCAGCAGAGAGTTTATCTTATGCCTAGGTACAAGGCATCCCTGTTTGTTCAGACCTTCTATCTCCTTTCCAGAGCCTCATTATCAGCGAGTCAGTAAACGACAAGGCTGAGCTGGCCTCTCCATGTCCCACACTGTATTGGAGCATGCAAATAGAACTCCTTGCTTCAGTTACTGAAATATTCAGGCTTTTTTCTTATTGCATATGCATTTCCAATTAATATTTTTGTGTTTTTATTCTTGTAGAATATAACAATGTTTTAACTGCTCTGAAGTAGCATGGAATGTCAGCTAGATTTATGAAAAAAGAACTTGTTTCTGAACTGTTTTGCTGTTCAGATTCATTGTTGACAGAAATGTTAGCTACCGACCTGTTAATTTTCATACTAGATGTTCTTGTATGAATGCTTTCTCTATGCAAGTTTTGAAAAACTTAGTTTGTCTGCGTTGCTTTCACAGGCTGCTGAAGTGAGTGAAACGAGCCTGCCTGAAGCTCAGCCTCCACCTTCAGTAGATGTAAATGAAGCTTCGTCTAGCATAGTTGCAAGCACTGAAAATAATTCCAGTTCACCTACCTCAGAGATATCTACAGTCTCACAGCCTGAGTAAGCTTTTCTATTTTACTGGTTTAATTTTAGACAGAGTGCTACTTGTTCTGAGGCTGTTTAAAGGGATTCCTGTTTAGATTAAGTACGGATGAGAAACTGTTCTTCCCTAGACAGCCGCATGCTGTGTTTTTTTTTGCAGTGCCTTTGTTTATGGTGTTGTGCTAATGTAATATGCCATCACTTACTCAGTTTTTGGAATAAGAGTTGCGTATTTGGTGAAGTATAATACTATTGCTGTTAACAGTTCCAAGCTGCTGCTTTTAGAGAGGAAAATACATCTCATGCTACAGTCTGTACTATAAAAGCCTCCAGGCCTTTAGCATTGGGATTTGTGCTCCTCACAGATTCTCAAGTGTCCCGGCTGCCTGACTGATGGCTTCTGCTTTCAGTTAAGGATTAGCTTTGGAGGAATTTGCTCTAAGACTTGCAATAGGACAGTCTTAAGTTGAGTTATTAAAAGGCCAACAATAAACTAACAAATTTTAGTTTTAAGACAACCAGGGTTGTTTGTACTGGTACTTAGTAGTGCAGTGCAGAGCTGCTGCTGCTACAGACAGACTCCTATTAGACTCCTTTAAGAGCTCATTTCCCTACTTTTGTTTCCATCCTTCTGTGGCATGCTGTGCAATCAAGTGTGAGTGGTGGCTTAGAAATCCACATGTACATACTTGTAGGTGCTTTCACAAAATTCTCCTAGTCTATTAAACATGTGCTAAATTGAATCTTTTCCTGTGCTTATCTGCTGATAAAGATGTAGTATTTTAACAGATAAAAATTATCCCACTGGAAATGAAGTAGATTTCTCTTGTTCTTTTTTTTTGTTTTAAGGTTCTGTTGGTTTAGTAGAAGTCTTCTATTGTGAGTCTTGGAAAATCACACTCCCAAAACTTACCATTTCCGTAAACCAAAACTGGAATGTAATTCCCGTTTCTTCTTATAGCTTTTGTTAACTGCTGTATTGACTTGCTGGTATAGCTAGATGCAGGCTATGTGCTTGTCAGGTCTTGGAAGGAGATTCAGGATTTGTGTTTTAAAAAACCCCAAACATTAGCTTGGTATCTTGTCATTGTTGAAAACAGACTTGTGGAGTACTAGGGGGGTCAACTGTGAAGACTCAAATTAGCAAGCAAATGAGTATTGAAACTTGTTTTGAAGCACCTGATTTATTAGTTTGTGCTGGGGAGTAGCGCTCTGGTTCTAGTACCAGTAACAGGAAGAGGAGGCAGGATGAATATAGGGTACAGATGTACTTATAGGTGGGTTTCGTTGTTTTCAAATTTCAGTTTGGCTTTAAATAGTAGTAGGGAAATCTGTTTTCATGCGGGTAACTCAGTATTGAAAGAAGGTGTAGTCTGACTTCATTGTTAAACAAGATTTTTTAAAAGGTTCAATTTCATCTGTTACCATTAGACATCAGTTGTCTTGTTTTAGGTGCTGGTTACAGAATGTGGCTCCCTTAGGTATTAACTTGTCTGATTTTGCAACAGGATTTGGCTACAGAATAGTTCAGCTGATTTTATTCCAAACTATTTCATGATAAATCCTTCTAGGACAGCATGGGGTCTGTAGCTTATCTATGCATACCTAATTTGGGGAAAGCTTATTGGAAAATGATCTGAGCTCCTCTTGTGGCTGTAAGGGTCAGCAGCTGCAGTGCATAGTGAGCTTGGTAATGCGCTTCAGAAATGATGGCAAGGATGTAAGCAATTGAAATTGCCTGAAGCAGAGGGGATGCTGCAGCTTTTAGCTCGTGTTATTTGCCTTCTGCCAGAATTACTTAAGGCTGGTCAGGTACGCCCTTATATACAGATATATATCTAAGTTCCTACTTGTTCTATATTTTATTCAGTTTGTACTGTTGTCTGTGCACAAAGATCAAGAATATCTGGAACCTTTTACTGCTGAGTGCAGTGGTTAATTACTCATTAGGTGTGGAGCTCATCTGTGTATCTTGGATGTCTGCAAAACCAAAAGGCTTGCCATTCAAAATGCTGACATGTTTGTGTTTTTGCAGTTCTCTGTGCTTTGGTTGAAATGTAGGAGGCAGAATAAAGGCTTTTGCACAGCTGAGAATGCAGTCCCACAAATAAGCTTAATTCCCCTTCTATTGATTTATTTTTATTTTTTATTGTTTCTCAAACTGTTTTTCTTTCTTTTTCTTTTTTTTCTTTTAACTTTGGAATATCTTTAGTTGATGTAGTTCGTTAGCAGGATTACTTGTATTATCCAGAAGGGTAAAAAGCATGTTATTTTTTTCCCTTCAGTGCAATAGAAAATACCCGTGCTGATATCCCTGTAGTCAGCTCTATTGAAGCTGAGCAGTCAGAACCTGACTGTGATATTGGTGGGACACTTGAGGCTGACCCTCAGAGTGAGCCTTCCTCTTTTGTCAGTCCACAAGAGAGGTGAGTATTGAAGTAGGTTGTGAGTCTGAATAATTTAACAGTAACTGTTTCTTCTGTCCTGGCCTTGCAGCAAAGATTTGCATGTGCTTGCTTATCTCCGTGTGTCTGTTTAATACTGGATATGACTGAAAGTGGGATGATTTTATATGTCCTAATGCTCTTAAAATTTCAGCCTTTCAGGCCAACTTATAGAGAACATATCATCTTCTCATGGCAAAGGAAAGAAGACAAAATCTGAGTTCGAATCAAAAGTTGAAGCAGCTGAAAAGGGGGCAGATCAAAAATCTGCTCTGAATGCCTCTGAGAACTTAAAAAGGGAGGTAAGCAGTACTGAAATCATCTGTTCAACACACGTAGGGGCATAATGACTTCTGTTGGGTTATCAGTGTTAAAGATGAGTAAGCTCCATCACTTTTCTGACTGCCACTGTATAAATGTGCAGCTCTCACATCATGAGTGCTGTATGCACATCTAGTGTTGCTCTCAATATAGTTAAAATGAAAGAACAGGGCAGTGAGGTTGCTAGTTTGTCATAGCTTTAATTTTTCTGAGCTGAGTCTTTTCATACACATGATTAAAGAATAGAAATCAAATAAAGCTGTCTGGAGAAGAATCCAGAAGGACTTTTCTCTCTGTAACGTAAGTTACGTTAACGGTAGTTAAGTAGGGGCTTTCTGCAGGATGCTTACTTTCTTTACATAGGTTAAAAGAGAAAAAAGAAAAGGGGGAGGAATTGTAGATCAGACCACATAAGCCTGTAGAAGTTAGTTTTGATTCTTGATTGAGTCAGGGAGTTCCTGAGTAGCAAGCAGATGGCTAGAGGTAAAGATGGCAGTTAGAGGACAAATAAAACATTTGATGTGTTTTTATTATTTCCTGAGTATCTTATTTGGCACTTGTTAGAATTGGGACATTTGGCTAGACAGGACTTTGTGTGAACTGTGTGACTGTTTTTATGTCCTTACTGCGAGGCATTTCCTAAAGCTTACTGGTTTTATATAGACAAGGAATGTCCATGGCCACAGTAGTGCTGTATTTTTCTATTTTAGGATCACATTTAGATTGTCCCTGCTAACTTGAATATTCTTCTTTAATATGTAGTCTTTCTGTGGATTTTTTTTTTTTCTAAAGGTATTGAACAGGGCGCAGTGTGCCGTAAAATAGTTACGTGCAGAGAACAGAGTCTTCCAGAAGACTTACTGCCAGAAAATTAGTGTGAACTTATTTTAAAAGTTCATTAACCTCATATTTTAGTGGCTGTGATGTAAATAATCATTGCTTTGGCCTGATGGCGGAGTTATGCAGAAGCATTATTGAATCAGTCAGGTTTTCTTTGACTGACTGCTAATTTCCATATAGTGGAAGGTAGATGATGCGTTTCTGAAATTAAGAAGACAGAGTTTTGGTTCTCTCATTTTAAGTTATGTGTACACACATATCTAGATAAGCCAGATCTAAAGTTCTGTTGCACCGTGAGTTATGTGAAGAATCCCATTGTGTTACTTTTTATGTAAATAAGCATTTATACTCTTTTCTTGAGGGCTTTCAGCTATAGAAATTTGTGACAGTTCTTGCTCTAAGCACAAAGAAAATGTAAACCTTCAGAGCTGTTCTGAAAACTGTTCTTCTGTAGCCAATATTTTACCGTACTTCAGTGCTTGAAATGTCCAGCAAAAGGCCTTGGCACATATGATGTGCTAGGAGTGAGTCTGTACTAAGGAGAGGTTGAGGTATAGCCTGTGGTTAGCTAAAAAGGGTCACTACTTCGACAAGTCCAAAGCAATGTTATTATTTTTTAATATTAAATAACATGTTTTCAGCTACCACCTAATTTTTCTGTTAATTTTTTGTGGTATTCAGAAACTCCAGAGAACCTCTGGAATTCTGTTATGATCAGCATTTCTGTTTGAAGTTTTGTATTCCAGGGGATCATTTGTTTCCTTAGGGAGAAAAGCAGAAATCATGAAGACATAGCAGTTGTTTTATTAGATAGAATGCTTACGTTGTACTTGAAATGTATTAGTTCAGCCACAAAAATTATCACCATCTCAATCCAAGTCTGTGATTCTGGGAGGAAACTGTTGCATGTTTATTTGGCTTGTGAGAATACCTAGGCTTTACATTTCCAACATGAGTTCAGATGATGGACTTGCTTTTGGCTTGACGTATATTATAAGGTTGGATTTTGTTTCAGTGTTTGTATTGGAAAATTATTTACAATCTGCGGCATGTTCCCCCCCCCCCCTCCTTCCAGAAAGACTATAAGAAAACAGGAGAAATTGACCCTACATCTGTCATAACTCCTAAGGATCCTGGAGACATTCCAACATTTGATGAGTGGAAGAAGAAAGTCATGGAGGTAGAGAAAGAAAAGAGTAAGTTCAGGATTTGTTTTCTTCAAATACAGACCACTTTGATCTTAAATTTGCATAGTGAAACCGACTGAATTCAGAATGCACCCAAGAAGTTTTCTTTCCTACTAAAATGATATGAGTGGTAGCATTCATTACATAAAAGCCTCAAGCAGCTGTTTCCTGAAAGGGAAAAGTTATTGTGTGAGCATTACAGTACTGAAGTTTTCTTGTTCCTAGGTCAATCAATGCACCCTTCTGCTGCTGGTGGACAGCATTCCACAAAAAAGGTCCAGAAAAATAGAAATAACTATGCCTCTGTTGAGTGTGGTGCCAAAATTCTGGCAGCCAACCCAGAGGCAAAGGTAAGCGCTCACCAGTTCATCATGTGCATTACTTCAGTTTGCTTACTCTCATGCAAGTAGTAAAGCAAAGTATCGTTACGTGAAACTGAACACTGGCTTCTGAAGTAATCTTTTATTTCTTGAGCTTATCCTCTATTCTTATAAGCACAAAGATCACAGTAAAGTATGATCTGTGTTCCTTAAACAAAAGGGATTACTATAGCGAAGAGTTTCTTTGATGGAAATATTTGGAAGAGGGAACAGAGTCTACGCCATGTAGCAATTGCATGAGGCCGTGTTAGCTCACCATAGCAAATAAGCTGTGATTGCGCAAAACTAGTCTGGTATGCTGTCTCCTGTAAATTATCATGCTTTGACTGTTATGTTGCTTTGTATTAGTCTATAGAATTAATATCAAATTCATTTCTGGGAAGAGTAGGAAAAGTGTTGTCATCGTCTACTAGAAATACTAATTGTCCTCTTCTTTATACAGAGCACTTCAGCTATTTTGATGGAAAACATGGACCTTTATATGTTAAATCCATGCAGCACAAAAATCTGGTAAGTTGCTGAGGTTTGCTTGTATGCAAAGGGTAATTCTAGTTTCCCATCATGTTGGGCGTGTGCAGTGGTTCCGTAGTGTTCTTTTATAGCTAGGGAAGGATCCAGAAACAAAGTAAAGGGCTGAGGAGTGTAATCAGAAAGATGAAGTGCTTTTATTAATGTTTCCTTTTTGTCTAAAAGGTTTGTTATTGAGCTTTGTGAACCAGTCCAAGTGAAACAGCTCGACATTGCAAATCATGAGTTATTCTCTTCCACTCCTAAAGACTTTCTGGTGTCCATTAGCGACAGGTATGTTATCCAGACTAACTCCGCTGACTGAATAATTAAATAATTACTAAATGGATGGCTTCTTGTGTATGTTGTTTAATTTTGCAAATCAAAATGTGTTGTGGTATGACAGGGATTTTGCTTTGTGTATGTGATCTTTCTTTATCTTTCTTTATCTGATTATATAGATTTTTTTAAAAATTTTTTTTTCCAGGTATCCAACAAACAAGTGGATTAAACTGGGTACTTTCCATGCCAGAGATGAGAGGAATGTCCAAAGCTTTCCTCTGGATGAACAGATGTATGCCAAATATGTTAAGGTAATGTAATGCTGCCAAAGCACTCATGCTTTTCAGGGGATTAAGTGTTGGTATTACCTGTTGTAACAGCATGCAGAGACATATGTTATCAAAGCACATTTTACCATTATATGCACTAGTTTTGTTAATGTCCCTAAGGGCCACATATTAGACCCTTATTTCACAGTCACAAGTGTGTTTCTTCCTGAAATAGTAACTGAGTGTGTGTGTTGGAAAATAACTGTTACCTGGTGTCTAAGAACACGATGCAGTCAGGCAATTGCTAAAGTAGGCGTTGATGCAGCATGCAACTGAATCTCAAAGGTGAGATTGTAGTCTGGTTAAATAATAGGACCTGTTTCCTTCCTGTGTTACTGGAGCAGTTAGCAGAACTGAAGCGGGAAGCAGTTGCTTTCCCATGGTAGCTGCCGAAGTTATGTTTGTCCTATTGGTAAATGTGATACAGGAATCTTTCCATGATCTTTGCTCTATCTAAATAACTTGCAGCAAGCTGTTTTTGTACAGAGGATTTAACCAGAATAAAATCCCATGAGTGATGTGGTACTTGGGTTGGGTTTAAGGCTTTAGTGAAAATACTGGGATGTAGTGGAGCTGTAATTCAAAGAGAATGCAGACTGAGGGCCTAAAATCCACCCTGTAGTGATAGTGCTTGGAAGAAATAAAAATTGGATTGTGCTACTGACTTAAGATATGTGCTCTTTTCAAGAGGTACCTGGGAATTATAAGTTACCTGTTGGACTTCTGTATGCACTAATTCTGCATGAGTTAGATAAAGACTTAGTGTATTTTAAATTCTGCTTTCTGGCTGAATTAATGCCTTAACGTAGCTGGAATATTTTGTTTGTTGCTGAAGTTCCAGGGTTAGCAGTGGATGCTTCAGCACTTAATCCCCTGGAGGGTACAGTGTTTTGCCTCGATTCACATAGCATGGTGAAGCTTCAAAAGGATTGTTAATGCGATCTTTGTATTTCATAGCATGAAATAGAAGTGCGTTTTAAGCGTGCTTAATCTACAAGAGGAGAGTCCAGGAATTTGGAGCAAGTTTGATTGATCTCACATGTAAATTAGTACAGCTCTTTATTGGGAACATCTACATGGTGTTTTAATAAGTGCATTGTACGCTTCTAAATTTAACTGAGACGAAATATCAGTGTGTAGCCAAGTTCTCCCTAGGTATAAACTGGTAAAAGCTTTGAAATAAGGTGCACTGTGCATCATCTTCCAGTAGTTTCCGAGTGTAGAATGCATGCTATGGTGTTTGTTCTTTTGGGTCACTTTCTGTAATCTGTGCTCTTTAAGGGGAAAACCTACATAGTGAACTTACTTCATTGCTCTGTCTGGCATCAGAAAAATTGAATAACTTGACGTTTGTGTTGCATGTTACCTCCTATCTGCAAGGTGTGAAGACTAAATCTTGCTACCTAAGGCAGATAAAGTAGTATTGCAACTTCATCCTCCATTACTTGTCTTAGGCATTATTGAACTGAATTAAAAGCAGTAAAGCTCTGTAGTTGCCTGTAGCATGTGTTCAGCCTTTGTACTGACATCTGTTTTTTTTTTGTTTTTTTTTTTTTCTTTTCCTTTCTCTTGCTTCAGATGTTCATCAAGTACATAAAGGTTAGCAACCTCTTCTTTTGGAATGCTGAATGTATAGGGCTTGGGGTGTTCTCTGCTGCGGCTCAGCACGTAAATGCATGGCAAGAATAAAGCTTTTGGCCTTTTCTGTTCTGGGCAAATCTGCAAATCCCCTGTAAACAAGACTACCTTAAATGGACTCTTAACTCTATGGGTCTTTGGTCTTTTGTTTGAAGTACCTTTCATTCTTTAGGTGGAGCTGATATCACACTTTGGATCAGAACATTTTTGTCCCTTAAGTCTTATAAGGTAACATCTTTACATGTTTTGCTTTATTTAGTTTTCAGTATATTTTAACTAGCCAGAAATAGTGCAAATTAAAGTAACTGCCTAAGTTGGCCTGCTGTACAATGTGCTGCTTCACATGTGTTTAAGGAAGTCATGAATCTTTTAATTTAGTTTCCTGCTGAGTTAGGGATATTTGCAGGGAGGGTGGGGGACAGGAGCACGAGCAGCCTCTGAGCAGGGTGTGTATGTTTCAAGGCTAACTAAGCAAAGCAAGGCACAAGTGCATGCCAAAAAGGGCAGGTGTGGTGAGTGCTGCTGGGAAGCTGCTGTGTTACGACTGCCCAGGTGTTTACTGCTGACTGTAGTCAGTCATACCCGAAGCACCTAAATCAGAGCAGCTCTATCTGTAGCTCACAGAATAATCACCTGTGCTGTTCCTGAGAACTGCTTTTAGTTCTTCTGTTAAAGTTGTGCCTGGATTTGAACCTGAGAAACTAGCATCGTAAACAAAATATTTCTGTCAGTAATAGTGCTTTAAATTGGGTTTAAGTTGATTTCGGCAGAGTAGGTAAAGAATATAGCACCCAAAATCAAGTAGTTAAGAGGATGTTCTTAAAGGTTGTTGAAGGTAAAGGAGATATTTTTGTCTTGAGCTCCACACAAGCTCTTGGAATTATTGCAATTAGGAACTTCTCTGGTTTTGTACAGCACTTGAGACGTGCAACAAACTGGATAGGAGTCTGAGAAATATATTTATTTCTAAATGAAGGCAGCTATTGCTTATCTGATGTGTTTGTTGCACATTATGTGACATTAATGTTCATGTAGTTGTCTGTCCATCATGTCAAGTAATCACACAACTAATAGACTTTATTTCTGAAACTGTTTGTAGGGTATTTGGTACCAGCATGGTTGAGGAGTATGAAGAAATAGCTGATTCCCAGTATCAGTCTGAACGACAGGAGCTTTTTGATGAAGATTATGGTAGGCAAATAATTTCTGCTTTTTTTTTTTTTTCCCCTCAGCCATTCAAGCATGCCTTGTGCTAGTCTGACTTGAAGGATCTGACTGTTGAATTTACTTGTTCGATAGCATTTAAGCATTTCTGGGTTTACCCAAGCATCATTTTAAGTTTTAAACTGTTGTAACTATTTTGGAGGGTTGCTTTCAAACACCAGTAATAAACCTCAATTTCTTCTGGTGGGCTACACAACGGTATCTTCATATACTGCCAGCTGCAAAAGATAATGATGGTAATCAAAGTAGCTCACACAAAGAACTTTATCTGTAGTGACTGTTGGTTGGTTGGTGCCCCAAACAATTGGGGAGGGCTTACATTGGCCAGCAGACTTTGTAAAAGATGTAGGAAAACATCCTCCCCTTGTTGTCCAGCCGTCTTGAGGAGGAAACCCTATGTAAGCACAGTGAGCTGTTGGCTGTGTATTTCTGAGTGCGGGGAAAACTGAGGATTGAACTGTGAATGTCTGTATTTCTTGTTGCATTGAGCTTGTTATTTCAGTATGGCATCTCTGACCTTTAACTCTATTTCTGTAGCTTTCTTTTTATGCTGTCAAGCCAGCAGTGTTGAATGATACATTAAACCTTGAGGTTTATTTTCATTTTTCACAACATATAATTTAATAGTAATAAGTGTTCTTTTTTACATAGATTATCCATTGGATTACAATACAGGGGAAGAAAAATCTTCAAAAAATCTCCTTGGTTCTGCTACAAGTAAGTATGACTTAGATGAACTGTGCTGAAATGAAGTGAGCTGTTTCACAGTGGAATGATATTTCTGCCTGCAATGGCTATGACTTTCTCTGTGATTTTTCTGCTGAAACCATTTGTCATGTTTCTTATTTAGTGACATAGGAGTAAATTGTAGCACTTAGAAGCTGGGTTGTCATTCTTGAAATTTTCTAGAAGTTCAACTTTTTGTTTTTTAGATTATTTTCTTTTAGGAAGCTTTATTTTCTGTGCTTTAAGATACCGAGCACTTTAAACACTCTGGATTTTACATGGGGCTGTAAGCAACCAGTACTACCGTGCAGTCACACCTTAATTATTCAAAACTTGGAAATCCAGGCATAATTAAGGTCCCTTATTTATAGGAGGCCGTCTGAACAGAGGGGATGGAGGATGCTTTCTGAGAAGTGTGCTTGTGCAAATTTTGTAGCTTCTGTGTCCTTCATAAGAGCTGTGTGATTTTTTTGGACAGAACTAATGGGTCTTGGCTGTCTCTTGTCACTTTCCCCTTGGAAAGCTGCCAGATGCAGGCGTTGTTTGGCTAAGTATACTTGAACGTTCCATTTTAATGGTATTCTTAAACTTCTAAATTATTTAGGATGATATCAGCTGCCTCACACTCTCTTGTACAGTGCTCTTACCCTGTGCCGCTCTTCTTTCTGGCACAGCTAGTGAAGGTTTGTTGCTACCATGTGACTGTACATGTACATGAATGTTGTTCAGATTCAAGACAGCTTGTTTAAGGGCTCAGGCTTCTCTTTTGTTCCCTGGTGCATCAGATCTGCAGGGTTCTTTGCTGTTTCTGATAATCATTGTTGCTTTAAGAGGTCCTGGCTCTGTTTGGTGCACTTTTGAAAGGGGCATTAGTGGAAAAGGCAGTTTATTTCTAAATTCCTTCCTCTCACAGGTGCTAGGAAGCAGGATGCTCTTCAATGACAGTGCTTAGCTTTACCTGTGCCTGAAATCAATATTTCAGGATGGTTTTCAAGTTGTAGCCACATACCCTATTCACAGCTGTTATATTCCAAATGTTTTGTTCACAGTCTGAAAAAATGAATGACTGTTGTAGAATGTGTTTGTTTGTTTTTAAGTGGACTTAAGACTGTGATGAAAAGATTTGGAGTGCCTCATCAAGCTCTGTTTGTGCTTTATCAGCACAGCCGAGCACCATTGCTGTGGTAATTACTTAATCCTGGCTGATATATCTTGGTGTTTTTTTAAGAATATGGAGTTTGTTTGGGGGATTTGTGTGTGATTGCTTAGACAAACAAGACAGACATCTGTCTGCATTGTCTTAATATGGGCTGATATGCAGTGAGGGAGAGGGATCATGGAGAAGGTGGCTGTAGTGAGCTTTTTCTGTGAGGGAGTTTTGTATGAGGAGGAGGTATTTCCTTTCAGCAGGAGTTGCCAAAGCTAATACAGGGAAGCTACATCTAGAGTACAGTGTAAGGCAGTGTTTAGAGATGTGTAGTGATGTGTGCACAGTCAGCTCTTTGGAGTTACTGGGGGAACTTTGGTTAGCTGCTGGAGCCAGCTTTAGCTGAGTACCTACAGAGAGTGTCACTGTGTATTGAGATGTTGTTGTTGTTCAGAGTTTGTATCCTGTTTGTCATGTAAACTTTATTTTAGCTGCCTGGAAGCCAATTGAAAGAGAGTCTTCTTTGTCAGTTAGTCTACTAAGATAGCAGTTTTAAAATAAAGTCTCTATCTTTTAAACAGAAATCTCCTGGCCTTAAAAAATGGCATAGCATTCAGTACAGTAGAATGACTGTTTCGTTTGTTTTAATGTATTGCGGTTTGTGCCAGGTGTTCGTAACAGCAAGTAGTGCTGTGGTGCAGTCTCTGAGCCCTCTGGTTATGTCCTTATTGATCACTTGGTTTCCATTTCAGATGCTATCCTCAACATGGTGAACATTGCTGCTAATATGCTCGGAGCTAAAACTGAAGAAACTTCTGAAGCTGAAGGTATTTTTTACTTTTTTCATATTAAAAGCATTCCAGGTAGTCTCATATGATGGAGCTGTAGGTGATGTCCCAGTTCATTGCAGATGAGTTGGACTAGGTGACCTTTGAAAGTCCCATCCAGTTCAAACGATTCATTGATTTCTTCTGGGGCTTTCTTTTGTTCGCTTGCTTGAATTTTCTGTGAGGAGTTGGATGGTCTGCAGTTAAGTGACTGTTCTTCGCCCTCTAAGGCACATGTAATTGATGTTGTGGAGTACTACCTTGTTGACAGTGAAAGTTTAATTTGCTGAGAAGGGAACGAAGATACCATATACTTGTTCAGCCATGTTCTGATTTCTTACTCTGTGTTACCCAGTTCTAGTTGCAGAATCTAATTCCTTCCTGGAAATATTTAAGGCTGTCCATAACATCTTACACATAAATTGTTGCTAGTACTTTCAATGAACTGGCACTTTAATGACCTGCAGTTGTTGCTGGAGAAGCGTTAACATCCAGTGCATGCATTCCCACTCCAAAATGCAGAAAACAAATGTGGTTCTTGAATCTTTGTCCTATTCTTTCCTCCATCCTGCAACAGGGAATGAAAGTATATCTGAAAATGTCACTGTCACTACTCCTGCAAGTTCAACAGCTGCACCAAGACTGATTGAACCAACTCCTGTTCCTTTACCAGAGTAAGTTGCATGTTCTTCAGTGTGCTCCTAGCGCAGACTAGCCCATACTAGTCAGGAATCTTTGGTAGTAGTATACTCACGATATGGCTTGCTGCCTAAAACAAGTAAAAATAAAATAGTGGTGAAGCAGGGGAAGCTACTAACCAGGCAAAATGTATTGTTTTAGTAACTACTTACAGCTCTTTCCATTATATGCTTTAGCACTTGATTAATATCAAAAAGCTTCCATAATGTTTTCAATTATTTGTATTATTTTGTTTGAAAGAAATAAGAGGAGCTGTTCTTTTAAGTCATGAGAATAAACTTTGCAGCCTTCTAGAGCAGGCATGTAAAACTGTTGAAGTAACATCCTGTGTTTAACTCTCTCCTTGTAGGCTTACTACAACAGATATTCCACAGATAGATAAAGACCAATTACACGTGGATTTGACAAAAGAAAGTCCTATTGTTCAGCTAGTACAAGAGTATGAAGAAGATACAAGCCAGTCAACAGTAACCTTGCTGTCTAGTGATGATCAGGAAGAAGAAAAATCTGCATGGTTTGAACTTGAGACAGGCCTGTATTGCTATGACTTGGCTACCGTTTGTTGCATTTCTACTTTCACAGAATATCTGTTTAAATGGTGTTCAGTTGCAGTAGCCATCCATCGGCAACATATTAAAACTGAATGGAAACAAGAGCAAGATAACGCTGCTCATGCTCAGCCACCGCAGGTAGTTCTGCCTCAGCCTGTCCCTGTGTCAGTAGATGAACCTCTGCCTGAGCAATTAGACAGCAAAGCTGACAAAGTACCTGGCTCTGCTGTGGCAGTTGATTTTAGCAGTGCGGTCCATGAGATCATCAGTAATGAGACTACAGCTACTATTGAACTGGAACCAAGCCATCCTCAAACTGTCTCTCAGTCTCTGCTCTTAGAAGTTACCTCAGAAGTTAAACCTTTGCCAACAACAGAGATGGTGGAGCCTTCACAAGAAGATGCAGGCCAGGAAGCACCAGGGATCACTCCTCAGGTGGATTCAGCCGAGATCAGTACAGCAACAGAGAAGGCTGAGAGCTCTGTTGCAGAAGAAGCTGTTGTAGTTTCTGAAACCAGTATGATCACTGAAGTAAAGGAGACGAGCGCCAGGGAGACTACTGCTACTCCAGTGATTTCAAAACCTGCAGAGACTGTTGTGCAGCCTGAATATACAGTAGGCATCCTAGCCAGCGATGCTGGGGAAGGAAAGGAAAGCACTCCAGAAGTGCAGAAACCTGTTTTGTCTCCTGTTGAGTCTTCTGTATCTGTTGAAACGAAAGAGGATGATCAGGCAACCGAGGAAGCTTTTATGTCGATTCCGGTCTCTGGAGGTCCACAGAGAACAGCTACAGACTTCTATGCTGAGCTGCAGAATTCAACAGATCTAGGCTATGCAAATGGAAATCTTGTTCATGGGTCTAATCAAAAAGAGTCCGTCTTCATGCGCCTTAATAACCGCATAAAAGCCCTGGAAGTAAATATGTCTCTCAGCAGCCGTTATTTAGAAGAACTGAGCCAGAGGTAAGTCTGCAAAAGGCTGGGGTAAGGTCTGCGTTCTGTAATTGTGATTCTAGCCAACTATTCTAAGGTATTATTTTATATTCGTTGCAAAGGGTTATGTGGAAGTTATTACAGTGGGAAGCTTTATGGAAAACTGAGGTAACTAGCTGATCTTAAAAAGCTATCAGAGACCTAGACGTGTGTGAGTAGCTGGGATGCCCTTCCTTTATTTTCAGCTACAATCACCTTTGTTTTGTGTTGAAAAATATGGAGTGTTGGGTGGTGGTGGTGGAGTTTTTTGTCATCGTCTTTTTTATTTTTTAATAAAGGATGAAGTGATGCCAGCTTCAAGTACTGATCTTTTTCATAATTCCTCCTACGAGAGGGTGTGCCCTCCTGCTGCTGTTAGGTTCAGTAACACAGACCTGCAGTGCCTTTTACTGGATTATTGAGTTGCTTGCTTAGAATGAAGTCACACAGACTAGGAAGAGCTGACACTGTATTTGTCTGAAACTGGAAAAGGAATTCCACTTGAATTTTAAATAAGCTGCTTTGGATAAAAACAGTTTCTTCTTGCATAGTGGCACTTTTTGAAGACAAACCTAATGCTGAGGGGTTGTATGAACTAATGTGTCAGGTCTCTGCACTTTTTGTTTTAGGTACCGAAAGCAAATGGAAGAAATGCAGAAGGCTTTCAATAAAACAATAATAAAACTTCAGAACACCTCAAGGATAGCAGAAGAGCAGGTAAGATTTGTTGAAGTAATTTCCTAGTTAGGAAATGCTGCTTCTGAGAGTGTTACAAAAAGGTACTGAAATCGCTTTGCTGCTGAAGATTTTTCTTAGCTGCATATCTGCATCCCCAAGTTCCCCAATTTTTATATTTGGGGAAATGTTGTGGTTTAACTCAACAGGTGGCTCAGCACCCCACAGTCATTTGCTTACTCCCCTGCCTCGCACTGTGATGGGGGGAGAACTGGAGGGGGGGAAGGGAGGAAAGAGGTAGAATGCATGGGTAGAGATAAAACTACTTAATGAGATAAAGGGGAAAGGATAATTATTATGACACACACATATATGATGCACAAGCAATTGCTCAGCACCCCCAGCTGATGCCCAGAGAGTGAGAGAACTCCCACTTCCTTCAGAACTCCTTCCACACGATATCATATGGTATGGGATATCCCTTTGGCCAGCTTAAGTTAGTTGTTCTAATTCTGTTCCCTCCCAACTCCTTGGGTCCTGAGCTGAGAATGGCCTTGGCTCTGTACAACACTGTGTAAGCTACATCTATAAACATCAGTGTATTATCTACATTGCTATTCTCCTAGAACCAAACCCTAGCATCACACCAGACACAAAGGAAAACAGTTCAGTCCCAGCTGAGACTAAGACGAGGAAAAAAAATCAGTTGTCAGATATTAGTGGCTGACAGTCTTTAAATGTCTATGGGTTATCCATATCACTTCTGTTTCTTGCAGTCAAGCCATACATTTTTAAAGTTTGCTTTTTTTTGCAACTCTGATATTAAGTATGGATAGGCGGTTATCCAGAACTTACTGAAGAGTCCTAAACTCTGGAAAGGGAAGAGAGATCCAGAAATGATTTAAGCTAGATTTGCAATTGAGGCGGTGCTGCATGTAAGCAGAAGTTTTAGTTCAGTATTGAAAATGTGATTAAAGGATGTGGGAGCTGTAGTAGAGGTTTTTTTTCCCCCTGTTTTCCTGCACTGCTATCCTAGCTTTCATGAGCAGCTTTCAACTACAGCATTAACTATGTGCTGAATAATCATAAAAGCACTTGCGCACGTCACAGCAAGTTTAATCAGAAACTCTCTGACAATCTCTGAAGTGCCACGTCAGGCCTGTAGTTTGCTTCTCTGTCAAAAGCAAAGAAAACTGCAACTTTCCTGAGTTGACATGCATGCTCTTTTTTGCTTGTTTTGAATATTATCAAATGCTGATCAGTCTGAGGGCTCTCTTCTTGGTTAACCTCCCTGATAACTCTGTTGAGATTTCCCACTTTCTCATAAGATGAAAGATCTTGTAAGGGTGTTCTGCAGGAGAGGGTATCTTCAAAGGGCTTATTCCTGGCTGGCTTGGGCTCCAGCTGTTAAGTGGCTGGCCATTTGATTGCAGAGCAGAAGCAGTGTTTCAGCCTTTAGATTTTAGCTTTGTCTGGTGATCTGCACGTGTTTTGGAATGTGACAGTACTTGGCTTCCTGATTGTCATTGCGCAGAGCTAACTACTAATTCTGCCTTTAATGAAGGTAGTAGTAGTCACTGTAATGAAAAACACTAGGCATAATGTTACAAAACACTGTTTGTTGTTTAAAAATGTTGATGTTCTGAAGTCTTTCTATGGTTAATGTTACATAAACAGTTTCAAATGTTAAGTGAAAGTTTTGTTGGAAACGTGCTAAAAGGATCACATGGATACATCATGCCTGGCTCTGTCAGATAGAATGCTGATGTGCATGAGTACGGGATAGTGGAACCCTGACAACTAAATAGCATGGGCATGACTCTCCTCAATACAGGATCAGCGGCAGACAGAAGCAATCCAGCTGTTACAAGCACAGCTCACCAACATGACGCAGCTAGTTTCCAATCTGTCAACAACCGTGGCGGAATTAAAACGTGAGGTAACTATAAATCAGGAGTGTGGTGCAAGATCTTGAGTGAGGGAAATAGATGCATAAAAATATCTCAGTTTGAAAGGGCATGGAGTCTTTAAGCAAAGCTTTTCAGTCGTTGCTTCCAGCCTGCTTCGGCAACTGGCCAAGGGAGGAAGAGAAAGGCTGAGTATTTTGGGCTGTCCTGTGCACAGCAAAATTGGTAATAATTTTTACTACAGCCCTGCTAGTCCTGTAATAGTAATCACAGCTCGTGGTAAAAGAAAGAACTTCCTTGGAATAACTGAATATCTCAGCCTTCCTGTAGTGCGTTACAGTTGATACAGTCCTGTAAAATAACTCAGTGAAATTAGAAAGCTAAACTCTGAGTTCACAATGGCAGCAGTAGGATTAGTTACACACAGTGTTTGAAACATGATGGGGTGGGGGGATGATGTGTTCTCTTCTTCAAGAACTTCCTTGGCATCTAACACGTTGCATAACAAATTGTATTGCATGGCTTTATCTGTTTCTCAGCTTCAGTAAAATGGGGTGCTTTACATTTCCAGCACTCGTATTTATATCTTGAATATTAACAGTCTTGCAATAGGATATCTAGGCTGTAATAATAGATGAGTGTGTGGAGTGTTGTTCTTACCTCTCCCGAGCAGCAGACTAGCATGTCTAAAACCCCTTCTTTCCTCTCTGGCTATCGTGATCTCTGGAGATGAGGGGAATCTTGGCACCAATACTAGGAACGTGTTCTTTCAAATGTTTACGTTCCTCAGCCTGGGATTTCAAGCCATATTTTAAGTATGATTCTTCTTGTGCATGTTGCCAAATGTGTCCTGAGCTGTTTTCTAGCACTTAGTGACACCCTCATTGGCACCTAATTGGCTGACCACCCGTTAATGAGTGCTGTGCTTTTAAATAGGATTTGACCATGGTGATCATCAGGGTATGACAGACCCTGGGGGGTCCATACTATGAGACCCATACTATGACAGTATCCTGGGGTTTGAATATATACTTTCTCTAACTACCTGAGTCAACTTGTCTGAGACATTTCATCAGAACAAGATGGAAAACACCAGGAACATTGCTTTCTGAAGTCTTTGTCTTCTCATCCCTTAGTGCACCTGAGGTAGATTGTAATAGGACAGTGCTGTTTATTTTGGAATGTAATTTGCAAAATACCACTGAATTTCGGCTTCTTTGTAATTCTAATAAGCATCTGTGGATGTTCGTAAATGAACATACTGGAAAGAGCATCCTAGGATGTGAAATTGAATGGTCTGGAAGATGAAACCCATTAAATCAAGTGATTGTAGTTGGAATTCATTGGGTACTACAGTGTCAACTGATGAAACACAAAATATTGACATACTACGTATCAAAAGTAAATGAGAAGTTAAATTTCTACACTGGGCTGTGGGAAGTATATCACTTTCAGATAGGCTTCCATATTGGTTATAGGGGGCAGCTGCTTCTTCAAGCAGCAGTGGTACCATAGTCAGTAGAATCTTGTCCCATGTTATCAGATAGTGGTTTTCAGTCTTTAGTCCTCAAGTGCTGCATAGCATTGTGCTAAATCAAACTCCTGGGAAAATACTCCAACTTGAATGTCGGTGTGAAGTGGAAAATTAGGGAAGGTGACTTGAAAACATAACAGTTGTGTTCTTTTGAAGTTCTCGTGTTGAAAGCAAAGTAATGATACCATTGCATTGCTGGTTAGTCTTTAACAGCTGTATCACATTCTTCCAGGTTTCTGATCGACAAACCTACCTTGTGATCTCTCTGGTTCTCTGTGTCATTCTGGGCTTGGTGCTTTGTGTGCAGCGGTGCAGAAGCACATCTCAGTTCTGTGAAGGTTACCTCTCCCAGATTCCTAAAAGTAATCACTACCCTAGCCCCAAAAGGTAATGTATTTGAAATTTAACTGTTCTTGCAGCTTTTGTTGTTGTTTCCTGTATCTACTGGGGCTGGCAGATCTGCTTTAATCCCAAGTTTACTTTCTGCGTATTTGAAATTGATTGTAAAGCACAGTTGCTGCTCTGTAGCAATTGTGGAGACAGTAAACTTGAGGTGCCTTGGTAGTACATTGTAAGTGCTGTGTCTGTTTGCCTGTCCTTCTTGGGCACCTGGATGAATGATTGAATCTGTTCTTCTGACAAAAATGCTTCTTAATGGAAAAATGCGCGATCCTGAGAAAAACATGCTTAAAAAAGCTTTATGTTTTGCATTGCTCTAGGTGTTTTTCCTCTTATGACGATATGAATTTGAAAAGAAGAACTTCTCTCCCGCTGGTCAGATCACAGTCTTTCCAGCTGTCTGGTAAAGAAGGTATGATCTACCTATAACACCAGTATTACACTCTGGGCACTGTATATTGTGTGTTTTATTTCAAGCGTCTATGAAAATGGCATCATGGGTTAATGTCAAAGTATGCTGAACTATAGTAGTTCACTAACACATTCTATATGGCAGGGCGGTTCGTTAATGTTACCCTCCCAGAACTGTGCTAGATTAGGCTAAAACACTAAATCCATTCTTAGCATTTTGTAGAGCGTAAATGATATCCTTCTTGAGGTTGGTAACAATTGGTGCAAGCCTGCAAAGCTTGTAGAAAGTGACATTATTTTTAATGCCAGAAACCAAGTCCTAAGTAGTCAATCTTGAAACTCAGCAGGTATGTATGTATCAACTGTATTAAGAAAAATTAGATCATTAGTCTTGGTTTGACTAAGAGGAACGATCTCACTTCAGTGTTTGTGTTAGATTCAGTTCCTTCGGCCATCGTTGTCACACAGAAACAAAAGTGGTGCAGCATTATAATGACAGTAACTACTGGGTCTGCCACTGGTGCTGTCCTTCCAGGTGCAACAAACCAGCTCGCTCCACAGTTATTGTACAGTGAATAAAACTGCATGGAAATTCATTACATGAATTGGAAACGCTGCAGTAGAGATGAGCAAGGGCTTAAGTTATTTTTTCAGTTGTGTTTTTCCAGTTGTATTTGCTGCTTAGGCTCAGAAGGAAAATGTTCAAAACACTGATGGAGGAAGGCCAGACTGATGTCACATCAGTCTGAGTATCTGTCCTGTTGATAGGTGCTTTTGCTTCTAGGTGCATGTTAAGTGCTGTTAGATTGTTAGCAGTTTGTACATTAGAAGCTCATTTCTGCCAACCACTCATTCCTTTTCCCAAAGGATGTTCAGTGCTCTGCTCTTATGGCCTCATCTGTCAGAACGTGAGATGTTTTCTGTCACTGACAGCTGCCATGTCAGCAAAGGGGACTTCCTCAGCATTGTCTTCACCTCCATGTACTTGTGTTGTATGCCCATAAGTTAATAATTGCAGCAAAAATGTGTGAGAAATGGACTATTTTTATCCTGTTTAGTTAGAATGGTGTTGTTTTGGAGCTGGCATTGTCAGTGAGAACTGCTGAATGTGTGTGTGCCCTTTCTTACAGTGGATCCCGAGGACCTGTACATTGTAGAACCCCTGAAGTTCTCCCCAGAGAAGAAGGTACAGTAGGTGCAGGGATGCAGGCTGAGCACAGTTCTGCCTGCAGGTGGTGCGTGTCTCAGCTGCTCTCTGCTGCCCTGCTCTCCAGGGCTGGGTCTTAGCCTTGCTTCCCTTTCAGAAGCTCACTGTTTCTCTTTTTACTTGTGATTTCAGAAGAAGCGTTGCAAATACAAAAGTGAAAAGATAGAGACTATCAAACCAACGGCAGATCCTCCCCATCCCGTAGCCAATGGGGAAATAAAAGGAAGGAAGCCGTTTACAAACCAGAGGGACTTCTCTAACATTGGGGAAGTTTATCACTCTTCATATAAAGGTCCTCCATCTGAAGGAAGCTCAGAAACGTCATCACAATCTGAGGAGTCCTATTTCTGTGGCATTTCAGCTTGTACGAGTTTGTGCAATGGACAAACCCAAAAGACAAAAACTGAGAAGAGGGCTATAAAACGAAGACGGTCGAAAGTTTCAGACCAAGGGAAGCTCATAAAAACTCTAATACAGACTAAGTCAGGGTCAATGCCAAGCCTGCATGACATAATCAAAGGAAACAAAGATATAACAGTGGGAACACTTGGTGTCACGGCAGTTTCTGGACACATCTAAATCTAGCTGAACTTCTCAAACAGGAGATTGTTTGTTCATTTGAGAACAGCCTGTGGTATTCTGTGGGAGGATGGTGGGAGACGAAGAGCTCAACTATTTGGAAAGTATTCAGAAATTTGGTTTCTACCTTTTTAAATGGATGGGATTGTGTCAATCTTGGCTATAAGCTGCAGCTTTACAAGGCTGAAAATTTCCTATGAGAACAGCATGGGGGGGAGGGAGGGCAGGGGGTTCGTTTTTTTTAGAGGTTTTTTTTCTCCACAGTTCCTGGGGCAGAGATTTTTTGAAACCCAGTTTGTTGGGTGGAATAGGGATAAAAGCCTAATCCTCTTCCTTCAGCTTTTTTCCTATTTCTTGCACCTTCCCATATTTATGTGCCTTTTGTCTATTTATAATGCCACTGGAAGAGGGGAGATACGATTGTTTGTCGTTTGATTTATTTTGTAATTTCTCTAGTTTTTTTGTTTTTGTTTGTTTGAAGATGCAACACTACAGTGCTGTAAAGGGACGTGTTGGCTTTCAGCTGGACTCAGTAACATGGACTGGATACTGTAAAAATACTAACGGATGGACTTACCTGACTGGACTCTGGTTTTGCAAAATCAATTGAGAAAAAAATCTCCCTGGGAATGGTGGTAGTTAGGTTCATTTTCACCAACAGGTACAGATTGGAGCCGTGGTCTGATGAGCTGAACAAATGACAGTTGCTCTTTATTATTTCTTGAGAACGATGGCATCTTGTGACAATGAATGCTTTTGTTATCAATATCGACTGCTGTAGTTTTCCCAAGGAGCTGAATGGAGGGCACTCCACTTGTTTCTGTGCTGAGAGCTGAGGTCAAAGCTCAGCTGGAGAGCACAAGGGTTCTCCAAGGCAGCCCTGGGTGTGCTGTGTTTGCAAAGCCTTGAAGTCTGACCAGTCCGGTTGGTTCCAAGTGGGTGTTTCCATAGCGCTTGCTTTTGTATTGGCTAACAAATGTGCAGTGTTTTGTATGGTTGATATTTTCGTACAGGAGTTTTTTTGTTCTTTTTGACTGTGACTGTATATTTGGATACTCTAGGATGTGTGACTGGGAAAACGTTGTGTGTATCTGAGTGAGTGGAACAAAAGGTGATTCTTTTTGACAGATGTTACAGGTTCACATTGTAAAAAAAGAAGTTAACTTATTGAGCACTTTTATTGGTACCCTTTTTAACAGATCTTAAGCCTTTCCTGGGTATTGTATGTAATGTGACTTATTTAAAGCCTTTGTTTTTGGTGTTTTGTTCTGTTTCTTTTTTTTTGCTGCTTTCTTGTTATTTTATGAATACTTTAAGGTGATGTACTTTTGGATTTGATCTGCACAATTAGCCAGTCAGAGCACGTGAACCAGACTTGTTGAACACGGACTTAAGAGTTTTAAACCTGGATGAGGAAAATGCGTACCTGAGTGCAGCATACGTTGTTGTGGAAAAAGAGTATGTAACTACAGAGCTGTAGTGCCATTAGAAACTGTGAATTTCCAAATAAATCTGAACACTTTGTCTTTAATTTAGTGGCACGTTTCCTTTGCAAATCTTATCTTATGGCTTAAATGCATCTCCAAGAAGGAGTGATCTTTTGATTTCAGTGTGAGGCCAGAACAACTTAGCTGTAGTGAGCCTACCTGCACTGTGTGCAGCCAAATCCATTGGCATTCCAGTCCTATACTCCTCAAATGTGATCTCCCCAGTGCTGGTTTCTCTCGTGAAAGTCTTTAGTTTCATCATGGGAACTGCTTTGATTAAAAAAGGAAAGGAATTGCCAAGTGCAGGAGGGGCTGCTCTGGGGGTGTGTGGCTTTTTTGTTGTGTGGGTTTTCTGTTTCAGTTTGCCTTCCTTCCTCTTGATGCGTCACATGTAGGAAGTTTGCTTTTCTGTCTTGGTTGTAACTGAGCTGTTTTTCCCATCAGTGAAGTGAAGCCGCATGGACATGACTGAATTCTTAGAAAAGCCCATCTTTACTGTCGTGAGCTGAAACCTCAGATTGAGAGGTGTGGAAAGAGGCCAGATGACTGATGATGCGATATGCAGGTGTCAAATGCATCTCTCTCTCTCACATTTCTTTCAAACAGTCCTGTATTCCCTACTATCTATTGATTTTTAAACCTGGATGGGGCTTAGGATCCTAAGGAGTGGTTGCATTGGGTATAAAGAAAGTAATACCAGCAATAAAGTTTTAAGTAATGAACATGTAGGGAGCCTTTCTTGAAGGCTCCTTTTTTTTTTTTTTCCTAAGAAATGCTGCTTCTGGGCTCTGGATGTACAGGAACTTTGGTGTTTTCAGTATCTGACTAACAGAAGCCTGGACATACAGTGAGAGCCGGCAGCCTAAGAGCCCTGTTGTGCTGTTTAATGGAAGTTTATGTTAGCACTAATGTCTCCTGTAAATAAAACGTGTCTGTAGTAGGATCACTGTTGGTGCATGTCAGCTGAGGAGCAACTGTCCACATTATTATTACCAAACATTTCAGCTATGTCTTGGTCTCAACTTTCCAACCAACCACATCATGCTTCAACTGCTGGGAAAGCTCCTTTGGGAGGAGCCTGCTGGGTTGCTCTGTGTTTGCTTCTGGCATGGATGGAACTGAACCACAGCTTCCTCTTGCTGTGCTTGATGCTTTTAATTATTTATAACCACTTTTTTTTTTTAAATCTTCTTTTTCAAAAAAGCTCCTAAAATCACATTCTCATTTGCTTAACGTTATCCTTTCATGTGGCCTCTTGAGTAATTTTTAGCTTCCTATTTCACTTTTATTAATATCACACTGACTAACCTGATTTCTTTGATGAAATAAAGGCACTTCTAAATTGGTTACGCTCTAGAGAGACGGTACTTTCTCATGAAGGTGGTTTATAAAGCTTGACGAATTGCTGGGTGGTGTGGATGCTTCACAGAGGGGCCTGGTCCATCCTGTGCTATGTTTTGTGGTGTAAAATGCCAACCAACTGGTTGTTAAGTGGAATCGGCCTCCTGGCTTTCGTTGCTAATTTCTGGAGTCTTTGAGTTACGCTGTGCCGATCTGATTTATTATATTGCTTAAAACAAAACCAGGTTGGAACAGCCATGAGGAAGTTGCTTTTGCATTAAAGCATTTCTCAGTGTAAACAAGCTGTCGACTTTGGCAACAGCCCGTATAGTGAGAAACCTGGCTGCTTAATGATGTGTAAACCAAGGGTCTTGTCTTTTAGGACGTGGATGTAATGTAGTACATCTGTGGAGGTGATGGCAGGGAGGGAGCCCTGAGCAGGATGCTGCTGGGAGATCGATCTGTGGAGCTGTTTGAGCTCCTGGATCTCTGCCACCGTGTCAGTGTGCTGGGGTGGTTGCACTGACAAACCACAGCACTCAGCTAATAGGGCAGGCGATCACCGTGAGGAGCCTGTTGGTGCAGAGAGCTGTTGTTTCCTGTTGCAAAAAGCTGTCGCACACAGAAGCACTTGGAGCACTTTCATCATCCCTTCGTGCAAGTCTAGGGACACCAGATTTTTAAGCAACGTGAGTTTTTAGCAAAAAAGGGATAATCACAAGCATATGCATCATATAAAAGTATCGCCAGCCATGTTTGCTGAAATAAGACGTTTTGCTTATATGCATTAAGCATCAGAGAGGAAATGCAGTTTGTTTTAAATATGTAAACTCCCCTTGCTGTGTGGTATTGGGAGAGAGAACTGGAGTGTAAGGTGGCTTCTGCCTTTGTCAACATGCAGCATGAGATGGGATGGAACAGTTGAACGTGCTTCACTATGGTACGAATGTTCCACTGCATTTGGAACACAGCGCAGAGCTCTGACCACAAAGTGCTGCGGGTAGGCAGCTATTAAGCAGTGTCTCATCGTGTGGAAACCCTGAGTGTCAAACAGCATCAGGTGTTGCTGAAGAAAAGAAGCTGACTGGGGTTTGTGGCAGCTTGAGAAGAGATTGTATTTCCAGGCTTCTTTCAGATAACATGGGTTAGCAAATGGATAGGAAAATAGATAATGAACAGGACCTCTTTGTGAATGTGAACATCTTTCTCGGGAGCTGTTGGTACCGACACACATCCCAGCACATGCCTCGTGTTTCTAGTGAAGGGGTGACTTTGGAGGGAAGCAGAAAGTATCACCTTTGCCTGGGAAAAGTGAACTGTTAAAACATGTAATTAAGAACCATTGTCCTTTGTGCAGCCCAGTGGGCTTTCAAGAGTTGTTTTGTAGCATTTCTGCTAGTTGTTGTAACAGGAAATATCTTCAGATACGTGTTTTACTGTGTCCAGAACCTAATAAGTCTTTGTCCTACACAGCATCTTTCTTAATTGTTTTTTAAACAACTAAATGGAGAGTGTGACAGCAGGCAGCAATGGCAGAGAGTGCTGGGAAGGGAGAAGTCTCTGAAAGCATGTTGTGAACTGCGATGGATTCTTTGATGGTAAAATAACCCTGGTTTTTGGTTTGCCGCAATGCGTGGTATTAGAGGGCTCTTGATCTGAATAGAGAAGATGCAGCAGGAACAGCTGAAACAAGGCTTTCATGGGCTTACCCACAGATCACAAAAATACGTCTGCATCTTTGTGAAAATAGAAAGCAGTGGGTCAGCGACAGGCACACCGGATTCTGGTGTTCAAGGTCAAAACCTGTGTGCTGGGGCTTCTTTCTTCAGCCACGTAAGAGACAACAGTTCTGTTTGTTCTTGCGTTAAATGTGTCGTTTTTTAAACGCTGCCCTCCCCCAAATACACTACTTTCATTATGCCAGTGAAATGGAAGAGCAAATAGCTATGGACATATGGATAGTCTTCTGTATAAATTCATATGAAAGCTCCTTGCCAATACTTAGAAATCTGTGGCCAATGGAGACTTAAATACATTGAAAAATCTCAGTTTCTCATGATTCTCTGTCCTCATGATTGAGCAGAGCCTTTAAGAGTGCTGGGCCCTACGCTGTGCCTGGACTCTGGATTCTTCCTCCAAAGGTGAGGAAGTTGTACCAGGATGAGCAGTGCAGTGTCTAATCAGTCACCCAGCCAGGTGAGGTCCTGCTGCAGCACCCACCATTGTTCTGAGGAAGACTGAAAAACAAGAACTGCCCTTTCTAACATTCCTCAAGTTGGAAGAAGACAGGAGGCAGCAGGAAGTAATTTGTCCTTTGCAAAATGAAGTGCCTACTGATGTAATTGACATCTTTATACTAATGCTAAGGGGAAAACACGGCTCTGCCTCTCACCTCTCATGCAGGATGCCAGAAGCAGAAGAGTCTGTTATTCCCCCTGCTTGTGGTGCAGGACACCGCAGTGGAAAAGCAGCTGTCTCTGCCTGTGTGGGCTGCTGGAAAGGGTGGCTGGCTTGTGGGTGTGTGTGATTACTCAGCCCCTGCCTGACGTGCTAGCACGGTGCTGCTCTGCTCTGTGCATCTCCTTCCTGGGGCTGTTGCTGTTTGAGTGCAGCCTGCCACCAGCTCTGTCCAACTGCATTTGCGTGCTGCTGCAGCGTGGGAGGAGCAGGAGGGTGCCCTGAACTTGCAGCAGAGGGCGGAAGCTTTTTGGGGTTTGCTGCTCGAGGCTTTCATAGAGTTGCAGCATCTGAGCTGGACGATTGCAGCTGGAGTGATGATGCAGGCACACAGAAGCAGATCTGGGTCTTCCCCCAGGGCTCAGTCTGGGGCAGCCTCGGCAGTTTTTGGCTGCCACATGGATGATCACACAAAGCGTGTCCAGCCCATCCCACTCCCAGCCCTGCAGCAGAATTTGAACTATATGTACCCACAGATCTTCTGGGTGGATGGCTGTGCTGATGCCAGCGCCTCCTGCCATCCAGCATCCCCTGTCGCTCCCTTCCCACCACCAGTACCTGATCGGAGGAAAAAACCAAAGAGCAACAGAGAAAGGAGCAGCGTCAGCTTCCTGGTGATCTTCTTGCTGATCCTGCTGGCGCTCACTGGAGTGGGGCTGAGCATGTTTCAGATCTTCCACCTGGAAAAGGAGCTGGCTGAACTCAGAGAGGTAAAGTCTGCCTGCTGGCCACACAGGCCGTGGGGAGAAACTGGTGGCAGTGACGTGTGCCATGCCAGTGTGCGTGGGGCTGTTGGTTACTGTGAAGGACTGATCTGTTGGTGCCTGTGGTAAATATCTGGATGTCCTGATGTCTGGGTGCTGCAGGCTCTTCCTCCCTGTACACTTAAACTCGCAGCTCTGCATAAGCACCCAGAATAGCCATTGTTGAGATAGCCTGGTCGCATCTAGATGGTGCCCTTATGTTCTCACGCTGCTGAGAGAACTTGTCACTCTTCTTCTTTTAACAGTCTGTCAGCACTGAACACATCCCTCCAGCTCTGGAGAAGCTCATAGGTGAGTTGATGTACATAGAGAAACTCTCCCTTGCCAGCATGTGTGAATGCTTCTGCCAAATCCTTCCCTCCCCTTGTCTGGTGCAGAGGCAGGGCTGCAGCTCTGGAAGCGCTTCTTGCACTTGCTTGGTCTGAAGAAGAGTGTGGCAAAAGGGCGTCCTGCATCCTGCTTGCTGGAATGCTCAGTTGTGTCAGTTGGGACAGTTTGCTTCTGCTTTAGGGCCTCAGTGTCCTGAGACACTGCAACAGCGTGCACAGAAGGAGGAGAGTGGATAATCAAGATGTACGCTGCATGTTTTAGGACTTTTTCTCTTTGCTCTTTTAAGTTTTTGGGATGACATAGAAAATTTTGTTTTCATTGGGAGTGGGAGATCCGCACACTATTATCCCTCTCCTAAAACCTGAGCAAAAATCCTCTTCTTGAGTTCACCTGTGGAGCCATTTTAAGATGAAAACTTTCCTTTCTCACTTGTTTTTTCCCTTTGCTTTGGATCACATCCGATCCTTTGCTTCAGCTCTTACTTTCTAACTCTCTCTAATGTTCTGTAGCATTTGGCTGAGCATCTTTCTATTTCTTCACAGCAAGCCATGGTGCCTATGTGCCCTTTGCTGCTGGGAATCTACCCCTCTTTAGCCTCGCAGATACCTCTGTTCTTCTCAATGGACTGGCTTCTCCATGGAGCATGTGGCTACAGTCTCCTCTGTTTTCATGCAGGGCAGGAGAACAAGCCAGTGAAAAAGGAAGCAAGGAAGGCAGCACACTTAACAGGTACGTGCTGAGGGACCAGCAGGATTTGGGAGCAGAGAACAGGGCAGATGTTACTGGGATGAAAGAGCAACCTGGCTGTCGTTGTAAGGAGCTGCACTGACTTTCTCATTTTCCTTTAGAAATGTGTGTGCTTTGGCAACTTGAAGGTGCCCCACTGCTAAAATATTCCTCTCATTCAAGCTTTTTAATGAGAGCTCTATTTTTTTCCTTTGGTTTTTGTTTCTGTTAGTGATGTGCTTTCAATGGCAGCTCAACACCAATTAGAGCACATGGAAGGTGTGAGCTCCCACCTCCGTGAGGCTGGGGTAAACTTCTTATGTTGCAGTCAAGGACATGGAGAACAGGTGCCTTGTTTGTGACCTGGGGTGTAACTGAAGGGAAAACATGTTAACGCTTGTGCTTACTGCTCCTCTCTCATTCTGGCTTCCAGGGAACCCCACACAGCAGAACCTTCCATTGGAGTGGGAGTCCATCTCTGGTCATGCCTTCACCAGCGGCGTTCAGTACCGTGCTCAGGGCCTTGTGATCAATGAGACCGGTCTGTACTTTGTGTACTCCAATGTGCTGTTCCGGGGAAGGCGCTGTGACAACGAGGTATTGACCCATGTTGTCTACAAGAGAAACCCAGCTTCACCAGGCAGCCATGTGCTGATGGAGGACAAGCGCATCAATTACTGTACAAAAGAGAAAATGTGGGCCCGGAAAAGCTACCTGGGAGCTTTATTCAAGCTCAGGGAGAGGGACAGTCTGTATGTCAATGTTTCTAAAATTGATCTGGTTAACTTTGAGGAATCCAAGACATTCTTTGGGTTATTTAAGCTTTAAGTGATGCTGTTGGAGTGTGGCTGGCAGCACCCTACGCACAGGGATATGAAGGGCGCAAGGGCCACTTGAGAGGCAGCAGTCCAGTGTTTCCAACACCAAAGCAGGGTCTCACTCAAGGAAACCCATCAAGAAACCATATCTCAGCCTTCTGCGTGAGCAGGCTCCAGAAACTGGTGAAGGGTTAAAAGCAGACCTCTGGGAAGCACCTGGGCTGTCCTGTGGCTACCTGAAGAGAATCACACGCTTTCTTCCTCTGAATAAAACAGCCACTCTGAAATGTAGAGCATCAAAGACCCTGTTGAAACTCACTACTTGCTCAAGAAGACTCTGCTACCTGAGAAAGTGCCAGGGCCTCAGTGGCACTGGCCCACAAATGCTGTTGTGCCCCTGGTGAGCTCAGGCCATTTGGGGACAGCTGGTCTGTGTCCAGGAGGCTGCTCAGTCTGAGCTGTGCTGTGCCACACCATGGGCAGCAATGTGGGAGTAAGCTCAAGCTGCTTTCCCTGAGCAATTGTCTGCCCATCCTAGCTGGACACTTGGCACTGTCACTTGTCTGAAAGGCACCCACCTATCAGCTGGCTTGTTAAGCATGGTAGGTTTGTTTTGTGTTAAATTATCGACTGTTCCCTTCCCAGAAAATATCCCCACCTTTTATTTAACTCACCTTGCAAGGAATGTGCTGGAAGTGGCAATGCCATGAGGGGTCCTGGCCCTGTGAAGAAAACAAGGTCTTGCTGAATCCTCCACATGCAATGATGGTGGGTATAGCAGGAAGGGTCCAGGTACCCTTCTTGCTGATAGGACCCGAGCAAACCAGCCCTGGCTGAGCATGGGATGCTCTCTCCTGGGCAAAACACAGATGGCAAATAAAGGTATAGTTTTCTAGAAAATGGCCCTGTACTCTCCTTATGTGGGGCAGAATGCTTTTGCAATGGCCAAGCCCGGGACGCTTTTGGTCAGTGGACAGGACCCTGCTCTACCTCTAGCAATGTGCCAGAATTTGCTCCCTGACTGGTGAGGGAGGCGCTGGGTCCCTGCCACGGAGCTTTCAGGCAACACTAATTGTTGAGAGCTGGGGATGAGGGAGGTGTGAGATAGACAGCTCAGACTGGGCAGCTAAAGCTCTGTTTGACCCTCAGGAAGGGGACTGATCTAGAACTGCAGAGTTAAGCTCACGTAGAAAGGAATATTGGTGGGAAGTTTTGGAGAGCCCCCGTGCTTTGTAAATGCTGCTCTGGGTGTGATTTGTGAGCTCTGGTTTGGATGTGGGTGGCTGGGAGCTCCCCCCTGCATGTTGCAGGTAGTGATGCTTGGAGCTGGACACAAGCTTTTCTCCCCAGCCCCAGGTCATGGCTGGGTGTTGATTTGCTTTCAGGGTGCTGTCCCTGAAAGCACCACGCTGCTCTCAGTGCCTGCCATACACAGCAGCACTTCACATAACAGTCTGAAGGGTAAAGAGGGGAAGTCATGCTTAGTGTTAATAACATTTGCACACTCCAGCACTGGTCCACAACGCTTCTTCCTTGCAACGGTTAACTTCAACTTGCCACGTTGTCACTAGGCAGTACAAAAAGGCTGCACTGCATTATTTTTGCCTGTGGTCCAGGCTTCTTGTAATTCAAACAGCGGCTCTCTAGCAGTGTGTGGTATTTATTTCCTTTTCTCTGGTGCTGTCCTCTGCTCTGTGGTGTGTGGCCTGTGGTTGTTGCTTTGTGGAAACATGTTTCTTTGAAATCCAGGAGTGGACAGGCCATTGGTGCAGTCAGGTGCGGTGAACACTATGTCTCTGCTCACACAACTGGCCCTGCTGCATGCGGAGCTTTCCATTGCCTTTCTCAGGAAGGAAAGTGCCTCTAAAAGTCAATGGTTAGGAATCTTTTTGCTTAGCTGCTGCCTTCCCTCTGCACCCATCTCCTGCCAAAAGAGGGGCAAACCACTTAGAGCAGATACAGCGGTGTTGGACTGAAACTTTTCAGAAGGTGCTGGAAGCTTCTTCCCTTTTCTGGTTGCTGTTTGTGCTGTGTTGCTTTCTAGACATCTATCTGAAGAGTGACTGTGCATCTCTTTACACATCTGTAAGCAGCAATTTCTGAGCATGTTGTGCGCTTCCTTTCTTTGCTGGTGATAAACAGCTTAGAGAGATGGAGAGCATTCAGCACCCAAAGGAAACTGATGCCGAGATTATGCACTCTACCAGTGCTGTATTAGCTGAGCTTGTGGGCCATGACTAAAGATCCAAAGTAAGGTTGTGACAGAAGCATGCAATTTTAAACTGTACAGAGTTGATTCACAGACTGCTTGTGGAACAGCTCTATTAAAGCCATTGGTTGAATTGGCTCCTGTCTCCTGATGGAAGAGCCTGGGCCATGTGTGGAGGTACTGCAGGGCTTGGGCAGTGTTTAATAACACTCCAGGGAGCTTCTCCTCTGATCTGAGAAGTGATGAGTCCAGAGCAACTCCTGTGAAGCACCTTCTGGTCAGCTCCTAGTGCCTGGGGGTCTTCTCTTTCTTCCTAGGCACAGGCATTCTTTTCCTATGTGATCCAGCAAGTCCATTGCAGGCACAACAACTCTCACAGTCAGCTGGATCCTTTCCAGGCAATGCCTGCATGTCTGGAGTGTGCAGCTGGCCAAGCCTGCATGACATAAAAACACTCATGCTGCACAGCAAGCTGCTTGAGAGAGATGGGCTCTTTTGTGGTTGATGCATATCAGATACTGCATCCTATATATCTACCCTGGTAGAGTAAATAGCGCAGCTTCTACAGAAGAAGTGCAGGAAGCCAGAGGAGGTTTGACAGTCTCTGAGAGGCAGAGTGTAAGTATAAGGGGTAGGATGAGTAACAAGCAAGGCTGGGGTTGGGTGCTGCTCCTCACAGACCCATGGAGATGAGAGGTGCCATGATGGCAAGCAGCCCCAGCAGCTTCTGTTGCAGGCAGCTTTCCCCTAGCAGAGAAAACCACCTTCAGAGAAGCAGAAATGGCCCCTAATAGCTATGGCCAGTGTCTCTCATATCTTTCCTATTAATACTGCACCTGTGTCTTCTGATTTTTTACCAGCCTGTGGTTACTTGTGTTGCAGAGGAAGGTCACTGGCACGCAGTGAAGGCCGGAAGGGCTCTTGTAATGCAGGAGTGAAAGAAGCCACTGTTGGTCAACAAATGCAGCAGTATCAGAGACATGAAATGGAGCTCCAACCTGGGCTGGCTCTCAGCAGGCTCACCCAGATCCACACTGCACAGATTAGTTGTAGTTAGCTGATATGGGTTATATATGACTCCTTTTGTAGCCCTCCAAGAGAGAAAAGAGAGCACAAAAATGGAAGAACTGGTCTGTTTTTAATCCGTTCTCAAAGCCTGTGAGTTAAGAAGCAATCTTCATTCTATTGGATCAGACAAGCTTCATTGGTGCTGATCTTTTTCCTTTTCTATTTAATTATCGTTCCCCAAAAGGCAGCCTTAATGTTTCCAAGTTTTGGTTACTGTGTCTTGTGGGATTACTTCTAGGTCCTGGAGCTTAAAGAACATATGAACCACGTTGTGTAGGAGGAGAGGGAAGCTTAAATATTACTCCTATTTTTCTAGCACTCAGAAGAAGAGGCGCGTTACGTCATGGTTACAAAAGTGCAGTTTTAGGCATGACTAAGTGACTGAGGTTTAATGCAAAGGAATGAGGTGAGTAAAAAGAGAGGAGGAGCTGTTCTGCAAGGTGAGGGAAGTGACATGTGAATTTCTCAATTTTATTTTAAAGATGAGGAAGAAAAGCATGACAATTTGTTGCCAACTCATCTCTCGAGGTAATGTGAGATTCAGATATTCCACTCCCAGCACATAACCCAAGCCCTGATGCACGAGAAGTGGGACCACTTGTTGTGGTGGACCTCCTGCCCTGTCCTTGTCGGGCAGAGGGAGGGGACCGAAGAGATGGGGAGGAATGGAAACAAGTCTCAGCTCAGCGTCACAGGCAAACCCTCTTCCTACCTACCTTAATTCCCCACAGAATATCTGCAATGAAGAAGGGGTATCCAAGAACTGGCTTCTGAAAGAGGAATCCAAGTCATAGAAAATTAAGAATGCTTAAGCAACGAAAGAGGATGTTATTTGCTCTAATTCCCCTGCTTGGTTTCAAAAGGACAGTACCCAGAGAAATTCAGCATATATAGTAAATAAGTCCCACTGCTGTCCTTAGCTTGGGCAAGGGCAGGTTATCAGGCTTGTTCTCAAATCAGCAGCATGCTGTTGCAGCCTTTGTGGTGGTCCTTGCTTTTGTGCTCTAAAATTGATCCTGCACATTCTTGCTGCTGAGCAGCCCACCAGGTTGTGTGTGGCTTTGCAAGTGTGTTTCTTTGCTGCTGCTATGAAGAGCAGGAGGTAATTGTTGTTAGTGAGCTACTGTCTGTAAGCTGAGCTCTTCGACCCCTGCAAACATGAAAGCTGTTGAAGTTTGTTTTTTTGGGGGGTCTGGGTGTATATCTGCCTCCTGCCCACAGCTGCGTTTCTGTGTTTATCTGAGCTTACAAGAATTTGAGTCAGGCTCATCTGCTGCCCTGCTTACCCTGAATTTTAGCACGCGTGGGGGACAATCATTTTCAAGGTTTGCTTGGAACTCCCCACTTGCATCCTGTGCAGACCCTGCTTGCTGTGCTGGAGAATGTGAGTCAGGAGAGGCTGCTGAAGGAGAGAAGGACTGGTAACTGCCTGATCCAGCTGGGACCACATTAGGTATCATTGGTCTGCACGTGGAGCCTGTGTCTCATTCTTCCCCGCTCTTGAAGTATTTATGATGTGTTTATATGCATTCCCTTCTGCACAGGGCAGAGCTCATGGGCAAGAAGTGGTACGATCCATCCAGCAGTAAATGTATCCATACATCCAGTGCTCTCCCAGCTTTGTAGTTCAGATGTTCAGTACCTGTTGAGATCATCTAGACCGTGGTACAACAGAAATAACCGGTGCTGTGTGCTGCGCCTTCAGATGTGTGAGTCGCGTTTTGATGCTAATAACTTGCTGGCCTGACTGTTCCTGGTTCCCAGAATGCACGTATGATAGTAAAGATACAGTGATGGGTGCCCAGTCTGTGATAAAAGCCTGAGGCAGCTCCAGCAAGTATCAGGCATTGAGCCTGCCTAGGAGAACAAGTAAAGCCATCCCACACAACTCCCACCTCTGTATTTTGCTAGGAAACCTCATTAAAAACCTTTATAAGGCCTGTAAGTAGCAGAACCACAGGTCTTTTAGAAGTTTTGTAATTTCCACCCTTCTAGCTCATCTGTCAGATTGGGAAACAGAAAGCATCAGAGAACCTGAAAAGGGGCTTGGAACCTTGTACTGATGCCCCCAGCAGCATTCATTCCCTCTGGTACCAGGTACCACCAAAGGATACAGGCTGTACGAGGTGATGTGAGTCTCTGTGTGCCAGTCCTGCAGGACACTGGCCTTTAAAGATCTAGGTGCCATGTCAGCACACCAACACCATCCTTAGACTTCATAGAGCGCTAAGTGGACACCAACTCAGCACTGCTCATAGGAGGGAGCTCGATGTGCTGGGGAGATGGGTGGGATGGTGATGACTGCAGCAGACCACAAGGCTGCTGTTTATAACTGTTAGGGGTAAATGAAGAGCATACCAGGAGCTGTACAACCACTGAACTCTGTGAAAAGTCCTGAAGTGGGCATTTTGGTAGCAGCGGTTTCATTTCTGTATTTCAGCTGATTGCCCGTAAACCACGTTTAGCGTGTAACTTTATAGGACACTGTGAAGAAAAGTGTGGTTAAGTTTTCTGCAGTTCTCATAGTGGAGTTACACCAAGAATCAAAAGAGACTCAGGAAACTGGGCCAGTTGTGAGTCTTGCCTCTTTACCCACCCAGGGCCAGGACAAGCAAGTACACCTGGCTATTCAGAAGGAGAGAATAAGGTCATGGCTTAGAGAGAATAAACCAGTGTTTATCTTAAATTGTTGACTTCTAGTATCTTCAATCGTACAGCAAGTGCTGCTGCACAAACCTTCGAGAAACTTGACACTAGTTTCTTGTGATCAAGTTGCTATCTTCTGCTATCTTGGGACTGTTTTCTAGTGATCTGCACCTTTTGCAAGACTGGTCCTGCTGCTTAACACTTTGCTTTTGCTCCTTAGGGGTATGAAAACCTTTCACAGAATTGCTGCATTGCCAGTTAGCAATATGCCTTGCGTAACTGGTTTGTCAGTTTGGTCTTTCTTTCACTGCTTTGACTCTTCTCATTCTTCACCTTTGATTTCCTTGGGGGGAGGAGTGGTTGGGGGGTGGAGGAGAAAGAAAACAAAGCTACATTGACCCTGCAGCTCTGCTTTCTAGAAGTGCCATTTCCTGTGGTCTTAAAAAGCATGCTGAATAGGTTCTTCTACATGCTGCTTCTCTTGCTGAGTGTAAGTAGGTAAGTGGAGCCCTGTGCTGACCCAGAACCCCGAACGGAGCTGTTGAGTCAGTTTGACAGCATCTGCTGGGAATCCCTCCTCTAAACCATTGAATAGGGTTATGGTTTCCTTTGGCCCTGTCAGCACTGCTGACCTGTCTCCATCACAGACAAAGCCTGCTTTCCCTCTCTATACCCTTGAGTGCTGAACAGGGATAGATACCTCTTTGTGGAGAAGCAAGACTGAGCCATGTTGAAAGTTCTGGCTCCAGTACCCACCCAGCTGCTCCAATTCAACAGGCTTGGGGGAGAAAATAAATGGAAAACTTGCAGGCCAGGGAAAATGAACTTTCTGCCTGTTAAAACAGACTTGGAGAGTGAAAAGCAAAACAAAATACACAACATCTCTTCCCAATCCAGGCACTGTTCAGCTTTGCCCTTTCCCTTGTGCCTCCCCTACCTGGTGGGGCAGTGGGATGGCAGCAAATGGAAGGATCTGGAACTATTGCTAATGGGAAGAAATGCTGTCTCACAGGTGCGGTCAGAATATTAAAAAACAAGCAGTTCCAGTCCCAGGGGGAAGGACAGTGACCTGGAAGCAGGGGTACAGATCTGAGTCTTGTGAGGTGGCCATGTCTGTCTCAGGCACCTGCCACTGTACCACAGCAGTCTGTAACAAGTGAGATGCTCCTGTGAGCACTTGTGGCTGGAAAGAAGAGCTTGAATAGAAACAAACAAAATGCTCGCTTTTAGTAAGAGACCACTCAGAGCAAGGAGGGAGAACGAAACTGAAGTGTTTGCCTGCAGCACTCCCCACGGCCACTCAGTCCTGTCAGCCCCAAAGCTTATCCTTGTGCTGCAGGCTGGGAATCCTCTCTCTGCCCCTGCAACAAAGAAGGGGCACTTTCCCCCATCCAGGCTCTGCACCTCCCTCAGGATGGGGCAGGTTTCCTCCTGCTCTCCTCTTAAAAGCGGATGATAAATGGCGAATGCACAAAGCCAGATGCAGCTAGTAGGTGCCTTGGCAGTGGGTGCCTGCCTTCAGTCTCACCACTGGGCTGGAAAATGTGAATTTATCATCACAGTAATGATGCTAAAATCATTTAGCATGATATGGGGGAAGAGTTTTGCAGGGCACACTGTTGTGCTCACTGGCTTCCTGGGGAGAAGCCTGAAAGCTGGTCTGTCAACCTGAAAGAATCAACACCACCAAGAGTGTTGGTTCTTTCAGGTTGACAGACCAGCTTTCACCACCACCAACCTCCCTTGTATGAGGCTTTGCGGAGACTTGGAGGTGCCGAGTCTACAGAAATTTAGTCTAACAGCAGAGAACAGCCAGTGAGCAGTATATAAGGTCCATCCCTCCCAAGGGCACAGGGCCTTCAGAATGCTTGCTCTCTGAAAAGAGCAAGGCAGAGCCCTCAAACATGGGGCAGCCAGCAAGTAACTCTCCGAGGTGTCTTATTTTCATGCTCCAGGCTGGTGTCAAGCACCAAGGTATGATAACTGTGAGCTACAGACTTGTTGGGTGCGACATCCAAAATGGCTCCAGCAGCTGTATGAGGCTGCAGACTGGGAAGACAGTTGTAGCCAAAACAGATGCTGCTTCACGGAGACCTGCTAGAAAGTACATTTCCCAACTACCACATAGAATCTTGCAACCCCTTTTTGTGGCCTGATATCTCAGGAATGCTCTGACACATCCTGAAACTAAACTCATGCATTAGGAACAGGCAGGGGCTTCAGAGCTTGACTGCAGGTGTAAAAGCATGAGAGGACTGTTTAGATATGCTTTAATTTTTTCTGGGCCTTCTCTGTCACAGCCAATGTTCTCTCTGAAATTAGAAAACTGTGAAACCTAAAGTAATTTTTTTTTTTTGCCTTTGGCTCACAGCTATTATCTGAAAGTATGTTTTGTGCTCTGCATCATATTTTTCTTTGCTCTTTACCTTTGGTTGCTTATTTATTTATTTATTTATTAATTTACGATGCCTTTCCAGGTGACATATGATTCTTGTTTTTATCCTCTTTGATGATTTGCTAGGAGTTGTGCTTTTGGTGAGAAAGGAAGCTGAGGTTAAAAGTGATCCTTTCCGGGCTGCAGAGAGAAACCCCTGTCCTCGGAAGAAAGCAGCCGGCTGAAGTCACTCTTTCTTGGCTATGGACTTGGAGGAGTCCGCTCTTGTCAGAGTACTGAGAAGTGCAATTCGAGCGGCTCTGTGGCAGCTGAAAACTATCACTATTTATCTTAGAAATAAATCATGTTCTCTCATAAATATCACTCTTGATCAAACTTTCTTCCCAAAATACTGCATTTCGTCACCAAGAGACATTTTCTAAACAAAATTCCTATTTTAAGCACAATACGACAATTTCTCCACAAAATACATATTTTTGTCTCCAAAATATGACTATTTCTCCCTTTAATATCAATTTATGTCAAAATTTAGACAATTTTCCACCAAATATAAATATTTATCCCAGAAATAAAATATTCTCACTTAAGTATCTGCATTTACGGGGGAAGACCTGCTGGAGAGGAGCTCCACTGAGACGGACCTGGGCGTCCAGGTGGACAACAGGTTGACCATGAGCCAGCAGTGCTCCCTTGTAGCCAAACAGGCCAATGGCAGAGTGAGGTGCATTAAAAAGAGTGTGTCCAGCAGGTCGAAGGAGGTGATCCTCCCCCTCTACTCTGCCCTGGTGAGGCCTCATCTGGAATATTGTGTCCAGTTCTGGGCTGCTCAGTACAAAAAAGACAGGGCTCTCTTGGAAAGAGTTCAGCGGAGGGCCACAAAGATGGTGAAGGGCCTGGAGCATCTCCCCTATGAGGAGAGACTAAGCGAACTGGGTCTTTTTAACCTTGAGAAAAGAATGCTGAGAGGGGATTTGATCCAGGTTTATAAATACCTGAGGTGTGGGGCCATAGTGGTGAGGCCGGTCTCTTTTCAGTAGTGCGCAGGGATAGGACTAGGGGTAACGGGATGAAAGTACAGCATAGGAAGTTCTGCACAAATGTGCGGAAGAACTTCTTTGCGGTGAGGGTGACGGAGCACTGGAACAGGCTGCCCAGGGAGGTGGTGGAGTCTCCTTCTCTGGAGATATTCAAGACCCGCCTGGATGCCTACCTGTGTGACGTGGTGTAGGGAGCCTGCTTTGGCAGGAGAGTTGGAATCGATGATCTCTAGAGGTCCCCTCCAACCCCTACAATTCTGTGATTATCCCAGCAAAAAGATATTTTCTACATCAAATACTTAATTTCATCCCCAAAAGAAGACATTTTCTACACAAAATTCTTCTTTGAAACACAACATGATGCTTTATCCCCAAAATACACTTTTTTTTTCTTTGTCTGAAAATACATCAATTTCTCATCAGAATATCAATTTATGTCATTATCCGCTGTGGAGAAAGGTGTGCCTGAGGGAAGCAGCTCTTCAGGAGGTGATGTGTAATACTGACAAAAAAGGGGAGACGCAGATTGGCTGTTGGGAGGCAACTGTTGATTCTGAGGGCGGAGATGACCTGGAATAGGTTGCCCAGGACCACCGCCATCTTGCTTGGGAACCTGGGAGCCACCCCGCCCTGCAGGGGGTAACTGCGATGTCACAGTGGGTGGCGGGGAGCGGCCATTGTGACCCGCGGGGCTGGGAGAAGAGCAAAGGCTGCCGGGCCCAGAGCGTGCGTCAGTGCAGCCTGGTGAGGTGCAGAGAGCAGAGACTCTCCGAGTGCTCACCGTCGATGCGCGACATGTCCGAGAATAGGAAGAGGAAGGCCCCCGAGTCTGGGGAGCGAGGTGAGAGGAAAGGATCCCTACGCGCAGCTCCCCGCTGCCGGGCAGAGGGCTGCTGTGGGGTCTGCCAGCGGTTAAGAGGGAAGGAAGGGGTGGGCAGGGTCTCCCCATCTGCTGCTGGGCACGGCCCCTCTGCTCCTCAGCGAGGGGCCCAGCCTGGGCTGTGGCTGCCCGCTGCCATCGTTGGGCCTGCAATATCCCCTCCTCCTCCACCTTCTCCAGCCCTGCCCCATAGCCAGCACAGCAAGCAAAGAGCATGGCCCTGGGAACAGTCCTCAGGGACACCTGGCCCGGCAAGATGCTCACTGCTGCTCATCTTTGCTCTCTCCTCTCCAGTGTGCATGCTGTGCCGCCAGGCGGATGTTGACCCCAACATCTGCGGGCGCACCTTTGCCCAGAGTGGCCTCTATGTGCATGAGTTCTGCTTGGTGAGTTCCAACGCTCAATGGCTCCTTCCACCTTCCTGCCAGGGATGCTCCCTTCCTTTCTGTCCTAATGAGATCCTGCTCTGCTCTTTCCTCTGCTGCAGCATTTTGCCAACATCTTCTTTGAAGGAATCCACCCCTGGGAGGAAACTGTGCGCCTCCCCATTGGTGCCATCAGAGGCAAAATCAAGCAGGCGGACCAGAAGGTAAGAGCCTGAACGGAGTGGTCAGTTTTGTGCCAGGAGAGGCTCACGCCACCTTAGTCTGCACTCGAGGAAAGCAATCGCAGCCTTTCCAACAGGCTCCAGGGCAAAGTCCTGCCATAGCAGATGAGCCCCATCTGCCAGGCGGCTCTGCAGAGTGTGAGACCCAGCAGCTCCCACAGCCTGTGCCCTGCCCGGAGGTGTGGGGCCAGCAGTGGAGGCCCTGAGTCTGCTGCTGATTGGGGCCGCCATGTTCTTTTCAGCAATGCTTTGTCTGTGGTGAGAGAGGAGCTGCCATCAGCTGCGCAGAGAGAGGCTGTACACGCAGCTTCCACCTGCCCTGCGCCACGGACGGTGAATGCGTGACTCAGTTCTTTGGGCAGTACAGGTAAGGGCTGTCAGCAACAGCCAAGCCAGGGAGGAACCTGCAGTGACAGCTCCCGGCAGCCGGCCAGAGCCTGGGGCTCCTGCCTGCTGCTCTGCCCTCCCTGCGGTGCTTCTCACCGCGCCCATCACTTGCATCTTCCCCCAGATCCCTGTGCTGCCAGCATCGCCCACAACAGTCAGTGGAGGCAGCTCCATCCCCTGACACTGACTGTGTCATCTGCCTGGAGCCCCTGGGGGGCAGCACGCCCTACCAGACCCTGAGGTGCCCAGCGTGCAAGAACACTTGGTTCCACCGCAGCTGTGTCCAAGTAGGAGCCCTCCCCTCACCCTGCGGCCACCACTGGCGCAGCAGCACCAGGCCCTGCTAACGCTCACGCTGCTTCTGCTTCTCTGGCAGGGACAGGCCACGAACGCTGGCACCATGTGCTTCCAGTGCCCCATCTGTCAAGACAAGGACCGGTTCCGTATGGAAATGTCCACTCTAGGGATCCAAATCCCAGTCAGGTTGGTGTCCTTCTCCCCAGCTCTGCAGATGTGAAGGTGCAAGCACTGGGTCTGCCCAGGGACTGTCCCGGCAGGCCTGGGCCTTTGCTGTCTCACGAGCGTAGGTCTCAGCTTGGTGGAGAATCTGGGAATGGGGCTGCCTTGGATGAACGGGGATACTCTGGATCACACGCAGGGAGCCTCAGGGGCTCATTGCATTTCCTCCCTTCTCTTGTAGGAGACCATCTTGGTGGGATGACAACACCTACCCATCACTTCTACAGAGGCACGGGCGCTGCGACGTCAGAAAGTGCCTCTACCCAGGAGGCAGGGAGCAGGAAGAGGCGGATGGGTGAGTTACCTCAGCAGCTCTGCAGGCTTCTGCAGGGGATCTCAGTCTGAACACAGGATGAGGGAACGAGGGCTGAGCACTGCAGATGTGCTGGCCACTGCTTGGTTTGGCCCGCTTTGTCCTCACAGTCACAACCCGTTTGCTTCCCCAGGCCCTGGCAGCTGCTGCTCTGCAGTTCCTGTGCTGCAGAAGGGACCCACCGGCAATGCTCCTACCTGAGCAACAGAGTTGGCAGCTGGGAGTGTGACAGCTGTGCTGGCATAGGCACTGGTAAGATGCAAACAGTGGTGGTTCCTTAGGCAGGGGCCGGGCAATGCCTGGCAGTGGGTGCTGCTTACCAGACTCTTTCTGCCTCAGGAAGGAGGGCAGTCCGTTTCAACTCAAGGCTGCAGCTTCATCCCAATGACCTTTCTGCCTCCCCTTACAGCCTCCAGCAGCAACGTGGAGCGTGCCGGCCCCAGTACTTCCAGCCAAGGGGCTCAGGAGCCGGCCCGTGGCTCCCAGGGGCCAGAGAACAGCCGCCTGCCCAGTGAGCGTGGGGCACGGCAGAGGGCAATCCGTCCACGTCTCCATGAAGACCAGGAGACATCTCAGCAGCGCCGAGGATGCCGTGGACGTGCACGTACAACAGCCCCACGCACCAACAGCATCTCCCGCAGATCCACCCAGCAGAGGTCATCTTGGTCCTCCAGAGGTTCCCCGGTGGTTGCACCCAGGAGGAGTCTCAGGCTGCAGGGGACGGGCCGGGAACGAAGCCGCTCTCCACTACATCGGGCTTCACGTTCCCAGAGCCAGCCCAGAAGCCGTGGCAGCAGACAGATGCCACGCCAAGCTGCACAGAGCAGCACGCTCGGCTCAGCCAGCCCAGGAACATCAGGGCCCTCGGGAGATTCCGTAGTGCGGGAACACAGAAGACCCTCCAGGCAGCAAGGGAGGTCCCGTCCTTGAAGCCGTTCCACAGCAGGATGTCAGGCTGCGACTTCCATCAGAGACCCAAACACGCCGTGGCAGCCTGTCCAGACAGTGGCAGCCAGCCTGAGTACAAAGCTGCTCCCAGGTCCATCTGCAGAACCATACTCCCCACAGCCAGACCCTCAGTCTGCATAGGAGCAGCCATGTGCCAATGACACATGCTCTACCTGGTCAGCAACAGCCAGCATCAAGAAATCCCACTCATTTCCATCAGCTTCATTCTTCCCATCTCAAGACAAAAAATCCCCCTCATTTACATTGGCTTTATTCTTCCAATATCAAAACAATAAATCCCACCCATTAACACCAGCTTCGTTCTTCTTGTCTTTTTCTTGACGTTCTCAGAGTTCAGACCTTGCCCACAGGGTTGTCTCCTCCCCAGCAGCTGAGCACAGAACCATAGAATGGCTTATGCTGGAGGGGATTTTAAATATCATCCAGTTCCAACCCCCTGCCAAGAGCAGGTTTGCACACCACCAGATCAGGATGCCCTGGATCCCATCTGACCCAGCCTCAAATGCCTCCAGAGATGGGGGATCCAGAATTCCTCTGGGCAGAACCTCGCCGTTCCAGTGCCTTGCCACTCACTGAGTAAACAACTTCTTCCTAACGCCTAACCTATATCATTCCTCTTTTAGTTTAGTGTCATTCTCCCTTTTCCTATCCCTATCAGACTGCATAAAAAGTCAGTCCTCCTTCAGCTTGGCAGGACCCTTCAAGCACTAGAAGGCTGCAATGTGGTTTCCCTGGAGCCTTCTGTTTTGAAAGCTAAACGAACCCAATTCCCTCAACCTGCCTTCTTAGGTGAGGGGCACCAGTCCTTGTTTCATGTTTGTGGCTCTCTATGTCAGGGAATGCTTTCATGCTACAGAGTTTGTGACTGGGGATGATGTGGTTGGATTTGGGTGAGACTGATGATATTTTTGGGGGGTGATGATGATATTTTTGGGGGGTGACCCTGGGGTGATATTAGGGAATGACATTGGGTGCGATGAGGTATCACTGGGTGGGTGACCTCAGGGAGTGACGCTGACTTATTGATGTTGGGGGGTTGCACTGGGGTGACACTGGGATGACCTTGGATGACAACAGGGAGTGAAGCTGGGGTCTTGATATTCATGTTTCTCTTGGGGGTTGCGCCAGCCTGCTCACTACATTATGCACGCTCCAGTTCGACACATCACTCTGCATGCACCTTTGTTTGCACCGCGCTGCACATGCCCGATTTCTGCGCAGCAATGCACATGCGTCAGTCTCTGCACCCATGCAGTTTGGTTTCTGCAGGGCCAAATACAGACGGATGCAGTTTTGCGATGTGGCCACACGGTTGCAGCAGAGACTGCGGAAAGGACTTGGTTGGACTCGCCGACTCGTGGCACTGTCCGTGACCATCCGTTCCGTCATGCTGACAGAGGAGAAACACAAAGTTAGACGGAGAAGGGAAGGATCGGAAACAAAACAAAAACAACAATAACAACAACAAAAAAAACCCTTAAGAAAAACAAGGAACACTTCTTCAAACCCAGAAAACCTTTGCTAAGTGCTTGTGAATATCTGTAAATAAGTAAATAATCATCCAATTGATGCTTTTATGTGTTTTGTGGTTGTTGTTTTGTTGTTGTTTTCCCCTTCCTCACAGCATCTTCTAGGTGTCCCTTCACCCCTTCAGATATGTCCTCTCCCTCAGTTTGAGGTGCCCCTCTGCAGCGTTTGAGGCACAGACTCAGATGTGAACGATCCAAATCGTTTATTACAAGTTCTCACATCCCTTATGTACCTTCACAAGTTTTTGTTTTCTAACTTTCCCATCCGCCCTTACAACTTTCCCAACCACCTTTACATGTCAAGAATGCATTGTACAAACACTTTTCAACTGTCCATGCAGGCACATATCCAATCAGAGCTGTGAGTCCCTTCTTCTCCTTCCAGAAGTGTCCTTGGTTCTCATGCTGTTTATCTTGCTCCACAGCTGCTGCTCTGAACAGCTTTTCTTGTATTCCCACACCCCTCCACCCATTTCAAGGTGCCTCATGACAAATTTTCTACCCTGTTTCAAGGTCTGCTGCCTACACTGTGCCTCTGTGAGGTGTTCTGCTCCACAGAACGTTCCAGCAAGGTCTCCTGCTCCACTGTGATGAAGTCTTCTTCCCCATGGAAAACCCTGTGATCCACATAGCCCCTTACATCCATGTGCTGGATCTTCAAAAGTGTGCAACGTGGTCTCCCTGGAGCCTTCTGTTTTGAAAGCTAAACGAACCCAATTCCCTCAACCTGCCTTCTTAGGTGAGGTGGTCCAGTCCTTGTTTCATGTTTGTGGCCCTCCTCTGGACCTGGTCCAACAGCTCCACATCCCTCCTGTGCCTGGCACCCCAGGCTTGGGCACAGTATTCCAGATGGGGCCTCACAAGGGCAGAGTAGAGAGGGACAATGACGGCCCTGCCCTGCTGGACACTTTTCTCAGGTCTTCTGGGACACAGGCACACACTGCCGGCTCATCACCAGCTTGCTGGCCATTACGATTCCCAGGTTCTTCTCCACAGGGCTACTCTCTATGTGTTCTCCTCCCAGGCTCTACCCTCTATCTGCAATTGCTTCAACTCAGTCCCACTGTCTATGTCCTTGATAAAAATGTTCAAGAGCTCTATTCCCAGGAAAGACACCTGGGTGCCTGGTCTCCACCTGGACAGAGAGCTGCTGACTACAGCCCTTGGGCTGCGATCATCCAAACAATCTACATCCACCTATCTGTCCAGCACTCAAATGCACATCTCTTCAATTTAGAGATAAGGAGGTGCTGCGGGACCATGTCAAAGGCCTTGCAGGAGTCCAGGCAGAAGACATCAGTTTCCCTTCCTTTGTCCATCGATGCCGTTGCTCCATCACCAAAGGCCTGCAGATCGGCCTTATAACGAGCCTGGGCAGAGCTTCTCTCCACTCTCATGGGGATGGCAAAATTAGGGATAAAACTCAATTGACATCAGTATATAGCTGCACTGTCTCCACAGCACGCGATGCGGTCTCTGGGGAGCGTTCTGCTCCTCAGATGTGTTGCGATCTTACAGCACGGATCCTACCCGTCCTTCTGAAACCTCATGACAAAGAAGACTCGACATGCATTCCCCTTCCCATGTCCTCACAGCTCCAAATCACCTGCCAAGCTGTGGACTTCTATTGCTCTGTCAGTGTCATATCACCTGGACTGCCTCTAGATTTAATGCAGGGTAACCCCAAACTGTTTCAGGGCCAAATGTAGCTTCACCGAACTGGACACAAAGGAGGCAGCTGCTGCTCTTTACTGGCACGGCCTAATGTGGCTGAATGCTCCGGGTCTGCAACATCACCTCCATGCATGGTGAGTGTTCAGCAACCGTGGCAACAGCACCCAGATGTGTCACCCTGGTCACCAACCAGCCTGGTCACCTCCTGCGAGTAATTTATAAAGAAAGATTCAGTAGTACAAAAAGATACATAACCGTTCCTCCTGAACTCACAACCTGCAAGGGAGCGGCAAGACTGTACATGTGGATTACAGAAACCTGACCGTACACAGAACATGTACTCCAAACTTTCAATTACCCCAGCATCCAGAGAGAAGCTGTCTTTGACAAACATGAATTTAAATGACGATGCAGGAAGAGATGTTCTGCTCTGAGTATGTCACTGCCCTGGAATCACCTGTGCTGGAACCTCTGGAGTTATCCAATACATTTTGATTGAAGCCTAAGGCCAAAGGCTAAAATCAAAGCTTCCCCAGTCATATTTCAGATGAACTTGGTGAGCTGCTGAAAACCCTCATCCTACTAGACTGTCACTTGCCTCTTAATTTTATAAACGTGCGCTGCCTCCTAGAATCAGGCATTTCCTTGATCCATATCCCCCAATTACCACTGGACCTTGCCAGGCACATACAGGGAAGCGTCTGCCTGGCCTGGGCAGTCTAAGTCCCTGCTGTTGTGACAGAAAATCCATTAGTAATCTGGTTTCATAGTTTAATAGATCTGTAAGATAGAAATCTGTACTATACCTATGTAACTCTTTTAAGGCGTTACAGAATCAAAAGTCTAAGACTACACAGGGTATAAGATACATAAGTCAGTCTAAAAGAACTGAATCAGAATTGCTTCATTGCTTCCTGCTTTAAACTCCCGACACACCCGGGCACAGGCCCCAGAATTAGAAGCCTAAGTTAAAGCATTGTGCCATGAAGTTCAGAAGATCTTTTCTGATTCTTCTCCCTCTGAGAGCAAGGGTAGTCTATTCCCTTCTTACCACAAGCTGGCTCTGTAAATATCTCCCACTGCGCCGATCATCCTATATAAAAGCACAAGCACTCGATCAGCGTTGTCTTCTAGAATATCAATTTCCTCGTCTCTCTCTTCTCCCAACAGTGTGACTTTCCAAGATGGGATTAATGGATTATCTGACAGTTGAGACACAACTGTTTGGATTTTCCAGCTCTTACAAGCATAATTTGGGTGGGAACTCTCTTCATTACAGCCTTTGGAGTTCCCCGCTTTGTGGCAACAATGCTGATAACAGAAAGGACTGAGATCCAAACCATTACAAAACCAGTCACATGACACATGGCATCATTTCCTCTAAGAAAATGTTTTTTCCCTTGTCTTCCCCAAGCTTTTATTCCACTACACACAGTTTCAATGCTATGAATACGCATAGGGCACTCGTGCTATTGAAAGAGGTATCCCTGTATTACGCTTTAGAGTTTCACACTTGCTGTCCATAGTCATTTGTGGCAATGGGCTCTGGCTTCCAGAGGCTGTTCCAAATAGATTCCTATCAAACAGCATTTGGCAGTTAAGACGTGACACCGACAAAGTTCATCCAGTGTTCTGAGTAATTTTCAGGATTAACACATCTAATAATTGCCATGATACTGCCTAATCCAAGCCAAAACCTCATCTGGAATACTGTGTCCAGTTCTGGGCTGCTCAGTACAAAAAAGACAGGGCTCTCTTGGAAAGAGTTCAGCGGAGGGCCACAAAGATGGTGAAGGGCCTGGAGCATCTCCCCTATGAGGAGAGACTAAGCGAACTGGGTCTTTTTAACCTTGAGAAAAGAATGCTGAGAGGGGATTTGATCCAGGTTTATAAATACCTGAGGTGTGGGGCCATAGTGGTGAGGCCGGTCTCTTTTCAGTAGTGCGCAGGGATAGGACTAGGGGTAACGGGATGAAAGTACAGCATAGGAAGTTCTGCACAAATGTGCGGAAGAACTTCTTTGCGGTGAGGGTGACGGAGCACTGGAACAGGCTGCCCAGGGAGGTGGTGGAGTCTCCTTCTCTGGAGATATTCAAGACCCGCCTGGATGCCTACCTGTGTGACGTGGTGTAGGGAGCCTGCTTTGGCAGGAGAGTTGGAATCGATGATCTCTAGAGGTCCCCTCCAACCCCTACAATTCTGTGATTATCCCAGCAAAAAGATATTTTCTACATCAAATACTTAATTTCATCCCCAAAAGAAGACATTTTCTACACAAAATTCTTCTTTGAAACACAACATGATGCTTTATCCCCAAAATACACTTTTTTTTTCTTTGTCTGAAAATACATCAATTTCTCATCAGAATATCAATTTATGTCATTATCCGCTGTGGAGAAAGGTGTGCCTGAGGGAAGCAGCTCTTCAGGAGGTGATGTGTAATACTGACAAAAAAGGGGAGACGCAGATTGGCTGTTGGGAGGCAACTGTTGATTCTGAGGGCGGAGATGACCTGGAATAGGTTGCCCAGGACCACCGCCATCTTGCTTGGGAACCTGGGAGCCACCCCGCCCTGCAGGGGGTAACTGCGATGTCACAGTGGGTGGCGGGGAGCGGCCATTGTGACCCGCGGGGCTGGGAGAAGAGCAAAGGCTGCCGGGCCCAGAGCGTGCGTCAGTGCAGCCTGGTGAGGTGCAGAGAGCAGAGACTCTCCGAGTGCTCACCGTCGATGCGCGACATGTCCGAGAATAGGAAGAGGAAGGCCCCCGAGTCTGGGGAGCGAGGTGAGAGGAAAGGATCCCTACGCGCAGCTCCCCGCTGCCGGGCAGAGGGCTGCTGTGGGGTCTGCCAGCGGTTAAGAGGGAAGGAAGGGGTGGGCAGGGTCTCCCCATCTGCTGCTGGGCACGGCCCCTCTGCTCCTCAGCGAGGGGCCCAGCCTGGGCTGTGGCTGCCCGCTGCCATCGTTGGGCCTGCAATATCCCCTCCTCCTCCACCTTCTCCAGCCCTGCCCCATAGCCAGCACAGCAAGCAAAGAGCATGGCCCTGGGAACAGTCCTCAGGGACACCTGGCCCGGCAAGATGCTCACTGCTGCTCATCTTTGCTCTCTCCTCTCCAGTGTGCATGCTGTGCCGCCAGGCGGATGTTGACCCCAACATCTGCGGGCGCACCTTTGCCCAGAGTGGCCTCTATGTGCATGAGTTCTGCTTGGTGAGTTCCAACGCTCAATGGCTCCTTCCACCTTCCTGCCAGGGATGCTCCCTTCCTTTCTGTCCTAATGAGATCCTGCTCTGCTCTTTCCTCTGCTGCAGCATTTTGCCAACATCTTCTTTGAAGGAATCCACCCCTGGGAGGAAACTGTGCGCCTCCCCATTGGTGCCATCAGAGGCAAAATCAAGCAGGCGGACCAGAAGGTAAGAGCCTGAACGGAGTGGTCAGTTTTGTGCCAGGAGAGGCTCACGCCACCTTAGTCTGCACTCGAGGAAAGCAATCGCAGCCTTTCCAACAGGCTCCAGGGCAAAGTCCTGCCATAGCAGATGAGCCCCATCTGCCAGGCGGCTCTGCAGAGTGTGAGACCCAGCAGCTCCCACAGCCTGTGCCCTGCCCGGAGGTGTGGGGCCAGCAGTGGAGGCCCTGAGTCTGCTGCTGATTGGGGCCGCCATGTTCTTTTCAGCAATGCTTTGTCTGTGGTGAGAGAGGAGCTGCCATCAGCTGCGCAGAGAGAGGCTGTACACGCAGCTTCCACCTGCCCTGCGCCACGGACGGTGAATGCGTGACTCAGTTCTTTGGGCAGTACAGGTAAGGGCTGTCAGCAACAGCCAAGCCAGGGAGGAACCTGCAGTGACAGCTCCCGGCAGCCGGCCAGAGCCTGGGGCTCCTGCCTGCTGCTCTGCCCTCCCTGCGGTGCTTCTCACCGCGCCCATCACTTGCATCTTCCCCCAGATCCCTGTGCTGCCAGCATCGCCCACAACAGTCAGTGGAGGCAGCTCCATCCCCTGACACTGACTGTGTCATCTGCCTGGAGCCCCTGGGGGGCAGCACGCCCTACCAGACCCTGAGGTGCCCAGCGTGCAAGAACACTTGGTTCCACCGCAGCTGTGTCCAAGTAGGAGCCCTCCCCTCACCCTGCGGCCACCACTGGCGCAGCAGCACCAGGCCCTGCTAACGCTCACGCTGCTTCTGCTTCTCTGGCAGGGACAGGCCACGAACGCTGGCACCATGTGCTTCCAGTGCCCCATCTGTCAAGACAAGGACCGGTTCCGTATGGAAATGTCCACTCTAGGGATCCAAATCCCAGTCAGGTTGGTGTCCTTCTCCCCAGCTCTGCAGATGTGAAGGTGCAAGCACTGGGTCTGCCCAGGGACTGTCCCGGCAGGCCTGGGCCTTTGCTGTCTCACGAGCGTAGGTCTCAGCTTGGTGGAGAATCTGGGAATGGGGCTGCCTTGGATGAACGGGGATACTCTGGATCACACGCAGGGAGCCTCAGGGGCTCATTGCATTTCCTCCCTTCTCTTGTAGGAGACCATCTTGGTGGGATGACAACACCTACCCATCACTTCTACAGAGGCACGGGCGCTGCGACGTCAGAAAGTGCCTCTACCCAGGAGGCAGGGAGCAGGAAGAGGCGGATGGGTGAGTTACCTCAGCAGCTCTGCAGGCTTCTGCAGGGGATCTCAGTCTGAACACAGGATGAGGGAACGAGGGCTGAGCACTGCAGATGTGCTGGCCACTGCTTGGTTTGGCCCGCTTTGTCCTCACAGTCACAACCCGTTTGCTTCCCCAGGCCCTGGCAGCTGCTGCTCTGCAGTTCCTGTGCTGCAGAAGGGACCCACCGGCAATGCTCCTACCTGAGCAACAGAGTTGGCAGCTGGGAGTGTGACAGCTGTGCTGGCATAGGCACTGGTAAGATGCAAACAGTGGTGGTTCCTTAGGCAGGGGCCGGGCAATGCCTGGCAGTGGGTGCTGCTTACCAGACTCTTTCTGCCTCAGGAAGGAGGGCAGTCCGTTTCAACTCAAGGCTGCAGCTTCATCCCAATGACCTTTCTGCCTCCCCTTACAGCCTCCAGCAGCAACGTGGAGCGTGCCGGCCCCAGTACTTCCAGCCAAGGGGCTCAGGAGCCGGCCCGTGGCTCCCAGGGGCCAGAGAACAGCCGCCTGCCCAGTGAGCGTGGGGCACGGCAGAGGGCAATCCGTCCACGTCTCCATGAAGACCAGGAGACATCTCAGCAGCGCCGAGGATGCCGTGGACGTGCACGTACAACAGCCCCACGCACCAACAGCATCTCCCGCAGATCCACCCAGCAGAGGTCATCTTGGTCCTCCAGAGGTTCCCCGGTGGTTGCACCCAGGAGGAGTCTCAGGCTGCAGGGGACGGGCCGGGAACGAAGCCGCTCTCCACTACATCGGGCTTCACGTTCCCAGAGCCAGCCCAGAAGCCGTGGCAGCAGACAGATGCCACACCAAGCTGCACAGAGCAGCACGCTCGGCTCAGCCAGCCCAGGAACATCAGGGCCCTCGGGAGATTCCGTAGTGCGGGAACACAGAAGACCCTCCAGGCAACAAGGGAGGTCCCGTCCATGAAGCCGTTCCACAGCAGGATGTCAGGCTGCGACTTCCATCAGAGACCCAAACACGCCGTGGCAGCCTGTCCAGACAGTGGCAGCCAGCCTGAGTACAAAGCTGCTCCCAGGTCCATCTGCAGAACCATACTCCCCACAGCCAGACCCTCAGTCTGCATAGGAGCAGCTATGTGCCAATGACACATGCTCTACCTGGTCAGCAACAGCCAGCATCAAGACAAGAAATCCCACTCATTTCCATCAGCTTCATTCTTCCCATCTCAAGACAAAAAATCCCCCTCATTTACATCAGCTTTATTCTTCCAATATCAAAACAATAAATCCCACCCATTAACACCAGCTTCGTTCTTCTTGTCTTTTTCTTGGCGTTCTCAGAGTTCAGACCTTGCCCACAGGGTTGTCTCCTCCCCAGCAGCTGAGCACAGAACCATAGAATGGCTTAGGCTGGAGGGGATTTTAAATATCATCCAGTTCCAACCCCCTGCCAAGAGCAGGTTTGCACACCACCAGATCAGGATGCCCTGGATCCCATCTGACCCAGCCTCAAATGCCTCCAGAGATGGGGGATCCAGAATTCCTCTGGGCAGAACCTCGCCGTTCCAGTGCCTTGCCACTCACTGAGTAAACAACTTCTTCCTAACGCCTAACCTCTATCATTCCTCTTTTAGTTTAATGTCATTCTCCCTTTTCCTATCCCTATCAGACTGCATAAAATGTCAGTAATTTTCAGGATTAACACATCTAACAATTGCCATGATACTGCCTAATCCAAGACAAAACCACTTGGATCCCTTTCTATTTGCCTCAAGGTTGCAACCTATAGAAATCTTTTGTAGACGAAAAATCAAAATCTCCCCTCAGCCATCACTGGCTATACGCAATTCTGTTTATAATAAAAAGAAATTGAGTTATGATACTGAGTGATACTACTTATATCTCTTATCTGTTATGTCTATCTACACTTACCTTTGCTAGTTCATGGCAAGTTGATATAATCAACCTGCCACATTTCACTATATTCCTACTTTTGCCATCGCCTTTCCCCCCAGAGAGGTTACATCCTCTTGGCTTTTTTAACTATGGCACATGTTTCACAGTCATGAATATCCTGTGTAATAGTGTCCATAGTTATGTCCTTCCCTCTGTCTCTAGGCAACATGGCACTCCAGAAAGAAGTGAATCAGATAATGGGACTCATTTAGAAAATTATCTTGTAAATTCTTGGGCCAAAGATCATTGCATTAAGTGGATTTATCATATTGCCTGTCATGCACCAGCTTCTGGTAAAACTGAACAATATGATGGGTTGTTAAAAATCATGTTGAAGGGAATGAGTGGTGGAACATTTAAGCACTGGGAGAAGCATTTGGCAGAAGCCACCTAGTTTGTCAGTACTAGAGGATCTACTAATTGTGATGGTCCTACCCAATCCAGCCCCCTACATACTGTGGAGGGAGATAAAGTCCCTGTAGTGCATGTAAAGGACGTGTTGGGAAAAGTGGTTTGGGTCCTTCCAGCCTCTGGAAAGGGCAAACCTCTCCGTGGTACTGTTTTTGCCCAGGGACTTGTGTCCACTTGGTGGGTGATGGAGAAAGATCGGGGTGTTCAGTGTGTGCAACAAGGGAATTTGATGTTGGGGGAGTGCAGTCAGTAATTCTATCTATATGTATGTATATAGACATGTACATGACGCATTTTATTTTTTGTTTATTTGCATATATGTATATATAATAAGCATGATGCAGATGTAGTCATAGGGTAGAATGTAATGGTTTTGTAATTTTTGCTATTATGGTACATCATAAAATCATGTAAAGCACACGTAATTAAATAGTTAAAACTCCAGTTCTGTGGACTGACAACTTCCTGGGTATCTGCTTCTCAAAAGAGAAGAGCACCACATCCCAGGGAACCTCACAGTCAGAGAGGAAGATAGATCGTGGAAGTCATGGGATCATGATCTCGGATGGGAGCTCTCTCTCGCTGCCTGGCAGAGGGTGTGGGTGCGCATCCAAGCCATTTACCTTCAGTTCAAAGTAGGCCTTTTGGTTTTGGAACCATTATTTAATTGATTTATTAGCCTCAGTTTCAATTAGACTGTAATATGTGTTATTTTGCATTCTGATATCATAGTTAGTAAAATTTAATTTTCCTCCTTAAATTGTTGCCACTGTTCTGTCTTTGAGCCCAGCTCCCATCTCCCTGCCCTCTCCTTTTCCCTTTCCATTTTTGGGGGCCAGGGGGCCCACAAGCCTACTACCTCCCTATCACAGGCATAGATCGATCTAGATAACTCTATGGCAGAAAGGAAAAAAACCCATTATAAGGACCCGAGTCTTGCCTTGGCAAGTTGTTGGTAATGTCATATAATAAGTCTGCCGTAATGCTATTTCAGCTCTCATCCTCTTAACTGTAGAGGCCTTAACATCTTGGCATGTTTGATTGCAGTGGATCAAAGCCTTATTCTTGCTATAAACCTTTTATTCAAGACCTTGAAAACCAATACTTTAACATTTCTTTCGTGTCTTTTTGTGCAATAGGCATGTTCTAAGGGCTGCTATACTATTACAGAAACAATTCTTATGTATCAAATAAAGTAGTGATTTTTCTTTTATTTTACTCTGTGCTATTACAAAATCAGAAGAGTCTTAGAAAATTGACATGTTGATTAAATTTGAGTTTATTTTTTATATATTGTCCTATTAAAGAAATATGTGTTTTCAACTATTTCTTTGTTTCTTTGGATTGAAATAACTCAAGCAGCTTAAGCCTTCAAGATGAGTTCTGGATAGTACCTTTACTTTTCCTGCGGCTCACCCCTTCATCTGTAAGCACAGGTAAACTTTTACCTTAGTACAAAAGCTGTTATTCATCTGTGATTGACAGCTCTGGACTTGCCGATCAGTTTGTCCCTCTCCTAAATGTTAGTCCTTACTGTAGGGTACGTGTTATTTGTAAATGTGGTATTTTTTTCTGTTCCTCTAAAGTATGTTTCATTGTGTATTGAATGTCATACATTTTGGAAAGAAAACTTCCCCCAGGTTAGGAAGTATTACAGATAATAAAAAGAAGGTTTAAACTTCTTTTTCTTCTTTTTTTTTGTGAGAATAATTCAGTTTTTCTTTCTGTTTGTTTGTTTTTTAACTTTTTCCCCTCCTCTCTCACCATTGTAGAAGTTCATTAAATGGCTTATAAATTGTTAGCATTTCATTGAATTGATGTATTTTAAGGAATCTGGTATTCCAGATGATTTACAATATAGTTTGTGAGCCACATAGAGCATTGTTTGTGATTATTTGTCATTTTAAATTTCTCTATAAATAGCCCTTGTGAAAGTATATGTTTGTTAATTTTGAAGTGGTCTCTACTATTTACTTAGAACTGATGTACTTGGATCTAGTCTATCTCTCCATCAGCTTACTGATTTTTCCCACATTCTCTCAGTAAAATACATCCATAGAAATAACAATCATTTAACTGTATAAGTTCTCTTATTCAGTGCATTATATACTTTGGAAATTATTTGTCAGAATTAAAGCAGTCCTATTAATAAACTAATTGAGGACTTAAATACTTGAAGTTCTATCTTTCAATCTAGAAGGACTATTATTTTCTGCTATGACAAAACATTATATTGCTAACATTCTTGGCATGAAAATTAATCACGTATATGAAGAGTTATTGTGTTTGTACATTTTTCCATTTTGGGCCAGCACTTCACATACCAAGGTGCTCCTTGTAAATCCCAGTACGCTAATACACATAGTATGGAGAGTAAGCAATATGGGTTTGAGGTGTGTGTACTGTTTCAGGGCTATGATTTCATTGGGATAATGGAGACATGGTGGAATGGATCTCATAACTGGAGTGTTACATCTGAAGGATGCAGTCTCTTCAGGAGGGACAGGCAGGGGAAATGAGGATGAGGTGTCACCCTCTGTATCAAAGACTGCCTAAAGTGCATGAAAACCTGCTTGGGGGTTGAACAATGAGCTAACCGAGTTTAAGATATAGAACTAATGGGAGTACAGGGTTAGGTGACATTTTAGTGGGGGCCACCAGGTCTGGAAGAACAAGCCCTCTAAAGACAAATTGGAGCAGCCTCAAGTTTGCAGGTGCTGGCCCTCATGAAGGACTTCAACTACCTTATTCTGTTTGCATAAGCAAACCAAAAATGCACTGATGATGATTTTCTTCTCTGGGTAATAGAGGAGAACAAGGAGAGCTGTTGTTCTGGACCTCATACTCACCAAGAAGGAGGGACTTGTGGGAGTATGAAGGTCTGCCTTTACTGCAATGACTATGAAGAGCTGGAGTTAAAGGTCCTTAGAACAGTGAGAAATGTGCACCTAAATCTCAGAATTTTGGACATTAGGAAAACAGACTTTGGCCTTTTCAAGGATATGTTTGGTAGTCGTGTACAACAGGGCCCTGGAGGAAAGAGAGACCCAACAGTATCATAGATATGCCTACATGACCAGTCTCTTGTTTCTGCCAGCCCCAGAGGAGGGCAGGATATGACTGTTGGGTGTGTGTGTGGTGTGTGAATCTTGTGTGTGGGTGCTGGTGACAGCAGCTTTGTGTCTGTGTGACAGGCCATCAGTGTCCTGTGTGCTTGTGCCCATGTCTATGGGATACATGTGTAGCTTAGCTACCAGCTGAACATACAAACAAGAAAGCAGTGACATCCAACAGCCTCAGCTGAGATCCCTGCTTCCTGGGCTCTGAGCTGAAGAGGCCAGGGCTATAAGAGGATCTGGAGGAGGATGCCACATTCTCACATCCTTTAGCACTCATCAGCTGCCCATGGATGCTGTTTAAGGAATGGACAGTCTTTTAATAGGCAGTGCTAATATTCTTGTATTGCACCTCAATACAAAACAAAAAGAAGTATTTTAGATGCATCTGTATTTTGTTTTACATCTACCATCACACATGAGAATAGTGTCTTCTCCTCATTATTATTCAGATTTTCTCTCATAACGAAATGTAGTATCCAAAAATAATGTGGCAAATGGGGGCTTCAGTGCTTCTCAGCTCAGAGCCCCTACTTACTAACAACCTTTACCATTTTTAAGACCTTCACCTGCTTTTGGCAGCACTGCTTCTGAGTCAGGTCCTCAGTTCAACCGTCTTAACATCCCTTTCTGGTTGTGAATCACTATCTATACATTCTTCTATTTCCAGTCCCAGAGCTGCATATTTGTTAGTTATGTAGTCAAACTGTTATGTTTGTTCCAAACACATAATAGCATATTAATGGAGCTTCATGATTCCATCTATCTCTCTATATACCTAATAATGAAGTTATAGTAATACCCTTAAATAAGATCTTGTTACTACAAACAGCTGGCTGATGCTAGAAAAATCTTCTTATGAGAAAAAACATGTGTGCTGGGTCTTCTAGTAGTTTTAGCTGGAGATCTATTGTCCCTGTCAGTGGGAAATATCATTATTTTGACGTAGTCTAACTTTTTGTACATACATAAAAGAAAACTTGTATATATTTTAATATAATTTTATAAAATTTTATATAATTCTATAAAATTGTATAGAATTTTATATAATTTTATATATTTATATGTTTATATAATTATTATATAATTTTAAAATTTAATGTAATTTTATAAAGTTAAATATATTTTTTCTTTGAGGTAATGTAAGTTTATCATCTTTCTACTTCCTTTTCCTTGTTCTTTTCTGTCTCTTTTCATTAATATTTATTTCTCCATCAATTATTTTTAAATTGCAGCATCAGCATTTAGACCCTCAAGATTTTGTATCTGATTCTGGATTCATTGGGTTCAAAAATTGGGTTCACGTCAAGTTTTATTAATAAGTGCTTATAATAGAATTTACAGGCATTTGTTGTATCTCATGCACACTCTATTTTCTAATTTAACTGTGCTGATCCAACTCATAAAGGAATGATTATTTGAAATGTGGGCTGTTTGTTTTATTTTTCTGCACTTGAAAACTTTACTGAAAAAAATATGATAGAATCATAGAATGATTTGGGTTGTAAGGGACCTTTAAGACCATTTAGTTCCAACCACTTGCTATAGGCATGGACGCCTCCCACCAGACCAGGTTGCTCAAAGCCCCACCCAGCCTATCCTTGAGTACTTCAATATGGGGAGGGGGAGTCCACAACCTCACTGGGCAACCTGTTCCAGTGCATCACCACTCTCAAAACAAAGAATTTCTTCCTCTTCCAGTTTAAAACCTTTGTCCTGTTGCTACGCGCCCTTATAAAATGTCCCTCCTCAGCTTTTCTGGGAACATGTTTGTCAATAAAATTTTGTATGACCATGATATTTGAAAATAGTAATTTCAACTGTAATTAAATAACTTTATATCTTCAAAGCACCATTGAAACTTTAACTAATTAATCTTCATGACACCCCCAAGGAAATTAATGGCCTACACAAATGGTAATGAAGTATGCTCTTAAAAATCCCTAATGCTCATCATCTAGCATTTCTTGAATTAATAAACTGTTATCCAAAAGTCCTTAATTCTATAAATTTAATGACACAATTGCTCATTGTCTTCTAAGATCTATAGAACCTGAAGAAGAATGACAGGGGACTGAGGGACACGAAACCTTGCTTTGAGATGTTTTGAGAATGACAAACTTGAACAAAATAGGACAACTATTCAGGATCTCTTATTGGATTTCTTTTACAAATAATGAACTCTGAAAAGAATATCTGACATTCATCTCTCCTGAATTGGTTTAGTAAATTAAAGAGGAGACTGTTACTTGGATATAGTGAAAATGCCAAAGAATCAACTCACTTATCATGGCCTAAGTCTTATCACCCTATAATAATTCATGCTGTTAATTTTCACCTACAAAATGAACGAAGTGCAGTTTATTGAAGCCTGGTAATCTCAAAGTTCAAAATATTGCAAATAGGTACATTTGACTAAATTAATTACCATGCTTAATAATTCAGTACTTATCTGGCAGTGACCCTCCTGAATCAGACTTAAAAGTTCCAATGGGAAAAGCGTTCATTAGCAGACTCTGTCATTTATCAGCTATTTGCAGAAGGCATCCCTGGCCAACAGTCAAAATTTTTCAGAAAAGAAAACAGGAGAAATATGTGGGAAGAAAGTTAGAATTATGTCCTACTATTCTTTATTTATTTATACTTTATTTATTTTTGGTAGATATAGAGGTAGATGTGTATGCATAAGTAGATTCAGATGATGTATATGTGTACATAAGCAAAAGAGACAATAGAAATTCTCTTGCCAGGAAGATTACGCTGATTTTTGAAAATGGTCAAGAATGGTGAGTAGGAATGATGAATATGGGAGAGATTAGTGCTTAAAATGGCTAATAACATCAATTTGTTTATACCAGTCATTTTAGGACTCTTCTGTTGGCTGCAGGCTGAGGCTGACCTCATCAAGGTGATTCAGAAAGCTGAACATAACCTTTTAAACTCTATTTAGGGAGATCTCATTCTTTGATTTTCCTCTTTCTGACTATAGGGGGAAAGTTAGGAATGGAAGATTCATTAAGTTAATCTCTGTGAATTACTCATTCGCATCAGGTTTCAATTTAAAAACTTCTCTAATATTTCACATCTTTGGGAATTATTATGCTTTAAAGCATAAATGCATTCTGTATGGAAGGCAACTGCCTAGTCCCTTCAGAGCACATTTCAGTTGAGGAGTTTGCTAGAAGAAGAAGAACAGCAGGTGACAATCATTACCACAACTGTGCCCTTTCAGCAATATTGCACCAAGACTTCTTGATTCCCATCCATAAAATGATTCATCAGCTCGAAAGAAATTGGCAACACTCCCTCACCCTCTAACAGTCCCATATCACCCATGAGAAAGTCCAATAAAGTGTGGAGGCTAATGGTGGTAAACCCACGTAGTCCACTGCACAGTGTAAAGATATTACTGCCTGAGCAGAGAATATGTTTGTAAAAGTACATCACATAAATGCCCAATTACCCAAGAGTCAGGCCACTGATGGCTGGAAACATATCTCCTGTCACATGCCACTGCCTGATACACTCTTGAAAAGCAAGTCCTGAAATGATATGACACCTCAGAAAGAATAAAGTCAGATAACAGGACTCATTTTCAAAATGACCTCACAGGCACCTGGGCCAAACAGCATGGCACTGGCTTCTTGTTATCAAACTCCATTTTACACACCACACACCAGCCTCTGGGAAAATTAAATGATTCAGTGGACTGTTAAAGACTACACTAAGATCAGTGTACACTGGGACATTCAAACGCTGTGATATGCTTAGAAAAGGCATCTGCTTAGATAACACTTGGGGATCTGCAGTCAATCTGAATCTACTTATTCAAACTTCTTACATACTGCAGGAGTTAAAGTCCCTGTGATGCACACAAAAAAGATGAAGGGTAGAATGGTCTGAGTTATTCCTGCCTCAGGGAAAAGCAAGCCCATCTATGGGATTTCTTTTGCTCAAGGACATGGGTGTGCCTGGTGCGTAAGCTTGGTGCTATATCCTTTATCAATGGTATTGCTGCAAGAATTACACAGATTAAAGAGAAATGAATTCTGAAGGTACCAGAACTGGCTTCATCATGCAGTAATGCAACACTGTGCATCATCCTTCCTGTCCTGAATGAATGTTATAAAAGATGAAGCCCAAAGTTGTGAACTAAATGAACTGCATGGTCATTTTAGAGAGAGAGTTCATAGAGTACAGGAATAATATCAGTATGTATGTATCAAAAGGCAGGAAAGGTGATGGAAATTAGTTGAGATATATGGAAAAGTGTGGGACCTGAGCATGATATAAATGGTATGGGATAAGCAGGGGATATTGTTCTTTTTTTTTTTTTTTTAAATTTTACAAAGTTGCAATTAATACAGTCATGAGATTAACAAATAAACTGTAAAGAATCTAGTGCTAAATGTGTTCTGTTTGGAACCAGTTCCAATTTTCCCAAGTTATAAAGTCCTGCAGAGAGAGGAGACAAGAGCAAAGACACGCTGCTCAAAAACTGTAATTGTTTCTACTTACATGAACTGGATTATAAATGTTAAATATAATAAACTTTCGGCTCCCTAAAGAATCTGATTTCTTTCATTTAATCTATCTTCCTGGTTTTAATTAGTGTGATGGAAAACTCAATTACTTCTGAAATTATATCATTATAATTTGTAACCCAAAAGAATGGATTGTAATGTTTCTTCATTTCCATATCTCACTGAAAACAGGGCTTTAACGTTCAAAGCTGAAAGCTCTTGGGACAGGGAGGAGTTGCTATACTGGGTCTCATTCAGATGGCACTAACTTTCCCCACAGCAGCCAATACTGGGCTTTGCTCTGTATTTGTAGCACTGACATGAACCAGTGTTTTGTCTATAGCTGTACTATCACAGGTAGAGAATAACTGTTTTCTCCCTTTGGTTTTGATCTGCCTTTACTTGTTTTTGTATTTTCCTTTAATTAAACTGTTCTTATATCAACCTATGAGTCCTTTTCCTTTGTATCTTGCTTTCTTCCCCTGTTGTTTTGTGTAAGAGTGCAGTGTGGTAGAATTACCTGGACATCAGTGTGAACCCAATCTGCAACTTGTTCGATCACCTTCACTGTGTAATGTGTCAGAAATGGAAATTCTTGTTTAAAACACAAATATTCATTAATTTAATCAGGGTCAAGAGGATGATTAGAGGGCTAGACCACAGGTTTAGAGAGCTGGGGTTATTTTTCCCGAAGAAGAGAACACCTTGTAGTGCTTTCTAGGAGCACTACAGGGAGCCTACAGGAAAAATGGGAAAGGATGAACCTTGCAGTTGGTAAGATTGTGAATCATGGGCTCCCAGACTGGGAGGGTGCAGTAACTGCAGGGCTCTACAATGGGGATGTGCAGAGGAAAAGTAGCAGAAGGAAGAAAGAGGAAGGATTGGTAGAAAAAGGTACAAAAGAGCCAGTTGAGTCTGAAATGAGGCAGGTCAGTACACAGTCTGACGAAGTCCTGCACCTATCCTTTTATATTCATTTCTTCATTAAATATTTTCTTAACTATCTTTTTGCATATCCACATTCTCTTTCCCATGAACTGCAAGGAAACTCAGCAGCTACTGCTGATGCCTGGATTTGGGTGAGGGAAACTCAGTGCCAGTTACTTCAGCGAATGAGGGCGCTAATGCTAGTAGATGGAGGGCCCATTCCTCTGTATCTGAGATGGTCCTACAGACTTGGACTTCAAAGTGCAAGCTACTATGTAATCAGTGTGAGTGATCTGGGTGCTAGCTACTGGAGTCAGACTGAGGGTGTAGGTACCCCCAGCTTGTGGTGTTAAGCTCTGGAATGAGCTGGGTTCCCTTCTCCCTACTCCATGGCATAGCTACATCAGGAGAATGTGACAAGCTTCAGATTTTCTTGGCACTGTTGGCTTCCACAGTGGGTCTGAAAGTTGCATTCCAGCACACCATAATTTTTGTCACTGGAGGCCTTCACGGGTGGCAGGTAAGTAGTCCATCCTAACATCCTGGCACATATTTCCTACAGGTTCTGGTAACACCCTTCCATCAGGTAATGTTCCAAGGACCAAAACAAGGATCATAGATTGCTACTGTTTACATTGTCTTCCTGGTGATGTGCTTATCACTATTTGCACTGCATTCAGCTCTTGGTCAAAGCAAGGTCATCAAAATACCACATCAGCAGAGAACTTCACTAAAAAATCCTGTCTTCATGTAAGATGAGTGTTAGGAGAACCAGCAACAAGGACCTATCATAACACCATTATCCTGTAGATAAGAAGACAAAAAAGCAACTAGAAGTCATTGAAGAGTTTCACACTCTGTAATATAGACATACTTTCAAAACAAGCACATAGAACTGGAAAAAAAAAAATCAAGTAAGTTGTCACATGTTGACAACAGTAAATGTAATCAGATTTCTTTGCGGTCTCAAATGTTGGTTATTTAAGTATTCAGAGAGAGAACTGTCATTTACTGAAATTTATCTGAAATGTATGCACCAAAGTAGAACTGAGCCATTAAAATATTGCTATCCATTTTGTATGATGAATATTAGACAAGTTGTCTGACAGTATGTGGCTCTTGCCAAACTGAATTTCACAAACATGGCAATCAGACTCATTGTAGTTAAGTATTAGTTTGCATTTGAATGCATTTTTTTTTCTAATGTGTTTTAAAAAACTCTGTCAGAGCATTTATTTTTGGGTGGTGGTGACTATCAGTCCAGAATAATAATGTTTCATGGAGGACAAATCTAAATAAAATTATGACATAAATTTGGACAAAAATTAATAAGAACTGTCTTATATTCAACTTGCATAAAATTAATAGGAACTGTCTGACCCATTCATGACCCACCCTGAGTTTGAAGCTGTTTTCCTTTCCTTTATTCTTTAGTCTTTCAAACTTGTTCCATGACATTTTGCTAGCAACTGCAGGAACCTGTGGAGCTGATTATATAAATTGCTTGCTCATTTTATATTCACCTCACTTGTGTATCTTGAGGCAACAGGTGATATATCTGAAGATTAATGAATAAACAACCAGCTAGTACTGGCTGAGTAGCACGTTCTGTTATGGTTTTCATTGAGTCATTACAATAACTTCAAACAATTGAAAGATAACAAGACTAGGAAATTTATTTTATCAGAATTTTATTTTAGATATAAAGGATATTTAATGCAATGTAACATCATGTTAGCAATAAAAGCCGGGAGGAGAGCAGTGGATGTAGTCTACCTTGATTTCAGCAAGGTATTTGATACTGTCCCCCATGACATTCTTATAACAAAGCTGAGGAAGTGTGGGATGAGTGGACAGTGAAGTGGGTTGAGAACTGGCTGACTGGCAAAGTGCAGAGGGTCGTCATTGACGGTGAGGTGTCTGGTTGGAAACCTGTAAATTATAGTGTTCCTCTGGGGTCCAGCCTTGTTGAACATCTTCATCAATGACCTTGACGAGAGGATAGTGGCCAACCTCAGCAAGTTTGCTGATTATACGAAGTTGGGAGGATTGGCTGACACGCCTGAAGGCTGTGCTGCCATTCAGTAAGACCTGAGTGTATGCAACATGTGATGCATTTGATCGTTACCTTCTGACTCACTTGTTTGAATTTTCTTAATGTTACAAAATTATCTGAAGTGAACACTTAAAAATACCATAGTAAGTAAAAACATCTCTAGGTCTCAAAAGTCTGAAATTTCTGATAGTTAAATCATGAGATGTCTGTGTCTCCTGGGTCAGAGCTTCAAGTGCAGACAAAACTACCTGCAACTACTTGTCAACAAAAATTAAATCAAATTAAATTATATAAGAAGCCAGAGAATATAATCTGTTTGTTCTTACATATCAGATCCTAGTATAACATCTAGGACATCTGAATACTGCTATGATACATTAATACAGTAAAACGAAAGTATAGCACTAATAACACACAACAGCTACGTTCAGACTCAGACCTTACCCTTGATAACTTCTTGTCCTCAGATAACAGCCAGTGGCTGACATCCAGGTTAAAACAACATGTAGAATAATAGAGAAAACTTTTTGGAGTGACTCAGTAAAAGCACCTTGGCTCTTCTGGGAAGTGTTGCACATAACTTTTCATCAAGAAAGAGGAAATCTAAAGAAACAAAGCAAAACAGAGCAAAATACCCTCTACGAATATAGGTGTTTCAGTAGAATATCTGACAAAGAGCAAAAGATCACAGAATCACAGAATCACAGAATGACCCAGGTTGGAAGGGACCTCAAGGATCATGTAGTTCCAACCCCCCTGCCTAGCAGGGCCACCAAACATGGCAAGATGAACAAAGATGGATATAAATATTAATGCCTTTAATAGCTTCTCAAGACATTGAAGTCCTTAAAGATTTATGCTGATTCAAGGTTTAATTTAGATGCAACATGTTGGGGAAGAATAAAAAAAACAAACAGAAAAACAAAAAAACCAGAACAGATTTGTCCTCAGTTGCTTTCATATGTAAATCTATTTGTGATTTCTTCATGCCAGAAACTTTTCATCAATTCAGAGTTGTCATTTTCTGCGACTTCAAACTGACCACTTTCATTGGAGTTAACCTTTTGATGAGCATGGCATACTGAGAATTGAATCTCATGGAACAGACTGAAGATATACATCCTAAAGCTAAAATGGTATGTTGAAGAAGTGAAAGTTTAGAGCCAATTACATAGCACAGTAACTATAATTTGTTTCAAATAATGCAGCCTATGCATACTGTTCCATAAATTTCTTATAAATTGGAACTATAATTTAATTACATGACATAGCTGAATTATGCTTTTGCCTTGATTATCTCACTTACATTTCTGGTAATACCTACATCATCATAAGCAGAACTATTAAGCTAAAGAAGTGTAGAAAGGTAGACTTACAGTGGCACAAAGAAATCATTAGAGTAACAAAGGCATGCAAAAAGCTTGAAGACTTTATTTCCTTTGCAGGCAGGAAACCTACCTTAATTCTCCTTCAATAATTTGGAATGAGAAGAGAAAACTGAACTTGAAATAAGCAGCTTATTAGATTAGAATTTGTTACTTGGAAAGAGAAAATTGGTATTTCAGTACAGTGCTTTAGGAAAATAGAAAAAATAAATAGAAGGAAACCTGCACAGGATAGGAATGCTTCTACCTCATGCTCTCCTCATTATAAGCTGGGCATGTTTTGCTGACAAAGATGTACCAAAAAAGTGTGAAAAAGCTGTGCACTCTACCAACAAACAAAGTTTGCATAATACAACTTCTATGTTACCATAAATCTTTTATTTTCCTACACAGTGAAGGAGAGAAAGTCTCTCATTTGTGAAATGTCTTTATTGAAGAGGTGGATATGTTCTCAACCACAATATACATTACACCTTTAACAGAAGACTTTATTGTACATATATTTATAAAAAATAAAACCCAACTTTCACCTCTTGGTTGTCCAAGTTCAGACTGAAATAGAACTTAATTCTCATCCCTTCTAGGCAGGTAGCGCACAGTGAAAAAGGGCACTCAAATGCTTTGTAGTGCCCTCATTCTTCTACCAATTCCCCAGTTCATATAACTACCTGGTGTACCTTTATCAGTATTACAGATGCTCTCATCAGCCTTCATGAGCTGGAGAGCAAGTCAAGAAATTTTCAAAGAAACAATCTGAAGGCAAATTTGGAATGTCTTCTGAAGATATAGAAATGGGGCTTGATATTTTTCATAGAATAGTAGAATCATAGAATCACCAAGGTTGGAAAAGACCTATAAGATCATCCAGACCAACTGTTCATCTATTACCAATAGCTCCCTCTAAACCATGTCCCTCAACACAACATCCAGTCACTCCTTGAACACCCCCAGGGTCGATGACTCCACCACCTCCCTGGGCAGTCCATTCCAGTGCCTGACCACCCTTTCTGAGAAGTAATATTTCCTAATGTCCCTCCAGGCTACTTGCAGGCAGATCCACACTCCCAGACAATTTGGTGTTATCTGCAAACTTACTTTTGAAGTATTACTAAAAGCTTATGGTACTGTACAAGTTTATTCTAATTGTCTCTTGGGGTAGAGAAAATTAGAGGATCCAGAAGCAGGCCGATAAGTTAAAAAGAATGAGAGAAATATTAGCTTAGGCATCCTGACAGTTCTGAACTGCTCACTGTTTTAAATTACACCAGAACCACTACATGCTCAAGTTAAATACAATACATTTGTCTCCTCACTCAAATATCTTCTTCCAAATGCATTGTTCCATCAAGGGAATTTCTGTCATCTGATAGCCAGCTGGAATGCACTGATTAATTGTACTGTCAACTGCTCATATTACATATTATTTTGGAAATTAAAGCTGCCTTTTAAAAAACAAATTCATGGAACATTTATGTAGTCTTCTACTTCTATATATATTCATTTGTATTCATATTCACTCATAGACATGTATGAATGGATATCAGGTGGAAAAAAAGATCTTTCTTTCTCAAAGTTGGTGCCAATCTGGTGCAATAACTTACATTATGGTGTAAAATTAGTAGAAGTTCATCAGGTTCAACAGATTTTATTAAAAAACCCTCTGCTTAACTAAGTAACATCATTCAAAAGAACACCTTGATTCATGTAAATTTTCTCAGATGTGCCTCAATTGGAATGCATCACATTAAGGTCATGACACTCCTGCAATTTGGTTTCTACAGAAGGAGTTTTTGTTAAGAACAGGGTGATGATCTTATCTTTGAGATTTCTGATGTTACTGGTTTGTGATACAATTTTAATGGGATTTAAAACTTTTAAACAGGCTTTTCAGCTTTCTAATCTTTAAGCAGTGTTCTTAACATCTACATTTTCTTCCGTGGAAACTACCTGTAGTTCCTTACTCTTTCTTAATTACAAGTAAGAAATACTCCCTGACATCTCTCCAGGATTCCTTATGAGATGTAGTCATAAATTTTTCTATACTAGCAATATCATCTAGTTTCATTAGTATGCAGTTATCATTGGAAACAGATTTTGTAGCATTATACAAAATAGCATGTATTTAGCAAACTTACTAGAAAAAAAAAATATCCAAAGCAGCATAAGAGAATGTAACACTCTTCCAAAAAGTTAACATAGCTGCCAGCCCAGCCGGAGTGCCTCTATACCAATGCAAACAGCATGGGAAATGAGCAGGAAGAGATGGAAGCTATGGTGCAGTTAGAAGGTTTTGACCTAATTGCTAACATGGAAACATGGTGGGATGAATCACGCAACTGGAACACTAAGGTTGAGGACTACAAGCTTTTTTGAAGGCATAGGCAGGATAGGAGGCATATGGGGGTAGCTTTCTATGTTTGTAAGTGCATCTTTTCTGAAGAGCTACCTCTGAAAAAGCATCTATGACATCTGGTGGTTGGGGTCTACTACAGACTGATTCAGGGGAGCTTGTGGACCTTCTTGCTTCAATTACAAGAAGCATCATGTTTTCAGGTTCTCATCATAATGGGGGATTTCAACTACCTGGATGTTAACTGGAAAACAAAGCAAGTTGCAAACTTGGAGTCTGGTCCAGATATTCTAAAAACCAACCTGGGGTGAAGGATTATTGGACATGAGAGCATAAAGTATTCCCCAGCATAAGAACTCAAGCTGAGGAGGAAGAAAACTGGAATGGATAAACCTGCTGGTTAAACTGAAGGATAAGGAAATGTACAAGCAGTGAAAGCAGGTATGTATAGCCTCAAATGAATACAGGGATACTGTCTGGACATGCAGAGATGGGATCAGGAAAACCAGGAACAGATGGAACTCAACTTTATGAGGGATGTGAAAAATAACAAGAAGGCATTCTACGGCTTCATTGAGCAGAAGAGAAAGGAGAGTGTACTCCCTCTGACAAATGAGTAGAGAGAACTGGCTACAGCAGGAGAAGGCTGACATCTGCTGGTATAGTAGCTTGGTGAGCTGTAAGCAATCCAGGCTTCTGGAGTGCATCAAGGATAACTTCCTGAGCCAGGTAATAGACATTTCTACTGGGGGGATGCAATGCTGAACCATTTATTGTCCATCCCCCTAATCCTTACACAGAGGGTTCAACTACATCGTCCCTAACTGAAAAGTTTTACAGTCAATCCTCTCCCTTGCATTCATTGCAGTTCCTCCACCTTGTCTGCCCTGTCCCTTTCTCCTAAACAGTCTATAGTCCCCTATGCCAGCATTAATCAAGGGATTATTCCAAGTCTCAGTAATGCCAACAATGCTATAAGTCAGGGAATTAACCTGTTTCAATTTCTTCCTATTTATTTCACATGTTGCCTATGTTGATGTAAAGGCATTTCAGGCACATAAATCTTTGATGCTCTTTCAACCAGCTCACTTACCTACAGCTTTCCTGGTGGTATTCTCTTCCCTCGTCAAGCCCAGATTAAAGCCCTCTCTACCAGTACTGTTAGCTAATGGGCAAATAAATGTATTCTCCACATAGACAAGTGGATTTTGATGTGTCCCAGAAGACCTTATGTCTCTATGTCTCTAAGAATCTGCAATGAAGTGTTTCAGCAGGTGAAATCCCTTATTCTTAATCCAAAATTAAAGACAGAAAAGAAAATAGCATTTCACCATTTCTTTTTCTGAACGCAATTTGTTGCAGTTAACAAACACTTGCTATGTTCACAACTCAGAAATGAATCCTTAAATATTTTTAGATAAGACATTTTAATTTTTTTAGAAAAGGAAATATATTGGTTATCATTTTGTGAAACAAATGTAAAGAAAACAGGTGATCCTAGGATGAAAAGAATGACAATGTGACCTTAAGGACCACATTCTGTGACAAGAGCTGCTGCATTTCTATGCCCTCTCTGAATTATGTATGCAGAGTTATGAGAGAAGGGACACAATAAATTTAGGGTGGAGAACAACATGAAAAACAAGAAGAGTTCTAACAGAATAAATTCTGTAGCTGGAGCGCTACCTCTACATTTTCACTAGATTAGATGGGGAGGATGCAAGAACCTAAAGATCCTTGAATGTCTGTGGAAGTTCTCAAAGAAACCAATTATGATGATGCCTACTCATCCTTAGAAAATTTGTATAGGGACCTTTGCTATAAAAACTATAAAGATGGATGACTACTATCCATTCCTGCTTGTCACCTCCCTTGACCTGTCTGGACATACTTTTTTTTGATGCAGCCCAGGATTTTCAGCTTTCCTTGCACCGGCTTGCAGCACTGTTTCTGATAAACGCCAGGATGCCATTTACCTTCTTGGGTACCTGAGCACACTGCTGGCTCGTGTTCAGCTGAGTGTAGACTAGTAACCTCAGGCCCATTTCTTCTATACAGTCCTCCAGCCACTCTGCCTCAAGCCTGCAGCATTGCCTGGGGTTGTTGTTGTCAAAGTGCAGGACCCAGATTTCTTCCCATTGGCATCAGCCCAGTTATCCAGCCTGTTCAGATCCCTCTGTAGGGCCTTCCTACCTCCAGACACATCAACACATCATGCCAACCTGTTGCCATCTGCAAAGTTACTGATAGTGCATTCATTGCCATCATCCATATCAATAAAGATATTGAACGGGACATACTCCAGTACTGACCTCTGGGAATTACCACTCATGACCAGCTGGCTGTCACTTCATTCATTGCCACTCTCTGGACCCAGCCATCCTGCCAGTTCTTTACCCAGAAAAGAGTGCACCTATTTAAGCTATGGGCTGCCAGCTTCTGCAGGAGAATACTGTGGGAAACAGTGTCAAAGGCTTTGCTGAAGTCTATGTAGGCTTCTTCAAGACTAGGTAGACTATGTCAGGCTTTTAAGTTTCATGATATTCCACTATTTCACTGGTTGTTTTACTGTACAAGAAAAGTGATACGTTTCATAAAGTTGTAGAGCAGCTCAGGATGCTGTTGGCCTTCTTCGACACAAGGGTTCGCTAATAGCTCATGTTTAACTCACTCTCCATCCAACTGTTTCTCTGTCCAGATACTTTCAAGCTGATCATCATCCAGTGTGTCTTGGTACTTCGGGTTGTTCCTTCCCAAATGCAGAATACTGTGTTTTCCTCTGCTCAGCTTTGTGAGATTGTATCTGATCATTTGTTGTGGTTTATCCTAGCAGGCAGCTGAGCACCACACAGCCATTCATTCATTACCCCCCACGGTGGGATGGGAAAGGTAATCAAGGGGATAAAAGATAAAACATATGGGTTGAGATAAAGACAGATTAAAAGGATAGAAAAGGAAGGGAAAATAATAATAACGATAATGATAATGATAAAAGAATATACAGAACAAGTGATGCACAGTGAAATTTCTCACCACCCACTGACTGATGCACAGCCAGTCCCCAAGCAGCACCTGCCTGCCTCCCTCACCCCATCCATCTTCCATCAGTTTTATTCAACGTGACATCATATGGTATGAAGTAGCCTTTTGGAAAATTTAGGTCAGCTGTCCTGTTTTTGTCCCCTCTCAGTTCCGTTTGCACCCCATACCCTCCTTGCTGACAGGGTAGAAACTGGAAAGTATTTACCTTAGTATAAGCACTGTTCTGCTGAGCAACAGAATGCAATGATAACAGTGTGTTATCATTATAAAGTTATTAGGAGGTTGATGGCTCCCTGCCTCTTCTGCTTGATTTCTTCTGCTAGGAGATGGAGAGCCCTTGTGCTAAGTAAGGTGTCCTTAAAGAGCTGCCATCGCTGATCTGGAATCAATAAGTAAATAAATCCATTGTTTTCCCCTTGTTCACTCAGACAGACATTTTCTTGTAGAAGGCTCTCAAATCGATCAGATGATTTCCACTTCCTTAAACCTATGTTTATTAACTTACCAATCACATTCTTCTCCTCCATATGTTTGGTACTGGTTTCCAAGAAGGTTTTGAGCAGTCACCTTCCTAAGCATTGATGTGAGGCTGACAGGTATGTAGATCCTCCTTCTTAAAAACAGGAATGAAATCTTCTTTACTTCAGTCCTCAGAATCACCATAACCTTTCAAACATTATTGAGAGTAGCCTTACAGTAACACTAAGTTGCACTCTTAGCATCCATTTTATCAGGTCCTATGGACATCTATATGTCCAATTTTCATTCCTCTCAGGATCCTGAACTCCACCACCTCAGGATCACTGAATCTAAAGCTGAACTCCACATCCATGACAGGTTCTTCATTTTCTGTAATTGTTGGTGTCTGCTGCCATTGATTCATCGATTACCTTTTATTATTTATAAGCATCCTGCCCTACAGTGTTGTTTCATCAGTAGATAACAGGATGTTTAAGATCCTCCATGAAGATAAGATCTGGACCTGCAAACATGAGGCTTCTTACAGGTATCTGAAGACAGTCTCATCTGCTTCATTCTGATGAGGTAGTTTTGTGAATTTCTGAATGCCCCCTGTGCACCTTTCTGAACAATCTGCTGTACAAAATGGTAATATACAGACACAACATGACATGAACATAAACTTGTTACCATGAGAAATACATAACTGTTTTACAATTCTGTGCATTGTTTTTTTTTGTTTTTTTTTTGTTTTTTTTTTCCCTGGGATCTCTTAAATAGTTAAGAGATCTTAAATTACCAAGGACTAATATATCAGTAGGAATTGTTGATTTGCTTCAGAGTAGACAGGCTTGGTAGAGAGATCCTAAGAGACTGGATTACTGGGTAATCACCAACCACATGAAATTTAACAAGACCAAATACCAGAATCTTTAAGGGGCAAACCTGGATGTTTGTATATGATGGTGGACAAGCAGCTGTAGTGTGGTCCTGCAAAAAGGGATCTGAGGGTTTTGGTTGATGGTAAGGCGAATTGGAGTCAGATATTGTGCTCTGGCAGCCAAAAGGGCCAACCATATCCTGGGGCATGTGAAGCACAATCTTGCTAACTTGTGAGAAGATGCAGTTTTTCTACTATCAGTCAGCTTTGATGTGATCTCACCTTGAGTACTGTGTGCAGTTTTGGGTTCCACAACACAAGAAGGATATCACCTAAAAGAAGTTGACAAACATGGTGGAAGGGAGACCATGTTTTATGAGGAAAATACAACCTTGAATTTCAGCATGATATTGTCCTTCAGTGACAAAAGACATAAAACCCTCTATGATATGGTGAAATTATTTGAAAACCAATGGTGCTTAAAATAGGATCCACTAATATTACTCTAATTCTACCTCACAGAGTGTTGGGCAGCCTCTGCCACACTCCATGCTGGTAGTGGAATTGTGATATTTCAAGGCAGAAATTTATGAGGTAAATGACACATGATGAAATGGTAAATGACGAAGAAGTATTCAAAAGCTTCAAATCCATTTGCAAAAATATCTCACTCGGAGGTCAACATCAAAGGAAGCTGTTTTTAGTTTTACATAAAAACAATACTTCCTCAAGGCTAACATGATTCAGTAGCATGGGCACTGCTTCAGGAAAATTGTTCCCATTAAGACATCCCCATGAACATAAGCATTCCCTATGAACATAAACATTACACAATACAGAAGGTAGAACTGTCTCCAGACTGTATTTTTTAGAGCTAAGAACCGGAAAAAGTACCTTCAAAAGTGACTCTAAACTGCTCTTGTTTTTGTTTGCTATTACTGTTGTCGTTTTTAATTTGTTGTGAATCAGGCTTCATCTTCAGAAGAGTTGATGTCTATTTGATTTCAGGAATATCTGCATATGCTCAGTACTTATTAAAGCACAACTAAAAAACTGCAAATCAGAAAAGTCACTGAAAAACTTTTGAAGGATTTTAGCCTAAATATGTTAACCATTAAGGGTAGAAATTATTCTGCAGTGTTTTATTCTACATTTTTCTTCCTATCTTATCTTTTTAATTTTGGCGTAAAGGGAAAATGTCAATCTTGCTAAGGGAATTCAGTGATGTAGACTATACATTTATGTGCACAAACTTAGAGAAACTACAGTAATATTCATAATAAAGGAAAGATGGTAACATAAATAAATTAAAGCATAATGGTTGTGACAACTATTTTTTATTAGTAAGCAAATATGATATGACAATATAATTGCTTGCTAGTCATTGTAAATGTAATAGAGATGTAGTTATACTCTTCACAGCCACTACTTACAGATATTTTGTGTACTACAGAGTTCTGTATGTAATTCTGTATATAAGAATTCTATATGTAACACCAATGTCATTTTTCCTGTGTTATTTTCCAGGGTTTCACATTAGATGATCATGATTTTTAAGTGACTTTTCTGTCTCATGCTGTAATTACAGGAATCAAACCTGACTTGAAACCTTTAGATCAGGGCTGGTGTGTTAACATGGAGTGTAATGTATTCAAAAGGCCCGTAAGTCATTACAGTAAAGAAAATGAGCAGAATCATCTGCCAACACACTGCTAAGGAGTGCCTTACACTGCTGGTGTCTTTAATATGTTCAGAATGAGTAATTTTATCACATCACAGCCATTCTTGTAGCTGCAATGAATTGTTTCGATGCCCTTGTCTTTTTAATGATGTGCAGATCAATATTGTTTCAGCAAGATAAACTGTCTTCTATATTTAAAGTCAGATATTCATATCATTAAAATAGTATAATGAGATAAATAAAAGTGAGTTCTTGAATTCATTAAATGGCTTTCACTTATAAGACCCCCAAAATATTTAACTCTATTGTACAGAATGATATTGAGACATATACGTAAAAGTTTGATGGCTATTGTCAAAAGTGAGTCATATAGAGAATAAAATTAAAGTTCTGTCGAATTTCAGATTGAAGTGTAGCTTATTTCCCAACTGTTTCTTTATATGATCTTCTATCAGCATAATAAATTTGTATTTCTGAATGTTGAGTTTGAGCAAAATGGAAACAATCAGTGGAAGCATCTTCTAGATTTCACTTATATTTCAGAATGAAGCTTCCAATTTATCTTACTTTAAAGACTGATAAAAGTGGGTGAGCATATCACAGTAGCCTTACTTCTGAAAAGGAAGAAAGCACTCAGCCCTCAAAAATTGTTTTAGTAGGAAGAAAAAAAAGGCGATCAACATTCTTATTGAGATGTTCTGCATCAAAGTTGTGAGTAATGGTGTAGTTTTTTCTTTTATGAAATAATTATATATATATATATTAATTTTCATAAAACTCATGAGAATCAAGGATTTATATCTGGTGCTGACTGTTGCATATTAATTAAAATATAACTACTGGTGATGTTGTCACATATAATTAGCTGATGATCCATAATGCAACCTTTGTATTAGACACACAGGTAATATTATATAGAGAGTTCACAAATGTCTGCTTTCATTACATCTTCTGATATCACCTGCTTTACTCAGACTATTAAATATTTCAGTGTCACTCAGAGGAAAATGTTTCAGACTACTTTTGTTCTGGTAATGGGCCGCTGCCAGAGGTTGAAGGTTTCAAACTGGACAGTTTCCTGCCCTATGAATTAAAAATAATGTTTGTACTTCAAAAGCATTAGTAATAGATTTTCATTTGTATTGGTCAGGAAAGACACAGTCACACTTAGATAAGTGGAATGTAATGTGTTCTGTATGTATTAAGTAGAAAAGTACTACTGAAGGGGCACTGTTATCTCTTGTAATGAATACATTTTCCCATCCACCGAAGAGAAGACTTAGGTGAATTCTGTCCTTTTTAAATGATCTTTGTGAAATGATGGACATGTTTCAGATTTCCTTGGATGTGCATAAGACTACATATGCAAATAAAGAAAGAGATGTTATTTTCCTCTGAAAACTTTAATTACTTCTTAGTAGAGAATTTTCAGACAGACAATTTTACCATGCAAAAATGATGACCTATTCATTGTAATAACTGCAATGGTCTCTGCTATGTTATTGACAGGGGAAAATATAAACAGAGAAGGCAATGTAGCAGAATATGAATAGGTTTGAAGTAATAACTTTCCCATGTATCTTTCATTACAGATGAAGTCTCTTTAAGCAGTGACTACTTTTATTGGAAGAACTGATTTCAGTTTTAAATTATTTTTTTCAAATTTGATTTGTCATATTTGGTTAAATCCATACTTTAATGATATTATTATTATTATTATTATTATTATTATTATTATTATTATTATTATTATTATTATTAATTATATTTAACTAGGTCCATCTCCATGTAGATGCACATACCTTGTAATTGAGTAATCTTCATCATTTAATTCAATGGATGCATTTCTCTAGGTACACCTCCGAAACCTGCTAAAGATCAATAAACCCTTAAGTGTTGCTTGAGACAAACAGTCTGATAAAAGGCAGGTACAATATGAAAATAGAGATTTTTGTGTTTAGTTAATTTTCAAAGCAAAACAGACACTTGATAACCCAACCAGTAGGTTTGCTAGTCAAGTGAAAGATATACAGTTAGAGAAAGGAACACTCTACCATTTAGCCATTAATCCTGTGCAACTGTTGGTTTTTAATGGTAAAGGCATAATGAGAAAACCAAAATGCCTGTCATTTTCATGAATGTATCAGGACAAGCATCTCAACTGCACTTAAAGCTTGAAGACTAAGATATAGATTAAAACGATAGATTATGATAGTGAAACCTTAAGACTTACATTTTCAGCTTTCGAGGAGAAATACTGATTTGAAATATTGGCATTGATTAACATGACATCCTTTTAAAAAGAGTAATAAGGAAGTCCAAGCTAACTGCAGACCTATCAGTTTCACCTTTGTGCCCAAGAAGATCATGGAGCATGTCTTCCTGGGAACTATACTAAAGCACATGAAAAACAGAGATGTGACTGGAGACAGGCAATGTGGCTTTATTAGGGGCAACTCATGTGTCACTGTAATGCCATCTACCTGGGCTTGTGCAAAGCATTTTGCAATGTCCTGCATGATGTCTTTGTTTCTAAATTGGAGAGACATGGATTTGACACATGGACCACTCAATGGATAAGGAATTGGCAGGATGTTCATGCATCAAGAGTTTCAGTCAGCAGCTCAGTGTTCAGGTGTAGAACAGTGACAAGTGGTATTCTCAGAGATCGATACTGGGACCAGCATTATTTAACATCTTTGTTGGTGATAGTGACAGTGGGACAGAGTTCACTCTCACAAATTTAATGAATGATACCAAGCAGTGTACTGCAGCTGACACTCTGGAGGAAGGGGATAACATCCAGAAGGACCCTGATGGATGTGACATATGGGTTTGTATGAATGCCATGTAGTTCAACAAGGCCAAGTGCAAGGTCCTTCAACTGGGTCAGGGCAATCCCAAAGCACAAATTCAGGTTGGGTGGAGAATCAACTGAGAGTAGCCCCACAGAGAAGAACTTGGGGGTGTTATGAACTTACAGTCTATAGAGCCAACTGTATACTCTGCTGTATCAAAAGAAGTATGGGTTGAAGTGAACTGTGCTAAACTCTGGGACCCCCAACATGATAAGAGCACGGATATGTTGGAGTGAGTCCAGAGGAGGGCCACATAGATGCATAGAGAGCTGAAGTATCTCTTCTATGAAGAAAGGCAGAGAGTTGGGATTGTTCAGCCTGGAGAAGAGAAGGCTCAGGGAAGACCTTGTGGGCTTACAGTTACTGTTGGGGGCCTGTCAGGAAGCTGGGGTGGGACTCTTTATCAGGGAGTTGTGATAGGACAGTGGGTACTGGTTTTAAACTAAAAGAGGGTAGATTTATATTTAAGTCTAGAAGAAATTCATTACCATGAGCATGGTATGGCACTAGAAAATGCTGCCAAGAGAAGATGTGAATGCCCCACCCTGGAATTTGGCCAGGTTAGATAAGGCTTTGAACAACCTGATCTCATTGAAAAGGTGTCAGACAGGGAGGACAAATGGCTGGATTTAAAAGCTTTAAATTTCCTTCTAGCTCAACCTGTTCTATCACTTGCAGTGATTTTCACTTTAACCGTATTTTATACTGCATGTATTGAGTATATAAAACAAACTTTATTATGCAAGAAATAATAATCATGAGTTCTTATTACATTCTGGAATTAATATATGAAGAGAAGAGATAATTACTAAATACCTTTGTGCTTTTCCACATCATATAAAATAAGAGTTTTTGAATTTTGAATTGATTTTCACAATTTATCACAACATCCGCAAATAGGATCATTGTTCTCTAAAATAAAATTAACAATTTCAGGAGATAAGACAGTTCTATGCTTCACTTTTGCAGCATTTTAAAATGTGGTGAGAGCTCCTTTGATATATAAACACATACAACAAAAATACACTTTTATAGAAATGTATATGTATTGGTCACGCTAATGAACTTCATTTATAATGCCAAAAATTGGCAGCATTTATTCTGTGTTGTAGTAAGTTTTACATTTCACCGTAGAAAATCTTTTGTCCCTGAGGTGTTTATTGAAAGAGATAGAAGAAAATATAAGAACTAACACCTACTTAATCAAGGATAAAACATTCATGTTATCCCCCTAAGACTGAATCCCCATTCAGCCTTTCTTGTTTACTATGTAACAAGCTAAACAAAGACTTGAAAACACAATAGGTAGTAACTCCCTGACCTGGATTAATACAGTAAGATTGAATGTTAAACAGTTGCCATTAGTCTGCATTTAGCTTGAGGTTTGTTTCTTTTTTATGTTGAAAACTGATACTGGCTGAAGACTTTCCATTAGGTCTAGAAAAACCTGATAAAAGAGAAAAGCAGTGGTCAACATACTGGGCCTCTGAGTTGTGGTCACTGTGATAGATATGCAAATTACAGCAGCTCTAAAAGCATGAACATAAATCCCCAAAGATATTAATAGTGTTAAGGCCTAAAAATGACATCCATAAATGTATTCACCATATATCAGCAAAAACAGAAAGCAAGAATTATATTCAGTCACTGAGAATTTGGTGGAAGACTAGGGTACTAAGAAAAAAAAAAAATTAGTCAGATGGAGAAATCTGATAAACAAACATACAAAAAGAAATTCAAAATCAATTGAAAAATCTGAAAAATTAAAAAGAAAAAAATGTTATCAAAATGATCAGCTCAAGGATTAAAATTAGGGTATGAAAAGAAATCTGTTGCGATCTAAAAACCACAAATTGCTGCAATCCTCACACTGAGCTGCCCTTGTGAATCCTTTTTACCTTGAATCTTGACTCACATCATATACTAATTCATTGCCTTGCAGAAACACATTTCTTTCAGTAAAAACATACCCTGAGACAAGTCATTTTTTTTACCAGCAACTTATGACTCAAGCATCCAACTGCATTATTAGTTGTTTGTTTGATGCCAAAAGTGCCTCCAGGCCTTCAATGCTTTCTCAGGATGCCATATATATAAAAGAAATTCAAGGCTCACTGAGAAAGCTAGAACAGATGTACATCATTAATTACAACAGTGCTTGCAAGGAGGAGACCTGGATCCTACTCATTCCTCTGAAGACTGTTTATAAGCAAAAAGACATATGTAAAATGTGGGAACAGGACGAGAAAAGGAAATTCACTTATAAATGCTTTATCTCAAACTAGACAGTCAGCAAAGGAATAGTGTTTTGGCTGTACCTGTTTCTCTCTTGAAATGTGAAAATATCTCTATCCAAAATAAATGTCTTTCACATTTCCCATCCCAGTAAGACAAAGCATTGTAAAGAGCAGAGTGCATTTACAGTATTTCAGCTGGTGGTGGAAAGGAGATAGAAAAGCTGTGTCCTTCACTTATTTATCTTCATTTTAAACTTATTTCTCCCTATAGCTTGGGATTTAATGACAAACTATGACTTAGTGATAAACATGCTATTAAAGCACAAAAAAAAAAAAAAAAGGTACAGAGAGAGACACATAGTCATTATGATGAACATGCAGATGTTTTCTGCTTATAATATAGTATGAACTGCCATTAGGCACTCCTAATTATAGCTTGTATACTGAAATTCATGTGATTCTAGCCATTAACCTTCAACTGAATTACCAGCTTTTGCATAAGGTACATTGTCAGTGCAGTGCTCTATGTTTATTTGAGAGCACCACTATGTACAACAAAGAAAGATCTTTATAAATGTAGCTCATGGCATTTAGTTTTTAAACATAAAACAACTATAAAGAAACAAGAATAAAGGAAGGAAAAAGAACAGAAGGAAAAAAAAAAAAAGAGAGAAAATGAAAAAAAAAAAGAGGAAGATTCAGTGCTAACCTGAGCACATTTTTTAGCTGATTATAAGTAGAAACAAAATAAAACAAAGATTGTTGCACCAGTCATAAGGAGATTTTGAAGAATGCATTTGCTCAGACTGGACAAAATTACAAAGAAGATTGCAGGAACAATTTAACTATTTCAAATAGGATATGTTACTGCAGTGTATAGTTAAGTTCAAAGGTAATTTTAACAGAAGGGAAAACTGCACAGTGTAGTCCAGGAGTACATCATTTAACAAGTAAGCACCACTAGTTTGATTATTGTCCAACTGCTGATTAAGACAGTGATCAACATTTATAAAAACCTGAAGTGTGGGAGGACATTTCCTGAGGCCAGGATCTTCCCAGAGGTGTGTAGTGGTAGGGCAAGGAGCAGTGGCCAAAAACTGGAACATAGGGTGTTCTACACAAATATGCCGATGGAGCCCATATGGTCCCATGGACTTGACAGTGCAGGTGGAGTAGCAGTTCAGTAACTGTTTCCTCCTGAATTTTGGGAGGCAGGGGCATGTGGGGGGGTGTTATTCTGCTCCCCATCCTGGTCTTCCAGCTCAGATGCATAAGCATCCAATAAAAAACTGAGATTCTCCTTGGTCCTCCTTTTGTTTTTAATGTCTTTGTAAGAAATTTTTATGTTACCTTTTACAACAGTGGCCGGGTCAGTCTTCTTCCCTTCTCACCTTATAGCACAGTGGGACAACCTGGGTAAGTGTTGGGTAAGCTGGAGTCCTCACAAGAACAACAGTAAGCCATCATGTGACTTCTGCCAGCTGCTTAAAGAATACTTCATCCACCTCTTCAACCTGGTTAGCTGATCTATAACAGACTCCCCAGGATATTAGCCTTGTTGGCCTTCCTCTTGATCCTTACCCATAAGGAATCAACTCTATAATTACCAGTGTTGTGCTCTACAGCATCCAAACACTCCCTAGTACTGACAGTCACCTCACTGCTACTCCTTCCTTGTCTATTCCTTGTGAAAAGCTTATATCCCTCCATTACAGCATTCCAGTCATGTGAGCGATCCCATCATGACGGTGACTAAGTTCTAGTTTTTCTGCTGCACAGAGGCTTCTAGCTCCACCTGTTTGTTGCCCCATGATGCATGCATTGGTGCAGATATACTTCAGCTGAGCTATTGGTCTCACCCTCTCCAACTCTAGCATGCTACCCATGGGCTCATCTCTAGCAAGCTTGATTTTATCCTCTTTGCTACCAAGCCTAGTTTAAAGTCCTCTCAATGAACTCTACTGAATCCTGGGCTAGAATCCTTTCTTTCCTTAGATACAGGTGAATCTCATATGCCATCAGCAGGCCTGGTGCTATATAAACTGCTCCAGAAATAAATGCCAAGTCATACAAATGAGCCTACTTAAACATTTAGAACTGTTCTGTTCATTAAAAGCAAAAAGTGCCAAAATAGTTTAAAAAAATATACAATTTTTCAAGAATGTATTTAAAATCTAAGATGAATTTCAGTGTTGATGTGAAAGGAATAAATTTCCATCCACAATAGAACTATTTCAGAAGAAACATCCTTCAGTAAAACTCTAAGTCACTTTTATGTTACAGATATACCTGGGCTGTATTTCTATGTGCTTTGGTAGCTTGGTATCATGTGAAATCAAAGCAAAAATAAAACAAAACAAAAACAAGCAAAACAAACAAACAAAACACCCTATTGCCTTTACTGTTGTACATCTGTACTTTGTTTCTCTTATTCTAATTCTTACATCTAACGTAAATTCCACTCAATATGAATGACTCTGATTATGCTTATTTAACAACTGGCAAGTAAAAATAACTTTCTGAGCAATGTCGTGCACATGCTGGTATTTTCAGCTGAACAATGCATTTGACAAAAATCTACACACATACCCCCACTCCCATTTTACATGGGAAAGCAACATTCACTTAACAGCATTCTTGTACTGTCATTATTACAACAAAGACTGTCTAAATTAAATGTACTAAGTAACCAGCAGTATGAAGACTTGATGGTATGGAGTAACTGAAAAGTTTTGAGCTACAATTATTGTTATTATATTTTTTTAATGTAAAATGCATTAAACTGTCCAGTATTAGTTTGTCCATTCTTGTTGTTTAACCTGTCAGGCAGCTAAACATCACAAGGATGTTTGTTCATTCCCCACCCTCCCAGCGGGATGGGAGAGATAACTGGGAAAACGAATAGAACTTGTTGGACGAGAAAAAAAATATTTACTGAGATAGAAAAGGAAAGGAGAAATAATAACTCCTCCAAAAGTAATGCCTCTGGTTTTATTATGTTGACCCATGATGTCAGAGATGGTTGTAGGCTGGATGGCAGTAGAGGCTGAAGATTCTACCAGCATCCTGTTATATTCTGTTGCTGTGTGACAAATGGCAGGAGAGGAGCAGTTTGACAAAATGGCATCTGACATGAAAGTACGTGTAAATCACCTTCTGAAATCCTGAACTGAATTCCTCCATGCAGGAGAAACGGCACCCATTGACATTCATTGACATTTGCTGAATATTGATGGAGACCAAACAGTGGATGTGAGTGCAGTGAGGAGTGGCTGGTGCATCTCAGCAGTGGTGACAGTGATGTGAAAGACAAAACATGTACTGTATGGCTATGCATAACTGTCACATCATAAAATGAAGAGCATCTTGATCAATGCATCCATATGAATGGGCAGATTATGACCAGGGAACTGTGTATGGAGCTGAATTTTGGCTTCAATATGTTGGAAACAATGGTGGAAATGTTGGAATATTGTGAAGTTCTCATTTGGCGTCTCCCAGGAATGCTCACACAGGAACAGAACGAATACCAGGTGCCAGTTTTTCAGGACCTACTGAACAAATACGAGGTGACATTTTCCTGGATTGCATACCTGTGATAAGACCTGCTGTCACCACTGTGACCTGGGGTCAAAATGGCAGTCCGTGAAGAGACAGCATATGAATTCTCCATTGATGAAAAGATGGTTGTGTGGCAAATATAGATTAGTGGTGCACTGAACATCCTGATGCTGAATGAAAATCCTTGTAAAAATTAAAATAGATTAAGAGGATCCTTAAAACTGAAACTGTGTTTTCAGGTTAAGCACTCCCCAAAGCTGAATGAATTGAAAAAGTCATTTCTCCACAAGAAGAGTTTGACCTTTACACATGCAAAATAGTATAAATTTTCTTAAGAAGCAAATGTGCAACAAGAACAGAACATAATAAAATCCCAGCTGTTTTTTGGAGTGCTTTTTCTGTTCATTTGTTTGTTTATGTGGGTTTTTTATTGGTTGGTTTTGTGTGATTTCTTTCAACACCTAGATTTTTCTAGAAAATGTTGACTTCTGATGAATACATAAATACTTTCTTTACATGTATCAGCTTCAAAGCTTTGCTCAGTGTAAACAATAATTTCACTGGCACTGTAAGTCAAAGTTACAATGATGTTTGTGATATTTCTTTGATAACTCGGTTTTATTTGAGAACTTTTTGTAGTTATAGGCCAATTGCAAACATCTAAACATTTGAACTTCTGAAGTATTGTTTATATTCATCTGTTTGATGAATTGTGTAGTCATTTCATAGATCTTCAACTAAGTAATACTGAATGTTACTTAAATGTTCAATCTTGTCAGGTTTGATGATTTTTGGTTACAGGTATTCCACATCATAACATCATGTAGTGCACTGAGAGTTAAAGTGTTAATGCTCCAGATCCAGGTACCTGCTCGGAGGAGAAGAAGAACGACATTCCCCAGGGGTCTCTGTGGTCAGAGAGGAGATACAACTCCTGGCAAGGTCACCTGATTGGGCTTTTTGTCTCGGTGCTCCTCTCCTTCACCTCTCCTCACTGCTGCCCATCCTGACCGTGTGCATTGCTTCAGTATCAGTATAAGGCCTTCAACTGTTTGGACAGTCTCTCTCTCATTATATTTGATTTATTAGCTTTGATTCTAATTATATTGTATTATAGTGTGTTATCTTGCATTCCGATACCATATTTAGTAAATTAGTTTGTTTCTCCTCAGATTGTTGCTGCTGTTTTTAATTATTTTGGCGTCCCTGTTTCCCTTTACTGGAGGCGTGGATTTTGCGAAATCCCTCCGCTCCACTAGACATGGAACTAGGGAGTACCAGCCCATAAACCGCTCACAGATCTCACCACAATTATTCCATGTTTCTTTCCTTGGCAACAAAACTGGAAAAATATAAATAATTTATTCTTTACTGTGAAAAGTCCTACATACATATTATCACTTCCATTTAATGAGCACTTCTATTGGCACAAGAAGAAGAAGGACAGCATTAGAGATGGATTTTTATATATACTTATTTTATATATTATTTACATAACTATTTATATATTTGATTATTTTTGATGTGTTGCAGCAGGCAAAAGACTTATTTTGGACCCCATCATCAGGGATCGACATAAAACAAATATGAGAAAAAAGCTGGATGTTCAAGCAATGTGCACTTGTAGCCCAGAAACCCAACTGTATTCTCTCCATGTCAGAAGCTGTGTGGCGGATAGGAGTGGGAGGTGACTGTCCTCCTCCATGCTGGGTGAGCCCCCAACAGAAGTTGGCCTGGGGCACCCAGCACAGGTAAAACACAGAGCTGTTGGAGTAGATAGAGCGAAGGGCCATGGAGATGATCAAAGGGCTGGAGTACCTCTGCTGTGAAAAAAGGTTGAGAGAGCTGGTCTTGTTCATCCAGGAGAAGAGATCATTGTGACCTTTCAGTAGTTGAGGGGAACTTATAATCAAGGTGGAGAGTGACTTTTTACACGATCTATTAGTGATGGGAAAAGGGAGAACAGGTTTGAACTAATTGAGGGTTCATTTAAGCTAGATATTAGGAAGAAGTTCTTTAATCAAATAGCTCTGAGGCACTGGAACAAGTTGCCAAGAGAAGCTTTTGATGTAGGTGTTCAAGGTCAAGTTGGATAGGACCACTGGCAACTTAATATAAAGGGTGACAACCTGGTCACTCCTCTCCTGATGCAGCCTAGAATGCTGTTGGACTTTCGGGCTGTAAATACACACTGTTGGCTCATGTTAAGTTTTTCATCAGTCAGGATCCCCAAGTCTTTCTCAGTAGGGCTATCTCAAGGTGTTCTCCAGTCTGTAGGCATATCTGAGATTGCCCAACCCAAGCGCAAGACCTTGTTGAACCCTGTTAGCTTCACATGAACCCATCTTTTGAGCTTATCCCTTTCTTCTGTCATACCATCTGCACTACTTAGCTTGGTTTGGTCAGTAAACTTGCTGAAGGTACACTTGATCCCATCAACTATGTCACTGATAAAGATATTAAAGAGTACTGGGAGACACTACTTGTCACTAGCTTCTATCTGGACACAAAGGTGGACATCTGAACATTATCTTTCTACGGTCTAATATACCATAAATATATCTTATTAAAAATATATATAAAAACAATATATTTACATATGGATTAATTAGGAAGGCCATTACCACACAGATAAGGCACTCCAGTCCTTAAACAGAATTGGAATATATTAAGTTTTCAGGCATGTGGGATGTTGTATAGTAATAAAAAGAAAGGAATGTGCAAGATTTTACTCAGTAATGTGATTTATGCCTTTTTTTTGTTTTTCTTTTTTTCTTTTTTTCTTTTTTTCTGCAAAGGAAAAGGGCATTACAGTACCAACTACAGAGGAACAATCACTTCCCTAGTTCTGATTGCCACAGTATAGCTGAGGTAGACCAATATTTCGTTGGTCTGCTTGGTCACCTGGGCACACTGTTGGCTCATGTTCAGCCAGCTGTCAACAAGAACCTCTAAACTCTTTCTGTCAAGTAACTTTCCAGCTACACTTCCTGAAGTCTATACCTCTGTTGGGAGTATTTATTACACAAGTACAGGACTCAGCATTTAACCATGTGGAATGCCATAAAACTGAATGTTGCCCATCAGTGTAGCCTATCCAGAATCCTATGCAAAGCCTTCCCATCTTCAAGCATTTCAACACCCTAACCAATCTGGTGTTGTCTGCAAACTTACTGACATTGGCCTTGATCCCTGATCAATATAATTGATAGAAATATTAAAAATCTTGTCCCCAATACTGAGCTCTTGGGAATACTACTTGTGAGTTGATCTCTCCACATCTTCACAGGTGCCTTTGAATAGACTGATTTTTAGTCAATAATAATATAAACCAATGAACTTCATCAAACCAAAGTCAATACTGCTTTTTTTCTTAGTGCATTTATTATATTTTTTTCTTTCTTTTATTTTTTTTCTTTTTAAATTATTTTTCAACACTGCACAGAAGCTTGTCAATGCTGCTTTTGTATCACTGGCATGGAGTGTTTCTGAAATCTCAAGCGAAGCACTTCTCTCCGAAATTGATCTTGTGAAAGGTCTAGGTCTTGCTGGAATTTATAATCTCTGATTGAATGTTATTACAGTGAAACTCAGGAAGAATCATAATCAATAAGTCATATAAACTGCTTTGCACATACTTCAGTAGAAGACAGACTAATTAAAAATATAGATGCTATACAAGTCACTATTGGAAAGAAATTATAATGAAACATTGGTTTTACTTTTCAGAAACCTAGTATTTGTTCATTTAATATAAATTCTATAATGCAATATCACTTGTTCTTTGACAAGTCATTTCAGGAAGGACATGGATATATTTTCTGGTGTTAAATCTCATTTTGTAAGAGAGAAAGATAGTGGCAGAGAGAGGGATGCAATCAAACTGTAGCCGCAAATGCTAACGATATTGTCTTTATTAAAAAGTAAAATAACTAAATTATTACTATGAACATGTAATGACCTCCTTCTTGTATTGTTCTGTTAGCTATTTAAGTTCCTTTAGAACCTAGGAATTTTATTTATTCATTATTTAGGAAAGAACTCTTCCATATAAATTCTGTTCATTTCATTGCAAATTCTGTTCTTAGAACCTGTAAAGATATCTTCAGAAAATGAAAAAAATTTAGAAAAAGCCAACACAAAACATCAACAACAATCCGCAAAGCAGTGGATGCCAAAATTTGCTTTAAAAGCACAGAAATGTTTCTTCAAGTGAATTATTATTATTATTACTATTTTCAAACTCAGCACCTTAGAAAAATATATAGTTTAGCCAATTTAGAGAAATAATTCAATGACAGTGAGAATCAAAGGGTATCAGAATCCATCCCCTTGCCAGGTGTCAGCCCTACTGATACTCCTGGATTCATTTTTGAAGGAAAACTTTGTTCGGCATGAATGAAGCCTGTTTTAATGGTAGTCAGTGAGGAGAAGCATAATCATACAATAATCATGCTTTACAGTTTAGCTAGTAAGATCTCTGAGAAAACTGAAGTAGTATAGTCTTCCTTTATAGTAATTTTCATCCTGTATCTGTTCAAATACATGAAACTAGAGGATGCTGCTGCCTTATACCAGTAGGAACAGTAATCCAAACATAATTGTATCTGTTCTGTTAATAATTTCCTTGTATTTATGTCTAGGATTCGATGATAGCCCTGATGTCATTCAAGATGTCAGAAACAGACATACACAGTGAAATAATATACACTGGGGAGAAAAAATCTAACGAAACCCCAACAAACTTAGAGACTGAAACCTGTAGATTGGGAGACAATTTCATTCTTTTTCTTTTTAGCTTACAGCTACGTTCTCTACAAAATTCAGGAGCTCTTTTTGAACAGTGTGTCTACTTGAAAGACACATAGCTACAGCTTTCTACCTTTCTCCTTTCAGCTGACTGTTTGATAATGGAAGTTTAAACATATTACTGGTAGTGTGCTCATTCTGTACACACTCAGTGTGGTATGTTAAAAATTGATGACCTCAACAGCATATAAAAGTTGGATAATTGCTTAATCTTTTCTTAAATCATTTGGCAAATGAAGGTATGTGAAAACACATTGTACATCAAAAAATAGGGATTACTACAGAAGAATTTGCACTGCCTCATATGTTGTCAGTTACAGAACTCCATTAATTAATTCTCATCACTCTGCATTTAGGGTCTGTATCACAGCAAGCTAACTAAAATAGCCACTTCATCCATTCATTTTGTTTTCACCAAGTATATTCAGCTGAAAAGTTGAACTGAAAATTTTGTTCTTTACACAAGAACTGTGAGAAACAGTGAATTCACAGACAGATTTAATGATTTCCAGGGTGTAAAACACATAGGAATGTAGTAACTTTGTGGACAAGAATTTTTGCAGAAAATTAAGCTGACCTATCAGACACGGCTGATTAGACGCTTTCTTGAAGGCAGCTCTACTGCAGTCTAAACATGTATCTAAAGAAATACTGTGTGGTAACTTCTTATAATAACTAGACAAAGCAGCGTCACATTTATTGGTCAGGAAAATGCCAGAAGACAATTACTGCTTTTCCTGAGTTATTTTTGCTCATTTACTTTAAGCACATAAAAGTCCATCCAGTGTTCTAGCAGCAACCAGACCACTAAAGGAAGGTGACAGTGCTTACACAGAATTTTGCCATGATATATCCTCCTACAAGGTGCTTGATAGGAAGTTGTGCTCTTTGATAACGTCCTAATGCAACTTACAGGCTTTTAGATGAGTAAATTTGATTCCTATGAGCTTCTTTACAGTAACTGCCATTTAATTAAGGTTGCCCAATTATAGGCTAAATCAAATCCTATTCAGCCTGACATACTTTTTGAGGGTGAATATTTTGCTTCCACTTCCATTAGATCACAGAGGGAAATGTGATATTTGCTAAACCTGTGCCCAAGAAGACAGACACCACAGGGACCACAGTTTTGCACAACTTTCTCCACACTTGGATGATGGTATTGGTTAGTATATATTATATAAATGATAAGTATAATATATTGTTATCACTTTGTCTTATGACATCTTTTATATAAAAATAGCAGACTGGGCTCAAGGCCAATGTGGAATAAGTTAATATTCTACAATAGCTGAGACAACCAACAATGACCTAAAAGCAACCCTCAGAGTTGATAAACAGCAAGAGGTCATGTGAAAATGGGAACACAAGTAAATTGCCTCTAGCTTCTGCATGTAGCTGCAACAAACTTGCTTATGAGAAACTGCTCTGGAGCTGTAGCCAAGTACCCTTATTTTCTTGCTTATCCTGATATAGGATTCTTTATTGTCTCCTGCTGTTACATATGGCTGAAGAACTAAGGGGTGGTGTGGATGGTTTACCAGATGGCTGCCCTTGGAAACGTGTCTCTCTATTAAACTGATGACTAACTTGCCTCTGCTATACTTTCTTCACAGAAGGGCCAGCACTTTTGCATAACTGAGATTTTACATAAACAAATCTTTTAATCAAGTAAGTAATCAACAGAACGGCTGGCAACTATTAAATGTGTATAACACTGATAACAAATTACAAACAGATTTGTTTCCATGTACTCTGGTCAGGTCTATCTCAACTTTTTGAGCACCATGTTAGTCGTCAAAAAGGACAGTTATGGTTTAACCTGGCACGCAGCTAAGCATCCCACAGCAGTTCAGACACTTCCCACTAACAGTGGGATGCAAGAGAGAATTGGAGAAAGTAAAATTCATAGGTAAAGACAAATACAGTTGACTGGGAAAGAATGTTGGGAAAACAAGCAAGTAAGCAAACAATCAATACAGAAGATGAGTGATGCACTGCACAATTGCTTATTACCTGCCATCAAATGCTCATCCAGCTCTTGAGTAAAAAAAGTCCTCCCTGCCATCTTTTGCAGTTTTAATGCTCAGCATGATGACGTATGGTTTAGAATAGCTCTTTGGATGCTTTGGATGAGCTGTCCTGGTTCTGCTGTCTCCCAGCTTCTTGTGTACCCCCAGCCTCTACATTACAGGGCAACATGAGTAAAAGACAAGTCCTTGACTTCTTCTAAGCACTGCTCACTTACAACTGAAACATCAGTGTGTTCACAGCACTATATCAGTTACTGTGAAGAAAATTAACCCCCTCTAAGCCCAAAGTGGATTGAATTATGCGAGTAATAGCTTTACTCTTGTAAGATAGGATATATTTATAAGAACTCATTCTAAAAATTTAATCAATTTAGTCAATTGTAAACATGCTACAAGTGCAATGTTTAGTAGTTGTTTTATGTAGTTTAGTATTACCTGTAATGTTACATTATGTTAGACCGTGGCGTAATTCTTATTCCTTGCAATCAAAAATTAAATAGCAAGAAAAGTAATTTCTGTCAGAAATACTTAAAATGCTATAAAGGAGCTGGAGGTCTTCTGTGTGTTTACATGTGTCTCAAGTCATTGCTAAACTTTTTTGCTCATTAGCAAGATAATGACTTTCTTTATCCCACATCTCCCCCTTCTCCATTAACAGAAAAAGAAGCACAGTTCAGAAGCTTTCCTAAAAGTAGTTAAACTAACATTAACACACTGAAGTTACATATTCAGGACCAGAATTATGAAAGCCAGGCAGGTGCAGGTAGGATATACAGTTGTAAATATACACATTACATTCTTAAACACCAGAAGACATTTAGCCACTCAAGTTGGATTCCACAATCAAATAGGAGAAAGGTTCCTACATTTCCTACCTACTGCACATGAACACAAATCATTGTACATACATACTGTTTTCTAATTTAGAATGCAGACATAGCACAACTTTCAAACATACTTTCAATGTTGTTAGGCCTATTTTAGAATTTTCAGGAACACTGAACAACTGCTATAACAGCTAAAAGGTTCAGAAAAATATATTGCAACAATTCCAAAAGCTGGAATGAGTTATAGTCCATACACAAGCTGCTTTCCACAGCTCTTGATGCCGTGAGGTGACGATCACCAAGCCTGGAGGTTTGATCCTCCTCTCGCGGTGGTGAATGAGCCATAGGCTCAGGATCTGCAAGCTTGACTTCGAGTTGCCAAGCTCGGACAGCTTCTATTACAGCTCCTTTTGTTGAGCAAATTCCTTAGTAGTGGAATTCTTTACGGCATGAAGTCAGAGTTCGCATTTTCAATGGCTGGCTGTTGTACAAGAGCTCCTGCCTGCTCATTATCAATCTGTTTTTTCAGTGAGTTCTTAAGCCTATCCAGATGTAATATACAGTTCTTGCGACTGTTGCTTAGTACTAACACAAGACTGCCTTTACTTTCCAGCCTCTGGTACAGCCCGGAGGGCACTCATTGCTAAACGTTTAACTTGCTGTAACCCCTCCACAGCAATTAGCACCTGCAGAGCTGGGGTGGAGTAATCGCCATCCCCCATGAAGGCATTCACATCTACAGCCCAAGGTGAGGTTCCTCTGCAACAGCAACAAGTTTTCAGTTGCCTGAAACTGTGCCAAGCCCCTCCATTTCAATTCCCACACGGTGTCATGCAGGACGCTATACAACTTTTTACTTCCTTCTGAAAGTGCTAAATAGTATTGAATCGTGTTTGATAGGCACAAGCCAGAATCAAGCCCAGAGCAGTGAGTTGTATCTCTGCCTTTGGTAGGATCAGGTCATACCTTTTTAAAACATTCTGTCAGCATTTTAGGATTCCACACATTTCTCGACTGAGAAATGACTTCAAGAATCAGCACTATTTGAGTACTTTAGTGGTCTTTGAGCGACATAGAAATGACTTAAAAGGCTTGCACTTCACATTAGTTGTGAATGAAGATGTACATCCTGTACACAGCAACTAGGTTTATGTAGCTCAGATTGCTTGCAGAAGTTTAAATATCTTTAATTTCAATAGATCTTATTTGGTACTTACTGGTGTTTGATCTATAAAGATATTGCATAGAAGTGATTAAGGAAAGTTGGGTGTTATTACGTTTAGAGGAACAAATCAGTACGACACCAAATCCTTTTTGCTAATTAATGATCGCTTTCAGCTCCAACTGAGGGAAATGCTTTTTGTCTGTAATTCTGCTCGTCATGCAACAGCTGTGCTTTAATTTTGACAGGATGTTCACAGAAAATCATGTAATCAGTTAGGATATGTACACATTGGAATGTAAATATTCTTCTGTTTTGTTCATCATTATTTACGCTATTAAAGTACCAGGCTGACGAGCAGCTTTTGAGAGTGAATTACATAAATACATTTTACACATAAACCTCCTGGCCTAAACAAATCATTGTATCAAAACCTATAGCGTTAAGAACTTGGGGAGCTTTTACATAGCTATTTCCTTAAGTGCTTTACTTGTCCATCCTCAAAAACTGCTATGGATTCCTTCATCTTCCAAACCCCAAATATTCAATATCAAAGACAATTTCTGCTGCTGTCTTGTGAAAACTCAAGTGTATTTCTGACCATCACCTTAGTCTTTTCCTTTAGCTAATGTGTTCATTACTATGTTGTTTATTTTTTTTTCACACAACCAGCTACAATGTAACATTTGTATTTGATTTCTACTTTTTGCCATTCACTGCAAAATCCTAACATCTCTTGTGTAAATGACAGAGATCACGCATAAAAATTTCTATTAACTTGAAAAACTGAAACCCGTTCTGTCTGCTTTCATGTTCAATTTTGCATAAAAGAAACCCTCAGAATCAATAAAAGTCAGATGTCGTTCCTAACTGCGTTGATTCCATGCATTATTTTAAATAAAATTGAATTACATTTGAACAAAATCTTAAGCTATAAATTCTTATTTATCTTTACAGGAATTAAAGTAAACCTATACCGGTTTTATTTGTTTAATTTGAAACAGTTCTTAGAAATTTCAGGCAGTCTAACTTTTCACGTCTACAGAATAGCCTTTATGGTTCGATTTTGTAGAAACAGAAGAATCATTATGTTTTATCCCACTCTCTCTGAATATGAACATTTATTTTCTTTGCTCAGATCTGCTGCCACTGTGCTCTCTTTAGAGTGAGACTAGGATAAATAGTTTGTCAGAGCGTTTTTATTTTCTGCCCAAACTCATCATCTTTCCAACCTCTCAAAAGTAATCAGTGTTGTTTATCCCTATTGAGTATCCCTGATCTGGCTGACATTTCTCTATTATGCCTCCTACAATTTAATGGATTGAATCCTTTTTCTCATGTTTTACTTCTTATAAATTCAGACTTACTTGTATCTACTGTGCAATTCAGCTTGCTTCATAATATTCCCTCAGACTTACTCTGCCTTCCATAACATTCTCATTCTTCTCTTCCTCTTCTCACTTGTTTTGTCCTCGTTTTTTAGTCCTTGTGTCCACATTGGCAGAAACTCCAAAGTTACCACCTATTCCTCTAGGCTTAGGAATGGAACTTCTGTAAAGGAGTGTTTGGCTCGATTTATTTTTTATTTATATTTTCCTCAGAAACATGTGACCTTATACTTGTCAATTAATGGTTTGGAGTGGATGACCTACTGGACCGTTCTTCATAGCAAGTTTCAGTTTTCCACATATAAACAAATAGATACCACAACCTCTGACTGCTTTTTTGGAGTCAAAACCATGAACTGGATTCAACAAGATGCTAACATTTGTCATTTAAAAAGCATATAGAAGAACAATGAAACAAACAGCAACAACGAAAACAAAACAAGGTAACGAAAGAATTGCCCAGATATTTACTTAAGGCAGATTACTTTAAACCAAAATAAAGCATATTTGCTGTTACACCTCTAGTGTATTATTTTCTATGAATTGTATCTGTAGATTATGTTTTAATAGGATTGAAAGTGCATAAGCCGTAATAAAAGAAAAGGTTGCATATAAGGTTTTCTATTATTCTGATCACATTGAAAGCTCCTGGAAAACATCAAACAGTGTGTTTCATTCATTTTCATTAGCACAACTTCTCAGTTACTGTTTCACTTACAGATGTTATTTATGAATCTTCCCCTTGCTGCTTATACTTATCGTTTCTCAATTTTATATATATATATATATATTTGTTCAGAAAAACTAGGTAATTATTTCTTTTTTATAATTCATTAGAGTGTCCCAAAGACCTGGACATATTCCAGATCTATGTTTGGCTTCTCCACTTTTGGCAAAAGAAATAAAAAAGAGGAAAATTTATGCTGAAACAGTGCCAAGAGTAACCCATTCAATCAAAATCATGTCTTGATGCATAGACTATTAGTCACTCATATCCACATTCTACCCAAATAATTAACTTGTAACACAGAAATTCTATATTATTGGGATGTCCTTGAATATGTCCATGGGTTTTGATGTTCTCACAGACTCAAGCAAGTCCTATCTTTAAGCATTTCTGTGATACTACATACAGAAAATGTTGGTCCCTCAACAAAGGCCAACTCTACATACCAGAAGCACTTGCTTCACTGCAAAAACACAATCTACCTCCCACAATTTCAAGTTCTGTAATGATTAAAAATAAAAGTACCTTAGAATTAATTCTAGAAAGAAATGCAATGAAATTTTCATAGAATCATAGAATTACTCAGGTTGGAAAAGACCTCAAAGATTATCAAGTCCAACCTCAGCCTAATCATAGTACCCTAACTCTAAAAACCCTCTGCTAAATCATATCTCTGAGCACCTCATCCAAATGACTCTTAAATGCATCCAGAGACAGTGAATTGACCAACTCCCCAGGAAGCCGATTCCAGTGTTTAACATTATATAATCAGTATACCAAAGAAGGAGTAGATTAGAGTCCAGATGGAGGCCTGTAACTAGCTGTGTTCCCCTGTGTCCTGTTTTACTTTACATTTTCATCAACAAATAGGAATAGAGCCCACTCTCAGCAAGCTTGTTGATGATACAAAACTGGGAAGAGTGGCTGACATACCATTAGGCTGTGCTGCCATCCAGAGAGACCTGGGCAGGACGGAGAGATGGGCAAAGAGGAACCTGATGAGGTTCAACAGCAACCAGTGTAGAGACTTGCAGCTGGGGAAGAATAACTGCATGCATCAGTACAGGTTAGGGGATGGTCTGCTGGAGAGGAGCTCTGCAGAGAAGAACTTGGGTGTTCTGGTGGACAGCAGGTTGGCTATGAGTCAGCAGTGTGTACTTGTGTCCATTAAGTACAATGATATCGTGGTGTGCATCACAAACAGCATCGCCAGCAGGTTGAGGGAAGTGATCTTCCCCATCTACTCTGCCCTGGTGAGGCCACATGTGGAACACTATGTTCAGTTTTGGGCTCCCCAGTTCAAAAAAGACAGGGGTCTCCTGGAAAGAGCCCAGCGGAGGGTCACAAAGATGATAAAAGGCCTGGAGCATCTCCCATGTGAGAAAAAACTGAGAGAACTGAGTCTGTTCAGTTTGGAGAAGAGAAAGCTGAGAGGGGGTTTCATCACTGTTTTATATGCTGTTTTTGTGGATCCTCTTAGCTGCTTCTATGAAAAGAAGTTCACTTCAGGTTTAGGAAATGCTGTTTAATGAAATTCCTAAGCAGTTATTCTCTGCCAGTATCTTACTTAAGCAGATAAGTGTTTCTTAATGAAAACAATGCCACTGCACAAAGTGATTAATTAACTCATTAAATCGGAGTGTAATGAATAACCAGAATGACTTTGTTCTGTTTTTGTTTCATGGAAAAGATAACTCTCACTGCCTTGCTAATCTGTGTCTGTGTACCTATTTGGTGATCTACATTTGTATATGCATCTCTCTGTCACACCAAAACACAGAGTTACAGAACGGTTAAGGTTGGGAGGAATGTCTGTATGTCTTCTTTTTCAGCACCCCTTGTAACAGTCTGATCTGGGGAGACATCCCGTAATTCTAAAAAAAGAATTGCACTGCAGCTGTATGCGCATCTCTAACAAATTGCTTTTATTCTAAAATCTGTATCATTGTATTTATAAAGCTTTATCTATTTATGATGAAAAATTCCAGTAATGTGTTACTCAATAATGTATTTATGTATCACTTTTCTGATTTTAAGGACACAGTTTAATTAACATACATGTATTTTTGTGATCATCCCCAAACTGCAAATAGATTACAAAAAACTAAAACTCTGTTCGGTGACATAGACCATAGCAATTATCTTATGAGAAGAAATGTTTTCATACAGTCTCTGAGGAGGCTTAAATGACTCATAACAAACTTAGCTCTAGTTGATAATTTATGTACTTTGATTAAATTGTCTGTTTGGGCACATATATGATATTACATGGAGAAAATTGTCTAGAAAGGTGTACTTTGAATCAAGTTTGTAGTTAACATTGATAAATCTCCTTCAGTGATGATGCATAAATACATGATTTTCACTGCCAGGGCTCCACACTTAAGTGATCTGTGGTTAAATTTTAAAATTAAAAAAGTTTTCCTATATTATCTTAAAGTAAAATCGAAGTCAAAATCCCTTTTAATAATTTATGCTGATTAGGTTATATTTAGCATTGCATATCCTAGTTCACATATGCACATTAAATTATATTTTTATCAATTCTTACAAATATAATTGTTTTTAATTCTGGTAATTTAGTTTTTACTTTTGTCTTCTTAATATTTCTGTGCCACAGTGCCATCTTGAGGATGCTGTTAGCATCTGAAAGGGCACAAGACATGTGTCACGGGTTACTCAGATTTAGCTATGCCCGTGACAGGGGAAGCCACCCCGTGGGCCCCCCTGGGGCCCGGAAAGGAGGGGGAAAAGGGGAATGGGATAAAAACAGCGACAATCTAAGGAGGAAAAACTTATTTTACTAAATATGATATCGAAATACAAGATAACACAATATAATATAATTGAGGCTAACAAATCGAACAAACAGAGAGAGAGAGTCCCCGAAAACCAAGAGGCCTACTGTGAACTCTAGGCGACACGGCTGGAACGCTTCCCACTCTCTGAGAAGTTCGAGAGAAGAAGGAGGGCACTCCAGCATGGGAACGAGATTATATAGCGTCCTGGTCCCGTGACTTATCATTACCCCTGTTGTTCTCTGGGATATGTAGTCTTCTTCTGTGGACTGCACATTCAATAGAAGTATCCATACTTTACATGATGTTATGATGTGGAATACTGATAGCAAAATTACAAAATTACAAAACCATGACAACATGCATTTTTTTTTTTTTTTTGAGAAAGTAAGATTTTCACTTTTCTGTATTATTTAGGATTCTGAGACTGAAAGTAATTGAAATTTGATTCTCTATATCACAGCTGATGGTATGTCTACAAGAACTCTTGAAAGTATTTAACTCATGAAAATTAATATTTAGGTCCATGTCATGGTTTTGTAATTTTGTAATTTTGCTATCAGTATTCCACATCATAACATCATATAAAGCATGGATAATTTTACCGAATGTGCAGTTCACAGAAGAAGACTACATATCCCAGAGAACATCACGGTCAGAGATAAGTCACGGGACCAGGACACTATATAATCTCACTCCCAGGCTGGACTGTGCTCTCTTGAATCTTGGCATCCAGGGGAGAGCGTGTGGGAGCCTTCCAGCTGTTTCGCCTAGAGTTACAGTAGGCCTCTTGGTTTTGGGACTCATTCTTTCTCCTATTTTGCTTGATTCGTTAAACTTAATTTCAATTATATTGTATTATATTGTGTTATCCTATATTTCGATATAGCATTTAGTAAATAAGTGTGCCTCCTTAGATAGTTGCCACTGTTTGCTTTTCTAATTTCCCTTTTTTATTCCTTTTCCTTTTGGGCAGTGGTTCTGTGGGCCACTTAACCCGTGACAGTCAATTAATTCTGTTCTCTTTTTGTCAAAGATGTAAACTATCCACTTCAGCTGTAAGAGAGAAAAAATAATACATTTAGTGATATTACAGTGATTTAACAAAGCTTAATTATGAATAAGAAAGAGATTTAACAAGATATGTAATGACAGTGTTTGTACACTTGAGTATTTAGTGCATAGAGGATAGTAATAAACACACTCAACCATTGAGTGTCCCATTGAGTCCTGAAGTTCACAGAGGACTTCTTTGCTTTTCAAACTATTTGAACTGCAGAGGTAAGGACCCTCAGTGTGCCCGAATTCATTCCAAGTCTTAGATTTGGTCAACAATTTATGTCTGAGCAATTATAAGTTCACCGTCAATCCAAAATATTAATCTCAGCAAAGCTCAGAAAGCTTAAGAAACTATTATCCACTTACCAAGAATCAGTACCTGCAGTGGGCATAGGGAATATCTGAAGAAGTACCTTGGGAGTGTCCCCACTCAAGGGTAGATCCTGTTATACATCCTCCTGTTTTACAAGAGAGCTCAAATTGCTCTGGGGCTGTTTACAATTTATTTGATAAAATGATGCATAGTTATGTTGGATGCTGATAATATTAAGCTAAATGTCAGTTTCTCCAAAATATGGTTCTTATTTCTATGATGTAAAAATATGGATTTGAAGGATGGGTCATTAAGTACATAAAGAGTTGACTGGATGGCTGCAACCAGAGATTTGTGGCCAATGGCTTGACATCCGCATGGAGGCTGGTTACAAGTAGCGACCTTCATGGGTCCATCTTGGGACTGGTGCTGGTTTACATCTTTATCAGTGACAGATAGCCTGGGTATCCAAGAAGGTTAGTGGCATCCTGGCTTGTAGAAGTAGTGCTGCTAGCAGGAGCAAGAGGTAACCATCTCTCTGTACTGAGGCTTCACTTTGAGTGCTGTGTTCAGTTTTGGGCCCCTCACTACAAGACAGACACTGAGGCTCTGTAGCATGTCTAGTGAAGGTCAGTGGAGCTGTGATGGGTCTGGAGCACATGTCTTATGAGGAATGGCTGAGGGAACTGGTATGGCTCAGTCAGGAGGAGACTTAGGGGGTGACCTTATCACACTCTACAACTGCCTGAAAGGAGGTTGTGGGGAGGTAGAGTCTGGCCTGCTCTCTCATGTAATTAGTGATAGGATGAGAGGGAATGGCCTCAAGTTGCACCAGGGGATGTTCAGGCTGAACATTAGGATATTCAGGTTGGATATTATTTATTCTCTGAAAGAAAGGTCAGGTGATGTAAGGAGCTGCCAAGGGAGGTGGTTCAGTCTGTATCCCTGTAGGTGTTCAAGAAGCTTTTAGATGCTGTATTAAGGCACATAGTTAAGTGGTGAAATACTGGTGGCAGTTGGATGGCTGGATGAGATGATCTTGGAGAGGTTTCTTTCAATTGGTTCTATGTTTCTACACCACTCAGGTTTTAAGAGACCACTATCTCATAGTGATTTTAATGTGAAGAAGGAGCCCAAGTTCCTTGAACTAGTTAGTCTACTGAAGAGCTGCAGCTCTACTAGGAAGAATATTCTACAACAGTTAATTGGCAATTCAATTTTAAAATAGTTCTTTATGTGTGATTGCATACTGAGCACTTATTTATTTGGATATAATATGTTTCACCTTTTAGAAATAAATGAAGAGCTAAAAGATTAAATTGAAGAGGGAAAATGTTGATCTCTTGCAGTTCTCTAAGAAATCTCCATCAACATTTATCTGATACAGCCAGCCAGTATAGTGCACATACAAATGTAAAAATAAGCCAGTAAATAAAATAGATCTTTCTAAATCGTTTAAGGCAGTAATTCCAGAACAGCAAAGACTGCTGTGATTGGCTGAATCCAGGCTGAAATTCCCAACCTTCTTTCATATTGCAAACTTTAAAAAATCCTAGATTATCCATGGTAAATCCACACTTTCTTGAGGATGTGCACTCTCAGAAATACCAGTTATATCAGATACAAAATTGCTCTTTTCTATTCTCTGAGGACCTGTGTTACACTGATTGAAATTAAACAGGGTGTGAGAAAACTGATGTTTAGTACGAGGAAATTTCTGAGGTTACCATGCTTTATCTGTTCTATATACACACCAATAGCATCTACTGACAGTAGTGAGATTGGAATATATATATTGGACCAGGCATATCACCTTGTTCACCACAGAGAACTGCACGACACAAATACTTTACCTGTGGGAAGCGCAGCCTGCAAAGCATTGAAAGCATGGGTAAGCCTGGCTGTTCTTAGCTTCTCTTCACCAGCAGAAGTTCTACTTCACTAATCATCTCAGTTGGTCTTTACTGGATTCTCTCTAGTATGCCCATCTTTTCCTGTATTACCAACAGTGCAGAGCAGGGAAAGGGTCACTTTGCTCAGCTTGTTGATAAGTTCTACCCGACTGCAGCCAAATATGTTTTTACCCTCTTAAAACCAGACATCTTTGTTGGTTCATGATCAACATGTCTATCTTCAGGCTTTTTTTTCTGCCTAGCTCCTGTCCATGGAGCCATTTGGATTATTCCTTCCCATATGCAGGATTTTCAATTTTTTATTATTTTTTTTTCAGTTTAATCTACCTTTCTTACTGATTCAGAGTAAGCAATGTTTCATTAAAACATGTTTGAAGAAGCTGTTAAACTACAATACAGAAACTGTTTGTTTTCTTCAGATAATGCACCATTTGGACTCTTACATTCATACAGCTTCAACCCAGTATCACAGAAATGCTTAAAGATAGGACTTGCTTGAGTCTGTAGGAACAACAAAACCCATGGGCATATTCAAGGACATCCCAATAATATAGAATTTCTGTGTTACAAGTTAATTATTTGGGTAGAATGTGGATATGAGTGACTAATAGTCTATGCATCAAGACATGATTTTGATTGAATGGGTTACTCTTGGCACTGTTTCAGCATAAATTTTCCTCTTTTTTATTTCTTTTGCCAAAAGTGGAGAAGCCAAACATAGATCTGGAAAATGTCCAGGTCTTTGGGACCCTCTAATGAATTATAAAAAAGAAATAATTACCTAGTTTTTCTGAACAAATATATATATATATATATATAAAATTGAGAAATGATAAGTATAAGCAGCAAGGGGAAGATTCATAAATAACATCTGTAAGTGAAACAGTAACTGAGAAGACTAAAGCTGTGCTAATGAAAATACAACGTTTGATCTTTTCCAGGAGCTTTTAACACTGTCTTGGAAGGCAAAAACAGATAATATCCATTTACCAGGGTACTTTATTTGCATTAATCTATGCTTTGAAGATCAATGGTATTGGGAAACTTTAGTTCATGTACTTATTCAGCTTACATTTATAATATTAAAATAATATTAATAAAAACATTCTGCTGCAACTGAAAACATCTGCAGCCATGTATTTTTGCAAACTGCTTTTTTGGAGTTAGGTGGATACTTGGTAACAAGGAAATATGCAGTGAATATATGACCTGAAACTATACTCAGATTTTTTCTTTATTTCACCAGTTGCATGGTATTGCCAACCAGAAAAGTTAAGTGATGGTCCTGCTGTACTCTCTGCTGATGCAGCCTCAGCTTGAGTATTGTGTGCAGTTTTGGGTGCCGCAATACAAAAAAAGACATGAAACTATCAGAAAGCATACAAAGGAAGGCTATACAGAGAAGATTCTGGAGGGGATCCACAGGACCAGAGAATCCTTGGTATTGCTAGAGACTTTTAAAGGTCTACCAGTCCAACTCCCCTGCAATGAGTAGCAACATCCACAGCTCGATCAGGTTGCTCAGAGCCTGACCCAGCCTGGCCTTGAATGTCTACAGGGACAGGACACTTACCACCTCTGGTCCACCTGTGCCAGTGCCTTATCACCCTTACTGTAAAAAACTTCAGCCTTACATCACAGAATCAGAGAACCATAGAATCATAGGAGTTGGAAGGGACTTCCAGAGATCAAGCACAACCGCCCTGCCAAAGCAGGTTCCCTATACCAGGTCACACTGGTAGGTGTCCAGGTGGGTCTTGAATATCTCCAGAGAAGGAGACTCCACAACCACCCTGGGCAGCCTGTTCCAGTGCTCAGTCACCTTCACCGTAAAGTTCTTGCACACATTTGTGTGGAACTTCCTATGCTCCAGTTTCTGTCTGTTTCCCCTTGTCCCATCTCCACACACTGCTGAAAAGAGCCTGGCCTCTCCACTTTGCCCCCCACACCTCAGATATTTATAGACCTGGATCAGGTCCCCTCTCAGACCTCACTGCTCTCTATAACTTCCTGAAGGGAGGTTGTGGTGAGCTGGGGGTCGGCCTCTTCTCTTGTGTCATTAGTGATAGGGCCAGAGGGAATGGTTTCAAGCTACGGCAGGGGAGATTCAAGCTGGACATTAGGAAGTATTACTCCTCAGAAAGGGTGGTCAGGCACTGGAATGGACTGCCCAGGGAGGTGGTGGAGTCACCAACCCTGGGGGTATTCAAGGAAAGACTGGATGTTTTGTTGAGGGACATGGTTTAGTGGGAGTAATAAGTGAACGGTTGGACTGGATGATCTTTTAGGTCTTTTTCAACCTTGGTGATTCTATGAATCTATGATTCAATCATCTTTTCACAAGGCTTAACAGACCCAGTTCACTTAGCCTTTCTTCATAGACAAGATATTCCATTTCCTTCACCATCTTTGTGGCCCTCCGCTGGACTCATTCCAAGAGATCCCTGTCTTTTTTGTACTGGGGAGCCCAGAACTGTACACAGTATTCCAGATGAGGCCTTACCAGGGCAGAGTAGATGGGGAGGATCACCTCCCTCAACCTGCTGGACATGCTCTTTATTATGTTTTTCCCGTACCTCCCCTTTAGATACTGAAAGGCCGTTATCAGGTCTCCCTGGAGCCTTTTCCTCTCTATGCTGAACAGGCCCAGTTCTCTCAGTATGACTTTGTAGGAGAGGTGTTCTGTCCCTTGGATCATATTCATGGGACTCTTCTGCATGCACTCCAACAGGTCCACATCTCTTCTATACAGAGGACTCCACATCCACGCAGTACTCCAGGTGAGGCCTCACCAGCACAGAGTGGAGAGGAAGGATCTCCTTCCTCACCCTGCTGGCCGTATTTCCTTTGTTGCCACCCAGGATATGGTTGGCTTTCTGGGCTGCAAGGGCACTTTGCTGGATCGTGTACAGCTTCTGAACAATGAGCATCCCCTAGGAAGACAGTGATGAGTAGATTAAGTCCCTTGGTTTGCTCAGGAAGTCTCATGGTGACTTATAGCTTCCTAATGAAGGCAAGTGCTAATCATAGCATCACAGAAACACAGAATTGCAAGGAGTGGAAGAGATCATCGAGTCCAATCACACAGCAGCTAAAGCAAGTTCCCTACAATAGGTCACACATAAAGATGGATCTTAAATGCCTCCATAGAAGGAAACTTCACAACATCTCTGGGCGGTCTGTTCCAGTGTTTTGACTCCCTGACTATAAAGAAGTTCTTCCACATGTTAGTGGAAGTGTTCAAGTTTTAGGCCATTGCTTCTTGTACTATCACTACACACCACTGAGAAGGGCCTGTCTTTATCTATTTGCTTCCCACCTCTCTTCAGATATTTATAAACATTAATCAGTTCCCCTTTCTGTCTTCTTTTCCCCAGGTTGTACAGACCCAGGTTACTCAGCCTTTACTCACATGGGAGAATCTCCAGACCCTTCATCATCTCTGTGGTCCTCTGCTGGACTCTTTCCAAGAGATCCCTGTTGTTTTAGAACTGGGGAGCCCAGAAAAGGACACTTTAGTCTAAATGTGGTCTCAACAGGGCAGAGGAAAGGGGGAGAATCACCTCCCTTGTCCTGCTGGCCATGCTCTTTTTAATAAACTTGAGGATGCCATTGGTCTTCTTGGCCACAAAGGCAGACTCCTGGCTCATGGTCAGCCTGTTGCTTGGAATAAAGTGTAAGCATAAGGGAATACTATAAAGCAAGCTAAAGTGCACGGTAAAGACAAGTAAGTCTGAATTTATAAAATGTAGAACAAGAGAAAAAGGATTCAATCCATTAAATTGTAGGAGGCATAAGAGAGGAATGTCAGCCAGATCAATGATACTCAATAGGGAATATCAACGCATTACTTTAGAAAGGGTGGAAAGGTGATCTGTTTGAGCATGAAATAAAAATGTTCTGACAAAATATTTGTACTTGTCACATTCTAAAAAAAGCATGGTGAATATGGCAATATATCAGAGTAAAGAAAACAGATGTTTATTTTCAGTGAGAACTGTGATAAAACACAGTGATACTACTTCTTCTGTTTTGTGGAATCAACAGTTTGGAAAGACATCTGACTTTTATTGATTCTAAGGGTTTCCTATCATTTGGACATTTATCCAAAATTGAACATGAAAGCAGACAGAATGGGTTTCAGTTTTTAAAGTTAATAGAAATTTTTATGCGTGATCTCTGTCATTTACACAAGAGATGTTAGGATTTCGCAGTGAATGGCAAAAAGTAGAAATCAAATACAAATGTTACCTTGTAGCTGGTTGTGTGAAAAAAAACAAAACAACATAGTAATGAGCACATTAGCTAAAGGAAAAGACTAAGGTGATGGTCAGAAATACACTTGAGTTTTCACAAGACCGTCCACTGAGAAGGCTCTGTATTAATTTAGGATGACATGACATCAATGGTACTGCACTAAAATCAGTTGTGCAAGGGTATAGCTATGCAGCAGCAGAAATTGTCTTTGATATTGAATATTTGGGGTTTGGAAGATGAAGGAATCCATAGCAGTTTTTGAGGATGGACAAGTAAAGCACTTAAGGAAATAGCTATGTAAAAGCTCCCCAAATTCTTAACGCTATAGGTTTTGATACAATGATTTGTTTAGGCCAGGAGGTTTATGTGTAAAATGTATTTATGTAATTCACTCTCAAAAGCTGCTTGTCAGCCTGGTACTTTAATAGCGTAAATAATGATGAACAAAACAGAAGAATATTTACATTCCAATGTGTACATATCCTAACTGATTACATGATTTTCTGTGAACATCCTGTCAAAATTAAAGCACAGCTGTTGCATGACGAGCAGAATTACAGACAAAAAGCATTTCCCTCAGTTGGAGCTGAAAGCGATCATTAATTAGCAAAAAGGATTTGGTGTCGTACTGATTTGTTCCTCTAAACGTAATAACACCCAACTTTCCTTAATCACTTCTATGCAATATCTTTATAGATCAAACACCAGTAAGTACCAAATAAGATCTATTGAAATTAAAGATATTTAATCTTCTGCAAGCAATCTGAGCTACATAAACCTAGTTGCTGTGTACAGGATGTACATCTTCATTCACAACTAATGTGAAGTGCAAGCCTTTGAAGTCATTTCTATGTCGCTCAAAGACCGCTAAAGTACTCAAATAGTGCTGATTCTTGAAGTCATTTCTCAGTCGAGAAAAAGTGTGGAATCCTAAAATGCTGACAGAATGTTTTAAAAAGGTATGACCTGATCCTACCAAAGACAAAGAGATAGAGCTCACTGCTCTGGGCTGGATTCTGGCTTGTGCCTATCAAACACGATTCAATACTATTTAGCACCTTCAAAAGAAAATAAAAGCCTCTGGATCTGATCCAAACCTGTAGGCTCTGGGTCTGAACAAGAGAACCAATCTGTACCAGTATCCATCAGCCCTGTACATATGCAGAAATTATTGAAGCAAGTGTCCGTTTATTTAGTAAGGTAGGAAGAAGAGGATGCGGAAGGCTACTCCACAGCAGATCCATTGCAACAACAGGAAGAAGAGGTAGAGTTTATGAGTCAGTAACTGCCTGATGCCTTTCCCTAGGTAAGTTGTGAGACATGTGGAAAGAGTCATCATCCAAACAAGCACTTTGTCAGCTGGCTGCTCCAGTGCTGCAATAACAGGACCAACAGCCTGGATCTTGTAGAGATGAAAGACAAGCATCTGGGGTCCCTCTCCAGAGAAGGTAGCACTGACAATGCTGTTGCAAGAAATGGAAATCTCTCTTCTGCTAGGCACAACTCATGTTCATCTATGAAGGAAAGGTATCCCTACAGTTATATTGTCAGCCAGACAAGAGAACCTTTACGAGGTATCCCATGTCTGAGGGAATTAGCTGTGTTGGAGTTTTTGCATAATATTGGCAGGAACAATGGTTAATAACCCCAAATCCAGCGTCAGAGACACCAGAAGTGTTTTTCTCATTCAAGAGAGAAGATGCACTGGGTACACATTGCATTCCACTCTGAGCTATCTGACCACAGAGAGAACAAGATGAGGAAGTGGGATGAAAAATCCACCTTAACCCTCAATATGTGGAAATGTGAGTTGCAAGGAAAAAAAGAAATAGATGGTCTGATCTTATTTCTAAATTTGGTAACTAACCTTTCGGTTCACATCCAAGAGATGTAACAAATACAAAAAGCTGAACTAGTGGGGTGTGCCTTCAGCCAGGTGGAGGAAAGGGACAATTGGGTTTATTGGACTATGTGGATTTGATAGCCTGGCACATCAAAACCACAGGCATATAAGGCACTAGTGGGCATTGTTGCAAATTGTACTCTAATGCCTGGAGGGGAAACCTGAGTGCCAACTGTTTTGGTGGGTTCTGGTGTAGTGGCCTTGAAATGGGGGACATTCAGCAGCTATCTTGGCTGGTCTGTCTCCCAGAGGAACCTTTCTGTTGTGGGGCTGTTAAGAGTAGAAAACCTCACTAAGTATAAAAACTTCAGTTTCCTGGAAAAAGCAATACTTTAACAGATCTGAGCCTTCTAGGACATACACTATGCACTGTCATGAGGGCTTGACAAATTTCTTATTTAGATTTTTTCCCCCAGGTATGATACAATCAGGAAAGACATCATTAATTGTACTCCAAAGTCTCACCAGTCATCTCGTGATCTGGAACTTGACATCTGTTGTCTAAACAAGACTCTCACTCTCACACGAGCAGCTGGCTGGTGGCAGCTCTTTCCATTAGCCTGGTGTTTCTTCAGCTCAGGAAACCTTCCTGACCTCCATGATCAACTTCTCTTCCTCAGGACAATCTGGCACTTGAGTTTTGAATGATAAATACAAGCTTGGTATCTAATTAAAGAAATCTAGATGCATGGATCAATGGGAAGTCATGACCAATAACAACACAGTGCATGATGTGAACCATTAGTGAACCAGATCTGGTAGACAGTGCATAGCAGACTGCAGACTAAACCCCCTCTGTGATCCAGTCCTTGTAGTTAGATATGCTGAATAATATTTGTTCGTTTTTCACTGTTGATACATCATCACTTAAATGAAAAAACAGTTTATAGGAGCTAGAATGAAATCAAATTCAGCCTCTTAAAAAGAAAAAAACAAAAAACATCCATATAATTCATAGATCATTGGCCACTGGTAAACAAATTTTATAGTGGATTTTTGGTTGTTTGATTCCTTTCATTAATGCTCAAGTGATTAAAAAACCAAAGCACGTTTCACATGAGGAAAGACTGAGAGAGCTAGGATTGTTCAGGATGGAGAAAAGAAGGCCTAGGGGAGATCCCATCATAGAGAGTATAAAGAAATTTAGGCTAGTTTTTACTCATTGGTGTCCCACAGTAGGACAGGTAGTGATGGGTACATTGAAAACCATGAATATCTGTTGGAACATAAGAAAACATCTTTTTACTGTACAACTGATTGTACTGGAACATTATGCAAGTGTCCGAAAACATTATGCATTTTCCATCTTTTAAGATGTTCTAAACACAAGTGGGCAGTCTTGGACAAACAGCCCTTGATGACCCTGTTTGTACAAGAGAATTTGACTAGAAAATTTTCAGATATGCACTGCAATCTCAGCTATTCTGTATTTCTGTTTGATGCAATGCCATCAGTTTGGACATCAGTACACAGACATTAGTAGTCCTTGTGTCAGAAATACTAAGCTACCTTGAGAATGCCTTGCTCCTAGGCTGACCACACTGAAGAGGAAGAAAAACAGTCTAAAAAAATAGCCATGAAATTGCAAATAAACTTTTGATCTGTAGACGGCATCAGCTTTGATATCTGTAGAAATGAAACACGAATATTTGAAAGATATGGGAGAGATACTGAAGCAGAAATAGTAGACATCAAACTTGACACTGACAAATGTGTCCCCACTGTCATCATTAGCCCTGCCATGGCCAGGGAGAGCATCCTCCCTGCTCTGCAAGGGTGTGAAAAACCGGGAACCCAAAGTCCGAGGACAAAAGGTACGTGCTGGAAACACACACAGCCAGGGAGGGGATGATAGGTCTGTGTGTTTGTGGGGGAGTTGGAACTGTGAGGATTAGTTATAGGAGGATGTTAGGAACACTGCAATTCTTAATGTAAGTGTCTAGAATTGTTGTTTATCTGTTGTATTGCTGATAGTGATCATAGTTGCATAGTCCCCTGGTTGCTGGTTAATGGCGTGTCTCTACTAAATCAATAAATGACTTTTATTCTGATTTAGTTAAACCAGATGAATTGAGTCATCTTTTCTCTGCAACAGTCTGAAATCCTTAAAATTGACCAAAATAATGACACACTGGACAAGAGAAATTATTTGCTGAGGTAATACATGGGAAAAGGCATAGATTATACAGGAGCAACTGACAGGAAATAAGGGATCCCTGACCTTCAGTTTCCAAGATGCCAGAAGCTAGTGTGCATATTAACTTAGATAGGATGCAGTCATTAAATCTGCACCTGCCTGTGTTAGAGGCAAAATTCAAATTTTATCAGTGGTGAGATATTACCTGTTCGGATCTCAAGGCCTCATTAAGTAATTTATAACACCTTTCCCCAAAACATTACGGTGCTCTACATTTGGAAAGAAATTTTTTTGCACTATAAATTTAAAATAGAACAACTCTTTGAAAGCTGCTTCCATAATCCTACAAAGATTAAAAGATGGAGAAAACTACCATGTTGCAAACAAAGTAGGGAAGGTATATTTAGAATTAGATGTATAAAAGTCAGAAATGGAGATGCTTTTTTCCTTGTTTGTTGTGTTTTAAAATACTAATTGAGGCTACACTAGAATTTTGAGATAATTTTGAGTGAGACCGTCATGATGACTGAACATGAAATCTATTCAAGAAAGCTCAGACTGTTTAGGATAAAAGTACAGTATGAGTGCTGTGTTGCTCTAAAATGCTGAGCTGGATTTATTGGAGCTATTTTCAGGTAATGGAAGCAACTTATATATTGAGCATAGAGTCCAGATGATTAATATGCATGTTCTTCTCCATGGGTCTGTTAAACTTTCATAAGCCCTGGCTATATATTAAAATAGAAAAAATAGTAAATTAATATACACTGAGACCCATGCTCTGAGGAAATGTTTCCAAAGCCACAGGGGAGGCTGTAATATAAGGATGTCCTCGTATATGTAAAGAATGCTAAAATCTTCTTGGGAATGTAGTTTTCCTCATTCAGAACCTTGACGATTAACTATTAAATCTTGCTGGCTTCATCTTTATATTTCACAAAGAATTTTCACCAGGACATAAATTATTTGAGATAATATTTATTTCCCCACATTGAACTATTTTTATCTGAGACAGAAATAACCTGATTTATATTGGCCTATGAAAAAAGTCTATTGGGATAAGCATAAAAATCACAGGGTTAGGATGCTCATCTGTTATCATATTGGAAATTATTGAAATGCCGTGAAGAATACAATTAATTCAAAAGCCATTGAGTGCTTTCTGTGCATTAGAGGCTTGAGTCTATTAAACCTACATCAGTATCGGTCATTTATTAGGAATGAATTTCATAATTGTACAAACCCATTTTCTATATAAATAGCAGAAAGCACCAGACCAGATTAATGACTAAGCAATTGCTGGCCAAATTTCATGTTTAATTAAAACTCTGCCTTTTTCACTCTAAAAATGAGAAGAAAACTATCAGAAACTATTCAAAAGTTATTTTCATGCTGTGCAAAAAATAGCTTGCTTCAGATACTAATTGGAAACAATAATAAACTTACTCTTCATCAAGCATAAACTGTTTTTATAAGTATATTATTGTGTACAGTAGGATTTAAACCTCAGGCATCATCAATTAACATATAACATTTATTGATAAATAGAAGGCCTGTATATTATTTTTGTGTCATGTTATGTTATACTTTTTTTTTTTTTTTAGTAATGTTCTTTTACATTTCTTCATGTTACCTTACCTTATGTTTGTTATGCTATGTTAAAATACATCATTACTTTACATTAATTTGTTAATGCTCCACCCAAGCCAGGACTTCAATATTCCAGCAGCGCTGCGTAGATTTCTGAAATGCATCACTTTGCTAATGGCTTTACCATCTAAATCAAAGCAGATCTGTAGAAGCAATCTTAGTAACATTAATCTTATTCTATGGATATACACTTAAAAATGTGTCTGCATCCCAGCCTGACACACTGATCATTAGTGTATTAGCAGGACACAGATGGAAGAAAGAACTGCACATAGAAATGACAAAGACCAAATTCTTACAGAGAACACCGTTTTCAGAGGGGTTATCCCACCACAATGAAGGCCTCCTGCACTTAACTGTTTTCCCGTGTCAATAGAGTGAGACTACAAAAGTTTTAAAGGGAAGATGAATCCTGAACGTCTGTATTGAAATCAGGTATTTTGGGGAGAGTAAGGAAATTCTCAGAGAGTGGTCAGGCACTAGAATAGCCTGCCTAGGAAGGTGGTGGAGTCGCCATCACTGGCAGAGTTCAAGAAGTGTCTGGATAGGGAGCTAAGAGATGGTTTAGGGGTTTTTCTGTAGGTATGGTAAAGCGAGGACGGTTGGACTAGATGATCTTATAGGTCCTTTCCAACCTTGTGATTCTATGATTCTATGATTCTATGAAATGATGCAGTTCCCTGATTGCACCTATTTCACCGTGAAACTGTTTTAAAGAACTGAAGGCTCAGTCTGACTCCAATATGAAGATCCTCTTAATAATACAGTAGTTATAAGTAGATCTAGAAAGGACTCCAGGACATCATGTAAACTAGCCCCTTCTCATAGGACCTCTCTACAAAGCCTAGTCAGTTAGAGAAGACCTCCAGGAATAAGAGGAACAGAATCACTGCTAAGTGACTCCCATTCTGATCCTCCGCCTGTGTTTGGTTCAAATCCACTCTGGTCAAACTTCAGCATTTTAGCAGTATCTTCCAACGGAGTTCTGATACAGCTGTGGTGGTCCCAAGCAATGCATCCCCAGGAATGCAGGCAATAGGAAGTGTTCTTCATTCTTCAAAGTTCAACATGCTTTGACAAGAAGAGTAAAGTGTCAGTAAGATTTCTTAATGGCAGGAACTCTTCAGCACAGCTACAAAAATCTTCCAAACATTAAACAATTGCACAAGTGTGGAACAGAAAGAATACTTATTTTCTCACTCAGTCTGACCCCTTTTTCATCCTTCCTCCAAAATACATGCTGTAAATATTCAGCTGGACTACGGAAGTGTTTCAATGATGAAATATTTCCTGCTTTTTATCTTGGTGGATTAGTCCAATGGCATTTTCAGTTCCAAGGGAACAACCATTTATTCAAGCACATTAGACTTCAAGCGTTTGAAGATTCAGTGAATTTTTTTTACGTAAAACCACCCTTCACTACTACTGGTGAGTCTTCGTGAAGACTGCAGATAGTTTGTATTTATTAGTAACACATAATACTGGAACTACAGCTTTATGACAGTGTTTCAGTGGGATGAATCTTGTTGGCATGCAGAGCATAACTCCTGTTATTACAGGAAAATTTTCCTTGTCTCAATTAGCCACTCAGGTAGTTTCTCAAGAGTAGACTCAAACTTGCAAACACTCCAAGGCTTTCTAGGGTACAACTCAATTCTAGTTGTGATTATGACAATGCAACAAAGTCAGAAAAGCTTATGAATAAACTAATTCTCTCTTCAGAGATAACAAACAGTGAGCTGTTTAAAGTAATTAATGGATATTTTCCACAAGGAATTGTATATTAAAAAAAAAAAAAAAAAAGGCAGTGGGGATAGCAGGGGTGTGTTCTGTATATTACTCTAAACTTTTATCTTCATGACTTCATGACAAGGTTTATTAAGCTACTGCTATCCTGGTGACTGCAATCTGTGGGTCAGGAGAGACAACTGGCACTGCTGAAACATGTCCCTTCTCTTGCTGTCAGTAGCACTCTTGACACTCATTCATACATTATATAACAAATCAACACCAATTCAGTGTGTAGCTTCATGAGCTGCAGGCAGTATGCAACAGAACATGCATGCTGTACCAGCAGCATAGTAAAGTTATATGCTACTAATACATAACTCAGAATTTTTTCAACTCTGTGTATTACTGGTATTCAATGTAACCTTTAAAGTAGTTAGTATTGTGAACACACAATAACATCACTGGTTATCACAACTTCTAAAGAAGTTCACAACTAAATATGAGTTGGTAATCAGTCTTAGAAAAATGTCAGTATTAATTCCTACAGCAATTTTACATCTCTTCAAAATGCACAAGTTTTTAAATCATGAACTTTTATAGTGCACTAAAAAATGAACTAGATGGAGTTTGGATAGGAAGCCTGGATAATTTTTGTATACATGTGTTATATATTTTTTCTCTCTATATAACAAAATGTAACATAACATAATGCAGTGCTATGCAATGCAATGCAATGCAACGTAGTGTAAAAGTGCAGTGCAAAATATATTTCAATCAGTCTGGTTCTTTTCCAGCTACAGGTACAGTGCTCCAGGGCTCTTTACACTTTCCCAGTTACTTTTATGAGTGATAAAAGTTATTTCTGATTAGAATCCAAAGACAAGTCAAACTCCTTAAACAGAGGGAGTCACCCTCATCCCTCCTTTAGTTTTGTGGCAGAGTTTTGTTCATGTAGATTCTTTTCAGCAAAGGGAAATGACTTATTGTATACAGACTCTGTTACCACAGTTTTCTGGGTTAAAATATAAACTATAATAGCATTGTATGATTAATAGGTTTTTTGTTTGGTTTGTTATTTTAAGCAAGGTTATATTAGCTTGCTGTAAATTTAATATTAGCTGTATTTTCCCTTCTAATAAATATTTCACTTAATCTTTGCAGTCTTTAAATGTATAAAGCTGAAATGTGATTGAAGAACTACTTTGAGAGTTCAGTTAAGAATATAAATACTTACGCTAAAGTATATCACATTTAAAAATATTGAGCAACATGACAGACAACAGGTTGAGATAAGTGATCAGAAACATACAGGGATCCTCCATGGAGCAGAGCTGAGCCATGAGGAAAACCTTGTGTGTCACTAGGAGTGCAGATTCAGGAAGAGGGAAAACTGCTGTGCCACAGCAGCTGGAAGAGAGAAGTGCAAATGGGAGAGAAGCATCTTTGCAGGCACTGAGGTCAGTGCAGAAGGAAAGCAGGGTGTGCTCCATGCATAGAGCAGCAGCTCCTTGCAGCCCAGGAGAGGCCTGTGGAGGAGCAGGCTGTCCCCAGCAGCCTGTGGGCACCACAGGGAGCAGATCTCCCTTGCAGCCATGGAGCAGCCCAGGGGCAGTGTAGGATGAATGCAATAGTGTCGATCTGTTCAAAGACAAACGATTTGTAAAAATCTCTCAGTGTTGATGTTTTAAACCATACATTCACTATCATACATAAAAGTATTATGTTTTGGTTTGCGTCAGAAGAGAAAAGACAAAACTCTTTTATTTCACCTATCAAAAAGTGCTAAACCTTAAGTTAGAGTCTGCTAAAAGTAGGAGAGAACGTGTGTCATTTTGCCTATTGCATTATTAAGAACTTAAGAAAGGTTTCTTTAGTCTTCTGTCTCTGAAAATATATACTCTTCAATTTTCTTTTTGAAAAGTTGAACAAAAGTTCACAAAGAAGATGAACAGCCTAGAAAAATCTATGTTTAAAATTAAGCATTTCTTAAGTAGTTATTAAGTCTTTCAAGATCTATTTAATCTATAATAACAGTAATCAGAAACAGATGAGATACAATTTTTTATTGAGTAAACAATGGTATGCGGAAAGTTCTGTATCTTAACTTATGGTCTTGTTTATATAAGGTAGACCATAGAAAATTGACCAAGAAAACATACAAAAATAAAATTCTATATTAAATTTAAAATAGAAAGTGTAATATTGTAGATAATTGGTAGAAAATTGCAAAGTTTCTTTCCATTGAGCTCTAAGTTCAAACTCCCACATAGCATTGAAAATAGAAATCTGAATTTTCTGAATGTAGAAAAATTGTACCTCCTTTTCCATTTGAATAGCAATTTTTAATAAAAGGCATGCATGACTAAGCCCAAGTCTCAGTTAATGTAACTAAAATATAAAGGTAGTCTGCAGTTCTCATTTATTTCCAATGACAATTGGGTACATTCTTTAGACACTTTTAAAAGTACAGTCCTTTCACAATCTATACAACCTTCTTTCATCTTAATTCTACCAAAGTCTGCTAGAACTGGTTCAAACACAGCTGAAGTTAAAAGCTAGCAGCAGTTAGTATAATTTGCTGAGTACAGGTTTTATAGACTTTGATGTAGCAGAATGAGGCTGAGGAACATGGCAAACTGAGAGTTCTGGTCTCAACTACAGCAAATAGTCCGTAATCCCAGGGGTGACTTATAGCTTCATTTAAATCTCTACTGGTTTGTTTTGGTAATTAGAAGATGAAAATCTGCACTCTCGGTTGTGACCTCAGATATGGTGTAACTTATGTCACCAAATCGCACTCACAACTTATGTTCTTTTTCATCTTTCTATTGATATTATGTCAGGCTTGTACTATCTCAGGTTGGTTTGACTTCAGGTAGCAAAAAGAAGTCATCTGAGGTCAACAGTAGTCCCTAGATATAGTTGAGCAAATCACTGAAAACTATTTGACATAAATGTAGATCTAATAGTTCTATTAGATGGAAAATCATTTTCTAAGGATTTTTAGAGGGGTCATGAAAGGATGAGCAGGACTAGAAATCCAGCTGCCCCATGATCCACCAGCAGTTTAAACACGAAGAACCACAGCATGTATTGCTGGGTTTACTTTGAGGATTAACAGAATTGCCTCAGGGTCTGTTCTCCTTTTAAGTATATATAGAGAGAACTTCTATAATCAGTTTCGGCTCCTTTTGAACCACTTAGCAGATGCACAGACTGTGCTGGCTCCAGATCTTATCATCAATTGCCTCTCTCCCCCAAAGAGAGGACAAGCATCTTATTTCAGCCTCCATTAGTGACTATGACATAGTCATTACTTGTCCCAGTTTGTCAGCAATCCAGATTCCCTTCTGACTTGCTACTCTTTCCATTTAGTTTTGGATGAGTTTCACTCTTCTAATTTATAATGAATTATGCTGACAATAGTATATATATGTTAACAAAATAATGCATACGGGAATTAGAGGTAAGCCATATGCCAGATTCTGGCTATAATTCTTCAATATGGCATATTAGATGATATGCAGTCTCTTCTCCAGTCATTTAATATACTGTTTGATTTACGTTTTTTAGCCATTTTAGATATAGGGGGAAAAAAAAAGCATCTTAAATGAGTGGCGGAGAGAGAAAACAATCTTAAATATTTTATAACTTTAAAAATGTACTGTTCAATCCCTAACACTTATCTCGCTTACAACGGAAATTTATCTGTTTCTGTTGCTTTTTTAAATTATTATTTATTTATTTTTTATTAAGATCTATTTAGCTCTTGCAGGTATATTTTCCTGTAGTTATTTAATGAGTGTTCCAAGATGGTATTCTTTCAGAGAATATAGGATGTGAAAGCTGGAGATAAGTGATTGATTCTAAAAGTCGTAAAAGTACAAGATTTACTAAAAACACAAATATATTCTATGTCAACAGTAGACAAAAGCAGCACTTCTGGATATTGACCTACAGAAATATTTGGTCTTTAGTATCCTGTGGGAGCTATCAACCAATAAACTCAGTCTGTGAGTAGATGAATATGAAGCAACTACTCAAAGTACCATACTCATATTCCTTTAATATTGCACAATATTTTTTGTTGCTGTTTTTATAAAATCATTTTCCTGCACAGTATTTAAAATTCACTGGAGTGGTAGTGGTAGTCCTCTGGCTCTGGTCTTCTTTTGATCACATTCAATAAAAGAAAATGTCTGTCTGAGAGAGTAGCTCAACAGGCAGAGGCAAGAGCTGTGGTTCAATTTTAGTTGTTTCCAGGCATGAATACTTAAATTTAAAATTAATGGGCCAGTAAAGGGCTGATTTAACACTTGTGCTGGGAGGGAGAGGACAGAATTAACAATAAGGGACAATCATTTACAAGAAGTCATTCAACCATTTATTTCCTCTTGCCTGGATGCATAGGAAGAATTAGAATTTTTCCTTTTTTTCACAAACAGACAGAATGTTTTTAACATGGTTATTTTTGTCTGTAATCCTGGGAAAGAACCCCATTAAAAATCCATTAAAATTTTGACTATGAATCCAAATTTTTTATCTCAGGTATATTACTAGATATTATTATTTTAAAACAAAAACAAATGAGAAAACAAGCAAACAAAACCAAAACACAACAACTACAACACCAAAGACCCAAACTACCAAAATTCAACCTGACCTATCAAAAGTAAAGTCATCTAAAGAGATCTAAAACAACTGATGTGTTGCTCTACAAGATAGTATCTTCTTATTAAATCAGCTACCATTTTCTTAAAGGAAAATTTATATCTGAAGCATCTGACAAGAGAGACATCATAAAGACTAATAGAATTACTGGATGCCTCGTGATTTGAAGATTTTTAAAGCTACAATGAAAATGACATCTAAAAATAAATCAATATTCCAATATCTGTGTCATTTTCCATAATCTTTAGTATAGCCAGGTGAAATATAACTTTGTCTTAAAGTTTCTAAGTACAATAGTTAATAAAATATTATCTTTTCTAAGAGGAAAAGAGCCTGAGCTATAAAAACAACATTTATATTGGGATCTCCGTGCAGCTGTTGAAACCTACAATTTTTGTTTGTTTTCTTCCAAAAATTAGAGTCAGTTACAGATCCCTCAGCTCTACAAAAAATGCAGGTACATCCAAGCTGACAAATATTATTACAATCTTATTATTTTAAGTGGGTTGCTGATAAACTGAATGTTAAGAGAAAACTGAATATATACTAGGCCAAATTCTAACTTAAGCTCAAGAGTCTAATCTCAAATTTGAAAAGTGTTACAACCTATACTTTTGGTCTTGAGACATTTATTTTTTAACGGAATTCAAATCATGAGTCAACAATGTCTAGTTCATACCACTAGTGCATTCCACAGCCCCTGAGCTTGTGATGCTGATAGCACAAGGTAGTATGGTTAGGTTGTGGTTGGACTCAATAATCTTTAAGGTCTTTTCCAACCTGAGTGATTCTATGATTCTATGAGAATTAGAAGATCCAGTGACCAGCACAAGCAATCTAATTTCCCTTAGAATCATACAATCCTTCTGATTTAATCATATTTTGAGTTTGCTTCAAGCTTTTTCTTTAGTTTTCTTTTTTTACAATATTCATATCTGTTGTTTCACAGTCATGTGTTGCCAAAATTTTTTGGGCAATTCAGTAAATTACAGGGGTTGCTCCAAAGGTAATTCCTTTTATTCATTTTCATGGGAGCTGCAACGGATAGAAAGAATACAGTAACAATAATTGGTAGAGAAAATTCTCAGCAACAAAATACTCTTTTTCAGTATAGTTACCAGCACTGGCAATACAATTTCACCAGCAACGAACAGGAGGCTGCATGCCATGCTCCTAAAAATCTGCAGCAGTGGAGATGACCCACTTTTCCACAGCTGCTTTGATGGCATCATTGCTGAAACATGCTGTGCTCAGTTCTATGATTCTGTAATTCTATGAACAAACACTTCTTTACCATGAGAGTGATGGAGTAGGGCATAGCAGTGTTTGCCTGGAGAGGCTGTAGAGTCTCCCTCCTTGGAGATCTTCACAAGCTACCTAGACACAGTCCTCAGCAACCTGATCTAGGTGTTCCTGCTTAAGCATGAGATGATATTTAAGATCTCTTCTAAACTTGATCATTCTACGATTCTGTGAATTCAGTAAAATTAACAGTATGTTCTTGGCTAATACAAAGTATGGCAACACAGCATGAAAACAAACTTTTGTGGAAAATATTTATTTTATTTTTTCTCCTTTGTAATAATGGGACAGCTTAATTATCTAATCTATTGAAGTATTAAATACCAACAATTATTGGAGTCTTATTACATCAGATGATGTATTTCCCAGGTGTCTAAATGTTTGTGAGGTTGGAAGAAGTGTCTTCCTATAAGCATCGTTTTTTTGTTTTTTTTTTTTTTTTTTGTGCAATGCAAAGTACAGTTACCTTTTCCTGTACTATCAATATATTGGTAACAAAGCCATTGGTGGCATGATGCTATTAAGCTAATTTTCATCAGTGCACCACTTCGGAGAAATCTGCAGTCGGTACGTATTTTACAAATTAATGTTAGTTCTATTGAGACCAAAACAAACATGGATGCATTCCAGGAAAGCTATATCCTGTTTCCGCAGAGTGGATATTATTTACTGCTCCAGCACATCATACACAGAGGAGTAAATCTGCTTATTTATAGGAAGAATAATGGTAGCATAGTAAATAGGAATACTTACAGGTAAATGTTTTATAAGCATTGCTTCTGCTAGGAACACTAAGGTGAGATATTAACAAATCTGTTCTTATTTTTGCTGAAAAATGTATGGAGAATTAAGTGCTAAATTTAGACAAAAGGATTTTAGGCCTGTTTGAGTTCCCGTATATTTTAACTGTGTACTACATTCAAAGAATTGAGCAATAGTAATAGTGTCAAATTGTTGCCTTTCATTAACTCCACATTTTAGCAGTTGTATAACTGTTGTCTCTCACTATTCTCCAGAGAATAGTTGAGGTTGGAAAGACCTTTTGGAGATCATCTGATTTAACACCATTGATTAAGTCTGTTGCTCAGGACTGTGTTCCCTGAGTTTTTTAGTGTTTCCAGGAATGGAGACTCCATGATCTTTCTTGACATCCCATTCAAATGTTTGGCCACTCTTAAGCAGTAAAAACAAATAAACAAACAAATAAATATATAAACCAAGTTTTATAATGCTTAGATAGAATTTTCCATATTTCCATTTGTTCCCATCATGCATTTTGAGCTCTTTACCATTTTGCATGAGTTCACATAGAAGTTATCCTATGGAAGGCTATTTCATTGACAAAATCTTACTAGGAAACCAAAATGTAAAAATAAACCCAGAGAATATCCTGAGTTGGGAAGGCTCCACGAAAGTCATCAAGTTCAACTCCTGACTCCACAAAGGGTAACCTGCAAGTTAAACTATATCTTTAAGAACAATCTAAATTCTTCTTGAAAACTTCTTGAGTAATGACCACTTCCCTGCAGGGATTTGTCATGGTGCTTCACCACCTCTATGTGAATAACTTTTTCTTAACACATAATCTGAATTTCCCCTGAAAGAGCTTCATGCCAGGGCCTATCACTACCACAGAAATCAGTACTGCCCTTTCTGTTCCCCCTCATGAAGACACTGACATAAGTGACATAATCATTTTCCTCTTCTTCAAGCTGAACAAACATGTCACTCTTCATGGCCTCTAGTCATTTTGCCACCTTTGTTGCCTGCTTTTGGATGCTTTGGATGCCACTAGGGGAGAGGACCATGTCCAGTGAATCAAGTTTTTCCAGCATTTTCTTAGTGTCCCAGAAAGAATAATTACTCCTTTGTCACCAAACCATCATAGAATCATAGAATAGCTTGGAATGGGTTGGAAAGGATCATCACCTTCCTACCTCCTGCCACAGGCAGGGCCACCAACCTCCAGATCTGGTACCAGACCAGGTTGCCCAGGGCCCCATCCAAGCTGATCTTGAATACCTCCAGTGATGGGGCATCCACAGCCTCTCTGAGTAGCCTGTTCCAGCACCTCATCAATCTGTGAAGAACTTCCTCCTGACATCCAATCTAAACCTTCCCTCCCTGAGCTTAAAACAATTCCCCCTTGTCCTAACACTATCTACATGAGTAAAAAGTTGATTCCTCTCCTCAATACAGTGTTCTTAACAATGTTTTTTCTTCTGTGTAGTGTATGCTATTTCAGAGACAAATAATAAGAGAATAGAATGAAATGTCAAAACTGCTATTGTATAGCTTTTCTAAACCTCTCTTATAATTGCTACCATATCTTCTGTATCCCCAGACGCTAGAAAAGAGAAAGAAAAAAAGATGAACTTCAATAACGTTGATGCTCTGCAAAAACAGCACACAGTGCTCTTATTACACATAATTTTGCAGCAGCAGCTGTTACCATTTTTCCTTCAAAGATAGGAGTTTTTTTTTGACTGTTTTTGCTTAGTTTTAACTTTAAAAAACAAAGGTTTGGAGTTACAGTTAGTTTACAGTTCTTTTATACAAAAGCATGCTACCTACCAACCACTATATTTTGTATTGTTTTTAACAGAGTTTGACTTAAAGATAGGAAACATTCCACTTTTTTTCAATTTTAAAGAAAGGTTACAAAAATAATTTGACTAACAATGGGTCAGTAATAAACTGAGCCTCTTTTTGTTCTAAGATCGCTACTTACTCTCTGTTTATTCTCCACCCACTCTCTTCCTGTTCTTTGGGAATTCTGTTTACTAATACGTTTCTCTGTCCTTTACACCTATGAATGAGGAAGGTCTGATAATATTCTCTCTTGCCCATACCTCTCCTTCAGAGGTTCTACAGAGGGAGCTGTGTGTGAAAATGCTGGATGACAATCCATTATTTCAGATTAAGTGACTGACTGCTGATGACCCCTAATAAGTCTCCTATGCCACTACAGAAAAGTAAATGTAGGAAAGCATTTGGGATAAACTCAAAAACAAAATAAACAATGATACAAATTATTCCTCATTTCAAATTAAACTAAACTATACCAAAACAGATCAGATCGTTTGGATGGCTGTACCTTTTTAGTTTACTTTCAGATAAAGTAAATCATACTCAAGTGGATATCAACTTCTGCATTTTGATGGTGAATCTCCGCAGATGTATATCATTTATGCATTTCACAAACACCAACTCTCTACAGACCTCAGGAGCTGCAATAAACATATGTAAGCACAAATCTGTTATGAGCCACTAACTTCTAATGTACAAATAAAGCACTTCTTCACTAACCTCCCCTTATAAATTTCTGACAAAAAAGAAAATGTAGGTGTGAAATAAACAGCAGATGCTCAGGACTAAAACTGCTTATGCCCACGGTTATCCCCTACCCAGCTGAGCAATTCCTAGAAAACCGTGGCAATTGTACTGGGTTCCAAGGTGGTTTTGGGGAATGTGTCTTGTGACTGGAGATGTATTATTGAGGTAATTCATGCAGCTATTGTTAATACAAATATGTAAATCATAACGACACGGTGCATTTCCAACTGTACAATATAAACATACAATCATAAAAATACTGTAAGATTGATTTTATGGACCTTGATAAAAATGGATATAACTAAACTTGACTGAGGATACATGACATAAGAAGTGTAAGAAATGGATCAGAATGAGATCTCAAGAAATCTCTGTGCTGAATTAGTTTCCCAAAACAGGATTTATACATAAAAAGCAGTCAACAAACATTTGTCACATGTTAATATGTATTTATAAAAGCAATAATTCAATAACAGAATTCTGTTCAAGTATTAAAAAGACATAATCAATAAGAACTGTCTTCCTATTATAGAATGTCGTTTTTCTTCAGTTTAATAGTTCAGCAATATAATGTACATTTTCTAAAAAAGTGTAGAAAAACATTGGAAAGCAGTGTGAGATAAATGATAAAAACACTAAAATATTTAAATTCCCCAGAGGGTTGCTTTTGTTTTTTTTCCCCTTTTCAATAAGCATTCTTACTGAGGGGTGAATAGAACACCACCTCCAAATCTCTCGAAGAACCATTTCCCAATCTCATTAAGACTATTTAACGTAATTTTATGAATCTAAACCCACGGGCTTGCCTAAACTTTAATAAAATGTCAGTTTTTGATATATGTGAGTTATTAGGATGCAAACTTAAAAACTGTAGAATTTTACAGGCATTGGTTGCTGTTTTCATTATAAATCTACAAGCTATCACTGCCTTCTAAACTGTATCCTGGTCCATCCATCTAAAATGTCACTTTAGCTGCAGAGATGTCATATCATTCATTTTATTTACACAGTAATGAGTCTGTCAATGCATATTAAAAGCAATTCCTCTACAAATCTGAAACACAGATATAAAGCTAAGGAAATATGACATAAATAATTTATCTCACGTGTTTCAACATCCATCTCTTGCAAAAACACTGGATGGAGTCTTGTATTATTTATGCATTTACTCTTGGCTTTGTTACAAAACACTGTTGATCGTGTTGTTGGTAAAGTTGCGATATTACCAACTACTATCATTGTTTTAGTGCAGTTAGGTCTGGGTTTTAAGCCATAAAATAGTAATTACACCTTGTTTCTTCCCATTATGTACAGAACTTTCTGCTGCTCTGGGAGAAGCTGTAGAAGAATCAGTTAGAAAAAGGCACGCCTGCATAGCAGTAATTGTAGACAACGTGCAGGCAACTGGGGATACTTGGAATGCAGCCCCCTCTCCCCAAGGGTACAAGAACATCCCCAGTGTAGGCTGAAATTGCAAAGAGTCAATCCTGCTAAAGCACCACCTCTACATATTGATGATGGGAAAGCTTTATTGTCTATGTGAAATACTGATTATATTGGACTATTTAAAAATCTGGGAGTTAATTATACATGCACACAGGAATGGAAATAGTCTTAAGGGACTTTCAGAAAGCCAGTGAGCAAAATACAGTGTGAGGGCTATGGGAAAGTTTACTGGGAAACTCTGGAAGTTCTCTTTTATTTTTTATTTTATTTGTTGTTGTTGTGAATAAATTTAGAGACAATGAAGAGACAAGGTACACTGGACTGGAATGAGGTAACTATATTTATCTAGGAAAGAGAAATCAGAGGTGCTAGATAAAAACAGAGCTAAGGACTAATAGTAAAGGAGAAAAAGAAAATTAAGATCCATGATCTGCGTGGAGAAAAGACTGCAATGCAAACAATTTGAAAGGGAATACAAATACATTTTACTTATAACTTCAACAGTAAGAATTTTAAAACATTTAAAAAGACATGATGGAATACATTATTATCTCTCATAGTTGAATGTGTGTTGCTCTAACTGAGATGTTTTCTGTCACTGAGTCAATACCACATTTTTCATATCAGTATATGGCGGTCCAGGGAGGTGGTTGAGTCATTGTCCCTAGGGGTTTTCAAGAAACCATAGATGTTGTACTGAGAGACATGGTTTAGTGGGTAATATTGGTGGTAGAAGGATAGTTGGACCGGATGATCTTGGAGGTCTTTTTCAACCTTGCTGATTCCATGATTCTTTGATTAATTCTATATCTAAGAGTCGCATATAAAATCTGTGTGGAAAGAAACTCTAATTCTTCCTATAGAAACTGGTTAGGTTTTAATATAGCCAACATGGTTTGAGTAAATATCCTGTAAACATGCAAGGATACATTAGCAAACAGTGATGACTCAGATGCTTCTCTTAGTATTTCCAAAGATGTATCATTAACAGGGCATTAAATATATTTAAATTTGTAGCCTGCAGTATTCAAGTACAAGTAGAAATCAATTGCTATTTCATATTAATGTAGGAGTTATGAACTATTAAATAATATCTCAATGAGAACAATTTTGCTACAGAAAAAAAACAAAACAATGAAACAGAAAATATTCTAAGTCAATATGCTCACAAGTTCTCATAGGAAAATAAAAGCCTTAACAGTCTGCATTTCAAAATGATGTAGCATTGCTAATCAATACAGAGCTAAGAATGACCATCAAATCATATCAGATTGCCATGTAATGTAAAATAATTAAGTTTGCAGAGAACTGACACATGTTTACACACTTGGAGATAGGCTAAGAAAAGTAATTTGCTTCACAGTAATTTTTAATTAACTAGTAAATCCCAGTCTATGTAATAATTTCTTTCACAGCTCAGCTGCCTCTGCTCAGTGGACTTCATAAAGGTCTCTAGTGTTCTCTAACAAATGATAGTTTTCAGAGAAATGGCAGAATTTAGGAATGAAGATGGTCACTTAGCACAGTTTCAAATCACAAGAGAGTTCATATAAATGCTAATTTAAATGAACTTTTAGATTAAAAATTTGAGACGTGATATTGGACACAGTATTCCAGGATCACCTCCCTCGACCTGCTGGACATGCTCTTTTTAATACACCCCAAAATGCCATTGGCCTTTTTGGCCATGAGGGCACACTGCTGGTTTATGGCCAACATGTTGTCCAAAAGGTTTGTTTTGTTTTGTTTTGTTTTGTTTTGTTTTTTCAGCAGACCTGCAAACACAAGAAAACAGAAAAGGAAAGTTATAAACTTTCACAGTCACCAGTGTTAAATTTCATTAAATCAAAGGACAAAATAATATGTAGCCAATGAAAATAAAACAACAACAACCAGCCAACCAAAACAACAGAAAGAAAAGCAGGAACAGGAAATCAATTAAAATCTCTCCCTGCAGCAAACATAAATTCTATGACTGTACAAAGAAAGATCCAATACTTCACACTGTTAGAAAGTGATTCCAGATTTTTACAATATCCACCAGAATAAGTTACATTCTAGCTCGTTTTGATTGGCTGGAAACTCATTTTCCAATATGTGCCAATGTGAAAAGTATTGTTTGTTATTCTTAAGAGATCTTAAAATAAAGACAGACTTTGGGTAGAAAACTTCTATCTTTCTTCTGCAAAAGAACTCAGTTGGAATATCCTGTGTTGTACCAAAGAATTCATATGTGAAAGCATGCTGAATGTCTTCTGCTTACCTTATTATCCAGGCCAAACAAAAACAACAGGATGGTCATTCAACTACTTACAACAAAATCTTGCAGGAGAAAATGATGAGAAAACAATAATGGCAAAATATAAAGCTGTATAAATGTATTCAGTCAGTAAATATATTAATTAGAAAGATAATACTTCCACTGTAATCAGAAACAGTTCACGTACATCCATAGCTTGCTGTTCTTTAAAATGAAGCATCTCATATCACTAAAGTACTCAATCCTTCTGCCCCACACCAAAAAGACAGCATTCTGAATTTAGCAAACAATTCCTAATGAATGGTGAATGTGGCATGCTGATGATTCAAGAGCAACCTGTCCTAGTAAATCAATAATTGCCTTTCTTTACATTCCTTCTGAGTTGAGTTGTGTTGAGAGCCCAGAGTAAAGTTTGACCCTATATCCTTTCTATGGATAAAAGCACATTTGTTTCTAACACTTGTTCATTTTTAGTCTAGGATCAAAATTTCTATCTAAGCCAACGTCTGGAGGTCTAGCCAAAGGCAATCAGGATCAAAGACTGCTTCCCAGCAGTGTTTCAAAAAGAGAATGGCTAATCATTCATAAATGAAGAACAGATGATCTATAGCACGTCTCTAACTGCGGTGTAATGATGTATGCAATTCACACTGGGGACACCAGGAGACAACTGTGAGGGGGAAAAAGAAAGAAAAAACATTTAAAAACAAAACAAAACAAACAAACAAACAAAAAACAAAAAAGAAAAGGAAAAAAGACTAGTAGTATTTGTTTTAATCTGAAAAGAAAAAGGGAAAGAAGATCAACAAATTTAAATGCATGCACAACCCACAGAACTGAGTAACATGTATTTGCCATTAGCCTAAGCTAGAAACAGTTCTCCCTAGATGTGTGTCCTACTATTGCATCCTGTGGGCTAGAAGGGAAGAAATAGGCTGGAGCAAAGAGGAAGTGTCTCACATGGGTAGGAGGTATTGAAGGACCCATATCACATGCATAGGAAGAGAAAAAACTGCTTAGATCCTGCTTGTGTCATTCAACGGTGAAAGATGTCTTTCTTTTGCTTGTGTCTTGCTAGGGTGAAAGAACATAATCACATACATTATTTACACCATAAAAACTCTTGATAGTATAAATTACCCTTACAATTGCCTTCCTCATGTAAAGTCTTTTTAAAAAGATAAGAAAATGTTCTTCTATGAGGATTCAGAGTTTCCACTTTTTATCTGTTAATGACTAAAACAAACTGAATCTGTTAACCTGTAGTAAAATATGAAATAGTATGTCAATGCAGCAATAAATAAAATAACTTCATTATCAGTGGCTCCAATTAGAAATAAAGCTCAGCATTCATAAATAGTACCTATGGATCACTAAAGGGACTCTGAAGAGCTTCTATTTTCACAAAAACAACAGAAGCAATTAAATTCGCCCTCCTTATGCACTTTGTTTTTTTTTTCTTCACTTTAAATTGCCATAGAACACACTTACCAAAGGAAACCGAAGATATGTCCACTGAGACCATAGTAGAGGGAGCTCAGCTTAATTCTCCCAATTACAGCAATTGCCATGCTGCAGCAATTCAGAGCAGACAGACCTCTTCCCAGAAGCCACTCTCCATGCAGCATTTCCGAAGCACACCACTCTAGATGTCTCCTGAACAGCTCTAAATAATGTCCCCTTTTGCCCTCAAACAAATGCTCTCATTCTCCCTGTTCTGAAAAATAGGGGCTAAAGATACTCAGTGTAAAACTGTTAGCTGGGGTTTTAGGGATTAGCCCAAGACGTCAAGGAGTTCTAATTTATCATATATCCAATTATTGGTCCAAGGATCCAAAGTATGAAGGAAAAAAATAAAAAAGAAACCAGAATTTCTGACATTATTTTTTGCTGTTGTTCTATTTGCACTGAGCACCTACCCAAGTAATAATATATATATACCCAAGTCTATATATATATATATAGACATATACACATACACTATACCCAAGCACTACAGACCAGAAATTGTGTATCAACATGGAAGACAGTGCCCATTTTTTATCAAATCACAAGTCTAAGTCTGCGATTGCCTTAAGGTACTTAAAACCTTTCTAGTTTCTCACATTTGTATTTATAGAGGGTTATGCCCCCTGGATCATAATAGTTTTGTGTAGCCTCAGGTAATTCTGGAACAGGTGGAGGTTGCAGTTTTTTGGCAGATCAGTGCAGAACATGGTCGAGATCAGTCAAGCATTAGTGTCAGCTGTCCTTCACACATCTCTAAAGTGCAAGTGCGAAAAGATCAAATAGAATGTCGTCTGCTGTGAAAACTGAGAAATGAACAAGAACGAACAAGAGTGAAACTGCATCCAGGTCAGAGAAAACCTGCAGGACACAGTATCAAAATATGAACTGGGGTAAAATCAATATGAATTTAAAAGCTTGTGGGTTTAGATTTAGTTGATTTATTCTTGCCTCACTGAAGCTGCACAGAACATGATTCATGCAGGCTGCTGCTTTTGTAGGAGTCTGCAAATATCCACAGAGCATTGGGCAAAAGTATTTGGGAACACTGTCAGTTGTGTCTGCAGAGAGTAGGATCACATGCTTCAGGTAATGCAGTTATTCACCTTTACACTAACGCTCTCCTCTTGACAAACAGTGGGGTCTGTCATGGCCATCAGCTCAGCTGCTCCTGTGAAGACACACAGCCAGAGGCACAGCCTGTCTGGGACAGTTTCTGTATGACAGGAGCTCAGGAATTCATCTTATATAAGTGTGTTAGCACTGAAATTCCCATTTGTCCCATAATATAGCAGGATATCAGTGTTGTACTTGTGTCCATGACTAATTTGCTTTGTCACTAATTCCTCATCAGGTTAACTAGGTTGAGGCCGGAGGCTTTGGTAGTTTGGCAGGACTGGACTGCTTTTGCTGGTGCAGTAGTGTGAAGCAACATAAACATTACAAATATGTTATTAAATTATTAATTATTTTGAGGTGTACATCCTAACAGAAAGAATGGGGATGCTCCTGTAATATGGAAAGTCCTCTCAAGCTCCCATCCTACACCTGGAGAAAGGAAAATGGCTTTTTGAACTCTATTTCACAAACAAGCCAGTCCCTTTCCCTTCCTGCCATCACCCAGAAATCCACTCGGATCTGCAATGGGCAGTGCTGGAGAGTGCGTTGTAGGGATAGTTGCACACAGCATCTACAAGAGGGTGACAAAACTTTTTTTACAAGCTTTCATCCTGGCAGTCTAAAAAGAGAACAGCTCTGCAGTCTTTCTGCAAGCATTATTTTATCATCAGGTTCACTACTAGCACTATGAAGAGTTTACTTTTACAAATAGAAATAACTTGTATATAATCAGTGTGTGGATTCTGGAATATTTTTCCTCAACATGCAGTAGTTCAGTGGTAAATTCCGCTAACTACAAAACTGCAGGGAACTGAAGATCTGCCTGTCATCACCACTTCACACTGCAGAAATGAAATTGGTGACAGAACTTATGGTCGTATTATAAAAACAGATGTGCCAAGGAGTAGAGTAAATAATCCCTCACAGGGCTTCCTAGAGCACTACCAAATATAACTGGTGCCCATGCCAGCCATACTTGATACGGAAGCCGTAGAATGCAATGAGAAAATAAACTACCCTGCTCACATAGCTCAGCTCAGATTGGCATCCAAGTTGTTTACTGTCTTTTTTTTTGTTATTAAAAAATTAAATGGCAATCACAGAGCTATGCATTCGAGATTAATATCAGTAAAACAATGTACAAACCACATTACTAGGTATTCATCAGCTGTCAAATATATAAATTTCTAAAACTCATTCATGATTAGTCCAAAGAAATTTCCAGTATGCAGACAGTCATATAAATACAATTATATATCTCTGGAGCTGTCCCTTACTAGCCCATGTTTCTTTTTCTAGCACTGCAGGATCCCCTCCTTGAGCATCCTCAGCTTGGATATTACAAACAAGTTCTTCTCAGAAGGAGCGGTGATGCACTGGTACAGGCTGCTCAGGGAGCTGGGGGGTCACCATCCCTGGAGGTGATGGTGGAGGTGTGGCACAGTGACATGGCCAGTGGGCACGGTGGGGATAGGGGGGTTGACTTGGTGATCTTAGAAGTATTTTTCAACCTTAATGATTCTTTGATTCTATGAGAAGCAGGAGCTTCAGCTTCACATGTACCCTACAATTTCTCATACCTTATTGACACAAACACAATTTCTCATACCTTATTGACACAAACACTGGTGACTTTTGGAGCAGCACCGATAGATTCCATTGCTAGCCAGCTAACTGCTGGTGGTGTCACACCCACGTTTACTCTGTTAACCTTTTTCCATTCTTAAGTACCTCCTGCAGGATGCAGCCTTTGTATATATGTGACTTTTCAGGCTGAATCCTTTCTTCTACTGTTCCTTGATCATGCTCTAAATACTGCATACTTTGGCTCATCGTCCTTTATCCATGCAGCGTATCTTGCTAATTTCAACTTCTTCTCACATCATAAAAGTCAAAGATGATGTTCCAGATGGGCTGCAAAACATTGACATAGACATATTTCTGCTTTCTTCTATGATATGACTAACATATGCAACACAAAAAACATATTGGCACTTTTTCTTTCATCTGGCATAGTGCCTTACCGACACAGACATAACTTGTTGCCTTTGATGAGTTCTACTTTTCAGTCCTATCTTTTGACTTGAAACTAAGTAAAATTGACACGAACTTTCACTGTTCACGATACTGAAAAGCTTGTTTCTAGGTAAATAAATTTTCACTGTGGAAAGGGGAATTCAGCTAGCATCTACCTTCTGAAAATGCGAAGGCACTATAAGAAACTTTCCTGATTGGGATATTGTTGTATTTTACCTGCTGGTAAGGCTAGGATTTTGTAGCTGTTCTTAGAGGTAGTGCCAGGAGGATCACAGATGAGATAGCAGCAGGTGGAGGAATTGCAATGGGTAAAACAGAACAGTAGTAACAGAGAAGTTGAACAGCTGTGCTTAGGCACTTGACAACGTTAAACTCTTGCTGCAAGATCAATTCCATGGACATCTAACTCAAGGTATTTTAGTTTGCTGAATTTTCCTCTAGACCCATCTGATAAGTGATTTTCCTTCATGGAGTTTTATTTTGAGTTTATCATTGTAAATTCTTTTGTTTTTTTTCCTCATCAAGGAATTCAGTTGCATACATTTGCACCATGAACACTTCCATGTTGGACTCCATTCTGTCAGACTGCCTCTCTGCTGCCATCTGTCAAAAAGCAACAACATGTAATGAGATGTTTGTGGGAAGGTTAAACCTCTGCTGCCATCCCACCAGCATCTGCCTCTGACACTGTGGGCCAAAATAAGAAAATAGAAGGCATTAGTTTTGGAACAGATCTTGTAGATTGTAAAGCCCTTGTAAACATATTACATATTAAGAGAAGCTATGAAAAATGTGCTTGTGTAAGGTTACGTTACAATTAAAAGTAAATTGAATGAGTAGACTACATCTGACTTTGGTATGAACTGAATATTGAGTCCATTGTTTTCCTAGAAACACAGATGCTACTGCTTAAACATGAGTTCCTTTCCACCCAGAGATGACTGAGAGAGTGATTCTTGTATGTAGCAGCAGATGGCACTTCTGACTATTTTAAAGCAGTGTTATTAACATATATGACTGCACCAAACAGGTGGACTTTGCTTAGTTATTTATATATTTATTGTTATGATGTGTACTTCTAGAGAGTTTTGTTATTTGAGTTAATGCAAGGGTCTGTCTATCTATCCTTTTAAAAATAGGTGCAATTTCCTCCTGTTTTTAGTCATTGGTTTCCACCTGTTTGCCATGACTTTTCAAATGTAGTGGAGAGCGCCTTGGCAACTACATCATCCAGTTTCATCATGACTTTGGGATGCATCCCATCAGACCCCATAGAAGACCCCATTGTTGAGTATCTCAGCCTTCCCTTTGTATGCTGTCACCAATTCCCCCATCTTGCTTATCAGAGAGAGTACACTGTTTTTAGTCTTCCTCTTCTGACTCATGTACCTGCAGAATCTCTTCTTATTATTCTTTGTGCCCCCTGCCAAGTTCAGCTCCAGTTTGAATATATTATTTTAATCTTCCCCTTGACAATCTTAATTTATCATTTCTTATTTTTTTTCAACAACAAATAGTGTCAAAATATACTAATTCAACATCTGTTTCCATCTCAGGCTAGACTGTGGTTATAAATGTTTCAGAAAATGTGTCTTGTAGAGAAGAACTTAGAAAGACGGTCCACTGCTCAAGAAATGTGAAAAACTGTTAGAAGGGTCTTAGCTGGGAAGAAATCATTAAAAAAAAGTTTTAATGAAACACAATTAACTTTCTTTTCTGGAAAAACAAACAACCACAAACCCAGAAAAAAAAAAAATTCTGATCAAATGAAATATTTTCCTTCCAAAAATCCAATTACTGTTATTTTATTATTATCAATCATCAGCAAAATACTTTTTTTCCAAGGGCATGGCTATGCTGCCCTGAGATTTGTCCAGGGAAGATGCTCATGTTTTAAGACTGTTTTGTTTTTATTTCCCATCTTGGTTTATTAGATGAGCAAGAAAGAACCTAAAATTATTCATACATGACTAAGGACATGGTCTTCTTACTTATCACTTGAAAAGTATAGCAACTGCTGTACCCCAGAATGCACAGATCAGATCTACTGCATCTCTGTATATACTTCATAGAGGGAAGGCAACAGAGCTACCACCATCAGGAACAAAAGGAAGCATCTTGTGTTCCATTCATTTCCTTGATTTTACTTTCAGTTCTTCCAAAATAAACAAACGTAGATGCTACATACCACCAGAAACTGTAGCTGTGTGCAAAACCATCCGTGCACACATTAATAATAAATAAATAAATAAATAATTTAAATGAGCTTAAAAACCCATATGTTCTTTTCTCATAATTGCTTTTATTTTTAGCTGAAATAATTTGGAGACCACATGATTTGAAAATAAACATTGGAATTAACTATTTCTCTTTTTTTTAAAAATAAAATTATTCCATACTAATTCCAGATTAGAACCTTATGAAGCATCCTTATGCCTCTCACGTATTTGTTTGCTAAAGTCAGTGGCTATTTAAATCTTCACAGAGGAGGAGAAAGAATCTTGTTCTTTTCCAATGTGTAAATGAAGTACAAAATTGGTACATCTGTCCTTTTATGCCCTGTTTTGGTCAATGCCAACTAATAGAGGCTGACACTCTGCAGATAAATTAGAAGATACTGGAATGTAGCTGTACAGCTTAAATTTATTGCCAACATTTCCAGGCCTGTCAGTACGGGAGGAGCAAAACATACTTGGACATTGCTGCATTTTAGTACAGTTTATGGTTTATTAGGATACCATCAGCAAAGAAAAATACTGTCTTTCTGGCTCTTTTTCTCCTTTTACTACTGTATGCAGAATATGATTTCCTTGAGTGCCTGTGTTTTAGGAAGCTTCTCCTTTACTAAAGACAAAGTTTGCAACATAACCTGAGGATGGAAAGTGCTTTAACCCTTTTTTAAATACAAGCTCTATTTATGTGCATGGAGATAACAGGATTTTTACACTTCTAGAATAAGTTCTCACAAAGTGATTTCATATTCTCAATATATATAAGAAAATATTGGCTTGTGGCTGTGGGATCAATAAAGTATCCCAGTATTCCTGCTAATTACCACACTTGGGTTAGGGTTGAAGGATTGAATTGCATGTTGCTTTGCAGAATCTATTTTGTCTTCTACTTTAGTACTCTACAATACTCCATGCTTGCATCAAAAACAGTGTTACTAGCAGGAACAGGGAGGTAATTGTTCCTCTGTACTTGGCATTGGTGAGGCCGCGCTTGAGTACTGTGTTCAGTTTTGGGCCCCTCACTGCAAGAAAGACATTGCGACCCTGGAACGTGTTCAGAGGAGGGCTACGAAGCTGGTGAGTGGTCTGGAGCACAGGCCTTACGAGGAGCGGCTGAGGGAGCTGGGAATGTTCAGCCTGGAGAAGAGGAGGCTCAGGGGAGACCTTATAGTTCTCTATAACTTCCTGAAGAGGGGTTGTAGTGAGCTGGGGGTTGGCCTCTTCTCTTGTGTAATCAGTGATAGAACTAGAGGGAATGGTTTTAAGCTGCATCAGGGGAGATTCAGGCTGGACATTAGGAAGTATTACTTTTCGGAAAGAGTAGTCAGGCACTGGAATGCACTGCCCAGGGAGGTGGTGGAGTCACCGACCATGGGAGTGTTCAAGAAACGCTTGGATGTGGTGCTGAGGAATATGATTTAGCCTGGAAGTATTGGTGATGGTTGGACTAGATGATCTTCTAGGTCTTTTCCAACCTTGATAATTCTGTGATTCTGTGATTCCATTGCTCTAGAAAATTGGCAAAGTAACAGTATATTTAGAGGAACAAAGCAAGCAGTACTGGCATGTTTATCTGGACACTACCTACACTATCTTAAGATTTCTGAATTAAAACCAGTTGTCTTATGGCCTTCTGTAGGCTATATTCGACTACAATTTTAAGTTATTGTGCATATAAATGTTAATTGCATGCTGTCTTAATTTAGCTCATAATACCAGTCTCCAAAGATAAGTATTAACCCAGAAGACATCTCAGAATATTTTGCCTGACCAAACTGCAACAGTATGTGCAGATCAACTGAGTCATGTATTTCTTCCTTCATAACTGCTAAGACAATAAAAGAAAAATTGCAACAGTAGTATTTTCCCTGTCTGAAATCACACATTTCTTTTTTACTGGCTAAAATTACATCCTTGAGAAAGTGCATTATCATGATAGTTCTTTGCGTAAGGAAGTCTAGGTAAACATTTTGCCAAGATCATTATCTTCCAAAGAGGAAGCCAATAGAAAATAGAGGCTTTATATTAAAAGAAGCTTACAAGAGTGTCTTGGTATGATGACAGCAACAGAGCCAAGAGAAGTTCCTCCCACATCACCTCTAGGTGACCAAGTTCTTATGCGAACGCTTGAGCAAAATCCAGTTCATTTCTGGCTAAACTTCCTCAGGGTATATAAGGGGAGCCATAGAATATTTCTCCTCTCCTTAGTTCTTGGATGCTTTGGCAGGCAGGAGAAGATGGTGTGGGGAATATCTTCTTCCCTGTCAGTCAGTCTGAAGCACACACAGTACCAGCTGTTTTGGTGTTGGGATGTATACCAGGGAAGATATTAGTGTGTGAATAGAGAGAGTTTTAAAAGAGAGATCTCTGCATTCTTAAAAAAATAAGCACTGGTTTACACTGCAAAGCACACTTGCTCAGATTAGAATTATCAAGATGATATATAAATATATTTTTTTCTAGACCGAATCACTTACGACTTTCTTCATGGCCAGCTTCATCACTTTTCCTTCTTGTGTGGAGGTGGATTTGACTTACCTACAAGCACACCAAATAGGTGCTCTTCTAATTCTGCATGCTTCTTTTTTTGCTGGCTGTAATGAACAGAGAGCTTCAGTATGCCAAACAGATAACACACAGTTCTGTATTTTGCCCTTGCAGGTTTTAACTAGTTGTTGAACAGAATGAAGGCAATTAACAGAATAGTCTTCACCTGTGATCATTATCGTTGGTGTAAAATAGCTGTGATTATGCAGTACTGACCTGGGAAACCCAGCAGCATCCTCTTGAAAGCCAAGTAGGTAAGAGTGCCTACACTCCCTCAGACTTATAGATGTACTTGAAACCTGCATATAATTTTAAGCAGTTATTGCTGCTATCCCAAGGGTGACTCAGACTACATCTGACTGAAAGTTAAACTGTTAAGTGAGGTAAGGAGCGCTGCCATCTCTACCAGGTGGCCTTGGGGACTACTTGTGTCTGGCTGATGGGGCCCAGTGTGGTGCCCAGGGACCCCAGATATCTACCCAGGCTGGGGACACAGCTGCTGCTTCTCCTTTATCACTGGTGGTAAAGCTGCAGATGTATCCCAGAGACCCTCTCTCCACTCATCACCCCTGCACAGATGTCAGGCCCTCTTTTCCATTTCACACATCATCTACATGCCAGCTAGTTCAGTTTGCTTCATGCAGGCACTCACATACTCATACCTTATGAACACCACGTTCACAAGTCCTGTCTGTACCAGCACAAGCCCCCTGTGTGCCTGATACCTGACCCAGATCTGAGGCCCTTGCTATGCACTGGCTTAAGTTTGACATAAGCCCAGCTTAAAGTTTGTTAGAGAATATGCATGCACACCAGGTTGGAAAGGTATAGATACTAGGCTCCTCAAGCAGTTGGCACTAGGCACATGAAGTGTGACCAACCCATGTCCCTGCTCCAGCCGCTGGTGAAGAGTCTGCACTGCCTCTCTGTGTCTGCACTCACTGTGTTTCCCTCCTAGTTGAGGTCACCTGAGGTCACTGATAGATGACCAGACAAAAGTCTTGGGAGACCCTCTCACTGAGTCACAAAGTTAGAATGGATGTTCTGATCAATGGTTTATGTCTAAAGGATTCTGTGTGAAATTAATCCCTAATGTCCCCCAGTATAATACAATAAGTTAGCAAGCTATCAGCAAGTCTCTCAGTCTTGAGAAATGTAAAGTTTCAAGAAGTCATCTATTAGTCACTTGCTGAGTACTTACTGCAGGTAAAGAAGCTCTAGATTTGGAGGAGTAATCTTGAGAGGCATCTTCGTCCAATTGATTCTCATACTTTCTTAATATTGCTTATTACATTGGAAAGGGTCCTGGACAAGGTATCTTTAAAAGCTCTCCTTCTACTTACCCATACTAAAACTCCACAATATCTGATGCTGTATTTTGATATGATAATAATGTCATTTATCTTCCAGCAATTTCTCCCATCTTCTGAGTACTGGAACTGATCTCTGTAACTCAGATGTGAGCGAGTACTTTAGCAGTTCCTTGTTTTTGTTGTCTTTTTTACAACTGATTTCTCAGCACATAGTCAAGGTCAAGATGGGTGAGAAATCAGGGTTCTTTTGTTGTCTTTAACTACCTACTGTTCTCCAGTTGTTAAGATGCTTTCTGTTTCATACTCAGGATGTATGTTACTAGAAACCTGATTCCTCCATAACAATAACTGAGAGGTTTATAGGGTCACAGAAATTAAGCTATCAGAGATTAACAAGCATGGCAATCTTTTTTGAATAAAACCAAGTTGTTGAAAAGACTGCCAATGACTTCTTTCTTTAAGTGCTGATCCAGTAATGAACACAATTTCAGCTTCCTGTTTGTGTAATAAATAGATAACAGAGCTCCTCTGTTTCTAAAATAAAACTTATGTTTAGTTTACGAGATAAAGAGCCATAGTTCTCAGTACCCACAAATGTGTTTTAGAAGAACATAGAAATAGATTAGCTGTTGAAAGTGTTTTTCCTTTGCAAGCTTATGTATAACAAAGAAGGAAAATCTGGCATTACTGTCTATCAGACAGTATTCTTATATTGCTTACTCTTTAGCACATTTTGCTATATTTGCTTGAAAAAACCTGAAAAAGATTTTAAACGTTGTCTGGTCACCTTCAAATCTAATTATCTGTGCAGGCTCCCAAATTAATTTTGGTTTCTGAGTGTGTTTCTATTTCAAGGTTTAAATTACAGACGTAAAATGGAAAGAAAATCTAAATGATATTTTCATTATGGCCTTTTACCAGGTTTTTCTTCTATTCAAATGAAGACTAAACCATCCCCAAGCAATGCATCATTTTGTTAAAACTGAAGTTTGTGACAAAAGCCCTTCATCAAGAGTGATCAGTCAAGTCTGGTAGCTCCCCTGTAAGTGTCACATCCCACTTGTGAAGGAAGAGAGGAGTGAGCAGATTCACAAATCCTGTTAGATTATGGAGAAATTATATTCAGGGTCCAAATACAACCATCAGTTTTAATGAGAATCTCTGTAATACAATTATCTTAAAAGTATTGGCACTCCAATTATACCTTAGCTGTGTGACTAAACTTTGAGACTCTATAGGACACCAAAATAAGCTTTGTGTTATTTAACAGCTTTAAGAGCAAAAATAAAAGAGAGAGGTGGTAGACAGGCAGATGGAGGAAGCAATCACCAATGTCTGGCACAGACACCATTGCCAAACCTGACACATCAAGGGATATGCTGCTAATGAAACAAACACTACTTTATCTCCTAGTTCCACGTACATTGTAGCTTTCAGGGATACAGAGGACAATGATGTTTGGGAAAATAATTGCCATAGCAAACATTTCCAGTGACAACCTTTCCAAAGCTCCACAGCAATCCAATTCTACATTGGTAAGCTGCAAGTGTTGCTTTGAAAGTTATGTCTCCTGTTTATTTCCAAAACTACAACTATTATATTGAGCACAATAGCACTATTTGATAGAGCAAATTTTCAACTACAAAACACCATTTTTACATATAGTCATCACCATTAGCTATGCATTTTCACCAGTGATGCACACGAGCCCACATGCCATGCTTGTGAAAGTCTGCACCAATGGAAGTGACCCACTGGTGCTACTGCTGAAATGCACCACCCACCACTTCCTGCGCTCACCTCCACTGTTTGGTCTCCGTAAACATTCAGCAAGCACTAATGAATGTCAATGGGTGCCATTTTTTCTGCATGGAGGAATTCAATTCCACAACTTTGCTTCATATGCACTCCCATACCCAACACCATTCTGTCAGACTGCCCTTCTGCTGTCTACTGTCACACAGCAAGAACATGTAATGCAATATTGGCAAGAAGGTTCAACCTCTACTGCCATTCCACCACCATCTCCCTCTGACATCATGGGTCGACATCATAAAAGAGGAGACATTACTTTCAGAGCAACCCTCATATCACCCTACTTCTGACTGCTGAATGTGAATACACATTGACATGGTTGATTGAAGACTTCTCCAGCAGCAGCTGCTACTACATCTTTGGCAGAGAAACATTATTTGCTCTTGATTTAGGTGGAAACAGAATTTCATCCTTAAGAAAAAGTTTGAAAATTTGTATGCAGAGCCTAATAACTGAGGGTCCTAATTTAGACCAGTCTGTAGCATAAATCTTGAGGCTTTAGTCTTCATATTCCATGTTTCTTCCTCACCCTGTTAGCATACATTACTGTCTATTGATACATAAATAGATCTCTCTTATTAAAAGATTGCTTTATGATCTTTTGCCATTGCACTCCTATTTTTGTAGCAGATGGTGCTACTTCTTACCAATGCTGATTACATATTCTTCTAGTAAAAAATGTAACACTATTGACATAACATCAAAGGTACCACATGAAATTAAAATGAGTTCCTGCATTCTACATGAGAATGAATATTAGAATCCCAGGAGACCCAGCTTTGTCTGACAAAATGTAACCTCAGATAAACTTTTTTAAAAGGAATATTGCCCCAAATAATGAATTATGGTTTTTGCTTCAACCCCAACCTGCCTTTTCCCCTCAACAGCTTTCAAAAGTCAAACTAGCAGAGATAATCACTCTGGGAGTTCTGTCTATTAATAAATTTCCAACAGATGACATTTATTCTACAAACAGTAGATGAAGCTTTTGTTTCGCATTTACATTAGCAGTATATCAAGTGGACCTACAGCTTCCCATCATCTTCCTGATAAATCTGTTTTCAATCGGTTTCTCCTACATTTAGGTACTCTGAAGTTATGTAGAAGGCAAGGCATAAAGTTTCCTTTTGTATCTCACCTTTGCATAGTTCAGTCATTCATCTCAGATCGGCACAATCCGTTTCCTTATGTTTCACTGCAAATATATCTTTTAAAACAGGGCTAAACTGAAGATTGAGTCACCTACAAACTCTGCATCACCAAAGCTATAACAAATCAATTCCAGAGAAGAATGGCCTCTGTAACAGTTACACAGACAGATTATCTGGAAGATGGGAAGACTAATTGGTCTACTTTCCTAAAGTTCTTTCATGGGCACAGTGCTGTCATGCTAAGTACACCTGTAAGTTAATGTTTATTTTTTATACAGTGTGCATCAATTAGTTGTGAATGCCCTAATTCTGTCCAAATTACTTCAGAGTACTATTCTGTAACTTTATTTTAACCATTATGTTTGTTTTTCTGTTAGCTGTTATTGTATTTAAACACTTTGCATTAACATCTGTCTTCCCTTTCTAGGGTATTTCAGATCTGAGGTCTCAGTTTCTTTTGTGTATACAGAACAATCTGGTTTCCCATTCCTTATGGGACATTTCCTTTGCTTCCAGTGTTAGTCAAAGTACCTTCTGTTGCAGCTTCTTGATGTTTTCTAGCTTCCTATAGTCTAGTCTTCCTAAAATACCATAAATAGAAAATCCCAGAATATTCTGAAAGATGCTTTCCTACTGCTCAGTATGTATTTAAGTCCTGATTTATACATCTCACTTCTAGAGCCATAATGCATGCCAGGACTTTGTTTACCTTCTTACTGCTAGCAGACATTGTGCAGATGGCTAATGCATTATCTCTAATCACTCCCAGGTCTTGTTGCAGCTCTATTTTGCGGATGAGTGTTCTTATTTGTGCTGTAGAATTTGAATCATGTGGTTCTGATCTCCATTTTCCACATTTCCATACACAAAAGATAATCATGTGATAAAAATAAAATCAATCAGGTTATGAACTGCTGAATAAGGTTACCTACTATTCAACTCGTTTAACAGCTTATCTAACAACTCTTTAACTCTTAAACCTTTTATGAATAGCCAAGTTTTGCCCAATGTTAAAGCACACTGATCCCATTCTTGTCAAAATGTTTTAGTGAATTTAACTTGGTGTGTCTCTCAAGACTTCAGTTTCAGTACCACAAGTGGGCTACATGTTTAGTTAGTATAATCCATGCACTGATGTCAAAGCCAATTAATCTGTTATGATACCGGTCCAGGATTGTAAACGTTACACTTTTATCTACCTATTGATCAGGAAAAAGATCTCATCTATTTTTGCTGAGGATAGAGAAAAGACAATCATTTCAAGCTTTCTATTTTTAACTACGACCCTCTTATTTACTTCCCTCTTTACAGCTGAACTTTATGAGCTACAAGATCTGCCAGCCAATATGACAAATTCCTAACTCTGCCTCTGTTAATTTCTTGTGATAGTTCAATGAATTAAATAAGTGCACAAATTACAGATTCAGTGAGTTGATTCCAGTGCTTTTTTTCATCTTTTTTCCTAACATTTCTATACCATTTCTGTATTTGAGTTTTCACACCATTCAATAATTATTGCATAATCTCAATGATAAGATCTCAATACAGGTTTTATTTAAGCAGATTCACAGAACTCTTCATTTTAATTGAGCACATCTGAAATGCTTGTATACTGATGCATGCAGTATGAGGAACAAGCTGCTTGAACTGGAAGGTTTTGGCCTTTTCCCAACATCATGACATCATTGGGGTGAAACTTGGCAGCATGAGTCCCACAACTGAAGTGATAGTGTGGAGGACTATCAGCTGTTCAGGAGGCTTTAGGCAGAACCAGTGAGGTTGAAGTGTTGCACTGTATGCTGTATGTAAAGGAGAGGTTAGACTGTACAGACCTTGCTGTTAGGGACAGCATGGTAGAGAACCTCTGGGTAAAGATTAAAGGGATAAATAGTAAAACAGATGTTGTCATAGGTGTCTGCTATTGATCACCCACCCAACTGTGGGAATGAGCTATTCAGTTATGGGAGAAATCTATGGATCAGTTGTCTCTATCCTTTCTGGATATTACCTTCCCATATATAAACTGGGAATATCCAACTGCTGTGAAAAGCAAGTCCTAAAGCACGTTGAAGAAAAAAGCTTCCTGCAACAAACACAGTAAGCCAAGGAAGCCACTTAGGAGCTCACTTAGATCTACTGAGAGTAATGAAGGACTTGTAGGGGAGGTGATGGTAGGTGGCTCTCTTGCCACAGACATCATGAAATAGTCAAGTGCAAACTTTTTTATGTAAACTGAAAAAAGATCAGAGTTGCCACTTTGGGCCTTAAGGGAGGAAACTCTGAGCTTCTCAGGGAGCTGGCTAGTAGTGTCCCATAAGAATCTGCTCTAAAGGATTTAGGGCTCCATGAGAGTTGGGGGTTTTTTTTTTGTATTTTTTTGAGAATAATCTTTTGAAAGCTCGGAAGCAGACAATCCCATTGTGTCACAAGGCAAACAAGAGAGGAATACTGACATGAATGAACATGGAACTCCTCCTGCAACCAGGGCAGAAAAATAAAATACATGACCTCTGGAAGTGAGGTCTGGCTTCATAGAAAAAGTACAGAGCTGCAGTTCACATCTACAGGGAGAAAACAAGAAAAGTCAAAGCTGAAGTTGAGTTTACAGCGGCCAAAGTGATGTCAGACAACACAGAAAGGTATTTTAATGCCTGACAATAGCAAAAGGGGGTCTTAAAGAAAACACTGCACTGATATTTGATGCATATGGTTACCTAAAAAGTAAAGATGAGGAAACAGTGGAAGCATTTAATGTCTATTTAATGCTTTTTTGCCTAAGTTTATGTTAGTAACAATAAAACTTGGGCTGCCCAGTCCTCATATTAGGAGGACCACAATTAGGGGAACAGTGATTTTTATCTGTGGCTGATGAGACTGTAAGGGACCAGTTGTAGTATTTCATAAGTCCCTGAAGCCTAATGGAATTCACCCCAGAGAACTGAAGGAGGTAAAAGATGCTATAGCTCAACCCCCTCAATAAGTTACCAAAGGTCTTGTATGTCTGGGGAAGCCCCTGCTAACTGGAAGCTAGGCAGTGTTATACCTATCCACAAAAAGGGCTTGAAGGAAAAAACAGGAAGTTACAGACCTGTTAGTTTAACCTCAATCCCTGAAAAAGTTAAGGAAAAGACTATCCTTTGGGATATCAAAAGGCAGTTAAAGAAAATAGAAAGCAATTATAATGCATAATCAACATGGGTTCACAAAGAGAAGGTCCTGCTTTAGTAACCCAATGACAATCTTACCCACTTCATGGATCATTGAATTATGAAAAATCTTGATTTAGAAGGGACCCAAAAGGATTTTCAAGTCCATCTTCTTGTTCCACACAGGACAACCTAAAATTCAAACCATATGTTCAAGAATATTGTCCAGAAACTTAAACTCTGGCCAGCTTGGTGTTGGGATTGCTGTTCTGAGCATCCTGTTCCAGTTGTAAATGAGAACATAACTGACCCCTGCTTTAGGGATTTCTTAGACAATAAGCACTGAATCATAATAACAGTACAGGGCTTACAGTATCCTTATGGATAAACTGCTTGTCTTTGAGATACACAGGTTTGTGTTTTGCTGGTTGATGAACTGGATCAATATTAGAACAGTGAATGGGGCTACACCTTGCTGGTGGCCAGTCATTATCAGTGTCTCATAGAGCTTAATTTTAGAGTCAATTCTGTCCAATATTTTTATCAATGACTCAGTTGCACTGGAGCATTGGACAACCATTCACAACAGGAAATTCAACAAAACTGATGTTGGGTGCTGCACCTGGGACAGCGTAATGCCGGACACAGGTGCAGACTGGGAAATACATGGCTGGAAAGTAGATCAGCAAACAAGGACCTGGAGGTGCTGGTGACAGCAGCTCAGCATGAGTGTGCCTTGGATACCAGGAGGGCAAAATGCATCTTGGGGTGCATTAAACACAGCGTAGCCAGCCAGTCAAAGAAGAGATTCTCCTGCTGTATTTAGCACCTTGAGTACTGAGTGCAGTTCTGGCCTCCACAACAAAAAAAGGATGGTCAGATACTTGAAAGCATCCAGAGGTGGACAGCAGAGCTGCTGGCAGGGCTGGAAGGCATGTACTGCAAGGAGGGGCTGAGGACATGTGCTGTCTAGTTGGGAGAAAAGGAGGCTGAAAAGTGCCCTCATTGTCAAACACTACAACAGGGTTCCTAGCAAGATGATCAATGCCCGTGGCTGTCATTGCTCAAGGAGTATTTGGATAACACCCTCAATAATATACATTTAACTCTCAGTTAGCTCTGAATTGCTCAGGCAGTGGGACTCGATGATCTTTGCAGATCCCTTCCAGCTGACCAATTCTAAAAAGCAAAGGAAAAAGGAAAGACATCATTGTGTAAGTCAAAGATATCATCGTAGTGCCTGAAGGAAAGAATTTATCTACCGTGTTTATAACATTTACTGTCAGAAGCCACGTTAGAAATTAAATCATTGCTATCTTTTCCTTTTAAAAAAGGGATTAACAAGTCTATAGAGGGAAGTACAAGTCTACCTGTTCTAAAAAAGCAGCACAATTATTTTAGATCAGCAGGGGGAGCTGAACTGTTACACTTTCGCTGAATACAGAGATGAGATACTCATTGCAAAGAACTGCATTATTCTGTGAGACACTTCTTATTTCTTTACTTTTATAGTATTTCCTATACAGCTTTCTCCACACAAGAAGTCTCAATTTCTACTCTGCTCTCCCATTTCCCCTAAAGTAACTAATCCTAATGAACAGATCTTTCATTGCAGGAATTCTTGGATGAGAAACTTAAATAAGAAGCTTATTCAAGATGAGATGATGGTTCTTATATTGCAGCACAGGCAATACTACAGGATTACTGGAGGGTACTGTCAAGTTTCAACAATAACAAGGAGAAGAAAAATATTTCTAATGTTGAAATTGATCCAACCAACTAGTTCGAAGTTATATTTATGTTACAGGCAGCTCTGTGGCTTTAACCTTACTGAAGTTAAGTGTAATGTAATGTATGGGCTCCATTACGTGTTTTCAAATGAGAAAACAAAAAGACAAAAGAATGCGAGGAATAGCATGTTTATATGCTTTTACACAAAAATCGTATCCTTTCTGGATAGCACTTTTAAACCAAACCTGGTCCTTCACTAAATCTCTAGATAAAAGTTATGGAAATGCAGTCATGAGTGGGCAAAATTTTGGCAGTGCAAATAAGACACTTATGAAGCTCACAGTGACAAGATTCACAAGGACAGATAAACAAGACCCTCTGTTAGTCTAGTCACAAGCAGTGATCTGGAGTATCATTGAAACAGAGATTCTAAAAGATCAAAACTTGTTTTAGGGATAGACTGCTTTCTGAATTGTGTTTAATCCAATCTGGTGCAAAAACAACAAAACACAGAACAAAGAAGGAAAATGATCACAGTTTGACTCGCATGACCTTCTCTAAAGAGTTTCATATATATTATATGTTATAGGCACTCAGTCCAGTACAGGAAAGCAAAAAATAAAATAAAAAAACAATAAAAAAAAGATGAACACGTGGGAATCCTTTCTGTGAACTGCAGTGTTCTCAGACCACCAACAGGTTTCCAGACATCGGATGACCATCAATATTAACAGAACTCTTGATGAAACAGGCCTATTTTTAAGCTTTTTTTTGTTGTTGAAACTAGTTAAGGCCACCTCTGAACAGTCCCTTTAAAACCCCTAAGGATCTACACCCCTCTATTACATTTTCTATAAGATACATTGCTAGTCCCAAGGCAATTGCTCCACATAATAGAAAAACAGAAGTTGGAGAGACTGCATGGCAGCTACAAAACAATGAAGCAAGGTGCTGAAGACATTATAATTGATTGTGAAAAAGTTTAGAGATAAATCAAGCCCAATCAAGACTGACAGCAAACTCTTGGATTTGCCTGTTAAAATCGAGCTCTTGCACATACAGCACACTGAGGACACATTCTATAAAGAATGATACCACGTAAAGCTACTTTGACAAACGTGTATTATTACCCGAGGGAGAGGAAGAAAAAAAGTAGCAGAAGCGTAGAAAACCAAATTCTCAAGAGAAAATAATGAGGGAACAGTTTTGTTGTTGGCTGGTGGAATTTATTTTGTATTTCTCTGATCATTCTGCACTTGCTGCACCTCACAGAACTGGAATTTCTGATGGCTGGGCATTCAGATGCTGCCAATTTTTATGTCAATGGTTTATGGGCTGGTTTAGCCTGGCTCTGTGACTAGCCTGTTCCAGTGCTCTGTTACTTTCACAGTGAAGCCAACCTGTCATTTGCCAGAACATCCAGGTCCTTCTCCTCAGAACTCACCTTCAGCCCCCAACCTGTACTGATATATGTGGTTTTTCCTCCCCAGGTGAAAGATTCAACACTTGCTCTTGTTGAAATTCACCAAGTTCCTCTCTGCTCAACTCTCCAGCCTGCCCAGGTCTATTTGAATGGCAGCATCACCTTCTGGTGTGTCAGCTGCTCCTCCCATTATTAGCTAACTTGCTGAGGGTGGACTCTATCCGTTCATCTGGGTTACTGATGAAAATATTTTACCAGACCAGACCCAGTACTGACCTCTGGGAATACTACTGGTTAGGCCTCCAACTAGACTGCGCTGTTGATCACAAGCCTCTGCCTTGCCAGTCAGCCAGTTCTCAGCCCACCTCAATGCTTATCTAGCCCACACTTACTAAGCTTAATTGCAAGGATGTTGTAGCAGACAGCATCAAAAGCCTTGCTGAGTTCATGGCTCTATCCAATCCAAAGCAGCCTTATCTTATTCCTCTTCCAGAAACACAAATGGTATGGCTTTTAGGTCCTTACCACTAATTCTTTTATTCTAATTCACCAAATAGACATCAATGGTGTCATCAGTGGCATCATAAGTTTTGCTAATATTAATCTAGACCCTCTTGCCCCTCTGTGTAGCATTAGTTCTGAACTGAGATCCAAACCACAAGTCCATTCATAACTATCCAAAAGATGTTGACAGCAGGTCTTGATGCTTTTGTTGCCTACAATCTGTCTGTCATCAGAGAAATTCTGTGCAATATAGCTTAAAGCAGTGTGTACTGTATTTTTAAATCTTGATACCACATTCAAAGCTCAGAGGTATTTGTCATTTACTTCTTCTGTTCAGATCCACGTTGTTGCAGAAAATGTCCTCAGCTCCTCAGTCAGTGAGGCAGCACTACATGCCACCTGAGCACTGCCATACTTAACCCAATTATGCTCTTCTGAATCTAAACTGTATCATAACAGAGTCCACCTAGACTTTCCCTTTTGACCAAGAGTTCCCAAGCTAGTAATCATGTTTCTGGAAGTGTGACTGCAAGAAGTGTAATGAATTCAGACACAAAGAGAATTTCAGAACTGCTGTCTAGGACACCAGTTTACAAGAAATATAAAAAATGTGGATATAGGCACAATTAAGATGGCTCTAAATTCCCTAAAGACAGTCCTCTTACTGAAGAGGAAATGTTATCCATTCCATCCATCATTTTCTCTGCATTGCCAGTGTACATGACTCCAAACAGTCCATTGTGTAGACATCTTGTTGGAAGTATTTTTAAGAAAGGAGTGGAAGTCATTCCCAGCTGAAATTTATATATAAAAACTATAAAGAAATTGAAGCCAAAAAGCAAGAAAAACACCAAGAACAACAGCAACCAGCCAAGCAACCCCAAACCTCAACCTCAATATGCTTTTCATACAAAATGAAAATACCAGATTTTTGTCACACAGCCTCTGGTGCACCACCTTTTGTCAAAAGCAGGCTGGGAAAGAGTCTTGAAAATGCTTTGTATCTTTTCCAGCATACCATGCTGCAATACAATTGTACATTTGTACTGTATCTGCCCTCTGACTATTCGGACCTTTCCCCTTGTAGTAATTGTCTTTTTATTTCCTTGTAGTTTAGCTGTACTTCGGCACTGGACAGAAATTATCTTGTACTTTCATGCTGATCTTTCTTTTATAAGGATTTCAGAAAAGAGGCAAATTAACAAAGCTGATAAACTATTTCAGAATATTCTACTGTGTCTCCTATAGCAAAAGCTGTAGAAAGAGGAGTACAATGAAGAGGCCTTTTTCTCTCCTGACTTTGTATTTAGTTCATTGCCTGCCTTGAAAACTTATGAAATGAGCTTGCCAAATTTATTTTCCCAAATAATATCTTTAAAACAAGCTAGAACAGACTCTTTTTCATTTGTATATAGGTTTTGGCCATAGTTCAGGAAAGCACTCAGGCATATTTTCGGATCAAGCATCTAAACACCTGAGCAAAAATAAGTGCACAGGTAAGTGTTGTGAAAAGCATTAGGGAAACTCAAAATCTGAACTGAATGAAGGTCTCTCTTCAAATTGCTATAAGTGTATCCAAAAAGTTAACTACTTTTATTTTCATCTTCCCCATTCCTTCAAAGGAAAGGCATAGGCAAAGCTGATGTCATAAAAAGGCTGTTGCTTTAAAAGGAGCATGAAAAGGCAAGTGACACCAGAGTTACTATCTGATAAGTTTTTGCTGATCCAGTGAGGACAAATAAGCTGAGATCAACAACTTAACAAAGATTTACAGAACATTCCTCTTAAGAAGGAACAACTCCTACAACTCCAGGAGGACCTCATGAGGTTCAACAGATCCAATTGCAAAGTCTATCAAGCTGGGGGATGAAAAGATGGAGCACAGCCCTGCTCTTTAGATGTCTCTGTTGTGATAGGACAACAGGTAATGACATCAAAGTAAAAAAGGTCTGATTTAGCCTACGTATACATTTACATTGCCCTTATTCACAATAAGGACAGTGGCACTGGTTGCCCAGAGAGATGGTGGTGTCCCATCCCTTCAGACAGCCAAGGTCAGGCTGGATCAAGTTCTGAGCACCTGATGGAGCTGTGGGTGTCCCTGTTCATTGTAGGGGAGTTGGACTAGATAATCTTTCAGAGTCCTTTCCTACTCAAAGAATTCTATGAGGTAAGTGGAACATTTTCTTTGTGGTTCAGGTAAAATTTCTACCAACTTTAACTGTAGGGTTAGATCAGTGAAAATAGGAATCTCACCCTACACTCAAGCTACATAGAGACTGAAGGTTTTAAATCTTTGTGATTTTTGTAGAGAAGAGAAACTGGGGTGAACACCTCCAGGGGAGACTTTTGGTGACCAAACCAAGCCTGTATTTGTGACTGGCTAGAGACAAGTTATCATTTTGATAGAGGGCTCTTTAAATAATTCTGGAAAATGTCTGAGTAGAGCAAGAATAACTTTGAGTGTAGAAATAGATTTTTATGGAGAAGCTCGCACTCTGAATGTGCTTTAGCTAACTTGGATGAAAAATCTCACAGAAAACTTGTTAAGATAATTGTTTTAATTTTCCATCACTGCAAGATTTTGCAGGTGATGATGCAGTAACTACTGCTCAAAAAGCATGTTAAGAAACAGCATAGCTCAAAATTACTTCATTGTTCCAATAGCTGACTTGAGAGTGGAAAATACTCCCAGTACTATTATAAACAACAGAGACACTGGCAAATTTTGCAGAAGAGCTGTTATTGGACGGGGCCCTGGGCAACCCAATCTACTTGGTAGCAACCCTGGCTATGGCAGGGGGGTTGGAACTAGATGATCTTTAAGGTCCCTTCCAACGTAAACCAATCTATGATTCAGTGATTCCTTGCTGCTTACCAAATTTAAATCTCTGTAAGAAGAAAAAATTTTAACTAAGGCACTGTAAGGTGCATCATGATTACCTGTGAGAAGCATGATATTTATTAGGTGCATTTTATCAGCTACTGCTGAAAGTAACTTGGAGAATAAGATCACCTACAAATAAATATATGAAATGAGTGTACTGCTCTAAGAATGGGATTTAAAAAATAAAGATTGAACAACATTTGTTTTGCATTTCTACAGAAACAGCATTTGAAAAACTAGGATGTGGTGAGAACCATTACATACTTATACTTTCACTTCTTTATAGTATTTAAACACTATATGGGTGTGTTAATTATGGGATGTTGGAAGAACTGAATGATTTCAGTCTGTATAGGTAGTTTAGCTTGATGGCAGGTTCCATTGTATGCAGTTAAAATGCAGTCCTTAGAATATATTTACAACTGAAACTGATTACAAGTTAGTCAGTGAACCTTCTACACAGCATATTAGCCTGATGCATTTTGTCAGAAATTGACTTACAGAAAGAGAATGATGAAACAGGACAATTTTTCTCAGATACAGAACAAAATCCAGAGCTAGTAAGCTTACTTTAGTTGGGCAGAAATCTCTAAGACACGATCCACCAACTTGTATGCCTTACGTGATTCAGAAATGTAAAACCTGAGAACCACTTACAACTAAAGCAATCTTCTGTCTGACCTACTAGCCACTTCTGCCACACTAACTGTTCTAATTAAAACATTCAGCGTTTTAAGTTACTTCTAATCTGAAAGGAATTTGGGAATAATTTAACAATCTTAATTAAGAGAAATGTATATTTTCATACTCTCTTTTTCCCCCCCCATTTTTCATAATTCTTTGAGTATAAAACACATTAAATAATTTCCAAGTTAGAAACAGTTAGCATTGTAAGTACAATTATTGCTCTGTGGAAGCATCCCACAGATCAGCAGAATCCCCTCTCCTTCAGTCACCTCATAATACTATGAGGTAGCACTGAAGCCCTACAGGGAACATGTGTGCAAACACAAAATAAGCCACAATTTTTTAACCAAAAAAATGTCTGGCCTCACTAGGATCAAAGCATGACAAGTATAAGAGATAATAGCAGGCAACGGGAATGAAGGATTAGGCAGCGATAAGATCCTTCAGTTATATTTATCAGCAGTGTACATAAGTGGATGATGGAGCCACAGTCTATTTAAAACCAAAGCAGATTGGGCACTGCTCAATTGCATCACATCACACAGAGCACACTGTGGGGTCCCACTGGCTCTCACTAACAGGTGCTATAGTCTTTTAGATTTCCAAATAAATCCTCACCTGCATTCTATGTAAGTCTTTAGCTCCACTTGTGACAAATGCCAACAAATACGATTATTCACCTCCTTTGGAGATTCTACCTAACACCCACAGGGTTCACTGATCCCATACATACCTTAAAGCAGTAGAGCTTAAAGTAGAGCTAAATTAGGTCATCAGAACCTCTATGTGTTTGTGAATAACTCGTTTTTGTGTGTGTTCACTCATGAGAAGCAGAAAAAGCAGAAACCAATCACAGAAAAATTACTCACCAAGCATGACAGTGATGGAAAGCTACCTAGAGAATGAAACATGACACCCAAGGCAGCTTAACGCTATTAATAATATTAGTATGAGAATGTGATCTCACTTTTTAAGCTTATGTCTTCATTTTCTAATTTACTTTAGTACCTTCTTACAGTTCTGATCACAGGTAACGCATATTTAACAGAATCAGCTTAGTGAAACAGCAAAACCGGGTGACCACTCCATTCCCACCAGACCCAGTAAATAAGTTTATAGGAGACTGAATATTCCTAAGCAACAGGTATGAATACTCAATGAGATAAAACTACATGTCAGGATGTTTTCCAATCAGAATATTGAGAGTGAGGGCACTTTTTTAGAGAGCAACTTGTTTTGAAGGTGTCATAGTAGAGCTTTCTTTGTTATCCTTCACTGCACTCACTTCCCTATCGTGGAAAAAAAATCATGATTGAGAATTCCTTTTAATCTGGGAAATTAAAATAAATGCATTTGTCTTTTTTTTTTTTTTTTAATTGCACAGAGAAAATTGTTTAGAAATAACAAATATATAATTTCTTTATGTACTCATAACTGCTTTTTTGTGCTACTTATGCAGTTCTTGACTCTAGTAAGTCAATAATGCTGACTACCGAGTCTGAAAAAATAACACATGCTATAGCTGTTTCTTAAGAGTAGACAATGATTAGACTGTAACTGTAAAGTGAAGCTTTAAGGACCAGATTGGTTAACTCCATATTAGCCATATTCATATTAACACATACCAGCTGTCAGCACCAGAATTTATTCAACCTCTAACAGTTTGTTGTCTCAAAAAAAAAAAAAAAAAAAATGAGCAACTGACAAATACTTCCTATGATGACACCAAATTGGCCAGTAAATTCCAGTAGGTGGTAGAGAAGATCTACTGCTTCTCGATAGCCCAAATAATGCTTAATGAGAACTTTACCTTACTGCTGCTTTCTTGTTTTGTTCTGTCTTACCTAGTCATGCAAGTGTACACCTGGGACACTGAGATTACCCTACGTACATGTGCATGTCCATGTTTTTGTGTTGCTCTTCATGCCTCCACCTGAGACCACAAGGAAACAGATTCTGATCTCCTGGAGCTCATAGTAGGAACGTGACATAACATTCTGTTAAGAGATCTCTGTAAGAGATGTCTGACATCAGGCAATGTTATATTAAAGGTTAAACAAAACCAAGACAGCCAACTCAAAACTGGATACATAACGTTTTCTGAATGGGGTCCTAAGATTTGATTTGCGTTCTCTAGAAAAACATTTGAAGAAATGCAACTGCAAATATGCCACTATGGTAAAGGTGTTTGTACCACCTTACATATATGAATGACTGCTGCCATGTGATTTGGCAAAACACGTGCTGAAGAACTAAAACACAGTCTCATTCTTCTTCACTGAAAGTTTTAAGCTCATGCTTCAAACCATGCAGATTCTAGATTGCTTCACAAAATACATTTGGGCTTTGTGCTCCACTGCTTTGACAAATGGAGAACATAATCAAACAAATGAAGTAAGAGACATCTTTTTTACTGCCGTCTTTCCTTTGTGACTGGGAAGAGAACCTGAGTTCTTTCCAGTATTTAGAATTCTACAAGGGTGATGTCTGCATCTGAATAAAACATACCTTTTGTGCTCTGCTACACCCAAACTCTTCCAAAACAGGAAGTGGTTAAAAAGAAAAAGAAAAAGTAAATTGAGTTCATCCATCCAAATTCTTCATGCGTTTTCTGTCTCATTAGCTTAATGGCCCAAACAAATGATAAATGCTTGTAATACTGCTATATTTTAAGTGTATGTTAAAAACTGGAAACACATTGTTCGAGAAACTGCACTGTTCTTGCTCACTGTCATTAGTGGCCCATGTATTTTGATTCTTATGAGGTAACGACATAATAACAAAAGTTATTTTCAAGTCTTCCTAAAGATCTTTTGCTCAGCTTACTTCTATGGGAGATAACTACATCTGCTGAGATAATGCACCAGATGTTATTCAGGAAATGACTATAAATTCAAAGTAATATCTGTAAAATAATCTATTTTCCAAATGCAAATTGCTTTCTCTGAATGCCCTTATCTTCCCAGCATAACTACCCTGTAAAACTCTACTTTCCTAGTATGTAATTCCCTCATACTGCAAAGCACAAACAGAGAATTTTAGTGGTATCTGTCTGTTGTCCCTTTTTCAGTTCATGAAAAAATTCTTCAATACACTTTACCAAATATATATTCTACTTCTGCAAACATTCATGAAGAAAAAGAGCACAGATTTTAATCAGTATCTTTTACTGGTTGAAGACAGAATTGCTTTTGCTGTAACTCACAGCAAGCATCTTTTGCACAATGGTTCAGATGTAACAGAACCTTCTTTGACTCAATCAGCCTTCCAAAAACTCACCTTGTCTGGAAGTGATCTTTTATATGTACTACAGAAAATGCACTGAAGAGTCTTTTATTCATGCTAACACTTCTGTCTTCCATAATTAACCCCATCCTTTCTGTGACAGTGACTGTTTTTAACGTGTGTGTTAATACCTTGCCTAGTCCAAAAGGGGCTCGATTCTTACTGTGCAGAAGTAGCATAACAACATCAAAAAGATTTTGTTTACGTCTGTGTGACAACACTAGACTCAGGCAGGGAGCGGAGCAGAAGAGAAGCTGCATGACTTCTACATTTAGATATCAAAAAGCTAAAAGTACCACTCTGTTTCTTTGCAAATCTACTGAAGTCTTAGGCTAGTGCTTCTCACAGTGCTTGTGAAGTCATTGCTTGTGGTATGCTATCCTCTATTCCATTTCCAACATATCACCTACTGGAAGTACATCTCATACAGTAGGACATTACATCTGGTACTGAAGTGTGGACTAACACAGTCATGGAGAAGAAATTTTCCACAAGAGAACAAGGCATTTGATGTATAACACTTTTCACCACAGTGCTTCAATAGGATTTAAAACACAGCTCCTCCGTTATTCTTTTCTCTACAGTTATCTTTTCATTTTCTTGAAAGTAACATAGTTTTCAGTGATTTTTTAGTCTAGCTATCAATAAAGAGTGAATACATTATTGTATCAGGCTACTCAAAAACACCAACCTTATAAGGTTGCCTATAAAATCTTGGAAACAGACAAAACACACCGTAATTAGAATTTCTACACAAAGAGACAATTTTGTAGCCTCCTATTTGGCACAGATAATAGCAGCTGTGAAGATTTGATAGAATAGACTTAAATTTTCCAAGAACAGGAGGACTAGGCTGCTAATTCCAGGCAAAGTTCATGTTTCCACACACTATTTACCCCTTCCAGAAATGTGTGTCTAGCTATGTCTAGTGAGCTCATGTGAACTTACAGGCCTCGCACTCAATATCTTCTGAAAGGAGTGGAGAAACATCACTGGTCTTTTCATCATTGGTCTTTCCCATCTCAGAAGACTGGTGTCAGAATGGTACTTATAACCTGAAAAAAAAACAACAAACAAAACCAAAAAATAAAACCACAACATGAGCTAATGCATGAACAATCAGTCAGGCTCAAGGGGTTATGATATGTGGGGTCACATTAGGCTGGTGGCCAGTCACTACTAGGACTTCACAGGGCTGTGTTCTAAGGCCAGTTCTCTGATGTTTTTATACATGATGTGAATGCAGGACTAGAACACATACTAAATTGATGGTACTAAATTGAAAGGACCTGATGGCTTCCTTAAGAGTAGGGAGCACTTCCAGAGGGATCTTATTAAATTAGAGGGCTGGCCTATCACCAACCATATGACATTTAATAAGAGCACGTTCTGGATTCCACACAGGGGACAAGAGGATGGAGAGCAGCACTGCAGAAAGAGATCTGGGAGTTCTGACTGATTGTAAGTTGAATACAAATCAACAGTGTGTGCTGGCAGCCCAAAAGGCCAACTGCACCAGGCCCGGTGCTGCCCACTCTGCTCTGCATGGTGAGGCCTCACCTGGAGCACTGGGTTGGGCACCAGACACAAAAAGAACATGAAGCTATTAGTGTCCATAGGAGGGCTATGGAGATGGGGAATGGTCTGAGGGCAAGGCGTGTGAGGAGGGGCTGAGGTCACTGAGAGCACAGAGCACAGGGGGCTGAAGGGAGGCATGATGGTGGCTGCAGCTCCCACAGGGACAACTCTACCACACATATGGTTTAATTCTTAGATACTTATGTCTGAAGACAGCAGCTGGACTCAGTGATCCTTGCAGATGATAGAATCACCAAGGTTGGAAATCACCTAAAAGATCCTCCAGTTCAACCGTTCACCTATTACCAATAGCTCCCACTAAACCACGTCCCTCAGCATAACAACCAATCATTCCTCGATCCCTTCTAGCTCAGGATATTCCATGATTCTAAGTATGCACAAAATCACCGTTAACGCTGTATTTCTCTGATTTATTTTTCCCCCCAGAAATATATTAATAAAGTTCCAATTCATTCCCTACAAGAGAAAAGCTGATAAATTCCAAAAATAAATTCCTCTTCAAGAAAAGAAAAAGTCTCTGGCTGTAATTCCATTCAAGTGAATCATATCTCTATTTAAGTAAAAGCATATAGGTCGAAATCTGTTTATGAAGCAAAATTCTAAACACAGCATATTTGTTTCTATACTGAGAAAACACACGGCTTATTTAGATAAGTAGTTCAATTTGTGGATGCACTCAAATAGCAACAAAAAATGAAACCCGGGAATATGTGACACGTTTTCAAAGCAAAATAAAAACACTTGGACATAGGCAATTAAGCATTTGCTATGTTTTCTAGATGAGTATGCAAATTTGACATTCAAATCAATGTCTAAAAATAATCTCACCCATTCAAAAAACACCAAGATCATAAGGAGAGCAAAGTGTGAGCCTTTTTGCTTTAATTACTTTGCCATAATATCAGTTAAGGGCAAGGTTCTTCAGTAGGTTATCATTTTGCTCCTCCCAACTGTTTCAAAAGTCAAGTAGAGTTTTCCTTTACAAAACATGTAGAAAATGGAATTTTAGATAGAGAATTTACAGGAAACCAGTGTGCAGAGAATCCATTATAGCTAGGAGGAAGAAGCTACTATAAGAAGGTGACAGCGAAAAATATGGTTATATTAAGAAAAAAGGCGCCATGGGGTACACTATTAAAATGTGTATTTACTAATACAGACACACATCATTACTTAATGTAGATTTACAAGGAAAAAGGAATCTGATGACCTCTAATTCACTACCACTTGGGTTGTAGGACTGACAGAGATAATTTACAGTTCCCTGGGTGAAACAAAGTTCCAAGTTTGGATTTTACACTGCCGATTCATGGTTCTTGCCCCATTCAAGTACAGTTAGTGCCATGGTTCTACTGTTTGCAATTTCAGTATTCTGACCTACGATGGGATTTTGTAATATTTTACTACTACCATAGAAATAAAGCAACAAAGTCCTCTATAGGGGACTCCAAGTCTGCTTCATGACCATTTCAAGGTCTAAAACAGAACTATGGTGGCAACTATATATTGGAATGGACATCAGTGGAAGATCCGTTATCCAAGATAGCATTCTTTTAGCTTTTAGGTATTCAACAAATATACACAAGTGAAAAATATCAGAATATCCTTATTAAATTTAAAGCAGGAAGAGGGCCAGAAGAAGTGATACGAGTTGAGGAAGTGCAGCTGTACTATTCTTGATTAACAGGAAGGGAAATAATGCACAGTGAAATATAGATCAGACTGTGTACACCACACATGTAGGTACTATGAAATGAAAGCTAAACTTAACTACGAGTGGTCTTTGCCAAAGTCCAGTAAAGTCAATCTTCTCTTTTTTTGAGGGGACAGAGTTGGCAAGACTCAAAATCAAATTGTCATTCTTTGATTTAAACTACCTTTGGTGTGAAATGACTGCTGAACAGATTCAGGACATCATTACAGCTAGAGGGAAAACTAGAGACGGGAGCAGAAAAACACCAGCACATCAGCAAATCTCTTTATAAATATGTGTGTGTGCTTATGTATTTACATACATGCATGTAAATATATGAAGGTCCACCAGATCTTACTAGCATTTGCAGTAACAAACACGGCCATGAAGATACTGCTGCCTCCACACACCCCAGCATATTGATCTATCCCACTCACTCTATGCCTGTCTTTTGTTTTCTCTGTGATTTTATCAGATCTAGAAAATGAACAGAACTATTACTGAGTACACTGAATCCCAAAGTCTATCTAATGTCACTGCAGGCTTGATGTACAGCAGTCTTTGTGAAGAAACACTTATCTTTACATAAACAGGCTGACCTTTCAAAGTGGCATTTGGAAGGGGGAAAGAAGAGGGGGGAGAGTAGTTTGTACTACTTGTTGCTGCAAGAGAAAGTATACTCCAAGGCAACGAGGAGAGATGGTATGCTTTTCATTTTTATAACTGCATAATGAATCACACACATGCCTACATATTTAACAGCTACTACACTTGAAATGGGCAGCTCTTTTTTCTCTGCTATCAATAACATCTTTACTCCTATTTTTCCCTCCTCCCTGAAGGAAATAAGAAAGCAAAGCAGGGTAAGTCACCACTAAGAGAAAATGACTCCACATTTCTTGAGTTAAAAAATGACTTAAAGGTGCTGGTGGGGGGCAAAACAATGAAGCAATTGGGCTTCTGCAATGTCACACAAAAAGATTCTGGAAGCATAAAACTTCCAGGCTGACATGTGAACATCAACATTTCACCCTACTGCACAGTGAGGTGAGTGAGAGATGAAAAAAGCCTTCTTGATCAAGAAGGCCAACAGAAATGACAGTCTCGTGAAGAGTGTATGTCACACAATGGGTAAGTGCTGCTGTAATACTGTCTGGCACCCCATCTTGTCCAATGTATGCATCACACGGTCTACGTGATCACTCTGCTTACTGGTCTTGGGAGGCACAGTGCAAAACGTGACCAGGTTACCCTGCTCTCACGTTGGGATGCCAAAGCCCCTTGTTGACTGCAGCCTGTTCCCTGTCAGCGGCTAGATTTCGATTTATTAATGCCAAGCTCTCAGGATAACGGTACCTATGGAAAGACGTGTTTATTAACCATAAACACAGGTCTGCTTACAGCACACGTATGCAGGAGTGTGACAGAGCTGGAGAGGTAGCAAGGAGGATCATGCTCCACGAACGCTGACGCTGCCTCCCCTCCCATACATACCCCTTGAAATTCAGCACACACTCTGGAGCCACTATGTGAGGAAAAGGGAGATTTTTTTCCACCAAGCCAGATCGTGATTTCCATACAGAGAGCCGAGGAGCTCCAAGAAAGGGGGAGCGAATAGGGATGCTTCCCTTAGGCAGGGCAAAGAGGGGGGCGAGGGGGGGGGCTCGAATGCTCAACAGGAACGTTGTCCAGCCCTACCCTCCGCCACCGGACAACTGCGTTCTGCCGCGATGCCCACAGCTCCGAGGCCCTCCGAGACGCCGCTCCGCCCCGCAGGTCCTTTGGCTGCGAGCTGCGGGTAGCAGACGGGCGCCGGCGGGGAGAGGCGGCTGCGGGGGGACTGTCTGCGCGAAGGAGGGAAATAAGCACAAACCCAACAAGGCAGCACGGAAACCAAAGGGATGTGAGACAAAGGCTTCGCTCAGGACAGGGGAGAGGCGGAAGGCAGGGCTCCTCTTACCGCTCGGTACCGCCGCCGCGGCTCGCTGGATGGCGGCTGCGGGTGGAGGATGAGCGGGCGCCGCGCCGCCCAGCAGCCGCTGCGGGGCTGTCCTCCGTCCGGCCGCGGCCCCAGCGGCTGCCCGAATCCCGCTGCCCTCTCCCCCTCTCTCCGCCTTCCCCGAGGGGGTCGGTGCCGCCGGCAGCCCCTCCGGCAGAGCCCCGCCGAGCCGCCCCGGCCCTCCGCAGCCTCCCGCTACCGGCTCGGTCTAGGCTGTGCTCGAGCAGACTCGGCGCAGCCCCTCGGTTCCTGCCCGCTGTGCGCATCCCGCCGTTTGTTATTCTTTCCTTGAGAAGCACCGCCATCACCGCACACACACACACACACACACACAGACAAAAGGAATAAGTAAAAACGAAAATAAAAATAAAACCGACCCAACCAAAGCCCCGCAAACAGGGAACAAAATAAATCTTAACCCCTCCCAGCAACTCCTCTTGCTATTCGGATTTCCTACCCTCTCTCCTCCTCCGCCCCTCCACTCCACTCCCCCCACCAGTGTCTGTGGGCCCCGTGCCTCCCCCCGCACACACGCACGCACGGTGTGTATGGGTGTTGTACTTGCTGCTGTGCCACACGGAACTGCTGATGGTTTCCAAAGTCCCACCACCATGCCCATCCCTCCTTTAGCCTGAAGCCGGAGATATGGACTGTACGTTTGGATTCGGGATGCGTTTTGCTCACAGCCGCTTCGCTTCCTGAAATGTCACCCGGTGAGTAGGTTTTATTTCACATTTAGTTTGCTTGTCTTCAACAAAAGGACACTTAAAAGAGGGAAAAAAAAAAAAAAAAAAAAAAAAAAAGGAAAGAAAAGCAGCCTCTCCGTTGCCTCGCTTTGCCTCTCAGCCTCCCAGCAGCGCGGCTCGCTTCGCTTCCCGAACTCGAAGGAATTGGAAGCACCAGCCGTGCCTGCACGGATCCGTTCCGTGCGTTAGTCACAGCGCCCGGCGCTACATCGCACCGCTCCGCAGTCTCACACGCGCAGCCTTTATGCCATTCCGCCGCTTATGCATCACCCTGTATTAATGCTTCCATCAGCCCCTCTACCTGCTACATTCCCTAAGTTTAACTCCTGCAGGCACAGCTCATCGCAGGGGGTTGGAGGGGGGCGGGGGGGAAGGGCGGGCGGAAGGGCTCGGAGGAAAAGTTCATTGCCCTCACTGATTCCCGAAGGAGCTCGGATTGTATTGGGGGAGGGGAAGCGTGCCCCAGAAGGGATCGGAAGGGCACAGAAGGAATCCCCAGATCCCCACTCGCTCCGTCCTGTCGCTTGCACTGGAGGGTGACAGCGGCCGGGCTGCGCGCGGGGGACAGCGTGGGGGGTGGGGGAGGGCTGCGGCTGACAGCACCGCTGGGTTCGGTACCGCCGGGCTGGGGGGTGCTGTGCACCGCAGCACCACCTGGTTCGGAACCGCCGGGGTGGGGGATGCTGGGTTAGAGCTCGCCAGGGGTAGAGAACAGGCGCCGTCTGCACAAAACGTACATATATGTGTATATATGCGCCTCCACCTGCCGCTTTCCGAAGTGAAGGCTGTGCTTTGGATCAAGTAGGGACTTCTTTACTTCGAAATAAAAATACAGAATAGGACCAAGGGGAATAAATAGTTGTTGTTAAAAAAAGGATGAGTGCCGTTATGGTGCTATTTGCGGCTGATGCTTCCAACGTTTCTGTGTCTCTAATTAAAGGCAGAGATCCACCCACGTTCAATAACAGAAGGTAGGGAGGGAACATGTTAGTTCTCACGAGGAGGTATTGACCGAGCTCCATTTAACTCTGTCATTTAGCGTGCGCGATGTGTGTGTGTGTGTGTGTGTGTGCATGCAGTCATGTCTCCACAGCAGTACGTGCACAGATCGCAAGGACGGTGCTCAGGGCTTGCAAGCAGGTGGAGGTGCCAGTGAGAAAGACACGAGATCTGAATTTATTGCCTGGTGGCAAGCAGAGAACCGAAAAGATCAATGCCCTCTTCAATACCGTGCTCCCGAGACTGCTTCCCTCCCCTCCTCCCTCCGCCTCCAAATTGCTGGCTGATGTCGGGAAGGGGGAAAGGGGAGTAAGAGAAAGCCTTTCAGGCGAGGAATCCAAAATCCATCCTTCTTCCAGTTCCTCTCTTCTCCCGGCAGCTGGACAGCACACCCCTGCCCCGGCTCCATCCTTTCCCATAGCCCGTTCCCCCGCCGGGTTACCCGTTGCCGTCAGTGCCTCCCTTGTCCGTCCGTCCCCCCCCCCCCCCCCCGTCCCCCTTCCCCCCGGTCCCTAGCACCGGGCTGGGATCATTAACCAAACCCCGGGCGCTTCTCCTGAATCTGCTGCTGCAGGGATCCTCCCACACCATGCTCCTCAAGGAAAGTTTCTGTGCATTCAGACCTCCTTCCCTTCCTAGGTATAGAGGATTACCTAGGTAAGTGCATTTCCAAAGCTCTACCCAATTTCTGACCCTTCTTTTTTTGTTCTTTGTTTTTGTCTCAGTATTAAGAACTAGCAGGAAGCCCTGAGGGTTAACTCTCTGTGGGAATAACTCTCCCGGTGAGAAGCACCTCAGCACGCCAGTTAAATGGTAGCGCGCTGCAGAAGAGATTGATGTGCCCATCAGCAGAACGCTGCCCGAGGTTCGGAGCACTCCGCGCTCCCCCTGTGCTGGCAGCGGTGGGAGATGGCAGGGCAGGGAATGCGGGCAGCGAGTAGTTCAGATCGCGGTCACGGCGATGGATGGCAGCGGTGCTCGGGCAGTTCACGGGCAGGGTGGGTTCGGCAGACGGGGAAGGGGGGAACAGACCCTTTGCGTACAAACATCGAATAAATCAATGCAATTAATGTAGTCTTAATGGGCGATAGTATGCGGCGAGCGTGAGGCATGTGTAATAGGAAGATTCCCATTAGCCTCAGTGGTTCATTTCCCGCGTTCCGCGCTCCCAGACCAGAGGATCCCCACTGCCCACACAGGGCTGGATGACTCGGAGAAAATGGGAGTGCCAGGGAGCAGCCCGGCGGGTTTTGGCTTCTGTTCGGTTGATTCTTTTGCTTTTTGTACAAAGGAGTGGCAGCGGGTAAATACCTCCCGAGCCTCTCAGCCCAGTCCTGGGGCAATGGTCAGAAATAGCCTTCTTCCCTTTTTTCTCTCTGCTTGTTTGTGACTGGCCTCGCTGTCAGGAATTGCTGTCACCTCCTCTGTCACCTTCAGACTCTCTGAGGCTGTGAGGCTTCGGGACTCCTTGTCGGTCAGGAGCTAATTTTCCAATTCCAAATATTGGCAGTGGCAGGCGGACACCTGGGAAGGGGCTCCGAGGGAGGAAACTCCTTTAAAGACGCATGTAGGCAGACAGCCTGCCTGCTCCTCTGCCTGGACGTAACCCCGCTCCGTTCCTCCGAATTGCTCTTACCCCTCTCGGGGGAGGAGGCGGCGGGGTGGGGGGTAGGGTGGTACGGCACTGCCCGCAGCTGCAGGAGGAGCTCCGGACAGTGGGAGCTCCCGCAGCCGAGTGTCGGACCCAGGCTGCCGGGACCCCCCCTCGCCACATCCTCCGCGGGAGAAGATAGTTCCGTGCGCCCGCCGCCTTCCCCTTCGGAAGGGAAGAGGAAAGCGAACCCCCCGGAGGTCGGGGCGTGTGCCCCGCCCGGCTGGGCGGACTTGACGAGGGAGCCGGAGAGCTCGGGTGGAAAGAGTTAATCGGGGCTGCAGGGTGCTCCAGGCGTGAGTCCTGAGCGCACCTCATAGGCGCACCAGCCAATCCCAGGCACCAGGAGCATGAACCGTATGTAGCACAGTGTAAAAAGCGAGGTAAAGAAAACAGGGTGTAAACTGACACCGTATATCGGAAGACAGGAGAACTGATTTTTGGGGGCTACGATTCCTGTGCTGCTTAGAGATCGGCATGCGTGTGCAAAGGTAAGGGCTTTGTTACCAGCAGTCTGTATTGTGGCTCACTCCTGGATTCCAGTGCATTTTCTGCATACGTTTCATTAAGTGTTAAATCGTACAGTGCAGAGTGGGGAGAAGTGGAATATGCTGTGATTTACTGTTTGAGATTATTTTTCTTTTTCAAGTGGTAGTAATTTCTTCTAGAGGTTATGGAAGTGTATGCATGTGAAGCAAAGTAGATCCGTGACTGGCAAAAAAATGTAATGCGAGTGATAAGTGAAGGATGTTCTGTGATGGCTGCATCAAAATCAGTTGTGGACCCATATGAAATGAAGGCCAATGTGAGATAGACCTGATTTGGAAAAATAAATTAATAAATAAATAAGGGGGGCAATTCAGAGGTATGTATCTGACAAACAAGTCTGACAGCAGAAGCTAAAATAACTTATTTGCTGACATCTAACAGTATTTAAATATGGTATTATAAAAGAATGCGATAAAAAGTGAGATCAGATACACCTTACAGTGTGTATTTCCAGAGATAGGTGGCTCTGACATGATAAGTATAAGGAGATAAAGCTGGAGTGGCCCTACTTGCATTTACAAGGTGAAAGGAATAACTTCAGAGGAGCAATCCATTTAGATCTCAGTTTACAGACTGCTGTCAGTGCCCAGCACATGTAGAGCTTGCGGTTACTCATTTTATGTGTGCTCCTCCAGCTTTACCATAAGACCTGGCTTTGAGAACAGAAACGTTCCATGTGTATGTCTTCTCTGCATCTGAGCATGGCAGTGAGCAGTAGTCTGAGACACTGTTGCTGTGCTAATTATCAGAGTTACATAAAGAAACTAGATACAATATCTTGCCTTCAACCATTTTTTTTTCCCTCTGTAAGGCACGTACGTAATCTAAGCAAGGAAAAAAGAAAACCAAAGAAAAAGATGGGTTATATTTTCAGAGAACTGATCCACTTCCAGTGAGAGCTCACCTCCCCAGCAGATGCCAAGTTCACTAGAGTTGCTGTGTTTGGGATGTTCATGGAATAATGAAACACTGTGAGGGAAAACGTTAACTAGGGAATGTGAAAACAAGCAGCTGAACGTTTTACAGATCTTACTGCAGAAGGCAGCATTTGTTCAACAAGCCAACAAAACAACTTGAGGATCCTCAAGTGATGTAATCACCCTGTCTCATCTTTTCCCATTTCTTTTTTTTCCTACTACTGTCTGAACACTGTTGTGAAGAATTAATTACAGGAGCCTACTCATTGTTTACATCAGTGTGTGTCTGAAAAGTTACTTCTCTACTCACACAAATTACTGTGAGTTTGCTCCTCTCAGCCCTAGGCGGAGACAGTGATTTATGGGACTAAAATAGTTTTATTTCATCTGGATTAATTTGGAACTGAGTTATCACATCTGACTATGAGCAGACTTGAAAATATCCTTCCTGAGGTTTTAACAAAAAATGCAACATCTGCTTAAAACTAAAGAACTCAATTTTTAGCAGCAAGCTTGACTTGTGAGTGGTCTCTGAGAGTCTAAATAGAAAACTGGGAGATCAAAAACTGGGAGATCAAAAGTATTACCTAAGATTTTGCTTAGGAGAAAAAGGAAGTGGTGCAAGACACTAGTTGTACTTTCTAGAAACATTTAAGTCTTTTCTAGATGTCAAGTGCAGCTCCTTATTCCTCCCAAGGGTTCATCCCTCTCAAAATCAGAAGTAAAGATTGATTTTTTGTTGTTGCTTTCACTCCTGAGATACTAACAATCTCATTTGGGAGTGAAATCACCAGAAATGTTCTTTGACATAGGGAGCCAAAATACACTCTCAGATAGGCTGCATTAAAAACAAACTTGCCCTGATAGACTGCTGCAGGCAGTAACTTACAATAGTCACTTTATGAGAACTGGCTTAGTCTTCCTCTTAATCTTATCCTATATCCTCATAAGAGCAAGCAAGCATTTATTTATTTAATTCATTTTTAAATTGCAACCACATTCTTGTTGTGGTATTGCTTTCCTATTGTTCAATATGTCTGCTGTTCACAGAGGGCCTGATCTCGCTCTATTAAAGGAGATCAGAGCATTGCTATTAACTTCAATGAAAGCAAGATCAATTTCCAAGATAATAATTTGGAATCAAAATGAACTTCAGTTTTAGGGAAAAAAAAAAAAAAGAAAAAGAAGCAAGCATCATGAAGCTACTTGCTGCATACAGAGTTGTACAAGGCATTGCATATTGTGATGCAGACATCATTAAAGTAGTAAAGAACTGAAAATTTCTTAATGTGATCTCACGTTTCTCTATATCTTCGTATTCTGCCATCACTGATAAATCATCATTTTTCTGCATAAAGTTGAAGAACATGAAGAGTTCCATTTTCTGAAGGATTCCACTGAGCTGCAGGCATTTGGTACGTCAGGACTTAAGTCATCCTGCTGCTGGAACTGTAATGTGGTTATTTTGGCTGCCTAGCTCTGACATTAATAGCTCACATGTAGTATAATAGTAAGTGTGAATATATACAGATAGATAGTTTTTCTATACATAGACACAAGAGTATATAAATATGTATAACATGCACCATACTTATCCATCCATTCATTCCTCCACACATATGATCTGTGTAATTGCTCTTTTGTCCTGGGTCATACATGTGATCAATTATTAGCACAGTTGTTTTCCCATCTCCCATTGGAAGTCTCCATTTACTCTGTGTGCCACAAAATAACAAGCTGGCAGGAGGAAGAAAGGACACCCTCTGTCATGTCAAAGCTTTACATATTTAATGAGCTTTTCACAAAAGCCACAGATTTTGTTCCACCTTGAAAAGGAGATTGACCAGGCAATATGTACTGTTAGCTAAATTAATGCTATTAAACTGTAGTGGTTTCTCTAATAACGAGGTGAGATCTCAAGGCTCATCAGTCAGGTACCTTTGCTGTACCACTCACATTAATGGCGATTAAAAGATTCTACTCCTTTTCAGTAACGCTTTCACTCCCACATTTACCAGCACGTGATTAATGAAAAATGTGTATTTTAGGATATTTACCACACATTGCAAGTAAAGGACTTAAATCTGGGGAATGAGAGCACTAGTCTATATCTTTAATCCCATGTCATTCATGACTACTGAGGACTTGCAGAGCTAATGTAGCTCTTTCAGTGCTTATAAAACCATTTGAAATAACAAAAATATATGGTTAAGTGACCATGGGTGACTCTGAAGTTAGAGGGGATTATTAAAATCTATTATATGTTCTTCCCTTCCCTTCCCTTCCCTTCCCTTCCCTTCCCTTCCCTTCCCTTCCCTTCCCTTCCCTTCCCTTCCCTTCCCTTCCCTTCCCTTCCCTTCCCTTCCCTTCCCTTCCCTTCCCTTCCCTTCCCTTCCCTTCCCTTCCCTTCCCTTCCCTTCCCTTCCCTTCCCTTCCCTTCCCTTCCCTTCCCTTCCCTTCCCTCTCATATTTTTCCTATTTGAAACTATTTCTAAGGGGGTCTTACTTTCACAGGTGTAAAACACTGAAAAATGATACTGTGGGTTAAGGTGGCAAGTAGAAATACACTGTTTAATGGCTAGCTTTCACCTAAAATGTTAATGGTCCCTATGCATTGGAAGTTTAGAGGTTATACAGAGCAAACATTTATTACAGCAAATTTTATCTTTTTGGTTTTGTTTTGTTTTGCTTTTTAGCTTAGTATATAACTCCAAGGGCTAGAACTGTCCTGTTTTGAACATGACATTGTACATAAGTGTACTGTATAGATAGATATATATATGTGTACTTTGACATCTTAACAGCAGTCATATCAGCACTGCCTTACAGGAAATACTTAGAAATACCTCACACAGTGCAAGCAGAATGTTAGCCCTCCTCTTTTTGTTCCTCCATCTTGAAATGTGGACAGGTATACAGGGCAGAGATGTCACCCATCATTGTTCTTTAGGAACATGTAGCTGTTCAGCATTTATTGGATTAAATACCTTATTCCTCAGTTTTGTAACAACATTTCTGATGAATATGCTTCTTAATGTAAAGCAGTAATGTTTATGCAAGTTGAGACTCATCCTGATGTCAGCCTCTGGAAATGAAGAATTTATTTCACATGGATCCATTAGCTGGTGACAGCCATTAGTTGATGATGTTCTTCTTAATTACTGCTCCAGCGGGAGATGAGTCTGACTTATTACCTTAAAAAGTAAAAGCTTTAGTAGCCTACTAAGTAAATTTAAGCTATATGTTAACATATGTATATCAGGTTTATTTGTATTAGTTGGAGAAATAGTAGGGGCCGTATTTTGAAAGGTATTCCTCAAACAGATTAGTATTTCCATGCAGGTCTGTCTTGACTGGGTAAAGTCTAGAACATTTTTTCAGTCTTTCTGGAGGGGAAAGAAAAGAAAAAAGAAAAGGTGAGGATGTAATAAAGAAATCTTATGTTCCTCATATCCAGAGAGACTACACTGATCTGTATTCTCTAATAAGAAATGCAGACAATGTGGCCCCTGTTCTGCACTGAAAAGATACTAGAGGAAAGTTTAAAGCTTTTCAACATTTGCTTAACATCTCTCTATTAAATCGGAATGTGCTTTTCTATCAACTGCAACAAGAAAAAGTGATAATTTTGCCCCACCATGGTTTCAGACTATCACTTAGCTAAATTAAAACAGTTGGGAGATTGTAATTGGTGATGAGACTATAGCTCAGACTTTCTCTTCTTGTAACATGATGTTCACAAAAAGGGTATCTTTTAACAGAAATTTCCTTTTTTTTTTTCTTCTTTTTAATTTTCTAATTCCTTCTAAATTTGCCCAAAAAGTGACAAACAACTTTTATTTTCCCAAAACTAATGTATCATAATCATGTTTAGGAATAAGATTTATGAGGAAGCTTCACTGCTGTATTTATATGAGATTGCAGGCTGCCCAGTACACATGACATAATTATTACTTTTACAACCAAGCCTTGTATATTATCCATCCTGAGATGCAATTAGGTCCAGACTGACTTGCTGAAGCTTGAATCTTTGTTCAGTCAGCCATAAAGTCCCTCTCTTGCTATAAAAAATTAATAGCTTTAACACGAACATTTAAGAGGATCTGGCTATTGCCCATATACTGGTTATAGGCTTAAAATGTTCAGGCAAAGGGTCTTACACAAAGTCATGCAACAGTTTACGGAAGGATCAGAGCTCTGGGCTCTTGAATCCTCTGAGTTCTGTCTTTGCAGCATGCACAACAGGTTACACACATTTTTCCAACAGGGCTTTGATGGTATAAGTCTGGGTTTTTTTCCTGCTAGCATAAATGAGCTGAAGCCTGGGAATCTGAGAGGAATTTTAACTGTCCATTGACAACAGCTGAAAATCAGCTCCACCATCTGTGAAATAAGCTGTAAAATACGTTATGAGCTCTGGAGCACCTTTGTCTGAAGGACCTAGTGGAAAAGCAAAACAAAAACATTACCATTTTATTGGATATCAACAATAAGAAACAAAGTACATAAAGTCATCCACCGAAATGAATCCAGAGATGTTGTGACAGACAAATGATGTTCTATTAGATTTTTATGGAGATTATTTCTAACTACTGGTCTAAACTAATTTTAACCTGGAAAATAAAATCAAGAAGAGTGCAAACTCTCCATCAGATGTTACTTAGCTAACACAACAGAGCAATATCCCATACTTGAACTAAGGCACTAAACTGACAAATTGATTTTTAGAAACCCCAGACCCATGACTTTAGTTGTCAGAATTCGAAACAAGAGCTTATGGACTTTGTTAGATTTCTGAGGGGCTGGAAGAACATGAAACTTGTCTGTCAGATGGATTTTGTCTGTATGTCCTTTATTCAGTTGCTTTTTTGTCCCTCTTTGACCCATCTTAAGACCAGAGGATAGATGCATCTCATTATTTTTTTTTCTCTTCATCATTTTACAAGCAATATTAGAGCTTCAGTAACCTCAAGGAAATTTCTGTTTTATCCAAGGCTGCCATTTGCTTTCCTGGGCAGCTGTTACAGAATCTTCTGAACCCTATATTTTAAGTAGCTACAAAAGTTGTTGGCTACTCCATTAGTAGAGTGAATATTTTCTTTTTTACCTTATACAATTTTTGTCATCAAATTATTTGAAAGCACTCCGTACATACTGATTTGTCAGATTTCACCCTTGGTTCCTGATCTTATGAGACACCAGTATGGAAACTGGATGTTAATTGAATGTTAAGGGGTCAGGCAGAGTCCTGCTCAGATGTTCCAGAATTTAGCATCATTGCTTTAGCTCCTTGTATAACTGATGGATTTTATCTGTAAAGGACATAGAGAGGAACCTCTCTCTCTATGTCAGGCAGGGACAGGTGTAGCAGTGCAAGAGATGACACAGTGGCTGGGGATGAGGCAGGCAAACCAGAAACACTCAGGGCGGCATGGAAGGCTGAACCCAGAGCCCTGGCTTTGTGGACTGAAGCCAGTAGGGGCCACTGAGGCCCATCTGTGTTCCCAGCAGCTCGCTGCTTCCCCACAGGATGCTCCCCAGAGGAGCAGCCTAACTCTACGAGGTAGAAAACCTCAAATTGTAATTTGGGGATGCTGCCTTATTCTGTCTGCTGAAACAGGAGGTTTGTGAAGGAGGATGAACTTGGATTAAGAGATTGAAGGCATACCTAAGGGCTTTTTACATTAGCTGAGCAGCAAAGAAAAAAGATAGGTCTTTTAGCATGAAAACAATTACCTCAGCGTACCTGACAGCTGCAGTGTACTTCAAGGACCAAGGAATCTGGCACTATCTGTACAGAGATGCAATAAAAATCATGTGGGTACATCCAGTTACACGCTCACAGACACTGCAGGGGTGAATTGCTGCTTATACAGAGCAAACACCAATGCACTTTCCATTGGCAACCATGCAAGCCATGACAATTGAAACTCACATTGCAAACAGAGCTAAATCCCATTTGTTTTTTGTTTTGGCTTTTGGGAATGTACTTACTGCAGTCTTATCCTTGTCTCACATAGACAGTAGAGAAGAAAGCTGAAATTCAACAGTGGGTGAAGCTCTATTTGAACAAAGAAAATATGTTTCTAATAGGGTGCATGTAGTCACAGCAAATGTCAAGACCTGATATGAAGATCCCATGTATTTTTAAGTCCAGAATTCCTTTAAGGATGTTAAGTGTAGAATTATTTTCTCCTTTCAGATTTGCCAATGTATCTGCTTTTGAGCCTTCATTTGATGACAGTTCCTAGGTGTGGACTGAACAGAAAACAAGTTTATGCAACCCCCATTCCCCCCATACACACAGAAAATCATCTGTTGACCATACATTCTACCTAGGTGCTTTCTATTTTTGCATCCTGACAGCAACTGTATACTGAACCTCGTGTGTATCAGATCTGGTGGCAGACAGCTATCCATCCTCTAATTCCCCAAACTCTATTCTGTTTTTTTGTTCTGCCAGATGTACATCCTGCCTTTCTTTGTCACTGCATTGTCCTTTTGGTTCTTGAAAGCTAACATGTGAAAGTGACCACTGTCAAATGGCTGCTTAGGAGAGCAAGACAACCTTATTTCATGTGTCCTTTTGCTATCCTGCAGAAAGTTCAGCTTGGGAGAGTTTATTCTTTGGATTTGGATATATGAGTCTGAAGAACAAGATGTGTGTAATTGTTGAAAGCAGCGCATAGCACATTCCCTGCTTTTTCTTCCTCCTGTGTAGCCCATGCCCATTCCAGCACTTTCTGCTCTTTTATTCTGTGGCACATCATCAGCTTCTTGGCTGTTCTGTTTACACTGGACTGTGTGAGAATTTCAAGGACAAGCACATTCCCAGATCTCATTCATTTAACACTGTTAATTTGCCAAAAGTTGAGTACAAGATCATCTCCACAATTCAGATGAAGAAGTGAAAATACAGTGTCATAAGCTGATAACCCATGATCTTACAGCAATAAGAGCAATCTCTGACACTCAGAGTGTTGTTGTTGTTACCATTGTTTCTAAAGGGAAATGTATTTGTCAATTATTATGTTGCTTAATTCAGAGAAAACTAGATTTGTGATTTTCATCTGAAAACACAGTCTTGGAGACAGAACACATTTTTCATGAATAAGCCCATCAGTTTCATAGAATCATGGAATCATAGAATGACAAAGTTGGAAAAGACCCACAAGATGGTCTTGTCCAACCATCCTTCCATTACTACAACAAACAACTAAACCATGTCTCGTAGCTCCTCATCCAGACACTTCTTGAACACTGCCAGGGACAGTGACTTCACCACCTCCCTGGGCAGCCATTGCAGTGCCTGACCACTCTCTGAGAGAATAAGTTCCTTCTTATGTCCAGTCTAAACCTCTCCTGGTACAACTTGTGTCCATTTCCTCTGGTCCTGTTTGTTGCCTGGGAGAAGAGGCCAAACTCCTCCTCATCACAACCTCCCTTCAGGAAGTTGAAGAGTGCAATGAGGTCTCCCCTGAGCCTTCTCTTCTCCAGACTAAACAATCCCAGCTCTCTCAGCCTGTGTTCCAGACCCCTCACCTGTTTTGTTGCCCTTCTCTGGACATATTCCAGGGCCTCAATGTCTTTCCTGTAGTGAGGAGCCCAAAACTGAACACAATGCTCGAGATGTGGCCTCACCAGTGCTGAGTACAGAGTACTCCTCTCTGTTCCTGCTGGCAACACTTTCTTATACAGGCCAGGATGCTGTTGGCCCTCTTGGCCACCTGGGCACACTGTTGTCTCATGTTCAGCCAAGCATCGACCAACACTCCCAGGTCCCTTTCCTCTTCGCAGTCATCCAGCCACTCAACCCCAAGCTCTGCATGGGGTACTTGTAGCCAAAGTGCAGAACCCAGCACTTGGCCTTGTTAAACCTCAGTTTACTTTGAAAAGACATATCTGTGAATTACAAGCCTAAACATTTTACCACAAAGTAATTTTTTATCCAACAGAATCCTTCCAGCATAGAGGGACATCATCCTTCCATGGGAGAACTGGGTTGTTTCACTATTTCCACAGAATTCTAAACCAAAGTTCTTTGGCCTTTCCACTGTCAGAGGGAGATTCCTCTAAGAAGCAAAAAGGGAGAATGATGGAGACAGTGCTGCATTCATTTCTGTGATGCTGGCAGAGATTGTGCAAGCACTGTTCCATGAGTAAGAGTGGAAGGGATATATATCCATAGCCCTCAGTCCATATTACTGTGTGTAGTTTAGAATACATGATTTATCAGTTCATGGTCCTTATGCAAGAGAGCTCAACACAGAAATAAACAATTTTTGAACTTTTAGATGCAGCAGTTTAGTGACCTTATAACCCACTCCTATGAATCATATACCATTTCTAATGTTAGAAGAATTTTCCTGAAAGAAAAAAAGAAAAATTTTCTGTATTGCCCCATAAAATAGAGAACAAACAGGTTACAGATTTCCTGTGGTCTTGCTGCCAGGTGAAGCTTGGTGATATTTGGCCCAGTGGTCACAGTGTTTGTTTTGTACTTGCCAGGACTACATTCTCAGCTGGAATTAATGCATGGATTTTACCAATTTTCAGAACCCTTTACATGTTCATGAAACATAAGGCGTAGCTTTCCCAGAAGCATTCCCAAAAGTTACCCAGTCAAATTCATTTTGCATTAATGCCTTTGAGGACCACAGATTTCTAACAGATTTCTAAAAAATATGCTTCTTGAGCTTAATATAACCTCAGAATTTAGAAGGGGAAAGGATGAAGACTCATCAGCATTTGCAAGTAGTAGTTAGGTGAAACGCTGGGGATAGCGGAAAGTAATTTGGCTGTGCACCTATGCTTGGTAATTGTCCTCTAAGCTAGTGCTTTAAAGAGGCAGCATGTTGATATGCCATTTTATTTGAAGTGTCTTCTTTACAGAGTGTCTCTTCCACTCTAAAATCCACCACATCAGTTACTTACCAGGTGCTCGTTTATTTTTCAGTTCTCACAGCCCACTCTGAAAACAGCAGGTGCTCTCCCGCAAATTTAATTCAGATCATTTCTCCCTGGACTTCCGCAGTATCTGTTCTAACTACAACCTCTATATGTTCCACATACCTATATTTGAAAATTGTTTTTCAGATATTTGAATTTGTTAGTGAATTTGAGTATTTAAAATCTTGAGAGATCTTTCACAATGTAGCCTTAGGAAAATTCCTTAGGATAAGATTTTCAAAGCTGTCTTTTAACACAGAATACATACTTAAATCCCCTGGCAGCTTGCAAAATCTTAGCCTTGGTCTTTTCATGCTTCAGTTTCCTGTTTGTTAGACTGAGGTAGGAATTTCTCTCTCAAGGGTGTTCTGAGAATTCATGATATGCAGACAGTTTCTGCAGTGACTGGGCGATATGCACAAGTGGATAAGTATCAGTTAGAAACACACTTGTTTTACTCTCCCCAATGACCAGCTGTATATTTAAACTCCTTCAGAAAAAGTCTTAATTTCTTTTTTTGTACGAGGAGCTAATTTTCTTTGATCATTATGCAGGTTCTCTAAAGGTGTTTTGCTGGTGGTAAATGTATGATATAGCATGAAGTGTAGTGTTACGGCTAATACAGAGGAGAGCTCTTCACTTTTCCTTTGGATGTAGGAAGATTCTACTTATACATAGTAATGTATTTTCCAGTCTCACTCTTGTCATTTTAAATTCAAAATGAATTCAATTAGTCATCATGACAGTATAATGCCCTGAAACACTTCAGTGTTAATAAGGACCCAAAAGAATAAACTATTATCTCTTGTACATTAAACCATTATATGATGATTTTTTAAAAAAAAATATGTTTTAATTTTTTCAATTGAAAAGTTAATTTAGAAAACATTGAACATTATCTTAGCTCTCAACCTGGTAACAGTGTAAGGTGTAAAAAACTACAGTTCTCATTATGCCCTTTAGAACCACAAGTAATGTAAACAAAACATGCCCAGAGTCTTTATAGTGTGTTTAGAAGTTGAAAGTGGTGGGAGGTGGGAGGTGGTGGGGTTGGTGTGTTAACTTCTTTGTGATGCAAAAACTTGTCTGGCTTGTCTGGAAGTGACTAGTCTGGCTTCTTCATTCACGGTGAGCTAATTCTTATCAGGAAAGGGCAATCAAATAATCACAATGGCCTTTATGGCCCAGGAGAATCAGCTATTGCTCTTCTACTTTGCTTCAAATTTGTGCGCTCTTGTTCATAGGATATCATGAAGTTTGCACGGTATTGTAATCTCACGTAAATAGACACAATCTGTGAAAGAAAAAGCACCAGTCTAGAGAGAAAACATAGGAACTTCACACAGCATTCACAGATCTGAAGGGTTTTTTGCATGTTAATGATTACTTGAGAGTACAAATAACAGTTAAGAGAGTTCTTTGCCACAGAATCTCGTTTCAAAAGGATTTATAAAATTAATGCAGTCTGTGTTTCATGATCATAAACTACCACAGTTACAACTCAGTGCTCTGACATATGTTCAGTGTGAAACATATGAATAGTCTTTTCTCAGTGAGATTACTTATGCATCTAATGTTTGCAGGGTCAGGTCAGAATCATATTTTACAAACATTCACATTTGTGCTAAGAAAAAATTTATATTTTTCTTGTTGAACAGATAATTATTACTTTCTTAGCCTGTAAATTCGTGTTGGTCCAAATAAACTTCCCTTTTGGAGGCAGTTTGCATCCTGCAGCAGATATGTTTATAACCTATACAAAGACTCTTTAGAATATGAATGTTTAGAAATTATGGGAAGAGTGTGTTTATTCAGCTACAGCATTTTCATTATAATGGATGGGTGTTAAAGAGTGTGTATTTGCAGTACGGTTCTTTGGAAGCAACTTTTATTTGGGATATACTTGAAAATTAAATTACTGATGTAGACAAAAAAAAGCTCCTGCCAAGAAAAAAAAAACCAAAAACATAGCAGGGGACACAGTAAAAATGTCATAACGAATGCTGTTTTATTTGACTGTGAATTAAAAATTGTTTTTCATGAGCACATATTCACATTATTTCATCAGCTAGAAAAATGAAAGCCCTCACATTAACATATTCCACTTAATTCTGTGTTGTTTTTATCTTACACCAAAAATCAAAATGGATTGTTTCTATATATTTCAGTATTTCTGGGAGTTCATGCTCTTGAATGTTTCACAAAATCTGAGCAAGATAAAGTGTCATTATTTCATTTCACAATTATGGGATGGAGGTATAGGAAGAAACTGTGGCTTGTCTTCACTGGATAATTCTTAAATGGAGCTATGACTGATTATTGTTTTTTAATTGGGCACCCAAACAATTCTTTAGGCTCAACGTCAATACTATTTCTAGATAGAGCCATTCAATTGGAGTGAATTGGACTGCAGGTCAAGTGCTGCTGTTGGGGATACTTAAAACTGCAGCATCTGAAGCCTCTCTAGCTCATTGAACTCATCCCTCTGGGTAGCTCCAGTACAGCTGAACAACATACTTACCTTTGTCCAGCTAGTTGGAACAGGGCAACTTGATCCTATTAACTAAGTATGTAGTGAAGGCAAGCCATTAAGTGACTTTTCTAAGGACAAAAAAAAAAAAAAAAAAAAAAAAAAGGAAAGCAGGCTGGCTTTTCTCAATCTTGCCTGATTTCTGTCTAGTAGGTGAACTGAAATCTTAATGCATAGACATTGCTGACCGCTTTTGAACTGATGCTATAAGGCAAATTCTTCTGTTGTATATTTTTCATTAATGACCAGTGTTATGGGGGAGGGAAAAATAAAGGAAAAAAAAGAAAAAAAACAACAATTCCTCCCATGACAATTTGTGAAGGTTTCCCTTCAACAGTAAATATTATCGCTGATGATGTTAATGAAGACATTAGTTTCACAGCCTTTGAAGTACTGAAACACTCCAATGTTAACTAGCCTAGTGGGGTTTATGCTAATGTAATATGTAATAAAGTCGAGGCCACTATCTCTTTAAGCTGAAAGAAAGGAAACTTGTTTCTGCTTCCAAGGGATGCCTAGTGTGTGCTTATCTAATTGACTGTGTATTTTGTCTAGGTGTTGAGGGAAAGCTAAGAGAATGAAGGCTCTAAGTCCCCAGTGGAAGCATGATATGGCGATGCAGTGCTGGTGCTGAATTGTTCTCTCTGATGGCTCTATGGGAGTGGATAGCACTGAGTCTTCATTGCTGGGTTTTAGCAGTTGCTGCTGTTTCGGATCAGCATGCCACAAGCCCCTTCGACTGGCTCCTCTCTGATAAGGGACCCTTCCATCGTTCACAGGAATACACAGATTTTGTGGACAGAAGTCGACAGGGATTTAGCACAAGATACAAGATTTACAGGTATGAAGCAAAGGGAAAGCAATTGCAGAGATGCCATCCTTAGAGGTTGTAAATTACCAACAAGGGTTTCCTTAGGGGAAAGTTTCACATGTGGGAACCAATCCGCAGACACAATTCATGGCTGAAATATATGCAAGGCCATATATGCACTGTGTACTATGGAAATGCCTTCTTGTCTTGTTTCTGTTTTGTATAAAGAAATGTTGGTAACTGTGTTGCTTTGGAGAACGTTGATGTTAACTACCTGCCTCTAGTCTGCCCTAGTGACATACTGAAAGATGTCCTAAGGCATCCTGAGGTATTCAAACACTTTCTCTGGGGTTACTATGGGATGCCCTTGTTTGTGCAGAAAGATCCAGTTCAATTGCTTTTCAGTGCTGCACATCAAGATGTAAGCTAAGACTTTAAGAATGAAACTATCATTACACAGGTACCACTGGCAAAGCATCGGCTTCATCGCACAAGTAAGGGCACTTCAAATGTTACTTGAATGTTTTTTTTATGCTAGTTTATACCAGTGTTTTGAGAAGTAGCTTTCTTATCCATGAAGGACTGAGCTCTAAGAGACATTTTAATGGCAGCTGAAGGTATTTGTTCCATCAGAAAACTTGGCATTACCCTGGCTTAAGTCAGATTGAATGAGGAAAGAGGAAAAAATGGGAAGACTTCAGAAGTACAGGCCTACTTGAGAGTTTAATCCTGGCTGTAGAATTGTTTTCACGGTACATTTGGAAGCTGTTGGTTTCTGGTCTTTGAGACAGCACTGATGAAATATCTTCTTAGTCATTTGTAAGAGGCATAACTTGGGAAAACCTAATAGGTTTACCAAGGACAGAATGAAAAAAGCAGTTCAGTGTAATGGTAGTGAGCAAATGGCAAATAGATGGGAGGAGAAAATAAGATCTGAGAGAACAACTCTGTAAGCAGAGATTTTCTTCACCTCTTATTGTCATAGATCCTTCCTGGAAGCAGAGAGAAAAAGGCCATAGTGATGCAATGTAAGGCAGATTGTTACCATCTCTAGTAACTCTCCAGCCTATAAACACAAACCATTTTTGGTGGAACAACACATGCTGATTTCATTTGAAGCAATAAAAGCCTGTGCAGTTTTTACACCTACTTAAAACTATTATTCCATAGAGGTATGCAGTTCTTTAGAAGAAGGAAAGAGTGCTGTATGCGTTCATGTACATGCTGTTTTTCAGTTCAATGGACAGTCCTCTGTGACAAATCTGCTGGACTCAATACATTAAGCTTTTATTGTTAAGGAACTTGCTTTGTGTTTCTTTGCTGAATGCATGCAGTAGAGGGCACTCTGCTGCAGGTCAATTTTGCAATGGGCTCCTTTGCCTCATGCAGAGAAATTAAACATATTTTGAAAAGGAAGTGTGATTTGGAAATATGCTTGATGAAGTGGCTTGTCTTAACAGAACAGTATTGCCCAATATTTACTGCATTTTAAAAGCCAGCTGTCAGGACTGATAATGTAAAGCCAATAACTCAGAGACTGAGATAGTGTATTTTATTCCTATAATTCTGTATTAGTCAACACTGAACCAAAATTATCTTGCTAAAACCAAGAAAGATGGAATAGTATTTCATTTCAGTTCTTTCAGTCACGTCTTTGAGGTTTCTTTCTCTTCTGAGTCATCATTACAGAAACATTGTTAGGTTTTATAGATCTGCAATCATATCTCTGATATTCATTTGGGTTTGTGCATAGGTTTTAACTGACTGTAATTTACACAAATCCATAAAAGAGTGTTGCTTGTGTTTATTTCTATCCTCTGCCTATTCCCTTCCAGAAATGAGCTGGAAAGAGGCCATAACCTACCTTTTGAAAAGAAAAACTGCATTCTTGTTTTATTTTGTCCTTCAAATATGAACCTTACTGCAAAGTTTCCCTATAAAGTACGATTCCCTTAGCAAGTAATGCAGAACATGGTGACCTTGTTATGAATCATACAATGTAAATTTAATCCCTGTTGCTTGTCTGTGAGCTTTCATAGTCTGAAGAATCTGGAGTCTAATTGGTTTGTTCATTTCCTCACCTATCTTTTACCTTATGAAAATGATCCCTCAGGGACACAGTCCTTATTAAAATGGAGAGGTAGGGAAGGAGAAGAAAGAGAGCCCAACATGGGCCAGCATTGACTCAGCTGAATTATATGGCTAAGAAAAATGCTGTCCCCCTAAACAATACTAACAGGATGGCCTCCTTTTCCTTTGTTCTCTCCAGCCCTGAAAGCCTGTTTCTACCATACCTGTGCTGTTGTTTGTATGGCAAGAGGCAGACTACTCATGTATGGCTCTTATTTTCCAAAATGTTCAGCAGCTTTCATTTATTTATTTATCTTCCTACATTGTAGAATAAGCTTGCATTTTAAACAGATAAAGTCCAACTTGAAGACTAAAAAATGCATATCACTATATGCTCTCCACAATAGCATTTTTGTTTTCATCTCGTTCATATGCCATTGAGTGCAAAAACTATTGCTTTGTAACCACACTAATAAACAACTGCTCATTTGACCACAAACCTCATAGGAAGGATGTTAAAGGTTGGTACTGAGAGAATGTACATTAATTGAGCACAGTTTCTTATGGAATGCCTTAATTTAAGCATATGCAGTTCTGTTATTAAAAGTCAGTTACATCCATGAGCGAACAAGCTGGTCTTGTACAGTTCTTTGATCCTCAAGGAGAGGAACTTTCAGTGCTACAGGATACAGATGAGAGAGACAAAAGTACACGTAATAACATTTCAGCCAGGTTTTGCAGAGCACTAAGTAATTGCAGCTGATGTCTCCAACATTGGTACAAGCTGGGAGAGGTAAGTTGATTATGTTGATTCTATGGCAGAGAAATATTCCTATAATTTTTCATAGGAAATGTCCTTCTGCAGGAAATTTAATAATGATCACAGTTTATGGTGACATTCATTGCCAGTATTATATGAAATGTCAGAGAAACACCTGGGTAGCTGTTCAAAACCTCTAAATTAGTGGAAGTGCTGTATCTGTGGAAGGTGTTTATTTCATAGAAGCTGGTTTGTGTAGTTAATAACAGCAAATAAGAGGGATGTTCCAAAAGTAGTGTCTTCCATTTTATGATGCTGGCCCATGCCATCAGAGGCAGATGTTGGTAGTACAGCAGTACAGGTTGAACATTCCCACCAATATCCCAGCACATTTTCTTGCCTTATGACAGAAAGCAGTAGAGGGGCAGTCTGACAGAATAGTGTGTGATGAGAACGTGTATATAAGGCAAAGGTATGGTATAGAATTGAATTTCTTCTTCCAAAAATATGGCACCAATTGGCATTCATTGATGCTTGCTGAATATTGATGGAGACCAAATGGTGGATGTGAGCACAGTGATGTGATGAGTGGTGTGTTTCAGCAGTGATGACAGTGGCTGCAGGTGAAGATTTTGATGGACATTGCATGCAGGCTCTTATTCATTGCTGGCAAAAATGCATAACTAGTGGTGGTGGCTGTGTTGAAGAATTATGTTTTGTAGATGAGAATTTGCTTTTTTGAATAGTGTTATTTTGCTCTTTGTCCCCATTGTAATTTCCATGATAATAAATAGGAGGCATTACTTTCAGATCAACCTGTGTATTTTGGCAAGGAAACTTGATTTTGTAATTTGCTATTTAATACACAATAGGAATACTGTGCTGCTTATGTAAATCAGCTATGTGGACAAAGGAGTTTAAATCCAAACAGAACAAGACAAGAGGTTACCAGGATGGAAAGACTGATTGTGAAATTATGCAAAGAATCTGCTTTGTGTCAGAAGAAGTAATTTCAACAGAGATATGGGAGTATTTACGCTGTCAGATACGGTCCTGAGGAAATTTTCTCAGGAAAATTGTGTGGTTTTGTTAAAGAAAAAACGATTTTCAATCTGAAATAGATGTGAAAAGTCAGGAAAAAGAAGAGCCTAGGTTGTTATGCTGAAAACAATTTGCATATTTGGAACCTGGGAAATAGGAGAGAGAGAGGGAGAGAGGGGGAAAGATGAAAGAGATTACAGTTCCTATTAGCGTACATATCATAGACTGATAAGAACCAAAAGCTGTTAGAAAACCAGATTGGTATAAACTTGCTACAGAGAAATGTAGGCTGACAACTTAGAATATACTTCTAATCATCAGAATAAAACAGCATTGGGAAAATTGCATTACAAAGACTAGTGGAAAAGGGGAAAATATAAGACATAGGGCTTTTGATGGTGGCCTAGATTTTGGTAACCCCTGAAATCCGTTTCAATTCATAAGAAGTGTAGATTATCAGTCCCCAGAGGGAGAAAAATCATGTCTTAAAGAATGGAATAGCTTGATGTATGTATAAATACATAAAGAATTGTGGAGCATAGCATTTGTGTGGCTTCGGAAGAGTTTATTCAGAGGCTGTTTTAAAAAGGATTATTTTGTTCATGAGCAACTCAAAGTGAAGGACTAGAAAGTCATGCTATGTAATTAAAATTTATTTTTTATATACATATTGGTTTCCTCTCATATACTCTGAATAGTACTTCAGTACTTGCGCCTTTGTAGTAAAGTGAGCAAGACTGAAGCCTAACTGAATGCTCCGTAATTTAACACTTGTATAAGAGGTTAAGTAGGATCAACGTTAAAATCAGTTTTATTTTTCTTCCCTACCAACATATTCTGGCCAACAATTATCACTGGATTCCTTCACATCTGTCCTTCTGACAAAAAGTTTTAATAAAACATTGCTGAGTTGGGTTGTATGTGCATAGTGTATGGCTTGATTTGCACTTCTCTCCCTTGCCAACAGTCTGGAATGAAATTTCCTCGTACTCTTCCTTAGAATGCTTTCAGCTCTAAATTTAGCAATGGTATGATATTGAGAGAATTAGCATTTGTCCTCGATAATTTCTCCCAAGACTTATGTTCAGTAAAATGGAGGACTGAAGAGATGGCTGCTGACACCCACATAAAAAGTCTAAGAAAAAAATGGTATGGCACTTCTTGGAGCTGTTACTTGCTGTACACTTCATCACACTCTGGAAACCATTATCGCTGACCATGTTTTGAAAGGGCCCACTTGGTACTGGCAGTGTCAGAGGTGTCATCTTCTTTAGATAAGTCAGTTCCTTTGGAAACCTTATGAAGGCTCAACCATGAGTCGCAGTTTCCTTAACATAAAACATCACATACAAAACAGACAAAAGATGAGAAGAGAAGTAACAGATGAATAGAACAGGATACATAAAAAAAAAGAAATGGGGCAAATGTGTACAGCAGAATTTGAGGAAAGAGCTGGATGTAGTCAGTGACCTGTGACTCTAGCAAATGACAGTGCGAGGTAGCTTAGCAAACTGGGCAGCCGTTACCTCCAACTCTTCAGAGCCTTTGCTTCTCTGGGCATAGAAATGTATGCACAGTGTCACTGCTGGGCCACTGAGAGCCAGGATTATAAATGTACCAAAGAGAAAACAAGTTTATCTTTCACAATTGCCATATCGGTTGGAAATAAATAGAAGGAAGAGTTCTTTTTGCCTTTTCCTGAAGTTCACTGTATCAGTAAATTGCTTCTGGCCTTCATCGTAATTGGTCAACTTGCTTTGGGGGATTTTCCATTCAACCTGGTGGATGAAAGGTACAGTAATGAGATGTATCATCATTCTCAGAAGATTTCAAAGCCCTGGTCTATGGAATGTACAAAGCCCTCTTTTTATATACGGTGGTTCATAGGCTGGAAATAGAGAAGAGCAGCTCAAAGAGAGTTTCTGTGATTGTGAGGATTTCAGCTGTAATAATAGTGCTTGTAGTCCAATACTGAGGTCTCATTATTGAAGCACTGTAGCCTGAACAAAAAGACATGCATTCAATTTCTGAAGAATCAAATATTTGTAGTCTCTTACTGTGGAAGAAATAATTTCGAAAAAATTAAATAAAATTATAAGTGTAGGATATTTCTTAAGAATATCTGTATCTGAAAAATATCAGTTTCATTTCTGATTGCAGTGACCTTGAATAGCCTCTATTAAGTCCAGGTAGTTGGGGACAATAAAGACATGACAGGGACAATAAAGACATGACAAAACTGACTTTGCCGAAACTACTTTCACAAGTGCATACTTGAGCAAAATAAAAGCCTTTATTTCCAAGTCTAGAGACACCTAGACAATGTTCTTCAAAACATTTAATTTACAGGGCTTTGTTTCAAATGCAACTCTTCGTTTCACAGGAAAGCATTTGTGTTTCACCTCTATTTTTTAAACACCTATTAGGTAGTGTTGCTTTACAGCTAGCGATTCCTGTTATCAGAATTATGTTTGTTCCTTGAACCATTTATCCAGAGGATTCTCTGGAAGGTACATACTTGTAATGACATGAGAAAAACAAACAAACAGAAAACCAATAGATAATTTAAACTGGGAACCTACATGTACCTGACCGGTGAAGAGCAAGCTATTACTCAAGAACACAGGAGACGTCAAGCAAGCTCACTTCTCACTCCAGTACCTAACATTTGCCCTAAGTCAATCTTTGAAGGTCTATAGAAAACTCTGACCATATCCTGATGAAAAAAAACCATACTTTTAAGTTTTTCTGTGGAATCTTACAGAAACCTCAGAAAATAATTTTACAGTGAGCCTAATCCTGCAGCATTCAAATGCCTTTCCATTGTTTTATCAATGACCAGAGCCAGGGCTGCTCCCTAAAACCCTCACTCCATTTTCTTAGCTACCTACTGAAAAACGGAGTTTCAAAACAAGGGTAGAGTTTCTCTCAGTGCGGTAAACAAGTGCCAGCACTGCATAGGATACTGGGGAATAGTGCAGGCTGAGCCAGCAGGATTAGGAAGGTTCTCAGGAGTCAGTTTGTTTGACAAGAATACAAGAGTGTTTAGCTTGGCAACAAAAGAGAATATTGATGCCAAGATTGCCTTCTGCATTTTTTCTTTTAATATCACACTGCAGGAGTCTGCGTTTTGACAATCTTTGTGCATTTCTTCTTATTTGTTTGGTACATTTAATCAAAGATCCTAAGGAAACTCAAATGGCAAGGAGGGGAGTGAATCTTATTTTTTGTGATCGTTATCATAATCAATTTCCAGAAAATACCTACTTTCAAAGTGTTATTTTAAAGATGATAACTGTATTAAGCCCCCTACTGACATTTTTCCCTAGAACAATGAACATTTATTTAGACAATACAGTTTATCATTATTTCATTCAGTAAGTTCATAAATCATTTAAGTCACTCTGAAAAAAACTAAGATAATAAAGGCTGTAAGATAATGGTTTCAAGCAATCATTGAGGTGGTATAAAAGCTGTTTAATACTAATAATAGATTAATTCTCCAGTCAGCAGGATGATCTGCCAAGATCTTGGTCATGAAATCAGGTCATTATCATTAATTCTTTGAAGACTTCTAGTTAGTTGAGTTTGTTCTTCCTTTTGCCTTCCATTTTCTTTTTTGTTTGAATATCTTTGCTAGTCCTTTCACCAGCATTCAAGGTACAGAGAATGACTTTCATAAAAAAGAAAAAACAATTACTAATATTTGTTTTGCTTAATCAAATAAAGGGCTTGCATGAATCAATTTCTCCATCCTTTCATTTTAAACTCTTTAATAGTATTTTTCATTACTGCTTCTAGGTCAGCATTCCTTTCCAAGTAGAATGACTGAAGTTTTCAGGGATATTTGTTTGCTTGTTAGTTATTAGCATTTGTCCACATTCTAAATGTGTATGTATGGCCTGTGTCTCACACAGGGTAAAGAACAGAGTAACACAGAAACCTTGTCTGTATTGACAGTAGTACAGATTGGAAAGTATGGCTCTTTGTTTAGGAGAGAGGTTGTATGCTTTCCACACAGACCGAGAACAATTGGCAAAAAAATATACTAACTTTGGAAATTTTGTCATTTTCTTCTTATATCATTGACTTAAGGTCATGGTCGATATCTCAGAATTTAAATCTTGGTTGTCTTCTTGCTCTGATTGATCCTATGGGTTTTACTATTCGCTCTGTTGGTTGTGAAATTTTATTGTGGATCTCTAGATTCATCCCAATAGAGACACTCACAAAGAAAAGCAATGATTCAAAATAATGTCTTCTTGTTCGATTCTCACTGGAATTCCAATATGATTGTTATGGAAAACAGTGTTAAGGTCGTTAATGGCTCCATATCCCAATTTATCTTCTGACACACTCACTTTCTACTTTAATTATACAGTTTGAAGAAAGAAGGCGTTTTTACTGACCAGACAATTTAATGTATACAGAGAGCTCTGCAAACTACACATACAAAGCCCACTAGCAATTTATAAACTGTGTATGCAGGTCTCACATGCACTGAAGAGATACCATCTGGCTTTAAGCAATGAATATTAATTGCTCAAGGGAAAAACGCGTTTGTCGGTTTTGACTTATATGAGCAACATAATTCAAAATCAAAAGCATATGCAGTATTTTACCAAATATTCTGAAAGATCAACAGGATCTGAAATATTACTGATGCATTTAAATAAATATTGGTATTTGAACTAATTCTGAACTTTACTCTTTCTTACAGTCCTTGAACTTCAGCAAATAGGGCTTTTCAACCTATATGTTAACTGACAGCAGTAGAACTGGCTATTCTGTTAGGAACTCAAATGCCACGTCATCTTTTCCTGCTGATACATATATTTATGTTTGCAATGGAGGACTCACAATTTTCTCCAGTTACATCTGTGTTTCATTTATACCACTTCTTTAGCTATGTGTGTAAAACACTAGCCATAGGTTATAAAAGTAAAACCGAATTCTGAACATTACACAGCATAACCAATCTGATAAACTGCACTAACAAACAACATCGCTTTTGCTTTACATTTCACACACTGAACAACACACAATAAATTAAATAAAATGTTAATTTAAAATGAATAAAGTTGAAATACCTGCAGCAATGTCTCTTCTTATAAATAATTAATAACTGTTGCCAATTTTCTTTTATGAAATACTGGTGATGTCTTTGGTAGCATACTATGCAACTCAGATTATAGTAAGTAGAAATCGTGCAGTTTGTGGTGCTTTTTTATTTAATAATTTCTAGAACCCCAATATTTTATGATGAGTAAATTGGTATAAGAGTGACTGCATGTATATATACATGTATATATATATGTATACACACATGCATACACGTATGTGCATGCATATACAAGTAGTGAAAATGCAGGAGTTTATTTCTCTTATCTTTTTTTTCCAGGCAAATAGTGAGAAGATTACTGTTCATTATAAAGAAAAAATATGTGTCTCATATATCCAGTGTCTGAGTAAGAGATTTTGAATGTATGTTATTTTACCACGGATGTTTTCTGACGAATCAGACATTTAGACATTTTCCTTAACACTGGACTTTCTTCATTAGACCTCTAGATGAAAATGCCTTTATCAGAAGCATTCTATCAGATCTTACTGCATTTTAGCATTGGTCTAGATTACGACATACAGTAAATTTTATCTGTGGCTACAATAAAAAACATCTGAGAACTTCTAACAGAAATAGATAAATGTGAACCTTACAGAGGCTATTATGACTACTCTTTTTTTTAAATTATTATTATTTTTTTCAGTGTAATTCTGGATATGGTTAATGAAATTAGACTTGAGATATAGTTTTTTTGTGTGTACACATAAAAATATCTATATATGTAGGTGATGAAAAAGATTTTTTATTTAAATTACTGTTTTCCATCAATTCCTTCTGTGATGCTGCTTATGTGAAATTCACATGCCACAGATTTTCCACCTGTATCTCTGCTTGTAGCTCCAAATATGTGTCGATGATTGGAAAGTGAGTTCTCCTGTAACATCTGTCACTGTTTCAGTGCTTGAAAAGCATTTCAAATTATGTATAATTCTGAAATTTAAAGGAATCTGAAAGAACTTTGGGCTGAGATCAGTGCCTAAGCTATGTGCCCAAGTTATGACTAATAGCGTGTGAGTAATAAGCAAAAGCTGGTTCCTGGTCATTTCTTTCCCATGTCTCCTAAAAGGTTCAGTAATCTCTTTCTCATTGCTGATTTTCCTCAAGAACTGCTTTCCTTCTTAGACACACTGAATAGTGACTGAAAGATATTTATATCTCCTTATGAAATGATATATCGTTTTATTATATTATTCTGTGTTGTGTTATCCTGAAATTTGCTTTTCCACTCAGTAAAGATATTTCTCATTTGGTTGCCTGCAAAGATCCATCTGTTTGCTTAGAATTTTCCCTGAAGAAGCAATGCTTATGTCTATTTTTACTGTCATCTCCTTAGCCTGGTTGAGTACAAATAAAAGTATACTTGTTTCCTGGTGCTGGCATGAAGGTTCTGTGTGACATGAGTATGAGTGACCCTGGTACCAAAACTGTCATGGTTTGTAGCAATGTGAATTATTAAGTCCCTTGATATTTATGCTTGGTCTCCCCTGGCCTTTCCCCCTTTTCTAAAACAATGAGATCAATAATTGAGAAAAGGAATTGTAACTGTAGGGATTTATTGGGATTTAATGACAGTGTTAACTTAAGCTTAAAATATTTGTTAACTGGGAAACAGAATGAAACACAGCTATGCTTCTGCTTTTAAAACATACTTCTGTTCATGTATTCTGTATTTATTGGGAGACAGAATTTTGTGTATGACAGTCACATATGACAGTCACGGATTTCACTCCATTTTCCTTCTCAGTTAGGACATAAGATGAGATTTCAAAACCAAGTGTTACTTTGCAAGTCTATGTATCATTGTTGACAGCAGTAAAACAGCTTTAATTTGGGGTTTATGCTAATATCAAGTGAGATTTTACAAGCTGCTATACAGAAAAAAATGTGAGGTCACTACACAGAAAAAACTGAGTCATAGAAGCAAAGAATCACAGAATCATAGAATCACCAAGGTTGGAAAAGACTTCCAAGATCATCTAGTCCACCCATCCACCTACAACCATTATTTCCCCACTAAACCGTGTCCCTCAGTACAACATCTACATGTTTCTTGCACACTTCCATGGACGGTGACTCCATCACCTCCCTGGGCAGCTTGTTCCAGTGCTTAACCACCCCTTCAGATAAGAAGTTTTTCCTGATATCCAACGTTGAGGTAACATGACTTCTGTTTCTTGTTCTATTTGAATCTCATATGCCATATTAACATTTCTTTGCAAGCCCTGGTTCTGTCATGATGATTGGAATAAAAAGCTAATTAGCTATATCTATGAATTTAATTAGAGACCAGAACTTTTCAGAGCGCACAGGGAAATAGGGAGAGGTGGGAGGTGGAATAGAGCAGTCAGTTTACACATCATCAAATGAATTTACAGCCAATAGTTATGTCTGAAAGCAGCGTGTACTGGACCCACGGTGGTTTTATCTGTGTGAGATCAGTATTTCTGATCTGTGGTGGAAAAATAGGCTTGTGCTTTTGTTCTCTGCTTTGATGTGACATCATCCTGAAACGGGCTAACAAAACTGTAATTTCAGAAGTTACTAATTTGGTGAGTAACATCCCTTACAGACAGAAAACAAAGGAAAGTGATGTTAACAACACAAGGTGTGGAAAGGCTACTCAAGTGACTGCCTCCTAATGCTACTGATGAGTGCTGAGCAAGAGGAATACAGTCTGCTTTGAGCTTTACACCCACAGAGTAATTAGAGGGAATTGACTGTTTTCTGAGCACCATACTGAGTATAGGGTGTTTCTTTGGCTTTTTATCTTCTCATGGCTGGCTGGTTCTCAGTGGATCTTGTCTTGCTGTCAGGCTGCTCCTCTATACTCATCTTCAGCTCTGTGGGGTTATCTGCAGGGACACCTTTGAGGTCACGATATTCTGTGTACTTCTTTCTGTTCATAAAATGCGAAAATAGTTTTAAAGTGATTTGTAGTTGAACACTGCTAAAAATCAGTGAAATTTCAGTCAGTTGGATTTGGATGAGATACAGCCATGTATGCAAATAACTTTACGTTCAACCTACATCTACTATCACCGTGCACTCCAGTTCATAAGTTACCAGGCTGAATCAAAGGCAGAATCAGACTAAATGAGAAAGGCTGCCTCCTCATGCTTATGACTTGTAAGTACTCCAGGTTATGAAGATGGATTTTGATCTAGTGGGACAGGAATTCAGGTTTCAACTTGGAGGTGATACAGTGTTGCTCTCCATGGCTGCATTCAGAACAGTAAACTCAGGATCATATTCCATCTCCACAGTCCCATTGTACTCTCTTTTCTAATGAAGGGAAACTGAACAACTGGAGATAAGCAGGGCAGGGCACATATCAAAGTGTATTTGATCCACAGGTTATATGTGGACTTGTTTTGGAGTAAAGAAGGATGATCTCCATGGCAGCTACTTAAGTGAAACTGTTTGAACATACAGTTCTCACTTCTCTTTTTCTCCCTCTCCCTTCCCTCCCCTCCCCCCATTTTATATTTATTTCTAATTAGAGTAATGGTATATGGATTTAGTGCTTGCTCATGATTTTTGCTCAGAGGATTACCTAATGATCTACAGTACACTGAGATTTCTAACAGCATTAGAAGCACTTCGAAAAATTAGACCACATAATACATAGGACATTGGTAACCGGGATCATGGCTGAGAGGGGAGTTACGTGTTTTTTTGGTTTTACTTTATTATTATTATTATTTTGTGGTATTGGACATTACATCTAAGATCTGTATTAAATCTCACTAATTTCTTATGAAAGGTTGTCTCTGGGAGATGCTGCTACTGGGATGTATTACATTCATTGAATATAATCAATCAGTGCAAGAATGAATGCAAGAATCTGTGCAATTTTCACCATCCAAGCAATGAGGCAACACAATTTTCCTTCTGTACCAATATTATTAATTATAGAATGTTAAAATCATATAATAATTTGGGTCGGAAGGAACTTTTAAGATCACCTAGGTACAGTTGGCTGCTATAGGCAGGGACACCTCCATCTAGACCAAGTTGCTCACAGTCCCATCCAGCGTGGCCCTGAATGCTTCCAGGGAGGGGCATAAACATACCTCTTCATAATGAACATACCTCTTGTCAGTTTATAATTTCATGTGAAATGTCACTGAGCATCTTAGCTGACTTGAATCTGATTCCTAGCAAAGTGTTCAGTGGAAGGTGGCATACGTCATAAAAACCAGAATTAAATCCAGTTGCTAGATTTGTTTCTTCTATTTTGCTGGAAAATAAATAAGTAAATAAATAAATTACTTTATTTTCCTGCGGCTATGGTGGATAATACCTTTTAATCAATACTGACATACAAAACTGAAGCAATATAAAAGACTTGACATTCCTGATGCCCTAGGCTAATCCCTTCTAGTTATTTACCCTTTAGAAGTAACTCAGTCCTGAAAATCAGGGACCACATTAGCTCTATAACAATGTTATGCAAAAATTGCAGTGAGCTGCCTGTCAGATACCCTTCTGGGAAAAGAATCTCTCTATCTCAGATGAAGAAAATCAATTGGTAGTTAAAGGATCTGAATGGACTAACTGCAGAAATTTCTGGGTTTAGACTGCCATGAAATGCTGTGCTGATCTTAATTGTAAGTAGACAGCTATACACAGAAGAAAATATGTAAAAGTATAAGCATGTCCACTGTGGACTTGATGCTGAGACTAATCCAGCAAAGGGATTAGGATTTTAGGTTTCTTTAACTCCTTTCTCACATAAAGGAATGTGGTTTTATCACTGGTAACAAATGCTGGGATTTGTAACAGAGGTATTCAAATTTAATTCTCATGCTCTGAAATGAGCACTGGTCACAGTCCTCACAGGCAGAAGCAAAAGGTTGTCTTCACAGCTAATGTGTTCAAGGATTACATTACTTTTCATGTACTAATGAATGCAGTGCATAGATTTGAGAACCATCCCTCTAGTTTCAGAGCGGTTTTCCACCAGAACACCTTCTCAAAGACAAACAGTGTCCAATTAAATGAAAATTCAATATTCTTAAGGAGTTTCTGAAAGCTTAAATGCAGACTCTACAAGAAGAATTTGTTTGTACAGCCAAGAAAACAGAGACTCTGAAGATCTGCCCTCTCACCTCTTATTGTAACTTCCACAAATGCCTCTGGTACCTAATTTTATTTATTTATTTTTTTCCAAAGCAAAGTTTTAGACAGTAAGCAAGATTCCTAATGCTGCTCCCAAAGTAAACCTGAATGTAGAGGAAAAATGGCCAGTGATTTTTGATTTTGGTTACTGGATCTTCTGATTGTTCTTGGTGCATTAGACACAGAGTGGGGTGCTGCAGAATTGGAAGCTAAAAATCACTGGGAGGTGATTCGGTTATCAGAGGGGAAGTTTAGTCTCTATTATATTGGGTCAAAAATAGTGTGAAATGATAATGACCTGGCATAGTGAAACGATTCAGTAATGGGCTTTTCTAATGCATGCCACTGGGCAGCTAGTCTTTTTATTTTGCTGTGTTTCTCTAAAGGCTCTCTGGGTTGTTTGAACAACTTTGTCATAGCAAATAATATTCCAAATAAGTCAGTAAGTCACTGAAGTCAATGATACAGTTCACACTTTAATCAAAAGAAATAAAAATGTAGAGAATATGTGTGCATGTGTGCAGATTTTGGAAGCCATTTTGCTGCAAATAGATTGTTAGACACATACACTGTATCTCTTCCTAAGTAGTTTGTAGTAATTTCAGTTTCCAACCATTTTTGTTATGCTGATAAGCTAAAATTGTCATTGTTGAGAAAGAAAACTACTGCCTGTAATAAACATCCCTGATTTCCCGGTCTTCTGTAATGTGCTTGTGTCAATTCTGCTGTGCAAATCTTGTCGAGTAGCTGGTATTTGTTAAAGGATTATATTAATTCTGTATGTCTCTCCATTGTATTGCCAGAGCTTTTTGGTGGCAAAAAATGATTTTTGTGTCATTGAAAATCTGGCCAAGGATAGAATAACACAGTTCTTGCTATACAGTAGTACCCTGAAAATCAAATAGAGCTCACCTTCACCATTGTACTTTCATGTGTTCTGCATTTTTTTTTAATTTTATTTTATTTTATTATTTTATTTTATTTTATTTTATTTTATTTTATTTTATTTTATTTTATTTTATTTTATTTTATTTTATTTTATTTTATTTTATCCAGAGCTGTAGTCATCATACAGCAGCAGCATGCATTGAGCTGCAGAATTAGTGTCCTGGTTTTATCAGTGTTTCATGTCATGGCATCATGCAGTTCATGATATGGAACAGTGATAAAACCGGAGCAGTTATGTTTCCTCCACCAGCTATGCTGGTATTGCTTTTTCTGTTTAAAGATGCATAATCTGAAGGCCACAATGCTGTTAGAGCTGCAGTGCTTTTTGGTTGGTGACAGATCTTGATTTCATGCATTGATTCAATTGGGAAAAGTGACTCACTTTTCTATAAATATAACTCTCCTTTTCTGGTTTTACCAAACTTAAAAGGTTAATCAGATATGTCAAATGTGTAAAGATAAAATTATAAGCATGTATTCTAGTTTTCCAGCTGTACATTTAACTGATTTTGTAGTGTGGCTGTTAGTGAATTACGAAAACTTGTGTCTCACTTAAAGGATAAGGGATTTCACATTTTCACGTCTTTTGCTCTGGTTTTGCTCTGGTAACAAAACACCAGTGAAGGTACGAGAACAAAGTTGACTCTGACTTTCATAGTACCACTAATAAGAATTGGTCAATTTTTCTAAATACTGAACAATCTCTTCCCGTCAATATAGACACAACTCACTGATCAGCAGCTGTAAAGCTCTTTAATTGCATACTTTTGTAACGCATATGTCTAAGTAAGCATCTTCAAAGTATAAAAAGCACAATTAAAATATATAATTCAACTATCTGGACTCATTGATAAAAATATAGGCACATTTTAAATGGGCTTTAACAGCTCTGCTCTTCAAAGAAAAGTAGATTAATACACATAGCCTGCAGGGAAAGATAAAGGTTCAAATCTCAGGAATCTGAAAAACTTTGCATTTCTATGGAATCTAATTTCAGGCTGCACAAATAAAGTTAAGAGGATGAGTAAACTTGCTGCATAGAATATTTTGTTATCTGAACCATTGTTGCACACTGAATTAAATTTGGTCATTTTGCTGAAGTTCCAATTTTATTTCATTCCTCACGGTGCAGTTATGTTGTCTTTGATGTTCTCTAAATATCATTGAAGCTAATGCCATATCAATTAAATATGCTGTTAAAGTGCCATTTTTTATTTTTATTTTTTCTCAACAGTCTATCTTTGTTGAGATTTTGTATAAAGCTTAATGTTCAGAACCAGTTTTCTTAAGAGCCTCACGTTTTCTAAAGGCTTTACTCTTTAGTGCATTGTTTGTCTATTTAGGTACCTAGAAAGAGTAAGAGCTGTAGTGAGAAAGGTGGCGCATCAGTTTTTGAATTAATTGCTAGGATGTTTCCACTACCATCAGTAAACTAATGATCACATTAAACTGCCATTAGCAATTGATATGTTCAACAAGATTATGCTTAGAAGTAGTGGGTTCAGGTCCTTTTTGCAAAGGTTTGAGATACAGAATGATAGAGAAATAAAATAAACACCCTCTCTACTCCGATCTTCCCCTTCTACTTTGCTGTTGTGAGACCTCACCTGCAGTACTGTGTTCAGCTCCGGGGTGCTCAGTGTAAGAAGGATGTGGAGCTGTCGGAGCTCAGAGGGCTGAAGCATCTCTCCTATGAAAACACAATGAGGGAGGTGGACTTGTTCAGCCTGCAGACATCTCTGGGAAGACGTTATGGCAGCTTTCCAGTACATGAAGGGGGCCTACAGGAATGGTGAGAAGGGACACTTTATGAGGGATTATTATAATAGAATAAGGGAGAACAGGTATAAAGTAAAACAGGGTTAATTTAGGTTAGATGTTAAGAAGAAACTTTTCACTCTGAGGGTGATGAGGCCCGGCATAAGCTACCCAGAGAAGCTGTGGATGTCCCATTCCTGGAGGTGCTCAAGGCCATGGATGGGGCTTTGAGTAACCTGGTTAGATGAGAGGTATCTTTGCCCACAGCAGGGATTCGAACTAGATGATTTTTCAGGTCTTTTCCACTCAGTCTCATGGTTTGTGGTGGTCTATCTGGTTAATTACAACAAAAATAATTTAAAAAATCAGTTAAAACTGGGGGAAAAATAACAAACACAAAAACAAAACAAAACAAATGAAATGTGCATCTACCAAGTCAGTGTTATTTCATGTTCACTGTCTGTTTGCTTTTCCTCTTGGTCTCTTGTGAAGAAGTTAATGCTACTGCAAGGCCTCAGGTGAGCAGGACTCTGTCATACGACATAGAGTGATCTGTTGAATACCTGCCTCAGGAGCTGAGTGGTTGCCAACACTTTGCTCATCTTATGGATTGCATCATACAGGGGCATAAATAGGTAGAAGGAAACTTGCACTCCCCTACAAAGTCTGTGTCCCTTAAGAACAAGATATGTAATAGAAAGAATTCTCTGCCAGTTTGTTAAGTCTTATTAACAGACAAATCACTGTAGAAACCTCAGTTCAATGGGAGTGAACTAAGGCTCTCTTCTTCTGCTCTACCCAGAAATGCAGCACTGGGTAGCTTCAGCTAGTGTAGAACAGGGAAACAGCATGTGCCAAGAGATTAGTGGGTGCAGAAGAAGTAAAACCACAAAAAAATATGCTACTTACTCATCAGTGTGAAATTTCTTTTTGCTTCCAGATCTGCTGTTTTATAGGTATGAGGTGGGTGCTGTGTCAGGGAGTAATCAAATCAAATAGGAATGGTGGTTGGTTCCATCAAACTTTATGAATTTAATCTACTTCTATTGAGACTTCATTGTTATTTCATTGATAGCTTTCCGTGATTTTCCCTGCAAGAAGAATATGACAGTGTACCAGACAGAATATCTTATCAATGTTTTGAAAGTCAATTCCTGTTTGAATTTGAGTGTATATGTGTGTGTACCTACATCATGCAACTTTTCATCCTTCTGCCATGTTAGGATGCTTTTTGTGGACTTTAAGTGCATCTTGACAGTGTATTAACTGTGTTAATATGTAGGTGTTATAGTTCTTTACTGAAATCAGCTGTAAGTATGTAAGCATGTCTTCACATCACCTGTTTGTGTGTGCAGATGAGTATGCAGAATACCTTGCGTGAACTTAGACTAATAAATAGGTTCACAGAACTTGTTAGGATCACATGAAAAATTCTTAGGTACTATGAAGATAAGAAGCAGAAATGTGAAAGTCCTGAGGAAGTTACTGCTTGGGAAGTATTGCGGAAAATAGTGTTGACTCACACATTTTCTTTTAAGAACAGACTTGTAGAAGAACATGTCAGTAGTGTAAGACAGGAGTTCAGAGGTCTGCCTTATTTAAAGAGTAAACTCTCAAACTGCAAGTTTTCTTGATCTGGGCTAGTGTCAAAGTCCAAATCTGTTTTGCAAAGCATAGTCAGTCACTGGCCAGGCTAAGGAGCTCTTCAATTTTAATTGATAAATATCTTTGGCTACCGCAAAGCATTTCCTCCAGCAACTGAAGACATTTATTCTGTGCCCATGTTGTAGCTCTGTTTGGCTGCTTTAGGTACTGTCAAGACTGACATTTGCTTTGGAAATCTGAAGTGTGTAATCAGCTTGGAAAAGGCTGATGTTGGAAATGATCTAATTCAGAATGCTCAATGCTGATAATTCCAGCAGTTAAAGATCTTTCCTCCAACATCCTTCTCTGATTTAGAAATAAAGTTTTATTGACAAAAATTTTACATAAATAGATCAACGTTTCTTTTTAGTTAATAAGGGTAACTACAAGTGAGATATTGAGACAGATAATATGCAGGTAGAAATAATTACTGAAAACCCCAAAGAAACCAAGATTATAAAAAATTGATTTATACCAAACTCTTCAAGATGATATATGTCAAATGCTGCATTACACAATATTTTTAATTCTACCTCAAAGGAAAGGAAATATCTACTAGATATCTCCAAATTTGGAAAGTCTGTAGCCCTTTATCCTCCTCCTTCTTGGAGTTTTTAGAAAACATACTTTCACATAACAGTTGAATTTAACTTAGCATCTCCATGTCAGACTTGTGGGATAAGTGTCATTTCATGATGGCCCTTAGCATATGGTGCTTGGGAGAAGGAAAACTGAAGTTGAAGCCAAATTGTCAGAAAGATACCAGCATATCTGTAAAGTATAAACTGTGCAGGATTTCTCCAGTACTTTGCGGCTTTTTTCTCACCTACTATTATTCTGGTATTTATATCTTTATTGGACATTTTTGGAGCGGTCACAGGGTATCCTTGGAGTAAAAACAATCCTTCAGAATCTCTAGTGTTCTGACACATGTAATTTAAAAGCTGTTCAGAATGTGACTCCATTTAGTGAATGCTTTCAGACTGCAAAGCTTGGATAAAAATAGAGTACATTGAGCAGAGAGACCCCTTCAAATAGAGTTGGTAGTTCTCCTTGCACTGCTGGCCTTTCCCAGACACAGCTGCTGCAGATCTCACTAACCTTTTAGCAGCAACAGGCATAAGGTCAGGTTGGACCCCAGACAGCCTTTGTTTTTTCATCTATTTCCTCTGCTAAAACAATCTTATTTTCTGACTGCTTCTTTATCATTCCAGTTTCCTTACAAAAACCTTTAGCAGAGAAAGCTAGTGCAACAAACAGTCTTTCTCAAAGCTGTGGCTACTCTAGTGAGGAGCTCACCAGGGATTACTATGCTAAATCTTTATATTTATCAGCATTTTTTTAAGCAGCAACATTCAGATGCAGCCTCTCACTGTTCATGTGGAAAGCTGCACTAATGAATGAGATTTCAGCTTCTTCTACGTGTGGTCTGATGAAACATGTCACTTCCTCACATCACAAGCTGACCTATCCACAGCTGCATAGTCATTACCCATCTTTTTATTGCATTATGTTCACCTCTCCTGAGGATTAGGTTAGTACATGTGTGATGAACAGCTTCATGCTATGACACAAAGCAACAGCTCTGATTCAGCAGTAACCGTGAACAAAGATGACATACTGCAGTTTTTAGGCACTCTTAATGATGCAGATTAGACAGGTAAATAACAGATCTTCCTCTGCAATGCAGAAGCTCAGTTCACATTCATCAGTTTTAATACTGAAGGTATTTATACTTAAATTCTTTCTTGGCATTTAGAATCAAAGAATCAAAGAATTGCTCAGGTTGGAAAAGACCTTAAAGATATCAAGTCCGACCACAACCTAACCATACTACTCTAACAACCCTCCTCTAAATCATATCGCTTAGCACCACATCCAAAAGGTTTTTAGACACATCCAGGGATGGTGATTCAACCACCTCCCTGGGGAGCCTCTTCCAGTGCTTAACAACCCTCTCTGTAAAGGAGCTTTTGCTAATATCCAACTTAAACTTACCCTGGTGAAACTTGAGGCCATTTCCCCTTGTTCTGTTAAATCAGGAGGTTGCAGAGGACTAAATACTTCTGCATGACTTAAACATAAAACTCTCCTAAATATTCTTCTATGGCTTTTCTTTGTAGATTTTAGAATTATCAGCTTCATTAAGAAAACTTCTAAATATAAGGGTTGCTCTGAAAGTAATGCCTCCTATGTTGTTGTTTCCTTGATCCACATTGTCAGAGGTGGATGTTGGTGATATAGCAGAAAAGGTTGAACTTTCCCACCAACATCCCATTACATACTGTTGCCATGTGACAGATGGCAGCCTGACAGACTGGCATCTGACATGGAAGCGTGGATGAAGCAAAGTGTGCCATCGAATTCCTCTGTGGGAAAAATGGCTCCCACTGACATGCATCAATACTTGTTGAATGTGTATGGAGTCCAGACAGTGGGTGTGAGCACACGGAGGGGTGGGTGGTTAATTTCTGCAGTGTGACAGTGACAGTGGGTCACCTCTGCTGGTGTGGATTTTGATGAGGGGAACATGTAGGCTTTTGTTCGTCAGTGCTGAAATTGGATGGGTAATGGTGGTGGCTATATTGAAAAAGTGTTTAGAAGCAGAGAGTTTGTTCTATCATATAGTGTTATAGTGTTATTGTGCTCTTTGTATCTGTTGTATTTTCCATGGAAATAAATAGGAGGCATTATTGTCGGTGATACCAACATACATGAGGTTAATATGGTGCAAAGACTTCCAGAAGTGAATAGGTATATAAAGAATGTTTTATGACTGTAGAGATTAAGACTGAGGAATGTAGCCACAATTATGATCAAAAAGTAATTACAATCATAATGCTCCAGAGAGAACAATCATCACCCTGTTTGTTTTAGTGCAGATTTTCATTTTGTAAAACTCCTACAGCTTGATTTATGTTAGAACTAATTATCACATGCCACTCAAATTTTAATATCTAGACAGAAAAGGGGAAAATAACATCAAAACCCCTCCCTTTTCTTTCTAAAGTTCCATGTCAATGCAATCTGAAAGAGATCTTGAATCTTAAATGCCAAAAGTTTTCTTTATTTTAAGAAAGCATTTTGCAATTTATTCTTTGTAATGTTAAAATACTAATACATTTTCACTGGCTGTCATTGCATGAGTCAATATTAACACTATTCAATGCTATAATCTTGCCCGCTGTTTCTGGAAATGAACTAATTATAATGATGTATGGGAAGAAACAGGAAAAAAACAAATACTGAGAAAATGATGGTTTTATATTAGCTGCACACTCATTTTTCTTTTATTTTGTATTCAACATAACACTAATATGTTTGTGACTGCCTGTCAAATGGATGTCTGATCAAATCTTTGGTTTAAGCCAGTTTTGGAGGAAGAGGCATTTTCTGCAAAACAATTATTAGTGAAAATTCTCAGTTCTTTGGGGAAAAAAAAACCAGCAGAAGATGTAACAGTGCTGAACATCTCATTCTTTTATTGGTGAGGTTGTACTGAAGTGAAGTAAATCATTACATGCATTTGGCAAATAGTTTCAGACAATAAAATTGGAATAATTTCTGCAGCTGACCTCTTTTAAAGTGAAAAAAACATATTTCAGTGTCGTTACGATGTTTATAGGTACATTCACAATAATATCTTCTTTTTTCTTTGTATGAAAGAAAAAGTATGAGAAAGGATAATCCACCTCTACAATTCTATAATCCTATGAAATCTTGCTGTTTTCTGTAGCTTTCCATCTCCTCAAGAATGCAAAATAGGGAAGATTTTTGCCTTTCAATAAATTCACAAATCAACAAAATTTGTGCCCAAAAGTCACTATCTGGGAAATGATTTTTAACTAGTGCAGTTCCTTCAGGTCATATAAAGATTTCTTCAACAAAAATAAACAATGTCTAACAGTCCATATTTTTGAGCATGTTCTTACACCAGCAGTCTTACAAGTTCTACTTTATCCTGTGCAATAGCTCCTAAGATATACACTCTATTATCACACTAAATTGCATATATTCTCAGAGACAACTGTGTGTGTCTCAAAGAAATTTAAAGAAATGTGGTCTTACCTAAAATAAGCTTCCATGTTATCACTTTGGCTAACATGCAGTCAAAGGCTTGGCAAACGCATATGTTTTTCTGATTATTTTGTCTTCTGCTGGAAGCTGAAAAGTATGCTGAACAGTCTGGAAAAGAGAAATGTTAATCTCAGTGTTAAGAAGGTTTTTGGCATTTTTTGATCATTAGAAGAAACCAAGTGTGGAAATGCCACATGGGTTCCAAATTGTTGCTAAGGAATACCTCAGATCTTTGCTTATCATCAAATTATGATTTGCTTAGTCATCAATTAATAAAGCGTGCAAATAGTGTCTGTCTGTGTGGCTTCCCGTATTGCTACAGCTACTTGTTTTGTGCTAGTTTTCTGTAATATACTATTGCAACTTACATAATTTACTTGTCCTTAGCCCTTATGTTTATAGCATTTCATATTGGCTTTTCAATTTTCCTAGCATCTGTTTTCCTAGGGATTCTTGATCTGACTTGAGTTTTACTGCTCGCCAGGGTCTCAGATCTGGATTTTGTGGAGAAATGTACTGCATCTGTGGCCCTCAGACTTACTGCTCCTCCACGTAGACATCAGTGTTACTGTCAAAGGACATTTTAGGTGTATCAACAGTGCTCCCTGAAGATGAGCCTTTAGAGCCCTTCAGATGATGGACAGTTGCCCCATTGAAAGGGAAAGGCTGGGAAATTAATTGAGGGATCCTATAGGTCAACACCTGATCAACAGCAGTTATTAATGGCTGTGGGACATTCCACTTGACAAAATAGGAAGGTCACAGCATTGAGGACAGCTCGAAATAGTGCACAGTGGAGAACACATACAACGAAAGTCAGAAGTGGAGGTGGAGCATCTGGTTGGTACAAGCAGGGTGCAATGTGATGGGTACAAGAGACATCAGCAGTAACAATAACAAAATAAAAGGCAAACCTGAGTATGTGTACACATAAATATAGCTCAGAAAAAAAAGCCAAAGCCAAACAAATGTGGTGTGAACTAAAGCTCAAAGACCGGTCACAGAGCTACAGCATTGTTGGAGTAACAGAGGCAGGGTGGGGAGCTCATACAGCTGCAGCATTGCAATGGATGGAGAAAAGCTGTGGTACATAAACCTCGGCTAGGAGAAATACGCCCATCCATCTGCTCTATCAGTCTCCCTCCTGTACATGACAAGGGGAGACAACAGAATGATAAATATTTGTGAGTCACAGTGAAGACAGGGAGATCACTTACCAATTACCATCACAGACCAAACAGGCTTGACATGTGGAAAATTAATTCAATTTTTTTTACCTCTCTGTGAAGAAGCAGTTTGGATACATGAAGCTCTGCTATGGGGTGGACAACGGGAGTGAGACCTGGTGGGTCTTACTGATGGGCAAGGCCAAAGAGGCTGAAATTGTTGTGGGAGTGTTATGGTCCTCCTGGTCACAGCAGGGCAGTGGGTGAATCTCTCCTTAAGCAAGACAAGGGTATCTCTAGGTCACAGACCCTGGTTCTCATGGCGGACTTATTTAACCCTGCAAGTGTGAGCCCCATCATTCAGTCTTTCCAGATGCAAGATTCATCCTTCCTGGGAGCTGTGCCTGCAGCTGTTAGCCCACTAATTAGTGTGAATGGGAGGTTTGATGCTTGTCATTATCTCCCAGCATATAGATCCCCCATCAGATAACCCTGCAGGCATAAGCATCACTACAGTCTCACCTGCTGTCATAAATTAGTGACTGACCAGCTTGGTTCTTATCATTCATCACTGATGGAAATAACATGTAGTGCATAATACTTGTTGAGGTGAGAAGATTGAAATCTCCATGAAATTCCCGCAGTCCCGTTTTTTGTGTAAAAGCACTTTATATTTTGGCTAAATGTGGGAAAAGTGTATCTCCCTACCCCCAAAAAACAAAACAAAACGAATTCCACTAAAACAAAAGGAAGGAACAGCAAGAAAAATAGTAACAATAAAACTCCCCGTCCTCAATTTTTGAAGGTGGCTTGAAAAGAGAAAAAAAGTGAAAAGGCAGATTCTGTCCACCCAGTTGATCATAAGTATTTTCCTATTGAAAAGTGTTTAAATGCAGGGGGAAAAAAAATCAGCAACAACTCAGACCTTGACAAACTTCATTGTTCATTTCTTGTGGATGAAGGATATTCAGTTGTATTTTCCTTCCTGATGGCTCAAAGCAATCTGCTTTATGAGCTGAAAAAAATGGACAATGATATGTGCTTGTATCCTGGCAGATTTAGCCCTGTGGGTTTAGTAGAGTATGCTCTGGGCTTTCATTCTTAAGTTCTAGAAGAATTCTGATATATATATCTCATTAAGGAAATCAGGACTGACTGCTACCTGAGAAAATATGGATGACTAACATTACATGCTTCTGAGCAAAACAGAATAAGGGTTTAGGGTGCTTTAGACATACTGGAAAACTAATTCCCATATCCCTTTTTCCTTAAAGGTTCTCAACGTGGCATTGCTGGATCTTTTAGTTTGCTATTTCGGTGGATAAAAGCATTTTCCTGCCTCACAGGAATCTGTCAGGATGAACTTATGTAGATATGTCTAGGTACAATGGCGAGGGTAGGGGATGCAGGAATTAGCTGAATGCTGCCTTTGCTGAATCTGAACCAGCTTGACGTTTGTCACTGAGACCATGTGTCTTTCTAAGCTGAGCTCTTTGAGTAGTAATACATCATCAAAACCCAAATAGTTTTCATTATCTGTGAAATGATAATGTTTTCTAAAATTGTCACCACATGATGATTAGTTAACTCTCTTCTTTAGTCTTCATAGGTATATGGGGATTGTTTCCTATGTGTATGTATATATCTCCTCAGCAGAGTCCTCTAGAAATGAAAAATTTGATTGGAAGCAACAATAGCAGTTAGAAGTTCAATTTATCATTAATAGGCTTCACTTCTGTTAGCAGAGAAGGACGAACTATGACTTTTTCAATTGAAACAAATTGCATGATTTCATATTTTAGGATCAATTTCTACTTCAAGCTTAGAAGAAAAAAAAAAAAAAGATGTGTGTGTGAGATATCAGGGCACATTTTGCAATCTTTTTGGCCATGCTGAAGTAGGTTCTGGTTTCTATTTCATAGTGTTGTGAAGCAGTGGTGGTGAGAGGTGAGAGTTGATCGGTATTCAAACTTAAATGCAAATATTGGAAGTCTGATCACAGAGTTTTCCGTGGTCTAATCTGGGGAAGGAGGTACATTTATTCCAGAAGATGGAATCTGAAAGAAACCAGTAATTACTGCAGATCATTCAGTAAGCATTAGTTTCTAGCATAACCTGGTAAAAAGGACTCTGTCACTGTCTTCCACAGTTGCTAGAACTATGAGTAAAAATTAGATCCAAAGTGCTTAATTCATGATTGGACGTGCTTTAGAGAGAGATGGCTGGTCAGCCACAGTTCCTAGGGCAGTATAGTTCAGTTATGGTGAAAGGAGGAATCATTCTCTCTGACGGACAAATTACAAGGCAGAATTCACTGCCCTGCACTGCAGTAAGTCAGATCAGATAAACTCAACATTCCCTTCTGGCCTTAAGGCACAGGAATATATGTCTCTGAGACAAGGCTGCATCTTGCCCACAGCTCACTGCCTGCAGTGGTCTGCATAATGAGAGCGTCTGCTGCACGGTCCATGCTTTGTTTTACAGCACTTTGCATTCACATTCCCTGTACTACCTGCAAACATCACTGGAAGAAATAGAGTGCTGTACAGGGATTATCCAATGCCTTTTTGTGTTGTTTTTTTTTGCTCTGAATCATTACCAAAAGATGCCTCTTTGGTGTACCTGTAAAACAAAGGTCAGTATTTTGCTGCACAGGAATTTAACCTTGGAGACAGGCAGTGAAAGGGAAAGAAAATCCTTCATGCGTCTTTTTCCTTGCATTTACTAACATTGAGTTATGTGTGATATATATTGCAGCAAATGTAAATGTAAAAGTAAATAAATGACCAAAGTGTTTCTGTGTCTCTGACTTAGAATGTGGGTGACACGTAAGATGGTATAGTAGCATCTTCATAGTGTGAAGAGCTGGTAAGTGAGTTTTTAAAATGTCATCCAAGTTCAATTATTCAGCAAAAGTAGAAGATGTGCAGAAATGGAAGTGTGCAAGGATATATTCTCCTATATTAAATTAGAAATAGTTTTTAAATAATGGTCAGGAAGTAAATTTTTAAAAATATTTTAAAAAAAAATAAAATAAATGTGAACAAACAGTCCAGGGAGGAATTATGATCAGTTCTGCGGAAGATGTTGATTCTACTTTAAAAATGTTAAATTTTGACTTTTTCACTTGATTACTCACCCCATTTTGCAGATGGTTTAGGAATGTTCTAAGCCGCAGAAATCCATTTGGGATGAAATGATAATCTCTGCTGTGCAAACTAGTAATTTTTTTCTGCCTTTATTTCCTGTCTTTTTGCAAGTTGTTAATCCACTCGAGGACTTAATCTCTAGTCCAATTGTGCCATGGTTTCTTTATGAGAGGATGGCCAGGAAAATTGTCTAAAGGCTTTTGGAAAGCTGAATGCTGTAAGATTGAAGCGAAGCTGCTTCCGTTTCGACAGGGGAAAGAACACTTTCGCTCCCATAATCCCCTACAGAAGAGCTGTAATGGGACCGTGCACAGATAGTGTAAAATCATCAAAGCCTGACTGTTTTTCTTTTCACACAGTAGTGGTACCCTGGGACTAATCCTGCCATAGGCATAACAAATACTTACGCCTCACCAGAGACATTATACCTTGTATCCACATAATGCTCCCTCTTGCTGTTGATAAGATCCTGTGCCTGTTTCCCGGTAGCTTTCACAGTAGCTCACATCCTAAGCAGTATTTAACCTCGTTTGTTAGTCACACCAGCACAACTGGAATTCCTGGTTTTATATCCTGAATCAAACGTTAAACATGAATCTCTATGACATCCTATGATCACAGCCTTCCCACGCTGCTAGTGTCTGTATAAGATTAAAGTTGTAAATTAAGAGAAAATTTGAATTTCTAGTTTTACTTAGTAGGTAAGCCAGAGTGCTTGTAGGCTTACAAGCATATATGCAGTAAAATAAGTCTTTTACAGCCATTTCAGTCTCATTTGCTGGGTGTGGAAATCCACCTGACCCTTGAAATACCACAAAACAACTGCAATATCAACAGTAAACAGAAATAACAACAGAAAAACTTACTTAGAAGGTATACGGTCCTCTGGTATATTTCCAGTTCTGCATAATGCAATGAATCTAAACCACTGCAATAAGGCATATTTGAAACTTGAGTGTATTTTCACGGGGCCTTTGGTTCTGGTTAAAAGGTGGTAATGTGGAGTGCACAACACTGATAAAAGCACTGTGATGGTATATACAGACAGTTCATAAAGATTGAATTATCCCTATATTTATATGCAGTGGTTTTTTAAAGCCTCTTTTAAAAATGAGTCAACAAAGCACAGGTTTTGTGCCACATAAATCTTCTGGAAATGATGCTTTTTCTGCAAAGCAAAGGGCTTGCTTAAATTGTTATCAAAATGTGAATCACTACTATTTTTCATGTTCTTATCAATGGTGTACAATTATCTCAATGCAGATCTCTGTTTTAAATCTCGTTGGTTTGTAAACAAAAGCTGCAGATTTGCACAAAATATGCACTTTACTGTCTCCAAGGAGATACTTCATAGCATCAAGTTAATCACACATGTGAGATCTTATAGCATCAGAGGAAAGACCAGGGAAGGTAAAGAAAATAAGACCAGAAGATTTCTCTGTAACCCATCTGTGATCTGTCCATTCTACTGGAAAAAAAGGTAAGGAAAAGAAAGCAATGGAACAATAGTCTGCTAATCCACTTCTATTGCTGTATGCACTGAAACGTGTGACAGAAGATGAAGAGGATATGAGGAGGAAAGTATAAGTGATGTGGTAGGAGAATGATAAAGTCACCACAGAGATAGCCTCAAATTCCAACTGTTTTGAGATCCTATTTATCCAAGGAACCATATAGACGGGAATATATATATGATTTTTAAAACCTCTCTTTTTTTCCCCACTTTTTTTCCCCTCATACTATTGAGCTGATACATTTACTATTTTTATTTATTTACTTTTGTTTGTTTGTTTGCTTTTTTACTTAAAGTTTTTCCCATTTATTTGGAGTTATTTGGAGCTCTTGAAGGTGACACTTCATTGACAAAATCTTTATTTATAAAATGTAAGCTCAGGAACACACGAAGACTTTCTTTTATGAATCTTGTTGCTGTGCTTCAATGCTACTAATGAGAGAAGCATTTTAGGGAACAGGAGAGAATACAAGAGCAGCAAATCATTTGTGATTCAGAAGAGGCTTTTTGTGCTTGTACGAAGCCAAAGGTAATTAAGGACTCTTGCTGAAGAACCGGAATTTGGAGGAGGGGCAAATTAAGAGGCAGAAAGCAGAAATGAATTTCTTCCTCAATGCACCTTTATTTAAAATAGCACTGCGTGAGGGGAAAGTCACATTACAGTTTTAGTCCCACCTAACGAGAAGAAAATAAAGTGCCTATCAGTCCCTAACTTTCACGAGACCATTTGACAGATGAAATATTTTCAGACTGAATCATCAAGTGCCATCCTTATGAAAGTACCAAATTTCACTCACACTGTTTTATGATGCAGTCCCATCGTATGTTAAAAAGAGTCATTTGATCTTGAGGAAATATTATTTGAGTACACTGTGTGACTTTTTCACTCTTTTATATTTTTTGGAGTTACAAGCTTCTCCAATTTATTTACAGTGTCAGTCCCTCATTCTCTTTTCCTCTGATGCTTCTGAATTTGATGTCTGTCTTATTCTATTGGGAGGGAAAAAGGAAATATACAGCCTTTAAATGAGGAGAAGTGCTGTTTACAGACCTTAGATTTCCTTTGGTTTCCACGTTGTGCTGCATAAATTAATGAAGCTTGCTGGAAATACAAGACACCATTTACCTTGGACATCTCACCTCCATTTAAAATTGTTCTTCTACCTGGCAAAAAGGCCATGGTTAATATATATTCAAATTGACTTTTACAGAATTCTGTCACAGCTAAGTAATAATTCTTTTCAGTCAAGCAAAGAAATTCATGTTTACTTTTTTTTTCAGTAGAAATTGAGTAATGGTACAGTAGGTTATTTTATTTAGTCTCTCTAAGACTTGCAGCTCTTCACTGCTCTAAATAATTTGTTTTTCCATTATTTCTTCATGCTGTTTATTGCACCCTGTGAGAATTATGCAATAAATTTTCACATCTGAGATTTTGTTGAATGCTCATAAGATATCAAATAGTGTTGCTGGTCTACCTTTCTGTCTGGGAGGTCTGAAAGAGGATTTTTGGAAAACAAGTGGAGGAAAGTACTCTTTTTTTTTTTTTTTTTCACGGGATGTGGTATAGAGCGCAAAAAGAGGGCAGCTTCTGGACATTTTGATAAGATTCTCTGAGCATATCTATAACTAAACAATCACGCTGGTTTGGTGTGCTTAAGAGTACCATTGGGCTAGAGCATAGGCTGCCCTTCTTTCAGAAATGACCCCACAGTGTGAAAGGAAATAAAAGATGTTACATCTCCTTCCACAAAAATGTGTCCCATAAGCAAAGGCAAGCACCTCATCAAACCTTTTTGAATGGCTGGACAACCTTTGGACAATTATCAGTATTATTCCATTGAAAATTAAAAAAATATGAACTGATAAATAAGGCTATATGTAGTAGAAGAATTTGAACATTTTCTATTTCTTATCTTAACGTTGTAATTCTTTGACTTCCCAGCACATTTTCCTTTGACTAGAATCCAGTAAACATAATTGTAGGCCTGCAAAATCTTTCCCTTTTATCTTTTATGAGTGTGCGTCCGAAGTTTGCAGCAGCTCCACACATTTTTAAGTTAGTAAAAACAACAGTTACTCCAATGTTATATTGTTAGAAATTGCATTTATTTAAGCAGTTAATGACTCTTGCTACAGTAAGCTTTTATTAGCTTGTTTTTTTCTTTTCTCTTTATTTTCAAGTCTCCTCAATTGTGCAAGGAATAATGAAGTTCAGTATCATTACAGAAGTTTTACTTCATTTGCAAGCACCATCAGTTCTCTGAGTCCCCAATTCTGTGATGAATCTTCACCATACCTACTTTGTTCATACACACATGAAATATAAGTTCATGCAAAAGCACCCAGTTTGCAGTTCTCTGAGAAGTGACTGCAGTCGACACCATTCAACAACTCTGCACAACCTTTGCCTCAAACTTTTATCCCAATAGTATTACACTGTAAATAGAATTTTGTCTTTCTAGTCTTTGTTATTCGACATCACTTTAGCTGAAACAGATTGCATGTGTCTCATGCAAAGGTTGTATATGGTGACCCTCCTTTTGAGTCTTATTCTTAAATTTGATACTGGTAGGCTGTAAATTACTCATGTGCCAGTTAGCATTTTTGTTATGGTGTCCATAGTGCAATTGGTTTGAAAGCACATTTATCACCAATAGGCAAAGGATGGAAGTGAATTACAGCAAATTCATACCCAGATGGATATTTAAATATGAGTAAGTTTGTGAAGAAGTACAAGTCAACTGATTGTGGCTGTTATGCACAATCCCACTGAGCTATCTGAAGAAGGATATAGTGGAATGGAGGTTAAGCAGTTACCTTGTATGCAGTCAGGAAAGTGCTTTGCAGCTAGACTCTTCTGGGGAACCTCAGCACAGCTTCCCTTCCCTTCCCTTCCCTTCCCTTCCCTTCCCTTCCCTTCCCTTCCCTTCCCTTCCCTTCCCTTCCCTTCCCTTCCCTTCCCTTCCCTTCCCTTCCCTTCCCTTCCCTTCCCTTCCCTTCCCTTCCCTTCCCTTCCCTTCCCTTCCCTTCCCTTCCCTTCCCTTCCCTTCCCTTCCCTTCCCTTCCATCAACTTTCTAGGCAGGTATAGCTTTAGTTGCATATTTTCTGTATAAAATGTCACGTACTTCAGGACACACTGGCAGTCCAGAATAGGTATATGAGTATTCTTCATGAAATCCTCCAAGATATTAGGATTATCTGTCTTTCATGAATGTTTCTGCATTCCTCTGTGTCTTTGTGAGTCTAGGAAAGCTAGCTGGGGTGGACTGCAGGAGATAAATATGAAAAATTAAGCTTTTAGAAAGGCTTCTTTAGTTTCCAGATACAAGAGCAGGCATTCCTTTATGAAATAGGTAAGGAACAGTAGGCATAATAAGAAATCAAAGTGATTTTTTGGTGACTATAGCTAGGAACTTTATAAATATATCTATTGTTGAAAAATATAATGTGGGATGCAGTGCAAGGTCACCCACTTTAAGCTATGCTGTATTTTCTTGTTATACAAAGAGTAGGAAGGTTGTGAATCAGAGACAAAGTGTTTCCTGAACTGACCTCACTGCTGGTGCTGGTAATAGAACTGTCTTTATTAAATCTCTGAGTGTCATGACTTTTAACATACTCATCTGGGCCATGTCTTTTTAGATACTTATGCTATTTGCATTGTAGTGGCAGGACATAGGAAAAAAGTCCTTCAACAATGCAGCCACCATTTCTGTAAAACACTGCTACCAAAGTCCACCTAAGAAGTTAAACAAAGTGTGTTTTAACAACCTTCCCCTGTGTTCAGATCAAACACTATAAGCTGAAACACTGAACTCCAATGCAAATGGCCCCTAAGTACCTGCTGTGGTAGAAACATCTAAAATGGAAGAGGAAAAGGAAGCACCTGACTGCCTCAGAAAAAGGGCAGATTTTGCTGCTCCAAGGAACAGTGTACCACCTGCTCCTTCCAAGTGGTGACAGGCAGCATACAGTCTGCTCCTTCCAAGTGGACACAAAGAGTCTTCCTGGGCAGCCTATTTCAATACCTGACCACTCTTTCAGAGAAGAAATTTTTCCTAATACCCTTCCTGAACCTCCCGTGGTGCAACTTGATTGGTCAGATAATGGTCAATATTTGATCCGGTGGGGGGCAGCCAGCCCATGGCAGGGGGATGGGACTACATGGTCCTTAAGGTCCCTTCCAGTCAAGTTATTCTGTGATTGTGAAACACTGTATTCTGCCTTGGGACAAGTTAGTTACAACCTTGACAAAACCATACCAGTGCAAAAAAAAACTCTTTATAAAAATAGATTTCCATTTATTTATTTAGATAAAAGGAGTTAAAGGGGAAGATGTTATGTACAGTTACAATATGTTATACAAAATGTATTCCTGGTGTTATAGAGGAAGGGTTAGGCATTAGAAAACATTGGACAATGGAAAGGTAAGATACAAAAACACCATTTCTTTTTCAGTTAATTGTATTACATCCTTTCTGCAACATCTGTTAGAATTCAGCAATTTTTATGGTTTAATCTCTCTCCTTGTAGTAAATAATTGATGATAACATAAAATAAACATATTTGGAAAAAAAAAACACAACAAAAAACTCTTAGGGTTACTGTTTAGTATATGCTGATAAGAGAAAACAACTTGTTTTGTGACAACACAAATTGAAAGGCTTCTGTTTTTGGTGTGTATGAGTATATGGATATGCTCACAGGGAAAGAGAATTAGCAGTTAAAAACCTGTTCAAAGAAATCATCATCAGCTTATCGTTATACGCACACTTCTCAGCAAGGTCATATTTATTTTCAGAAAATAAATCATGCCCTTTGAAGAATACTCATTAACATCCAATATTGGTAAAAGTGTTAAGCAAGTTGTGATTTGTTTGGGGCTCCATGTTTGGATACAAATATCTTCCCACAGTTTGTATGACCTTAATAAAGTTTAAAGTAATTCTGAAGTCACCGTGGCTGACTTTCATACATCACGTAGTTCATCCTGTCATTTTCAGAGGATGAAAAATAACTCTTTGTTTTATTATTGAGCACCTTTGTAAATTACACCTTTGAAACTGAAGAACCTGTGCTGGCCTTTTTGGCCTTTTCAGAGTAATTATGGCGTTTTTCTTCTCCCCTTAGGAGTTGAGGTATGACAGCATATGGTAGAAATGGAGATAGATTTGGAAATGCTTTGGGGCTTCAAGAGAGATAGCGGCTGGAAGAGCTGACGCATCAAATCCTCTGATCACAGAAGTCTGAATCCTAGCATGTCCTTACTGATGAATAGCTGAATCTTGTTTGCTGTTCTGTCATAGAGGACTGAAAAAACACATGGTGGTTCTCTGTAGCAGCAAACCTCTCGTCACATGTAGAGCTGTAGTACTATGCATTAAAGTGGTATTAGATGAGCTCATTAGGACTGCATTCAACTTCCAGAACCTGCAATGCAGAAGCAGCTGAATGTGTCAGTGTATGAGCATTGTGGTTGAGTGAATTACACATGATTTTGCTGGGAATAAAATAAAGTCAGAAATGCTTCCATCAGTAAAACCTTCATCAACAAAAAAATCTCTCCTTCTGAAATAATATACTTAGGCTAGGGAGACCTCACTCATTCATTTTGAAGGATTTTCTTTCTTTCTGCCTGTGCGTTGCTGTCTGAACTCAGAAACATGGTCACCAGAAAGCAGCACTCAGATATCTTCCTGCATATGCTCATCACTATAGGTTGAAATTTTGTTCATTTGTGTGACAGAATTAGGTTTAGTCGTGTTCTCATTAATACTGGTCTTTCTTGAACACACTTTAGATATTTCATGAGCCAGAGAGAGCGTTTTTAATCCCATCTAAACTGATAAGACTTTTATTTCTATTATTCTTGGCTGGACTTAATCAGTACCAATGTTTCTCGATTAATACATTTATATTGGGAAATGGGGGACTTTTTAATATATTTTTCAGCTTTAAAAGTTGATTACACATTTGCTTACACTGCCTTTAGATTTCCAATGAAACATTAAACATATTTTGGAAGTTTTATTACGAAGATTAATTCTAAAGGCTTTTATTTTTGAGATCAGTTTCAGTGTTTGCTTTCACTAGAGTCTACTAGGTTTTATTTTTAAGATCCAAAGTCCTTACAGTTGCACTGGTCACTCTTGTCAAGAAAATACATCTGTTGCTACTTCTAGAAAGAATACTGTTAGGTAAACTCACCAATTCCTGTTAGGAATTTATTTTAATATACATGAACACTATGTTGGATCTTTATTAGAATGACTTTTAGTCTCTTCATAAAAAACATGAGACCAAGCTCTGCTTAATAGATCATGATAATAGTGAATAATTTTATTTTCATTCATTTTTTTTTTACATAATTTGTTATATGCTTTTATAAAGGGAAAGTTTAAATTGAGCCATTAGGGGTCAGAGACAGAAGGAGCTTTTAGAAGGAGCAAACAAGAGAGTTACAATGGGAAATCGGAAGAATGAAGGAGGTAGTTGGGCTGTTGAGGTGAAGGAAAACCCTGGAGGGCCCTGGAAGACTTCTGAAGGGATGGTACTGACTGCTTCAGTGTAGCCCTTTTGAAGTGACAGAATTTAAGACAGGAGTGGACACACAGAAAGCAGTGCAGATACTCGTTTTGAACCTCTGTTTTATATTTCCTGTTTTTGTTGACTTTTGCTTATTTTAAATATTGGGGTTTAAAATGAATTTTAAAATATTTCTCTATGTATTTACTTATTCACTTATTAAATATTTATCTGGCAAGTAGTAGGAAGACTTTTGGTCTTTTTGGATAGTTCATATAAAAGAGAGGCAAAAGCAGTTCCATTGTAAAGTCCTGGTCAGCTTGGGGTTTCATCACATTTAGCTAATGCCTTCCCAAGGGCTGCCTTTTCTCCATTTAGCCTGGGTACATGGCACCTCCTTTGATACTTCCTGAAAATGTGGTATCCTTAAATTTCAGGATGAATTTTAACATTGCAGGAATTCAGTTTTATTGACAAGTTTATCTATCATCACTTTTTCAGTTTAAACAATATCTTATCATATATTGTGATATCTGGACTGATATGGCCTTATTAATGTTGAAATAATAAGTACTGCAAATTCATTTCATTAAAAGTTACATAAACATTGGTAAGTTACCTCCAATATTTTTGTTTTTATAACATAGCACCAAGCTATTTTTCATAATGCAACAAAAAGGGGAATTTCCAAGGACCTAAAAGGAGTCTTGTTATTTAAATTAATCACATTTTATGCATATACATCTCCTGGGCTCCAGAAAAGAAACCAGATTTTCACCACAAATATTGGTGGCAGTGAGATTTTATTTCATTTTTACGTTCTATACTAGCTCCCAGTCACTTTCTGAGCTCAATTTCTCTAATTAGTTGATAAATATTAGCTTTTTAGTAGCTAATTTTCATCCATTTGAGGAAGGTATTGAAAATAACTGCAGCTCAGAAAGCACGTACTGGAACTCTCTCCCCTTCTACACTCCTGTTACTCTTCAGAAAACTTTATTGCTGGCCAGCAAGCTCTGCAAACTCTTATTGCCATTAAATAATTTTTAGAGAGCATCCCTATCCTTTTGCTCTCTGCCTGCATGAACTGTAAATATTCTTAGCAGAGCTGAAGCTCTCTGCATCCCCTGTTTTACCTAAGCGTTTATATTTTTACAGCAACTTGTCTGCTTTTACAGCATACTTTTCATTTTTATAACTTCAGCTTCAAGCTATCTGGTTTCACAGACAGTTCCCAGGGTTTTGCTGACCAGTCTTCATTGCAAATAATCATTCTTTTTTGAACTCATTTGGAAGAAATTTCTTGCTGTCTACACACTTTTCCTTGGACGTAATTTCAATTAATAAAGTAATGTCTCAGAATTTTTTGTAGACAGACAGATTTGATAGTCTGAAACACAGCGAGTAGGACTTCACATCAGGTGCAGACCACTGGGTTCTTCTGATTTATCCCATAACATTACTTTCCTAAGGATCCTGCTCTAGCATCCTGACTAGATGATCTCCAGAGATCTCTTCCATCCCCTCTGTTTCTGTGATTACAGTTTATCTGGAAAGAGGGTTGTGTTATTTTGTTTGCTTTGGTTTTTTTGCTGTTTGTTTTTTCCCCCTGTTATTTTTATGTTTGTTTTCTTTCTTTTTCATAGCTCCATAAAAATTCAAAGGAGAAAAGATAAAACTGTTATTCCACCATGTGTAGGAAGCATGGTAAAAGTTCTGCCCTGGAGGTTTGTTTATTTAATATCAGCAGTGTCTGAAGAGCCTGGACTGAGAATTGCTATGAAATCTTTTCCCTTCTACTTTTCAAGAGATAAGGGAAAGCAAACTTAACAGATGTTTGGTTAAATATTGGATCACATTGACCAGACAGTCTGTTCCATCTCCATCTTGGGTGGATTTTATAACTCAGACAAAGCAATGTATGAGCATCTGACTTCAGAGCTGCCCATGCTTTCAGCAAGGAGGGTGGACTAGAGACACTGCCCCTTCTAGCTTATAAAGGTCTTATAAATCTATTAGCAAAATTGGCACCTATTCATTTAAAAAAGGTATTGTTGTTATTTAATGCATTATCTTGACAGAAAAAAAAACCATCATAAATTCTCTGAAAAATTGTAGAGGATGTAAGGGGCCTCTGGACATCATCTAGTCCACCATCAAAAGCAGATTCAATAGAGTAGGTCACCCAGGAAATAATCCAGGTGGGTTTTGAATATTTTTGGAGAGGGAGACTCCACAGCCTCTCTGGGCAGCCTGTTCCAGTGCTTTGTCATTCTCACAGTAAAGATTTTCCTTCAGTGGAACTTCCTATGTTCCAGTTTGTTCCCATTGCCCCTTGTCCTGCTGCTGGGTACCACTGAAAAGGGCCTGGAAACATCTACTTTTCTCCTACCCATTACATATTTATAAATATTTATCACATCCTCTCTCAGTCTTCTTTTCTCCAGACTGGAGTCCCAGGTTACTCAGCCATTCCTCATAGCGGAGATGCTCTGTGGCCCCATGCTGGACTCCTAGGATATTCTTGTCTTTTTTGTACTGAGGAGCCCAGAACTGGATACAGTGCTCTGGATGAGGCCCAACCAGGTCAAAGTAGAGGGGGAAGATCACCTTCCTTGATCTGCTGGCCATGTTTTTTTTTTATGTACCCCAGGATCCTATTGGTCTTCTTGGCCACAAGTACACAGTGCTGGCTCATGGCCAACCTGTTGTCTACTGGGACACCCAGGTCCTTCTCTGCAGAGCTCCTCTTCAGCAGGTCATCCCCTAACCTGTACTTGTGCATGAAGTTATTTCTCCTCAGGTGCAAGACCTTTCCTGCTCTTGTTGAACCTCATCAGGTTCCTCTCCACCCAGTCCTTCAGCCTATCCAGTGTGTCAGCCACTCATCCCAGTTTTGTATCATCTGCAAACTTGCTGAGGGTGCACTTTCTCTTTTCGTCCAGGCCACTGATGAAGATGTATTGATCTCTGTGGAGAACCACTACTTACAGACCTCCAGCTGGACTCCATACCACTGATTACAGCCCTCTGAGCTCTGCCAGTGAGCCAGTTCTCTGTCCACCTCATCTATCTCACACTTCCTAAGCTTACCTACAAACATTTTTACATTTATATATATAATATATATTTTATATTCATTGTAACTATATGCTGTTTTTTTCCCCAGTTTTTGTAGGCTGCACATTGGAGGTTTAATTTTTCTAAAAAACTGCCTTTCACATTTGCATTTCCAAGTACATAGTCTTGAGGCTGTCTTGATTCCAAGCTCATGAATGGATGTTAAGGATCGGAGCAGCCATGTGGTGTTGTGGAGCTCTGCTGTTAGAATTGCTTTTGCCTCCTGCTTTGAAATGTGTGCCTTTTAGCATCACTAAGCTTATACGCTGTTTATCGTCATGACACTTGAAAGAAATTTACCATCTGAGAACCATACCTCCATTTCCAATTGTGAGACTTCTATTTCAGGATTATCATCAGAAGGAGACATACCTGTGGGAAAAATATAAATATATATATATAAAAAATAAGCCTTTTCTAAATGCCTTCTACCATCTTAGATGCTCCAAGCATGGCCAATGTGCAATTTACAGTAATAAAGCAAGTTCTTCCATAAGATAATTTGCTTCCCAGCACCTAACCACGCTTACTATGGCTTTGTGTTTGAACATGCCTGTTTTTCACAACTCGAATACAGAGCAGAATTGCAACTCAAAAAAAATCGAGCTAAAGAAAATGGAAAATGAGTTAAAATTTGAAAAGGCCTAAAATTGGGAAAAGTGACATGTTGTGTTCAACATCTTTGGATGTGACTGCGATTATGCTTATGGTCTCAGGCTTTTCCTGCTTGCTTTTTGTTATGGTGGCAAGGTTTCATCAAGCAAGGCTTACAGTACAGTCAAACCTACGTGGTGAGAAGGTACATTATGATTATGTTTTCATAGATAACGTACTATTTAAAGCATTTCCATAAAGTGCAACAGCATAAAAATTACAAATAACCTCCTTGCAATGGTTAAGTCTTATACGACCTGCATACCAGATGGTATGGTGTAGAGGCTAGTTGTACACATTTCAAGCATGCCTTGCCATTTCACATCCAAAGGGATATATATACTGTCCAAAACTTTGTTCAAAATTAGGCAGGACTTGAAAGTCCAAAACCATTTTCTTTTTATAAAGAAAATGCACTGTTTTAATGCACAACATATTTCATTAAGGTATTCAAGTCTAATACAGTTTTGACATTTGAATGGGTCTAGAGTTTAAAAAGAATAAAGAATAATTAAGAATAAATAAATTATTTTTTTTAAAAAAAGTTTTTGCTTTGAAGATCTAATGGAATTGGTTAGCCAATTTTATAATAACTAGTTCACAAAAAATTTCAAACTCTGTAATGCCATGGGTAAGATGTTATGCTATGAAATAGAATAATAAGAGATAATAATGGACAAATCCAAAGTAATGCTGCAGCGAGGTTTGAGTCACTGCCTTCAGTGTAGCTGTCTGAAGAAACTCATCTGCCCATCAGAGAACAAACAGCAGTCAGTCCAGTTTCACAAAAAAGCTGATGGTGATGTTAACGAGAAATTCTATTTTCCCTGTTTACCACATGTCAAAAATAAAAACAGCACTATCGATTAACAGTCCTTTAGACCCAAATGCCCACACAAGAATTGCTACTATCTTTTTACCTTTGATGATGAGCTGGGAAATCAATCTTGTCAGTGCTCCTTTGGTGGTGTTGGTCACAGAAGTGACTGTGATTTAAGTAATCAAGGGTAGCTACTCTTGCAAGAATAACCTTTTCAAAACATGGAACCTTACAGCATATATAGCATAGGTAAGTTTCTGTCAGATAATGAAGTTGACTAAGTTTTCATATAACAAAAGTGTACCAAATAAAGCAAATACATTGAAGTTATCAGTGCTGAACCAGAAACTGTGGAGAGGCTGGCTTGCAACTGCATAACCCAGGAGATTAGCATTGCAAGTTTTAGCTGATCTCTGCATTCCATTCTGCTGCAGGTTGTCACAGCAAATGCTTTCACCATCATCCCTGATATGGTAGGTAAATAGTGTGAATTTCAGAAATTAAAAGGAAACAACTTTGTATCCATATTTTACCAAAGCACCAATGGTATCTGCAGAATGTATTTCCTTTAATCTTTTGTACTTACTAGTATCTGAATATTTAATTTTAATGAGTTTGAGAATCTGTTATTATAAACATGACAAATTACCCACAGGATAATGGACAGAAAGAAATGAATTACCAGGACATGAATCTATAACAATCACACATGGTTAGTAATAACAGAAGAGTGGCAAGACTGATTTATTACTTGCTAGGGTATCTATTCCTGTATATGAGGGTTGTTTTTTTTTGAATTATAGTACATAGAAAAATTTAATTCAGTTTATGAAAATGAGAAAACTATTTTCTGTTTTCTGTTCTGCTACTACAAAAGTTTTTCATTTTCTCATAAATTTAGGAATGAGCATAACATTCATCAAAGTCCAAAGAATAATGTCAGACATATAGCTTATTTTAAATCTCATATTTCACCAACAGAGAGTATATTATGTGTTACAGTGCAAGAAGTCTGAGATTTACTTAAAGAAATAATCTTATGTAAATATCCAAAATCTTTATATTAACAAAATGTATTATATCCACTTACACATTAAAATGATAGATATAATAATTTCATAATGGGTTTCAGTATTTCTGAGAAGTCTTCTTGAGATAAATTTCTGAACTTCTGTCAGATGTCTTCTAAACTCTCCCAGAAAGCAAGGAAAACATCAGTGAGGTTGCAATGCCATGCTTCAGTAGACATATCTAAGAGGAAAGAGGAAATTTTTAAAAAGTGAGGTTTTTATTCTAGTTGTCATGCTGTTGACATTGTTTTCTAGCTATGGCAACACATTGTTTACCAGCCCAGAGCTGGAAAATGTAGGTATCATTTAAAAAAATTGCTAAGATTTGGGATTGTGCCTATTGAATAGCTGGAAGTGGCATGGGCCACCCAGAGAAGAGGTTGTATCACCTGGAGGTGTTCAAGAAATGTTTTGATGTGGTACTAAGGGATGTGGTTTAGTAGAGAAATGTTGGTGGTAGGTGGACTGTTGAACTGTAGAATCTTTGAAGTCTTTTCCAACCTTAATGATTCTATGATTCCGTGAAATTGCTGTTGGAGCACCACCTCTGTTTTGCAGGGCAGAGTTGGGTCTTGATTCACTGTTCTATTACTGGCTTTTCCAGGGTGTACGCACATGTGCAGTAGATGCAGTATGTATAGAACACTTTCAAATGGAAGTGGAAAAGCCACAAACTGAGAAGACACAGATCTCTGAAGTTACCTGATACTCATGCAGGTTTTAAATCACTGTGCTCTGATATATGACCACATTTACTGTTGTGATAGAGAATATAGGGCCAGAATAGGCACAGTAAATGTTGTGGTGCAAATGTTCAAAAGTTGCATCATGTGGAAATATAAGTACAAAAAAATAACAAGGCACTCTGGCATCTTCTTTCCACGAGTCAATCAATCAATCAGTCAAACAAACATGAATCCTCCAACATGCAGAGCATTATTAAGATTCTTTCTTTCAGCCTCAAGCCTGATTCATATGTGGAGAAGGAAAAGACGTGCAATGAAATATTTCTAATCCTGCTACGATCACTTTTCCATCAGACTTACCCAAAAATATTTCAGAAAAAGGTTTCAGAAATGAATTTCTCCTTCCATAATGGGTTTTCATCCACTGACACTTCACTTTATTGATTTCAAGCCTTCCAGTAATTTGAATGATTTTTGCAGTGGACCAATACAAAATCTCACTCCAAACAGCAATTTTATTTTACTCAGGTAAGAGAAGTCTAATTGGCAGTTAGATCAGCTTTCAAAGTCTAAAGTAAAGTAAAACCAGTTAGGGCTGAGGTTCTCAGAGGGCACTCAGCTGTGAATTATTGTTCCAAGCTAAACCACAACCCAGACTCAGGTAATTTTGCTACTTCCAGAATTTGTGGCTTTCCTTAGGTGTCAGTGCTCTTGTTCTTGCAAAAAGGATCTTTCTGCTGAGCCAAGGGCATAAATCAGACTTTAAATTCAGAGCATTCTCAGGGCTACCTGTGCACCTAAAAAGATTTATTAGCTCTTAGCACTACTAGATAGTTAGCCAAACTGCTTTGGCAGAGATACTTGAGGAAATGGAGCTCTGACAGACAGCTTGCATGGAAGAAAAATAATGGAACTTTTGATAAGTCTAGGTAGGCTAATTAATTTTAACAGATGAAGCAACACCTTTGCAAGTGATGAGAAGGGTGTGTTAGCTCATACCTAGAGGGAATGCAATTTAGAAATCTGCTGAGTTTCTGGGAAATGAGAGTCCCTGAAATATCTATCCTACTGGGGCCAATAGGAGATAAGGTTGAGTTCCTGAAAGAGCAGAAGATGGGAATTTGAATCCAGCAGGTAGTTTCCTTTCAACAAGTGCTAGTGAGGAAGGCTCTTAAGGGATCTTTTACTCGCAGGGAAAAAGACATTCTTCAGAGAGGTTTGAAAATGGTTGGCATGGAGAGGTATGATGAATAATGGAAGAAAACCATGTCGGCTGCAAACTGTGGAATCAATGTGGAAACAAGGGAAACAGTTTAGACGATCTGTAGCATTTTCTTCTTGAACTAGATAAGGTTTTGACCAAAGTACAGAAAGTACAACTCTGAGACCCGCATAAAAAAACACATATAAATGTGATGTCTATGTGCTAGAAATGATATTTTAGCCTAAGACAAGTGGCTTTGCTAGCATGTTAATCTAGTTTTCAGCGCATAGATTTTTACCAATCATACCCTTTGTCATTTATAGATTTTGATACTCTTTTGTCAGGGCAAAGCTCCTGTTTCCCAGTGAGAAGCTAGACCATGTATTGCAAACCTTTTATCCTGAAGCAAAACGTCAAAAATAAAAGTGGATTCATATCCAGATTTCTATAGCTGTGTTGCTTTAGTCATGCTGCATCTTATGCATGACACTGTTGTCAGCATTTGCATCACTGTGGAACCAGTGCTTCCTATTGCAGAACAAACACAGACTTCAGTGTGCATAGTACCTGAACATTGCAATGGGGAAAGGGAGCTGGAAAAAGACATATTTATCACTCCCGTTTATTAGATAGTTGCGGTGGAGCACAGAGGTATTTCTTAAAGGTCATTTAAAAGCCCCCAGTGTGGGCTAAGAAGCTTATCTTGTGTAGGCTATGTGCCTCCTTTCCTTCAGTCCAACAAAGAAAATGAAAACCTGTAAACTCGTGGCAGAAACAACTGGACAGGGGATCTGTCTTACGGAAATTTTCATTGTAAAGTGTTTGTTAAGGCTTGCATGTAATCCTCCCTGTTAAACTTGTTCATTTGAGGTGTGTCTGTCCATCATGTCCATTTCTGAAACACTCCATAGGTTTGCAAGCCATAAAAGCAGTTCCATTCCAAGGTCAGTTTTGCATCGTTACCTGCTAGTAATATTTCTTACCTGAAAATTTGGGCATTGTTTTGTCTCATTGGATATTTGAGAAAAAAGGGATGGGGCAACAGCAAATGGAAATAAATTTCTATGTGTAGGAATGCTGGCTAAGCTTGGGTTCAGTGAGAACTTCTGAATAAGACTCAGATCCTAAAAGATCCATGCAATTGGTTCATTACCAACACAGAGATTAAGTGATATGTTTTCATTTACAATATGAGTTCAAAAGCAAACAGAAATCTGAGCTAAAGTAGCACTAAAATAAGTAGTTCAAGCCTTCAGGTAAGCTGCAGGAAAGAGGCATAACTTGATCAACAAATAAAGTCAAGATAAATGAGGGAAATCGCTATTTTTCTGTCATTTCTGCTTCATCAGATATGTCAGTTCCCAAGGATAATGAGGGATAGACATGCTTTCCTAATAATCCTGAATGATGCACCTGAAAAGGCCAGCAGAAAATGAGTCGTGGTGCTTTATCACATACTTGGAGCTTACAGCATGAATCCACAAGGTCACAAAATAATTTGGGAAAACAAGGCTTATAAACAACCTTTTGGGACACGGTTTATAAACAACCTTTTGGGAAAACACAAACATTGCTGCAACTGATTTCCAAAATGCTAATGACAACCTCAGAGCTGACATAGAAAGGTGTTAATTTTTGTAGGAAGCTTCTGAGATGTAACAGATATAGTTATTTCCATTTCAGCACCAATTTTAGACTAGATTGGACCGTTAAAGAAGTAGCAAGGTAGAAAAAAAAGTTTTAAAAAGCCTGGGACTGTTTTAGCTTTCTGTTAGAGTTGGAGATCTGGGAAAAAATCATTCAGGAATAAATCATTAGGCTGGGCTAGGATGGCTTTGAAGTTGCCTTACACATACTTATTTGCTATAACTAAATGTTTGTAGATCCAAAATTGTAAATGGGTTTTCTTGTGCTAATGTAGTTTATGACAAATCCTGATAATACAACATGGACAAAACCCGTTGTTGTGGGTTTTGTTTTCTTTGTTTATTTTACTGTGTACAATCCAATAAATGTTTGCTGTTTAGAATTAGATTCTGGTATCTTAATATAACGAATAGTTACATGGGCATTTCTCCTAACAGCAGTCACTATCTACAAACACAGGTGGTATTTCAATCAAGACTCTACAGAAACACTCCCACTCCCTGCTCAATCCTGTCCACCTCAGATGAAAGGATGGAACTAAATACCCCTGTGAGCAGTTAAGCTGGCACTGCTGGTGCAATAAATAAACATGGTCCATTGCAGCAGCTATTGCCTTTCTCTTTCTGCCTTTTTCCTCTATCAGTGCAGTAAAGAAGCTGTGGGCTGAATCTGTATCCCTTCTGTCTCTGCAGCTTCTGCAGCCCAGGTAAACACTTATTTTTCTGCAGGTAAAGTCAGGCTTGTAGACCAAAGCATCTTCTTTTGCAATAGTCTCTGAAAGCAATAAGTGCAAAGCTTCTTCTGGCCCCAGGAGAACAGTGCCACATGAATGGTACTGCCAAGAATACAGCTTCTATCATGAACAGGAGAAAAATGAAGTCTACATCATAATGAGCCGAGACTTGAAATGGAAGTAAATTTGCCTTACTGTGGCTTGGAACAGAAGCAGAAGCAAATCAACAGAATTGATTCTTTTTAGAACTTTTATGAACTGTAGAGAAAAGATTTTTCATTTGTACCAAAGTTCTCTGCCAGTTCTTCCATTTGTACACAGCCTGTCCACATGACAAAGAAATCTGTATTACTCATGGTAAAACTCTTTTTTTTCTTTTTGTTTTCTTTTTTGGCTAAATCTAAAATAATACTGCTATCAAAAAATCTCTGCAAGGGTAATAAAGCAATAATGAAAATAATAAAAAATAGCAAATAATAACATTGGTTAAAGTGTCTGAAGTTTCTCATAATGTGAAACACGCATTATTTTTGTGTGGAGTGGAAAAAGTATAATGCCTTACAGTGGTCAGTTAGCAGTGAAAAATTAACCCCTTCCTGAAATGTATCTTCTTAATTGGATGCTTTATGAAGCCCATCTAATTTAGACTCAGCTGTGAAATACGTATATTAACATTTCTTTCTGCAGTAGACATGGACAAGTATTGAATGGGATCACGATTGCATAAGACTTTATCATAAGTGAGGAAGGTCAATGCATGTCTTTGTGGGGTAAAATGTTCCTGATTTGCACTGCAAGAAAATTGAAATTACTGATATTATATAAACAGCAAATAGATCACTGGTTGAAAACCTCAGTTTTCTTTTCTTTTTTTTTTTTTTTTTTTTTTTTTTTTCTCACTAGAGCATGTTTCCTAATATCTGGAATGATTTAAAACCTGCTGTTATGACACTGGAATTCTTTCTATGTGGAAATAATCCATTGGCCTTAGAATATATCCCTTAGTATTTTAGAACTGGCTTTAATGTACCGGGCCCTTAAGGTTGCCCAGCTGTGGCTATGATGTTACACTATTGCAGATAGTGGAGTCAGCTGCAGAAGAAGTATTTTCAATGTTTATTTCCATTGTTATCCTCTTGACTGGGAAGGAAACAGGAACTCCACTGAAATACTTGGAATTTGCTTGGTTCTCAGATGTGATTACTGCTGAGCTGCTGATAATCAGTTCACAAATTCTACAATTGGGAGGAAAGCAGCTGAGCTGAGAGTGACTGTTCCAACTGAGGATGCTTGTGAATGAACTTCTGGATGTGTTTCTTCCACTCTCCATCTTTGCTTCCTAAACATTCACCTGACTACAGCACAGTTATCCTCTAGCTATGTTCTAAGACTAAGTAGTAAAATTTGGTTATATTATATGTTTTTGGTACAGTCAAGAATGTTCTTTGCTTCAAAGACTAATGGATATTGCTGATAAATTGGAAGCACTTAGTCCTACTTTGGAAAATCAGTGCTGTGTTGACTGGATCCTGATTACTGACTGACCAAAGTGTTCCTTAGACAATGAGAACCGTATGGACAAAATTTGATATATCTTCAAAGCTGCTGAGAATATCACAACTTTGCAGGCCATCAGCATATTGATAATTTCAGTTAGATATATTTTATGCCAGGTGGACCTTTCAGTTTTGAGAAATATCCAAATGATAATGAATTGCAGGCGGAAGACTATCACTTCATTCACTCAGAAAGAGACAACAGAATTGATGATATGATGGAAGAGGATTATTTTTTATGCAACAACTCAATCTTGTTTTCTCTGCTAGAGACTGCATGCTTAAATTTTTGACTGAGTATAAAAATGGAAAAATAGTCCCTGGAGAACTCCCTGGAGTTCTGACATAACTTCCAACATTCCCTCTGAAGCTACTATTTGCTGCAAAAAGGAATGACCATCTAAATCTCTCACTGATTTAAAAGCAAATGTTCTGTTTGAGATAGAAATTCAAAGCATGCCCATTACTGCAGTATCTCTGAGTCTTTAATGAAGTCATCCTCGTGTTACTTTGTCAATTAAGGTACCATTTGGAAGGCCTCATAAGGGGGCTGGCAATGGTTGACTGCCTGTACTACACCTGATATAAATTAATATTGCTAAAAATAATCAAAAATAACAAATGAAAGAAAGTATTAGCTTATCCAGTCCATCCAGATGGTCATCTTGGACCAAAGGACATAGTCCAGGTACTCCAAACACCAAACACACCTGGATGCTGTCTGGTCTGGCTCCTAGCTGCTGTGATGTTACCTTGGACAGCACCTTCAATGCAGTGTTGGATCATCCTGTAAGGATTTCCCCACAGGTGGACTATGGTTTCACTGTTTACTGCTTTCTAAATTAGATAAGCCACCAATGGCCTTGCTAAGTACTTAGTCAGTCTCTGTTTCTCCCAGTATTTGAAGCCAGAAAGTGACCTGCATAGTTCAGTATCAGAACACAGAGGTTTTCAACAAAAAGAAAAAAGCCTGAAAAAACAAAACCAGAAGGACTTAAGCTAACAATTGCTAAACTGAAGCATTCTTTTACATTTACCATTGTCATCCCAGTATGCTGCAAATATAGAAGCTGCTGTTTGTGACTGTAATTTTTCAAGAACTTGGCATATGCTATTAATCTTGTGCAATTAATGCTTTTAATGCTATTAAACTTAGTCCTCTGCAGTATTTTATTGTCTTGATGCACATACTTACGGAATCAAGTAGCTATTTCACTACATGGTTATGTGTACATTGATGTTATGCTAGCATTTGGGAGCACTTACTATCAATCTGTATGAATAGGTAATACTGGAGACATGGCACTCTGAGATCAGCCCACACTGGCTTAGCAGCTCATAAATGGAACTTTCATTCTTTTCTCCCTCAAGGATATTGATGTCATAGATGGATGTAAGAGATCCCATGTTTTTATCAGTCAGTATAATTTCTAGTGCCCCTTATGTTTGTAACCATTTGTTCTTCCCGAATACAGATATTGTGTTTTATGTGTCATGGGTCATGAAAAATACTTATAGTCATCCAAAATAGTTGATAACCTTTCTTTGAGCTATTTAGTACAAGATTTAATTTTTAGTTACCTAAAAACCAGAAATTGAGTAAATTCTATTCATTTTTGCTCTGGTCATTTCAAGCTAAATGCGATTGTCATTTTGGGTCACAAAATACAGAAAAGTAAATTGAGTGTATATTATTCTAAAGTTAAACTGGAAGTTTCATTTTTGATTTATATCTGGTATTAAGTTGTATGCTATCATGTGCTTACTCAGAGGAGAAGAGAAGCACTTTCACCAACAATGAAATAGAACTTGCATGCCATGCTTGTCAGTATCTGCACCAGAGGAGGTGACCCACTGTTGCCTTTGCCACTGCTGAAATGCACCACCCACCACCACACTGTGCTCTCATCCACATGTCTCCATAAACGTTCATCAACTGTTGATGCATGTCAGTGGGTGCCATTTTTTCCACATGGGGGAATTCAGTGACACGCGTTTGCTTTGTACACACTACCATGTCAGATGCTGTTTTGTCAGATTTCCCCTCTGCTGCCATCTGTCACATGGCAGCAAAACATAATGGGATACTGTCAGGAATAGCATACAGAATATGGCAGAATACTGCAATTCCACTACCATTTGCCCCTAATGGTGTGGGCCAACATCATAAAATAGGAAGCATTACTTTTGGAGTAGCCACTGTACTTCTTTCATAGCTTTCTTAAACAACACAGATTTGAAAGCTCATGTGTAGCCAGTGAAATAAAGAACAGGTTATGAAGTGAATTTCTGTAACTTTCAGCTAAATTAAAATTTCTGCCTCCATATGCAAACATAAAATTAATGACGTAAGTATTATGATTCACAGAAGACATAGCAAGGTATATACAGTGGAATTAATTCTATTCAAACTAGCTGTGTAGGCTCAGATTTCTCTAGCTATTCTGTGGTGACTTTATTTTTCTCCTCAGGGAAGACAACTAGCAGCTAATTCATGAGACAGGTAAATGGATGGACTCATCAAGCCTAGTAAATAGACTATCCCTTCTTTATAGCAGCTAAAGAACCTTTCCTCAAAGGTAGCACAGAGACAGTACCATATTTAAAAGGGCATTTAAATGCAGTCTTGCTGTTGATGTTACACTATGATTTAATATTTTTAGCATGGCATTAAAAGAGTATCAGAAGATCTCAGGAGTACTATTCTGCATTCTGGTAAATACAGGTCTTTGAGGTGCAGGCTTTTTCAAAGATCTGTGGAAGATATTGGTCACAGTACTAACCACTATATCCAAGGTGAATGTTGGTAGGACAAGAGCTGCTAGGGAATGAGAAAGCAGGGTTATGGGTTTTCATGTCCTGTAATGACAAGAGGTGGCAGGTACAGCAACAAGGTCCTTTCTTTCCCTGCACTTGCCATCCCTGAATTCCTGCAGTGAGTCATCAGTGCTTATCACATCTTTTTTCTGCATTCCAGTATTTGGTCAGTCTCCAAATACACGAAACTCATCACATGAATTAGAAGTTTACTTTTGTAAAAAAATCAGCTTGTATCATTGAGATTCTAAGCTTCACAGTTATGACTGGGTGCAGGAGGAGGAGGAAGAATCCAGTTGTAATACTCACATTGGCTGAAGTGTGCCCAAACTCCTGTACAGTTGTATCACAGAGTATTGGCTTGCAGTGCCAACAAAAATCTGCAACACTGCAGTAGGAAATTTCAGCAATCACCTTTGTGTATAACACAGAAATTTGGCATGAGAGTCCACGCTTCAGCTTAACCTCAAATATGGGTTTGGACCAGAGTGAGGACACAGTTATCTTCCACAGTTCCTTTGCCCATAGCCTCAGGAGCTGACTTGTCAGACAGGCTGTGTAGAGTGGCTTCTTGCTGACTTTCTTCTTCCTGCTGAAAGGGTGCAAAGGATCCTAAATATTATGCTATATTTAATATTCAGATTAATTGAAGGAGACAAACAACTTTATTCTAAACCCCCCTACCATCCATTTCCATTAATACACATCCTCCACCACCCCATCAACATCCAAATTCTCTTTCTTATTATCATTTGTAAATTTAACTGAAAGCTGATTGCACTTATCAATGTATTTGTTGGAGTTTATGATATTCAGATGAAAAGCTGAATCCATCTGCAGACCAGTTGAACCGAACTAGTCTGTAATTTTTACAGGAAAAAAACACAACAAAACCTATCATATAGAAACACCACCACTGTAAAAAATTGTGAAAGTCACAAATAAAATAAAAACTGTGTAGTTCCAAAAAATGACAATTTCAAAGTAAAAGTCACAAATCTATTTGGTCACGTTTGCTTTAGGACTAAAGAAGACAGTGGAAAGAAATACAGCAATGAAGCATTAGTGTCCTAGAATTTAAAAGAGAAAACATGTTTTTACTAGTACAATCAAATATTACTTTCCCTGCACAATGCAGCATTATTGGGCATGTACTTTCAAAATCTTAATGTCATGAATGCAGGATGGTTTGATGCTTTTGACAGGATAAAAGTGCTTCAGCCTATTTAAAATTGGTTACAGTGAGGATATGAGTGAAGAGACACAAATCTGCAGTTTGGAATACAAGTGTTTCTCTAAAGGCATAATCAGAGACTTATCCAGCTGGCTTAGCCAAGAATATCTTTCATCTCCTGTTCACTGTGTACCATGTTTTATTCAGGTCACACTTGCGCAGAACTTTCATGGTGTTCCCCTATTTTCTGTGATAATTTATTTTCATCTTGATCTCAAGTAACTGCCCAGAGCTGGTTTTGTTCATCTGTAAAACAGAAGATATCAGTGCTAAAAGTGCTTATGCAATACAAACACAGTGGGAATGCCATCAAAAAGTATATATGCATGGGAGTATTAATACATTAATTTCTAGCTGCTGAAGCAACCTATCTGAGCTTTGAGGTTTTTAGAGCAAGTGCAAGTTCTGCTTACTTGCTAGAAAATTCTCATATGCATACAAATAAGACAGGGCTAAGCCATGCTGCAGAAGATATATCATTATTTTACAGTTACATTAAATTAAAGTGATAAGAGATGAGTGGAAAGATGTATTTTTACGATGTCAAGTTTCTGCTATAGATTTTTTCTCTTTTGCCTCTGCTGGACTTGTTCATTCCTGCTTCCATCACCTTTTTTCCTCACTGCCCACATTCAAGCTTATTTTATTTCTGAGGAGAAAAAGTTGCTACTTCTCCTGTTTTTCTAATTTACATCTATTTTAGGCCTTATCAGTGGAGTCTTTATGTTCAGTATTTTTCATAGACTGTGACTTTCCTTGGACTTAGATTTTCCCTTTTTTTCTAAGAATGGAAGACTTGGGGTTATAATCACGAATGTGGTCCTTGGGGGAGCTACAAGGCTCCTGGCATTCATTAGAAAGAGAATTTCAGGTTTTAACACACGGAGATGTAAGTTTGCTTCAGTTCTACATAATTCTTGCTCTTGAAATTCAAAAGGGAAAAAGACCACCTGCAACTAATGTGAGTTTCATATTTAAAAGAATTTTCAGTGATGTAATTTTAATACATTTTATTTTGTCAGGTAAAAAGGAGCTCTTGTTTGTTTCCCTATAATTTTAGAATTTTTAGCAAGATACTTCATTGCAAAAGTCATGGGATCAGATTGTTCACAAGTAGTATTTCCTTGGACATATTTAAAAAGTATTCAGTTACAACACAGGCAATTCCTCTTTAAGGTCAAATAGGGAATTCATTTCAAATGAAAGTGCAAATAGATGCACATTCAAACAAGCCTTGTATGACGCTATTGTAGCATATTAGGAGCAAGTATTTCCCTAAGAACCCTTTCAGAAAAAAAATCTTCTCACACACTGTTTTGTCTCAAGGGCAGTAAGAGATAGTAACGTTGAAAAACAGAATCTTACAGTAGCTGAAGAGATTCTGAGCAATAGATGGACTGCTGTTCTACTGAATTACGTATGCAAAATAAGCCTCAAATAAAAGAAAGTAATAACTATCATAGTCAGCCATGGAGCATTATTTTCTTTTTTGGTATCCCATGGAAAACTGTTGAGGGGGGGAGGCATGGGCAAGGAATGTGATGTATATGGAAATGTTTGTATATATCAATGGCATGTCAATATATATAGATTTGCAACAAATAAATTTAATATTTGTCTTTGAGTTAGTTGTGGACATTGTTCTGATAATGGCACTATTGAATTTAGTAGCACTATTCTAACAGCAAACTTTGATTCACACATAAATAAAGGAGCAGCAGCTGTATCCAGTCCATTCTTTGTACCTTAGGAAAGTAATGACTGCAAGCTTGCAAGGAGAGAACTCGATTCTGCTTTTCAATTACTCTGGAGTTTTCTTCTGATGATTTCAGAAGAAAAACCTTCCATCTTTGTCCACTAATTACACAAATCTCACCCTCAGCCTAGCCTTACTTCGTATTAGAAATTTTAATGGTTGATTTTGTGGCCTTCCACTGAGTTCATTAATACAGTTATATTCTAGAAGGCATCACTCAAAGGAAACAGTGTCAGACGGAATCTAATTCCCAAATATTTTTTAATATGTCTGAATTCAACGTGTATCTTATTCATGTTATGCCTTGTGTTTTGATGTGGATTTGTCAAACCAGCATGCATGCAGGCAAATTTATACTCGTACTCTAATCAGACTTCCTACCCCTTCAGGAGCTTTGAAAAGATGTAGCCTTTTTATCCTATTTTTATTCATTGATCCATTTATCCTTGAAGCAAAAGACATATTATATTTCATATCTTGAGCCACAAGGACCTCCAGCCTCACTGAGGAATTTTCCAAACCACTGACTCTAATTTCCATATTCTGGGGAGAACAGTAGAATGCATTAGATTAATATCTGAACTTAGTAAAGCATTTGATACCATAGCTCACCAGAATTATTCATGGAAATAATCTATCTTGGCTTGGCTATGACCCTTTGGAGGAGTTTATACTTAAGCATGCTTAAATGTAAATGTCTATGAGGAAGCAGTTGATCGAGGGAGCAATCATGTCAACCCCAGACCTCGAAAATAAAGTTAATGTCACTTATCCTACTCAAGGGATCAAGTACATAAGTTTAGAGGCAATATAATGTTTGAAAAGTGCTTTGTTATAAATGCCTAGAAGATTCTGGCTGACATTCTGATTTTTAATAGTCACAGTTTTAGGCTTACTTGCATATAAATACAAGCTTGCTTAATTTCCCCCAGAGGACACTAGGTGCATTTAATCAATTAAAGGAATAACTTATAAACCATTAACAATGCTCTGCCAACAATTGGCAGCACTCAGTCAATTCCCAGAATAAAATTAATGCTGCCACGGCACCACAAGCAAAAAGAAAACACCATCCACACCTTTTTATAAAACTTTTATCCTCAATTATAATTTCAGAGAGTGAAAGACCAGCAGCCACTATAGTGACAGGTAGAGTTGAAATGAGTAGATGAAGTGCAAATGCCATGGAACTGTAAAGGGGAGGAGGATTTGTGATAAGTGACATGAGAACATAATGTTACGAAGGATAGGCAGAAAATGGGACTCAGTTCAAACTCAAATTCATTTATACCTCAAGGTGATTGTTGGACAGTTGGACTGAATGATCTTGTAGGTCTTGTCCAACCTTGGTGATTCTATGATTCTATGATTCTGTGCTGGAGAGAGTATATGGCATCACTTCTATTGAGAATCACCATGACTCTATCACTTTGACTACAAGGGAAGATTCTCTTCCATACAATCTAATGAGTTCTTTTAGAGGCCATTCGTGGCTACTATTTCTTACTGTTTCTTACTGTTTTTACTTCTGTGTTCCAAGTCAGTTCAGGGAAAGAAGCTCCAGTCATCTCCTGAGGCGATATGAAAGAGTGGCAAGTTGTTTCATTCAGGGAGTTCATCTGGGAAATACTATTATATGCCACACTGGAATAAGAGCCTTGGAGGCTGCCTGGTAAGAGAGAGGCAAGGGTAAACTTCATTCCAACTCTCAATTAAAAAGAGGAAATAATAAGTACTCAGAATAGATGCATTTATCTAATATGTATCCACTTGCTTATATTTAACTTACTTCCAGTAATAAGAATGGATAAACAGGAATTCATACCCATTAGTTTGGACACTTTAAGGGGTTTCACATATCAAAAAATCTACATTAAATATCTCCTGTAATGCAACAACTGACAACATAAGCTGGGGATCCTGAGGTTTCTTTAAGTGAAGCCTGAGCACGAGTTTCCCTTGTATTGACAAAGTTTGAAGCTTTCTAGTATATATGTTTTAGCGTTTGACACAAATTTTGTGCCTTGAAAATGACTGCAGCTATCAGTTTAATGAGAAGTTAAATTTGCTATGGCAAAATTTTTTTGGTGTCCTGATCAAGTACAGTATCAGGGCCACTAAACTATATCTTTATAGTTTAATTACACATCCCCATATGCGGTTGACTAAAGCACTAATAATTTTGACTTCATTTGGAAAAAAAAGAAAAAAATAGCTTTAAAGAAATAATGTATATCAGAGTTTGTTAGGTGCCTTATTTCCCTTGAAGAAAATCTTAGTGTGACCCTGACAAAGATACAAGGTTAATGGAGATGCTGACATTTTATGTTAGTATTAAAGATTCCAGCATACGGAAAGCCAACTATTTACAGCTTAAGCAATGAGAAAATGTGAAGCTTGGCTTTACACCTAGTGGCTTCTTGGATGCTATTTTTATGGGTGACATACACACAATAAGCATTACTTACTGGTTACTGCAAACTCTATAGATATTATTGTGCTGAACCTTTGAAAGGCGAATATCTCACAGAGCACAATAAAAAGCAGTTATTTTAAAAAACACTCATAATGCACATATATTTTGTTTCCTTACTACACTTTTAAAATATCCTTCAGCTGAAAATATGACTTTTATTTTCTGAGAGTTCCTTACGTTTACTTGTAGGTATCGTCCTTTTTACCAACCTCCCCATAAAACCAACCTACAAATTCATGCATGAAAGATTTCTATTGCAAGTAGCAGCTCAGAGGAACAGAGGAGGCACTTGCACTTATCCAAAGGAGTGCTGTAGCATAATGCAAGCTTCTTAATCTTTTAAATAGAATGTCTTTCTGTGAACAGCGCGTACTGTGATAGTATTTTTTCAGTCCTGCTGTGTTACACCATTTCTCAGTTGGGAAATCACACTCTTCCGTATTACAGGTCATACTTCAGTAATGCATTCTTTAAATTTGAATTTAAATAACTTTTTTTCTATACTATATGTCTGTAATTCAAGACACAGTTATTGCCAAACAGGAATAAACTAAATACGCAGTATGTTTTCTTAGTAATTATGATTAACTCATCAGATGTATTAGGAGTAAAAATTATATTTTTGCTATTGTTAGAACTAAAGGAAGCATATAATCTCCCACTGTGCTTCCATCTACCATATCTGTGTTACTGAGGTCATAGATCTATGATGTCATAGAATCCTTAGAGTTGGAAGGGGCCTTTAAAGGTCACCTGCTTCAACTCCCCTTCAGAGAACAGGAACATGCACAACTCCATCAGATCCTCAGAGCCCAGTCCAGCCAGGTCTTGAAAATCACTAGGGATGTGGCATCCACTGCATCTCTGGGCAATCTGTCTTTCTTGTGCCTTTTTCGCTTGGATTTGAGGTTTTTTTTTCATCTGTCACTTCATATGGGAGAAGACACATCTAATAGGAATTTTTGCACAGCAGTATGTGCTGGAAGAAACAAGAGGGGCTGAAAACAAAATGTTTGTTAGGTTGAAGATAAAAAAAAAAATACCTATCCTATCTTCAAATCCTTTTATTTTCTATTGTCATGTTAGTCATGTTAGTGTGGAACCCTTGTTTTGATGCTGAGATTTCTCCACCCTGTATTACACTGATGGAAGCTGCCAAACTCAGAAATTTGTGAGCTTGCCTTTTTCCCCTCCACTATAATAGCTGTCTATACAACAGAGAGGACACAAGAGTTAAATGACAACAGAAAATGCCAATTAAAAAAATAATAGTTGGATGAGTGATGTAGTATGATAGCTATGTCTGAGAACTAGGCAGCTCAGTAAAGGTCACTAAAATGCACTGCAGGAAGTCATGAATTAAGAGCACTACAAACTAAGTAGGAATGGAACATCTGCAAGAGCAGAAAGTACTAGAAAGGCCAGTAAATTTGTGGTGATCTTAGACATGATGTTAAACTCACTATAGAATTTTGGGGACTTTTTATGCTGACCTCAGCCAGCTGCCAGCTGCCCACCCATCTCTTCTCTCATTCCTCCTCACTGAACATCTTCCCTCCCCCTCACCCCCCAACAATTTCCCAGGCTCAGCATCACTCTTCCACTCTTGACTCTTATACCTCCTACTCTGCCCTGGGCAGTGAAAGGATGGGGAGCAGGGGGCTATGTTCAGTTCATAACAGCTCCTCTCTGCTGTTCCTTCCTCCTCACAATTTCCCCAGCTCCAGTGTCAATCTCTTTATGGGCTTCCCAGGAAGCTCTGATCTGTCATTTCCTAACCCTGGTGCAGAGTTGCTTCTCACATCTGTTTTCCCCTGCTCCACGCTTATGTGCAGTAGCATTTTTTGCTTTCTAAACTGTCTTTCCACAGAGGTGCTAGATAGGCTCAGATGTGGCTGTGGTCGTCCAGTTGTGGAGCCTGCAGGAGCAGGAACTGTCTGGCATCAGTATGCCCCTGGCCTCCTCTAACAGGTGACCCATTGAGGCCAACACCTTGTTACATAAACCACTTGCAGTGCATTTGTATGTGTCTGTCATGATCCTTCAAAGGAGAAGGGATAAAATGTTCTTGTGAGACAGGCATCTGAGAACATTTCATTGTTTTGTTTAAAAATTTATTTAATTCTTCTGTGCAGTTTGTTCAGTTCCCTCTATTTCTCCCATCACTCACTGTCCATAGAATATCCTTTCCTTCCATCCTTCAAAAGTTCTTGAGCTAGCAGCACTGGGATGAAGCTGACTTTTTTCTTTGGGGAAAATGGGAAATGGATGATCACAAATAGCATTCCTCAACTCTAAGCAAGACAAGTCTGGGAATCTACAAGAAAGCTGTGCTGCCTGTGGCAGACATACTCAGGTCCAGACTTCCCAGCACTAGCTCCCTCAAACAGCTAACATCAGCGTTCAGGTACTGTTTTGGGTGCATGAGTCAGACAATTTAGATAATGATATAATACAGACAAAATTGAGGCTTGATTGCTGACAAAAATACTCTGAAAAAATTTGTTTCAGTCTTGCCATTGGTTCTAAACCAGTCTTGCAATTGGTTCTCTTAGTCCTCGAAGAGTCACATTCTTCCAATTTATTTGAGTTGTAGAATCATCAAGATTGGAAAAGACCTCCAAGTCTGCCTAGACCAGCTGTCCTCCACCCACCAGTATTTCCCCACTAAACCATGTTCCATAATACAAAATCCAAACATTTTTTGAACACTCCCAGGGATGGTGTGACTCAACCACCCTGGGTAGCCTGTTCTGGCACCTGACCATTCTTTCAGAGAAGAATTTTTTCCTAATATCCAACCTTTTCATGTGATGTTATAAATTTCTGATCTTCTTTCTTGTTTCTGGGATATGTTTTCTTTCTCTCAATTTTTATTCATACAAGTTCCGATTTGATTCATCGGAAAGAGTCACTCCTTCTTTTCCACAGACTCATATATTGTAGCTAAAGCCATTTCCATAGTCATATAGTTATGTATCTCCTTCATACTCCTGTCTTTTTTGCTGTGCTTATTTTTCTTCCTAATGTAACCTTGGTGACAGGAGTTATGATATTTGAACCAAACATCTTCTTTAATGAACAGTCTTAATACAGGCCACAGAGTCTTAATTCATATCCAGACTTTACTCATGATTCACACTATTTGCCTTCCCAGGACTTTCTTCTGTTTGGGCAATTCTATTTGTAGTGTGTTTGTAGCTAAGTATCTGATGGAAAGAAAACATTCCATCCTATGTTTTGAACACTCATGTGATTGCAGTTAATTTTTCAGGTGGCTGTTGAAAATGCTACCATATTGAGAAAAATACTTGCACCGCCTCTGAGGTATGTCACATGCATCCTGTGAGAGTCATCCTGAAAGAAAAATCCATTCTGACCTACAGATTGCCTTTAATTTTCTTGTTGCAATGGGCACTTCATCCTAGAATCTCCTGTTCAGTTGGATGAAAAAACAGAAGTACACTTTCAGATAAATGAAGCTGCGATATCACACTCTATCCCCTTCCTCTTCTCCTTGTTTTCTGTTAGGAAGATGCTGATGTCTGATCTGTCAAGGTCACACACTGGAAAGCATATAATGCAGAAGCTGGGAGTTGTCTAGCAGCCCGAAAACATTTGTTTTTATCACAAATAACTGGTTCAGTTAGTCCTCAGGCTGCTTAGATCTCTGGGTCCTGACATTTTCAAATGACAATAGGAAGAAAAAAAACCAAAAGAGAAGCAGAGCTGTGGCTGCTGTTTTGTGTACTGCATGAGCAAAATTAATGAATCTGTTTCCTAGGGTGTAAGGTTATGAAGTAAATCAGAGAAAAAAAGGAGGGGAGGAGTAGAAAAACAGTTGGCAACATGGAGATCATACACTAAAATATAGTGAGGACAGGAACAGGCTGCCCAGAGAGGTTGTGGAATTTTCTTCTGTGGAGATATTCAAGAACCATCTGGATGCCTACCTGTGTGACCTATTGTAAGGAACCTGCTTTAACAGGTGGGTTGGACTCGATGATCTCTTGAGGTCCCTTCTGACTCTCGCAGTTCTGTCATCTGACCAATTTAGGGGTGAGGATGTGATGTGAGTCCACATTAAAGGCCTTGCATGAGTCCAGGTAGATGACATCAGTTGCTGTTCCTTTCTTTCTACCAGTACCATCAGTCCATCATAAAAGGCCAGCAGACTGGTCAGGCACAGTCTACCCTTGGTGAAGCTGTTCTGGCTGTCTTGGATCACCTCTTCATCTTGCATGTGCCTTAGCATATATATCCAGGAGGATTTGTTCCATGATCTCCCCAGGCTAGCATGTAAAATAATATATTTGCAGTGGAATTTGTTAGTTTTTTTCAGTAAACGTGCAGATTAGTCAAAGCTTGCATAGTCTGACCTTTTTACTTATAGAAGAAAAAGAAATGACCCTGCTGCTCAAATGGCAGAAATGCTCAAAAAAAGCTTTTTTTTTTTTTTTTTTTTTTTGCTATTTCTGATTGATGTTTCCCTTTAATCTCCCTAGACATTTATTTTCGTCTGTAAAACTTACAGCACTTTTCACAGAAGTGAATGAATAATTATTTGTACAGCTAAGCTCCTTTGAAGCCTTTAAAAAGAGTGAAGAATAACTATTTGCGCACTCAGGGAAACAGAGTAGTAATCAGAGAAAAATTAACCTTAAATTCCATCTGTTCAGGTCATAAGGGGATTTCAGTATTTTATTTAAAAATCAGAGAGAGCTTAATGATCTTTTCTAAATATGCTAAGACATATGTTTTAGAGTTAGTTTCTGTAGGATGAATCACCACAAAAATATCAGAAGGCACCACTTTCCTGATGTTATTAATGTAAATGGTGCAAAAGGTTTCTTAAGATGTTTGAAACTTTTTCGATGAAATTACAGCCTGTGGAAATTCTGTTGAAATTCTGCTTCGCTGAAACCATTGGGCTTCAGGATGCAGAGATCTCCCTCCTCCTTCCTGGCACAGCAATTATGGTTTGGGTTCACTCCTGAACCTGGGGAGTAGCTCCCACTCTACCCCACCCCAGGCCTGGGGCATTAGTGGCGACTACACATCCTTGTATCCACTTCCATCTTGCAGCAAGGCCAAACATGCTCTTGGGATGAAGATCCTCTTCACACTGTGGTTTTATTTTGTTAGATGCAGCAGTGTTTCATGTAATGACTACTCATTTCCCAAGACTTGATCATTTACCCAAAACTGAGGACAGGGTTTGACATTTGTGCAACTTAGCATTACATTTCTGATTCTCCAGACTGTTTTAATATCCCAATTAAAAAGACCCATAAAGATAGAAGAAAAATGGAGAATTAAAATGGTTATTAAATTTAAATCTGTTTTCCCTTTATCATGTACTTTTGTACTTATCAGAAAAAAAACTGACAAGTCTAATTTTTTGTTAATCTTTGTTACAATATGGTTAAATCTTCCTGACTGCATGCCAGAGGTTTTAATGCCACATTTACCCTGTGTTTACTAACAAGAAGGCACTATCAGTGAATTTAAAAGTACAATGTACTGAGAGCAGAAGACAGCTTTTATTCAGACTCTAAATATAATTGTTTTTATTTTCCTGATCAAAAGTGTTTTCAAAGTCTATCTTCTTTACATGTTCTTTATTATTCATTTATTTATTTATTTACTTTTCCTGTGATCCACTGCGAACTTATCTCTTCGTACCTCTGGCAGTCTACAACAGTCTCTATGATCCATTTCCTCTTATCTTGCATTCAACTTTCTCAGCTTTGCACTATACCAAACCTTTATACAGACTGTTGTCAGAAAAGTGACAACTATGTGTCTCCCGAATATATAAACCCAAAATTACTTTCTGTTGCTTAAGAGTAGTCCGTGAAACCATTGTATTATTGTTTACGATTATATAATTCCCATCAATACCAGAAATGTATGGCAAATAGACTTAAAACTGGAGTACAAGGACATGTGACCTATCCACTAAATTACACAACATTAATACTAAATACAGTATTAGACTATGAAGTCAAACATGCTATTGAAGTGATTCTACATCAAGAAATTTTTGGTCACAACAGAAAAAGCTGGGTAGACTATGTCCTTAAAACTTGTTCTATCATATTGATGCAGGAGATTTAATGACCTCCAAGCCCCCATACCTCTGATCTAAATGGCTCACATGTACAATTTATAAAATAAGAGTGTATGAAATACAGAAATCTGACCTTCAAGATGATCCCAGCCAGAGCACAGGCTTTGAGATTCTGAATACTGAATTTCCTTGGATTAGAGAGTTCACTGGGGCTTTTGATTTGCTACCTTTCAGCTGGAGATGTTGAGGCATTCACTTTCAAAAACATCTCCTATTATCTCTGCAATCTATGGATGATGTTCTTTTGGCATTATAGAAATGTGTATACTTATCATTTGATGATCATAATGATCTTCTATGGTTTAGTAGCTTGCGTTAGCAATGGTACTGGGAGGATGGTTGGACAAGATGCTCTTGTAGATCCTTTCCAACCTTGTGATTCTATGATTCTATGATCAAGAAAAGGTGTGGAGACATGAGCTTTATGCAGTCCTGTGCTGTCACTCCAATCCAGCATATGTATAGCCTGAGCTGATGATCTTCCAGAGACCTTAACTTTGATGATGGTCAGCCAGTATTAACAGTGATATTCATATATACCTGACATTCTATAGATGCCAAGTACAGGAAGTTTTGTAGTGAGCTGAAGCTTATAAATAGTAACTTTGCAAATGTCTAGTGCTTGTGTATGTGAATATTAGTGACATTCAACTACCAGAGTTAAAGCAGTTTTTGCACTGAATTTTACCCAACAATCTAATGAAGCTGGAATAGTGATCTCTTGGCAGCGTGTTTCTTTAGGCTATCAGATCAGTGAACTTGTGTGGAACTGAACTGGCAAGTCCTCAGCTTTGGCTAAAATATGAAAGAAATGCTGATCCCTTTGTGGTGCCCAGTAACTTGATGCAGAAATAGTGAGCCAAAATCTCACAAAGGCTGGTTTTGGCATTATTTCAGCAAGCAAAAGGTGTTGAGCTAGAGGCCGTATGAAAGAGCTCCGGACCTTTCAAAAGCTCCCAGTGTGACTTTTGCTCAGGCGTCTTGTGCTTGCCTCTACAATCAGCAAAAATAAAATGCTGAGCCCCAAACCAGAGGGACAAGTAGTTAACACATGAAAACTATCCAGATGGTTACCATCTTTCTACCTGTGCTTTGGCCAATTTGTATCTTTGTGTACAGCTTTGACAGCTATTAAATCCTCTTATTTTTAACAACGTTTTTGGAATTCATTTCATTTTTGTATTAAGAGATCCAAATTGCTGATGTAGGACGGATCCAAAACTCACTGAACTCAGCAGAAAAAAACACATCACAGCCTGACTATATCTTGGAACAACTAATTGGTGCCTGAAGCTATTCTATTACTGACATCATAGTGTTTCTCAAATGGAATTTAGTGCTGAGATGTAAGGCATGTATAGAACTGCATGAAATTTAAGACGAGCAAGTGCTGGATTCTGCACCTGGGATGAGGCAGCCCTGGCCATGCAGAGTGGGAGATGAGACACTGGAGAGCATCCCTGCATAAAGGGATCTTGAGGGTTCTAGTTGATGGCAGGTTTAATCATTTAAAGATGGGAAAGGGTCTAGAGAACAAGAAATATGAAGAGTGGCTGAGATCCCTTGGTTTGTTTGGCCCAGAGGCTGAGGAGAGGCCTCATGGCAGCCTCACAGGGAGTGGAAGGACACAGCATTCTCAGATGCAGGGTTTGGATTTTGGGAGTTCTTGTGTGGAGCCATTGATTGGACTTGATTCTCGTGGATCCCTTTCCACAAGGATATTCTTTGATTCTACAATTCCGTGATTCTAACTGAAGGTTTTTTCTTCATTGGCTTGACTTACTGGAACTAAACAAGGTTGAGTGTGGGGTGGAAGGCATTATAGAATAGCCTGGTTCAGTCATATCATTACACCATATAGTCTGACATCTTTGTAGACTGTAAATAAATACCTTTGTAAATGGAATGCAATCACATGCAGTATTTTAGTTACTCCAGAGCCACAGTTGGCATATGGTCAAGGAGTACACTGACTTACTCAATGGGGAGAAATTCAGGCTGTGCAGCAATGCTGCTTCTCATACCTAATGTTTTTTTTCTAAAGGTGCCCACTACTGCAAAATCTTATTTTTCAGTGATCCAAGAGCTGACAGAAGCTGCTAACAGTCATTTACTTCTTCTTCTTTACCTATCAAATTATTTTATGTTAATGTTCTTGTATAACATTTATTTGTTCAAAGTATTTCAAAATCATGTTTAAGGCTAACAAGCAGGGCTCCCATGCTGTCTTGGCCAAGTGGTATGAAACAGTTCTCCACATCGCAGGGTTAGGTATAACATGGAGGATTCTGGGTATCTGACAGACCAGGCTTGGTTTAGTTTTCTTTGTGAAATCTCTTTCAGTCAAAAGCCCTGCTGGCAATAACATCATTATTCAAGCTGAGAAGAACCATTCAGTGTTGGTAGGATTTGATTTCTTTGAGACTGTATTCCCACAATGTGTTGCAGTTTTGCACACACACACACACACACACACACACACACACCAAAAAAGAAAGGTGATTTAATCCACAGTGGTTATTGCAATCACAAATAGTGTTCATAAAACTGAACAGAATTCGTAATTGGGCAGACATATTCTCCAGTGTCACACTGTCTTTCAGTCACATCACAGCTGGGAAAAAGAGAACTAAAGAAGCTAAGTAAAATAACTGATTTGGATGATTAAAATGAAAATGGCTTATTGTTGCCACACAGAAGAGATTGCCAGCGTTCTCTCCCTTGGTTTTTGCTGTGAAATGAAAGCACAAAACCTCAAAATATTTAATTATGACTAAAGAGGCTTACCAGCTCAAAGTTGAGAAAATCTGCAAGGTGGTATCTCTACAGCATGGAATTCTAAATCTGACAGGGAAGCTTATGCAGAAGCTCGAGGGCATAGAGATGAAAAACTGATGAATTGGTCTCCTTGACTCAATCTTAGAGATGCTTGGTCAGAATTAATCTCATTGCTGCAATTAAATATTTTGGAGGATCATTTCACAATCATTGCTACCCTTGCTAGTCAACTATAAGCATTCACATGAAATATCCTCCCAGTTTTTTAAGCAAAACAGAATCAAAATGTGGTTTGAAGTAAAAAGTGAGAGTTCATTTTGTTGTGTCTTATCCAGCTGATGCTTATGACAGCAAAAACGAACTAAACAAACTCTATTGCTACTTCATCCAGCACATGGACCCTGCCATGCTAGCTGACTTAGATTACAAGAGGCTTCCATCGTAGTTTTCATTCAATTACTATCTTTGTGTCTCATTTAAATCTCCTTCCTCTGTTTCTTAATCTGAGAAGTACTAATTATTTTCTGCTTTCCAGTACAAGTCATTGAAGTACCATGAAAAGTAGTAAAATAATTCAAAAGATATTGAAGAGTAAAAAAGTGCATTTGCCTGTACATCACTGAGAAAATGAATGTAAGATTATTTTTGTTTCTCACATTACCTTAGCTGGAAGTGCAAAATGCCAGTAGAGAAAATGGAAGGGCCAATCATATGGGGAAAAATATTCATGATAGTCTAAGCACCGAGTTTCTGTCATCCTTTAGTCTTCATTAATGAATTTTCCCTTCTCTGTTTTTGTCCTCTCTCTTCTCCCTCTCACCAGTTCAGAGTTTAAGCTTTATCAGAATAGCAGAATCTATTCCAGCTTCGATTGATCAACAGCATAAGAACACGTCATAAGCTAGAACATCTCTGAAACATACACTTTACAGTCAGCAGTGATTATATTAAAAATACCAAATTTAAGAATTGTAGAACTAAAAACTTTCTGTTTCTCTGGAGAGCTGCAGAGGTTCCATCTGTTATTACAAATGTTTCAGTATTTTCAAGAACTCTGATTATAGGCATTCTTTTTACAAAGACATGGGTCATTTGAGGTTGGAAGGGACCACTGGATGTCATCTAGTCCAATCTCCTTGCTTAAGCAGAATCAATCAGATCTTGTGGTCTCTGCTGTCAAGTGTTTCCCCAGGCTTCACAGTTTGTGTGTTTGTTAGCACAAGGTCCAGCAGCACACCTGTTGTCATATCCTCCACTACCTGTGTCAAGAATTTATAAGTGTTCTGAAAGAACCCCCTGGAGTGTGTGTCCCTAGCTATGTTGTCCTTGCAGCAGATATAAAGGTGGTTAAAGTTCCCATGAGAACCAAGGCCTTTGTGGTTACTTCAGCTGCTTGTAGAAGGCCTCGTTGACATCCCTATGAATTAGCCTGTAGAAACTTCTCACACTAGTGTCACTTGTGTTAGGCTACCTTTTAATCCTTATGTGTAAGCTCTTGACTTGCTCTTTATCCACCTCCAGGAAAAGTCTGGTACATTCCACTTGGTGTCTCACATAAGAAGCAACTTCATCACCTTGCTTTCCTAACCTGTCTTTCCAAAAAAGCATGTAGCCATTCATACAAGCTATTCAACCATGTTCTTGTGGTAAAGTCATGGCCCTATGACCACATACTGATCTCTAAATCTTCCTGTTTATTCCCCACCCTGCATACATTGATGTACAGGCATTTCAGATAGGTAATTCAGCAGACAGGTTTCCTGGAAGAGGAACAAGAACATCCTCCATGTCCATGTCCTGTATGTACGTCCCTAGCAGAATGGACCCCCTGCAGGCATCCCAACTTGAGTTGTGTTTTGCTGACCACTCTCTCTGAAACTCTTTTCCTATCTTTCCTAGTTTAAAGCCCACTTTACCAGGCCAGTCAACCCATTATCAAAGAGATGTGTACCCTTCTTAGTAAGGTGGATTTCACCTCTCCTTATCAGTCGTACGTCTTCAAACTGGGTTTCATGGTCAATGAAAACACAAGGCTGTTGCCAAGAGCAGTGACACAATAAATTGTCAACTTGTAAAATCCTTCTCTCATCTTTGTCCCCAACTGGCAGGCTTGAGGAGAAAATAGCCTGGACTCTTAGACCCTTGACCACCATCCTGACAGCTATGAAATCCTTTATGATGGTTTCCACTTTGCCTTTGGTAACATCAGTTCTCACATGGAAGAGCAGCAGAGGTTAGTAGTCTGATGTGTGGACAAGGCTTTGTATTCTTCCCATGACATCTCACCTTTAAGCTTCTGGAAGGCAACAAACTGCTCTAACCAGGTCAGGTTAGAATATAGGTATCTCTGTCTCCAGCAGCAGGGAATCACCCTTGCTCAGTCACTTTTATAGAATAAAAAATTCTGGGATTCTCTCTTCATTTACCCAAAGCAATGTTGTTATTACGATTGAACATAACTTGCACACACACATGAACTGCAGACGCTCCAGCAGCCTATACTACTCTACCGAAACAGCTCAAGGAGGCAGAATATCATACTAGTATATAAAGAAATATCAATCACATTTTACCATTTACCTATGTGTCATCAGATATTGCATGAGCATTTTGGTAATGAAGGAAAATGCTAAAAGCAACAGTTACAGCTCTTGCTCATTTCATATTTTCTTATTCCTGGTTTTGATTCCCTATCATTCACAATAGGTAGATCAATGACTGAGCTAGTTTATGTTATACCTTTTTTGAATTAAGTGAATGCAGAGCCAGTCAGGAAAATGGGTGCCTTGCTGGCCAAGTTGGCCAAGTGGATGATATTGAAAATTTATACTGTGGGTGTCACCTTTAAAATGAGAATCATGCTTCTCAACTGCTTTGTAAACTGCTCTGAGATAAACTGACAACAGTGCGTCAGAAGACAGATTATTTACTTTGTCTATGAATGTAATATCTTGAACACGTTTTTGTATGCTTTTTATTCTTTTTTTTTTTTTTTTTTTTAAACTTTGAATGTATTTAAACTAGCTTCAGATCTTGTTAGAATTACCGTTGAATTTGATGAGGCTAGAAACAAACTTCTGTGTCTAGCAAATACATACAGGACTGGGATCTGAGAGATTTTGCTGTCTAGTTTGATCATGGTTTCCACAGTGAAGCCACGCTACTTATGATAAGTGACACAGACATCAGTTCAGATTTTCCCCAGTGTGGAAATCTGAAAGTTAAAAACAAAATAACACCACAACAACTCTCCTGACACGCAGAGCTTATCTGCGTATTTTAAAGCTGGAGCACATTTATGTACATTCCATTGCTGTTTTCAGTTGTTGAATCAATATCAGCAGTGGTGATATTGATGCTCTTTCCAGATTTACTGCTTTTAAGAAGAAGAAAAGAAAGACAAAAAAAGAGGTAAAAAACCTCTTTTTGTAAAGCACTGCCTCATTGACTCTGTCCTCCTTGAATATGTATGCATATATATAAAATGTCAAGAATATACAAACATATATGGATAAATAACAACAGAAAAAGCTGGATTAAAGTCTGTTGATATTTATTCTTTCATGACTTAAACATTTTTGAAGCAAAAGTAAAAGTAAGCTTAAGTTAGGAGGGCATTACAGACAGGTACTGGAGACCTGGTGCCATTTCCGTGTTTACCAGTTGTTTCCTAAAACACCAGATAATCTTTTCTTGGAATAACCTTCAGCTTACTCTTGAAAAGCGTGAAAAATTTCAGATATAAATAATAAATTACATCACAAAAAGGATGTGAAAGAAAGGTCAGGATTGAAACTTCCAGTCATGTTGAACAACAGCATGGTTGTCTAATTTTAAATGCTTTCTGATTTGCCAAGTAACTGAACTTGGAAACACATTTCTCAGCATGTGGTGTAACATTTCCAAAAACCATAAGTTTAACACGTTAGCAACTCATCGCTGCAAAAGGAGTGTCATAGCTGTAAGAAGAAGATACGTATGAAAGACTATATTGCACCTGATTATCTTGAGTTTTTCAACTCTTGCTCATTTTCTGGTTATTTAATCCTACTTGATTTCAGTGGTGCTAGCTTTTCTGCTTGCACTGTGTCAGCATTTTCATTGTAAACCTCATTTTAATGGTAATACTGTTCATGTGCAAAAAAGTGTATTCTAAGCAGAAAATGGGCACATCCAGTATCAAATTCAAGTGCAACTCAATTCAAAGGAGTATTAATAATTAAAAAAAAAAAGACACTTCTTTTTAAAATCACAAGAATAGAGAATTTCAGTACTAACTTTTTTCCTAGCTACAAATGCAAATTGTTAATTATTTTTATTTTTATTTATTTATCTATTTGTTTATTTTGTGTATGTGAAATATTTGCTTCCAGGGGAAGGGAAGGGTCCAGGGAAGGGATCTGTTTGACTTATTCGTTGTTGTTAACAAAAGTAAGTGACAGTCTCAAAAATAAGGATCTCAGAAAAAAAAATAATCCAGTAAAATGAATGATTAGAACTTGCTCTGATCCTCAGATAACAATCACTAAGAGTTTCCAAATGGGACCTGGAAGAAGTATGAAAAGAGGTCTTTGGAGAAAATGGGCACAGGACATTTAAAATTGGTATCAGGTCCGATGAGGCAATTGTCTGGAAATCATACCATCCTTAAATATGAAAAAATCTAAACAATGCCATAGTAAAATGCACTGGAAATGTTTTTTAGTCTATTTCTGACTAGTCCTGAGCAGGATGAGGGGAGGAGTGTACTTTGCTTAGCTTCTGGTGCACAGTACAGTTAGACACACTATGACTTGATTAATCATAGGATCATCAAATGATTTCCAGAGCTGAAATCACTTTAGAAAGTATGGACATGATGAGCTTAACTCTATTTCTGATTGTTGGGGACATCATGTTGGTGAGCAAGGACAAGACAGAGCTGAGGCAGCACCATCAACTGCGTCTCAGTGTCACCGGATCAGTGTGGTGCTGACCTCTGTGTGGGCTTCATCTCTGATCATGGTGAAAGCCAAGAAACACCAGCATATAAATGCATCAGATCAATCCATGGCTTGTTTCTCAACACAAGCGTGTTCATGCATCCATTGCAGTATCTCCAAAATATTTGTTTTTTCCCTAGCTGAGGTTGTAAGAACACAGTTGCCCAAAGAACAAGTGCTATGATTGCAAATCTACTGGTTTCTTCTGCATGAACTTTTCTTGGAAATGTCCTTGTAAGCAGCTTTCCTGTGATTTGCAGCAGCTGTTGTGTCACCATGCCAACTGATTGACAAAATGGAGGAAGGGCACACTCAAAGTCGTTTCTGAGCTGTGCAATATCTTATGAAGAAAAGCTAGTGATTATAATGAGTAATTCCTTACCATGAAAGCTGACTGGGAACAAATGGAGAAAACTGAGACTTTCAGTGAAAGAAAACCTGAGAAAGATTACCACCACACATGAAAAAGCTGAATTGCTCAGGAGATAGGACCTTCCTCCTGCTCCCTGAGAGCAGTTCCTTGGAAGCTCTGAAAATTGGTTATTGTGAGCACTCTTTGTGGCTGTGCTTGTGCGATGATAAAAGGTGTGAGGATTTAGCAAGGAAAGAAATACACTTTAAATTGAAGCCTTTTACCTGTGGAGAGAGGTTGATTTTGTCAGAGGTGTGTATGCAATTGCTTAAATGCAGATGGCAAGTGAGGACTGAGGAAATAACACGTAAGTCCTAATGGGGAAAAAATCTCCTTGATGCCCCAACCAAGGTACAAATACTTCAGAAGTGCAGTAATTGAAACAGAAGTTATTTCCCAAACTAGAGCTATGGTGACAAGATACATCAAGAGAGGAAAACAAATCCAGAGGAGGACAAGCTAATATTGAAGCAATTATACAGTTGCTGCATATGCATCAATCTCAGCATATTCTCAGATGTATAGTGCTTCTTATCCCAGACAATTCCTTTAAGTATTTGCTGCAGTGCTATTTAGCAGATAATAAAGAAATAGCAGTAAAATACACATGCAAGAAAACAGAAATATCTTGTGCTTCCTCACAGGGAAGCTATGAAGCCCAGAAATAGGGAAATGATAAACAGAGTGCACAAAGGAAGGTGACTGCTATGAGCTACTTCTCCACTGTAAATTGGACACCTGGGAAAAGAAGGCAGAAGTTCCACTGAAGTGTAACAGAAGGTAAAATTTGCCACCATGTGTCAACTGTGCATATACAAGGGAATAAAGAAGAATGAACTGCAAGAGGCACTACTGTTGGACTCTTTGCTTTCTAATGAAAAGAAAAATATTGTACATTAGAAATACCAATGAAAGTAAAGGACAGCTTCAGACTACCCCAGCTGCATGTACACTTGGCATCTTTGCTCTTCTATGTTGTCACTATGCTAGGCCTGAAAAAATGTCTTTATTTATTATTTTAACTTTTTTTTTTTTTTTTTTTTTTTTTTTTTTTATCTATACCACATCTCATTTACAGTGCAGATGTGAGTATTGCTTCAGCTTTAGCATTTAGAGTACAGTGTAATCTACTACGATGCATGTAGTGTGCAGTTAGAAACTCAAAGAATAGATGCAGGTGTAATCAGTCATAACAGATCTGTAGAAAGAAGTGCTCTCACAAATGAGTTTTTACCACATTAAGCTCATATGAAATATCTTGTCCACTTTCTAAGCTGAATAAAACAAATAAAAAAAACAAGAATAAAACAAATATACACACAGAACGTGGAATTAACAAAAATAAAGTATGAGGTGAACACGACTGAGTGGACTGCACTGTTGTCTAGAATTTGAATTACAAATCTTATCCTCATGTATATGGCTGTGACTGTTCAATAAACATAGATGTGGATGTACCAAGGGAAGTAGTTTAGTGGGGAAATATAGGGGGTAGATAAATGGTTGTACTAGATGATCTCAGAGGTCTTTTGCAACCCTGGTGATTCCATGATTCTATGATTCTATGCCTTATGTACTTGGTCAGTATTTATTTTAATGAAGATTTGAGTGTTCCCCCTTCACACTTCTAGTGTTAAAATAGAATTGATTGCATTTTGTCCATTTACAAGCATTTTGTACTCCCTCTCCTTTACCATTCAGAAGTTGTTGACTGACTTTAACTCAAAAATTCCAGGAGAACAATGGCGTATGTCCTTTCCTCAAGATGAAAGTCTGTTGTGAGTGCTCTGTGTTTGAGTATATAATAATTCATTGCTCCATACAAAATCAAATTAGGTAAAGACTAATCTGTTTGTCTTTGCTAGCAAGCTTGCTCTCTGTCAGGGAGCTTCCAGAAGGGCACTGTGACAAAACTCCTGTCACTTTTATCTACTTATGATATTGCTTCAAAGGATGTGTGACTGGTATCAAGAAATACTTCTAACAAATCACAGTTCATATTGAAATGGAGAAACAAAGAGATTAACTGACAAGGACCTTTCTGAGACAATACACATGCACTTTGAACTTCAAGCATTTTCTGCTCTGTCTTTTTCCCTTTGATTCTGACCTAGTACAGCTGAAAATAAATATAGATCTGTCAGTTAAAAACCTGTGATCGCTGTGCTTCAGAAATATCCTTCAACTGCATTGTACACTGATAATCACTAAATATGAATAGTCTCGATGCCTCAGATTATGATATGGGCATTTCCATTTGGGCATATTTATTGTTAGTAAGCTACTTCTTATTTTCTCGAGACTATCTCCTTTCATTCGCAAATATTGTAGATTCACACTGTATCATCACATAAGAGTAGTCCATTATTTGTAAAATAAGACAGTCAATCTCCTTTCATTCGCAAATATTGTAGATTCACACTGTATCATCACATAAGAGTAGTCCATTATTTGTAAAATAAGACAGTCAGATAATTTATATTTCCTTATCAGTCTACTAATAGGAGACTGTGTAAATGTTAGTTGCCATATGCTGTGACATAAATTATTTAATAAACTTATTGTTTATTAAACAATAAGCACAACTAAAATAGTGATAGCAAATAATTAACAGAAAAGTAATGAACATATCCTAAATCTTCAAAGCTGATAGATTCAGGCTGGAATTGAAAGATCATTAGTTATTTTGTTAAAGTCATCTTAGATTTTGATTGATTAAGTAAAAATTGAGTATTTCTATTCTGAAGATTGTCCAGTGGATACACTATTTTTGCAGCAGAAAATCTAACTATTGACTGAAGTTTAATCTCTTATATACTTTCAGTAAGGAAGAACTTCTACTGTAATATCCTTTCACTGGAAAATATGTCACCTCTTTAAAGAACGGGGTGCAATTTGGCTGTTCTCCAGCTCTCCAGAAAATCATATTAAACTACAGGAATAGATAAGTGAGCCAAAACTGAGGCAGGTAATTTTAGTTGGCTGAAGTCAACACCACCTGGGTGCCTGGCATTGGTAACTTTATATCGATCCAGTTCTTTTAGAACAATTTGATATCAAATATGCAGTCTAGTCTTTCATGTGCATATTTTGTAATGGGATGGCCTGGTCAGAAGTGTTTCAGATAATTTTATTTATTTATTTATTTTTTATTTAATATTTTTGTTCCTACCAAGTCTATAAAAAGAAATAAAAATAGCCATTGTATCGTTCAATCTTGAAAAAGAATTACTGAAATTTACATGATTTCCTCCCCAGCACCACAGAAATGCAATTTGAATTTTACTGAGAAACATATTCTCCTGTGATTCAGGTCAGCTATACATCCACTTGCTTATCAATTATGCTAATTCAATCAAATAAGATTCATGTTCTGATCAAAGTTTATTGGCACTCTGGTTAAAGTGTCAAGTACACAGTGAGTTATTTCCAGTACTAAATAGAAGGAAAATAGTCTCAGTACATTCAAATATTGAACAAGCTACAAAAGTAATCTACTACAGGAAATGTTGTGAACCAAGAGAATTCAAATTGATCAAATATACTTTCCTGTGAACAATTTACTAAAATGCAATTTTAAATCAGTTTTCAGATAATAAGAGTAAAAATACTACTTAAAAGTCTTCATGGCCTTTATGACTTTCTTTTGACTGTCTCTTCATTTACTTTAGTGGGATTTGCATTGAGCTATAATGGAGTGAACTTATAGAGAACATAAGTAAGCAGAAGACACCTTTTTCTCATTTCTTTCTTTAATCTTAGCATATACTCTCTGTTAACGCTCTCTTTCCTCTGTTAAGTTCTATAAAGTCAATCAGATGATCTAAACTCATTGCACTGCCAGCTTTCTTGACACATTTTAGTTTTTAAGTTTGCTTACAGTAAGATTTTCCTCAGTGATCACTAATGGCATTATAATTTAAAATTAATTGAAATATTGGTGATTAGTTTATGCTTATTTTATATACTGAAATTATGTATGGATATATGCTACCTGTCTTGTTTTTAAATATATATGTATATTCATATCTACTGCAAATTAAGCAACAGGCACGTATAATACTTGTGATTCACTTTTCTTTAGTGAATGAAGTCCTTTCAGTACCAAAACTTTTCCGATACTGATATTTTTTCAACATTGGACAACTTTGCCTTTGCACAGCATGATGCAGAATCACAAACACATATAAGAAACTCAGACAGTCTTGAATCCTAAGGCTCAAAACAAGATCAAACAATATGAATGTGCTGAAGTATGTTCATTAGACAATGGATAAGACTATAAAGATGTCTGTCTTTGATGTTGAGAAAAAACCAACTTCTCTCTTATTATCGAGGACACCTCCCAGAGCTGAGAGGCCTCCAGTGGTTCATGGCAAATTTGCATACCTGCAGCAGGTGCAGAACAAACGTTATTAATTTCTCATTGCCTTGCCATATCTGACCTTCTTTACACTTACCATTATTTACTTCATTAGTGGTGTTTCTGAATTTGTTTTTAGAAGATTGCTGTCTTATTGGAGCTATTGGAAGTATTTTAATACCTTCTCTTAGTAAAGATACCTCAGGGGGAAGTTAAATATTCAAAATTCAAGGTATAGATAAAAATGAAGATGGGTAGTTGCAATGTTTATACATTTTTTTTTCATCTTTTTAATCTATCTTTGCCAGGTGGGAGAAGGAAAGTAGAAAGAGAATTATATTTAGCGTGCCTGCTGTTTACTGAAGCAGATACTAAGCTCAGAGGACCAGATTCTACCTTAAGTTAAAACTACTCTATCTTTAAATCTAATCATTAAATTTATCTCCTTTCAGAGTTGCAATATCCAGGGTTTCCATTTTTGATTTTTGTATGTGTTGGAATATTTTAAATGTTTGAGATTTCTGGAGGGTATTATTTCTAGAGAGAAGTTCTATTTTTTTATTATTTATCTTGATTAAAGTAGGCTATTGGCAGATTATCATTCTCCTACACCATCCCCATAAAAATGAGTTTGTTGATTTACAAATTTTAATGCTGCCATGCCATATTCTAAACATTTTTACCACTAATACATTCGTGTGTGCATTTTATAGAATGAAAAATTGTTACAGAAGTCTCTAAAACTGATCTCCAGCAATTTTCTTCTTGTCAATAGATGTGTCTTGTCTCAGAGGTGTACCAGGTCAGGCTGCAAGTGTTTGGCTAACAAGCACAAAGCGTGACACAACTATGCTTACTTAGACACATACTGAGGTAAAAGACCTGTTTCATTAAAGTCTAAGCAGAAATCAAGTGAACCTCAGTATAACAAAGGTAAAGCAACCACAGCTTCATTGTGTCTGTTTAGCATCGAATCTGTGTGAAGGCTTTCTTTGTCTAAGTGAGGATTTAACTATGACAGATATGGCTTCAGTTCAATGAGATGGCACACAATTGTGAAAATATAGAAGTCAAGCATACCCTCTAATCTCAGCTTTGTTGCAGTGAATGATGTAAATCTGATGTTGTCACTAGGATGACTGACAGCTTTGTGGCAAAAGTATTAAAACCAACTGATCCATCCACCCATAAATATTTTCACATTCTTTTTAATATTCGAGGCTTGTGATGTGGCCTATTTGACTATCAAAGTAATTATACTTGAATATTGTCAATTTTGACTTTTGTCATGTTTCTGAAGATATAGTACTTAGGTCATCTTATGATACCATGCTAATTTTCTGGCTCGCAGATCTATATTCCTTTCTCTTTAATTGATGAGTGTAGCTCATAGGCTACATTTGTACTGAAATACAGATAATTGCAACTTGAGTGTCTCAAGGAGAACAAACAAACTATGGCAGTTAAAAGAAACAGTGATGGCCTAGGGCTAGTAAAGCTTCACTGCCAAATGCAAATATATTGAAGCTCCTTAAAAATCAAAGGCAAGTGCAAAACCTACCTGCAAACTATTTTTGAAGTTCAAAGAAGATATCTCCAGTCTCACTTAAAATTATTTCTGTAGAAAGACAGTGATGTTATAGGAAACATTATCGAACCCTCCCTAAGAATATTTTCTGTTGCTTTTTGTTTTTGTTTTTTTTCTCTGTACATCTTTTTTGCCATATGGGACATATGTCATTCCCTGGAACACATGTTCATTTTAAAACAGCTCTTCTTTAAACATAACCTTCCTATTGCCTGGGGAGTTTTCTAATTCCTTCCACCTGGTTCCAGCCACGCTTTCATCGATAGAGTTGCTCTCCAAGCAACTGAGATTTTCCTCAGAGTAAAAGTGCTAGCTCTAATCTTGCTGGTCCCTAGACATTGTGTTAGGCTCTCTCTTTCCTTTTAATCCCTGTCATAGATGATAATGCATTTAGCAGTACAATTGGGATGGGGGACATATGGAATTTCTACCTGTGCATTATCTATGCACAGGTATAATCTATAATAAAGAATGACCATGACTAACTAAAAAAGGATAGCACTGCAAATCCCATTTTTGCTGTCAAGAAATGATATATTTGCTACTTTGAATAAAGAATGAAGGGAAGAAAACAACAGTGGGCAAGCAGGTCCTCTGGAGATGTTCCAGTTCTCATTTACCAGGTTAAGTTCTTCCCGAGAAGCTCCTTATAAAATCCTTCTCTGCTTGTGCTGAACAAAGGTATTATATATATGCCAGTGTAGACTTTCTTTTCTCCATAGAGTGGCACAAAACTGTGCTTTGAATAACATTTTACTAATAGATTTATTATGTCTTTCATCTATGGCATAATAAGGTAAGGAATAAATCTCTTGATCCCTATCAATTTCCAGATGGTAAAACTGTGTCTCTGAGGTATTATTCTTTATGTTTTAAAAAGTGCAATTTACCACCATTATGTGACTAAGTTAAAACACATTTTGCTATCAAAGTCCCTAAAGCCCCTTCCCAAATATCGTAAGGTCAAGGACAGACTGGTTAATGATGTATTTTGTATCTCAGAATTCTTCCTAGAAAAATATACAGATATATATGTTTATCTACTATATATAAGGATACCTCTACTATGTATAAGGATGTAATAAACTGTAAAACATATTCTTTGTCATCAGGGAAAATGAGACGACCTTATTTTCAGTGCCAGGACCTGTCCACTGCATGAGACCATCTGCATCCCGGCTGCTGGCCAAATATTGGAGAAGAATGTTCTGATAAATAATCCTAGGATTACTTAGGAAAAGAGAATCTTAAAATATATTTTCAGTTATACTTCAGCAACATGTTATCATGTCATGAAAGTTTTAGAGCATAATGTTCCTGTAAACTTTCGCACATCAATGGCATTTTCACATTTAATCTACTTCAGCTAGTGTGTAAGCTCTGTAAACGTTTAATGAAAGATCAATCCACTCTATTTCCAATGCAGTGGCAACCCCATTAGGGGATCACAATTATCACAGCTGACCTGAACAATCTGATACTGCTGTGCTAGTGAAAGCAAGGTAGCAGAAGGACTGTACCTTTCACTTGGTTTTTGCTGCTGTTTATCCATGCTTTCTTTTCTGTTCTCCTCTGGCAGCACATTTCAATTATGTCAACGTCTCAACTGGAAGAGCTATTTGTCACCTTATCTCCAGCTGTCAGTAGCTATCGTCTCTGAGTTATAGGCACATTTGAATTACTGACTGCGAGAGTGAAAGGGAAGGATATCACCACAACTGTAGTTTATTAAAGACCCACAGCTTTTCTGTATAAAGTCTAGAAATTCATTTTGCTAATAAATAATTGCTAGAGACATCTTTTTTTTTTTTTTTTCTGTTTTCCTTCCAGCAAGGACATCAGCCTTTAAAGGATCTTCTGTTGTCAGAGTATTCACCTGAAATAACCTGTATAACTCTTAGAAAATTTTAGTTTTTATAAGGAATTTATGTGATTTGTATAATCGTGATTATCAGGGCAATGCTGTAGCTTGTAACAAACATGGATGTACACAGTGTTAGTACTTGTAATGGTAAGGATTCTGACAGTTATTGAAGAATTGGCTGTCTGGTCACAGCCAAAGGGTTTTGATCAATGGTTCTGTGTCAGGGTGGAGGCCAGTCACAAGCCGTGCCCCAGAGGTGTTGGTCTTGAGACTGGTGTTCTTCAACATCTTTATCAGTGACAGATGATGATACTGAGTGTACCCTCAGCAAGTTTGCAGATGGCACCAAGCTGAGTGTTGCAGTCAATACACTGGAGGGAAGGGAAGTCATCCTGAGACGAGGACAGGCTGGAGAAGTGGGCCCATGAGAACCTAATGAGGTTCAACAAGGCCAAGAGATTATCTCTGTGGTCCTTTTGAACTCAGGCCATTATAGGATTCTGTGATTCTGTGAATATTGGTGGGAAGGTTCAGTCTCTACAGCCCTATCACCAACATCTGTTTCTGATGGCATGGACCAACGTAATAAAAAACAGGCATTATTTTTGGAGCAGCTGCTGTACTTCTTTTATAGCTTTCTTTATCAATGCAGATTTTGAAATCTCATGTGTAAACAGTAAAATAAAGAACAGATTATGAAGTACTTTGACCGAATCCTTACTCTACATAAAAGGTAATTAAATCCTTGTATTTTGCTAACAGTTCTTAATTTTCCGTCAGTGTTAATGTTTCTATACTCTTTACAGGAACTTCTGCAGGTAGACCAGGAGTCACTTATGCTGGACTGTATATAGACATTGAGTAAGAAAGTGCCTACAGCAAACTTGCAATCTAAGCAGGACATAAGACGTAGTGAGTGGATATTGCCACAAGGGGAATACAGCAGGGAACAGGGCTCCTGTTCTCCAGAGGCTTGTAATCACTTAAAAAAAAAAAAAAAAAAAAAAAAAGGATTTTTTTTTTTTCCTAATAAGAACTTTCTTTTGTTTTCTATTCTCCATGTTGTTTTCAAAATTATTTAAACAGAGGGTTTTTTAGTATTATTTTTCCTTAGGGGCACTATTATCACTTAGATTTTATTAGAACTCTGGAAAGTGACATAAATATTTTGTTATCATACATAAAATGTTCTTGCTTGTAAGAATTTGCCATATTTGCAGTGAAATTACAAGGAGAGTAAGGCTTTTTTAAAATCTACTTGCTTAATTATTTTGTGTTTGTTTTCTTAAGCATTAAAAGCACCTTGCCTTTTATTACATTGCAACTTTTGAATCTCTAGCCATCTCCCTAGTGCCTCAACATCATTTCAAGTGCTTCTGCAAAGAAGCACTTGTCATACCCCATGCCAAGCATATTTTATTAATATATAATCCTACTCAGCATAAAAAAAAAAAAAAATAATAACCCACGTTCGGGACAATTTCTGTAGGATCCCTCATATGAAAGCTTCCCCAGTAAGTGATACGACACTGACTGCATACACTTAGAAATGGACTTAGGTGCTGCTCCTGCATTCATACTAACAACCATAATCACTCTTCCTTTGGAAAGACAAACAGTTCATAATTTATGGAGTAAATGTGCTAAACTAGAGCAAGAACAAATGGATTATAAATTTCTAGATGTGTGAAAACTCTACCTTCACCTTTTACACTTTTAAGTTTTGATTGGTTCAGTAAAATAGTTTTAATATGACACAGATGTAAAGACATGGGATATTTTTTTCTCTAATTTCATTTTCAGTAACTGTATTGATTTTTATGTGATGATGCAGCATTGCATAGAAACAACAGCTTATAACAGAATAGTTCAAATATTTTATGTAAAAGAATTATTGGATTGCCTCACCTGTACTTCTTCCTTAAAAGAGAAAAAAGAGGAAATGAGATCAACTGCTTTCCCAATTAGCATTCAGACAGTCTCCATTTGGAAGTGCATTTCGCAATCTTTTTTAGGTTAAAGAGGTAAAGAAAGAACTTTATCCTGCATACTTAGCTGCTACCAAGTCAATTTTCTCCTGAAAGGATGCAAAGACTTGTGGATATTTCAGAACTATTAGATACATTAGATAATTAGTTCCTAATTCTTCATATTAAGGATTTTCTTTGATCTTATCCATAGTCAGTCCAGAATGACCATGCGTTTTCTCTGTGCCATAATTTTCTTGATTGGAGAAAAAAAAAAAAAAAAGAAGAAAATAAGTAAATAAGTAAAGTAAATGCAAGTTAGAAATGACGTTTGTCCAGGTTCTGTGGTCAGGGTGTATTTCTCTATATCTAAGTTACAGCAGGAGAGATGGCATCTCAGGGTGGATGTGTTATGAAGACACAGGCTTGCTCAGGCTGTCCCCAAAGAGAGTGATATCAGTACAGTAACTCCCTCCAGCCTTTTCCAAGGCATATCAAGAGTTACTTCTCTTTGGACCACAGCAGGTCTGTTCAGAGAAGATGGCTATATTTATGGATATGATCCAAGGGATAGAATGCCTCTCCTGTGAGGATAGGATGAGAGAGCTGGGGCTGTGCAACCTGGAGAAGAAAAGTCTGCAAGATGACCTGATACTGTCCTGTCAACATCTAAAGGGGAGCTACAGGAAAGAAGGGGGCAGACTCTTTAGCAGGGTCTGTGGTGGTAGAACAAGGGGAAATGGCTTCAAGCTTAAAGAGGGTAGATTTAGGTTGGATATAAGGAAAATGTTTTTTACAGTGAGGGTGGTGAGGTACTGGCACAGGTTGCCTGGAGTGGATGCTCTGTCTCTGGACACTTTCAGGGCTGAATCATGCCCTGGGCAATCTGATCTGTCTATGTCCTTGTTCATTGCAGGGAGGCTTTCAAAGTCCCTTACAGTGCTGAAGATTCTGTTTCTATATCGATAGCAGTGTGAGGTTCATGCTAAAGCAGTGTTACGTGCTACAGAGCTGAATGCACAGGCAGCATAAAGATAGCCTTCAGCTTGTGGGAAAGAAGGTCTTTGACTGTCCTTTTTCCAGTTCCAACCTTTACTGAAGTAGTGGGACCAATCTCTAGTGTTTTTCTGTTTGTTGCATTGCTTTCACTAAAAGTATAAATTAGCCGATCAGCCTCCTGCTGTGATATGTTTGGGAACTGTGCATACTTACCATAGGAACCAGAATTGGAGTTGTCTTCACATTGGCCACTAGATACCCATCAGATGGTAGAAATTCTTGCTTTGTTGCCACGTTGAATTGCATTCAAATCTGAAGGGGTGGGATGTAATAATCAAGTAGTACTTGAATAGATTTGCAGTAACGCACTTTATTTATTCATAACTACAATACAGATTACTTATTTTATCCCTACATCCCTTTCATTTTATGTAGCATATTTTTCTTACATATAAAATACTGGACTTACTTTTAACACATTGTAATCTCTCAGTTCATGAGATACAGCACATGCAATGGAGGCTTACTGATATTTTTTCATGGCAGCATTTCAACGCTGGCATGTCCTACAATGAGATGAAAATCATTCTGTTTAGGGCATTAATAGCTAAGGTTATGTTTACTGTGGCCAAAACAGAATCCCTAGTAATTGTCCAGCGTTGCTCCTACACAAAGAAGCTGGACAAAAATACCATCCGTCTGTTGAGCATATGGCTTAACTAACAGTTAAGCTTGGCTCTATGTCCAGATCTGCATAACCCTGTTGCATTCTGTTCCCTCCTAAACGAATATTTCCAGGAAAATGCTGCAACTTTAATGTAGATCCTCATTATTTCAAGCTTTAAGCAACCAGGAGAATGGGGTACTAAATGCAGTTGCTATGATAAGCTTATAAGCTTAATAATTACCTGAAGTTGACATACAACTAAAGAAAAGCAATGTTACTGCTAATTTTAATTCAATATTTATTTCTTCACATTATTGCAATTGGCTTGCATATGTTACAGTACTTCCTATGTTTTATTAAACTTGTGTTTCATGAATAAAGTCAAAGAGAAAAGAAATGAAGGCTTTTGACTCCAGTGAAGTTGACCAAGTGTGAGTAAGCAGTACTGTTGAACTACGTGGCACTTTGCTCACACTTTCCAATGATGATGCTGAAGCACAGCATTGACACTTTTGATGCAGGTATAAGTGATTCAGAATAGTATTAACCTCAGCCACATGAGTGTGAAGACAGAGTAGTTCTCAGCACAGCTAAATGTTTGCATGTATTTGCCATGCACTGCTTCTCTTGTTAAATGTCCCTCTTCCACAAGAGCTTCCAGCCTCCATTGAATTCATAGAACCCCACTTATTCCAGTGTGTGTGCTGGTATTCATGGTGTTATAAATACAGCTTATGAAAGATATAATTATATGACATTCTGGGTAATATTTCATGTCCCATTGGTGCTATAAGGTATAAATAAATGGATACAGACACACATACATTATACTATGAGGCATGCCCAATAAATAACTTTAACAATATTTTAATCAAAGCAGAGTATTTTACCTCAAGCTTCTTAGAAATGCTCATGGGGACACTGTAGAGGGATAATAGTTTTTACTTAAAAATTTTTAATGTAAAGAGAACATCAGAATAGATCTATTTATGTACAGCGTCTCCAACATACATATTATAAAGCGTATTGCCAGCTGACATCTCTCAATATCAAAACAACATTTAGGCTTATGCCTATGAGATTTACACTTGTGTAAAATTGTACTGAGTCCAGATTCTTGGTAGAAACACTTGCCTTTATAGAATCTCGGGAAGGCTAAGTAACTCTGCCATGTACCAGTGCCAGTGCCTCTGGTGTGCAGCCTGAAAGAGTGGCATAGTAGTAAAAGGGAGAAAAGAAGTCCTTATTTGGACAGACATATTTGTCAATTTTATGCAAAATGAGCCAAATAATCCACATTATAGAGGATTATTTCAGTTTATATAACGTTGTTTTTGGAAAGGAAACAATTCTCTACATCATGTATCGCCTGATAGATAAGGTTTTGAATCAATATTTGTTTGAGAATATGATGCCTCTGCTATTCAGTTTCTGTTTGCCTTCAAGCCAGTCATGTAAGTACCTTTTACCAATTCCAGGCAGGCAGACACATCAGCCTTTGGGATGAGCAGATGGGAATTTGGTCTCTCTATGGCATTGAGCTAAGCCAGTACTAAGCAGCAGCAAGGTTCCAGAAACAAACGAATACACAAAAGCTTTTCAAAGGATTTAAAAGCTCACACTCAGTGCCATGCTGACTGGGTCATAAAGCTTCTTGGCCTGATCTGACTATGGGGCAGAAGGTTATATCTATTCACAGACTTTCTTCTTTACCTCTACAAGAAATCTACTTCCATTATTTTTATTTTAATCAAGAGAAGAAGAGAAGGGGGAAATCTATGTTTGTGTTGATTGAAGCAGCAATATGTTCAGACAACTCCTTAAAGACCCTTCTTCACTGGGAAGCCCAGAGATGGCTTCTGATTCCCTTTTTCCAGAATAAGTATGTTTTGTTCATGCACAGTCCATTACAGGAACAGGACAGTGAAATTTATTGGTTCTTAATATCAGACAAAAAGACATATAATATATAATAATTGTGTGCCCCGGTGGCACAAGTGGTAGGAATGCCGCATTGCAACACCGGAGGCCCTGGGTTCAAATCCCCCCTGTGGCACAAGTGGTAGACGTGCTGCTCTGCTACACAGGAGGTTCGAATCCCAGGGGGTTGGACTCGATGATCTCTAAGGTCCCTTTCAACCTGTATGAGACTATGATACTATGATGATGATGATGATGATAATAAAGAAAACTTTATTCTCTTTCTCATACCTATTTTCATCATTGTATCATAATGTATTTTTCTTGAGGTCTAAGCAAATGTGCCATTTTGGAAAACATTGCACAGGTAATAAGGGTTTTCTATGGGCATATGTGAGCTTGGAAAACAATGATTTGAACTTGCCAAGACTTTGCAGGAGGTTTAGATTAGTTTGAGCAATGTGGATGAAATATAATAGAAACTGTCCTGGTAATATGAAGGGGAGAATGAACAGTCTTGTTATCCTTCTTGGATATGTGCCAAACCATTAAATCAATACTGAACTTCTTGCAAGGAAGAATAAACATATAAACCACTTATAATGAAAAGTGACCTGGACTTTTTGTAATTAATTGGATGGACAATTGCTCGTGACTCCAAGAGTGCCATCAGCTTACCCAATAGACTGTAAATCCATACTTTTTTTTGTCATCAATATAGGAAAGAATATCTACTGATCTATATAATCAATCCCCAGAAACATAAAATAAGTTGAAAAATCTACCTTCTCCCTACTCAGAGTGTATGGAAACCAACACATCTACAGGAAAGAAGCTTGCAAGTGACTCAGTCATTTTCCATTTCAGATGTAGTACAGACAAGGGTAGTTCTACTAGGATTTTTTCCTCTTCTCTCTGCCCATAATGACTAACCATTATTATATGTAAAGCTGATAAATAATCTGCCTGGCATTTAATCCTTGTCTTAAAAGCATGTTCAAGCTAGTGTAGTTTTACAGGACATTATACCAGTACCTCACAATTAGTTGATCAGTTTAAATAATTATTTTTCCATTTGGAAGAGTCTCAAACCACCCATTCCTGCTGTTCATTTATTTTTTCTAATTTGCCATGTATCACTAATGGATGCATTTCTTCATACTGCTTACTGTATGCTGCACGGATGATAGACTTATTTCTGAGGCACAATTTAAATAAGAGTAAGTCACAAAGAGCTCTTAATGTCTGTGCAAATACCTTTTCAGCAATGGAGGTACAGGTAACTGTGTAAACATGAGGACACTGACACAAGCGTGTTTGCAACTGTATCACTAACTATAGATGAAAAACAAACACCTAAGCTACAAGAGAAGATAAAGAGATAATTCATGCTCAGATCTACTTCTCTTCCTCTGCATTCATGACATGCTTCAAATCATTTGTGTCACAGCAGCTGGGAAAGTCAACTGAATGACTATGCATGTATAAACAAATACATTGTGTTTCATCATAGGTTTATAAATATATGTATTTATTAAAATTTCTTCATGGATTTCTGTGTGTTTCATATGATAAGTTTTTACATTATATGGATAATGAAAGAGAGTAGGGAACCTGATTCAAATGAATTCTAGTTCTGGAAGAAGTTTGAGTGTTATGAAGCTGATCAGATGAGAAAGAGATGCAAAGGGAAAAAATATTACTGGGGTGTTTCAAAGTAGTGATACGTTAAGATAAGAAGGAATCTTAATTGTTCTTATTCATTTTAATGTAAAAATAAAAAATATAAGAAATGGTATGTAAAATATGTATGTATCTAACAAATAGTTCTACTTTGACTTTGAGAAAGTGCCAGACAAAAATGATGATATAGTTAATGAACAAATAGCATATTTTTCTCATTTCTTATTTCAGTGAAGAGAACTTCATTTGAAAGGAGTTTAAAATATCTTGACTTTTTTCTTTTTAGTCACCAGACATGGATGACTGACAATTTCAATAGGCACAAATAAGTTGTATTCTATCCTAACAGAGTCATCTTCTCCCAGAGAAGGGAAGCTGCTGTATTTCTGTGCATGTTCCAATGTTTGTCCCTATTTTCTTGCTCCTGTATAGGTAGATATTTTTGGAAAGCTCAGTCAGTATGTAATTTGCAACTTCTAAAATAGGAGAAAACAACAGTAAGAGAAAGTCAATGAAATTTGGAAAGGTTCTCCACCACTTAAATGATCTAAACTAGCCTGTGTCCTGTTTTGGCCACCTGTGGATGAAGCTTCTGCTTAAAATCTAATTTTTTAGTGTTTTCTGATACAGGATATTTTTCACATTTGTATGTGACTTTTGTGGAATGGCTGGAAGGTGGAAGCTGCAAGGTAATGGGATATTGCTGCTATGGGATCCTCCTTCTGCTGTAGGAATGTGGTGTAGCTGTGTCCAGATGGGTTAACTACAACCCAATCAGAGTCTGCCTCCTGTATTGGAATTAAATTTTCTATAAGGATCTACAACAGTTCCAACCCTGAGTAGCTTTTGCCTTGAATTGTACACAGGGACTGTGGTTTACTTGTGTAAACTTCTAACTTGTGTTACAAGCCCTATCAGAATAAGGCAGTTGTTTCATACCCCTGCAGTTTGCATCTTAAGTGAGCCCTAGTCGCAGATCAGTGTATGATACAAGTTACAACATTTTGTTGACCATTGTTCCACTGAGTTTTAATGTAGTCATTGTAGCTTTACTCAAGTTATGGCCTCATGCACTAAGAAATCTTCAGGTGAAAGAATGTAGGAGGAGAAAAATGCCATATATTCTCTCAGTGATCTTTTCTGCCAACAGATTAACTTGCAGCTGTTTGGGAAACATTACATTCAGAATTCTGATGTCATTCCAATCCATTTGAAACAGTCATCTTCTCACCAGCCAAAAGTGGATCTGTGTCATTTAGAAGACATTAACAAAAGGGAAGGCAGAGCAGCGTTCTGTAATATTAAAAATGGTGTGATGTTTATTCTCCAAGCTGGCTTTCCAAACTATGCTACTTATTGACTTTTATACTTTCTGGCACTATTGCTGCTTTATGAAATACCAAAGTAAATTATAATGAAAACTAACACTCCTGGTTTTATTTGGATACCTCTTGGGTATGTCTGACTTAAGAAAAAATGCCTTTGTTTAGGAAGAATCCATCACACGCACTAGAAATTTCTTAGTTAATCATCCAGAATAGCATATGTTATCTTCCCATTTTGAACTCACACACAGTGCAAATGTAGAATACAATGTTTTTTTGTTTGTTTGTTTTTGTGTTGTTGTTTTTTGTTTCCTTCAACTGGATGTTTTATGGAGGGTTTTCCCTATATTTCCCCATGCCATATAATTTAGAATGTATTAAAATGAATGCAGTAGCAGCAAGAAATATAAAATTTATATATGCATTTGAAAAAAAAAAAAGATTCAGTAGTTTAAAATGAGACATAGACATCCCTCCTTTGCCTGCTGCCCTAGTCCTTTTCAGATCCACGTGTAATTTTATGTTCAAGTTGAACATATATCCATATCCACTTTGCAAAGAAGAATGCCATGTCAGAAAATTATTCTCAGATACAGCATCTCTCTGAATGCTACACAAATAAGAAATAGTAGGAAATAATGAAAGAAATTAAAATATATATTTTTAAACTGCTTTTATTTGTTTATCTATCTATTTATTTATTTAAACATGCCCTGATTGCACTGTTTCAACCTAACCTCTAAATGGAACAAATGGCAGAAAATCCGGTTCAGCAAACAGGCTGTGACTTTCCTGCAGTACAGCCTGTCAGTATTGGCACTACTTGGCTTCAGAGCTCTTGCACGTGTGTTAACCAGCTAGCCAAGAAACAGATTTGGAGCAGGACATACAAATCAGTGGGTCAGGAAGATGGAAAGAATGCTGTTCATGGACCTTGATATGGCACTGCTTGTGACAGTACTGCACTTCTATCACAGATTTCATCCTGAGAGCCAGAGTGACTTATTTCCTCTTTCCTCTATCAGCCTAGAAACGCAAAGCCATCATCCTTCTCAGCAACAGGCTTTGCCCTGAGCAATAAAAAACTCTACCCAATGGTGAGCATACTGTTTATATCAGACTGAAAATAGATGGGAAGCATAGTAGGTCCCAGCTACTATTAAATCTTAGGTTCTTGTTAAACACCATGACAGCAGCTAGCCTTGGCTCTTACAAATTGGAAGAAATGGAAGAGAAGGAAAGAGGAAGCTTGTAATAACTCCACTGTTTTTATCTGAGATATAGTTAGTTTCCTTTACCAGCAGACAGCACTGATGCTATGCTGTTCTGTGGGAGATGTTCTTCCTGCATCCCAAGGTTCTGAAGGAATGGTCTAATGTGAGTGTCAAGCCACCCTCCATTGTATTTGAAAAGTCATGGCTGTCAGGCAAAGGGACTGAAAACAGGGAAACATCAGCCCTGTTATTAAGAAAGGTAGAAAGGAAGACCCAAAGTGGTTGAGCCTCATGTGTGTGCCTGAGAAAATCATGAAACAGATCAACCTAGAAGCAATGTTAACATACATGTAAGACAAGGAGGTGATCCAAGACAGTAGAAATTCATCTAGGGCAAATCACACCTGACCAGTATGGTGGTCTTCTACGTTGGAGTGACAACATTGGTGGACAAAGGATGTACAACTGGTGACATCTACCTGGAACTGTACAAGGCCTTTGACATAGTCCACCATCGCATCTTTGTCCCTAGATAGGAGAGATATGGATTTGAAGCCTGGACTAATCAGTGGATTAGGAATTGCCTGGATGGACAAAGCCAGAGGAGTGTGATTGGTAGCCCTGTTTCCAAGAGGAGGTGAATGGCAGGTGGGGTCCCCCAGGAGTCCAACTTAGAATCATTACTCTTCAATGTCTTCATCAGTGACATGAATGATGTGATCAATAGTGCCTTCAGCAACTTTGCATTTGACACCAATCTGAATAGTGCAGTTGACAGAACAGACAGGAGGGATTCCATCCAGAGGGACCTGAACAGGCTTTTTAAAAGAGGAATATTCAAAGGAGGGGGATCAACTTTTAACTTGGGTAGATAACTTAACATGGGTGATAAGATGAAGTGGAATGATTTTTCCCTCAAGGATGGAGATTTTGGAAAAGGTCCAGAGTAGGGCCACGAAGATGATCAGGGGGCTGGAGCACCTCCCCTATGAGGACAGGCTGAGGGAGTTGGGTTTGTTCAGCCTAGAGAAGAGAAGGTTGCGGGGTGACCTCATTGCAACCTTTCAATACCTGAAGGGAACTTACTCCCAGGAGGGGAGTAAACTCTTCGAAAGGGCTGACAATAGCAGGACTAGGGGAAATGGTTTTAAGTTAAAAGAGGGAAGATTTAGGTTGGATGTTAGGGGGAAGTTCTTTACTAGGAGAGTGGTTAGGCCCTGGAACAGGCTGCCCAGGGAGGTTGTGGATGCCCCGTCCTTGGAGGTGTTCAAGACCAGGTTGGACAGGGCCCTGGGCAACCTGATCTAGTAAAGGTGTATGTTTGGTGGCCCTGCTAGGCAGGGGGGTTGGAACTACATGATCCTTATGGTCCCTTCCAATCTGGGTCATTCTGTGATTCTGTGATTCTGTGATTCTGAGGGAAGGTTTAGATTGGATGTCAGGGGAAGTTCTTCACAGAGAGAGTGATGAGGTGCTAGAACAGGCTGTGGAGGCTGGAGGTATTCAGGACCAGGTTGTGTGGCACCCTAGTCAATCTGCTTTACTACCAGATTTGGGGGTTGGTGGCCCTGCCTGTGGCAGGGGTTTGGAACCTGATGATCCTTGGGATCCTTTCCAACCCAAGCCATTCTATGATTCTATGACTTCAGAAAGTAGAATTTCTTTCTGCTAAGGTCAATGAGTCTGTTGGTCCTGCTAGTCTGCAGTGGATGGAAATCTGATTTCCAAAAAAGAATTATGTACATTTAGTGCAAAAATTATTTCAGGGCTGGAGAACTTGTATTTGAGAAAATGGCTGTAAGAGAAACAGGTAAAAAAAAAAAAAGAAGTCAAGGTTTACTGTGTGATAACGAGGGGGGAAAAATAGGAGAGAGATGCTGCTACTTGCAAGGTAAAATCAAGGAAAAAAAGGGAACATGTACATATAATATGTGTATAGGTACAAATGTTTTTGTGTATAGGAGGGCTGCTCTGAAAGTAATACCTTCTATTTTATTATGTTAGCCCACTCCATCAGAGGTTGATTTTGGTGGTATAGCAGTAGAGGCTGAACATTCTTGAAAACAATGTAGAACAAATTTCTACCCTGAATCCCAGCCCTAGTTTCTCTCCTTTCACTTTTTACTCGCAACAACTCACTTATTTCTGAAGTCTGTAATCATTTCTCATGTTTCCTGTTAGAGAAGCTGCTTGTGACTTCTTGCTTGTCCTCATCTATGTATCAACTGTCATGAAATCAGGCAGCTTCCTTTTGTTGCCCTGTGTCCCCCACAGTTTTCAGACAGGACACTTCCTCTCATCTCTCTCAGAGCATTTAAGTCTTCATCTGTCATGGTTCCAAAAGACATTATTTAAGAAAGACTTCAGGAAAAGGTGTAGGCTGGCTAGTAAGTGCTTTAGAAGCTTCACCTCAAAAGAGTAAAATAAAACATCTATTTTTAAAAAATGTCAGCTCCTCAGTTTCTACAGCAGTGAATTTGAAAGGCTGACTAATTGCTGCACTACTAATTATTTGCACTGGTATCTAAAGCAAAACATTAGTCTAGTTATAGTCTCTGAAATAACATAAGTTATGGCAAAGCAATCTTTCTGCATAAAAAACTGTGGAAGGGAGATTCTCTAACTCAAGTCTGACTAATTAAGCCAAAAAAAATTTCTCATAGTACTAGAATAAATGAATCCCTAAATGCAGTAAACAAAAGACTTTTAGTGGAGTGGGAGTACTTGAACTTAATACTGAATCTGATATGGGTGAGATCACAATTTTTCTAGTTTTTCTGTCATTTGGAGAAGAGCTGTAAAACTACGTATCAACTAAAACCACAGTCTGGAAAGAAACACAAAAGGTATCAGTTGACACAGTTAGTCCAAGGTTAAGAAATGATTCAGACAGGAGCTGTAATTAGTTGCGCAGAACATACTTAGCATTTAGAAGAGCCTTTAGTCTACCAGACATGCATTAAAAACTCTAAGCACTGGAAACTCAAGTTGGCAGTGTTTAATCTGAAAATGTTCTCTCTGAATACAGAAAGCAGTCAAATTCTACAGCAGATTATTAAGAAATTCCGCTAAATATTGAGCATCAGCTTTTAACTCAGATATTTTTCTTGGCGGTTGGTTTCTTCTTCAGTCACAAACTTGCTGATGTATATAGCAAGGACCATTTACTTACACTGCTCTGGCTGTATTAAAAGAGGGCTGTACACATGGTCAGGAAAGGCAGGAAGGAAGAGGCCAAAGGAGAAGGAAGAAGGGAAGGTAGAAATAAATAAAACCTCAATAATATATCCAAAAGGATGCATTTAAACAAAAGAAAAATGTTTTCCTTATTTCTTTTTACTTTCACTTGAAAAGTACATTTACAATTCAAGGTATGCACAGTATTTACTGCTTTACTGTAGTCACTATGACTTTAGTCTTATATTAGTTATTAGTTTGCCTTATATTATTAAGGCTTATTATTATTAGCCTAATATTATTAAGGCTAACTTATTAGTTAGCCTTACATTAGTTGGCCTTATATTTTAGAGGTAAAAATATTTCTGCTTTAGTTTTCGCATCTCTTTCTACTAATATGCTGTAGTTCCATACAGGTTGACAAAAGCAATTATTAGATTTCTAGATTCTTAAAATGAAAATAAATTTATAAGAACAAAACATTAAAAATGTAACCAAATTAAAAAGAAAAGAAAACAAAACAACAGCACACCACCAACAAAAAGACCTATGAAATAGCTGCACCAAATTATCACCTATTATGTGTGTATGGCTAAGATATCCCAGTGAAAAGGCATTTTGGATCTATGATAGTAGGAGGCTACTGTACAGTAGGACTACACAAAATGTATTAATTTGGTTCTCACTTATAAATGTGAATTTAAAAGTACTGAATGTAGGAAAAAATAAGTGTCTAAATATTACATAACTCATTCTATTCATTCAGTCTCATACAGTTTATTTCAGATGTCCCTCAAATGTTATTTTCTAGCTACAAATTTGATTTTTTGTCTTTTGTGTTAATAGTGTGAATGAATATTGTACTATATTTAGCTGGGACCTTCAGCAGGATCGTTAAGCCCTCTACTCTATCTGCTTTTCTACAGTCTTATCTGAGGGCAAATCTTAATTGACATGCTTTACAAAGGACTTGACAAAGCAGTAGCTAAACCGCAGTCCAAAGGTTGCCTCGACTTAATTCTCACAGTAGTTCAGTCTGTAGACAAAGCAGACTATGGAGTACCTCGCAAAAGCAAAGGTAACGCAGATGCTAAGTATTTTAGCAAGGTTGAAAGCAATGAGCTCTACTGCTAATAAGTATCTGGTAGCTTAATTGGTAAGTAAATTAATAAAAGATGAGTTTATTACTGTGCAATTGAATTGTTTGTTTTTCCCTGCTCTTACTGAAGTATCTTGCAGAGAGGAAGGTCCCCTTTTTAAAATTCATTTGTATCCTTCTGCACATGAAGTTATCTGTTTTCTGGAATCAGATGTGTAATCTGCATATTTCCTCTGAATATAGTCCAAAAGTACAGAAAACTTTTGAAAATGTATTGTAAAAGTATTTCTTGACATTGTTTGAATTGTCCAACTGTCTACCTCAAAATGCAAATCTGGTTGTTCTAGGGTTGTATTCACACCAGGAAATAAACACGAACAATGGAAACAGAAGCACTCTTTTTCCAAATGATGGCTTTGTAGCAGAGAACTTCCTCCCTTCTAATAAATAACACTTGTTGGTTGTCCTACGCTTACAACACATGACAGAGCGTCACTGTCAAGCCTTGTTGTAATACCCAGCCAATTGCCTCCAGCTAGTCGACAGCAGAGTAGTTTGCAAATGAAGACATTTGTCTGGATGACATGTTTCTGAATGAGAATTACTTTCCTTTGCAGAGAGTTTGGCCGCTGGAAAGTAAACAATCTTGCTGTTGAAAGACGCAATTTTCTTGGCTCCCCGCTGCCACTTGCCCCTGAATTCTTCCGTAACATAAGGCTACTAGGACGCCGCCCAACGCTTCAACAGATCACAGAGAACCTGATCAAGAAATATGGGACACACTTCCTCCTATCAGCTACCTTGGGAGGTAGGGTTAATGCTTGACAATACGGTAGATGCATTTGACTTAACTGAACTGAAAGTGTTGGTCAACTGAGCTCCTTGTAAAACTGTTCTGCTCTTTGTTCTCAGCAGCTAAGCTGAGCTGCTGCCCTGGGATAGATTTTACAGCACATGAATAAGTTTTGTCTTCAAGCCTTATGGGTCCTTTTTTCTGCTGACGATAAACTTTGTTTTATTGATTCTGTGCAAACAGTTTCAGGGACAATAAGATAAGAATGCCCAATGCTAAGGCTGAGGTACTTCACCTGAGATCCTCGTGTGCATGATCGTGGCCTTCTGGGGACACTACTCTGCACTAAGTCACAAATGACAGCACATTTTTTTTTCTGTAAGAGTTCCCCACAATAATTTGACAGATAACAAATTACAGTGGTGCCTGGTTCCATCACAGTACTCCAGAGATGAAGCAACAAACCCAACAAACAGATTAATTTGGAAAGTGCAGCCTGATGTGTAATTGGGATCGAGTAACAAAATGGATTGAAGAAATCCATTGAAGAGGCATAATGTTCAAAAGAGAATGTAAATTGTTCTGAATGAAAGATAATTAGTGCCTGAGATAACCCATCTAAGCATCCCAAAATGAACTGACATTTTAGAAATGCAGCTTTATCCCTTGGAGCTGATTATATTAAAGATAATTCTAGTGATTGAGTGTCCTTCCAGCAGGACAGTCTTGTCAAAATCCTTAATCCACCTGAGGAATTGTCCTCTTTAGTACATTTCATAACAGATATCTAACCATATAGTAAGTAAATGACTGCCTACCTATTCTCTTTTGGCTGATATCTGTAACAACTTAAACGGCTTACAGCAGCTCTATTTTGGAGAAGACCATTCTAGAAACAAGGTAAATTTCCACCTTGCTGTAGATACTAAAATTATGGTAATGAATTCCTATCACATTTTCAGAACTAGCATTTCTACATCACCATTAGGACTGTAAGAACAAATTAAATGTGCTGACCAGCAATTTGGAATAACATTTCCAGTTTTTCTTTTAAATACTGTATATTTACTGTATATGTATATTTCATCCAGAAAGAACCCTTTTAAAAAATAGGCATATGTTTTATTGTGCCTATGATACATCAAAACAGCAAAATTAACTGCAGAATAGAAAGAAAATGTTGCTCTAAATAATTAAGCACAATAAATAAAGATTTGGCTGCAGCAGGTATCCTAATGAAAAGATTATCCAGTAGTAAAGTCATTATTAGCTATTTGCCAATTATTAACATAAATTTTTATACTAACCACTATATCATCAAGTTCACTCTGAAGTTGGAACTGGATATAACAATTGAAGAAAAACATTCTAACCCAAGTATGACTGCTCTTTCACAAGTACAGAGCATCACACGCTGATCACAAAAGAGCTACAGACTGAATGCCTTTCGTAAAACATAGCCCAAAGGAAAAACTAAAACCTAGGGACAGTTCTTCTAAAAACACTTGGCAATTCCAGCTTTAAACTGCATTAGATACAGCTCCCAAAGCCTCAAGATCTCCTGCAGGGAAACTGGGGTAGAGAGTATCCTTTTCTCGTCCCTCTTAGTACCACTTAACAAAGGCTCTACAATGCAGTAACTGCCATATACTTGGAAAAAATCACCACTTAGAAGTAGACCTGTTGACTTCTGGGCTCTGTCAAAGCTTAATGAAGTCAAAAGGATTTTTTATATTAACTTTGATGGGCTTTGATTTAGGTCTCTAGCCTCAATTTTAAGACATAATTTAAGGCACACCTGCTACCTTCCATTATCATTGGATGGGTGGCAAATAATTTGAAAAATTGGCTGATTAAAATAATTATAGGAAATTAGTAATTTCTAAAAATGCTTTCATATGGTAGCTAATAACCCTATACTTTCCTGTAAGTGCTAGTTCTCATTTGGGAGTTAAATTGAATGGGGATTCCCAGAGATGCTTATTCATATTTTAACACTTAATTTGATTCTTTTATTTCTATAATGTATTCACACTTTCTCTTTAATTATGAGTAGTTTTATTCTGAAACCTTTATTGCTTATGCAGCTTCTTGAAATCAGAAGACCATATATTTTTTTAATTTTTTATTTTAATTATTCCCCAGTTGTTTGCATTCATGGCCAGAAAGGGAAACTTGGCAAATCAATGATCTTTCTGTAAGATTTGTGTGCCTGTGACCATTTGGCTTTCATGAATATCCCTTTTTGACCATAAAGGGAACTCTTCCACATGGTTGTTTGCAATGCATTCCCAAGTCTTTGTTCACAAACACAGATATACAACCCTCAAGGGCAGTCTAAAATGAGAATTTAGAGAAGTTATACTTTTTTTGTGGTTCCACTAGATAATGTGGGAAATGACATTTCTCACTGCTTCTGTTTCTTATGTAAATTTTATCTGTTTGGGACATAAGGAAAGTTAAATGTCTGTAATGAGTAACTTCAAGTTGCGTGATGCAAGGACAGTATGTAATCCTGTGAGGCAGAGCAAAAGCCAAGACTCAGAAGCATGAACAAATTCTCTTGCCTGTGTATAGGAGTAACCTCTTCTGCTTTTGCATTATCTGTAGGCAGAATCAAATTTGTAGGAAAAAAAGGAGAGATGCAGATGCTCACAATTTTCAATTTTGCATATAAATGGGAATATTGTATTGAGGTGGGACATTACCAGTAGGTGAGGCAATTTTCCCTACTCTTCTGGGACAGCTCATGTCCTGCAAGCTTTAGCAAAACTGCAAATTTACACAATCCAGAAGAAAATTTTGGTTGTTCAGAACAGCTTTAGGGGAAGGGTGAGAAAAGACTCTTTTGGACAAAGCCCTGAGTATCTTATCTAATTAGACTTGCTTTGCACAAGAGACTGGACTCCAAAACCACCACCTTCCAACAGAAATTATTTTCTGATTCTGTGAAATGTAATGTATTTCTGAATTCTCTGTTAGCTTTCAGCTAGCACTTCCAATAATCAAAGATTGTCCTTTGAGTGAGAAACAGCACACAATCTTTTTTGTTTGTGTTTTTTTTTTCCTATATTTGTTCTTTTTTTCCTTTTGCTTGCCTACAGCATGATGCAACAACAGTCTATAATAATAAATCCCATAATATACAAAAGCATCAGCTGCCATAAACCTCAACGGTTTACAGCAAATAGGATAGAGCAGTGAGCTGAAGAACTGGAAGTTACTGTGAAGCCTAGGGCACCACTGTGGAATAAGTGTAGGGTAAAAATGTCAGTGAATCCCACTTCAGATGCATTCATTTTAACACTGCCTTACATGTGGATGTCAAGGTTGCTTAACAAACTAATCGATTCTGTAATGGGAAAATAAAAGATAACTAATACACTGCAGTGAAATGATATGTCCTTTGGGACATGCCATTTGGGGGACTTAAGTCTGATTCTGGTGCTTTGCAAGAAGAAGACTAGGTTACCTTGGCATCTGGAAAAATTGTAACTGTTCCCAGTAAACAAATTTGCAGTGGGTTGCCAAGGCTTGTCATGAAATTAGCGCATCAGAAGCCAATTGGCTAAACAGCAAATGGTAATTTCAAATGTTGCAGATTGAGATTTTTTTTTCTACGATTGTCAGTCATAATTGCTCAAAGTGCTCATTACCAGATGATCAGTACATTCACCTGTGTGGATCAGTCAGAAAAAAAAAAAAAAAGGTAATTGTTTTCTTTACTACAGACCATCTTAGTGGACATCAGCAAATCAGCTTACCCCCAACCTCTTGTCATTCTCCTCTGCACCGATTAGAGTTCTGCAAATGTTTGATATTCACACCTTTACTATCTTGAATAAAAAGGATCTTGAGTAATAGACTGCATCACATACAGAGATGGGAGATACTTTCTGGTGATGTAAATTGGTGAATTCTATGAATTTGAAAGGATGTATGATCATTTGCACTAAGTGCTGATATGAGTTTTACTTTCTGTGATGCTTCATTCAGGGTAAGGAATAAATAATTGGCAAACAAAGGAGGGAGAGACCAGTCCTAAATGATTAATGTGAGAAGGAAACTCAAAAATTTCTCATTGGACCTTCAGACCCTCCATGGGTCTGTAAAGCTTTCAGCATTTAAGACTAACAAAACTAAGGGGAAGTTAAAAAAAAAAACAAACAACAACCTGTTCTCTTTCTTTTCTCCCCCTGTGTGATCCAGGAAGGAAATATTCAGATCCTTTCACATAGGATATATATATGGAATCGGTGAGCGCTGTGTTCAGCCAAACCATTATGTCACATATGATGAAATTATGTCATATCTGGCCTAGCGGTGATTTAGATACTATCTGAAGCTGTGCACCTCCATCAGCCTCTGAGTTTGAGAAAATGACCTGATGAAATCCTCATAGCACATTGCTTTTATTGTTTTATTTATTTTTAATAAAATTGTATTCTGTGTCTTTATTACTGTATTCCATTGCAACTATTGCAACTGACATATATTTAATCATAAACTTTTGATAGGTTTATAGGCCAAAGATCTTTATGTGTTTATATGATACGTGTACATATACAAACACAGAGCTCTAAGTAAGAAACTGTGGTTGATGCTCAGATATATCTACCTTTGTGTGCTTTCTTTTCTCTATAATTTCCTCACTTTCTGGCTAGCAGTGATGTGAGTTGCCTGGATCACATTTTTCTATTATTACCCAGTCTACATACGAAAATATGAGACATCAAGGCATGTGATCCTTTCATCATTACAAAGCTGTGGGTACAAGGAAAAACTCTCTCAATAACTGAGGCGGAAAATAGCACTAAGTATTAAAATCACATGAATACATTTTATTCTGAATAACAAAATATGTTTACTCCAGTATACATTTCTATTTAGTTACAGTTGTTACTGTTTAATTTGAATTCTAATGTGCCAATGATAGTTATTTGCATTTTTTACTTAAATTTCTGAAGATTAATTGCTAATTTCTGAATGCCATCTATAAACTATTGTTCAGAAGTCTTCTATCTTAAAGGCCACAGATAGGCTATTTGACTAGGTAAATTTCTGTACACTTATTTCATTTTCTGAAAAATCAGCATGTGAATTTTTTTTCTTAGCATGGAAATTTAACTTATGAATACAAATACTTCACAATGTGCTCATAAAAGCCTGGAAATAAATAAATAGAATATAAAAGCTAAGGTATAGGCTTGTGAATTCTGGGGCTTATGTGGACATTTGTATGTATTTTGCCAAGGTCAGCCTATAGAGTGAATGTCAGCTCCCAGCCCACAGATAAATAACTTGGTCAGGGACAGGAGCTGTATGGAAGTAAAACAGCTGATTTCTTAAACCAGTCATTAGATTTTGTAGGATTTATTAGAATGACCAAATGCCATTAGACTATTTCTTTTAACCCCAGGAAGTGAACTAAATTGAATACCTTGAATTTTGTGAAGTAGACTGAACACTTCTTGTTGAGATTACAGGAAGCACAGCTTTACTTTTTAGCTAATGTCTAGATGTCTTAGTCTTTTCCGTGGTGGCAGTCTACAGACCTAAAAAAGCACAAGATTCATCCCCATTTTGAATGCGACAAGAGGATTTCTTTTTTTATGGGTTTAATTTTTCCTAAATTAATGTAAAACTCAACTTCTCTCCTGCCACTGATGTTCCTTCACAATTTTGCTGCTTGCATACAGAACCCTGTTACCACTCTGCAGCAAAATGGTTGAGCCCAAGTTACAACATATGGTGGGGTTCTCTGCTTTTTTCACCCACCTTAATCCTTTCCCTAGCAAGTGCACAATCAGCTGAAATAATTCTTGAATCAACCTGAATCAAGTTTGTTGGACGTCAAATATTTTTGAAATATACCTAAATGCACTCATTATCACTGTAGTGCTTGAAAATATCAGCAATGAATTAGATTGAGATGCCACACAAGAACAACACAGAGAGATTGGAAGAGAAAGCTTCCTTTGTGTTTACAGCAAAGGCCACATCACTAGAGCTGTGAGCCTTCACTCAGCCTTGGGAAATGTAATCTGATGTGATCTCTCTTTGGTTACAAAGCACGGGGAATAGCACGTATCTGTTGTGGAGCAGAGACAGAACGACAGGGCTGGGGATGAGCAGAGTGCTGATGGGGGATCTGCCTGCCAAAATGTGCCCACCAGTGGCTGCTGCAGCGGGTGTGGGTCAGTCAAGCAGAACCATGAGGACAGTATGACGTGATAGCTGTGAGGGAATTCAAAAGGTTATTTTCCTTGATGTTTTCTGATCAAAACAAAGCAACACAGAATGATTCATTTTTGACATAGTTTTTGGAAATGGGAGCCTTTTCATTGTTCTGATCTTTGCCTCCTGGAGAACAAGAGTGTTTGATGGGAGAAAAATAAACAAACTCTGTTTTAATAATAATAAAGCCTGTCAGGACTCTGTTGAAATACGATCTGGATGGAAATGGTCCCACTATCTCTACTAATAACTAGTATGGATCAATCAAAAGGGCTCTGAGTTTGCACCATGGGAGGCAAGGGTGGCATGACAGCTTATGAAACACAAAGAACCTCTTTTTTCCTTTACTTTCCAGAAATTTCCCACGTTTA